>NC_059670.1:6250000-7500000 GCF_905147105.1 Pieris brassicae
AATAAGTAATTGTATTATCCATGAATGTATTACTAATGTGACTGATCAGACTGGTATAGTAGAAGTCGAAAACATGACGGACGAAGACACAGTTATTCCAATTGACAGACCATTACAACTTGACTTATTTAACTTTGAAAGTTCTTACAGTGAACCAGACTCAGACAGAGTAAACCAAGTTTTAGACAGACTTAGAACTGACCATTTGAATAGCGAAGAACGAGTAAATTTAGAAACTCTTTGCAAGCGCTACGCTGACATATTTTACATTGAAGGTGAACCACTAACTTTCACTAATAAAATCAAACATAGCATTAGGACTTATGACGAAACCCCAGTATACACCAAAAGTTATCGATATCCTTTTGTACACCGTCAAGAAGTTAGGGAACAGATAGGTAAAATGCTTGAACAAGGTATCATACGACCCTCTGACTCTGCTTGGAGCTCACCCATTTGGGTAGTCCCAAAGAAAGCTGATGCTTCTGGTAGACAGAAATGGCGACTTGTAGTGGACTTTAGAAAGTTAAATGACAAGACTATTGACGATAAATACCCAATACCAAATATCACGGACGTTTTAGATAAATTAGGTAGATGTCAGTATTTCACGACTCTTGACCTTGCATCTGGCTTTTACCAAGTCGAAATGAATCCCGAAGACATATCGAAGACCGCATTTAACGTAGAACACGGTCATTTTGAATTTCTACGTATGCCAATGGGACTTAAGAATTCACCTTCGACATTTCAGCGTGTAATGGATAACATCCTTAAGGGTTTACAAAATGAGATATGTCTAGTGTATCTTGATGACATCATAGTCTTTAGTACATCTTTGCAAGAACACATAATTAATTTAGAAAAAGTATTTGATAGATTGAGAGACTCCAATTTCAAGATCCAGATGGACAAATCTGAATTTTTGAAACTTGAAACAGCTTACCTTGGTCATATTATCAGTAATGAAGGTATTAAACCGAATCCTGATAAAATTAGAGCCATAGAAAAGTATCCTTTACCTAAAACAACAAAAGAAATTAAACAATTTTTAGGACTATTAGGTTATTATAGGAAATTCATACCTGATTTTGCACGACTGACGAAACCAATGACAAAATGTCTTAAAAAGACTAACAAAATAACTTTAGATTCTGAATATATAAAATGTTTTGAGAAATGCAAATCCTTATTAACTAACGATCCTATACTACAATATCCTGACTTCAATAAAGAGTTCATTCTGACAACAGACGCCTCCAACGTAGCTTTAGGAGCAGTACTCTCACAAGGCACAGTAGGCTATGACAAACCGATCTGCTATGCTTCTAGAACATTAAGTGATAGTGAATCAAATTACAGTACAATTGAGAAAGAACTTTTGGCAATAGTATGGGCAACTAAGTATTTTAGACCCTATTTGTTTGGTAGGAAATTCAAAATTATAACTGACCATAAACCACTCCAGTGGATTATGAATTTGAAGGAACCGAACTCGAGACTGACACGATGGCGACTAAAATTGAGTGAATTTGACTATACTGTGATTTATAAAAAAGGAAAGTTTAATACTAACGCTGACGCTTTATCCCGTGTACAAATTAATAATGAGGAAATAGAATCACTTCTCAAAGAATGTGGTATAGATGTGTCTGTAAGACCTGAACCACCAGGATCTACTACTGCAACAGCACATACATCCGCTGAAAATCCTATTCTTGAAATACCCATCACAGATGAACCTCTGAACAAATTCCATAGACAGGTTTGCTTGACTATAGTAGGTGACATTAAAAGAAGACCGCATGTAACTAAACCTTTTGATACTCACACACGTACACATATACAAGTTTCAGAATCTTCATTAGAACAAGACGTTATAAATGCAGTAAAAGAATTCATCAATCCTAAAATAAAGACTGCCATTAAAATAACTCCACCATTAGGTATGTATTCGTTAATTCCAATTTTACAAAATAACTTTAAATGTAATTCTATGCATCTGGTTTTAGTAAAAACCGAGCTAGAAGATGTTAAGGAGTACTTACGGCAGCAAGAAATAATTAAACACTATCATGAAGGAAAAACTAACCATAGAGGCATCAATGAATGTTATTTAGCCTTGTCACGTCGTTATTACTGGCCTAAAATGAGGGAAGAAATTACTAAATACATAAATGAATGTACAATTTGCGGACAGACTAAATATGATAGAAACCCAATTAGACCACAGTTTAACATAGTACCACCTGCAACAAAGCCCTTTGAGATAGTTCATATGGACCTATTCACAGCGCAAGCTGAAAAATACCTTACCTTTGTAGATTCCTTCTCAAAATACGGCCAAGCATACCACTTACGAGATGGTACAGCTATAAGTATCATCCAAGGTCTATTAAATTTCAGCACTCATCATGGACTACCTTTGACTATTGTGACAGATAACGGGACTGAGTTCACTAATCAACTCTTTGCAGAATTTGTTAGGCTACATAAAATTAATCATCATAGAACACTAGCTCATTCGCCTAATGACAACGGAATTATTGAAAGATTCCATTCCTCCTTACTAGAGCACCTTCGTATCCTTCACCTGAAAAATAAAGATGAGCCTGCAATAAATCAAATACCTTATGCAATCCTAGCTTATAACAGTTCAGTACATAGTTTCACCAAATGTAGACCACACGATATAATTAGAGGTCATTTTGATCCTAGAGACCCTTTAGATCTTAATTTAGCCGAACACCTTATGCAACAGTACATTATAACGCATAGAGACCAAATGAAGACAGTATATGAAATAATTAATGAAGCTACAACTATTGACCGTACGAATTTAATGACTAATAGAAATAAAAATCGTGAGCCAGAAACTGAATATGTACCCGATCAGCAAGTTTTTATTAAGAACCCCCTAGCTAGTAGACAGAAGTTAGCACCGCGATACACTCACGACACAGTCCTTGCAGACCTTCCCATACACATTTACACTTCGAAGAAAAAGGGACCTATTGCTAAATGTCGTTTGAAACGAGTACCAAAGTCATCGAAATTGTTACAGGTACCGACTAATACTGATACTGACAATGACGAAGGCAGCAGACATAAAACTTGAGACTCTTGACAATGGACCTGGACTTTTACCTTTTAAACTTGGTCAAGCTAAGTTAATATCCCATTATCATACCTTTATACAATATTTAGAACTTTCGGAACTAGAAAATCGTATTAATTCTATAAATGAACAGTTAGACTATTTTAAAATTCAACTAGACAATACTACTTTGCCTATATATGAAATTCAGATTGATTATCTTTATACTAAATTGTCAAAAATAGATTCTCAATTAAAAACTTTGGAACCTTCTAGGGTAAAAAGAGGACTTATTAATGGATTAGGATCACTAATTAAAGGTCTTACAGGAAACTTGGATCATGCAGATGCTGAAAGATTTAATAAAGCTATACAATTGTTAGAAGCAAATGAAAATAAATTAGTTTCGGAGTTAAATAACCATATCAGTATTAATAAAAATTGGACGAGCCAATATTCGCAACTTATTAGTAATTTAGCTGAAAACCAAATTAAAATTAATGAAACATTGCGATTAGTTGTGGATAAGCATTATTTTTTGGAAGCTAAGTTTGCTAAATTCGCTCAATTATTAGATATTATTACTGAAAATACAGATGATTTATATTTAGAGTTAATCAGAATAGAGAATATCTTAGGATTTATACGTGCAGCGAGCACGCATCATAGTATGATAAGCATAGATAACTTAGAATATATGATTAGTAGATTAAGAGAAATATATAGTAATAATGAAATTTTAGATATTGATTTGAGAGAATATTATAATCTTATAAAACCAGGTAGTTATTTTATAGGTAAGAGAATTGTTATAATTTTTAGAATTCCTATAATATCTAAAGATAGTTACGACTTATTTAGGCTTTCCATTGTTCCTAATAAATTCCGCCAGACCTTTATACCTATACATCCTTTCATAGCAACCAATGGGAAATTTTTCATGTACTTGCAAACCGAATGCCCGAAGATTGGCGAATACCTTCTCTGTGAGGAAAGTTCAAATTATTATCAGCCACGAGAGCACGCAGATTGTATCCAGAGTATCATCATTCATCAATCTTTAGATAAATCATGTAGCCCCACTGAAGTCTCCATCACAAGACAAGCTATGGAACAACTAGATGATAGACACTATACTATTGTCTTCCCAAAGCCTACGAAAGTCGAACTTCGATGTGAACGGCGCGAATATGTATCTTTATCTGGCAGCTACCTAGCAACCATTCCCCATGAATGTTCACTACGAACAGATATCTTTAAGATAACCAATAGTGAAGATGAAGTCAAGGGACAGCCGCTGAAGATTACCGAGATACAAAGTAATTTCACTGAAATTCAAAATGATGAGATTCCACATATTACTCTAAATTCTTTAAATCTCGATAAATTACATCACCTGGAAAATAGAATTATGCTACAGAATCCCATACGTCTTGCCCGCTTTGATTCTTCACTATACCATACAACGTTGCCTCTCTATGCACTTGTATCTGGTATAGTTATAATTTTCCTTGTCTATATTCTCCGACGATACCTACGAAAGAACCTTATTACACCAGAAGGAGAACCAAGAAGCAACCCTATATATGCTGTTCCTGATTGTTCTGAAAACCCTGGAGTACCAGCAACTTTTTCCCTCAAAGTGCTCAAATAGTTGCTGTTCTGAGGATGGAGGAATTACATACGGTACCCTAAAGAAGATCGCTGACGTCGCGGCACGTGTATGATCAATGTGCCGGCTTCGAGGAATCATTCTGCTGTTTCAACATTCACCGCATTTTATTAATTATAATTCAATAAAATATGTGAGCATTATATTCGTATCTAGCATCGATAACGGATGTAGTTTTTGTAAACTAATTATAAGTTAATTAATAAAGTAGTTATATAATTATTGGTTTTTTTTGGGAGTCCGGGCTGTCGAATTCGTAATTTGCGTCACTTTTAAACAATAGTAATATAAATAAGATGTTATTTTAAAGTGTTTAAACTCAGGTCATACAAGATACCAAATGAAGGTGGTAAGATATACATATTTTAGAATAATTTAGAAATTATTATTATCATACACTAATAATTTGTTTCACATGTCCTCTATATCTCTTTTTATTGTTTGTTTTATTTTGGTTATAGTGTATATTGTCTTTTGTTAACATAGTTTGCACACATTAAGAAAACTCTATTTAAATGGATTGGACACATTCTGTAAGATCTATTGTATCTTTTAATTAAATATTTACTTGCGTCACTTTTAAACAATAGTAATATAAATAAGATGTTATTTTAAAGTGTTCAAACTCAGGTCATACAAGATACCAAATGAAGGTGGTAAGATATACATGTTTTAGAATAATTTAGAAATTATTATTATCATACATTAATAATTTGTTTCACATGTCCTCTATATCTCTTTTCATTGTTTGTTTTATTTTGGTTATAGTGTATATTGTCTTTTGTTAACATAGCTTGCACACATTAAGAAAACTCTATTTAAATGGATTAAAACTATTATTATTAAAATTTAAAATTATATAAATAATTATGAGTTTTTAATAATAATACATATCTTTAATCCGTTTAAAAAGTGTTTTCTTATAGTGTAAATATTATGTATGTGGATTACAAGTGGATATGGCTTGAAAAGGACAAGGCTGCCTGTTCCTCTCATTATTTTATTATAATTTGTGCAGATTATTGCATAAATAAAAATAATAATAATATTTTCCTTTCTAGGTACATTCTTGTCGTGTTCCATTACATATAGCATTCCACAATTATGTATCATGTCGCCGACTGCTGAGGGAAGCTATTTTATGTTATGAACCAATCAATATAGATATAGTACACAAGGATTTAATTGCTGCTGGCTATAGATATAACCCCAAGGTAAGATAGTAATTACCATATTAAAGAACTGGGACGTTGGAAATTTTCTTTTCAACATTTTATCTACATGATATTAGAGGTGTTACCGTGGACAGAATACTGATCGCAACCACGTCGCTTGGCTAATGCTAATCCTGAGAAGATAGTCGCAGTTGTTATTTTGTTCTCGCTTAGTCGCGGATAAAAATCCACCTTAGGCAACCCTATGAGGGCAAGCCATTCCGTGGCAAAAGTCTGTCAAGTATGTAGGAGTCGCGCTCAATAGCAGTATGCACTTCCGTTCGCAAGAAGGCTTTGTTTGGCCTCTCTCGCCTCTACTTCCTCCTGAATAAAAGGAGTCAGGTGTGCCAGAGACACAAGGTGACACTGTACAAGGTCTGTATCAGATCATGTATGACTTACGCTAGCGTAGTTTTCGCCCATTGTGCCCCTCCCCATTCCACCGGCTACATGCGCTCCAGCCGCGATTCATGAGGCTAAACATCATTCCAACCAGTTGATGTGTAATAAAAACGCTTAGCGGCGAAATTTTATTCCTAAAAAAACTGTATGTGCATATAGGCTTACCTAATTTTGTTAATTTTTAATATATTCAAATGTTGTTGCAGGACCTCCTAAAATTCATGGATAAGAAATGTATTACTGTGAAGACTGCCGATAATAATGCTCGGAATAAAAGATGATAGTTCTTTTTGCAAAATTATATAACCCATAGTACATTTGATTGTAGAAATAATAATTATTAGGGTAGGAGTAGTACCTAAGACTTATTTTTGATCTTTTACAAAATATAGTTAGTTAAATTAGGGTGTAATTATTATAAAATAAATAAAAGATTTTCTTGCGGGCAAGTTACTTGCTTGTCTGTTCTCTGATTTTTTTAAACTTCTCGGCTCCTCGCTTTTCCTTTTCCATACTCTTTGTAATGTCTTTTATGCTTGTCCTTTTGCTAATGTAAGAATTCGTAATTTCTCTTCAATTTATATTCAACAAACTACTCTACATTGCTCTTTGGTAAACCACATTTTTTTTGTTTTGAGCGGTGGTGAGGTGGCAAACAAACGTGGGCCCATGTTTGGCAGTCATAACAGTACTGGAAGGATGCATTACTTATATAGATTTTTTTTGATCTCAATTTCATACTTAATATTTTTCCACGCATTTCCTACTATAGTGTCGACTTTAGAACTGTGAAGAAAATCTAGTTTAGGAATTTTTTGTTCATAATCAATTTCGTTTCCTTTATGTATGATAGGTTGTTGTGGCTTTTGTTTTGAGTAAGTTCATTAGTCGTCTTTAAAAAAAAAATACCTTGGATCATCTTCGACAATTCATTATTAGAGAGTGTGTAGATTTACATCTTTGTCTATCTTTGACATTATTCATTTATGAGATATGACAGATTTTGTGATTTTTATACTACTGAAGATTTTTGGTGTCATATTGGTTCTTCTGTATTATTAAACTACAAAAGGAAGAAGTACAATCGTGAAGAAAGTATTAATTTAAATTTTACTTACGGGTTATTTATTAAATGTTAAACTACCTGTGCTGTTAATTTTTACTAAAGCTGGGAAATGACACACCTTTATTCACAGTTGGGTACATACATTATTTCTATTTTCGTTTTACGAATCCGTAGGTACCTACAGCGTGTTACTGCTACGATTTATCAGCAGGGATTCGTCATTGGAGCCTCGTCCAAGCTACATATATACATATGTCTTAAATCTTAATATGTAGGCTCTAGCATGTTATTGACATAATATTTTTGTACTTTGTTTCGTATCTAACCGTGTTTTATGTTAATGCAGATGGTAACAATTAGCAACGATACCTACAGCTCATAAGCAAAGCCTTTGTATACAGGCATCCAAAAAGAATTTTATACAGTTTGTTTCTCTTATAGGTTATGTGCAGCAGCGATAATAAATAGTTGTTTGTAATAGTAAAAGTTGTTGTAGTAGCGCTGATATTAACATTCTCTAACAAGGAACCTCAATTTCAATGTACCTACGTCTTTAAATATTCGTATTGCTATTGATAAATAGTAGTGCAAATTGCAGTGTTGAAATCACTACTGGTACCTAGATAATACGGGGTGCCCTTACAGTTGACGTAAATAAAAAAACTCTTCTAACAATAAAAATGTATTTACATTTCAAGTCTAATATAGAAAAATCGATTTTCATAGAGCCATTTTTCTATAAAAATAGATACATCAATTTATTGCCTATAATTTTCGCATTTATATGCTTGGATTTATGTGCTATAAAATATTAAATGTCATTTTTTAAGCAAGCCTGCTTGTTGTATAACCTGTCTAGTTGCATTATTAATGTGCCTAAATCTGTCTGGACCTAATTGTATTCCTCCATACCTGTAAAACAAATTTTACATTAAATGTAAAAACTGCAGAAGTATGTGGCACAATGAGCCAAAAATATACAGCCACACATTGTTGTTTAATATGATCAGATTATTGAAAACAGTAGAAATGTTCACTTGCTGTACAGGCAATATATGTACATACTTAATTTAAAATTAACTTACTAACATGGCAGGACTTACTAGCTTTAACAAATATGGTTTAAATGTCTAGAATGTTCAAGTAATGAAAATGTTATTAAATATACTTAGTTGTGCCATTAGTGCATTCCAACAAAACTGCCAGTTGAGAACAAAAGATCTAAGATATTGTAGATAAAGCTTACTACCACCTATTATACTTACCACCTTGATACCACCACAAGTGTATTCTTCTGGTCTAGAATCTGCAATAAATGCAGCATTCTGCCCCCGGCATGAGACTCCCCATCATCATCACAATCTTGAAGTATTGTAGTGCCCTTGGCTGCTTGTCGCTCTATTCTGTATGCATACATATTATGTGTTGCATTTTGAATCTTTTTATTTTGTTTTAACTTAAAGAGGACTGCCCTGAAATGACAAATCTAAATCAGATTTTTAAAGAAATACATAATTTTATTTACTAACAATATAAACAACATTGCAATAACCGAGCTCAACACATTTCTCTTCACTTCATTGCAATATATCAAACACTTACATAACATCATCCAAGCTGTGTACTTCAGCTGCATGGCCTTGAAAGGAGCTTTTCCTATCAATAATGACTTCACCATGTGTTATTTCTGGGCAGTTAATTTCCAGCTACAATTGGAAAACATTTATATTTTATAAGATGTCTTGACACAAAAACAAAAAAAATCCATAGTAATATAATCCTAAAAAATAAAAAATCAATGGTGCTACAACCTTTTTAAGTCTTGGCCTTAGATTTCTGTATCTGTTTCATGATCATTTGTTCAACTAATAGGCAAGTAGGTGATCAGCCTTCTGTGCCTGTATGTATGTGCAGTAATATAATCATAAATTATTAGTCATACACAATATTTGCTAGAAAAATTATTTAAATATATATCATTGCAGATAATCAATTTTAATTTATTTCCTAAAAGATCATTCTCTTATCACTTACAAAAATAATTTGATTATAAAGAAACTGAAAATGATGTACAAATTAAAAATATTGAAACATAATCAAAGATAAAATAATGTTTTTATGAAGACATGTTTTCGAATGAGAAATATATTGAAAATACCTGTGACAAATCTAATGTTTCTACATCAATGACCTTTTCTTTTTTGACTTCTTTGTGGGGCTTGATTTTTTGTAATGTTTCTCTTATTTTTTCAACCCATTGAAATATAACAGTTTCACCAATATTTTCTCTGTAACAGATTTTTTTTATTATAGTACCTGCATTGACAAGAAGTTTTCAAAGTTTGTAGTAACAGAACAGAGTATTTTAAACTAATATTCAGTTAAAATATATTTTCAAGTTTAAATAGACTAAAACATGTATTTCTTTAATCAACTAAGGTTTGTAATACTACCAAAATAGATATATCAATACTAAGCATAGATATATAAACATTTTACTCTTAGAAACTGTTTACCAATTTTTGATAATTTAGAAATAAGCTTACTTCAATGCTAAAATTAATTACATAAAATGTAGTTAAATAATAACATACAGATAAACTTCCTCTAAATTATATCGTAGATTTTCTTTTGCTTTTCTATCCATCCAAGGAGCTGAGAACTCATATTTAGGAGGTGCTTGAAGTGGATAGTTTGATGGCATAGTCACACTTAATATCACTTCATTGTTGTTGTCCTTAATTTTAATGCTATATGACCGGTGTGTTTCACTGTCAATTATAAAATCATCAGTGTAGATTGATGTGAGAGCCTCAACTTCTTCAATCTGCTTGGAAGTAGGAGAAGTATGAAATAATGGTAATGTATATAAAGTTGTAAGCATAAACAGCATATGGTAGGAAACCCTCACCTGCTTTGTGAGATTATCATCTGTATCCATTGCAGTTTAAAAAATATGTAAGGTAAAGACTGCAAAAAAATTAAAAACAACATGAACTATACACTGAAATAATATATAAATCTCATAATAGTTATCTTATATTCTTTATTATTGAATAAGAGAGTCTCTCTTATTGTTAGGAGGAGAGGATGTAAGAAAGTATTTCCAATGTTTCGAATTATTTTCATATGCAGACAGTGAACGCGGTAAATACAAATTATAGCTATTTCCAGACGCAAATAACTTATATAATAAATTACTTTTAAGATAAAATTTATCATACAATTTAAATACAAAAACAACACAATACAACAATTTTCACTCTTCACATGTATTGTTATTCATAAATGATGGACATTGTCACGTTTGGCGTTTTGTTTTTTTTTTAATGTTGACAATTGATCATCGACATCTATCTGTCAAGCATGAAGCAACTCCAAGTTTGAGTTAATTCTTTGACTGGGGATATATTCAAAATACAAAAGTGCCATGAATTTTTATATAAGAACATAATTTATGAGCTTTTAACACAAAAGTTGTTGTTTGTTCCTAAACACATTGTAGATGATAGGACACCAGAAAGATTAATCTTAATATTTAAGAGATAAATAATATTATTTGTTTATTATTTGCGTTCTCCTCGACCGTATATTAAAGGTTTTCTTACACCATAGACATTATTAATTTATTTCGATAAAAAAACAATTATTTATTGTAAGGTATCTTGTGTTATTCTGAACACTAATAAAATAATGCACCTACAGAATGAAGAATCTCTGTCGTAGTATCGTGTTTGCGCCTTTTAGCATTATTGCAAAGCTAAGGATATATTATTAGTACGTAGATACTTGTTATTAATAAGTAATTCGTGTTATCATTTTGGATTCTAAGAATACATATTTACCATTTTTCTTCAGATTAAGCAGAAAACATTAAGCTTGGGGGAGGTGCTATCCATATACAACATTTTTTTCTTTTTATTATCTAAGCTATTATCTAAGCATGGTATATCGCAACCCAATTGGTCACTATGACGCTTGAATAAATCCCTATTTAGCATCGTGGGCTCTCCTACTATCAAGACTAAACCACTTTCTCACTTTAGTATCGCAATGACAATAGCACAAAGTAACAACATTGAGTAATAAAATTAGTCTGACTCGTAATGGCGTAGAAAGCTAATTCATTAGGAATAGTTCACAAAAGAAGTCAATGGCGTAGAAAGCTAATTCATTAGGAATAGTCCACAAAAGAAGATAGTGGCGCTAGCATCTGTATAACTGCGAACTTGAATATATATATTTGTCTTTAATAAGTTTCATCAATATCCGCGGGACTGTAGGCGCCACTAAATATACCATAGAACACCAAAAAACTACATAGTGAATTGTATAATTTAATTTCAATAAATGATTAATGTTGCGCTTTATATTATAATTTACCTAGGCATTAGTCTTGCATGAAATTACTGAGGTTCTATAAGAATTAGCATTTTTCTTGCGCATTGCAATAGAATTTACATACAAATCTTGTAATTATGCGACGTAAAATTATACTAACACTCTATTAATATAGGCGAGTTTTGAATTGATCATTTTTTTTTCATAAAAAAGAAGCAATATATTTGATATTTGGTTTATTGTGCTACTAAAATACATTTATACACCTAATTGTATTATGTACATAAGATTTTTATACAGAAGATAATCATAAATTATGTTTCATGTGTTTATTACAAAAAGTAACGTTAACGTTATGCAAATTAGGTTATCAAAGAAACACGAAACAGTTTTTTAAGTGTGTTAAAATACATACATAGTTACAATACATACTGCATTAATTATTTATGTGTATATTATTTCAGTCGTCAACATTTCATTATTTAAATCTTATATTTAAATATTGGAATGTGTATTTATCACTTTTTCTTAATATTTTGTTAAAGTACTTAACCAGTATTATGATTAAACCTTTAGAAGTATTTACAGATATCCCAATAATCTCTAAAACTAGACTAACATACATTAAAAACTTTCTTATAAATAAAATAATAATAAGTTACATATAAATAAATTACCTAAATATTTTTTATAGCTACACAATGCTAATGAACGCATACATTATGGCAAAGATACATATTTTATATGGCTACACTCTGTGTCTTTAACTTAATATTTAATGTCTTGGAAAGGGATATTACATCGACTAGTTCTTTTCGGAACTCGATTCCACAGAGCAATCATTCGAACCTCCACTTTGCAGAGAGCAATAACTTGCCGGCGAGCTTCGATTGCTTAAGGTCTTCTCGCACTCTATAAAACTGCCGCTTGGTTGCCGAAGAAAATTCTGGAACCCTATAGGATTAGTATTGACAATTTTATCGGGTTTCTTCAGGAGCTCCTCGATAGAATATGGATTTTTCTTTTTCTCCTTAACTTTTGATTCTTGGTCGTCGGTTTCAGGCCTATCAGTGCTGTCGTCACTGGCTTCCACTGATATTTGTTCTGACGTTTCAGATTTGACCTCGTCTGGCCTGTCTTGAATATTTAGAGAGTAGGGGGAGAAGGTTTTAGTGTCTGGGTAGGGCATCATGACTCTCTGCCAGGGGGATATAGGGTATGGCTTGAGTAGTTGCGCCTGCTGGTTTGCTAGAAGCCAAGTGGTAGCTAGACGTCTATCGTAATCAGTTTGCGGTGGTGGAACTCTTACTGCGGTGTGAGGGAAGTAAGGTGTTTGTTGCGGTAGAGCATGGGGCATATTCTTCATGTAGTCCATCATGTTTTGTGTTATTTCTGGTTGTCCGTAGGTTTCTAGAAAATAAAAGACATATGTTACTTTTGGGTACTTAATGAACAAATTCACTACATGTATAAGAATGCATATACATACATGGATCATAAGCCAACAAGTATTTACATAAGAGATGCAAAAACGAATCATTCGTTCTATCAGTGGTGCCTTTAAACTCATTAATTATACTCAAAACGAAATTGCTAATATAATTAAATTTACGACAGCCATAACCACTGGACGACAATGTTGTCAATAAATATGACATCGAAATTTAAACACGCTCATAAAATGGACAACGTTATGGTCTAAAACAAATGCCAAGCGCTGTCAATAGCCCTTAATAAAAGAAAATGTTAAATAATTTACGGGTTGACACGTGAGGTGAATTATTGGATGTTCTACATGTCAGACAGTATGATTAATTTCAAAAAATGACATTTAAAAGCTATGAGTTATTAACTAAAATAACACAATCTGTCCGATTTTGATTAATATGTTTATTGCTTATAAAATTAAAAAAAAGGAAGAAACCAATATATTTGCCATCTCGTTTCGTTTTGAAATGACTAGATGAAACATAACATAATAGCAATCCAAATTTTCATCTTTTAAGGTCCCTTGAGACCATTAAAATAGATGCAGAGTTTTAATCATCAAACAGACTTGTAGGCCCAGAATATTGTTTTGCTAGGACTCGAACAACGACAATAACTTCACGTAATAGGTATATAACTGATAATCATAAGTTGAATTAAATAATAATTATAATAAGCCGCACACGACTTAAATAACACTAATTAATTAACTAATTAATTCCTAGTAAATTACGCGACATAATTTGAATTAATTAATGTAGTATTTGAATATAAAATGGACCTTTATACATCGCCTACTTTAATACACCTGTCTATGTTTCAAAATATTTAACGAGTTAAGTTTACGAGTTTTGTTTCAAGGTGCTTAATGCCTTTCACAGTGTAAATAAACTCACGGGCAATTAATTAAGACTGATATAATTAATATTCTTTTCCTTTTTTGCACCGAATCCAGAAACGACTCGCCTTTTATGCGCCGTGATTTTTATTTTTTTAAACAGCATTTATTATTATTAATTGCAAATTTAATGTTGTTCTGTTACAGTTTCTTGCTTGATAAACAAATCAATCATGCCTTGACAGATAAGATGATAATGAACATCTTGGACCAATATGGAAGTCTATTTCATTTTAATAAAAGCGAAATGTATATTTGTCATGTGTTCTTAGTAGTATATTTCTCGTACCTTTTAATAATATTTTTATCAATCATTACTTCATTCGTGTTGACTGAAAGTAATCGTTTTTAGCGATAAGATCACAATTCATCACGTGATCTTTTAACTTTGTGTTTCAATTATAATAATTGTAGTATAGTAATACTTAGATAGGTATTTCATAAGATAATTTCGATTAAACTATTTTCTGTGATGTACTAATTCTAACTAACTGTAAGGGACACTATATTTTAACTTATTTTGGTTTTTAAAACATATACAAACATATAAACATATAATCATTTAAAAACTTATACATAGATACGAAGCACTGTTTATCTCAGAGTAAGTACAACACAATTGTTATATAATGTTGTATGCAGAAGTAACTACTAGCTTTCTTTAACACAAGACGAGTTGATAGATAGTTGTCTAAGTATATGTCCACGAGTGTAAATTAGTGTAACATATTACACATATTAGATTACATTAGCGGAACTATGTCACGTGTTTTTATATAATTATTTAAATAGCGACAAGAAAGGTGTAAGTCCAAGTAATTAATAAAAAATATATACTAGAGCGTTAAGCGATTGGTATTTATACTCAGCTTGATATTGTTCTTATAATTTATTTATTTTATTTATTTATTTATTTATTTACACTTCGTTACACTACAAAATAAAAATTAACATAATTAAATCAAAAGGAGGGCAACTGGCGGCCTTATCGCTTACGAGCGATCTCTTCCAGGCAACCACTGTGAGTAAAGAAAAAAAATAAATGTATTAAATAAGATAGGCAAGTAGTGCAAAATACATGTAATACACAGTTATTAAACAAAACTAAACAGGAATAAAATATTAAAGATACATTAAAGAGTAAAAAGACACATAAATCACGAACGAACGAATTTAGTTTTTATTATCGTGATGTATTGTTATACATAGTATATTTAATTAAATTTGGTTCTTCTTGGTTTATTTTATTTAGTAAACTAATATAATTTCACTATGTACTGTTTATTTTAAGCGGTATAAAAAGAAAGTGTAATCGTCCTTGTCATCATAATACCTGATGAAACGGGATTATTTAATTTATATAATGACTATGTAATATAGAGCTTCTGTCAATTTTGATATATGTCGCAGATTTTAAACTAAGACATATATCAAAAGTAAGACGTACCATGAGGGTTCCTAGGTTCATCATCACTCCAGGCGAGGCCACTGTTCCGCAAAATACGATTAACAGAAGACACAGAGGGTATGGAATGTGGCTCGCACACTCTCGCGCTGAGAAGTCTTTCGCGAATTTCCCACGCAAACATACCAGGGTTTTCTTGCTTGAGACGTAGTATCTTTTTCACGACGGTCGGTGTTGCCACTTGCTGGAAATAAACATAATATATAAATACTTCTTATTAATTTGTGTCTTAAAGAACCTAAAATTGCTACAAGAATTGGATGGAAAACATTTCAAAAAGTTTGTTTCAATAAGCTATGATTTAACTGGTGTACCATATAGGCCAGTATGACTGAAGACCAAGACTGGACACCTAACGGGACACGACCCGAGCGCCAGAAAAGTTTCTCTAGACACCCCAAGGCATTTTGATCTAAAAAACTAATCATAACTCAGCCTACCTAGGAAAATGTGAAATCAGAACTCTCCATAACTAATATAGATTACGTAATAGTAACACCTCAATCGTATCCATAAACTGTATATCATTAACAAAGTGTTGCAGATGCGGCATTCCGCAGACGCGTGAACTTAATGGCTGTTTAATAATGACATACATCGATACGTTGTTTGTTTTACCGAGAAACGTCTCATTCACTACAGGGAAGTACGTGTAATTTGTTTTTTCAACCCGCCCATAGCAAAAACGGCAAGTAATTGTTTAAAAACCCATTTGTGCATGCAAGTGATATTACTAGTTTTAAGTTTAAAAATCGAACCTATAATTACAGTAGAAATTAATTGTACACATCTACTCTTAAATCTAGCCCATACAACATATTTATGCTATTATTATCTTATGATATGTTACGATATTATACGTTTCGATGTATTATAAATATTTTAATGTATCAACAAGTATACCAAGTTCAAAAAACATATGATTATGTATTGTTATATTTATATCGAAATAGTATATCTTGGAAACCCAATGAAAAAGAAACCAATACCTTCAAGTCGGAGGAATATTTTAATAGACAGATGTTTGAAATGTTAAGAGAATGCACGGAAACCACATGTTATGAAATCCATTACGATTATCCAAAACGCAACTTCTAAAAAAATAATTATAACCTTTATGGTCTGTCAAAGATAATGTGTAAATAGTAGCCCAGTTGAATTTTGAGGCGTTAATTTTGGCGGGAAACTAGTAATTACGCCATTAGACGCTCAATCGATATTCTATAGTTTTTTACTGAAAGGCTAGTGGACCCTTAGAGGGTTTGTCTAACGCCGACTTTTTAATATGGCAATGACTACTTTGTAATCTGAAAATCGAAGGATACTGCAATTTAGTTAATCTATGCTGATGCGCAAGATGTTTCGTGTCAAAATATTGATGGTTTGTTGATTTTTTTGGCGTTCTAATTTTAAAATGTTTTCTTTAGGTTTGAAAAGAAATTACTTTTAGATAAAGTTTCATGCTACTCGTAATGGTCAGAGTGCACGTTAAAATGATTATAAATGATTTAAACCCTGAAATAGAAAACCTATTAAGCAAGTTTAAGATAATTTAAAATACTCATTTTAATAAATTAACCAAGAAAAATTTAAAATTTTATAATCCATTTTACCTTTTGTTTTGGTATACAAATCTTATTTTCTCTATCTGCTATGGTAATTTGAAGATCAAAAGCTTTGTCGGATTTTATATATTATAAGCACAAGTGATAAGAGTTTGCAGAATAATAGGTAAGTATATAAAACAGCGCATGTTATTCAACAATATCAAACATTGGAATTTTTCATTACGCTATATCTTTAGTAGGTAATAAATGAAATGAAAGTCCGTGCGAACAGCCAGGTGGAAGTAATGACTTGCTTAGTTCCCCGGCTTTCCTCATTAGTTTATGTTCAAGTGTTGCCATATCAGAAAATTGACTAGTGATGGCTCTATCTTTTAATTTGATGGTCACTTATTTTTAGGTAAGTGGTTGGCGCGCACTTTGATTGAGTATATGCAAGATAAAACACCTAATAATTTATATCATGAATATATTTAATTAACATTCTATTTTGAAAATAAATATTAAGCAAGTTTGTTGTAAATGCAGAAATACAATATTTTTTGTTGTAGGATTAAGTAAAGTTTTCGTTACATTATTATAATACATACATATTTGCATTTCGAATTTACGAAATGAACTAATTGAAGTACACATTTCCTTGTATATCATTTTTATTTGTTTTCATGTATGATAATGGTAGTGTATCAATATGATTTAATTATTTATGAATTTTAATTTATTTTTTCGTATGATGCATCGGTCGCACCATTAAAATATACGAAAAGAAGCTATAAATGAACAAAAGCAAGAGAATCAAAATGATCCGTTAGCATCAACGATATTACGGTACGAAAGATCGATTATGAAAGCGGTAACGCAGTAGCATTCCGTGACGATCGGTTCCGTACGCGACGCTTTTTGCGCGCCAACATCCATCATACCTTGACACATCCAATATAAGTTTTTGCCGCTCGCAACAAGATGGCGCTCTAACTGTCCACAGACGCGTGCACGATTAGCGTTTCTTATTACCGATTTCTATTAGACTTTCCACCTTCCTGATGGGGTGAAAGATAATTTGCCGGGGCGTGAGACCGTTGCTTTAATGGCGGATTGATTCGATATTAATTCGAGGGAGGAAGAGATTCTCCGCAGTTAATATTGGCTTAATGGTATTGCAGGTGCATTGCTTGTCTAGGTGACGTTTTTTTAATGATTGCGACACCGTTATGTCAAATATCAAAGGTGATGGAGCATTGAGGATAATAATCATCAGGTAATTTCTAGATTAGTTTTTTATAAAGGTTTTTATCTATAGATCATCTTCACTTAAAAAATAAATAAATGTATTCTTTGGTAAAATCCTGAACTCTATCCTAAATATTGTATCTAAAACAGTAATTATCTCGGCAGTTCCAGTTTTATATAAAATAGTTCTAACTCTGCTACTTCCTAGCAGCGACTGATTTGCATTAATCCTGACAAACATCATAGAACATGATGTTTTTATGGACCGTAAGTCTATATTATACTGCATTTCCTAGTGCTGCGAAGATGACTCATAAAACTTAGGTACATAAGTGTAAAGAGGGCCTAGGAATGCGTATAAGTCGGTTGTAAAACTATGTCTTATGAACATGCTGTTTCCTCTATTATATTGGCTCTCGAATTTTCGTGTGGCAGCGTCACAAATAATTTTAGTATAAAACATATATTTTGCTTTGAATTGGAAATAAAGTAAACATTTATAATTTTTTTTAAAACACATGTGACAGCCTACATAAGTTTGATTTACACAGATAATATTCATTTTATGGTGGCTAACCTAGATTATATTGTCAATATTATTACTCGCCTCTTAATACCGTAAAGCTGCTTCATAAAACATATTGAAAATATTATATGATATAGGGTTTATCTAGCGCTTTGGATAAGCTCTCTATTTATTTGAGTAATATGTTTTTAGATACAAAAAGGTGTCGCCGTATTACAAGGAGTGGTTTTTGTGTCTATCCAAAAACGTTATAGTACGTATACATTACTCCTTTTAAAGCAGAAGAATGTCATACATAAAGTGTGCGAAAACAGACTATTATAGAAGGATAAGTTTATAAATATATGTTCAAATTCAATTAATTATTATCCTCTGTTGTTGTAACCTATTCTTATTGTAATTAACGACGAGATAGCCTTATTTTGTATCAAGATACAGTTTTTTTAATCCCGCATCCAAATCGTTGTTATTAAGGCATAGATAACTACGTCGGTTGACAATTGACAACGGTTGACAGGTGCCCGCTCCCATGACCCGCTCTGACCAATCGCTGTTACAAATTACTCGATCAACAGATTACAACCTAATTATTCGAAATTGACATTTTGATCGAATCACATTTTACAATAGATTAAAGATATTTAGAACTTATCTAAATAAATCTAACTAATGTTTTATTTTTCAGTAGCTGGAATTTATCGCTGAGGCTTGAAATCGACTACTTGTTCTAATGACCATCAATTATTTTTTAAATTGGAATACTTGAGCCGTCTATATTCAATCGGGTTGCTCTCAAATCGAATATTTAATTTGACATAGGTAGAGGTACCAGTTCAGGTTGGTTTAGGTTCTGAGGCACATCTCGTATGCAGTATAATTAATATACAACTAGTACCATATAATATTTCCTATATAGTTATATTATAACTAAAAATCATAAAGATATGCATTTTTTTCTTCCAACTGTAGACCATTTTTTTGTCCAGTGAATGTCTATTGCTTAACAAACCATTTTAAAATTTGGTACTGAGCGGCGGCCAGTAGAAAATAAGACGTAGGTTATTAGGAAATGTTATTTTAGCGTTTACGCCTTATTAGCCATTTACTATGTTAAAATGCCTCCTTGATCTAAGTATGACTAGATTCTATAGGTTATTAGGAAATGTTATTTTAGCGTTTACGCCTTATTAGCCATTTACTTTGTTAAAATGCCTCCTTGATCTAAGTATGACTAGATTCTAGTACAAACTCATCATAGTCCCATTAATATGAGTTATTTAAGATTTGTCATGCATAGAGTTTATTAGCAAAGTGATTTATGTAATTCATGTATTGTTTTTTAGATGATTATATAACAATTTTACTTATTTTCTTATATAAATTATCATTTACTTTGCATTAGCGGTGGCAAGATGTTATGTGAGGATTATGTAATAGCAATCAAGAGGTCCTTATATACCTACAGTACATTTAATAATTCCTAGAGCTGGAAATATTATTATAACTGTTATTTCTCGGGTCCGAACTATGACTTTCGTATGTCAAAATCC
Source organism: Pieris brassicae (assembly GCF_905147105.1). NCBI lineage: Eukaryota > Metazoa > Arthropoda > Insecta > Lepidoptera > Pieridae > Pieris > Pieris brassicae. The sequence goes on from NC_059670.1 coordinate 6,270,515, forward strand.
AATACGTTTTTGACACATGGAACGCGCATGGTCGCACTTAGATTACGAATTGTTTTAACTTATTTAAATATCAAATTATTATCAAAGCAGTATTTGTCACTTCACTCGAAAAATTACTTTAATGGGGTGACATCCGAATATTGTAGATTACGTACTATTATAGATAAAGTTAGCTTATATTATATAAGTTTAAAAAAATAATTAATCTAGTACATCACCTCATAATGTACATTTAGTAATAGTATGGAACATCGCAGTGTTGTTTATATAGTACTAGTTATTTAAGGCCAGAACTCTTTATGAAAATATAAGGTCTCAATTGATTGTTATAGCTAATTTTATTTCGTATTTCACTGGTAAAAAAACAATTAATTACATACAAATCTACATAGAACATTACCATATGAAAATTAATCTCGAATTACGCTTCGGTGTTGCTTGCGCAATTAAACATGGCTAACACGCTGGCAACACTAAATATTCACGTTATTCTGTTTGTCAAAGCTGTTAATGTGGCTTTGGCATGTTATTGGACTCTCGATGTTTATCAAACTTTTCAATAATATACGAATATGTTTTAAATTCATGGGAATTGTATCTATTTGTTTTCCGCTGCTATAATTATGGCTTTAACTCGAGTTATAATATTGATTGACGGTTTTTTTTGTTGTAATTACAGCTTTATCATGAAACATCGAAACACAGGTTAATGTGTAATTACGTATAAATCTAATAACACGTATAATTTATAACATAGTTTTCCTATCTACCTACTTTAAATATTATTTTATTTGTTTATGGCAACACGTATTTTTCCTGAAGTGACCACGGATCTCCACTTGCTATGGTTCTAATAGAGCTCTCTCGTTTCATCTACCTTTTTGACATTCCATTTACAATCTCTTCTCGTCGGTTATGGCTACTTTTAACTTGTCTTCTTTAGTACCTCCTAGATTTGGTCCAGGTATGTACCCAACCCGATTTCACAATCCACGGTCGTTTTCTCTATCCTACTTGATAACCGCTTCTCAATCATCCGTTCTACATGGTCAAACCACTAAGAATTTCTTAAAATATATAACTATAATTATCAATCTAAAAGAGATAAATTACTCAACATCTTTAAATACGGCTTTATTTAAAAAAATTATAAAATAATGAAAAAGCTATCAAATTAAGATATGACAAAATGTTTTAACCCCCTAAGACCGTTTTATTAATATAATCGCCGGAAATAGGCAGTCAGGGGTAAGTTCAAATACGGGTTAGGTAGTGATTTTATTATGTGATAGCTAAAACATGGGTTACATCCCTTGGACATGCGTGATGTGTGTGAGTTGTAATAATAAAAAACGATATAAAAGATATTGTTGTAATGAGGTGACGTTTAAATAAAACCTTTTTGCTAATTTTTTTAATGTGATTTCAGGTCTAAACTAGAAACTAACGGACGAATTCAATCAAATAATGCGATGCTAATGTTTTTAAAGAGGGATTATGATTAATATTCAATAATTACGTTTAAATATACGTTTACCAGTACATTGTTGTGCTATTATATTAAAGCAACATTTGAATTTGTACAATTATAATATTAATAATTTTTGTAAAGGTTAAAATTTTCTTTTCTTTCATACGGGTTGCCTGGTTTATTGGAAATTACCGCGCGTCGCACAATATTATGTTTATTTCTTGTGAAAATGTTGACATTTTTTAACACAATTGATAATTTTACTTCACCCAGTAGAATGCATCAATGTAAGAACTACCGTTATATTTTACAACGTTTGGCCCATGTATAAAAACAGCAAGTACTTGTCAACTTGTTAATTGAGAATATAACGCTTTATAATATTTAAGTACTAAATGTCCCGGAACTGTACTCGTAATTTCCATTGAATACTTTACTAGGCTACGCTAAAAGTCGTCGAAATTAAGGAGGTTTGGGCGTGAAGGCATATAACTAATGCTGATACGTTAAAAACGATACGATAAAATATCAATTACTCTTGCAATGGTTGTTTTAATAATGTTCTATGTAATCTCCTGCAAACAGGGCTGGGCCTATAGATTTAAGTTAATAGACAGGTAGGAATATTAATTAAGATTTATTTTATATGCAACAAAACAAGAAATCGCAATTACAACCTATTAAAATTTATATTTCGAGAACATTAGTGTTATAACAATCAAATTTAGTGTGAAAGTGGTCAATATGGGCACACCATAAAGCCGAGAGCGCTGTGATCTCTAATTATGGTCATTTCGTCGTAAATAGTGGCCATCGATCATAAAAAGCATAACTTCTGCTCGTAAAAGCAAAGGCGAGTCGGTGTGGTCGATTGAGTTGTGCGAAACGTGGCTATTTTTAAGTATTTTATTTCTTTAGACATGAAATAAATAATTTTGGTAGATATTGATGGTGTAAACATCCAAGAAAGCTTTTTCAATAAACTTATATTCAATACTATTCTAGAGGCGTTATAAGCCTTAAATACCACAAAAAATGATCTAATAGTTTGAAGCTTGTTGCCACAGTTGATTGTCACTTGTTTTTCAGGAGCTGATGTTACATTGCTCCTGTTGTACATCACCTCCTTGCTCGACCATCAAATAATTTTTATACTAAAATGAGCGATTCACGACTTAAATTTTGACTGCAACATTGATGCGTTTTATTCCCTCATGCACGACATTAACCTTACCGCTAATTGTTCGATAGCAACCGTAAAAAATGTAACCTAATAATAAACGGACGATTAATCGATTTACCGGATCGATTGAGAATAACTGGAAACATAACTCGAGATTATAATCGATTCGTATTTAATAGGTTTTTCGTTAAATGCCTTTGTGAAGTACTGGGAATGCCAAGTTCAATTATTCGAATGGAAGCCATATCGAGCGGTAAACGCTTCTGTCGATCACGGGCAAAGAAATGCGTGACGCATGTGAATAATTATATTCATTTATCGGCTACTTTTCCATTACTATTGATACGAACACTCATAATCCTAATGGTCCTCTTAGATGATACATGTTTGCAAGTTGTTTGTTACACGTAGGTAAATGTTTGGTACTTGTCCGATGTTTGGTTTTGATTGGTACTTCGGTTCAGCGCGATACAATTATTTTAATCTTAATTTTATGTATAAAAATAAGGCAATTTTTGCAATTAAATATGATTTTTTTTTATTCAGCTAATGTAATAATCTCGATACACTATTGAAGATGCTTCGTGGGATACTTTTTTATATAATATATTTTCTAGCTAATTTCCCCACCATGTTGTCGTCAGAGGTATTAAATAACTTACGTATATGTACAACTAAAGTAAATATCTATGGTAACCAAGATGATTAAGCACTACCTAATTCTTTTAAAAACTTTTTGTATAATATTTACAGCAAATGCCAGAAAGATGCCTCTTAACCTAATGTTGAACATTATCGTCTCTGTTACCTTTATGCCAATAGCTTGTTCAGTGTTATACCTGTCGTATCCATACATTGGACAGTCGGTCAGAACATGTAACACCATCTTTTCAGCTGTATTGCTACAAGGACTACAAAGTGCTGCCTACTTTGTCTAAGCCTGAACCTGTAAAGATACGACAAGAATCCACCGTGACTTGTCTTGCATTTGTTTGATTATCGAAAAAGCCGAAACAGGACTTCGAAGGAAGAACTTTGATAATGCTATGTATGATTATGACTAGATGGAAGATTATTGCAAATAATCATATTTATTAGTTATCTAAGTACCTAACTATTATACTCTACAAAATCGACATCAAAAATCTCAAAAACGACATAGCTGATTGTGATGAAACTTTTCTCTAAGTTAGAATATACATACTTCATTAAAATGATTATCTTAAAATGCCTATTAGTGATCGAGAAATTAGAATACCAAAATAATACGCTTTGTAATGTGTAGTCAAATATTATCTAATTACTTCAAAGTAACATCTATGTCAAACTGAAAACCTTCTTTTTAGAAGTAGGATAAATTGAGTAGGTATTTGCGATTCTTGTTTTCAGTTTATAGATTATCCCTTAAAAAATTTCCATGTCCAATCACAAACACGATTCGTATTTCCGCTGCACCAATCATGGAACGCACTATTGTTTTGTCTTTTGTTTTACATACCAAAAAAGTATTTATAATATCTAACGGCGCGTATTATATTAACCGTTTTACTTAATTACAACTTGTCCAGCTGTTATATAAAAATACACAATGCACACGTATAAGTGTTATGAACTGCGCGCAAAGCGTTAGGAAAAATATTATTTATACTTACATGTAAACAAAGAACTTTGTTTATCTTTTAATTAGCATGAGTTTTCTTAAACGAAATTAGTAACGGTGGCCATTTGTTACAGAAACCACAGGCTTGCGTGTTTTCCCACACTCGCGATTTGATTTGGACGAAATCAAAGTTATAATTGGGAGTTAGCGTATTTATTGAAATAACTGTATTCAATGTCAATAAAATTTCAAATTTTATTATATTTTTAATTTTAGTTGACTAACAGCGCCTTTGGGACTGGGACATTTGGGACTTTAAAATTATAGCATACATTTTTGTTGTCTTTGATAATTTAAGATTTTTAATAAGTTAACTTTACTTTGGCGGGATTAGCCTAGTTTAAAAATTAAACGGGAACTGCGCGAAAAAAAATGTACCTTGCAAAGCTCTATGGTTTTATGACCATGATGAAAGAAACATTTAAAGCGTCGAGGTGATACGTGTGGAATTTCGTATTCTGCCTCGACGTCTGATGATGAAACTTATCTCTAGGCAACTAATCCAAACGACCCCTCTGAGAGGACCGTCTCTCTACGCATCACCAACGGGTCAAGCCGTTCAGAAAGAGATTGGTCGTCGACAATTCGAACGGCTCTACGTTGAATACGGTCAAGAGAAGAAGTTGGTACTGCTTTAATGAGTTGCAAACGATGGCTCGGCGTGAAGTACCGTCTTGCCTTACTGATCACACGAAGCTTCTTGAGGGCTAATTTAGCGTTTTTCTCAAAATTAACGTTCGATATTAAGAAAAACAGTTTTCGAACGGATTAAAGCTATGTATTATTATTAAAACTTATAGTTATTTACATAATTCTAAATTTTAAATTTTTTCCGATGTTTCGCGTACTTTTCAGCGTGCGTGGTCAGGGTGACAACGTTCGATATGTCAACAAAGTATTCCGATGCTGACTGTGACTTTTAGAAGAGTGTCTTCGAAGAGTGGAGTAGCTGCAAAGGATGATTTTACCGGAAAACGAGCAAAATTATTTCTTCTTGTGGTTAAATTTTGTCTGTTAAACATCTATTACGCCTTTATATATCATATATGGAGTAAACAATAAAACGAGTAATAAAATTAATTTCCATTTCGCTACATCAATATTTTCACTGATGGCCCAAGTTCGTTTCTCGGGCAGCTTGATTAGTAGTCAATTAAACATTACCATAAAAGCAATAAAATTTCGGTGATTCGGTACATTTTGTTATAATCAATTTTTTGGCGGCGGCATTCGTTTGTGGATACAAAATGTATGGTTTATTGGCGTACCGAATTTAGGAAGGCCGATGCGTTCACCGCTGCTCAGTTTTCACGGGTTTTGGGGGCATAATGTGGATAAGAATAAGAATATCTTTAACGAAATACATGTGTACAAGAAGCGTTAACATACGACTACATTTTTTAAAGGAAGACATAAATAGATTTTGGTAATAAGACTTAATATTTCTCTTTAGTATTTTATTAACAACTTCGGTAAGTAATACATATAGTCCATGGGTGTTTCTTTTCTATATATTTCAATAATTTATTTAGGTTAGATTAAGTTTAATGTAATTTTAATAATAAAATAATAAATTTTCTATCTATCCATTTTTTAATTATTATTATTACTTAATTATTAATACCGTACTGTAAATAATTTGTGTTAAAAATAATAGTTTTTACTTTTTTGAGTTCGCTCTCAATAAGCGAAAGTATTATTTCAAGGATAAGCTTTAAGAGTTGTAAAGCCTGAATGCCTATGCAATATAAAACACTATTACAAAGACGGAGTTTTTAAATGAATAAAGCTTCATGTACACAGAACCCGGGGCAGAAAAAATAAAACCAGCGTGACTAAAGCTCACCTGAAGAAGCCGAAAGTGGAGTGATTTTATAGTTTATAATTACATGTGATTGCCGCCGTGACCCCTTCACTCGGTTTATTGAGCCGCCTACAGTTGTTTTGTTTATTATTTTTGTATGAGTATTTTCGTATATTGTGACAGTCAGTTATTTAATTCAAAGAATATACAGTTTGCAATATTCTTAACCTACGTAGTAGTAATAATAATAAATAGAAAATCCAAAAGTTTTGTTACTGTGGTAGTGTGTTGTATTGCGATACTTATTCGTAAGGAAAACACCAGCTCTGGGATCACCGGTACTATCTACCAGGCGGCAGCTTAACTCTTTTATAGGCGCCTGTGCTCTTGAAACCGACGGCCCAAGAGTCTAAAGGTAACATTTAGTAACATAAGTTCATAAAGAATAGCTTTATTGTCGACATTAACCATGTAAGTAGTAATCATGCGTTATTAAGATCAGTACGTATTTTAATAAATGTAAATCCTTTTTTAAATAAAATATGACAATATTAAGGCCTACCTATTTATATATATTCTTAAATTCTTCTTACGGAAAAAACTTTATATTTAGGTGTTTCTACAGAATTAGTTACATTACGAACGAAAGGTTTTATATAATCGCCTATTTTTATTTATTGCTTAACCCGACGGACAAAATAACACTAATTAGTTTACGCCCTAACATCAGTATCGGTTACATACCTTCGTCTTACTACCGCCGATAGAACCAGGTCTAATAGACCCAGTCTCGTAGAATCTGGTTAAGATCTTGGAGACGCATCCATGCGAGACAAGTAGCTGTCGACTGATGTCACAAGGTCGTACACCAAGTATGGCCAGCTCGACGATCCTCTTTCGTACCATGTCAGGGAGGGGCCTGCCGTTGACAAACACACCTCCCAGCTGGTTGACACCCGCCTGGCCTGGAAAACAACGTGCATATGAGTAACTTCTCTATATCAGTAATGAGCAATATGTGCCTGAAAACTTGGGCATCCATAAGAATTTAGTCTGAAACATTGGGCATTCTTAAGAATTTTGACGGAGTCATGAATAAAAAACTAAGATACCTTTGTAGGGTTTAGATGTATATTCTAAGGAACTAAAGTTAGCCTATATATGTGTAGGCATAAAATCTGTATAAATAGTATAACAGGTATATGGCTGTATTAATATAACCTTATACGCATCAATAACTTTTCCAAACATACAAGGTTGAAAAAAAAAACAATATTAAACATCAAAATGAGTTCGTTTTATGAAGACATCAAATAACACTTATTTATGGGGTTCTTATCAAGATCTTGAAAACGGTCAAGAGCGAAATTTCGTTCATTTTATAAAACGTGGCAGTCAAAAAAATGGGTAGGTTTTGGGCTACGAAAAATATCTGGAGAGAATTGGAGAAACGTACCCAGTAAATGCAACTTTTAATTTAATTATATAATATATAATTATTGCTTTACAAGTCGCTTAGACAGTAATACCTCAACACAAAAAATATCCTACTCCATCTAATTATAAAAGCAAATATCTACAAAATATCAAGATTTTTTTTCGCTTCTAAAACTTATACAAATCACTTAGATTTTACAATGTGTTCAAAAGTCGTACATCGGACCCCTAAAACCTTTTCGACAATTGGTCATACAGGTAGATGAGGGAATAGGAAATTTGGCAATCAAATAAATATTAACTCAAATGAGACAGGTGAACTCACCGTTCGAATAATAACAACCTTTTGTTTCTTTACATTATTGTCTTGTTAATGAGTATTATTTTTTAATGTATTTTTTGTATTGGTAGAAGTAACATTTTTATCTGTGTAATTTATGAGCTAAGAAATTTATGCGAATTATAAATGATATAGTAAAGGAACTCCGCTACCTATTCGTAGGAATTGACTTGGATAACAATTTTATCCGATAAATTACTTTATCAAAATAACTCAACTTTGGAATTAGTGTTCACTTGTTCTAGAAAAGAGAACAAAAGAATGTCATTCTTTCTATTGAGGGATAATTAAAGTCTATTCTTTATATCATTTAGTGGAACGGCTCCCGGTGCGAGGAATCGTAAAACTCGAAGTAATTTGCGACTTAACTCGGAGGCGTCGGTATCGGATAGCCGTGAAATACCGCTACGGATAAAGGTTGTACACATTGCATTTTTAACCGTTGAAGCATTTTTTTTAATAACCCTCTTGTCATTGAGATTTTTGGATTCATTGTCTATAGATGTAGATTTTATTTGATTCGAAATTTGAAAATGTTTATAAACAAAATAGACTAATATGAAAGCGACGATTGGCTGTTGCGATTTCTTCTAAATCTTAATTTATTACTTTTTTTTTAGTTAATAAAATACATAACATATTTACAAGATTATTTTTACTGTAACAGCAATTTAGAAACTTAAAAATATGTTTAAATTCCGCGTGTTTGGCAACGCATTACGGTGTACATAATGTCACAAAAAAGCAGAGTTATTGTAGTTGTAAATTGTAATTTTTAGTTGATAATTTATTTATATACTAGATGACCGGAACTACATACATTTGTGACAAAACATAACACATTTTTAGAACACACCAATGAGATCAGACCTCATACTACAGCTACGAAACACTCATTTCTGAGGGCATTTATATAACAACCCAGTGACAACTTTTTATTTCTTAAATACAGATACATCAAATATCTCACAGCTAGGAATTGTTTTTATTGGAAATAGTAGTATTCCTCGTTTTTAGTATTTTTCTTTACTTATCACTCATGTTAAAGTATAAACCTTTCGTAAACTTCAACAAATATTTCAAGGTCATAATTAACCAAATCGGTGCAACCATTTGCAGACAAGTTTATCTATATTTACATATTTATACATTATGCTTAAGCATAATCTACACGATCCCTTACAATAACGCCGATGTTTGAAGTATCGTGTTAAAAATTACACAACATAACTTCATGTGGTTATCGACTTTAAGAGATAATAAAAATTAAATTGCTAAGAACAAATTAGTAGGTTAATTTTATTGCATTAAGATAATAAATTGTGCTACTGCAATTGATGACTTTTACAATGGCTGCAGCAGTTAAATCTAGATGGTTGAGACCATTATGTGCGAATAGTCGAATTAAAAATAATTGATTTCTGTTCGCAGCTTTGGTTACAGCTGAACGTTAATTGAATAGTGCGTTGGGTTAATTGAACTTTTAAAGATATTTATTTACTTTTAAATACTGAATTTATTAAATATGACGCATCTGTTTTTGAAGTGAATCTTCTCACATTAAAGGCGTTGGAAAAAAACTACCGTCACATTTTCGGTTAAGCGTCACATTTTCCCGTTACGATCCATATTTTTCTTGTCCCTAGCACGGTCGATTCGAGGAGATTCCAAGCCATTAATAACACAAATATTTAATAACGATAACAATGATATTAATAATTCTGTTACAAATAATGAAATTCTGTAATAATCTTAGTAGTAAAATGGTAATCTTAGTAGTAATGGTAAATAGGTAAAATGAAATAATTGTATTATTTGTATTCATGATGTTCTTTGGTATGGATTCTATGGTAATAAAAGCCTTTTATTAAACTTTATTTAACAAATTTCTGTAAAGTTGGATATAGAATATAAATTTTTCGAAAAATAGGGTTATAAAGAAGTTTCACTTCATTCGTGTGTACGTACACGCACACATTTTTTTTTATTCTATAGATATTATTGCATAGTATATCAAGAAGTTCCTAAATCTCCGAGGTTATTTACGATCTGATTCTAAGCTTTGATCCACCCCCTGTTTTAGTATCTAGCAACAAGTTATTCATATTTGGTCGATAAAGTTTGTGCCAGCTTCTGGTAAAGAATATAAAAATCCTTAAAACTATTTACTTATGGCTAGTCCAATATTTTCCCTATAAAAATATTACTATTAAGTTGTTATTAAGAAAATCTCGGAACACAATGTGATACTAACACTTTATGATATAACTTACAAGAAGCCTTAAAAACTGGGATTGCACGTGATCTCAGTTTTACAATCCGATCGTAAAACGTTATTTAAACTTTTTCTTAGCGAATTGCTCGTATATACCGCAAGTTATGGTGATGTTTATGACTTGTGACTGATTTTATGCCGCCGGTCGGTTAACACGGGTGCTGACTTTTTTTGCAATTCAATCTCTGTTTTTTACGCACTAATACGTGTGATTGTCTCTAGATGGCGCTGTTACATCCATATCGATAATTACACAGGAACGCTAACATTTACGTTTCGTTTCAGCCAAATATATGTAGTAAAGTCTTACGATCGCACGCATATGCCACCGAATTTGTATGGTCACGTGTGAGCTAATTTAATTCCCATATTATTTAACAACATGTATTACGCTAAGAATTGTCTGAAATTTGCCTTAAAGACCTGGGTAAGTATTTTATTTTAGTATTTTAGTAGCGGCAACTGAATTAAAATATCATGTACGTGTATGGAGGTTTCACTTTCCAGACATAAGAGGTAATTTTGAGTTATAGTCAATTGTCAACTTGGCAATGATTGTCATAGAAGTTTGGATTGTAAGAAGCCATTTGAAGGAACATTGTAAAAGAAACTTTGTATCTAATAATTACAAAAAGGGTTTGTCTGTAATCTGTCATCTTCTTACAAAATTATGCATTTTTAAATTAAGTTTTTGACGTCAATGCTTATTCAATAATGGATCGTTGTAGATGTGAAGAATACGAGGATGCTGTGAAAAAGCTCAGATTTTACACAGTTGGAACACTGAGACCGGATATAATTGACAATTATGATAGTGAGTATTTATTTCTTAATACCAATGGTGTTCGAAATGAATACATAGGCTTCGCTTGTCACTTAACTCCTTTCATAACGTGACTGAAAAAGGCACAAATTTGAATAAATAAATTAACAAGGTTCTTGCATTGCCGCTTTGATGAAGCTCTGATAAAATCTTTATAAAAACCATTCTATATACCTACCAAAGCTTAAAAATAAATGGCTACTAATGAAAATTAATTCAGGTGGATATGGACGCGGTTAAAAATAAATATATAACATACTTTAGCTGTTCTAAGGGTCTGGCTTTATAACAACCTGGGTTCGCCATGGAGTGGACTACGAAGATATGAAGTTTTCGAAACCAAAGGCTTATAGAATGCTTGATCCCAGTGAGTTACCGTGTAATAAGATGGCGCCAGCTGTCAGGAAAGTTGAACAAATGTGGTGTCCTTACCTTATTACTAGACGCAAGTGGTAGGACAGACTTAAAACTACTAACATTTTGATCTTACAAAGAAATCAAGTTATTTAAAAAAAATTGACTGCCAGTAAAGTTACTTAAATTTTTAGTTGTTCTTGATTTTAGACAAGTTTTTATGTTTTTGATTGCATAATATTTACCTATATTAAAAAATATATCCTGTCTTATTTAAAATTTGGTTTGACTATTAAAAAATATTATTTAAACAAAATGAAAAACGGCAACAACTCAAATGAGTAGAGCGTCGCTTTGAAGCATTCATGTTAAAATTTATATAAAACACTTTACCCTTGGTTATTCTAAGATAAATTGTTTTTTTTTAAGAAAAGCACTGGACCGTAATCGAAAGCTTCCTAGTTTGAGAAGCGTCCGTCCTTTTTCGCATTGGTTTGTCCACGTATCTCGTTTAGACATACCCAGCCTTTCTAAAGTTATTTTGCTTAGGTACGAGAGCCATGCTATACTTATAATATATTATGTAATACTTATTTTCTATAATTCTAGGGACCCTATTATTTTCCCCCACTACTTATTGGTATCATTCATGAAACTAATTCTAATTACGCGTTAAAATTCTCGCTTCTATTCCGGATGTGACAAATCCGAAAAAATACTAGTATCTTATCACAGTACTCGTACAAGACTACAATCTGTATCTTGAACTAAATCATTTCGCGCCATTGCCTAATCTATGGAGCGGAGCATAGATTATAATTAAATTGACAATATAAGTTTATGATATGAAATTGTAACACAGTTGTAAACAGCCAAGTAGAAAATCGAATTTGATGTTAAATCGTTTGATGTGCCGTCCGAGTTTTTTATATTTTTTACTATTGGTTCGAGGCCATTCTCTGCATACAATAAATAAAATCAGTTTCTGATTAGTATAGAATCACGATAAGAATTTAAGTTCCATATGAATCTTAAGGATTAGATAACGTCCTTTTGCAGAAAATTTTATCTTTGGTATAAGACGTGTTTATATGTATATTTAAAAAAAAATATTAGATCACATCAAAATAACCACCAGTATATGAAACGTGCTGTCATCCGTAAGTTAGATACAGAAATCTTTAACAGAGACATTTGGCTTGGCTTCACATTTAATTGAGCGTGAACTTGTCACGTCATTTAAAGATCGTCACACTAATACAACAAAAAAATTATACGCATTTTATTCAATTCTACAAGACAGATATATTATCATCAGGTATTATATTTATGTGTTTTTTTCTTAATAATTAATAGTTAAACATTTAATCTCGTCTAAACTTCATTAAAACTCTTGTTCTTTATAACGCACTTATAAACAGATCGATTAGGGAAAATTAAAAAATATGGAGCATATTTTGTAAAATTTATTCGTTTGACGTCTAAAATAAACGCATTGCCCAGATACCATATGGCCCATTAAGCAAGGTATAATATAAATATTTAATTTACTTACGAATTAACTTCGCAACTAAATTAAGCGAAATTAATTCATTCGAACCGGAAACGTCGTGTGTGATCTCACTATTCGGAAAGTTATCAAAGAGATCTAATATTTCTCGGCTCCCGATATTATCATGCTAATGACTTTGATATCTTGATAAATTCTATACTTTATTACTAAACTAGTAGGCCACGTCTCCCAAACCACAAGTAAAGTGAGAGCATGATAACAAACGAAATTTCCTATATTATACTTGTACGGCCATTATGCTTTGTTTAGATTTGCTTGGAAATTGTATAATGTAAATTGTGTAAATGTCAACTAAACCTGTATTTTTAAAGCAAATTAAGCGATTGGCTTAGACACAAAAAGGGCGGGAAGGACTTGTTCGCTTTTTGAGAATGTTTTTCGTACAATAATGATTATGAAATATTTTCATGATGTAGATATAAACTATATGGTGTCTTTAACTTACGACTTTGGATGCAAATTAGTTTTTAAAGCGCGTCTATTGGGAGAGATAGGCGTGAATACATTGATTTAATTTCATAACAAGTTGAAGTAAAATGTTATTTAAAATTTAACCCACAATGCAAAAATGAGTGTTATAAGCCTAGATTGTGTATACACGGATGGACCAGTTATGATGCAGTTTATGTTAGATGCAGACGTGATCGAGATGATTCTCAGATACAATGTATGAAGATCTGTTTAAGTTCTTTGTGTTAGCTGCGGCAGAAATCTTGTGGTTGACTATTGGACGAGCTGCTGGAGCTACTTAGTTTAAGGGCAATTTTACTTTTACATATTTTCGAAATTTCTCCGAATATTCAGTAATAAGTTTGGCAGTTAAAACTTAGCAGTAAAGATAAACAATAATAAGTCGATAAAAATGATTAAATTGATCATATAATAAATACTGAGATGTGCAATAGCTAAATTAGGCAGTTAAGACTGGGCTATCCGAAACCTAACCTAACCTAAAACTGCTGAACTATTTATCGAACTGCCCATTTCATCATTTTTACCGGCTATTTATTATTACGTATTTTTATTACTGAAATTGTAATAACTGGCCAATTATGTTTTTTAATATTGTCTATGTTTTACTGTCGCACAAATTTACCAACCAGCAATAAAACATGACTGCCCATTATTATTTCGACTGATCATAATAACTTCTCGTAGATTTAAATAACACTTCAAAAAATTAGTTCCCTTTTAATAACGGTATAAACAGTATTTTATCTTGATAAAAAGTTTTACATATCATATAAAATTTAATGAATAAAGTTTTAATACAAAACACACCACATCTGGCCACGAAATAAGCATTTTTAGCAAAGTTAAGGTGATGTTATGCAAATCGCATTCTTTTGAAAATAAGCTTGAATGGATTTTAATTAGCATCTAAATGTTTATGTAGATAATAGATAATATTTCTTAATCTACGATATAATACATAATTTTTGGAATAAAACATATATTTTTATTCGGACATTCGATATGGGCGGTACTAACAAACCTATTTACTAACCAAAGAATTTAGATAACGATCTTTAAAATCATATTAGTACAAAAACCTTATTTTGTAAATTCCTTTCAAATAAGTTATATAATCGTTTAATTTAGACAATCAAATATACAGTATTTACGATTTTCTTAACCTACATAGTAATAATAAAAATTTATTAAAAGCGAATTAAAAATAAATAAAACATTTTTTTTTAAATTGGTCCCTGTGGCAATGTACGATTAACGCTGGCAACATTTTCTTGCTGTATTGCGATACTTATTCGTTGAGAGAGGAAAACACCAGCTCTGGGTACAGCGGTGGTAAACCGCTAACTTAAATCTTTAATTAGTGCCTATGCAGTTGAACCCCGCGGCACTCAAGTCTCTACTCCAAAGAGAACAAAATCGACGTTGAAGGAAAGACTCTTATATTTGAGCCGATAATTAATTACATTACATATTGAAGTTACGTTTATGAATTTTATAATACAATAATGCCAATTCTCTAATTAATTAGAACACTGAAATTGAAAAAAAAAAGTCCCTGCGGCAGTGTATTAATGCTGACAGCATTTTCTCGCTGTATTGCGATACTTATTATAGGCATCAAAGTGATAAAGACATATTAGGACAGCATTCGAGCCGATACAGTCGCGACAAAAAGTTTATTTTAAATTTCTTTTAAACAGTTAAAAGGAGTTGTTTTCTTCTGTATCATTATCAGTTTACATACTAAAGATGCCATTACGCGTTTTTGGCAACATCTGAAAAAAAAGAAGAATTGGTAACAAAACCAAAATTGGAACCAGGAATTGGTAACAAAGACTGATACGGGCTCTAGTGACCCCTAACTTCCAGTATGGAGTAGAAACGTGGACTATATTAGATCGAGGGTGACAAAAGCTCGAAGCCTTTGAAATATGGTGCTGGCGGCGAATGCTCAGAATACCGTGGACTGCGAAGCGCACCAATACATCGATCCTGAACTGCAAAAGATAACGTGGCCGTTCACCGGCTAGATAGCCGATCACGTGAAAGACTCATCGTCCTCAAAACTGTACTCTGTCATAAGAGAGGTGCTGGACAGAAACCCGTGGGAACCACGAGGCTCAGACATGAGCTGCTGATTAAAGAGAGAAAGCGAAGATCCTAAGATACTAAATAATAAAGAAAACCCTTGGTCTTGCTTAGATTTCGTTATGTTTAGTGATAGTTTTTTTTTTATAGCCAAGTAGGTGATCAGCATTCTGCGTCTGACACACCATTTTTTGGGCGTGTCTTAAAAACTAAATGTCCTTGAGTGCCGGGGTTCGAACCTACGGATTAGAAGGATGACCTTAGGGATGAGAGGCTTCAGCCACTTAACCAACGCCATTAAATGTCCAATATTTTACCCTACCAACAAATTATTCGATACAGTCTCATCGAAAAGTGAAATATCCACAACGCAACTAAGCATGTATAATGAATTAGAAAAGTCGTTTTTGAGCGGGTGGGCCGATACAGATACTATCTCGATATTCACCGATTCCCTTAATTACCCGTAATGGAGCCGCGAGATAAGACTTCTTTGAAACGCTTATGATTTCAATGCGTGAGGTAAACTGTTGGCTGATACGTCGGGGATTTAATGAATATGGTATGATTACCACAGAAAGTAAATAGGCTTTAGTTGAATTTTAAACCATTGCAGCATCTTAAATATACTATCCAGGGGCTCTACAATCCCTTATGCAATGCATATTTCGAGGTCTCGGGGCAACGAAAGTGGAAGGCCCTGGCCCAAAATTTTGTTAAGCTAATGTAAATTACATTAAATTATTGAAAGAACGTACATACAGTGTCGATACACGGAATTGAATACAGAACCTCCGAGACTGCGTGCGAGTAAATTCAGTGGGCTATTGATATACTCAACTCCTCCCTCAACATGGGTAGTAAATTGCAAGTGTTTATCAACCCAGGGCTAAAAAAAAATATTCCATAGTAATATCAGTATATTAAAGCGAAAATTGGGGCGGCCGCAGAGCAGGCGGAATAAAATAAACGGCTTAAATATAAGGGTCTTTCCGCCAACTTCGATTTTGTTCAGTTTGGAGTAGAGACTCTTGGGCCGTGGGGTTCAAGTGCACAGGCGCTAATTAAAGAGTTAGCGCCTGGTAGATAGTACCGGTGATTCCAGAGCTGGTGCTTTCCTCGCTCAAGGAATAAGTATCACAATACATTGAAGAAATGCTACCAGCGTTAAAGGTACACTACCACAGTTAATTTTCTTTTATTCATTATTTTTATTATTACTATGTAGGTGTTAATACTCTGTATTTAATTGTTATGTTAAGGTTTTAATAAACGATACATAAAAATATGTTATAATGTAAATACAATATGAGTTCTAAGAAATCGCCGCTCCACTGCACTTTTGCGTTTTCAGTATTACCATATTTCATTCTTCCATACGATTACTTAAATCTTGTTAATGGTACTTAATTAAGACTTTTAAATTCGCCGGTCGTGTGGGCGGCGTTATTTTTTATAAATAAATGCGCGGGAGTCGACTATTGATTGTAATGTCACAATATTTAGGTCTCCAAATGTCGGGTTTTTGTGGAAAATAACGTTTAAAAACGTATACGAGGCAAAATATATACGATATTTAAAAAATAATTTTATTTCGCTTGTCTCGCTAAAATTCGGAAATGGTTGGTTCAATTTGGTAAATTATGAGAAAGGTTGTAACGTTGAGAAACATTAATATGTTATGTAAGTTTTTGTAGTTAAATATTATATATATATATATAAGATTAATTTGTAAATGTCGTTGAGGTTTCGTCTTTAACCACTTTCTTAAAAACAAAATTTTCACAGTATTGTCTTTTGTTAATATAGCTTTTACACATTTGAAGAGAACACTTTTTTACCGGATAAAAACGTCGGAAACATTTAAAATTATGTAAAATAATTATACGTTTATAATACATAGCTTCAATCCGGTAAAATAGTGTTTTCTTTAAACAAAATTTTCACTCACATATTTTCAAAACTCACTTTACATACATTGACTTAATCTTGTCAACCTGTCCTATGTCGATACAGAGAATATTTTTCACTTGAATTAGTATTGTCGCGGTTTTACTATGGAGATGTGTACATAAAACTTTTTGTTTGAAGTTCCGTAACAAAACAAACTCGGCTTATCTAAGGGTTTATAAATCTAAATGACACTTATGTTATTGGACATTATCGGAACGGAGAATGTTAAAATACAATTTATAAGTAAGGTAAAAGTTATAGGAGCAGTGTTGGCCTAGTGGCTTCAGCATGCGACTCTTATTCCTGAGGTCGTTGGTTCGATCCCCGGCTGTGCACCAATGGATTTTCTTTCTATATGCGCATTTACCATTAGCTCGAACGGTGAAGGAAAATATCGTGAGGAAACCGGCTTGTCTTAGACCCAACAAGTTGACGTCGTGCATCAGGCACAGAAGGCTGATCACCTGCCTATTCGTTTAACAAATGATCATGAAACAGATACATAATCTGAGGCCCAGACCTAAAAAGGTTGCAGCGTTATTATTATTTTTAAAAAAAAACTAAAGGGCTCATATTTGCTTCAAATGTGCTATGATTGTTTACGCTCCTAATTTTATCTAAAATTTATACATATATGTAACTTAATTAATGTTGGTTTAGATAACTCGTGCAACAATAGTTTCATTATAAATTGTGTTAGGTAGAAATGATAATTAAGTACAGTTAATATGTCAAACGGAAGAGACTAGCTGCCCACAACACAGGGTATCCTAGGGGACTGGGGACAGTTTAGTTTACTTAAATGTCCTGTTATTGTGTTTAATAAAGTTTTTATTTCTTTCCTTTTAGAAGAGTCTTTAAGAGAACTGAAAGAAAAGAAATTGAATACTGTTACTGGGTATATCTTTAATTTGTAAATATTTTTGATGATTGTCAGCGTGTTCAGGTAGAATTGAGAATCGTTTGGTTAGATCCGACACCCTGAAGATAGTTTTTTGTTTTAGTTTTTTTCAAGTTATAATTATTTTGGAGCGTTAGGGAAAATTATGAGAGTAAATTTTTAGGATGCGCGCGCACAACGTTACAAAGAACCCGACACCCTGAAGTTAGCTATAGTCAACATTTTAGTTTTTCTTTGTGCTACTCTCATCACCGTTCGTGTCGGTACCACCCGAAATTCATATTTAATGTTTTCTTTCTGTTCGTAAGGAAACTGACATCACATAGATCCAAAGAGTTGAGGTCGTGTGTCAGGCATAGAAGGCTAAGCACCTACTTGGGAATAAGAAAAAACAAAGATCACGGAACAGATGGAGAAATATGAGGTCCTGACATAAGAAGTTATACTTGTTCTTAAAAACCCTATATGCGTCCAATCCTATGTTTTGGAAAATTAAGTTTTAAATGAAATTTTACTATACCATATTTTTTATAGCTTAATAACGATTAATAAAATGAAAAAAAGTGCCGATATATATAGGTATAATTATCGGCACACATTACCAAAGAACTTTAAACAACTCAACTTTGTCGGCGTTCCACATAAGATTGACTCACCTTCTATTTATAAGCACACTAAATATATACATACAGGTAGAAAGTTTAACATTCATGTATATCAATTCACAGAGACACATTCACATTAGAAAATCTGAACAAAGCATCAGCATATAACACTTGAAGATATGTTTTGTTATATTATTTAATGTATATTTATAATGAAGTACATACCAGTGTGCGGCATGATGGCGGCAGTGTTCCTGAAAAAATCAAGATAAAACAATTTATTGTGTTTATTTTTGAATTTTAAACTGATATCGTGTCAGTTATCGTATTAATTTTAATTTATAAGTTTTCACGCAAATGGTCTTATGTTTTAGGGCTTATGCCTAATCTAACAATCTTTGTGGCGCCCAAAATACTGCTTCTGCCATCTATATCACCTGTATTTTGTTTTTATAGTTTAAGAGTCAAGGATCGAAAATTCTAACTTCAAATAAATAATAATTTACTTTATTCATAACAAAATATGGTTGTTACAAAAATTGTTTTAATGCTAGCCTACACTAGGGAGTCCTGTCTTGTGGGTGGGTCTAGTGGTTTCCGAATTTCAACTCTTATATTATCAGTTCCAGTCACGGTGTATATCAATAGAGTATATAGGTAACGCGACTGAATCTCTCGGCTGCATTTCGGGAACAAACCGTGATCCATGTGGTATCAAATTATTTCAGTATAATAAGTATTATTATTATTTACTTATGTAGCCAAGTTCACATTTTAAAGTTCGTCATGTTTGCTTAAAGGTTATTGCTTGTGGCAGCGTCCATGCGCCGGGTTGTCTCTCTCCCTAAAATATGGCGAGGGGGCCGATGGCTGGCCATGCGTGATACTCATGAACGGCTGGTACTTGTGGTGAATGGTCGTACTTGTATTCGGTGATGTTAGTTATTTCGACTATGTATTTGCGTGTTGTTCCCACGAGAATGTAAGTGCGTGCTCCTATTTCACTATGCCTCCTGCTGATAGAGGATCTTTGACAGTCTGAGACAAATCTGTGTTTTAATTTTTTTATTATTATTTATTACATAGGTTGTCATATGTAATGGTTGTAGCTTCTTACAAACGTTGTGTAAAACAAAAAAAACTTGGCTCTTAGAAATAGTGGCGGAGAGTTTATTGCCAGTTCTTCTCTTCCGTTCTACGCGCTTGATTTGAGAACTGGCAGTAAATGTAAAATTATAAGCATTTAATATATATTTATTTTTTTGACATTCATAAGTGCACATTGTGTTACCTATATGAATAAATGATTTTTGACTTTTGAATTGCATTTCTATGTGCGCTTGCTCATACAGTGATGGTAAACATGTTAAGCAAACCAATATGTCTAATAAATCCAAAAATCAACGACCTGTTAGACACAGATGGTTGCACCGATTTGTCTACAAAAATGAAGAACGGGTGTAACCCAACCACCACTAAATAATAGTGTAAGTACTATGATAATATTATTTACGTACATTTATATGTAAAGGTACGAAAGTATATAAAAATTAAGACTCTATTACAGAGTACAAATAACTAAATTAGGAAGGTAACTTCCTTATCCCCAAGCAATATTCTACGCAATCCTAGTAAGGAAAAACAAGATATAAGAACAAGATAGGACACGAAACTTGCATTTTCGCAAGAAATGTACGTAGGTTGACAAATAACTATATGTAATAGATATTATTAATTAATAGCTATTTTAGTGATATATTTAACAACAACACTATGACGCCTTATATTAAGGCAACTAAAAACACCCTATTTATGATGGATTTTTGTTTCTAGCAATAGTTATATCCATTAAGAAAACACTTTTTAAACGGATTGAAGCTATGTATTATTATTATAAACTTATAATTATTTACATAATTTCAAATTTTCCGACGTTTCGCGTTGTATGTAAATAATTATAAGTTTATAATAATAATACATAGCTTCAATCCGTTTAAAAAGTGTTTTCTTAATGTGTAAAAGCTATGTTAACAAAAGACAATACTAGTTATATCCAGATGGAAATTTGTCATTAATCTATCCTTAACAATTTCATCTAAAATCTGTGGATTAACCAAGACCGGTATCTTATAACTCTTAAGCTATTCCGTGAGCGACGCATTTTGTGTGACATTTGAGCATGAAACCACGACGTCTATGATTAAACCCGCCATTACGCGCCGATAACACGCTTAAAACATAATTTATTCAAATTAAAAATACTTATCAAAATATGATGCGGTGATAAATCAGAAATTAAGTGAGTAGGTGCGTGAGGAAAGTGGAAAATCGATGGTATCTCGCTGTTCGATCACCGTGAAAATCAAGAAATTACGAATGAAAATTGTTGCTACACGCAATATTAGTCTTATGGTAATGCTTTAATTATTCTGGGTCATCAAGGTCATACAACTACCCTTTTTCCTTAAGCACTTACGGGGATATTTAGAAAAGAGACTTCCCGTATGATGAAACGGTAAGAAGAAGGGATGCTGGCGCATCCTTGCAAGAATTGTACCCGATCTCTACCAGCTCTGCAAATCAGGGCGAATTGTAAGAATAGCCCTTCGTACAGCAAGGTCCATTCCCCATTATTCATGGCCATAGGGCGTCGTAATTTCAACGGCTGATCACGTGGTGGGATGCGGACAAGGCTACGTTGTTTCCATGTTCTGCCTTGGGTGGATGGTGGCGCCGTGGGTTTGTAGTAGCCACATAAACCTCCAGCACAAGGCAGATGTATGAATAACGCATTTCCCCACGGTAAAAACAGTCTAGTTTCCGAATTTTAACCTTAGAGCATTTTTAGGGACTAGGGTTATATACGTATATATCTTGGTTTTAGTATGTTATCTTATTTTAATCATACATTTGTGGTTCACAGAATGCATATCCTGTATAGTTAGAACTAGTATAGTTCTGAAAGTTAAGTATAGAACAAGCGGGAACTATTTATTTCTTTTGGAAGGACATTATATTTTTGGAAGTTTTTATATTTCATGTATAAAAGGGAAAATGTTCCTCTGGTGAGTGCGTATAGGATTGTAACACAAACATATTGTAATTTCATATAAAACCACGAAATAAAATTCTGTTACATTGGGTTGCGTTATTAAGATTCTTCGACTTCGACTTTCAATCGCTTATTTTAACAAAAATCTTGAATATTCATAAGTTTTAGCCCATACTGAAGGCTTTTTAAAACCTATATCGAACTAAATGCTATGATACTGCGTCTATGTGTAAAACCTTTGTAAAGAGTATATTAGTTATATACTCTGTGCTTAGATTTTTATGTGTATGTTTGGGTATATTGTCGAAACGAAGGAGTTTGTCTTTTCCGACTAAACAACTGCGAGAAAAGGTTTACAATTTGACGTGTCTTTTAGTTATCCAACTAAAAACCCGAAGCTTAGATATGAAAATGTATAGAGTTGCGTGCTTTACTGACCTAACGATTTGTATAATATTATGCTAATCACGATGTAATTGTGATACGCTCGCGTTAATACAAGGGCTGCGTTATGCTTAAATTGAATTATACATTTACACGGCAATATCGCGGACCGTTAGTATTAGCAAAACTAGATAGAGATTGGAAGAGGCTCTGTTGGAATTTGTTACTAATATTCGTCCTATTGACTCACTGTTATTTTTATATGGGATAGGATCTAAATGACCAGGCCGCTCACTTTGAATAAAGGTTATTGCAGTAATGTTTCTGACCTTTGAGGGTATGGTGCACGCTTTTCTTAAAGTTACATCTCTATTGGCAGCTAGGTCCATGAAGAGGTGATGCGCCGCTGAAACGGATTGAAAAGCGCTCTGTGGAACGTCAAGCTTTGAGGTGCAAGTAAAATAAAGTATTATTGTTTTATATTACTGTAAGCTTGTTTATTCTACCTTTTATTTATTTATCTATTCCGTGATTATTTAATAAAAATCGTGTTTTGTTATTTTCAAATCTTCAACCTTAACATATCTTCAGCCTATGTCAATTTTGTTTGAAAATTGATGATGTCATAAAATATATGAATAACAAAAATTAAAAACTGTATAATCGTTCTGCTTTAACGTTGTGTTATTTTGCCTAATTAACTGATAGAAATAGAAATAAAAGGTTAATCTATCGGCAGACCACCGGGAAACGGATGACAGAAGTAAATTATACGCTTAAACGATTCATTAGTTAAATGGGTTCTGTATGTTTGTATACGTTAGTAAAACTTACTTATTCAAAAACGTTTTTAATATTAGCTTTTATATAAATAAATGTAAGTACCAGTTGTTTGGGTATTTGCTGTAAATAATTTATACTAAGGATAAATACAAAGACTTGTGTGAAGCCTAAGGCAAAGTCTAGTAATAATAGTTTTAACATTGTCACGAACGAAAGCAACGGTACAAAATAAATACTTGAATTATGTTTCCTTTATAAAAATATAAAAATGAGTCATTTTTTTTCATTGGCTTTTAATTTTCCTCGTTTTCGGTTGTGGTTTACGATCTTAACAGTGTTAAGAAGTCTCATAGAAAAAATAAGCTTTGTTCAACTGTAAAGCTCATGTAAAAATAACCTATAGTTCCCGTTGACAACTCTATTCTGCAAAGTCCCCGTAATTACGTCACTCAAAACAAACACGGATCTCGAATAAGAGTGTTGGGAGTAAAAAAACAAGTGAATTGATTAGCATACGACACCTCCAGACCTCCCAGGGTTCAATTAAAGCCCTTGTACTTTCGCGTGCGCCTCCATTATCGCGATTGAGACTTTACTAGGCCTTTTGCGATTTAGACGCGATTCCAATGCGATTTTTAAATTGATCCGATCTTTATAAGAAAAAAGTTAAAGAAAATATAAAACTGAAAATAAAAATTATCTAAATTAAATGTTAAAGTTTAGCATACTTTCGATCTAGAAAAAATTACCTCGTCTGACAGAATTATCTGAAATTTAAAGAAGAATTTATGTAAATGACATTTCAACACTAGCACATAAGAATTTTGTGCGTTTTTTATTGCTTCCATGTATTAAATTTTTTGTAAAGATAAGTGGCTGCGTGATTTAAAATTACGATATTTAGATAACCACTGTTCTTGTCTTCTCTTATTGTCCCTTTAAAATTTCCAAAATCCTTGTGCAGTCGACATGTTCGGCGTTGATTAACTAACAGTTTGAAAAAAAACATGTTTGTAAATATGTCGTAAGAAACGTATTATTTTTTAATAGATCAAATCAACAAAGTTCCTATACGTATATAGAATGTACACATAAATATATATGTGTATTAGAACACGTATTTTACAAATATTTTCCTTAAACATGCAATAATTTTGGGCCAAGTAAGCAACCTTGACTGAGGTTGGATATCGAGTTTTTTTTTTCTCAAAGTTATTTACGGTCTATAAAATATTTCACATTTGATAACATCAATGATAAATTTAAATTACGAACACTAGTGAATAGAATTTATGTATAAATATTTCAAACATTAATTTTAATTAAGATAAATGAATGGGCGTTTACGCACTACGGCAACGCCTATTTGATAAAAAATATAATTCAAGGAATCAGAAGCTTTTATGAGTATTATATGTATATTCTGTCAAAACAGAACATAAATTCAAGAAAATAAATGTATCCATATTATGTGCTAATCAAAATTTTAATAAATAGAAAGAAAATTTGAATGATAGTAGAAGTGATTTAAATTTTTACGATGAAGTAGGTGATTTAGTAAATTGTGTGTGAAAAAGCGGAAATTGAATTCATAATTTATATGAAGAATAAATTAATTTTGTGAATTTAAAAACGTAATTCATTCATAAATATTGTTGGGTTTAGAAGACAAGGTTTAACGGTCATTGTCCTGTATGTATTTTGAATCACATAGGAATAGATTTGTTATACATTAAATAATGGTTAGAGATTATTATTCCCACTTATAGTTATAAACCATGATAGGTGTATATAGAAGGAAGGTGTCATGAAAGACTAAAAAACTCAGCAGCTATGTGAAAAATTATTAAATAAAAAAGTCACATCAAAAAGGATATTTATAATCTAAATACGATACGCACAGTAGTATATTTTTCGCTGTCTCGTGTTTATATAAAGTTATTTATCTAGTTGAGAGTTAAATTAATAATTGGGTTTCTCTGATAACAGGTCTGAACGCCATTTAAACACATTAATGGTTGAATATATCTTCATTTAACTCGAGTTGTGCGACTAAATTTAACAGTGAGTGCACTCACACCGAAGTGTAACGGACATCAACTTCACAAGGTATTTAATATATTCCATTAATAAGCGATTTTTGATGTTATTGTTTGATAAAACAAAATACAATAGCAGATATTATATACATATTTTTAAGCGTTTGATTAGACGAGGCCAGCTTATATTAACTTTGCAAATTAAGGGTCATTGAGTAGAAAATTTGTAAAGAAGTTATCTCATCACCGAGTGCCAATTAAATGGTGTGGTACGGTGCAGTGTAATTGAGGGCCGTTCGCATGTCAAGCTAAAGATAGCAACACCGAGCCAAAGATTTGCATTTATGCGCCACACAGCGCGACCACCACGGACGTATTAGCCAATAGATTTCCAGTTCAGACTAGCTTTGTAACGATAATCAATAAATTAAATTATAAACTACACTATATAACTATATTTATTTTTATAAATAAACGGTCATAAAGGCACATAACATTATTATTGAAGAGTTTTGATCTTATAGTGAGTCGGAGTTAAATTAATCCAATCAAATTAGTGATGAAGTCATCTTGCTATTGGAAGTGCCAATTAAACGGTACGGTACAGTGTAATTGAGGATTCGCATGTCGAGATAAAGATAGCAACACCGCACTGGAGATTTGCATTTATGCGCCACACAGAGCGACCACCTCACAGAAATATAAGCCAATAAGGTTCCAGCTCTTCTTAGTTTTGCTAACAATGTACTTAAAGTACTGTTTTAAGTCTTATTGTATCTATGGTGGTCTAACCTCGGAATATACCTTATTTATTAGGAAAATAGGGATTGTTATTATATTTCCCAACTGATCTCTTTCACAACTTCTAATTTATATATAACTAGCTGCCTTCGCGAAGTTCGTTTTATCTTTATTTCATTTTTTACTGAGCCTACCTTTTTAGAAGAAACGTACCAATCAATATCTTTAATTATTTATAATAATTGAAAAACCAAAATAAAGTATTTGTACACTTTTCAAATATTTCTTTCTCTATATATATGTTTATGAATAAAATAGACTTGCAACAACCATAGAATATAGGTTAGGTAGGTAGGTTAGGTAAACTAAAACAGTAAGAACTTGATTGTGATTGTTTGTATATAATCTTCACACCTGTTATCTTTTGTTTTATACTGTGTAATTTTACATACTCTGTCTTTGCTATTTTTTCTATGGTATTTTCTCATTGTCATATGGAATATAATTGGTAACATGAAAATTATAAGATTATCTTTAATTAATTTTTACTAACTTTCAATGTCATCTTTTGAAACATCACTACAGAACTAATTGCAGTCAAAAACCTCAAAATCAAAAAGAGGTGTTAAAACCTCGCGTGTCTGCAGTAATGAGATGTTGATGAGTGAGTTCAATTTTACACCCAATTTTCGCACCTTACAACCAACGCCCCATAATTGTGTAATTACGTTTTTATATCAACGTGTATTTTGTCTTCGTCTCACCTAAGCTAAAAGAATGAGATAAAAACCTCTGTAAAATTTCTAGATTTTTAATATGTTGGTCAAATACTGTATTTTGGAGCCTGCTTTGTAGGCAATAAGGTCTTCGATGTTTCAATGGTATGGTTAGCTCGCGGCTTTGGTCGGCTTTCTCTGTCAACAGCGCAATTGCGCTAATTTGAATAAATTAAGTGAAGAGGTGTTAATGAACCGTATTTAGGGATACTCAAGGTTGCGGAAAAATAAGTAAGAATGGTCAGAAATTGTTTGAAAATATTACTTGGAAGTGTAAGTGGTACAAATTACGAGGTAATTGAGAATTATTGGTAAAACAAAATTTGAGGTTCTTACAATGTTATATAGTCTCATTCAAAAAAGAATTTATCGTCATTTAAAGTTTCTGATTATGACGTAAGTAAAATCAAAAGCCTCCTCCAATATCTATTATATAAAATGGTATTATATGTAATATGATTCTAGTTTTTAGTTAATTATATCTCATTTTTAATATGATTTTATTTTTATCAGCACCGAAATCATTAACTATATGCAAACTTCAATTACATTAGTTTAATTTTAAGTAGTGTTTAATTTGACAAAATATCTAACTTATAACAATCGTAAAAATAGCTTTTGTAACCTTAAATGAAATTTAATATATTCGAATGCCACATGCAAGTTAACGCATCGAGAAATTTCCTAATTAGCTGAACTTTTTTAAATCCCTTCAAACAATATGTGTGAAGGGGTGGTATTTACATATTCGTGCCACATGAAAGTTGATACACCATGTTTAGGCTAAATTTTAATGAATTCGCACTAAATTTATACGGTGACTTTGATTTTCTTTTGTTTTCACGTCAAAATTATGTAAACAATGGCTTTATAACATGCTCAGTGATCGCTGGCTTAATCGTGGTACACGTTTTTACTATTTCCTTAAGTGTTTTAATATTAAATGGCGTTTATAAAGGTATTATATAATTATAGGAGAAAAATCCGTGTTACACATAGATTACAATGGCGGAATGTTAAAAGTAATTTTCGCTATCGTAAAGTTTTTGTCTAAAAATGAAAGCTGTGTTTCAAAAAATGACCATAGTGATATCACGGTCAGATCAGATATATTGATAAAAATTAACAGCCGAGTTACATCATAAAACCTACTTGGATTATTTTAATTCGATTCGATAATATCTTTTGTTTTATGGATAGCTATAAAATACATTGCATAAGTTGAATCAGATTAACTGTATCTTATTAATTTAAAGAGCATAATCTAAGGACTTGACGTAATACTGAGAATAGAAGATAGTTCTAGAATGTTGGTGGAACTAAGACCTTTTTAAAGTCAAACTTTGTTTCTAGAACAATAAAGAAACAGTAGTTAAAAGCTACAAATTCCTTTTTTTTCAGAACATTATTATAAATAATTATAAATTCTTCTTTAGAAGTCTTGGTATACCACGATAAAAACCTAAGGTTTCTGCTCAAGCAATGGTCTATTTTCTATTTTTTTTAATGGGTCACAAATAAGCTTGGCTGGCATTTGAGATTTCCGTAGTCAAACTTCAAGTAGTTTTGAAATATAATATAGAAGGACGTCAACTAGCGGTTTTCGCGGGATAACAATATTAAAACAAAATCAGTGGATATATATAGATATCTTTCATTATTGTGTTAATTATTAAGGTATTAATGACGTGTATTTACAATATAGGTAAAACCTAAGCGTAAGACTTGTGTACACAGGTACCACGATAAATTAAACCTATAAAACCCTTATCTATTTATAAATCACGTTTATATTTAAATTATGAAACGCCTCAAAGTAAACATAGTTTAAAATTTTAACAGAACATGTAAATGGGGATAATATTTTAACTTTTGATTGCACAATAAAACAGTTGACGTCATTTCTTATCAACTTTAAATTTAATTTAGGCTTAACTTAAAACTGGGATCATGCAATGTTTGATATATATTTATAAGTTTTTAACACGAACGCTTTAAAAAAAAGTCAATATAATATACCGTAGTTATTATAAAATCACGAATAAAATGGTTTTTATTGTTACTCTTCTAGTTAATGAATATGTAAGAAATTCTTAGAGCAGTCTTGGCTTAGTGTTATAAGCGATGAATTATCTATTTATGTGCGCCTTTAACACTTGCTTATACGTTAAAGGGAACAATGGTGAGGCAACAATCGTCAGCGTGTCAGGCACAAGGAGCCGATGGAGAAATCGAAAGCTCACCAAGAGTTGCTGAGTATTTTTTTTTAATATTAAGTAACAATAATACGCTGAATTGAAAGATCTTACATGTTACATATTGCATTGTCTCAACAAAATAACTTCGTATCTAGTTTATCTATATATTGTAAGTAAAATTACCTATTGAAACTTTCAAGTAATTTGCCTAAGCAGCCTTCAGGCCACGACCTACAACAGATGGATCTTCCTATTCATTCAATTTCATTAAATAAACCTATTTATTTTAAATAATCTTAAACAAATTGTATCTACTTCAGATAATTGAAATCCCAGTTGTTATTAAAATCACTAAAAACCCTAAGATGACAATTAGCGAATATTTCTTTGTCCTACGCGACACAGAACTATTTAAAAATATGTTCATTGAGATTCATATCATTTTTGATGCAAGTTGATAAAATATCCGCGAAATGACGTGAGAAAATATGATAAAAGGAATACTTCATCTATATTACGGCGAAAATGACAAAGAAATTGTTTTTATCTGCTCATAATTATGTTTGATTAAGACAAGACTTTCAGCTTGAAACTACACGCCTGCCCTGCCTGGTTTCACTAATGACACCGCTTAATCAGCGTTTTGCAAGAAAGCAAGTGGCGGTACCTCCTTTAGGTGTAGATATTAGATTTCCATTTGCTCCCCTCTCACTATGAAATAGAGTTTTGTATACTTCTTATTATTTAATTGATTTGTTTATTTTTTATTATCTCTTCGTGAATGTTATTTACTTATGTAGAAGTGATTGTCACATTGAAAAAACAATTTTATTTTTCTTGTACCAATGTGTGCCGAGCGTTGGCAAGCTTTTAAATAAATAACTTTCTGTATCTGTGCCTGACACACGCCGTTGACAAGGCGCTATGCTTTCCTTCATTGTACGAGCGAATGTTAAATGCTTACATAGACTGTAAGTCCGTTGGTGCACAGCCGGGTTCCAACCTCCTCAAGAAGTCTTTTCTGTTGCAAGATTCTTACAATTTTAAATTTGTAATATTCGTGCAATGCGCATAAAAACTATTATTAATGATACATATATGTACTGTATTACATTTAAACATAGGTTATCCATAATTGGGTGGCATAAAGACTTGACTGGAGCTTTCATGTAGTATTTTTAACTGTAGCTCTAAATCGCATTTAATATTTTATATTAAGTATAGTTTTAAGTAATTTAATATAATTCGTAAGGCGAAACTTAAACAAAGTATTGTTGAATTTAGTACATCATATTTTTAGGTTTAAGACCTACGATAGACTAAGAACTTAATATTTCACATGTGCTCCATACATAATAAAAAGCTCACTATTTTAGGATATGTCCGCTGTCAAACCAACAAGTTTATTACGTGTTACCATTTATAAACCGGGCCGTATTAGGTGTCCACACATCTTTAATTTCTTGCTTGTTAGCGTTGTAATTAAAATGATTAGCTTAGTTCATAAAAAATCGACTCGTTATTGCGACTGGGGTGGTTATTGGAATGGCTAGAAATTAATTCGGATTTTTTTCTTTTATCCGCAGCTCCCGAGGCAATCTTATTTTGCGATTTAATGTGATTCCAGGGTAAATCGTTCTTGTGTTACATGTTAAGTACAGTTAGCTACAACATTTTATGAGTTTATTTCTTAGTGTACATGTGTTTCTTAATTATTTTAAAGATAGCTTTCTGTATCTAATTTGTTTCGTAGATTGTTGGGTTTAAGACATGCCATGCCATGCCACGCTGTTCCTTTCAGTGTCCTTTGATGAGTTTTGAATGGACTACTCAAAGGATTTAGAGTGAGTCCGATATTTATCCATTAGATCATAAAAATGTATTTAAAATACATTTATCGATGTGGCTTGTACTGAGAACTTAATATTGAATTTTAAATTATGCCCTAGGTACAAGAAATTAAAATAAAAGGTTTATATTTTAGGAAAAAAGTATTGAGATAAATTATTTTCAAATAGCGAACCTATTTGATTTAATTTTAAGCACTGTATACTTTTTAATATAGGTACAGTTTACATACACAAACAGTTTACATATTACAAAGGTATAGTTTACATGATTTAAAAATATATCATTCCATACATATATGAAATTAAAATAATATTTTTTATTTCCAAACTTATTCTATTAAGATAGTATTGCCACAATATTATATTGGGATTTGAAACACCCAAAGCGCTATGTAAAGTTGCGTTGATGTCTTTTCTTGCGGCATTTTAACAAATAATAATTTTAGTGTGTTTGAAAGGTTTATTTGATTAATAAATATATTATTTGTTCTACAAATATTAATATTTATTAACCTAACTCGTGTAAAAATAAGAGTATAGAGGAAATTAATTATAACGAATTTGTATTAGAACCATTATATATATAATTTAACGTTTATCCGAGATTATAAATTAATTGTTTATCCGAGAAATTGTATATTATTTATTTAATATCGTTGTTACAAAATTTTAGTATAAAATTTTAAATTTCTTACCTTATTCAGCTGAAGATTCTCAAAAGCTCTAAGATAACTTTCATTACATAGAAGTCTTTAGTCACTACACGACACTGCACAGTAGAAAACAATGTACGTAAAAATAGAATACAATTTTGGGTTAAATTTTAAATTAAATTTAAATGTAGAACCTCTATTCCAAATGTTCAATGGAAACGTAATTTTATAACTTCGAAAATGGAATTCGAATTTCAAAAGTTGAAAAATCAATCCATACGCGTGATCGTGACGAAGCGCGGAACGCTTGTAACGGTAGAACCGTATCTGAGCCCCGCCTACGGAACGGAGGGGACCGATACACCTCTTAGCTTCTTCACACTTCCCCGTAATAGAACAACCAGTCTTATTGACCTCCCCTTCTGCCCGACAAGTACAGAAACAGACATCTGCAGTGCGTTTACTTCGTACATCATAGTTCTAGATATTTTGGTCGCTTCAAAAGCTTTTATTCGCGTTGTATTGAGTTTGTATCTTTATGTAAACGGAATAAGGTATATATTTAAAAGTGAATTTAAGAGGAGCGCATCTGGGCGGGATGATAGACCCTTATAAAATTTAATACGGTAGGTATGTTTGCGTTTTCTATTAGGGTGGATTGAGCGATTTTCTCATTTTTTTTTGATTTGGCTTATTAAAAGGAAGTTTATCTATCGTTTCGAGAAGGAAGTAATTTTTATAATGCCTTAAGTTGAAAACTGATAATGTACGTACGTACTATATTAAAGTAGTTTGGAACACGATATTTTTAAAGTCTTCATTTGTTTGACTAAATAATAATTAATAAATAATTTTCGATGATAAGTTTAATGTTTTAATTCACTTTATATTTTAGTAAAAACTTCTTGCTTTTATGTAGTAGTACGTTGATATTATTTACATATTCTTTATTATTAAGGAATTGCCTATCCGAAACATCAACTTATTCTGAAGATGAGCTATTAAAGAGTTTAAACTTCCTAAACGATAAAAAGGAGTATATCGTTTAATTGTATATACATGTTTATATCTTGCAACAATAAATAAAAGGGCCGCTATACAAACGTTGCTAATATTAAGAGACCATGCTTTATCTTCGCATCATAACAGCGCAATCTCGTCCGTAGGTAAAGTTCATAATATGTGTTAACATTGCCTTTTATCTTCATCAGAACACAGACACAATTCATTTTGGATTTCCTTTTTTCATAATTGGAATAATCCTTGACCGGATGTACATTTTCGATTGCCATTTTCGCAAAGGCACGAAACAATGACTCATTAGAACTAATTTTTGGGATGCTATTACAATTTTTACAAGATGTTATGCGAGAAAGTTGTTAAAATTGAGTAAATTTTTGTTATTTTCAAGTGTAATTGCTATGTGCTGGACGGAAGGCAGATGCGTGTGACTTTTTTTCAAATTTTACGTGCACAATTATTAGAGTGACCACGAAAATTAAGAACGTGATGTACATTTTAATAAAAAATTAGTATAATTATATACTTGACTAAATGGCTTCAAAATTCGAGCGTACTCCACCCTCAAAGGCCGGCAACGCACCCACTAAAATAGGTGTTTATGGGCTGCGATGATTGCCCTTTTTGGGCGTTCCGCAGGCTCGTTTGCCCCCCTATTATATATAAAAAATGGCTTACTATTCACAGACACGAGACATTAAAACAGCAAAAAAGTTAACAATTAATGATTATTAATAAATAATTAGGCTTATAAAATACATATTTTGGCATCACGGCAGTGTGACCGCCATAAGAACTATAAGTTCACTGAAAGAACAGTTGAAAAAACGTTAATCCGAGTTTTTTCAATATCTGGCAATATATCTCTCTTTTGGAAAGGTTTTAGCCGAAGATATAAATAGTAACAGCGGTGAACATCGCCTCCTGAAGCTTAGGCACTGGAGTACTGCCGGCTATCATTCCGTGCCATTTATCATCATAATAAGGTATAACGCAAATTTTCCGTGCCAAGTTTGTTGTAACCTACAGATTCTATAATGAGTAATCGGATACTTAAGGGGGTAAAATAGGTGAATTACCCCCCCCCCCCAGTTTCCGAAGGGGTTGAATATAAAGGCACACATATACATCATAAATCACTAACTTCAAATTTAATCAAAAATAGTTATCTAATTAGATAACTATTTATTTAATTAGGTCAGGTCTAGTTAGTGATGTCGTCTCTGGTCTCTTAAAAACGATGTTTGGCAACACAAATTTGAAAATAACGTAATATTAGCTAAGTTCAAACTACCCACAGTTTTCAAAAGCGTAATAGCAGGGTGCTCAGTCGGGTGCGAAGGCAGATTGTACGCGCGATACACAACGGACGACGTTGACATATAATTCCTCTAATAAAATTTTATCTGCCGAGATATCGGTTAAACATAGCTTGCGTTTTGATAATCGATTATTTCGTTAATTTTCGCAAATCGATTTATAAGATTAAGACTGTTAGGTTGGAAGGGTTTCAAGTTTAACTGATGAAAAAAAATTGACGATGTCACATTTAAAATATATGACTAATTTACCCAATAGTTTAATGTGTACCTATAGGTAATAAATGTGTTTTAATTAGGGTTGAGTTCTCTACTATACATCTACTTCTATGCAATTATGTATTATTAGAGTAAAAAAGTAATTTAGAACTAACCTAATTTACAATTTTCTTAACATTCTTATTAAAAAGAAAATCAAAACAAATTTAAAAAGTTTGGTTAAAGGTACACTCTCACCATACCTTTATAGTTGAATTACCTAGCATTCTCGTATAATAATAATGTCTTACTTTATTTCCATATACTTAATTTACGTACATTTCAAATGTTGTTAGTAATATTGTTATTGAAGCTTAATATTAAAAGTATCGTCAGTATAATCTTTTTTCACGTAGCTTCTAGTAGCGTAGATCTTTGCAAATCGTGTGCCAGACTTTTACTACTATTTCTATTAAGTCATCAGCCCACCGTCTTTTTGGCCTGCCCAATCTTGTATTCCCGGGTGGTCTCTTCCATTATTATATGTATATATACATTGTCCATTTGGTGTCCGTGTTATATGACCAGCCCATTGCCATTATCATTTCAAAGCATTCTCGTATATATTACCTTTATTATTGTGCATTAAGTTGTATTTTACTATGTATTAAATTTTTAAGTAATATTCAGTAATGCTTTGGTTATGCCACTTAATACTCTAATAATACTTATAATAATGAGTATGTATGTAGTGTAGAGTCAGTAACCGGACATAGATGCCCATTTAGTCCGTTGTGGGTAATTAAGCCAACCTAGCTACTTTCAGAAGCACAGAATTTTCCTAGGCACTTCGCAGGCTTCACTAAGCGACCTCCTTGGATATCTGTTTGTTGTTCTCTGCGCTGAAGCAGCCTGCACAAGGTACTGTCGGTCGCGCCAAGGACAAAGAGATGTTTATTAAGGAGACAGAGGCCCGTAATTGTTATTTATTATGTTACCTAGTTAGAGAGGTGTTGGATCAGTGGCTTCTGTGTGAGCCTCATCCCTGAGGTCGTAGCTTCGAGACCCGGTTGCGCACCAATGACTCTTCTGTCTACGTGCGCATTTAAAATTCGCTCGGCAAAAGAAACTGTCAAAACTTAAACCCAAAAAGTTAACTTCGTGTCTGATAACCTTCTTGCTTATGAAAATTAATGAAACTTGAAACAGATATAGAAATGTGAGGCCCAGACCTAAAAGGTTGTAGCACCACTGGTTATTTTTATCGTAACGCATGCTATACCTTTTGCCTTAAATCTTAAGTGCTAAAAATAAAACTAGTTAAACTGAATATCATTTACTAGTAAAACACCTGCTTACGTAAAGCGTCAACATTAAATCTTTTACGAGATACTTATCATGGAAAATTAAAAGTCTCATATTACCAGTTATTTGAATACAAGCTGTAATCTAATTGTTTTATTATTTATAAAATATGGTTTGTTTTAAGGTAATAAATTTCTAGTATGTGTTTGAATTATATAGACGAATTGATGTTTAAATTATATGACTGGATAGTAAATACATAGTAGGTACGTTTATAGAACGAATTCAACTTAAGTTCTAACTTAATTTAGTATGTTAAAAACAACTTAGATGTTCAATTTAGATTTTTTAAATACAATAATAACTGTAGCGCGTTTCAATCCAGAAAAGTTTATTAATATATATTATATGTTTTTCCGATTTAGAATTCAAGGGTTTACAACTAAATTTTGAAAGGAAGAATACAATACTAATTAAGAGCTTAAATTGTTAAAAGAATTGCCTGTAAATTATAAATTATTAATAATTGTTTATTTGTATATACAAATATATGTGTATACAAAGAAATTCACTTTTAGTATATAAAAATGGAACGCAACATCTGTTATGTTGATAAGCGCAAAACTCGAAGTTGACTAATTTATTCCTTGAACTATAAGGAAGATAAAAAATAAAATTAAAACATTTAGTTTTATTTGGTAGTTAGTAGTTTATATTCCAGAAAAGCGAACAGTGTTTATGGTACACCATAAGCATAACATAGAATAGCAAAATGTTCCATATGTTGGTATTTGGCTACTATGAATGTGAGTGAAAAGAAGTTCGCGGGGGCAGCTAGTTACTAATAAATTCAATAGATGAAACGGGAAATCCCTCGTAAATCGTAAACGACAAAGCTGGAAATTTTTCATACGAGTGAAAGAGACAGCTATACTCGTGTCAATCGCTGCGAGGGCGTGGTCGCATAGACAACGCATCCTATTCTGTCTTTATTAATTCAGTTCAACAAAAAGTTTTTAATTGGTGTCAGGATTCCATTCCACTTATTGAGTTATTATTTTTCTCGTTCAATGTTTTTTGCATTTTTCTTTATCAGAAACGTTGTTTAAATGAAATTACTTTTTATTACAATGGCAAGAATAAGATTTTCAATCGTCGAACTATTTTTGTTTTATGATTATTAAAGCTTCTAATATGGCTAAGCTAAGCTATCTAATACCAATTACATAATATTAAATATACGTAATTTTATAAAAAACTTTGTAGAATTAAATTATATCAGCTAGGAGTCCTTTATGAAACGACGGCTAACATACCTAATATGTTTGTATATGCCCGCCGCCGTGGTGGTTTAAGGCCACATGGCCATAGGTCCTTGGTTCGATTCCTAGGAAAATGCTTAAAAATAAATAAAAAATCGTAAAAATATCGAATGTTGAACACGCAGAGATGAGCGTTCACCATTCAAAAGCTTACTTCACACATGTAGGTATATGTGTGTATGTATTTAACAGTTTATTTATAAGGGCTAGTGAGGTCATGGCTTGTAAGAAATATAATAATAAAACATTTTAAAAAACTAGTGACGCAACAGTCTTTTAGGTCTGGGCCTCAGATTTCTGTAACTGTTTTCATTTTCATTTCTTATCATGTTTCATATTCATTTGTCTTACTAATAGGCTAGTAGCGGATCAGCATGTCCCTGTCCCTAAGGATTGTCGGTTCCCTCAGGATGTCTTCTTTATCGTACAGGCGAGTGTTAAATGCGAACATTGAAAGTCCGCTAAAGCCATACTATTGATAATCGAGATACGAGCTACCTTCATACATTTAGACTTTTTGTAATCGTTAAGCATTTAACAAAATTTTAGTACCTTATTATAAAAGCCTAATTGTAGCATCCGCAGTGCACATTTCTAATTACAAAGAAATTACCACAAATACCAGCCTTTTTACTTACAAGATTATCTTCCTAATAGGGGCACAGCTTTTCACTTGCTAGTCTAACACCTTTAAACAATAAGTAATGTAAATAAACGTGTATTTAAGCTATATATAACTATGTATCTATAGACTGTAGGTACCATTTTTAAAAAAAAAGTTTTTTTTCTTCAAATAAATTGTATAATCAATATTCGCTGGCGTCTTCTTTCTTGTGTTCACGGAGACGTAAGGTTTCATTGATATGGTGTGATTCAGTTTTGAAATAAATTGTTTTTGTACTTGAAGCCGAATATATACTTATAATATGGATACTGAAGATCTAAACAAAGTGTGGATTACTTAACTTGCACTTGCTTTTTAGATTGCGTGCAAATAGTTTATATATATATTTTTTTACTTAAAGGCAAGTAAGGGCAAATTGAGCAGATGTGATTGACGTAATCGTGCGACTGGAATACTTGACAAGACACGCGCCTTGTGCGCATTATATGGACATTCCTTATAATTTAACTGAAGATAATACAAGAAAAATATTATATTGCTTAGCAATACTGCCACAGAGATAATTGGTAATCAATATTTATTGGTCTTATTTATTAAGATACTAAGTATAATCATATTACTTGATCATGACCACACCAAGGTTTCAAGTTGGATTAATAATAAATCAAACACAAAGCAACCTATATTTATGAAAAACAAAATAATAAAACAGTGAAAAGTGTTACGGTTTATATCAGAAATATTTTCCCAATTACTCGATGTATGTGATTGGTTCACAATTCGTAAAAATAATTCATGTCGGGCTTTGGGCACAGTATCACAGAGTATGTATACGAACCATAGACGTTTAGTTTCCTACATTTACTACACGATAGCTGCAATACTAATAAATCAAATTACCAATTATAATCTAAGTATTGTTCGTGGTTTAAACAGCCCAGCCCAGCCCTGCTAGTTAGCAAGAAAGACCGACACTGCAACGTGCTTTGGGGTATGCATCATGGGTGTATCCTCTTTTCATATCACTTTGATTTTCGACGCCTGCTTTCTGCAACCAAAAGAATTTACGATAATGCCTGCACATCAAATTATAATCAAAATTTTGTGTGGACAAATTAGACTCATTACTTATTAACATTTTATTATACCACTGCATTTCCCGCGGGACGTGTATAAACTCAATTTTATTTGTGTTTAAAATTGCGGTCATTAGGAATGCTTACATTCCTAACATTTAACTTTTTTTGTTACTGTTCATTCGCAATATATAATGCTACTTATTTTTTGTGATTATCAAACAGATTTTGTTATAATATAGATACAGGCACTGACGACCTCTAAAAGCGATCAAGTTACCCGTGTTAAGAAAACGAATTGACCTTCGAGTAGGACATAGTTTTTGTTTTCGCTCATATAACGGGCAAGAAAAAAATCTATCACCAAATTTATTTATATAGTTTGTGAATGAACTGGTGGTAAACAAAATGTCTTCTAGGTCCATGATGTTCATGTAATTATATTACGAATTAGGATTAGATTGAATATATAACCGTTCCAGAGCTTTATATACCAATACAAACATACAAAATAACTTATAATAGTGACAATGAAACAAATACCGACGTATGTATGCAATAGTCGCAAGTCGATACATACCTACTACAAAAATTGTCGTTATCACTATTGAAAGTTTGAGTAAGAGCACTGAGACAATTCTCAGTGCTCTTACTAGTGACTCTGTCTCAATGAGACAGAGTCACTACTGCTAAATTAATTTGTGTAATAATGGTCACGTGGCAAAGCGGGAGCCACGCAAATTCGTTTCGCGTTAGTGGGTCACGCCTATATAAAAGTTATTGTCTCGAGTCCCTAATATCTATAAAGATCGTCGTTTATTTCGTTAACATTCTGCGTCATTTAGACCGATATAATTATTATCGCTTCCAAAACCAAATGCTAGAAATGAAAGAAGAAATTAATCTTACTAAACCTAAACAACATGGAGGTAGCTATTTCAATTTGAAAATCTTAATTCGACTGATAAATTGTTTTTAATCATCATTATATCACCTTGTGATTAAGTGTTTTAAAAATCGATTATTAAAACTTTCATTACAATGTTAATTTATGCGTGAGTTTTGACATAACTGTCGTCTCATCCGTCACTTTTGAAGATTCTCTTGACAGAGGTTGAAAACATTTGGTGTACCATTTAGGTGACATTATAATAATTTAATTGTAAATCATCTTTTGGAAGGTTGCCGACACTCCCCCCTCGTCTTTGGTGAGCCTCACTGCCTGCGTGAAGATAAGACCTATAAGGGCATTTACTTGACCTGTCCAGCGAAAACGGGATACTATTTTTTTAATACAGAACTGGACAGACATTTGGCCACAATGCCACCTGATGTTAAGTGAGATGTAGATGTTATTATAATGTCACCTAAATAACCTATTGGATGGCATGCCTCTCCAGAGGTACTTATTTAACTACAAAATGTTATGAAATGGAAATAAATAAGATACGATATAAAATCAGAAATCTGCAAATTTCAGAGCTATATTAAATTGCGATGCATTATAGCTTCGCAATTTAATTCCAGCTTGGTAAGGACTTGTGTGACTGATTACCAGAACTATAAAAATTGGCAATCATAAATTATTTTTCAGTTCATTAATTTGTATTCGGAAATACAACAGTGTTTAATAATAACTAAACAACTTGTGTACCCCTGACGAGCGATTAATAAATAACGCGCACCCTAAAACGACGGCATCTGTAAAGTAATTTGTTATAAATTATAGTTATTTGGTGAATGCGCCCGCGCCGCACTCGGCAGGTGCAGTCCACTTTACGTCCCAATCACTGGGTGTTTGAATAGTATTTTTAAACTTTTATGTCAACCGTCTTTATGTTGCTTTGTCAGTTTATTTTGATTAGTTTCAGAAACAAGAAAAACAAAGAAAAGTTAATTAACCGGAAAGAAGGAGTTATTTGTGGTTATTTAGGCTTCGCCAAAGGTAACTAAGACGACCTTTTATTCGTCATTTACCTAGTTTTAAAT
Source organism: Pieris brassicae (assembly GCF_905147105.1). Taxonomy (NCBI): domain Eukaryota; kingdom Metazoa; phylum Arthropoda; class Insecta; order Lepidoptera; family Pieridae; genus Pieris; species Pieris brassicae. The sequence goes on from NC_059670.1 coordinate 6,310,786, forward strand.
AACATTAAATAATTGTAAAGAAATAATTATATTTCTTAAATTATAATTATCTATTTTGTTTTTACAGATGTTCATTTAGTGTTGTTTGTTAGTCTGTGGAAAAGACACTTGTTTGTCTATGTATGTGTCAATCTTTTTTAATTTGAATACAAAGTGTTTGTTCTTGTATATATTATTATATGTCTGTGTGTGTTGTCTTTATTCTGTCGTCATCTTTGTTTTAGGTAACTCTGCTTAGATTAAATTCAATCTATCAAAACTATCCTCACAGTGTTAAGACTTGGAATGAGACATTGGCGGAATTTCTGATTTACACAGAAGTCGCCATTAAAAAAATAAAGTGACGTTATGAGTTGGATTGATTATAAAAGAAATAGGATAAAAGTGATTTTCAACTGAAATAATAAACTCTAAATATTGTTTCTTAAAATAAATATTTTTGCAACACATTGGAGTTTAACTTCCTTATATATATAACTCATGTCTAGTAGTAAAATATGTAGAATGTAATATGCTCCAGTATTCGCATATAATCCATTTAACTCAACAATGGTCTCCTAGCAGACTTTTAGTTTATAAAAAGAATAGTAGCTATTTCGAGATATTATAGTGCAACGATCGAGACAAGTGCGTCGTTGTTGCACTATGGGAATCATACTTAGGGCTAATCCTCGACTGTATCTAAAATAGGATAGTACACACACGACCGCAGTGTGGTGACAGCGGGTGCAGAACTTATAGATTTACATGCAGTGAGTCCAACTCTTACTGAATGTTCCCCCTAAACCTTCAAATACCTCTAAATATCGAATAAAATCTCCTAACGTTCACATTCAGTTCGAGAGGTTATTTCAAATAAGCATCAAAAATACATTACAATAATAATACAATTTTGATCTTCCAGTATTATAGATCTTTCATATTTCAGTCATAGACACGCTTGGAGTTTATTTTTTGTGTAGTTGTTGGTTGGGTTCTAGGCTTAAAGTAAATTGTATAGAATCGTGTTTTAAGAAAAAAAGTACCTCTAATTCATATAATTCCTAAAACTACATTTGGGAGGAAAACACACAAGTTGGCAATACTGTTTAGACGCTAGGCCTGACTAAATTTATTTATAAGAGAGAAATAGCGTATTTTTTAATTTTCGGCCCCACACAGATTTTAACCCTCATTTGCAGACGAAGACGCTGACCTCAAGACGGTAAGTCTATGTCTTATGGCCGTGAAGGCTGTTGATTTACGTAGTAGAATGATCAATATAATACATTAGTAGCAACAATTTACAAATAACGTTAGTGTGACGGGTTTATAATAAATCTGAGATGAATATTATTTATATATTGACAGTTTAACTCCATTAACACTTTTCGTTTGGCTGCCTTGCATTATTAAATATTTGATTATTTCTTTCATCCTTTGGTTATGTTCCTACCTACTGTTTATTAATATATATATATATATATATATATATATATATATATTGTATTGTCGCGGAGGCTTCGTGCGTGCGACTTACGCCCCTGATTAATATGCAATCTCAATCCAATTTTAGCAATCTTAGATCGACAATACGATCTATTTTTAAAGAATTTTTAAACATATCAAAATTTAATCCATGGATGAGTTACCAATTTCGGTATTCAACCAATCGTTCAGATCAGATTGAAAATTGTTAATTTGTTTAAAAATTAAAGTTTAATTTTATATTCGATACGAAATGTAGATGCTCATGTCTATTACTTTTTTTTCTACTTATTACATAGTAATTTGTCTTCGTTTTTCGTTTAAAAAAAATACTACAAATAGAACTATTAAAAACAATTTGCATAGTATTGAACAGACTAGCTTATATAGAAGAAAAAAATAAGATCTGATTGATAGTCGATATGCCTCAAGGCCTAACGGAAAGCCAACTCGTAATTGGTAACAGTGAAATATCAGTCAGCCCGCATTGCACAAATGACATAATGTCCATCATTAGGTAATAACCCTGTCATATTCACACCTGGACATGGGTTCCTTGTCCATAATTAGGCAGGAATAGAAATGAAATTATCCAGACTTTGAAATTATCTTTGAATATTTTTGTTATTGTTAAATGTCTAGATTTGTGATAGCTGTATTTAGATATCTACGATCTATCATTATTCGATAGGTTTTTATGGTCTTCGGAAATAGTTTCCAGGCTCCCATATTTTTTTTTATAGAACAGAAGGGCAAACGGGCAGGAGGCTCACCTGATGTTAAGTGTTACCGCCACCCATGGACACTCTCAATACCACAGGGTTCGCAAGCACGTTGCCGGCCTTTTAAAATCCAAGTGTTTATTGATTTTAAGACTTCCTGGCTCACTCGGTCCGCTGGTTCTGGGAACCAAAAAGTGTCTTGGCCTTCGAAACAAGAAACTTCCAGCGCTTTCTCTTCTATTGCCGGAATTTGCTGGCTTTCAGCTGTAGCAGGTCCTCCTCCTCTCTGTCGATCCATCTGTACCACGTGTCTTTATATTGTTTAACGTGATAGAACAAAAAAATGTTAGAACATTAATTACAGACGTGTATGAGTAAGATGTAGCCATCGACCATTGAGTAAATCGTAATTCACGATATTTTTAACGTACTGAAAACGATGTTATCTGTTTTTTTTACTAACGAGACTAATGGAACTATAGGGCACTAGGCTCACCATACGTTAAGTGATACCACCGTGCACACTCACATTGCCAGAAGGCTCGACGCGTTGCCGGCCTTTCAAGAATTGGTACGCTCTTTTCTTGAAGAACCCTTGTTTTGCCACTATATGTGATATTGTTGGAATTTCTCGAAAGCTTTTATCGCGATGATCCTTTATGATACATAGGTCACATATTCAGGTTCAGTTCTTATATGGGTAAAATTTCTAAAGGGGATGATATAAACAATGTCGCTGACAAATATTTTAACTAATTAAAAAAATGGTAAACCTTTTTTCAATATCTCTTTGTATCCGGAGTGCCACAAATAATAACTACCTATGCGTTTAGTTATCTTTTGTTCTTAATATACTAGTAGGTGATCAGCTTTCAGCCTGACTTACTTACACCGTCAACTTTTTAGGTCCAACGCTGTTTTCCACACGATGTTTTCCTTCGCTTGTACAATAAGGGAGTGTTAAATGCACACATAAGTCCATTGGTGAACAACCGGGTATCGCATTTACGACCTCAGGGATCTGTCTGTCTATATCTAGGTATGTACAGACTGCGTGTTCTCTCTCATAATAGAGAACATAGAACACAAGTAATGGGATACATTATTTATTTCTAAACAGGAACAATAAAAATACTGCGTTTCCCTCGCCCTTTTGAATCCTGAATATGGGCGTGCTAATGTCAAGATGCTACAATAATGCGATTATGTGTCACCGCCCCTTTATATGATGCTCGTGTGAACTGTCACGGATTTTACACTTGACTGCATTCGCACGTGACTTTACGCAATCTAAAAATCGTAAACTGATGTTGTACAAGCGGATTAAAAATATTTATCATAATTGAATATTTCTGTTTCTTCTTTTTAGAAACATTATTGCCACGCAAAGGACGTGTACGACATAAATATTTATTTCACTCTACATTATTTGTTTACAAAACCTCAGTTAACGCTTTATAATTAATGTTTCTTTAATTAATGTGGTAAAACAATACAAAAGTATCGAGCTGGAAACGTTACGCTCTCTGCGCTTACTACTGTTTGCATATGGACCTCATAACAGGAATTTATCGTCTGTACATTTTTTAGGTTTTGAAATGCATTGGAGTCGAATTGGTTTGGAAACAGGCATCGGTTAATAACAGAGGTTGCTTTAATGTAACAATTAGTTTATTATCACCACGAAACTATCAATTAAAAGTAATGTAATAATTTATAAATATCCCTTCGAAACTATCACTATAAAAATAAAATACGTACTGATTCAAGATACATTTCGCAATTACTATAACCTACAGATAACTTGCAAATAAAGAAAACGTAGAAACCTGTCTGAGCTCTCATTATGTCCACTAGGTGTGCCGTTGCCGAACGATTCAATTTTGTTTACTTATGAATTAATTTAAATTTAAAACAACGGTTATTAAATTAAATTATTCTCCTCGTAATGGAGCGCTCTCGTTTCGTGAAATTAATGAAATAATTAATGAGGTACAGGCAGAGGCGGCCTTACCCATGGCGAGGCTCCTGGCGGTAGATCCTTAAGAGGCCCTTTGTCCATCGTGAAAAGTATGTGATGTGAAAGTAGGCCTGGTTGTTTGGTTTAGGTATTTGTCTTGTTTGAGGAGAAATGCTTAAGTTATACAAATAAATGAAATTTGTATTTTAAAATATTTTACATAGAAAAATACACAATTAACAAACACAAAATGATTTGATGATGACGTTTTAAAGGCTGACGGCTTTTCCTAAGGCTAAAATTTAATTAGGCTTTAATTAAAGCACAACAATCTAATGAATACATACAAGGGCTGAAAGCCGATCTTTTGTCATCGAATTACTCAGATATGTTTCAATAATTTTAAACCTCAGCAGACGCAACTGTAATAGGTGTGGTGGCAATAATTCTCAGGACTATTACGATAGTGGGGAAAACTTTAGTTTTTTTTCTATTATGCATTTATATAATAGATAATAGACGAGATAATGTCGTCGTATCCTTCATATACACGGATAAACATATTCAGTTCTTCGTACTATTTATGTCCATCAATATCGCATGATTCTCCTACTGTCATAGATATTTGCAATGCAGTGAGCATTGCTTCAAAGTTCACTATCACTAACTTCCTTAAATTTATTAATATTATACATGAAACGAGCCTTAAACCTAGGATGGCTCACATGGCAGGTTACGTTCAGTTTGTCGACAATGACATAAAAATAGTTTATTTTGAAAATTTCTTCTGCATTCAATTCATGAGCTTCATCTTCCCCTTCAAGTGAATAGTGTTTATATCTTAATTTAATAAGTTTATATCTCAATTTAATAAAGTTTATATCTCAATCTAATAAAGTTTATATCTCAAGCTAATCAAGTTTATATCTCAGGTTGATAAAGTTCATTGCTCAAGTAAATAAGGTTTATATCTCAGGTTGATAAATACCTCATTTTTAGAAACATTTATTATATACTATAAGTGTATTTTCAGTGAACCATTAAATTAAACAGCTGGAAAATTCTTTTCACTATTTCTTTAAGTAATTTTTAATTTTTTTCAATGAATTTCAATAATACCTAATTTTTAGAAACATTTTTAATGTACAAAAAGTGTATTTTCAGTGAACCATTAAATTGGATGTTTTAGGCTGGCCACCCTGTGTGATTAGTCAGTAATTTGATCGCTGGCAACATTTACCCGGAGGCACCTAACTGCTACAGAATGCACACAATTATCATTATGCAATCGATTTTGCTTGTGATTTCGACCCTAATTTAAATAATTTACAAGGCACCTTTCTCTCATTAGATGCTTGTTTATAGTAAATATTGTAGCGTACTTCCTGTGTCATATTTTCCATCAAATGTTTTTTTAATAATCCATTTATTGTCATGTAAATTATAGGCTGGTGTAATTATGAACTTGAAAACACTCTAGGATTTAAGAGTAATTAGAATAGGCTCTCTGGTAATGAATTATTATATAAACATTTTTTTAAAGCGGGAAAAGTGGGTAAAAAGCGGGTTAAGCGACCACCACCCTCTTTTACATATGAAAAATGAAGAACTGAAAAATAAGAAAAGCGCCTTTTTTATTCACAATAATGAAAATTATGCGTTTTCAACGTAAAATCTCTATCATGCAAAACAAGACAATCAGATTGCGAAAAAAAGAGGTATGGAAAAATTTGGAAGAGGCTTTTACTCTAAAACGGTTCATACGTATGCAATACTAGGTCACTAAAAAAATAATTTAATTATGTATAACAACTAATAATCATATTAAGTTAACTAACCAATGTATATATACATATATATAATCATTTTAAAGCTCTAATAATAATAATAATATGATTACTATATATAATTGCTAGTATTTGGCAATCCGCGGATATCAGTAAATAATGTTTAATGTTGATATCATATTTCCACGATCTTAGACTTTCTCCATCAATATATGAAATAAAAAGTCCTTCATTTTAACCTACAACTTATTATTTAATTAAATAAGAAATATAATACCTACGACTTTATTATCCGACGTCGAGGCATTACAAAATACTATCCGTATCACCTCGATGTGAGTCGTTCCTCAACTTAGTGTCTTTTAAGGCAGTCGTGCACCACCACTATATGGAACCAGGTGCCCATAGAAGTATTTCCGAACCAATTCGACTTAGGGTCCTTCAAAAAACGCGTATTGGTAAAAGGCCGGCCACGCACTCGCGAGCAACTGGCACTGAGAGGGAGGCTCATTCCCCTTTGTCCTCGGTACTATAAAAAAAACGAATTAATTTGTTTAATGTTATACTTTTAACACACACCCTATTACTTTAAAAAATCCAGGAATCATAATTATACATCACAAATAGATAATAATTGAAAAATAATTTTGTTCGCGTGATACTGACCGCTGCGTTCACACATGCTTCCTATATTAATTGTTCCTTATAATTTCAAAATTCTTCTTTCATAGCCTAGGAGACGTGTCTGAGCAAAGTAATCTATCTATAATGATGACGGCAAGAAGGAATAAATTGTATATTTTTTTGAAACGTCTGCTGTAATTAATATTGGCCCAATTTGACTAGTTTTTTTAATGTAATAGGAGGCAAGATTTGGTACGCTCTTTTCTTGAAGGACCCTAAGTCGAATCGATTCGGAAATACTTCAACTGGTTCCAGCAACTGGTAACATAATGGTGGTGCGTAGCAAAACTTCATTAGAAAACGCTCAGTTCTGGAACGCCGGACGTCGAGGTGATACGGATGGTATTTTGTATTTTGCCTTGTCGTCTCATAATGAAACTAAGCTGCAGGCAGCAAACTAACCGAACAACTCTTCTGAACACTCTCCATGCGGGAGAAGATGCAGAGAGACCCAACATCTCTACACAGCGCCAAGCCACAAGGAAAGTGATTGGTATATTATTGGTCGATATCTTAATAAGGTTAACGTTAATTGTTGGTAGAAAAATAACTCGTTTGCGAAGTAATTAGTCTTCTATTTGAGCATTCTTAAAATGTTTGTATTCAAGGTATGCACTACTTAACAAAAAAACGTTAAGGAATGAAGAATTCATGTAAACACTAATGAATAATCTTAATTAAGCAATCCATGTCCAAATACGACAATACGTGCGCCAGCGCAGGTTCATGGTGCAAAAAACGCCTATTTAACATTCTAATGCATTTTCCGCCGTTTGCGAACTTCATGCTCATGTTAATGTTTTAATTAGACGCCCCAAATTGTTATCCAAATGTTTAATGTAAAATTTACAACAAATCAAATTTGATTCTAGTCGATACTTATCATAAAAAAAGTTTAAAGTACTTTTTTGAAGGTTTGAGTGTCGCGGGCCTTACAGGAAGCACTAACACATATAGATCAATATCAGATCTAGTACATAATATATTGAAAATTTTATAGAAGATGCATAATTAAGTTAAATACTTTTATTATAACAATTTATTTTAATTGAAATAAAATCGCGCGTCCTCAACAAAAATGTTTAATAATATAATTATCCTATATTTTTGGCCCTTAAGATCCTATGCATATAACGAACGAAAACCTTTGAACCCAAGTCATAGGCAAACTTACTCATCTGCTAAGGACAGCTCTCTCTCTCTCTCTCTCAATCCATAGAAAAATTTCTAACGTTATTAATCTTGCTTGCATTCTAAGTCTTCAGTCTGATTAATAACCATACATAAGGCACTCAACATAAATAAATTTGCCGCTTATTAAAACACTTTAAATTTCACAACTTAGACCTATTTTACGCTGAACGATTTATTTGATGCGACACGAATCCGACTACGATATTTGCCGTACGAACACTTGTTCATTGTTCTAAATTATATCCGCAAAGAGTATTTATATAATACAATATTGAAATAATAGACATTGGCAAAAAAGCTCACATGTCACAGTCTGTATATCAAAGGGAGCATTTACGATCCCAACTTCAAAGTTGAGTTACTGCGCGACATCAATAGGATATTGAAAGAATTATATCGAAATGATGCAAAAACATCAAGATTGCCGTCTCTATCTAGGAGCTGGCGCTGGTGTAACTAATACTAAAGCCCAAGTATACGTCTCGCGTTCTAGGTTAAGATTTTAGTCAAAGAAAATGTGCGCAAATCTTCGTGTGCGCTCATAATGTGCATTTATGTGGAAGAATTGAAACCTCAGAAAACCTAATCTACTATCTCTATGGTGCCTGTGGCAGTGTTCTTTTGCTGCAATACAGCATTACCTTGCTGTATTGCGATACTTATTCCTTGAGCGAGAAAAGCACCAGCTCTGGGATCACCGGTACTTACAGGCACCAACTTAACTCTTTAATTAGCACCTGTGTACTTGAACCCCACGGCCTAAGAGTCTGTACTCCAGAGGGAACAAAATCGAAGTTGGAGGAAAGACTCTTATATTTGAGCCGTTTATTATCCACAACTTTTAGAAGTTTGATATTTTAAGTCGTACGCCATAAATACCCTCCCATAAATCTCCAACCTCAGTTGACACCACGTTCCTTTCTCAATCCAGCATAGTGCATGTTTTTGTTCACCACCTCACTCGGTATTCATTTCGCAAAAACACCGAATCAAAATTCTCAGATAGCCCCATCTTTTATTTATGCCCGCCGTTTCGGCTAACAGCCGTAATTTTTTCCGGTAAACAATCAGTTTTGTCCAAAAATTCGAATTGAAGAAGACATAAAAAGGTAGGAGACGGTTTCTGTTCTTGCCTTACAGCGGGTTATGATCGGAAATTTTCAATTATAGAAAAACTTCTATTGTTTTCACGTTTGTCTGTATCTGGTTGACAAGAGGTATTGTACTATCAGCAAACGACCCGATGTTTTTATTTTTTTTGTACAGTAATGTTTTTACCTAGTGAATCTTTATTACTCTTTTACATAAAAGATTATACATTTCTATTTTGTATGTATAATACTGAAATACGCCTATTATTACTACTTCTGGTATTTTATATCCGGCAAAACTATTTGCTTGATAGGCAGCGGCCTACGACCTTACTGTACCATCTTATCGACAACGGTTTTGATTCAAGTTCGTTGTAGTTCTTTGTTTTTTTTACATTAGACCAGATTGCTATAGGTATAGCTGTTGGAAGTTTTGAACAAAAATTTGTAACCGTCTGGTTTGTGAGTATAGAGTTAAAAACTTGAGATCAATTTTTCGTATTTTACCGTACAGATAAACAGCTGATTTTGCTGATAGTACTTTATTCATAATTCGACACCGCTCTCACGGTTCGGTGTTTGCTTTAAATATTGTAAATTCTTGTTTATTTCTTGCCGCCATGGATTGTATAAGGCGTTTGTTTTGACTCGTTTTCGGTAATTTTTTGACTCAAAAATACTTTCGTACACAGTCTCTATGTCTAGTCTTGATTTCGTTTGCTTAAGTTATGAAAAAAATGCGAGATGCAGAACATTTAGTAGCTACTTCTCATAGTAAAGAAAGAGTTACTTCTACTACTTCTCATAGAAAGGATTGGATTTTGATACTGCTTACGCGGCTGTATGGCCTATTATAATCTATTTCTGCTAGAGGAGATCCATTTCCTTATTTAATTTAAGTGCAAATTAAGTGTAAAAATGCATGGACGCAACCCCGGCAGCAAAGAGTTCATGACGCGTTGCTCAATCTTCTTCAAGCTCTTTCGTCTTTATACAGAGTAAAGAACATTTTATCAAACAATAATAGCTTGGTTTACATAAGAGTCTGGAATTTCAATTCGGAGAAAAGTTAATTTGGAAGTATATTTTGAATTAATTATACTTATATTCATGCAATTAAATTTTACAAAAATACGCTAATAATTTTAATACCAAAACTGTATATTGCCAGCAATAAAAAACCTTACCTCTTCCGTGGGAGTTCGTTAGCTACCAATTAACTGATGAGGATATGCTCCGAAATCAATTATAATTTCATAAATAGTTTTTATCCAATCTGATCTGCAGCTAAACGACAATTTCTTGCAAGATAAAAATCTCATAACAACAATATGTTTAATACATTTGTAATAATATTGATCGATGCGGCTACTAACTTGACTGATCTTATTGAAAATCGTTTGAGACTGATAAGAGTATCATTAGCTGAAGGAGAGCCATCATTACCGCAATCTACGATCTTTCGAAAACCTTTTTATGTCGGTAAGTGACATAAATAACTAACGTAAAAACCACTCGTTCTTAACTCTTTTATCTTTCTCAAATATCACAATTTAATAAACGTCTCACCAAATATGAAGCCATAATAAAATTGCTAGGATTTCATCAAAATGCCAATCGACCGATCATATTACAATGGAATCGGTTACGGTATCTCGATGAAAATGACTTCCATGTTTACACACCGCTTACATTGCACTGTCAGTTCTATTTTCTTTACAGGACTATAGTCTTTACCACCTAGGAATTGGATAAAGAATTGCATGTATCATTAAATAGATGAGAGATAAATATGAGATGATCACTGCAGCCACCGGTTTACCAGCAAGAAACACCGTGGAATATTGCCGTGTGCGCTAATGATGTGCGTTTCTGCGCTTTAATTGCGTTCAAACAGACGAACATATCATCAAAAACAATCTTGAACGCCTCTATTCCAAGAGGATAAGGTCTAAAATAAATATTTGCGAAGATAGTGTTAAGAATGTTGAATGGAGCTGGTCGCATTGTCGATATGAAAAATGTATGACGTTCCATCGTGAAGTAAAAAACATCCATATCGCTGTCTTTGATTGGTGTTCAGTTCTGTATTATATTACACTAAGAAACTCTTTGATGAGTAGTTCAGATCGTTTTATGACAGGTATTCGTGTAATAAACTTAAGAGAATACTTGCTGTTTTTGCACGGATAGTTAGCAAAATGTTAGACATTTTCAATTCTAAACGTGTGCGCATGGGTGGGTGGCAAAGGATACGCAAAGCAATTTGAACACAGATTTTTCTTCGAACTTATTGGCGGTGGGGGGCGATAAGATTGGGTTTTTATTGTCGATGTATTACGCCGAGATATGGCCTTATTGTTTGGGAAACCGATAATATCGTGTGCAATCTGGACAAAACATTAATTATTGTAACAGACAAAACACTTAAATTGAGACATCATCACTATACAGTAGTGTTATGCAGTAATCTACTACATACGAAATTTTATCTTCATTGTAACTTGTTTGTTATTGAAACAAATTAGTAAAAGTGAAAATGGAATCTGTGTAGGTGCGTACTTAATATCTTATAACATACATTGTACAGTACAGGATATTTAAAAGGTAGGATAGATGAACTTTTGTATTGTTAGCAAGGTAATGAGCAATGCCGAGTACTCAGAATTAGTAAGAAGAGCTCAGATATAGCGATAAGTATGACTCCCGTATGTCAAAAAATATAGTATTTACATACGGAAGACATATTTAAGACTAACTCTTATTCTTAAAGTCAGCCTGTCTGTTGATAACGTCTAAAGATGCTGCTATAAAAACGTAGCATGAAGTTATCAATTAACGGTGTTTTTTTTTAAATTTTAATCCTGCTCAGACAAAGTCGCAAGTATCATACCTTATAATTACAATGGATAAAACGCAACAGCTTTAATTCATCAGACCGCATTCGTACCGGCAATAAATTATAAAACAATGTCACATAACGATTTCATATCATTACAACTGCCCATTTTCTTATTAAAATGTCCCTAGGGATCTCATTACGAGCCAGTCTTTCAACGCCAGCCTTTAATTTTCACTCCGACAAGGAGTTGTATAGAATTATGTCCATATTAAGCAGATCCTGTTTCATATTGATTTATTATTCTTTAAAATTATGCAGAAATATTTTACGTTGATTTCAACAGCGATTAGTTACGGATTGTTGGAAAAGTTAGGGACGAGTACAAATTGATGGGCTCATGTCATGTGCTGTTTCGTACCACGGTTTAAAAAGGTTTTATATGATCTCCATAAAGCCGTGTCTGTTACATAGAAATGTGGCTGAAGTGTTTTTAGTCTTTGACGATGAAGTTTTTACATAACAACGATATTAAAATATCATCAAAGGACTAGTACCTCTGCTGGTAATTATTTAACAAAAGCTCTCATAGCGTTATCCTTCTTCTTCGGTCACGCTCTTAATTTCTGAAGGTTGTGTTAGTGGCGCCGCACAACTTCCTCTACACCCCCTGTATTCGGCAAGCCTCTGCGTCTAGGTTGATGGTAAGACCTAAAACCAAAATTACCTAGCATGTTCAATAACTAAGAAAAAAATAAATATCGTTGTAGAAATGAACAACGCGACCTTAACCACAGCATACTATGTAAGTATTATTTATAATAAAGAGCCGAAAGTGGCCTGTTAGCTTAATAAGGGGTCATTGACAATTTTTACTGGTACCCAGTGATATCTGCCCTGTAATAAAATGCCGACGCAGCCTGACCGATTTATACTGCTTAAACACCCTTTAGTAACTTAAAATACAGGTGATACTTTTAGCTGACGCCGAAGTCGGGTTGACTTAGCTGAATCTTTTTATAAAAAAATGTGGTAACAACCCATTTGTAAACGTTATGTACGTTAACGTTACAACGTAGGCCAAAAATTTTGTAAATCTCTGCGAATATTGCTATTATTTGTTAGATATAAATCTATTTATGCGAGGCTTAAAATGTTATACATTATTTGTATTATTTTATTTATTTATTAACACTTCGTTACACTACAATATAATAAAAAAAATGAACATAATTAAATCAAAAGGAGGGCAACTGGAGGCCTTATCGCTTTCGAGCGATCTCTTCCAGGCAACCACTGTGCGTAAAGAAAAAATAAATAAAAACGTATTATAATTAGATATGAGCGAGAACAGCATTGCCTAGAAAATCCAACTGTTAACTAGTGTAACCCCAGACAGTCCGCGTCATCCACCTCACAGTGGTCCCTCCTGGGACCTGCTCCAGCCGAGCTCACGCATGCCCAATTTCTAGAACTGCAGGCGGAGCTAAGGATGCGGGGCCAAAGGCAAATATTCTGTGCCTCAAAATAGAACAGGGGAAACCCGCATAAACCCGAACTTGTCTGGAAGTATGTGACTGCCCATCTACCAGACTAGAGCACAGTGGACTTAAGCTCCGCTCCTACTTCTCTGAAAATAAAACGATTAAAGAATCCGAAACAGTAATAGTTTTAACACCCAATAAATCGTACAAATAATAATATTAATTATAGATTTAAAACAAAAATATCGTATAAAAACATTTAATTTTCAAATCGAGCACGAAGAATTTCATAGTTATTTTCCACAGACGACGTTACGCGGCTAATCTAAATCAAAATCCTGCCAATAATTTATATCGATAACTCATTGTATGAATATGAATAGAGGCGTACAAAAATTCGTTCATTGTATACAACGAACTTCGGACTTGTTTTTTGTCACTCACATTGTATTGCAGGACATATTTTTATCGGTTTTTGAACTTCAAAAATACGAAAACTGATATATGTCGTATGAGATTTGACAAAGCGTTATCAAACGCATTAATATAGATAAATTTAATTAAGTGTTACATACGAGTTAATGCTTAGCGTACCTACTATACATTTTTTTTCTATTAGTTCACTATAATACAAATTTCTACAATGTACAATTAGATCAATTATTGTTCATGAATATTACAATGAACATAAATTTTACGTGTCTACTCCTATTTCTCATTTAATTGTAAGTTCTACAGTCAACAATACTCTCTTAACATCATAGCATATCATTTCGCCATCATAGTTCAGGCCATGAAATTGTGTTTCTAAAAATAGCACACGACCCAAGATTCGTACAACAGTTCTATATATTCGTGCAATAGTTATATATATTTTTATGAAAGTGTCTTTAATACGTTCTTGAACTACATAATAATGCTATCATGCAGTAGAGGAATTCTAACGGATTCTTGGAAAACCTTGAGATACTGTTAAGTCTTTAACAATGTCGGAAGAAAGTTGTGCTACTTCTGATCTTCTAGTAGTATCTCTATTTAAGCCGTAGATTACGTTATAAGATCTAGGTCGTATGGCTTTTAAAGGGCGAATAATCTAATATATAAAATTCTCGTGTCACAATGTTTGTGCCCATACTCCTCCGAAACGGTTCGGCCGATGCTTATGAATCTTTTTATGTACATTCAGCAAGTCTGAGAATTGGTTACTATCTATCTTTTAAACCCCTAAGTGATAAGGGGTGTCCACACATTTTTTGAATTTTTTTTTTGTTTGATACAGCATACAAAAATACATACAACCCTTAATTCATCAACCCCTATTTTCTATTATAGTACATAGGTTCTTTCTATTAAACTAAAAAAAAAGTTTCCAGGAAATAATATACATGGCAAAACGACGTTTGCCGGGTCAGCTTGTAGACATATAATATACACGACAATACACATTTTTGATTTTACGTTTCCTCCCGAACGTCGCGTCGACTCTTAAATGTATACATTAAAAATGCATTTTCAACTATTGTATTATAACTATTGCATATATATATGTAGTATATAGATTATAGGCGAGTTAGTTAAAGGGGTTATAAACATTGTAACATAATGTTATTAGTATAGACGTAGGAGTACTAGTGAGTTGCATTTTATTAGAGATTTATTATGATTTTTTTACATTTCCGTCCGAACTAAAGACCAAGGTTTTCAACCAATGAATTCTTCCTGCCTTTATATTCAGAGTCGAAACTAAGAAACTGAGAAGAAGACACTTTGAGAGCTTAAGAGCCGCTTGGCCATGGAGAGAGCAATGCTGGAAATTTCTCTTCAAGTCCGTTTTCGTAATGAAGTAATTGGAGAAAAGACAGGTGTAAACTGTCACTGTCACACCTAGTCACTGAAATCGTGACCTTAAAATAGAGGTGGGCCATATGGCACGCATGGACGCATCCAACTGGTTTAGGACCCGAAGGTTCCTTGAATGAAGATCTCGGCAGAACAATGTGTTCCACAAAGCATGCAGGCTGCAAATAAATGCGCAATACCGTTAGAATTGGCGAAAAATAGCAGAGGATTACGTCCAAAGATAAACCCAAAAGAATAGCTGATTGTGATGAACTTACTTTTTGTTTATTATTCGTTTATTTAATATACTTTGTTTTATATATCACGGTGCAAACGGGCATGAGGCTCATCTGATGTTAAGTGATACCACCGCCCATGGACACTCTCAATGCAAGAGGGCTCGCGAGTGCGTTGTCGGATACGTTATCTATATCTCTAGTTTTGTCTATTACCCCTTAATAAGATAAATATCATCGGCCGGTGCCGTTTTGCACAGCGTATACACAATTTGACAGAAAGAGACTATTGAATATTTTAGTTAAAGCGGCAATAAGACAGTTATTATGAATATACTCTAAAGGTTTAATCTCTTAGATTTTAAAAGATTTATTATTAATATAGATTTATTGATTTAAAGATTTCCCGCCTAACGCCTACAAGAGGTAATTCAATGTAAAATCATATCACATTTTCACGAAGCAGGTGTCGAGTTATATAACTATTAAAGCCTACTTAACTATTGATAACGATAAACCAATAAACGTTTCCCATCACAATAATTCAGAACCCTCGACCTGTCTTTAAGCACCCCTCGAACTTCGACCACCCATGGGATTTTATTATTGGGAACCCTTTACACTTTCCGCCGTAGCTTGATAGAGCTTTAAGAACAGTATTCACTTATTCAAACATATACTTATTTTTTCATATATTACACGGTACATTAAAAGAAATAAAAATGTATACAATTTGATATGTCATTTTAATATCGGATCCTATCAACAATATATGTCGAGTAGCTAATTCATGCCTTCAATAATATCACATGTAGTTAAAACAAAAGAGAAACAATATTTTTTACCTTGCCAGAGCTTATAAAAATATACAGCGATACAATTTGACCCCAATGAATAGGAACCCTAATGTTAACCCTCAAACGCTCTGCACCCAGAGATAACACTACTATCACCGGGGATTACACAAAGTTAATTTGGTCGCGTGGCAGCTTTGACCCTAATCCATTTTTTGTAAGAGCTTGTCAATCAAACCATAGAGTGGAAGATGTGAATTCTAAATTTGACTGTCAATGTCATTTAAGCGATATTATCTGCGATTTGTTTTGGGTAGGAAGGTTTAATACCGCTGGTTCATATCTTTCAAACTAGCGCGACGTTAGTTCGCGTGGAAACGGATAAAGAAAATCCTAACAAATGTGTCATTACTTTAAGAAAACACTTTTTAAACGGATTGAAGCTATATATTATTCTTATAAACTAATAATTATTTACATAATTTTAAATTTAAGTTTTCCGACGTTTCGCGTGCTTTACGGCGTGCGTGGTTACGGTAAACACGCACGCCGTAAATTAATAATTATAAGTTTATAATAATAAAACATAGCTTCAATCCGTTGAAAAAGTGTTTTCTTAATGTGTAAAAGCTATGTTAGCAAAAGACAATACTATGTGTCACTACTACTTACGTTCCTAAATTTCTAACCCTTACTTCGAACGCCTTCATGATGGCCATGGACTAATGGTTTTAATTTATATTTACGCAATTATTACTTGCCGGTATGGCAAAGGGCACATGTGGAAAACGTTATTAAGTGTGAATATAGACGACGTGTATACACGTCACTTAAGGTATAGGTCCTTAAGTTAGAAATTATCAATTAAACAAATGAACATGGATGAACCAATAAGATGGAATACCCATCATACTTAGGACTAAGTACACATTTTCAGCAGCTAGCCGGTTGCACATGGACCCGGTAAGCCCAAGAAAACGAACTTGGGTAGGGTTTTGAGGAGGCTTATTATAGAGTTCTAAGTCCTCTAACTGGGGATGTACTTAAAAACTAGAGTTAATAATTTTTATTATAAATATTTATTCGTAATATTTTTTGGAAATACAAGTTTTTATTATTCAAAATAACGTTCTATTCTTCTATTCGTGTAATAAAAATACATTGTATCGCTCATTTGAACTAACATATATAATAAATGTTAACAAAACAAATAAAAATATCAACTAACTTATAACCTAGAATAAGATATCGATGTATCGATTTTTTTTGAAACCAGGAAGTTTTGTTCATTATAAAGTAAATAAGTTAAGAAAAATAAAATAGAAACAAATAAACTAGAGTCAAGCCATTCACATATAAATTCAGCTCCCCTAACCAATCACCCTTCAAGTGTATAGTGAAACACTTGATTACACGCACATTTGGGGAGCCAATAAACAGATCATTATACAATTTGGGACAATAGACTTGTTATCGCATCTGTGGACAGATATTACTGAAAAATACATTATTAAAGTTGTTTTTATTATACATCTATCATTATTACTTTCGCAATATAAGAAAACGCGATTTTGTGTAAGTATGATCTTGAAACTAATTTTTTGTTTTGCAATGGAAGAAAATTAGGAGACGTATATGAATTTTTCAATGTCAAGTCATATGTCATATGTCGTTACAACTCAGTACATAAGTTATAAATGTATTATAGTCCGCCTTTCTGTTAAAATAACTGCTCTTTGTTAATTAATTACATTATTTCTCAATTTTTAACGCATTAAGTCCATCATAGACTATACGTTGAGTTATAACTTAAGAAACATAAACGAAACAAATCAACTACATTTATTTGTCAAATGTCATGTGTCATGTGTATGTTTTAATGTGACACTTAAAGAATTAGTTAGCAGATTTAGTGTTTAATTTTTTCATATTTTACACAAAAGTTTTAGTGGTTAGTGCCATACAGCAATCATCTTTTATTTAGTTAGCTATCTAATAAGCATAAAAGTCTTATAGGTATTGTTTTGGTTTTCATCCCACCATTGAACTCCATTTGTACTCTTCCGTCTCTTTCTGATGCGTAACGCTGTGATGAGAAGAGATATATGACTTATTAACTTATGACATACTTTATCTTCTTGTTCTAAGATTTTATTGTAAAGTTTCAAATAAATGAATATTTTCATTTTAGATAGAGATAGAGTCAAATATTAAAACCATTCGTATTATTGTTAATATATTATTTTCAAGCAAAGCGGTAAATCAGTTAATTTACGTGTTATTTTGGTTTTGGGGTCGAAGAGACCAGTTGGTATAACAAGTGTTGAACGCGATGAACGGTCATAAATAACCAAATAATTGGGACGTAAGGGGTCAAAATATTGCGGTTTGGGACCCTACGTGTTACAATTATGGCGCCATAATATGGATAAGCCTCAAGAACGAAAGAACTTATGAATAGTTGTTAGTTAGTTTTACAGTTAAACTTAGTCTTTGGTTTATAGCAAGAACAACGTTTGAAAATACTACTAGAAACGATGAGTTATGTAATGTAATTAACTTCCGTCTGTCTTATCTTCTTATATCATTTGTACATATATGATATAATACATAATTACTTTCCTTAAGGCAACTTGGATACAAATCACCTGTGGTTCAAATGCAATTTCATTTATTTTTTAAATACCGCTTATAATCTTGTATTATGACAGTCTATTTGTATCATAAATATCATAATAACGATTTTTTATAGAACACGGGCAAGAGACTTACCTGATGTTAAGTTATACTGCCGCCCACTTTTAGGAGCAGCGGACTCGCGAGTGCGTGCCGGCCTTTAAATATATATAGCATTATCTTATCGTTATAATTCTTTCCCCTAATGGGATGATGCGTAAATAACAACATTTTGATGACGCGAGCGTTGTGTAAACATGTAATAGGGTGGCATATGGTATGTTACTACCAGTTTATGGTTGCTTAATATAATAATAGTTTGGAAAAGGCAATAAAACCGTGTTAATACATATAACATACCATATAAAGAGTTTAACTTTTAATTCATTATAATGTTTTGCGTGTTTGTGTGTATTTTCCTAGTAAAATGAATGGTGAACCTAAACATAATATTGCACTAAATGTGAATTAAGTCATTAGGTACTACTAAGTACATAACGTATAATAGTCCGTCTTTCGGTTATTTTTCTCAAATATTTGCGCATTAAGCCCATCATGGACTGATACCACACGTTGACTGATAACTTTAGAAATATAGACACAAAACAAACTAACTTCATTAATTTGTAAATTCATCCCAAAATCTTATACGTTCTTCGTTATAACTATATATTTAATAACGTATTATTGGTGCTTGAAAACACTGGACATGCTTATAAATCAATCACCCCGACTGTATCTTCGAATAATTTCTAATAAAACAGTAAGTTTTTTTAGTATGAATACAGATACAATATATCTAATATTAAAAAAAACTTAACCTATAAACATAACGAACAACGTTCGCACTAATATTAGGAATCAATAAATATTTTTTTAACGCATTGTTATAGTTATGATATGTCATATCAAAGGTGCGTTCATTTTATCTCCGGCGATGACAAGTTTATCAAAAAAAACATAAATTATGAACAAACAACCGTTTAACTAAATTAAGAAGGAACAAAAACTTAACAGTAGCAGTCCCGCTGTGATTGTAATTTCTTTAAAGAACTGGTGTTTCACTTGAACAAGGCGAATTTTAAGCCTTTTCTTTCAGCCTTGCTTCTCCACAAGGCTTTTTTTATAGTAACATTGAAAAAGATAAATACCAGGTTATGTATGGCAATCGTTTAGTATATAATATTATAAAATGCAATTGCAATATAACCGAACATAGCTGCGATTAGTATTGCTAACTATTTCTTAACAGGCGTTTAATTTAAACTTGTTTATTTAAAATTTAAATTTTCAAGCATGCGTTTTTTCATTGCAGTTACATTCTTTATTAAATGAATATCGTAGACAAAATCTTAATATTGGTTATAAGGCCACCCTCTATTATAGAAAAATAAAAAAAACATGAGTTATTCTGACCCCCGGGAGCCATCAACGTCACAAGAGAATTGTCACGGAGTTTCAGCGAGGGTCGTAATGCTTGCTTTTGCTCTTAGAATATACAATGCAAATCTCACTCTTATTCTTGTTAAGTAAAGCACCATATTTCCTTAAACACACGTATGCGCTTGAACACGATTATGGTCACAAAATTTCAGCGGGGGGTATTTTACTGGGTTTCGCTGATAAATATTTCAAGCTAATTTGATCTTTATTACATTACTAGAGAGCTAATAATTATTTACGAACATTTTGTTTGATGTTTAATCTTTTAGCAATCGTCACGTCTTTGTTATGGTAATGTCAAACTATTGGTGGTCTGCTACTTAATGTTTTTGCGTTTTTATAACTCAATTAAGCGATCTAAAACAGCTGTTTTATTAGTTTCGGTTATCTATTGAGTTCGGTTTGTATTTTTTTTACATTTCATCATGACATATTTCTCTCTGGCTATTAAAAGATCGTTAGGGAAGTTAATACTATAGAGTTAGGCATGTTTTAAGACATTATGCCTCCCATACGCAGATTTTAAAAAAAAGTTAAGTTGTCGAAGTGTTTTCTCCTATTTATGTTTTCCCAAATCTCTTGCCAAATGGCACATAGCACTTATTTCGGGGCTACCAACCTACGGACTACCTGATGGGAGCAATAAGACAAGCCATCTTGTTGGGGTTGTCAAACACTGGAATGATTTCTATGCAAACACAATTTCAATTCTCAACGAAAAACTATGAAATGCAGCAAGTATCCAAGTACTATGGGCGTATCCTTGCTACCGAGATTTACTTCCTAAACTCTTCCTAAATCACAAATATACCTGAATTTTAAAATCTTAAAGACATTTGTGTTATCACAAAGGCGATCGCTCATCGGCGCCTTTTAATTTTCTGCCCCATTAGACTGCATCCGATACGTTTGACATTTTTTTGCGGTACTTGGAGATAACCTTTTCAACATACCACGATGACCAAATTAATTAGAGGTATTTTACAATACTGATAAATAGGAACTTTGAAACGTAATATTATATGTGATACTGTTACTTGTACATTTTTCAAGCATTAATATCGTGGCAGGCTTGCTAAATATGCGAACTAGGCATGATTGACATACATAATTTAATACGTATAAACACGTCAGGAAAAAAATATTATTCATTGTCTCACAACACATCTTTCGTTAATTTGAAATGCATACATATATGTATGTACTTACTACATATAACCTCTTACGTTCAATGTTAGTGACAACAGCATGATATCTATTGTCACCTACCGTCAAATTACACATAGCAGGTAATAAAAAATCAAATTTTTCTGTGAATATACAGGCATAATAAAACTTTACTCACACGATTATGCTATGCCACACTTGTTTCACCTGTTCCTGTGACAGATTCTCATCACTTTTAAGTTGAAATTGACATTTCAAAACCCACAGAAGCGCATTCCAAAAATCTTCAATGCCTTCGTGTTTTGATTAGTTTAGATTTTATCTGACAAGTATGTGATCCGTGAAAATGTGTGTATGTCTATCGAATATTTTGATCAACGAATATTTAAATATTTTTTAAAGGGAATACATTTTTAGACCTAAATAACGTTTCGGCCCGCCTTTGATCCAATTATGTGATGTTTCAAAATTGCCTTAAATACTTCTTGGATTTAATAATATTCGAAATTAGAATTTTTTGGTTCATCGATTACATCACCAAATTATATACAGAACATAGTATCTATTGTACTTGTTTATTAAATTAACATATAGGTTAGAAATTAAAATAGTAATGTTGGTTAATGTTGTATATTTGCATTATTTTTTGTAACTATGCCGTGTTACTTTTATTAACATATCAAAAGTCGATATGATAAAAGTACATTCTTATTATTAATGTAAAGCGCCTTTTATATATAAAAAGCAATAGCGCTTTCATACTTTATTTTGTACGAACATAATATACATCAATCAGAGTTATATAGGCAAAAAAATCCGCTTGTAGAAACTGATTAAATATTACGCAGCTACGGAACACAAAATATCCGTCAGTGACACAAAACGTTAAAAAAAACAAAATGTTCTATAATTGTGATAAAAGTGCCTCTATCAATATATTAATCATTGAGATTGTTAGACCGCTAATAATTTTGTTAAGATAAAGTTACGAATGAAATGTTTCAAGTGTCAAATTGTTTCTTTTTTCATAGTTTTTTTATATGTAAGGAGTTAGATAAGTTTTTGACAATTGATAGAATTGTTTGAAAAACGACTGAGGAGTCTGATGTTCCAAATTTATCTTAGCAGAACCATAGATAAGACATTCCAATTCGGTAAATAGCGGTTTTTATTTTTTTGAAGGCTGAGGTTTTATATATTCCAAATAATAAAAATGTTTGTTCACGTTTATTATTATATGATTTTGTCAAGAAGGAGACAGTGGTAAATACTAAAGATTCAGTAGCTTTTTGCTAAATAAGTAAATAGTAAATTAAAGCGGTTAAATAAGACAAGTGGTTTCAGTCTGAATTTTATTTCTTATATAGTAAATACCTATTAAATTATTAGTTTATCTACGAAACAATAGAGGCCGCTAACTGCAATCGTCAGGGTAACTGCAATCGTCACAAGAAATTAATTATAAATGTAATCTCTTAAAAGCTAATGATACTCAAAGAAAAAAGGTTCAGTTCCTTCATATAAATTTTGACAGAGAATTATGCGTTAATGAATATCTACCTCATATTCATTTAAAAACAAGATCTTAAGGGTATTATACCTTACTAAAGAATGTCCAGTGTTCGCAACTGCCAGGTGCGACCTGTAGCAACAAATTGATACAAGGATAACTCTGTAGCAGTTTTCTTACGAAATAATAACCTCTGGTTCGCCAATGAACTGAAAGATAGAGTAGGTAGGAGGGTGTAGCGAGAGCCGCGGGAAACCGTGCTACCTTTTGCCTGTAAATATTAAAATAATATGGTCGTGTATGTGCCTCCGCCGGTTTTCCATGTATCCCGTAGCACTGTCAAATATTGTAGGCTTTAAAATGTCTCTATTATATAAATATTTTAGCTAGTAGAAAGTATTCAAATTCTATAAAACTTACAAATGATTTATTTTCGTCACCGTGGCTTAATAATTAATGTACGTATAACACAAAGCGAAAAATCGTTTTATGACTATTGAATAAGAAATACATACGACGATAAAACGTTTAATAAATAAATTATTACAAATTGATTTATTTGTTTGACCTACAGGTGAATTCTATTAATGGCTGTTTATACCTTGTTAGCAACCCTCACCCAAAAACAACCCCAATCTGTTTGATGAACCGATGCGATAACAGTTTATATATGTTATTGATATTGCGATAATATCTTTATTCTAATTAAGATGTTCTTATTAGGATGAAACTATCTTTAATTTGAAATATATATTATGTACCATAAAACGCGTAATTTTTCAATAATTTGACATGTTTAATATTGTCGCATTTTAACTGTCATTGGTACACGATTTACTAGCACTTCCTAGTGGTGTTTAATGTCCTATATTACTACAACATTGCCAATGTCTGACTATGATGCAAAAATAGCTTTTCAAAGCTAGACATTAACATTATTTTCATCGCCTACACTTATGCTACCCCACACAAAACTTTGTTTAGTTTCTCGATTGAATTGTGTTTTTAATCTAAATCAGAATGCAGAAGCTTTTGTTCTTAAAATAATAATAACATTTCTTTAACGAATATAAACGGGAATTTAACATTTACATAACTCGATATTTTACTTTACTGTAATCGAAGTCTGATACAACAGAACTTCCATTAAAAATGTAGATGTCTCGTGTACCAGACAGTAAAAAAGTGACATTATTATATATGTCGAATTATTGAAAAATTACGTGTTTTATGTTATATAAATTTCTTATTTATTAGTCAGAGTGTATAAAAAATTTAGCTTGACCGAAGGCAATTAATTAAAATTATTAAATCTGGAGCTGTACTCTATATATGTGTATAATTACGGTATTTAATACCTATATTCAAACTTATCTTACGTTGAAGAAATTAGACCACCAACTACATTTAATTATAATCAACAGCACTAGAATTATTTGGTTTGATTTAATGTATTTACCAGTATTCAACATCAGTTAAAATTAATCTCTATATCGAATTTCTATTTGCTCCATTCCCATTGCAGTATAATCCAATTTCTGAAAAATAAACGAATTGGATTTGGAAAAGATCCGACACAATTTTCGCGCGCTGTCACAACGCCACAGACCTCGTTCGTTAATTGAACTTGTGGGGCCAATATGGCGGCTTTCTTTTTAATTTTTTCACTCATCCGCGACTCTGCAGGCTATTGATATTCACTTAGGGCTACCAAAAGTTTCTAATAATACATTTACACACATTTCAGCAATGTTAAGAGTTCTAACTTATCTAATATATTAAAAATAATTGATCTGTATATTCTAATACTGTCCATTTGTTTTTTCTTCTCCAGACTTACATCACTATTATTTTCACTATGTACTTAAAAACTAATATTCTTATCTCTTTAGGTTTACATATAATATATTACAAATCAATATTCCCAATTGAAATAATGAAATCATAAAGTAAAGACGAAATAAAAAGAATAAAGCAACCCTACTACGCTTTTGTAGCGCAATCACCCTTTTCATCCCTGTCATCGGTTCATATTTTTCCCGCCAGTGTAAAACGCAAACCTGAAATAACGAAAAATACTTCAATTCGTTTAATAGTGAACCTAAAAGCTACTAACATTATGACTACTTTTACTTGATATAACATCATTTATGTGGCGTTTCATTTAACAAGCCTTGTGGTTTTTCGAATCAAATCCAGTTTTGTGAATGACATCGGTTATTTAATATCGGTTCAATAAATAAAATTCGTTTAATTTAAATTATCATATCGCATTCTGATAGCTCTGCAGCTGTGGTTTACATATTCATTATAAAAGGTATTATTTTATTTACGTCAATATGCACAATGACAATATTTTTAACTTTATGCCAGTTTCAAGTAAAAGGTTGGGAAACAAGACGCGAGAAAAAATAAACAAAAGCATCAAAAGGAAACAAAGGGATAACCTAGTTAAAAACAAAATATGTAGGTACATAAACATATTACATCTTAATATTATTATTGATTATACAAAATGATAGAATACTTGATAATACAATAAAGGATAAAGCAAAAGGCAAGAGATTTTAGTCGGAAACAGAATATCTAGTAATTGAAAGGAATACAGAAAGGAGGTTATATTGGGAACAAAAAATAAAATATGATCGAGGTCACCAATATCTTCTCCACACTCACAAATATTACTATAAACAATACGAAGCGTTGCTAAATGATGAGGTGTACATACATGTCCTAAACGCATGCTGGAAATAATAGAGGTGACAATTTTAGAACTTTTAATCTCATAGAACCATGGTTTACTGGGGATCCTGGGTTGAATTTCAGCATAATTGCTTTGAACTCGCTGGTTCTCAACCAAACATCATTCCATGAGTCCTAAAGATGGGATTTAGGAAGACCAGCTAAATCATGACAATAATTCATGTATGGGACTACGTCTCCAACCTTTATAGCTTCTTCGGCAAGCTCATCATCTTTTTCGTTTCCTTTACTTGGAATGCCAATGACTTGGAATTCATGCAAAAATAATGTTGTAGTTTATTTGAGAACGTTAAAAATAAAAAAAATCTCTAGTTTATAATGCACTTTTTGAGCCTGAAAATATGATGTTCTTTTAGATTTTATTAGATATTATTAGAAATAGCTAGTTCTAAAGCTTTTATAAGATTAAATCACCCTTCAGTAAAAACAGGGGGAAAACAGAGGATTCAGGAGGAAGTTGAATTTATATTATTTTATATTGCCAATGAACTAGACCAACTCCAACACAATTATCAACTGAGAGTATAGAGGCATCGGTAAAAATATATTACCAACTATCCCAAGTTTTTCCTCAGCGCTACACATAAACGAATATTTCGACTTCACACATTACACAGTACAGAGGATCTTCATCTGACCTGTCACATGACAGACCTGCATATTGACCTCCACAGTTATAACATATTGGAGTCTTAGAACGATATTGAACTTTGGTATGACCATAACGGCAGCATTTATAGCATTGTATCGTAGGATAAATATATCACTTTTGGAAGACCACCACCACCACATGAAAATCCTTTTTGCTAAAACTTGCCCTTCAAATTTTATTAGCCATTTTGAGCCATTAATTTGCAACTAACGACTCAAACGTCTTATTTTAAGTATATTTCCGCAGCCGTACGTAATATATACATTTACATACATTTAATAGATACATTTTGTTGAACTTCCTCTACATTCCAATCTACAGGGACCCCGCAAACTAGCCCCATTCTTGTTGCGCTGAAAGTGGAAATGAAGGCTTTTTACTTTTTTGTTTCCAAAAGATTGCAGTTAAGAAAATTATTGGCGTCTTTGTAATTGGAAAAGCCAACTAAGCACTGTTTCCGGGAATAATATTATCAAATTTGTTCTGGTTTAAAAAATTGCCAAATGTTATAGGATGTAGAACGGTCCCGTCGTCAGGTGATCTTTGTATACGTTAAACATGTATTAAATAAGCAGAAACATCTGTTCTGTGTTATTTGAATTTCCCGCGTTAATGTCTTGAGAGATATATGAATTTTCCGTGTAAGATGTTGATGGTTGAGAGGATGTGTTATGTGAATTATTTTGGAAGTGTGGAGATGGCGTGGATTGAGATATAGGTTTAGAAGTAACCTTTTTGATTAAAATTGACCCATTTTCTATATTGCATTGCACCTTTCGCACTGAAAATATTCACCGCTACAACCACAATCACAATCGTACACTGCCGACAAAGGCGCAAATAACGAGTTCGCTTGCGACTTCCTTCACCTGTCTGAGATGATAACGAACAATCCGTATCCATTTTGTCCAATTCATCTTGTGAACCAACATTTGATCCCATAGGGTGATTCAGGCCATCATCCCAGGGTTCGTTCATACAATATTTACAAAATTTACAATAACTTACCGATGCCACTATGTATACACAAATATGATATAAAAAATACATATAATACAAAAATGAAAACTACCAGCTTATCCTCGGAGTTTTAATGTATTAATATGTTGTGTGTAAAATATGTAATTTAATAAAATTAAATTAAATTTTCACCACCATGAAAAATACGTTTAACGAGAACGAAGTTTCCCTCGCTTTTCTCATATAATGTTTCTTCTCATATAATTCAAAAAGAATATGATGTTTTATTATTTAGGAATTGACTATATTGAAGTTCAAACTTAGTAAGGGTGCTCCACAGATTAAATAAGGTGGTAGGTGGCGAGAAAGCCCGAGGGTGTGGCTTCAGGGTGACACGGCTTATCGGAGCGGAGCACTCGGCCCGTCTTACAACGGTTTTAGTCAGTAATGCCATGAAATTATTAACTGAGCAAATCTTGCTGTTCTTTCGTTATATATTCTTATTAATTAATCGCATTTGACATAAAATATAGATCAGTACATTACACTAGGAACAAATAAATTTGTTTTTTTTTTATAATAGTCTGAAGGACGGTCTTGAAGATGGAAGATTTAGGTATTTTGGAACTATTCAAATTTAACACATTTGAATGTGTATGAGTTTTGGTATTTTAATTTTATAAGTAATAAAAAGATTTCTAGATTCTATAAAATATTTTTTTAAAGATTAATGGGTATCCCATACCTAAATAATAAAGCGATAGCAGATAAAGTGACAGGTGGAAGCTTAGCGGTTAAAGGACGCTTGACGCTTCGCTTTACAGAGTTGGGGATTTACATTAAACTTTAAAGACTCAAGATGTAGGGTTGTTATTAGATATATTTTGTAATTTCTCATAAATGTTAGATTATATTATATCTTAACAGTAGTAAACGCTGCATAATAAGCGAAGTGAGTCACACTGAAAGTTATTAACGTATAAAAAACGGCTAAATGTTAAATGTGGTGCGGGACCTTATTTGTTACAAACATATATATACATACATACACTAATAAATTTCCTAATATATATATATATAACTACATATTTCTATTTCCATTCTGCTACGCTGTTGTTGCAGTGAGTGACACATCTCACCACCTTACTGCAGAAATCTTCCAGTTGCCATCTGAAGTTTCTTAATATTTCGGGTAAATGCTTGGTTACCTTTATATCGATTTGTTGCTTGAGATCGACATTCTATAATGAAATGTATCACTGTCTGATTTGTTTGTGAGTCGGACGTAAATGACGGATCTGTGCAGGTATTCAGTAAACGCCCGTAAACGTCCTGTTAAGATCTGCATGTGTTTCTTAACGGCTGCTTCTAAAATCTTCCTGAGCCACCTAGGATAAATCGTAATTTAAAACAGTGTAATTTAATGATTAAAATATGAATTGGTTTATAAGAATTTAGTTCACCGATAAATAAACTATAAATTATTAAAATTAGGTATCTACTACTCTCCTATCTACGGTGTTTGAAAAAAAATAAAAAATAAAAATATAAAAATAAAAATCATCAAAAAGTGTTTAAAAGTATTGCGATCAGCCCTGCTTTCTCGTTACATAGCCTCCACGGAGTCATCAGATAAGGGCTGGCGCTCAAGTTTAATTGAATTCCCGCAAAATTTCCGCCACCCCACCCGAGCTCTGATTGGTCCTTCCATCAAAGACATTGTTCCGTATACAGGCACAGAGTATCTATAGACTAATGAAAACTAACCTCCTTGCTTGATGCTTCAATGATGTTCGATTAAAATGACCGTTATCCGTCTCTTGTTTCATTATGATTTAATAATATTTTGAAATGGGAACGCTGCTCTCATTAAGGTTTCTAATACAATGGCTATTTTCAATACACCCGTTTTAATGAATATATTTATTATTTTTTGTTTAATTGATACTTAAAATCTAAATTTTGTATTTTAAGCTAAGAAGTTTACTTTTGGCAACATTATACATTGATTGAAACGTTATATTTGGAGAAATTTTACAATGTGTCGACAATATGGGAGTCTTTGACTAGTGATCATGAGTTTTCAGGTTTGCTAGGTCTAACGTACCTGTCTTATGGCTACACAATTATAGGATATGGATAGATTTCTCGAAAATCCCGCAACAAAACTTGGGTTTGTACGAGACAATCGATGGATTTCACGAATATCACTACTGTGAATGTCATTTGGGGCATAATTCCGCGATTTGGACTCCTTAATGAACCAAGTATAAAGTTATGTTGGAGCGGGTACAAAACTAATTTATGAGGTATATGTATCTTAGGATGTACGGTAAAAAAGCGTACAGCTTTTTACCAAATCAACGAGCTACAACGAACTTAGAATACACCGACAATTCGCGCCTACGATGTACTTAATAAGATTGTTATAATCAAGGACAGCAATTCGGCAGTACTACACTACAGTCCTACCTGGGAAGTTGAAAAAAGAAATAAGTGGAAACAAAATATGCAGTATTCAAAATTCATTTTTGTATTGACGGTATTCCATGTTTTTAAGTAATACACGCACAAAAAAATCTAAACCAACATGCAGAATGTTAATCGGGATTATTTATAAATCTTAAATTTTTTAGAGTTACGTGCAAGTTATATTTTATTTCATTGTATCTATAATATATTTTAGATGCAAAACGATAAAATAAGTAAATAAATTAAATTATTATCGGTTCCACATTTCCGAACAATACTTATTCCTTCAATATATATATTTCTTTAAAGAAATATATCTTCATTTTCCGTTTATAAATTGCATGGATTATTACTCAACTATAAATTCATTTTCGTCGTACGGTCGATTACTTACTCTGGTCTGTGGTATTACTTTTCCACGGATGATTCCTTCTTCACCATTACCATTTACGATAATCTATCTTACAATCAAATAAATACGTAGTAATTACTTATAAAAGTCTAAAGTCTCCGTAAATACTCTGAAATCCACACTTAATAATAGTTTGGCTCATGATATCGAATATTCTGTTTTAAATAAAAAAACATCCAAAACGTGCAGTGACTTTTATGCGAATCATATGTTCACGTCTATGAGAGAAACGACCTCGAGTTGCCGCCGTTAACCGACAGATGGCGGTGCCGTACCATCGCCACGATATCCAAGAGGCGTATAGGGGAAATATTTTGTTTTTAGAGTTTGTACTTTGTTGGTGGACAAAGATGGCAATCCAAATTCCAATTCATAACAATCAATTAAATATTCCAATATAATATAAGCTTAAACATCGGTTGTCGAGTGCCGACAAGTTTTTACTTGTTAAAATGTATCTAATGTTATTAAGGTCTCGCATTTTAAGGTCTTTTCTATAATAATGGCAGAAAGGAACGGAAGACAAAATGTGCCGGTAAAACGAAACAGAACTTTGGTATGTCTACAGAATTTGGGACTGTTTTCAATTATTATTATATATTATGGATTAGCATATAAATATAAAGAGGAACGCTTTACTGCACGTGACTTTGTAGTTTTTACCTTATCTAATTATTAACCAAATTAACTCAAAACCATTGAAAACACTTAATAAATTCACTTAGAAAATAATAAATTCAATATATTTGAGATCTAAGAAATACTGTGCTGATAGAGTGATAACATTAGGAAATGTAAGATGATTTATTAGTATTTAAATTAATTTATATATCAAGATAAAACTATGAATAACTAATAGCATTTTTTACTCATTACCACAATTCTCAAAACTTTTAATAAAAAATTATTTGTTTAATTTCAGGTTGTGTAGTATCATACTATGTGTATAACTTGATAAATAGTCGTCTCTATCTTATGGAATGAAATCCTAATATCAATTGACTATTGTAAGTATTGTTAGTAGGTGGTAAGTGATAATTATTATGTTAACTTGTCTATGGTCATTACAAAGGTCTTGTGTGTATGTAATAGTTCAACATCTTGTATAACCTTTTAACACATGATTTAACAATTTACAGATGGTGAATGAGTTACGAAACCTGCTACATAGAAGACCATTCCAACCATCTCTCGATACAGCTTTTAAATATGGTTTTATTTCCAATTTTCTTACCCGAGTTCTTGACTATTGGCAAAATAAATACAATTTTGAGGACAGGCAAAACTTCTTCAACAAATATGATCAATATGTTACTAATACTCAAGGACTTGATATACATTTTGTACATATGAAGCGAAATGTGGGGCTTGATATTGATGTAAGCTTTTTTAATATAAATGTTTAAAAGACCATTTTTTTGCTATACTTAATACAAAGACTTGAATCTTGGGAATGATACAATCATTTTTAAGAAACAATAGATTATAGTTTTGGTTGATGTATGTAATGTTTTCTCTTAGTGGACCACAATTATTTAAATATAATTATAGTATCCTACGTTTTTTATATAAAACTACTGCTGGGTTGATTAGAATATTTTTTATTCCAGACATAGCCCTAACAGACTCTCCAGCAGGTTTAGCAGCTTATTTTTAGAAATTCTCGACATGGGCAGATCCTAATAATAGGAAAGCGAGTGATGGAAACCTTTTGTCCAACTATATGTTGACACATCTGGATAATGTAATGGTGTATTGGGCTAGTAATTGCATTACAACGTCGATACGACTGTATGCGGAGGCCTTTAGTAAGAAACAAATAGCGAATGGGATTGATATGTAAGTATACCTTCACTAGAAGCTCTTAAATTTTTTTTACCTACAACTTTTTAAAGTTCAGTTCGATATTTTAGCGCAATATTATCTTTAAATACACAGTATATAAGTGAGTTAACATATATGCTTGGTAATGCAGTATGGGTTAGTAAAAATGAAAAATAGCTTTGACTAGCTTATCCCTTTGTTTTCTTTTCATGTATTAATGTTTTAATTGTACCAACACTTATATGAAACAGTCGTGTCTTGAAGAGCCACATTTCATTATAATACCCCGTACCATATAAAGACACGAATACAAAATAAGGTACAACGCTTTGTCAAGATGGTTGGAAGTAGTGCTGGCATCGCCTTAAACCACGCACCCCTGCTATTGCGTAATTGTTGATGATGTTTTTTTAATAGAACAGTGCAAACGGGCAGGATGCTCACGTAATGTTAAGTGATACCGCCGCCCATGGACACTCAATGCCAGAGGGCTCGCGACTGCGTTGCCGGCCTTTTAAGAATAGGTACGCTCTTTTCTTGAAGGACCCTAAGTTGCATTGGTTCGGAAATAATTCAGTGGGCAGCTGATTCCACATAGCGGTGGTACGCGGCAAAAATCTGGCGATGTGCTCTGACTTTGCCTTAGCGATTTCCCGTTTGAAGGACTTGGAGGCTGAGTTACTTTTTTATACCAGCGGTATTGGTATCACGAGATATTGCCGCTTCCGCCCATACCTTATCATTTATCGCTTTCGATGCGATGCCGCCTTGCAAGAACGTTTAAACCAGGGCTGTGACTTTCACCGATCGGCACCGCAGAAATTGGAATAAAGAGTTCCATGCCCTGCAGAACCACTTCGGCGACAGAGGCGGCGACGGAATCTGGAGCTTCCGACGAAAAGCACATAGGCCCCCAAGGGTAGGACGCAAAGAAAGACCGCATCCCATCCCAATCTGCTGACCGATAGTGGCAAATACGGCGACAACCCGAAAAACGGGGCCGAGGAGGGCGCGTAGTAGGCACAGTACTCCGGACCACACAATGATCCGATGAACCCAATGGCGGGTCAACATAGACTTGATAGGTCTCCGGATGTGAGGTCAGCAGAAAGTCCAACAGAGAGGGTTTATGAACATCCACATCTGGTATTCGCGTAATTGCAGAGACCATTTGTGACAGGTCGTAAGCTAAATCAAAGTCGTGAAAGGATCTTCCCCGTGATCGGTGGTTTACGAGCCGGGCCAATCGGCATTGTGAGCGTTAAAATCGCCAAGCATCACGATTGCAGAGGTAGGAGCCCCTTCGAGCAGGGAATCTATAGCCATTTGAATGTGCTTGATGAGTCGGTTAGTTTCGTCAGTTCCGCTATGGGACCTATACAGGCACGCATAGAATTGCGGATGGTCATCGCAGTCTACGCGCAGCCAGAGGTTAGATAGGTTCCTTCCTTCAAGCGTACCGAGGCGACGAGAACAAATAACCTCTCTGACATACACGCAAACTCCCGCCCGCGGCACAAATGAATGTTCCAATTTGTACCCCGGGTAGGAGAGGTAGGAAGTATCAGCCGGGGAGGATATCTGAGTCTCAAGGAAGGAGAAGGCCGGCTTCGCAGTTTCGAGGTGAAAGTGAACCGTGATGAGATTAGAATTGAGCCCCCTTACATTGGTAAAGTCCACTGAGAGCGTGGAAGGGGATCGAAACCTAAAACTAGGTTTTTGCGCAGTTTTTGAGTTAAGATAAATCATTCGAAAAATAAGGTCATAAAGTCATTTCTCTTCTTTCGTGTGTACGCACGCACACATTTTTTAATATATATTTATAGAGTCGCCAACAATATTCTTATCTAACTTATTACTCATAAATAATTTATATTTATGAGTCGCCAACAGAAGTGTAGGTTGTGTCTCATCCAACCCATCGAAAGACATGTTATAAATTATCCGTCGAATACCGACTCTATTTGTAATAAAACTTATTGTAAATATTAATTATTATTTTAATATATTTGTATAATGAAGGTGAGTTCTTGGTGAAATTAAAAAAAACGTTAGTAATAATAAGTGTTATAATTCAATTTTTTCTCTTCTATTTTTATATATTAGTATATTTTTATTATAATTCAGCAAGTGTTTTGGTATTACTTAGTAAATTGTAGTTTTAGTAGATCACCATTTTTTAAAACGGTCACACTGGTATTTTCTGGTCACTTTCGTTTAATGATAAACGCTAACGATTTACGATAAGCATTTTAGCATTATGCAATAAGCAATTGGTTTGACACGTCGAGTTGACGAACTATAAAGAAAATGTCTGATAGTCTTGAATACTACCAAAACCAAATTGCCTTGACTAGAACAGAACTAAAAAATTTAAGGTATGCTTATTAATATTCTACTGTAACCGGATTTACTTTAGATACAGGTACTTAAGGCATCTTCGTCTTTGAATTACAATAATACGTAGATTGTATTATTAGCTACTAACACTACCTGATAAAATTACCTTCAAATAAGTAGTAAAATATATATATATATCAATATTATAACTTTCGTTTGACTTAAATTAATAGCCATCACGACGAAACCTCCTAAATACACATTAAAAAAAGACTTGGTGTGAATTTACAGGCAAAAGCTGGCGGCACTTAAACATGAGCACAGTGAAGAAATAAAAACAGTCAAAACAATGTTGAATGGATTTCAATGTGCCAATTGTATAGAAACAGGTAGATTTATAATTATTTTTATTTGTTTAAAACTTTTGACTTCATATGTTGGGATCTCCGCGAAAACCTACATGACACCTTTAATATATATCATATTATAATAGTAATAAAATAAACCATATTTCAGCTGCAGCATACATTTCGAATCAACAAAGCCTAGATACACCGTCACCATCAGAAGACATCTCATATTCTCCAATAGGATATATAGAAACAACCTTTGAGAATAAACCTGCAGTACCTGGACAGCCCTTAGTTTTATCCAATGCTAAAGGTGTTGTTGTCCTAAATACAGACGCATTTAATAACCCTGAACATGCATTAAGTGACTTAGAGGATTTTTCCCATATGTGGTATGTTTTATCCTACTATTGTTTAAATAGGTTTTATATTTGAATACCATAATGACTATAAATTCGAATAAAATATACTTAAAACTGCATAGTATAAATTTTAATTTGTAAATGGAATTTATAAAATATGTTATTTAATATACATTTTATTTGTTAGATACACATTATCCTTTTTTGAGTTTTATGTTGATGCTAGGTCACTGTTATAATATCACTAGAGAAGTTTTTTTATGTATGGTATGCTTTAATATTATAAAATTATTAAACTCTACTCTAATTACATTTTTATTAATACAAAATTAACATTTTCTTTGTGTGTAATGGATAAACACCAAATAATATTATGTATATATGTAATATATACAATATGTTTCCTGAAATACATACTACAAAATAGTAATATTCTTTCTATTAATTGCTAAATACATAAATGGTTCTAATTAGACTAAAATCTTAATGTTCTCTTGGGAATTGTATAGATACCGGCAAACATCCTGAACAAATGTCTTTGCCTGCACAAAAGCGATTTTTAGGTATCACTGGCGGCGGGAGAGTAACGTGTCGATCGCGTGATTGATAAATCAGTTGACGTTTGTGTCCCGCGCTGAGTACGATGCACAAACTTTCCCCCTCTCCCTTGTTTAATGCTCAAGAAGTATGCCGGTATCCGTATAAGTCATTCTGTAAATCCTAAAATAGTGCTTGTGTCTCAACAACTACCTTTGTGGGACTAATAATTATATTTACATTTCAGGATAATATACCACTTCCATTCTACTGCAAGTTCGGGTCCACGACCTAAAATCTCGCCACCAGGTGGTGAGAAAAGCCAGGTATTTGCCACTAGGTCTCTACATAGGCCTTGCCCTATAGGTCTATCATTGGTCAAGATACATAGTATTGAAGGTAGATATTACTTGTCTCGCCCTACTGTGCATTAATGCACAAACCTGGTTCTCAAATCTGATAATATAAAGGAATATGATCTTTTCCTAATAATTTCCATCTGTTGATAGCTAGTTTGCTTGCATGAATATCTAAATATACAGGTGTTTTCTTCTAAAGTAAGCCCCAGACTCAATTGTATTTTGTGTGTTTCAGGAAACAAAATTATTTTCTATGATGTGGACATGATTAATGGCACACCAGTTCTTGATATAAAACCATTCATTCCACTTTATGATTTTCCAAAACCATCATATTCATACATGTCCTTTGTTTGACCACTGTAGGGTCAAGTGATACTTAGGAATTAATTAATGTTCAATAGTGCAAGGTAATTATAAAAAAAATGATTCAGTAATTTCTGCATATCTCTAGAAATCAAAAAGCCATTATATTATATTATGGTATAATCTTAATTATAAGTAGATTGTTATTAAAAGTAATACTTTTGTTAAAATAGATTTATGAAATTTTATTTCTGATTTGTTATAACTTGGTATTTTAGTACCTGTATATTTATTTGACAATCTTAAATTTTACAGTACATTAAACATTAATTACTAAATCAATTTTCAGACTTAATACATTGACTGGATAGGGTAGTGAGTTTTAAGACTAGTATTGAAATGTTACTTTCAGATGATGCAAGGTCATTCAATGTAAAAACTAAATACCATGAATACAGCTGTGTACTAGAAGATTTGTCTATAAGTTGTGTGTTTGATTCTAATACATCTATGTGTACTATGGTATCAGTAAGAAATGCTGAAGATATGCATTAACCATTTTTATTAGCAAACTAGAATTTTATAAATAAATTGATTTTTCATATGATATTTTTTTATACATAATACTTTCTAAATGTTTAACCTTAGTTAATCATTTGATAAAAATTTATGGTATTTGTCTATATTTCAATTCCAGTATTCCCAATTAAGATTTGCGAGTGTTACTAAATAAATGCAGAAATATGACTAATACTTATTTATATATGGAGGTTATACATGTTAAAAAATAATAAAACTTGAATTATTATTTTAGGGAAAGGCATTACTTTTTTAAAATAACATATGTTTTCCGAACCAAAATCCCCAACAGTTTTTGTTGCAATTAATTGTATAATGTATCTGAATCATGTTTTCAGATCAATGGTTTTAGTTTTACTGCAGTGATTAAATCTTATAATATCTGGTAGAGACGACCATTCCTTATTATTAATAGGATATTTATATTGCAGTTCAAGGAATGTACCATTACCTGCATCATCTCTAGGAAAATAATCAACTTTTGCAACATCATACACATCATTTAAATCAAATTTAAGCTTCAATGGCTCAGGTTCTGCTTGGCCTCTATCTGTCCAATGCCAGATCTTCACTGGATTTGTATTTACTATACTAAAAACTGACTAACGTGTTTTCATGAAAACCTTGATATATGACTGTTTCGACATTATACGCCTCTTGGATATCGTGGCGATGGTACGGCAACGCCATCTGTCGGTTAACGGCGGCAACTCGAGGTCGTTTCTCTCATAGACGTGAACATACGATTCGCATAAAAGTCACTGCACGTTTTGGATGTTTGTTTATTGTAACAGAATAATCGAAATCATGAGCCAAACTATTATTAAGTGTGAATTTCAGAATATTTGCGCAGACATATCGCATTTTGCATCGAAAATATATTATAGATACTAAAACAATGAAATAAAAAATAACTTGTACGTAACTGTAAAAGATTTTAAATTCAAATGTAAAATGTAAATTCAAGATTTTATAATTAATCACGATTAACATTCTGCATGTTGGTTTAGATTTTTTGTGTGCCTGTATTAGTTAAAAACATGGAATACCGTCAATACAAATATGAATTTTGAATACGGCATATTTTGTTTACCCACTTATTTCTTTTTTCAACTTCTTAACTCAGTTTCGGAAACGAATAAAAAGTTAATTCACGATTCCGAGATTGGGAATTTTTACACTCCACAACAGTACCTCGTACCACCCATTTGTTTTTTCTTTTTGGAGAGCACTTTTTAGCATTCAACTGGTTGAATAACGTAAACCGTACAGCTGATCGCACGCGAGTTGCCTAAATCTGCCGCAACGCCGCGCCACTAGCGTTATACAAGAGGCGCATAGGCATTTTTTCCGCGCATACCATATCTTTATTTACAAACTAGCAGCCCGTTTTTTACTTTTATATTTGTCAGTTTTTATCTTAAAGCTTCACTGTAAACTACGTTGGCAGTGGTATTTGTAAATGGCAACAAAATATATTGATTTTCAGGAGATCCCATTCGAGAAAGGGCAACATATAGTTGTCCATAAGAAAAGCATTCTTTTCTTAGGTCGATGCCAACCATCGAAAATGTTTGACTCTGGGACTTATTTATTGTGAGGGCAAATGATGTTTTTAGAGGAAACTGTAACCTCTTAAAAGATATAGGCAAGTCCGTAGGAATCATGGGGATCCGCGGTATGTGGGCGAGTAAATTATCACGGTATCGCATGGAGGATGTTTTGTTGCCGATTCGGGGAAGGCAATCCAAAATCTGCTAAATGCTTGTCGTTCAGTTCCAAAAGCTTGTTTTCTATTTGTATCAAGCCTTCGTTGTGTACGTCACAATCCTGATCTTGTTGTTGAGCTGCACGTCTGATGTCCTCACACAAATCGTCTTTGAAAGTGTCCCATAATTTGAGAGGTTCAGAGGGGAAACAAAATAATAAAATGACCACAAACAGCTCTCTCAATCTTAACGGGCAGTCAGAAACCGAAGCTTCTCTCAAAGTCATCTCCCATTGGTTGTCGTTTTCTAGTAAACCTAAATCTCTGCAAGCAGCTTGGTATGTTTCTTTAACAATGCCATCAACGGTTTTTAAGTCTTGGAACGATGTCGGGCCACGCACATGATGAAGTAATATCCTTAGATAAAAGCACTCGGATTGAGAAGGATAGACGCTGTACACTCGGCCCATTTTTTTACACCGGGATGACCGACTACGTCTTGGCCGCGTTTCCTTCTTGAGAATTTGTTATTGGCCCATGTGTAATAATGAGGGACCTCATGATAGAGTAACGTTTAGGCAAATTCATCACTGCGACACAGGTCAAAAAACGCCG
Source organism: Pieris brassicae (assembly GCF_905147105.1). Lineage (NCBI taxonomy): Eukaryota > Metazoa > Arthropoda > Insecta > Lepidoptera > Pieridae > Pieris > Pieris brassicae. Next base: position 6,349,918 of record NC_059670.1, read on the forward strand.
TGAAGGTCGTTTTTGGTGGATTTTCAATTACACGTTGTATATTTTCAGCTGAAAAATATACCCGTTGCCCATTTTCTAAGTGTACAGCTAAGTGAACAACGGTGGTGTGTCGATCGTGAATAGGAAACTAACAATCTCCACACTACCTCCGATGTACTAATGTACCGTCCGTTCAATTAATTTTCCTCTTCGTCGTGAGCATTTCTGACACCGAAAGTGGCTTGGTCCGATCCTTTGTTGATGTATTATACTAAATATACTTAATTGCTTGGACGGAATGGCAGAATTCAACGTTTATGTGAGCATTAAAAAATCGCAATAAAATTGGAGAATATGGAACGATCGACCTGTTGTCTATGTTGTCCGTTCTGCCTCGGATGTTTAAAGTAGCGACCTGACCTCCGTTGCTGGAGTCGCGACGTCGATATACGGGATATCCGTCCTCACCGGTCTGGGTCTCATTTATGAATTGTCGTGGGTATTTTTTTGAGCATATGCCATTCTTTATGCATGGTGAATTAAAATTTTCTTGCCCACATGGCCCGTGTACCATATTTTTTGTGACTATGTCAAATAACACTGGGTCTTCGTCTTTATTAGGCAGCTCAGCGACGATTTTTTCGTCGATCTGATCGGGCTGTACTTTTGTCTCCAGCCAAAACAACATATGACAATGCGGCAATCCTCTTTTTTGCCATTCAACACTAAGCATATAACATTTGACCGGTCCAAAAATCGCGTCTTTCGTGAATATTTTTATAACTTTTTTCATTTTTAGATGGAATACTCGAGCAATGATGTCATGCCGGTCGAAAGACCGTTGGCCGGGGAAAAGTTCCTGCTTTATCTCTTCCCATTCAGGTTTGCACGTAAAAGTGACGAATAGATCTGGCCGGCTGTGGTTGCGCACATAGGACATAGCATCATGCGTCTTTTCGTTTAGAAACCTCGCACATCCAGTAAATGATGACGGTAAGATGACGCGCTGTCCGATGTAGGCGGCATTCACGCTTGCGTCTTGGTTCAAAGCATCCCTCAGATGAATATAGTCATCTGCTCTAAGTTTTTGTTGGTTTCGCCTTATAAAATTTAATCGATCTAAATCGATTCGATACTTTGTTTAAAACTTCGTATGTAAACGTTGTGACTATTCAACATGGTCTGCAATTCGTTGATCAAATCCACTTTTAGCATAGGAGCCATGTTAGAGCGCAAAGATAGTTGGTCAGCATCGTAAATAAAATATATCTCCAGAAATTGTGGGCTTTGTCCGGATGGCGGCAGGAGGCTGCCTATGAGGTGATAAACCTATCCCTCTACCTTAAAGGTTGGCATGAAATTCCCCTCCCTAATTTCTTTTGCCCCGAACGATGTCATCTGAAACAGATTATTGTAATGACGTGCGTTTTTTAAAAACTGCGCGGATAGTGTACTATTGTTCGTCAGAAGGCTTTTGATTTGTTCTGGTGGCTCTACGATACTGGGAAGTATTACTTTTCCAGCCGCGCAACACATACCAATTGCTTCGTCTCTCCATTTTTTCGCGGAACATTTAGGGCATATCTTATCCATCGCTCCAATTTGAATGCCGTTTTGATCGGCGTAGTTAATTTGTGGATCGTAGCTGAATGCCGATCTATTGCTGTGAGCCGAAATCCCATCACGCCTTCTAATTGCTACTGCACGTGGTCTCTCTCTCTATGCCGTAAGTCGTTGCGAGCGGTCACCGCTAGACTCTCGGGCACGTGCCTGTGAGTTTCTGGCTCTCAGTCCAGCAAGCCGCTGCGAGCGTTCGGTGCTAGATTCTCTGGCACGTGCCCGCGAGTCTCTATCTCTGTTTCCAGCAAGGAGTTGTGAACGTTCGGAGCTCGACTGTCTTTCGCGAACCTCTGACGATCTGACATTTTGATTTGCAAGACGAATCGAACGATCGGCGCTACTTTCCCTTGCGCGAGCTTGCGAGGTTCGCTCTCTATTCTCAGCAAGTCGCTGCGAGCGTTCGGCGCTAGATTCTCTGGCCCGTGATTGTGATGCATATTCTCTTTAACTTTCGAGTCGATCAGAATATTCTGAAGATGATTCTCCAACATGCCGAATCTTTGCTAATCTCGCTTGAGAGCTATGTTGAGATAATTGGGACCCTTTTTTTAGGCATAATTGTTTGATAGTTTTGGTTTTCAAGTAAAATAAATAAGAATTAATTTGATTTTAATATGAACAGTTTATTGAATAGAAGTTTTCATAAAAAAATACATACAATACTTAAATAGGTGCTTTAAAAAGAGTGTGACACTGCTATAAAAATAAACTGTCAAGGTTTAATCAAGTAATTTATGCGCAGTTTTGAAAATAACTCCTAATCGATAGAAAAAAAATGTGCTCTATCTGAAATGTGTTCTATGGAAATATCTAAATGTTCAATATCGGTAGCGTCCTATCTTACTGACGTGCACGCCCCACTCCTGTATTTCAGTATTTAATCACTGCAGTAAAACTTGATTCAGATACATTATACAATTTATTGCAACAAAAACTGTTGGGGATTTTGGTTCAGGAAAACATATGTTATTTTATAAAAAGTAATGCCTATCCCTGAAAATAATAATTCAAGTTTTATTATTTTGTAACATGTATGACCTCCATATATAATAATAATAAGTACTAGTCATATTTATGCATTTATAATTATAATTGCATAACACTCCCAAATCTTAATTGTGAATACTGGAATTGAAATATGGACAAATACCATAATTTTTTATCAAATGATAACTAAGGTTAAATATTTAGAAAGTATTATGTTTAAAAAAATATATATGAAAAATCAATTTATTTATAAAACACTAGTTTACTTAAATGGTCAATGTATAATTTCAGCATTTCTTACTGATACTATAGTACACACAGATGTATTAGAATCAAACACACAACTTATAGACAAATCTTCTAGTACACAGCTGTATTCATGGTCAGGGTATTTAGTTTTTACATTCAATGACCTTGGATCATCTGAAAGTAACATTTCAATAGTAGTCTTAAAACTCACTGCCCTATATCCAGTCAATGTATTAAGGCTTAGTAACGCTTCATCTGTGAATCTGACATTATATGTTTGTGATGGAGTATTTATTATCCAATTTGGTACTCTGATACCATCACCAGGGTGCTTGATTCTTTGAGGAGGAAATAAACATTCTTGGCCATCTGGATTTCCCCTATGTACAGGAGATTGATCAATTTGATTTGGGCTTAAAGGTGAACCAGCAGTTGATATGCCATGAGTGAGTGAATTAAGAGAATTTGTACCAACACCTACGGGGTTTGTGACACTGGGCTTGCGTCTGAAAATTGATTTAGTAATTAATGTTAAATGTACTGTAAAATTTAAGATTATCAAATAAATATATAGGTACTAAAATACCAAGATATAACAAATCAGAAATGAAATTGAATAAATCTATTTTAATGCACAAAAGTATTGCTTTTATTAAAAATCTACTTATAATTATGTTTATGGTACCATAATATAATGGCTTTTTGAATACTAGGGAAATGCAGAAATTATTTTTTTATTTTTTTTATAATTACCTCGCACTATTGAATGGTGTGGTACGTCTACCAATGGAAATATATGAAACTGAATGTATTGGATAATCATAATGTGGAACAAATGGTTTTATATCAAGAACTGGTGTGCCATTAATCATGTCCACACCATGGAAAATAATTTTGTTTCCTGAAATACACATAAAATTCAACTGAGTCTGGGGTTTACTTTAGAAAAAACACCTTTGTATATACACCATATTCATGCAAGCAAACTAGCCATCAACAGATAGGAATTGTTAAGAAAATATCATATTCTTTTACATTACCAGATTTGAGAACCAAGTTTGTGCATTAATAACTTAATGCATTGCATTAATGCACAAACTTGGGCGAGACAAGTAATGTCTACCTTCAATACTATGTATCTTGACCAATGATAGACCTATAGGGCAAGGCCTATGTAGGGATCTAGTTGAAAATACCCCCTTTTTCTCACCACCAAGACCTAGGGGCGAAATTTTAGGTGACAGACTCGTACCTGCAGTAGAATGGGAGTGGAATATTATCCTGAAATGTAATTATAATTATTAGTCCCACAAAGGTAGTTGTTGAGTCACAAGCACTAGTTTAGGATTTATAGAATAACTAATTCAATTCCCAAGAGAATGTGTAGATTTTAGTTTATGTAAAACCATTTATGTATTTAGCAATTAATACAAAGAATATTAAGATTTTTAGTATTTTTTTTTTATTGAATGGTATACAAAAAAGGGAACAGATTTATTGATACATTGAAATTCAAAATCCCTTCCATAAATGCCACAGACCAACCCCATAAAACATACCACATATAGGTAAACTTCTCTAAGCCACTCATTTCATTGTTATTAAATGTGTCTGTATTTATAACAACAACACCTTTAGCATATGATAAAACTGAGGGCTGTCGAGGTACTGCTTGTTTATTCCCAAAGGTTGTTTCTATATATCCTATTGGAGAATATGAGATGTCTTCTGATGGTGACGGTGTATCTTGGCTTTGTTGATTAGAAATGGATGTTGCTACTGAAATTTTATATATTTTGTTTATTTTATTACTATTATATTATGATATATATTATGGGGTCATGGAGGTTTTCATGGAGATCCCAACATATGAAGTCAAAAGTTTTAAACCAATCAAAATAATTATAAATCTACCTGTTACTATACAGTTGGCACATCCACTCAACATAGTTTTGACTGTTTTTATTTTTTTACTGTGCTCATGTTTAAGTGCCGCCAGCATTCGCCTGTAAATTAACACAAAGTTTTTTTCTTAAATGTGTATTTAGAAAGTTTAAGATATAAACGAAAGTTATAATATATCATATTTTACTGGTAATTTTATCAGGTAGTGTAAGTAGCTAATATTAGAATCTACGTATTATTGTAATTCAAAGGCAAAGATTAGGCACCTGTATCTAAAGTAAATCCGCTTACAGTAAAATATTATTAAGCTTACCTTAGATTTTTTAGTTCTGTTTTAGTCGAGACAATTTGGTTTTGGTAGTATTCAAGACTATCAGACATTTTCTTTATAGTTAGTTCTTAGTCAATTCAACGTGATAAACCAATTGCTTCATGCATAATGCTAAAAATTAAAATGCTTATCGTAAATTGATAAACGATAGTATAGTAACCAGTGTGGCCGTTTTAAAAAATGATGATCTACTAAATTTAAAACTACAAGGTGCCAGTACTAAATAATACTAATACACATTCTGAATTATACTAAAATAAGTTGCGGGTAGACCGTGAAACATCTCGTATAGTGTCCCTAATTGTCTGTATTTTAAAAAATCCTACAGCTATTAGTATCGGTTAAAAAGTACAGAAAGTGGTGTAACTTCACGAGACACGTTTACACTTTACGTTATTCCGTGCAGAAATATTGTAAAACGATTAGTAATTCTTAAAATCACAGCACTATAACCGAGTAATGTATCGAGCTAAATTTCATAAAAAATTATATCCTAAAGTGTAGGAATTGTGCAGTGCTCAAGACAAAAACAAAGAACAACACCTAACAAATCACAACACGCGTGTAACTACAACAGTACAACATTTTCAAGCATATGCAATGAAGATATAGGCACAGTCACCAGTGGCGTAGCTAGGTAACCAAGGGCCTTGGGGCAAATTAAAAAATGGGGCCCCACTGCAATGTAAACTGATTAGGTTTTATCAAATTAAAATATACAAATACTTTAAAAATGCTACGCTACTTTTTTGTGCACTGTACGGTTCCTTGGTCATCGGGGTGCTTTAAATAAAAGAGGATTTTTGGTTTACTCTATATAAACCACTCGTGTATAACAATAGAATATGAGGGAAATAACGAAGTGCTAATTGCTATGTATCGAATGAAAGCAATTTAACAGTCAAAGAGAGTGCCTACGTCTGACTAACTGTCCGTCTGACGTCGTAGTAACTCCCATGATTTAGGAAATCGTCACGCTTATTAGTGATCTAAATGTACAGCCATTGCGCGTACATGCTCTGCAGGGCAAGTAATAAAAATATTAGATTGTGCTCGAGTAGGTAGGTACTCACTGTTTACTGACGACATTAAAAGTAAAATAAAAGGATGAAAGAAAGAGAAACACAATGATACTGTTACAACTCCTCTATGCATCTTATATTGCTGACATACCCTGTGCTATATCCTCGTCATCATTTCTTCCCATGCATCAACAACCTTACATTCCCATCAAATCAGTCTTTCTCCTAACTCTAATACGAGCGGACGTGCTAATATTCTATATTCTATTTTCTTTGTAAATTGTATTCTGTGTTAATATACTTATGTGGAAATTATTATGATCTTTTTTTAAAAAGATCCCAAGCGATTTCTGCGTAACAAATTGGTGGCAGCGGTGGGATTTTTATAAATCTCGCGTACCCTCCGAGTGGAAGTATCCGCGAAAAGCCAAATTTCTGAGATTTGAGTTCGAAAGTGTAGGGTTCACTGTGACGGGTCTTGTAGTGCTGTACCCAAAAGTGCGGAAGTGAAAGTGTTTTCAAGTGCAGTGCTTTGTGAAAAACGGCTAATTGCCAAAATATGTTTAGAATTGTAACATACTATATCACTGTGTTCCTGAGCCTGTAAGTGATTTAATTATAATAAAATAAACTATATTACTGCTATCTGTCTCGAGTCGCGTCGAAAGGAAGTTCCAGTCTCGCCATTGTTTATAATAAGATAAAACTGTATTAGTTACATCAAAACAACGGACTCTAATTCGAGAATTTAATTTTTTCTTAAATACTGTTACTTATCTTATTGCATACTATTTAAATTTCGTTAAAATGTCCACAAAAAAAGATGTCGAATTAAGGTCTGAAAGTAGTATGTCTGAAAAACTAGAGACAAGTGTGTTATTGAAGTTTATAAAACCTTTTGATGGATCCCGTGACAAGTTATGTTCATTTATAAACAACTGCGATAATGCTTTTAAGTTAGCTTCGCAAAGTCAAAAGCCTCTTTTATTAAATTATATACTATGCCAACTCGAAAACAAAGCCGAAACCGCCGCATCCATTAAAGACTTTGAAAGCTGGGAACAACTGAGTCAATTCCTACAATCCCAGTTTGGAGAGCGCAAACATTACGCACATTTATTGTTAGATCTACAAGAGAGCCAACAACTTCCTAACGAATCTGTTAGCCAGTACTCCTTGAGAGTAGAATCTAGCCTCTATAAATTATTAACTGAAATCACACTAGCTAATAAGAAAAAAGTGGAACTGTCTGGTAAAATATCCGCTATGGAAGAATTGGCGTTACACTGTTTCATAATGGGCCTTACCCCTAGAATCTCTAACTTTGTTAGGATGAAAAACCCACAAAGCCTTAATGAGGCCACTAACCAGGCAATTTCAGAGGAAAAGATGCAAATGTTACTAGAAACCAAAGCCTCTCAGACCAATAAACAAAATCCTAAACCCTATCCTGTGCGGGAAGGACGCCCTATACATAATTTGAACAAACAGCCGGCTCCCATATGTCGGTACTGTAAGTTTCCGGGACACGTAATCGAAAATTGCAAAAAACGCGAATATAATAACAATCGCAGTCGTAATAACTTCAACCGTGCTAGCGCCAGTAGTAGCAACAACAACTTCCAACGCCCCGCAACAAGTCGTACAACTCAATATCCTCACCAGAATAGGGTTCATCACCTGGCAGATGATGAACGCGGGCAAGACGAGACAGACGGTCATTTAAACGAATAAGGGACTCACAGCGGTGCCCTGTGAGACCCAAAGTCTTAAAACAAAATCGGTCTTGGCATAATCACGGCACCCACCATTCCTCTGTATCCACTGCATCTAGAGCCAAGTCCTATGCACTTGTTGTATCCTCCGTATCCCCTCGCGGAACGGGAACCACTGAATCGTTTCTAAATAAGAAACCCACTGTATCCACTGTATCCTCTGTATCCACAGTATCCTCTGTATCCCCTCACGGAAAGGGAACCACCGAATCGTTTCTAAGTAAGAAACCCGCTGTATCCTCTGTATCCTCTGCAACGAATTCTTCCACTGTGTCTAATGAATCTCGAACTAGTAAAGTTCCAAAGCCAAAAGGAAAAAATCCTTCTGTGTCCTCCGCGTCCAACATGTCTGCTAAACATGTTACTAATATTCTGAAACCTACTAAATCCTCATGTGCAAAACCTGTTGGCCAAATCCAAAATAAGAAACATACTCCGAGTCCTTGTCCTACTCCAATAATACCTTCAAAAGTAGGGTCACCTATAACGGAAAGAGATTATCCGGTCTATGAGGTAACCACAAATTCACAGAAAAGATACCTACCTCATGTTAGTCTCAATACCCAAGTCAATCCACAACCGCTTATATTTCTCGTCGATACAGGTTCTTGCGTAAGTTTGATAAAAAAAAACTCGATCACGTCCATGCCAATTCTTGTAGATGATATAATCCAACTCAAGGGAATAAATTCTAACAACGAAACCGTACCTACTTTAGGCCATTTTCAACTTCAATTATTTGTAGGCATTGACACAAACATCGCTTATCGATTTCATGTTGTAGAAGAAATAGATTTAGGTTATGACGGGATAATAGGTACCGATTTTCTTAATGACTTAGACGGCATTATAGATTACAATTCTGATATCCTAAAAGTCCGGAACTTCACTATCAAAATTGATTACAGTCGTCCTGTGTATAAGATATTTCCCCGTAGTGAGACAATAATCGAATGCACTGTCTCTAACCCGGAACAGAAAGTTGGAATAATCCTAGATCAACACCTTTCAGATTCTCTTTTAATAGCCAATTGCATTGTTTCTGTAAAGAATAATAATCGAGTTAATATATCTGTGGTAAATACATCAGAAGAGCTAATAACGTTAGATTCTGACATCAAAGTTAGAATTCAACCCCTCCATGCCAGTTCCTTCCAGGTAGATCCTAATATTACCTCTGCTAAATCATCAATTTCCCGTAGGAAAGAAGTACTGAACCGATTAAGAACTGACCATTTAAATGATGAAGAGAAAAACTACTTAACCGATATTTGTTCACAATACTTCGACATCTTTCATTTACCAGGTGACAAATTGACAACCACTGACCTCCTTAAGCACGAAATCAATACACACCCCGCTGAGCCAATAAATGTGAAATCTTACCGCTTCCCGGAGATCCATAAAAAAGAAGTGGACAAACAGATTTCTAAGATGCTCTCTCAAGACATCATCAAACCGTCAACTTCACCCTGGTCATTCCCAATTTGGATCGTACCCAAGAAATTAGACTCTTCAGGGGAGACAAAATGGCGCATTGTAATAGACTATCGCAAACTCAATGACATAACGGTAGGTGAAAGTTACCCAATCCCACAAATAAATGAGATCTTAGATCAGCTAGGACAGAGTAAATACTTCACTACCCTTGACCTTTGTTCTGGTTTTCACCAAATATCCATTACAGAAAAAGATACTCCTAAAACAGCTTTCACTGTCCCTCAGGGCCACTTTGAATTCAAACGTATGCCATTCGGGCTAAAAAACGCCCCTGCAACTTTCCAACGGCTTATGAATACTGCGTTAGCAGGATTACAGGGTATTCATTGCTATGTCTATTTAGACGATATCGTTATTTATTCCCACGACCTCAATTCCCACTGTGATAAACTGTCTAAGATCTTTCATAAATTACGTGAACATAATTTAAAACTACAACCGGATAAGTGTGAATTTCTACGTAGGGAGGTCGGATATTTGGGCCATGTAATCAGTGAAAACGGGGTTAGTCCTAACCCTGAAAAGGTAAAAGCTGTTTCCAAATTCCCGATACCGAAGTGTCCTAAGGATGTGAAATCATTTCTAGGACTTGTCTCATATTATCGCCGATTCATTCCAAATTTCTCAAAAATTGCTAAACCATTAACTACTCTGCTGAAGAAAGATGTTTTATTCTATTGGTCAATAGAACAACAAACAGCCTTTGATGATTTAAAAAACAAATTAATTTCCGCTCCTATCCTGATTTACCCAGACTTCACGAACCCATTTGTACTAACATGTGATGCGTCGAATTATGCTATATCAGCAATACTATCCCAAGGCGAAATAGGTAAAGATCAACCTATTGCCTTTTCCTCTAGAACATTGAATAAAGCAGAGGTAAATTATTCAACAACAGAAAAGGAATGCCTTGCTATAGTATTCGGAACAAAAACTTTTAGACCATATTTATACGGACACAGATTTACTATCGTCACCGACCATAGACCTCTGAAATGGCTTTTTAATTGCAAAGACCCTGGCTCCCGGTTAGTCAGATGGCGACTGAAGTTAGAAGAATTTGATTATAAAATCGAGTACAAGAAGGGTAAAATAAATAGCAACGCCGACGCACTCTCTCGATTCCCAGTAAACCCGATACAAAGTCCTAATCATGACCACATTCCTTCCACTACAGGACAAAGTCAGCCTTCCAGTCCAATTACCCTTGAGGATCTTGGCGAAATACCTCTAATACCCATTGACTCTGACAGCTTACCATCCGTGGACCTTCTTGATAATGAAGACCCATTAACTGACTTCTTGAACCCTGAAAATTCACCTCAAAATGACGATCCTCTAAATCCACAAACTACTCAGAATCCCGAAGAAATCCCAAATCCATCTTCACCCATTCCTGCGTCATTCGCTCTCAATAACGAAAGTTATTCCAACTTTTTGAAAACAATATCTAATAAATCGTTTAATAGTAATGCTAAAATACAAGAATATAACGACAACATTCTCAAAACTAGTTGTAAACATATTATTATACCCACCTCAATAGACCTCGATGAATCGAATCCATATATTGAACAAATTTTGAGTGAAATCCAAGATCCCTCTGAAATTCTACAAAGGGAGAGAACACTATATACTTGTCTTTCTTTTGAGCTTAACGGAAAATATATCTACTTTCTTTTCACTAAAGTCTACCATTTTGATAGCTGTACTTACGAGGAAATCTTTAAAAGCCTTCTATATACTAGGTTTATACTATCCCTTTCAACTACATCTTCCACAGATCACGACATTCAAGTAGCCTATACTGACTTTCGTAATAGCTTTGATAAACACACCTGGTCCAGAATTTACAATATGTTCTCCTATATTTTTACAAATACCAACATAGAAATTAAGATATACCACGACCGCCTCATATATCCTTCACCTTCGGAAATTCGTAAAGTATTACACGACAACCATGATATACCCATAGCGGGTCATCTTGGTACTGCACGCATGTTGAATAGAATAAAAGAAAAATATTATTGGAAAAACATGCGTTCAGATGTGGAAACCTATATAAAGAATTGTTCACTGTGTCAAAGTAATAAAGCCCTTAGACAGACGAATCGCGCACCCATGCAAATAACGACTACTTCTACAAGACCTTTTGAGCGTATTGGTATGGATCTAGTTGGCCCTCTGCCCGAGGCCGGTCTCCAATCTCTTAAATACATCCTTACCATGCAGGACGACCTTACTAAATTCTCTTTCGCGTATCCCATTGCTAACGCCACTTCTGAAGACACATTCGAATGCCTTGTCCATTTTATATCACTATTCGGTATACCCAGGATGATTTTGACGGATCAAGGCACCAACTTCACTGCGGAATTATTTAAGAAAACATGCGAATTCCTTAAAATAAAACAAATTTGGTCTTCACCTTATCACCCACAAACTCAAGGTGCTCTAGAAAGGAGTCATTCAACGCTCAAAGAATATTTGAAATCCTATGTAAATGATAATCACACAAATTGGCATAAATATGTTTTTACTGCCATGCTATCATATAACACGTCTGTCCACGCATCTACTAACTTTACTCCCTATGAACTCCTCTTCGGCCATAAGGCTTATATCCCTGACTCCGTCTATGAACAACCACCCGATGTAACTTACCCTGAATATATAAAATTCCTTCATCATAGACTTAAATTATCTAGGGAAAGGGCAACCGAAAACATCATTAGATCTAAGGAAAGGTCTAAAGGTTATTACGATAACCATTCACGGCCAGTTAGATATCAAGTAGGCGACTACGTTTACCTTAAAAACCACGTGCGCCTACGAAAGGCTCTGTCACCCTTATGGAAGGGACCATACAAAGTAGTAAAGATTAATGGACGAAATAGTCTCACCTTGCTTATAAACCGACGCCATGTTACTCATCATTACGACGAGGTTAAGCTCGCATCTAGGTCTAGTTCACCAGACCAGTAAACACTAAATCTAATTATTAACTCCTTAAATTATTATAAGCCCTTAACTCAATAAGCCTCTGATAAGTTAGTCTAATATCTTCTATTCCTCTTTCAGCAATTCCTCCATGGCTCAACAATTCATCGAACAGATGGTTAATAGCCCCGGAATTTACTTCGATCCTATAGGCTCCCTGAATCAAATTGATAGTTATTTAAGTGTCGTAGTCCCTATAGATGTCTCATATATAAAACCTCACTTAATAAATTTACAACGTAGTATAAGTTATTCTAAATTAATTTGTGAAGAGAGTTTAGTGTTTAATCCTTTAGAATGTAAAAATCTATTTCAGCCTGTAATAATTCAATATGAGGATATGACTCGCTATAGCGAAGCTATACCAAATCTGGCCTCACATCACTCAACGAAAAGGAGTGCCTTAGTAGGTGTCATAGGTACTATCTCTAAGAAGTTATTTGGCACTATGGACGAAGAAGATGCCATACGCTATGATGGCGCAGTTAGAGAAATTCAATCAGATGAAAAGAAAATAGCTTCGTTTGTAAAAGAAAATATTATAGTTACGACATCAGCCTTAAAGACATTCAATAAATCGATTAATATCGTAGAATCAAATCAACGCGAAATTTCAGACGCACTAAGTGCTCTCCGTACGGCCGTTGAAAACATTACGATTGAATCTCGTGAATTAAAAATTCATTCTCGTGTCCTAGAACTGGTATCAATGATAGGAAATAATCTCTTGACTATATCTTTCAAAATACAAGATCTGGTGGAATCAATTATGTTTAGTAAATCCAACGCACTACATCCCGGAATATTAACTCCTAAAGAACTCTATACAGAGTTGATCAATAATTATCGTTTTATTCCACCAACTAAAAAACTTCCAACCCTACTCAGTCTTGAAAATATTCATACTATCTTAAATATCTCTACAATATCGGGATACATGACAAAGAACGAGTTAGTTTTTGTCCTTCATATTCCATTACTGAATCCCATCGATTTCCTACTATATCATAACTTACCATATCCAACACCGCATAATGTGGAAAACCCTACCTCTTATTCTACTATTATACCATCCTCTAAGTACATTGGCCTGAGTAATGATAAATCTCTTTATTGTAGAGTAGATGAACTCCAAAAATGTAAAATAATCAATAGAAATACTTATATCTGCGATGACGTCATATCACGCTCTTCTTCCGTAACTCCTATCTGCGAAACAGATATAATTACTAAAGCACTTACCTCTATTCCCGAAACGTGTAAAACGAAATTCTTCCATGGTCATTTTGAAATTTGGCAACCCTTACAACAGAATAGATGGTTATTTGTATTGTCTGAAAAAGCTAAATTAAGCGTAATATACAATTTCACACAAACTGTAGAATTAGAAATAAGTGGAAGTGGAATTTTACACTTACCTGCTGGTAGTGTTGCATACTGTAAAGACTCCAAACTCATAGCAAAGGATTATCCAGTTATTATACTTAAGCCCTTAGAAATAAGACTAGCCATACTAAATGACTCTTGTTGTAATATAGATAGTTATTCAAATATAAGTACTCAATTACCCACTGTTCATCTAAAGAATATAGATCTAGATTCAATTATCTATGGAAAACAAAATGTCTTCAAAGATTTAGATAAGTTAGTAAATAAGCCAAATATTGTCCTATATGAAAACTCTTATAATATAATTTTAATTGTTGTAGTAATCTTAATTTTAAGTTACATTATATTTAAAATATGCAAATGTACTAGTGTTTACAGGAGATTCCCATTTAAGCAAAAGAATGCATCCGCTCTAGATCCTGTCTCTAATTCCGTTCCAGATGATGTTGAAAGACGAAGTCCTGCTCCCCCATCACTTCGCATAAGCAAAAATTAAATACCTTTTCCTAACTCTCGTAAACTATCCCCTTCAGGGTATAAGTTTACTCTTAGTCGGGGGGTTGTTACAACTCCTCTATGCATCTTATATTGCTGACATACCCTGTGCTATATCCTCGTCATCATTTCTTCCCATGCATCAACAACCTTACATTCCCATCAAATCAGTCTTTCTCCTAACTCTAATACGAGCGGACGTGCTAATATTCTATATTCTATTTTCTTTGTAAATTGTATTCTGTGTTAATATACTTATGTGGAAATTATTATGATCTTTTTTTAAAAAGATCCCAAGCGATTTCTGCGTAACAATACGCTACAAGTGTCGTTAGGGAATTCTCGGAAAAAAATTATCACCGTTAGTGATAACACTATAACTTTAACGGAGGAGACCATGAACGATCTCCTGCCCGCGGACCTGAATTATGTACCTACTGCAGGTGACTTGCATTTCTTCGCGTTATACAATAAGCTGTAGCCGAAATATACATTTGACATGATTTATTGGCTTAACAGACATATGAGTGGTATAATAAAATAAAATTGAACCACTATATTGACCAATACTAAAAAGTTTATTGACATTAGCTTACTTACTCCAGATACACCACTAATTTTTTACCGTTCTCGAAAAAAAATCTTAACTTGAATTCACAATAAAACGCACATCAATGAATAATAAAACGCACATATCACTATCTGTCAAATTGACAACACTGCCAACCTACAGAAAGAATTTAGGGGAATTCTCTAGGCATAACATTTGAATTTCTCTCTAAAGTGAGGTTGCAACCTGTCATATTTATTTTGGAAATGAGAGAAATTTCCAAAAGTTCAGTTCGATCGAGATTTCTGGTATGGATTCGAGGGCCCCCCGAGCTTGAGTTCCCCGGGGCATTGCCCCTAGGTAGCTACGCCACTGACCATCATATCGCTGTGTCAAGTGTGCTGGATCGCAATACACCTGCTTTATGTGCGTTGTGTTTAGGACCCCTGACAGCAAATTATAAAGGCTGCACACTTACCACGTAAACATATAATAAAACATCTGCAAATCAGAATAAAGAGGAAAATGAACCGCTGCAGGACAAGAGCACAAAGCGTATGCCGATACTGTCAGATCTAAGGTACATCAAATACTATAATCCATCAACCAGACTCTTATAAAGTCATAGAACAAATGTTTATAATACAATCCAAAGCATTTGATTGTGTCCAACAAGAGACCTTAATCGGGAAACTCACTTACTCTTACTATCTTATTTAAATCTCTGAAGACATTTTGTTTTCGATAAACCATTGAATCTAGATCGATATTCCTTAGATGGACAGTAGGTAAGTACTTATATTAGAATAACTATCTATATTACAACAAGAGTCATTTAATATGGCTGGTCTTATTTCTAAAGGCTTAAGTATAATAACAGGATAATATTTTGCTATGAGTTCGGAGTCCTTACAGTATGCAACACTACCAGCAGATAAGTGTAAAATTCCACTTCCGCTTATTTGTAATTCTACCATTTACGTTAAATTGTATATTATACTTAATTTAGCCTTTTCAGGCAATATAAATGACCATCTATTTTGTTAGGCTGCCAAATTTCAAAATTACCATGAAAGAATTTCGTCTTACGCGTTTCTGGAATAGAGGTAGGTATGTGCTTTAATAATTATGTCTGTTTCATAGATAGGAGTTGTGGAGGAAGAGCGTGATATGACGTCATCGCAGATGTAAGTATGTCTATTAATTATTTTACACTTTTGGAGTTCATCTACTCAGGCCAATGTACTTAGAAGATGGTATAATAGGAGGTAAGTTTTTTCACATTATGTGGATATGGTAAGTTATGAAATAGTAGGAAATCGATCGACGACTTAGTAATGGAAAATGAAGAACGAAAACTAACTCGTTCTTTGTCATGTATCCCGATATTGTAGAGATATTTAGGATAATATGAATATTTTCAAGACTGAGTAGAGTTGGAAAATTACAAAAATCTGCTTTCCGAAATCGCTTGAGAATCCATTAAACACGTGTGTACAACTGTACATGTACACTGTTGAAAAGCCATCGGACATTTTGTCCTACACGCAGAAGTTAACTAGGCACCTCGATGTAATGACGTCATAGTGAACTGCATAAAAAAATCAAGTAATCTTTAAGGCCCCGCGATAGTAGGAATCTATTGATTATTTATAATATCAACGTTTATCAATAAGGGAGTTAAATGTAGGTATATTTTTTGATAACAGTTCTATATATCAGATATCTGTTCTCGTCGCCTCGGGACGCTTGAAGGAAGGGACCTATCTAACCTCTGGCTGCGCGTAGACTCAAGACTGCCATGACGAAACTATCCGATTTATCGAACAACGGCTACAGATTCTCTGCTCGAAAGGGTTCCTATCGCTGAAATCGTGATACTTGGCGATTTTAACGCTCAAATTGAAATTTGTAAACAAACCGTTTATTTTTTACTTTTCTATTGGTTACTAGAGATGTGACATTCTGCATCATAAATAGATTTTTAATTTATCGTTTTTCAGGGGGGAAACATCGAATATTTGTCGATTATTTCCTAATTTTTTAATTTTATAGTTTTAGGATAATCAACATTGAAGTTAATCTAATTTCTTGTTGATAGATTTTACTTGAAATCTCTATTAATTATATCTAATCTAATCTAATCTTGGTTAAGTTAAGTCCGCATTTATGACAAGATTGATTCAGTCAACCCAAGTCAGTATTATATAAATGAATTTTTAAACGACCCTAGAGCTTGGATATAAATTGCTCCAGTATAAAGAGGTAAGGACTGAATCTCTCAGCTGGATTTCCAGACCCTGGGGCGATCGTCAACATCCACTCGCTTATAGAAAATAATTCAATATTACGTAGCTACGGAACACCAAATATCTGTCAGTGACACAAAACATTAAAACAAAAAAAAATGTTCTATAATTGTTATAAAAGAGCCTCCATCAATATATTAATCATTGAGATTGTTAGACAGCTAACAAATTTTTAAAGATAAAGTCACGAATGAAATGTTTCAAGTGTCAAATTGTTTCTTTTTTCATAGTTTTTTATATGTAAGGAGTTAGATAAGCTTGTGACAATTGATAGAATTGTTTAAAAAACGACTAAGGAGGTTGATGTTCCAAATTTATCTGAGCAGAACCATAGATAAGACATTCCAATTTGCGTAAAAAGCGGTTTTTTTAAGGCAGAAGTTTTATATATTCCAAATAATAAAAAATGTTTGTTCACGTTTATTATTATATGATTTTGTTAAGTCAGGGACTGTGATAACAGGGACAGCTTTGGCGAGCTGAAGTCATCCGTCAGGTTTTAGTGGGTAGGGTTTATTAAGTCTGAGTCCCACATAATCCATACTGGTGTAAAATACCGTAGGGATATGCGTAAAACCATTTCCTGATGTTAAAAAAAAGGGACTGTGATAAATACAAAAGATTGAGTACCTGTTTAACCTAATTGAGTAAATAGTAAATTAAAGAGGTTAAATGAGACAAGTCGTTTCGGTATGTAATATTCGATATAAAAGTATTAAATATGAAGTCGAGGACTTTTTGAGAGTTTTACTCTCTATATATAGAAAAATACTTTTAAAATTATTAGTTTATCTCCGAAACAATAGAGGCCGCTAACAAGAGACAACACAATGTTCTAATATACGAGAATTCAAATTAATACAATAATTATAGAAAGCTTATTAGGAAGACGACGATAATGATTGCGATGATCGTCAGGGTAACTAAAATCTTCACAAGAAATTCATAATAAATGTAATCTCTTAAAAGCTCAAATACTCAAAGAAAAAAGGTTTAAGTCCCTCCGTGGTAAAAAATTTGACAGGAGATTACGCATTTGTGAATATCTATATCACATTCATTTAAATACAAGATTTTAAAGGTATTATACCTTATTAAATAATGTCCAGTGTTCGAAACTGCCAGGTCCGACCTGTAGCAACAAATTGATACAAGGATAACTCTGCAGTGTCCTAACGAATTAATGATCTCCGGTTCGCAAACTGAAAGTTTTCTTCGATAAAATTTTTAAGTTCGTGGAACGTACTAATAGATAGGAGGGTGAAGATGCGAGAGCCGCGGGAAACCGTGCTACCTTTTGCCTGTATTTAAATAATATTGTGTGTCCGCCGCCGTGTATCCCGTAGCACTGTCAAATATTGTAGGCTTTAAAATGTCTCTATTATATAAATATTTTAGCTAGTAGAAAGTATTCAAATTCTATAAAACTTACAAATGATTTATTTTCGTCACCTTGGCTTAATAATTAATGTACGTATAACACAAAGCGTAATGTTTCGTTTTATAACTATTGAATAAGAAATATATACGACGATAAAACATTTAATAAATAAATTATTACAAATTGATTTATTTGTTTGACCGGTGAATTCTATTAATGGCTGTTTATACCCAAAAACAACCCCAATCTGTTTGATGAACCGATGCGATAACAGTTTATATAAATTATTGATACTTCGATAAAATCCTTACGCTAATTAAGATTCTTATTAGGATTAAATTTTCTTTAAATTGAAATATATATACGATAAAACGCATAATCTTTCAATAATTTGGTACACGGACATCTGCGTATTAAAGGAACTTCTGTTGCATCACACTTCGATTATTGTAAAGTAAAGTATCGAGTTATGTAAATTTTAAATTCGCGTTTATATCCATTAAAGAAATTTTATTATTTTTAAGAGAAAAAGCATCTGTATTCTCATTAAAATAAAAACACAATTCAATCGAGAAACTAAACCAAGTTTACTGTGGGTAGCATTTAATATCTAGGTTTGAAAAGCTATTTTTGCATCATGGTCAGACATTGGCAATGTTGTAGTTGTATAGGGCATTAGGAAGTGCTAGTAAATCGATAATTATGGTGTACATTAAATGTGTGATGTAAGTATGTAAATAGTAGGAAGTGTGTTAGCGGGCTATAGTAACGTCTAACGACACATTTTAAGGCGGTTTACTTGCAATCGATTTTGCGAATTACAAAAAATATCATATGTTTATTATGTTAACTTTTGCTTTGCTGCAATTACTGCTGTGAAAATGTAAAAAAACATCTAATATTTTGTTGATAAATGTTTGCCTAAACGGAAAAATGGATCGTGTCATTATAATCAAACCAAATGAGCCTTCGTTTCGTCTTTCTCGTTACATTCTAGTGCTTTGTTGCAATGAGACTTTAACTATATAACTACTTTATATACTAATTTATTCGTCATAGTTATTTTCATGTCATTCAAAAGTATCCACTCGCTACTGATGTTATGATTTTATAAAGACAACTTGTAGCGACATCTACATTCTACTACTGCAATGACTGCGATTGCATGTACGTCATAACCTGAGGCATTGGGGGCTTTCCAGGCTGACAGTTAGTTGTTTGACTGGTCGAGAATCCCTCAGGTTTTGAAGAACTGTTCGACATTCTTCCTTCACATATGTTTTTCAATATTAATGTAACATAATCCTGCTATTAATGCCAGTAAAGCTCACCATAACGCCCAGTAATCATATTTTGATTTGATATTTTTAAAAAGTTTGTATGTATTCTCATTTTTTTTCTAAATCTATCCTACTTTAAGTCGCGGTAGTCGTGTTGGTTCGTGAGTAATCTATAACATATGATATTAACGGTACTTGGCGATCTCTTCCACATATTACGAGAACATTACGTCACGGACACATGGAAGTACACTAACAAGAATCTGCGTACTCATCGAGAAATCTAGGCTTTGTTTCGACTGGTATAATGTTTAATCTGACTTTACCAATAGAAGTTAAAAAGACCTAATTTTTATATAGAATATTGATTTCTCCACTTATCGAATAGCAACATTTTAACCGTTTAGATTTAGGCTTTCTGTCTATTCATTTAAAAACAATAATTATTATTGTTCGTATAGGTCGAACATAGGATAGGCTACACGCCATGTCAATTACTAAGAAGGACGTAAGCCACGCCAATAAAATGTGTTTAATGGATATTGCAAAAACAATGTTATACTTTCAAATGTCGTTAAACAAGTGTGATTTTGTAATTATTTCAACACTCCTTTATACCGTTACAAAATATATGGTTTTACGCATTTAAGAAAAATCGAAGGTTTAACGTGTGTTAACACGTATGTAGTTGGCTTAATTCTGAATATAATATGACAAAATATTTTTTTCGTCATATTGCATATCAGTTTTGAAAAGTCGTTGCTTGGTTTAGATTTGGAAATGGCGAATTTTAACGTTGTAGTATAGAGAGTTGCTAACGTATATCAGAAATCTGATTTGATTTTATTGATTTCATCAGACAATAACAAAACCCAAAGTAAGTTAAGTAATGTAGGTATGGTATCGAAAATATTAATTGTATCATCATATTTCATAGTTATGTATGAATAGATGACGTTGAAGCCATGTGGAATGACGGAACCACTGCTCTAGGATAGAACTGGCATGTTTAATATTATAAATGGTACTTAATAAAATCGAAGTTATCGATATCTATATTTCTGTGAATCACGGAACACTGACCAAATTAGAAAAATCATTCGTAACACATCAAATTCATTAGGTATTACTATTCCTTGAAATTCGATAAAATTCAAACAAAGACCACCCTAATTAATCTATGCCATAGACATAATTCAAGTCCCCATCCTTCAGTAACCAGCATATCTCTATCATCACTCTCGTCACTGCAAAACGCACTATGCTGACAACATCATGATATGTATATGTCAAATATTCGTGAAATTATGCTAGATGTAAAGATATAACAGGTATTTTTGATGTTGCACACTCAGCTGCAACGGTGACCTTTAAGGTGTTACTCAAATGCATCTATTGCCTAAACAGCCTCATTATCTTTGGTTGTCAAATCAAATACAGTATGTGTCTTTAATACAGCCCAAATTTTTAATATAAACCTAATCTATGTCTATAGTCTTGAATCAGTTTCCGCACTTCGACGGCCGACGACTTCGACGGCATTTGGTCCCTATTACTACTTAATAAAACAAAAAGTCAATGTCATTTTTATTCTTTATCTAAATCATAGTGTTTACAATTAAATCGGAATGAGACCGGAATAGAGTTTAAATTTACGATCGTGTTCGCTTCCTTTAGTATTCTATTCATAAAACGAGGTGCACAAAATCTCTCTAATCAACGACGATGTCATTTTAAGTAGCTGCCGTAAGCGGATAATGTATGAAAATTTACATTTTTATTACCTTACAAGAAACACAAAGTAATTTGCTTTTAAAAATCGCTTTCGATTCAAAAATCATCTAGAATTTTACTACAACATTCGATTAAAGTTATTTCTCTATTTTCGATTAATTTGGTATCGTATATGTATCTTGTGTGTCTTTAGACAATATAATGGAGGACGTGTTCAATTTTTTTTTACACAGATGTCGCGCTCCTTGTAACAGTTTCAAATTATATTATTTGCAATAAATGCAAATGTATGTTATATTTATAACACGTTACACATAATTGTATGTCGAAATCAGTAAAAGGTTTTAGCCAATAGCTTGGCTCAAATGTTTTGAAATCATTACTAACTGGTGCATCGCGAGATAAGGCATTGTAAGACTGCCGTCCCACTGAGTGCTCTGGGGCTAGATATTATGTTTAATGTAGTTTACAAAACGTTTTGAAATTGTTTAAGACCAATACTTCGTACATATAAAAAATATAATATCAATTTCTGATAAAAGATTATTTTTATTCCAACCACTAATAACTGCAGCTCAGTTTCATCATGGGACGTTGAGGCATAAAACAAAATTCCAGCCGCATCACCTCGACGTCCGTCATTCGACAACTGAGCGTTTTTTAAGGCAGTTTTTGCCACGCTCTACCAGTATGTGGAACCAGCTGCTTACTGAAGTAGTTCCGAATCAATTCGACTTAGGGTCCTTCAAGATACCAATTCATAAAAGTCCTGCAATGCACTCGCAGGCCCTCTGGCATTGAGAGTGTCCATTGGCGGCGGTATTATCCATCATCAGATGAGCCTTCTGCGCGATTTCCACCTTTTTACAACAACAAAAAAGTCGGTGATTAATGGGCCTATATTTACTAGATGGGACAGAGGGCCTCCACAATGCCCAACCATCGCTGTTTATGGTGAACCACACACTTGCCTAAAGAATTAATTTCACCACATCCACGTTTCCTTATCCCAGTCCAGTCTAATATAATTTGGGGAGGAGTTTGGGCTCCCTTTGACCTACTAGTATCTCTTCATGTATTCCTTGTCCGATCCGTCTCCACTAGCGACGTAAGATGTAGACGTAGACGTAGTGATTGACTTTTACCTGCATTTTCCTGGAATGAACTACTCACTGGGAAGGAATAGGTCAAAAGACATCTAGATTCCGTCGCAGGCAATCGTTAACGAAGAGATTAGTTACGCAGTGACATGTGTAAAGAAATTGAACAATTTACGAATGTACGAATGTTACGAATAAATGCTACGTCGCAAATTGCATGCTAAATCTTAGTTTAAATTATCCTATCATATTCTGTGCGAAACAACTTCGCATGAGATGTATTACAAAATGGTTGTTGGTTTATGCAATACATTCCTGACTTTCAAATGTGTTTTAGTTTAGAATAATATATCGTATTATAGTGATACAAATAGGCTATTCGATAACAATCGCAAGCATTTCAAATTCATTTCTATGTAATCTATTTTTAATGATTCTGTGGGAAAAATATTGCAGAATTCTTTATATTACATATATATGGAACATTATTTAAGTATGATCCTAATAGCCTTTAGTCGTGTAATATCTACACCTCATTTAAATTAATAGTCGGTATAGCTGATACGTTTGTACAGTTGTCGTCTTGCAATATAAAAATAACTTAGAAAGGTATGTAAAAATAAGAACAGATAACGTTTTAGAAATTAGTATGGAGAAATGAAATTCGAGTAACATATTTTTTAAATTTTATTATCAGCCTCAACATGGTATTTGTAGATTACAAATACATAAAACAAAGCATAAACAATTAATAACAGATCATTCTTTACACACACAAGTTGAATACATTTTTATCAAACTCGTCAAATAAATTTTCATCTTGCAAAACATAAATGTTTGCAGAATAAAAATTATTTGACTTTAAATACTACGAATACTAAATGATCACAATGCGACTTAGCCTATAAGGTACTGGAGTGAGACCTATTTGTATTTCAATCAATGCCAGCCGTGGTGCTGATGCTCTTCTTGAACCTTTAAATGCACGGGAACGTGTTGTTTTACTGGGTAAGGGACTTCCTTCACCAATGGGACAGGTACTTCTTTGTAAACTGGGTATGGTTTGTCGATGGGCACTCTTACTTCGTAAGGAACTTGCTTCTCAACGGTGTAAGGGAATTTCTTGTACACGTCATAAGGTTTTGGTACTGGCACCTTGATTGGTACTGGGTAGGGTTTCTCAACTTCAACCTTGTAAGGCCTGTCAACTGGGACCTTAACTTCGTATGGTACTGGTTTGTGGACAGTTACTGGGTATGGTTTCTCAACTGGTACTGGGTATGGTTTGGGAACGTATACGTGGTAGGGTTTGTCCACGGGGACCTTGACTTCATAGGGCACTTTCTTAACTACTTCATAGGGTTGGGGTACCTTCACTTCATATTTGACGGGAACTGGGACTTTCTTTTCAACAGTGTAGGGTTGGGGTACGGGAACTTTAACTTCGTAGGGGACTTTCTTGATAACCTCATAGGGTTGGGGTACTTGTATCTTGACTTCATAAGGCTTGTCGACATGTACTTTAACTTCGTAAGGCACTTTCTTCTCTACTGTGTAAGGCTCTGGTACGTAGACTGGGTACTTGACGTACTCCTTGACAGTGACTGGAACTTTCTTCTCAACGGTGTAGGGCTGGGGGTAGGGTACTTTGACCTCATAAGGGACTCTCTTTTCAACTGTGTATGGGACGTGTTTTTCTACAGTGTAGGGTACGGGGACCTTTTTGATGACTTCTACGTGCTTTACTTGATGGTGATCGCTGTGAATGGGTTTCCAAGAGTCGGAGCCGCCTCCAAACTCGGCATGGCCTCCATCATAGTGACCTTCGAAGTTTCCGCCGCCAACGCCGTGACTTTCGGCGCCGTAGCCACCATAACCTCCATGTCCTCCATCACCAATTTGATAACCACCGCCATATCCAGAACCAGTGTCATAGATTCCACGCTTGTCCTGTTTTTTCTCATCGGTGGCTACCGATTTGGTGCCCTTCTCCTCACTGGCAAGGGCCACCACGGCCAGGGATGCAACGAATACAACCTGTGAACCATGACAAATTCCTTAATACAATAGGATGAAAGCACGCTAAAACTTATATATAAAAAAACCTCAACATCATTTAAAAAATTTCTTTAATTCAAATTCAAGATAATAAGGCGCAGCCATTATAAATAAGTGCCTCAGTTCCGAAAGCAATGGTACAACATATATTACAAACTTAAAAAACAAAGTAATGCAAACTTGTATTGCGAATCAACTTTTACTTTTATCGAAACATGAAGACGTAAACATTGAACTAATAGTAAATTCTATACGACAAGTCTAGGATCGTTACCGGATTATATCTTGTTATAAATCAATGTTGCTTTCTATTTCATTGAAATCCGCTGTTTCGCTTTAAGTGTAAGCACAATATGTTTATGTAAGGAAAGTATTATTTTAATGTAAACTTCAACCGACTATAAAAGTAACGAAAACTATATTGGAAATAGGAACGGTTGCTACTTTACCAAGATGGTACGGTCGTTGTTGAAGAGCAAAAATACTGTCAACTTATTCCAAATTAACAGATAAAATATATAAAACTAAAAACTACTGCATCCATAGATAATAAATTATTTTGTAACAAAAGTTAATAGAAATGTAACAGTATAGGCCATGTTTAATTTATATGTGATATTGAAATCGGAAGTGTAACAATACAATAAGTTGTAATTAGATAGATAAGATCAACACGGCTACCGCGTCGAAGTTGCATAATTTTCTTATTAAGGTCATAATAGATTGTCTAATATATACAGTATAACTGCATTTATTTGGCACTAATATTCTTATTAAAATAAAAATATAATCATAATAATAGAAAGGTACTATTACTATGAAATTATAACGTAATTTGTTTCAAATCATATAATTTTCCTTGAATCAAAACTTATTAATTCTGCACTAAAGGTGAAAGTTAAAAATTAAGAATCGTAGTTATGAAATAATGATTATATGATAGAGTGTTCAATGTATAAATCAGTTATTTTGACATCATCGATTCTTCATAATAATTTCCATATTAATAATCTTGTAATTGGCTTAGAATTACAATACTGATTTTAATTATATTAAAAAGATATAAACTGAGGGCCAGCTTCTTCATTGAAATAAATTCTAAGAGTAACATTTACGAACAAATGATATTAATCTATATCAAGATATCTATAAAAGACAATGTGATTGTGCTAAACTTAACACAAAAAATATTAGTACACAATTATCATTAATAACATCAATCAAATTCTTCTCACAATAGAATTAGGCTTTGTTTTAACGCAATGGACTTTCTACGATTTCTATTATAGGTAATAGGTGTACATCTTTGATAAAGTAAATGAAAAGGTTTATATACTATAAATTCTTTAAACTTATCTCATTATAATGGTTCCGAAGCGCCGTCATAAAAAAAGAATGTTAAGTAAATAAAAACAAATATAACTTTAAAATCTTATATAACACTCTAACAATAATTAAACTATAGCGAGTACTTCCGACATACAGAATACATACTGTAATCAAAAGTTTAGTTACGTCAAGATAAAAGAAAGTGAATTAGATGTGATCACGCGTGTGCCAAGAAAAAAACATTAAAGGCCAGTAACCTAAGTTTTGCGCGGGAAAACGTGAAAAGCAAGATTATGTCGCATTGAGACTGTTTTATATTAAATATAGGATTGCAATTGGTTATCTTCAGATGCTTTTTCATAATAAAATATCTTTTTCTAATATATAACACCCCACACCACCACAAGTTATACATTTTACCACAATTTAAAGGTTATTCATAATTATCTATGTTATTTCATACTACTAATAAATATTACATAGTTATTTAATTATTATTACGTTAGAGTCATTAACCACAAATCACTAATCCAGCCGTCACACATCATAACATTTACATCCCACTATTACGTCGTCTTTTTAATATTTGTAAGTTACTTGTAGCTAATTTATAGTCCTGAGAAACATTTTCGTAAATGAATTGTGATTATTATCAATGTACCTAGCGGCTAGCAAGCTCTATACACTGCTAATGGAAACCTAGAATACTGTTTTAATGGAAAAACATGTAAAACGGATTAAAAATATATATTTGTATAAAAAATAATCGAGGTGTAACCACACACATCTTTGAGGGGCTTGATTTCGTGGTTATAACATGAAGCTAGGAGCTTTAATAAATTACCGCGATCGATTAAGGTGTTGGTTTTAAGTAACAAAACAAAAGTTTGCTTTAATTAGTTAAATCGATTTTCTTAAAATTTTACATGTAACTATTTTTATTATTTAAGAACTCGGGCTGAAAAATATTTTACTGTTAAATTGTAACAATTACGAAAACTCCATAACACATATTCATATCAAATTTCATCACATTTAAATCAAATTTTAACTATTTTCTAAACCATTGTTAGATATTTATATAACGCTACTCCGTGGTAAGGGCGAAAGTGAAAAGAAAATTACATACAACATGCAGCATAAGGAAATAAGCTATTTCTGACCTATTATTAAGTAAATCGCTTTGTAACAGCTTAATAGACCGTGGGAAAATGGCATAATTTAACGGGAATTTATGTTTTGAACTTCTCTATTTATTATGTTGCTATTTAGATTTATTAGAGAAGGTTGACAAGCGTAGTAAACAGAAAAAGCTATATTTTGTTTTCGTAATTGACTTTTCAAATTACGTAAGTTATTCAGCGAATATTACGAAAGATATTTTAAGAATTATTCAAATAAACAAGTGTTTTTAAAGTACTAGCCGGAAAATATTTTTTTTTTATTTTTTTAGATAAATTAATTATTATTTTTATAACATTTTAAAATATTAGGTTTTAAAGAGATTAATCATAAATTATTTTTACCACATATTACTATTATTGCCCAAAATTTCCCTATTGTCGACACAATAAAACCTTTGATCCTCAAGGATCATAGACAATCCATTCCCGTTCGAAATTCAAAATCACTTCACACACTACACTGGACTCACCGTAAATTTCATGTTGTCGTCTTCGTCGACGAAGACCGGTTGGTGCTTGTAACTTCAAATGGCCACACTTTATACTGTCCCTCCCACTTCGGCATAGAAGGGTGAACGCTTAGGCTCGATTTATGTATTAATTGTTAAACTATTTGTAAATTAGAGCGATCTTTTGTTCGATTTACAAATGTTTATATTGTTTATAACGTAATACGTTTTGGTATATTTTTCTGTTTACTAAATATTAAACAAGCCTAGCTTATAAGGCAGCTATATATAGTAATAGTAGGTTTTATAAGATATATTTTTATTACCATACAATTTTGGCGGAAAATGTGTAATCTTTTGAATGATCCAGAACGATACCTATTATATATATAAGATAATAAGATTTAAGTAACCGTAAAGTAAATCCATAATAAAAATAGTTTTGAGTATACTATCCATATGTTTATAACTTATTTTGCTGTTATCTGTTTAAGTAAAACGTCGTAGGTATTTTTTATTTTAGTTCATTAAATTTAATAGTTTTTTCGAAAATATAATAATTATTATTATTTGTATGAATACATACATATATGAACATATATATATATATATATATATATATATATATATACAAATAATATACGTATAACATTAGATTAGACTATTATAATCAAAATTTTAAATAAAGAATTATGTAAATTACTGATAAAGAGAATAGAATAGAATAGAATGATAGAAACAAGACATAGCACTGAGTTTGGATTTGAATATCACCCATAGTAAGGCAAACATAGCATAGAACATCTAAACATTGAAGCTACCACAGATTAAATGGATCACATAAGAATCTCGTTTCTTATTAAACTGCTTAGGCCTATAGCATAGGTGACATATTAATTGATCAAATTTTAATTTTTAAATCTAATCCGTTGTCTTAGCTATTTCATGAAAAAAAAAATATGTTAAAAGTAACCCATGTTCCCGTTACTGCATTTAGAAACTATGGGGAACCAAATTAATCTTTTTTTCACTTTCATTAAAAGCATACGCAAAGATTACATAATAACAAATTATAAGATAGGTGTTACTTAAATTTACGCCTAGTTGGAGTGGTAGATATTTAAGTTAGTTCCGTACAGAAATTATCGCATTTCTTGTTTCTATCTTTTGACCACTTTTTTACGTATTTAGTTGATTTTACAGTCGTTGATTAAGAGTTATTTGATAATACTACATTTACAATAGGTCCAAATGTATCCAAAATTATGAGCGCAAATTTCATTTCAAAATACGGGAGTCATGGTGGTCAAGTCAAGTCAATATTACCCTAAAAGGATTCCGATCCTAAGCTACTTTCTCTCGTTTTTTTATTTATACATTTAAATATACGTACGTAAGTACAGCTATCATAATAGTATCTATCTATAAACATTTTTGCTAAGGAATTTTATCTCTTCTAAGATCTTGTTGACTGACTATGAGATTTTTTTAAATTAAGAGAGATTAGATAAACAAAGGATCAAGAGTTTTAATTGGTTTGGTTTTTAATTTAAAGCGTTTAGATAATTTAGAGGTTCATACCTATTTATTCATATTAAACGTTACCCATACTTTTGAAGGTCGGTGTCAATAATGTATAATTTGATTAAAATCCTGAACCTCTTTACTAAAAAAAAGAAAGAAAAAATACCATTTCAATATTTATACCAAGCAACCCTAAAAAAATAAACTTGCGATCAATTTAATTTTGATATTTTTTTAGTACGAAAATTGGCGAATATTCTTGCTCTAAATAATTGTGAGGCAATTAAGAAATGTTAAATAACAGTAGTGTTTAATTGCGAAGCTTTATATACTCACTTAACATTACTTTACATATGTTAATTTTACAAATTTTAAAGGAAAACATGCAAATATATGAATAAATACGATTACGTAATTTAATTTAAAATAAATTTAATGTAAAATTTTATTTATTTATTTGTTATCACTTTGTTGCACATAATATAAAAAAGTGAACATAATTTATTAATAGAAGGACAATTGGCGACCTTATCGCATAAACAAAGTGAGAAGAGAAAAAAAATGAGAATTAATTTAGATAAGAAGACACAAGAAATGCAAAAAATACACATAGATGTTGAGACAAAACTAAACAGGAACAAAAAAATAAACAAACTTTAACTAAAAAATACATTAAATATTATTAGTAGAGTTATAGAATTACTAAAGTGGCGCTAGAATCATTTATGGCCTCAGATTCCATCATTTCGTTCCGTCATTGCGTTCCTTTCATCATTTTTACTTCATAGACAACTAGGTGATCAGCCCTCTGCCACGTCGCCGTATTTTGATTTGAGAAATGTAGCAAGTGTTGGATGCGCACATAGAAAGTTCATTTTTGAGATTGAACCTGAGGCCAACACTGCTTTTAGCCTAATGTAGAATTACTGATTCAATTTAGTATTTAAAATTAATGTATGTTTCCCAATATTTAATGTGATCAATGATATGAATGACCTATGAATACTAGACAAGTTTGTACAATTGTTTCAACATATGTTGTTTAGTAGGTTAATTAGTGTTTATATATTTAGGTATATAATAATTAATATTATAAAAATTAAATTAATAAAGATATATGGATATATAGTACCGCTGGTGTTTCCCTCGTTTAACGACTATCTATCGCAATACAGCGAGGACATGATGGCAACATTAAAGGTATGCCACAGGGACCCAACTTTTATTTTTATTTTAGTTCTCTATTTATCCATACTTATTTTTTATATAGGTTATGATTACTGTAAATATTTGCGTGTTATTAAAGACTCTAATTGTATAAAAATACTTTGTCGTAAAGCTATCAATTTTATCGAAATAACCTTAAATTCTACTCCAAAAATCTCTAATCATTATAACCTACACATACATTGTAAAACATAAAATTTATTTCATTGTAGAATTATGGCATGTGCTAGTCATGCTAGTATGTCGTCTTATGTACCTTAATTTTACCATTAACCATGTTTTTGATAATTAAGAAATATTCGTAATTTAAGATAAACTACAACTTTTCAGTATATTTGAGATAAGTGTGACAATTATGAGTTTAGACGAAGTAAATAAACGTTATTATGTAATCGCTATGGTGAGTTAAAGTTCTTCGTTGCGTTGTCATGACAACGTGGTATCATTTGTGATGTTTGGTATAAATTCGAATTAGGTACTAATGGACCTAGATACGAATATAATCCATATTATAAAGTATTAAAAAGTAACTAGAACTTCGTCGTACCTCTGTGACACCATTTATGATACATTCAAGACATGTATCATGATCGTAAAATTGTTTAAAGCATTCGTGAAGCGCCTTATGTTAAACGTTAAACGCAAAACATAGCATCGAATTGAGTGTATGTAATTTGCGAAAGCTTCACAGATAAAATTTGCCATTGTCCAAGTCTCTACTCTTTGATTATCTACCTTAAACTGTTACTGCTTCTACTACATAAATGTAGATAAAACTATCATTTATTTTCATATGAAAAGTTTGTACAGATATTTAAAAAATGTATTAATTAATCGAATATTTAACGACAAATTTGAAATCAACGACGTACGAGAAGAACTCCAACGCTTTTTATTTCCAAGTATTTTGTTTTCTGTGCAAATGGTGTTCAAAGTTCTAAGTAATATTTATCTTTTAACATAGTACATATATTTATTTATCACCATGCCGCGTCTGAAAAATGCTTATGTTCGAGTTTTCTTCCTGTATTTTCTTCTTTCGTGAGAAACCAAGTGTTAATAAATAGATGAATTGAATTGGATATTATTAAAGTTGAGACCTTGGGTGATTGAGACATGATGTGTCAGATTACACGAGACATGACAGAGAATGTGGACATGTCTGGATTCGGTTACGACACGCCCGAATAGATTAATCAGGTCTTAAAAACTATATCCTACCATTAAAATGTGAAATTATTCGGTATTTGGATTCAAAATATAGCGTTACATAATCTTGTGTAATACATCTTATTTATACCGGATTAATTAAAGTTTCCGTGTATTCAATTGCGCGTTATGTCTCGACAAACAACTAAGTGTACGTTGAAATATTGTTTTGACTATATACATAATACTGATATAATAAAAAAATCATCAAATTCATTCAGTTTTTGTTCAAGATCATTTAATTTGATTAGTGTTTTCGCGGCATATTCTTTATATATCTAAACAAAGCCTTCCTTGTTTTATGTATTTTGGCAGACCTTATATTCTTGTACTCTAAAGTTACACCCATACTGTAACTTATTGCTTATTTGATACAGTAACGCGATCTTGTGACGCTGTGGCCCAGTCTTTGTAATTATTATTTCCAGTGCCACAGACTTATTCGTCAATCTTTGCCACGAAATATTATCTATCTTCTTGTTCTTACAGGCTCAAACATTTAGATTTTTCATTTAAAGGTACCTATTTCAAAAACCTCATTAAATGTCATTTGAAAATAAACATAATTTACGATACTCTTGTGTCGTGTTCACTTCCGCGGTAATACACGTAATACATTGCCAATAATACTTATACGTTCTTACACAAGTGAAATACTTAATCACTAATGTATTGAGACACAGAAAACTAAGAAAAGTTCGCAATTATTTTTGCTTTACTTTTTTTTAAACAATTGTTTTAAGCGATTCTGTGAGGTTTGCGTTCGAGGCCTAGACGTGCATATATTTTTCCTATGTTCATAATATACTCTTGATTGGAAAAGGTGACATCGGTATTTGACAAATGTCAATGTCAGGCAACAACTTGCCTGTAACGAAACAGGATAATTAGAACATATGCTGAGGCATAGATTTCTGATAGACCCATTAGGGATGTAGCACAACTCTTGACGTATTGATATAAAGTAGTACAAAGTTCTGTTTCGGATACCATTTATAAAGGTTGCTTTATAACAAAAGAGAATACGTGAATTTTCCGATCTCAATCAAATTCTATAGCAACAGGATATATTAAAGCCATATTTGTGTCGAGGAAATGCGTTGTCGCCAACCAAAATGAAAAAAGTTTATATACCTATACATACTTAATAGAATATAAATATTATAAGCATCTCATTTAATGAATAAAAATATTGTATATTACTCACTAACGTCGACAATTTATATACAATAATGATAAATAACGGATAATAATAATAATTTCTTTATTTTCTCCCATATAACATTTGCAACAAATAATTAGATTACAGTTAAGAAAGTATTGGTATTCTTTATTTTTATAGATAAAATAATGAATACAGCTTAAAAAGAACAATAAGGTAACAGATGTGACTATAAAAAGTATAAACTAAAGTGGAAACAGGTTGGGCACATTACAAGAGGACCAAAAAGTGGAGGAAAAAAAGTACTAAATTGGTGCACAAGGTAAAGAAAACGAAAAAGACGAAGACAACTTAGAAGTTGGATAGAACAAATTAAAGAAACAGCAGTTGGTACATGGCAAGATTTGGAGAAGAGACCTTTGCCAAAAAATGACACACAGATGTCTGGAAGAAGATTGAAATAGAAACGTGGTTAAATGTAAAAGTATCTGAATTAACACGCTTTTATTATTAGGCAATGAAATATGTAATTATATAAAATCTCTACTGACTAAAGTAGGTCAAACATAATAATACTATTAAATTATAAATTGTGAGTAAAAAGTCGTTGTATAATATGTAAAGTTAGGCGTGCGTTCGCAAATAAAACAATAGACTGACACACATACCGGATCAAATCTAAGTGTATCGCGGACTATTGTATGGGCCATTCAAAAAAACCTAGTGCCGCTATTGCACTTGTAGCCGTTCAAGCGCTTTAATAATAATAATAATTTATTTATTCAAGCAGACAATCATAAGTCCATATAGTATCGTGTGTTCCTTATAAACATCATCGCCGTGGGCCTGAGGCCCCATAACTATATTTCGCCATCGCAATCTATTTAGTGCTTCTGCGTCCAACTTTGAACCCCTATTGTTTCGAGGTCCTTGACAACTCCATCCCACTACCGCAGCCTCTGTCTACCGGGTCATCTCATGCCTCCAGGTTGTGAGCTTAGTAAGGACCTTGGGGTTCTATCGTCCGCCATTCGGTGCACACGTCCCAATCACTTGAGCCTGTTCCATTGTTTATCGACGATGTTGGCGTCGTCAAGGATGTTATGAAGTTCTTCAGTGTAGCGAATAAGCTAAAATATTTTCATCGCAAACAAAGATTCTTCGTTTCGTTGAATCTTCTTCTTGGAAATAAGGAGTTAGTTACAATATTGTCTTAAATATTAGTAGGTTAGCTTTAAAGTATAAAATTAAAAAGAGTACATGCAAGGAGCCTGATCTTTCATAAATGCTTGGAGGTCGTATTTTCATCTGCAGACCTCTACGGCTCGCTGGTTCGCAAAATAAAACGCCAAGAAACGCCAAGGCTGTTTCACTTTTAGCCATCGAGGTGGTGTATATGAAAGGAAGTATTTATTGCAGTAATGACAAGAGGCAGTAGCCACCCAAATTTATATTTTATTTCGAATAGGAAAGAAGGGAATAATATAAAATAATCAATGACGTGAAACTGTCATTTTACTTATCTGATCTATAACTTTAGGTTACTTCTAAGAAAGTGTAGACTTTGTATTGCATATAAAGATGTATTTACTAATACAATAATCATAACCATAGGTCCAAAATTATGTATTTACATATTCAATTTAAATTTTTGCTTATTTCAACCAAGTACCTTGAAGCGGTCCTCTCTGTTAAGGATGTTGTGTGTCGCACGGATTTATGTCGAACGTACTACACAAACACATAATTAGAGTAGAAAGTTAGGTTTGTCCGGAACTGTGATGGATCAGTTTATTACCGACTACTTGAATTGATGTACACTGTAAGCATAACAATTTAGATAATCTTATCAATATACAGATTCTTATAGTATTAAGGAGTAAATTGTGGAATTGTGGATTTCATATGAAACTGCCGTAACCTCCCTTTATGACATAAGGCAGAATCATTTGTGTCTTGTTCATTCATATTGTTTTTCTGAGATCTGACAACACATAATGATTCCCCTAAAAATGAACTTACGACATACAAGTGTATACTAAACTTCAATCGAAACATTGTTACGAAACCTCAATGGCCTGGAATCTGGATCATGGCGCACACCAGAGCGTTTGTTTTACTAACGATTTTTATTCACCTATAGACAGAATTTCTGCCATAATCAACATTAAATATTTGTTTAATTTTATTATTATCTTGTTTTGAGTTATAGTGATGTAAAAAAAAGTATTATTACACCAACTTCATGAATTTTGAAAATCGTCATGTCCGCCTCGTGTAGACTCTACCACTATTTTAGCATAACACTGGCAGCTACACAGTATCATATTTTTTTACATCTAAAATTGCAAAAGATGACGTCAGCACGAATAAATTTTGTAAAAAGCCCTTACAATTTACAAGAATTCAAAGTTGCATTATAAAGATTTCCACCATAGTTATAGTATAGAGATCGTAAAGTTTTTATTAACTTCTGACAAAAGCACCCTACTAAGGACCATGTAATCCCTAATACAATTTATGCAGTTTACCAATAAATAGGAAATGGAATACATCATGCTCTACTTTCACGATTACTCATTATTACGTGGTGCAATGAAATTTTATCTGTTATTGATATAGACTGTGCTAATGTCCGCGATAGATTTCATTCTTCTATAATATATGACTCATAACAGAACAAAGTGAGATTTTTTTCTTTTTATAATAATAAACACCTATAATAAATTAAATGGTCAAAAAAGGCACTTTTTTAATTATTAAATCTCGAGGTGTACTCTATATATATATGTATAATTACGGCAGGTTTTTAATAAATATATTCAAACTTATATAAGACCACCAATTTTATTTAATTATAATCAACAGCACTATAATTATTTGGTTTGATTTAAAATATTTACCCGTATTCAACATCAGTTAAAATTAATCTCTATATTTTTGGGATTTAGTATTTGGAAAAGATCCGACTCAATTTTCGCGCGCTGTCACAACGCCAAAGGCCTCGTTCGTTAATTGAACTTGTGGGGCCAATATGGCGGCTTTCTATTTAATTTTTTCACTCATCCGCGACTTTGCAGGCTATTGATATTCACTAAGGGCTACCAAAAGTTTGTAATAATACATTTACACACATTTCATAAATGGTAGTAGTTCTAACATCTCTAATGTATTAAAAATAATTGATCCGAATATTGTAATACTGATTTACATCTTCTCCACCATAAATATATCACCATTTGTTTCTTCTTCTCCAGACTTACATCACTATTCTTTTCACTAGGTGCTTAAAAACTAATACTCTTATCTCTATAGGTTTAGACATAATATGTAACGAATCAATATATTATATACATATAGAAATAAAAAGAAATTAGCAACCCCCCTTTAGTAACGCAATCACGCTTTTCATCCCTGTCATCGGTTCATATTTTTCCCGCCAGTGTAAAACGCAAACCTGAAATTACGGAAAATACTTCAAGTCGTTTAATAATCAACCTAAAAGCCATTTATATTAAGACTACTTTTATTTGGACGTAATATCATTTATGTGGCCTTTGAATTAACAAGCCTTGTGGTTTTTCGAATCAAATTCAGTTTTGTGGATGACATCGGCAATTTAATATCGGTTCAATAAATAAAATTCGTTTAATTTAAATTATTATGATAATTCGTATTCCGATAGCACTGCAGGTGTGGTTTACAGATTCATTATAAAAGGTATTATCTTATGTTATTCACGTCAATATGCACATGATACCTATTGTAACAGAATATTGATAAAACGAATTATTTTAATCTAACAGATTTAGTACTAAATAAAATAAAATATAATAATATTTATACAATTCACTATATAGACGTTCAAACTTAGTAAGGGTGCCCCACAGATTAAATAAGGTGGTAGGTGGCGAGAAAGCCCGAGGGTGTGGCTTCAGGGTGACACGTCTTATCGGAGCGGAGCACTCGGCCCGTCTTACAACGGTTTAAGTCAGTAATGGCATGAAATTATTAACTGAGCTAATCTTGCTGTGCTTTCGTAATATATTCTTATTAATTAATCGCATTTGACATAAAATATAGATCAGTACATTACATTAGAAACAATAAAAATAGATTTTTTTATAACAGCTTGAAGGACGGTCTTGAAGATGGAATATTTAGGTATTTTTGAACTATTCAAATTCAACACATTCAACGCATAGAGTTTTGTTTTTAAAATGTTTTAATTTTATAAGTAATAAAAAGTTTTTTTTTAAATTCTATAAAATGTATTTCTAAACATTAATGAGTATCCCATACCTAAATAATAAAGCGATAGCAGATAAGGTGACAGGTGGAAGCTTAGCGGTTAAAGGACGCTTGGCGCTTCGCTTTACAGAGTTGGGGATTTACATTAAAGCCTCAAAATGTAGGGTTGCCAAATTCTAGTATCTATTATATCTTAACACTAGTAAACGCTACTTAATAAGTGAAGCGGATCACACCGAAAGTCATTAGCGTATCAAAAAGAGCTCAATGTTGAATGTTGTAGACTGTTATTATTTAAAAAAAGCAGTTGATGTGTTTCTTTGTATGACATTTTTTAACGCAGGCACCATATATTCGTAAAGCTATGTGAAATACCTTGAAGTTTGGTTCTGGGAAATAAATGAAAGTTGACCCATTATTCGAAACCAGTCAAAGGTAAATGTTAAAATGTTCCTTTCGCGGTGTGCGATAATCTTTCAAATTATTGTAGTAAAGGACCATTCTGCTTCATCGGCTACCTATTTCCAACACGATATGCTGTTAGTATGTCATTATTGCACAAAACCAGTCTACAGAAACTGTAAATAGAAGATCTCCTTTCTAAAGAACGAGGCTATACATTCTTGGATAAAATATTCTTAAGAAAAGTCATGACTCCTTCCTTTCTTTCTAACTGTTGGCGAATCATAATAATAATAAAAGGACGCTTGCTGAGCAGATAGTTTTTTGGTTTCGGCTTCGTATATACTTGTGAATACGCTAAACACAGTATTTGAGTTTCCCGTTGAAAATTTTGTCAAATCGCTATGGACTGGCCACGCGAAGGGGTTTCTGGTCTTAGGATGGTATTGACGTACCATCTGGTGCAGAAGTTCCTCACGCCTATATATATTCGTGTAATGTTTTATGTACTTAACTCATATTAACACCTAAGTTTTCCTTAATCTTCTTTGAGTACGTCACAGCATTTATCTTCAATTGACGTGTGAAAGCACGTACCTGGCGCATATCGTCATCTCATTAAAATTTAATTTAATTTTAGTTTATTAATATGAAACAGTTACGCAAGATGAGTGTCATAATTAAGAGTTAACAAAGGGAAAGTCGTAATAATCATTTCGCGTTAAATTATTTTGAGGTGTAACAAGACAAAAACAAATGAATTAAACATAGTTTTTATATATACATAGTTTAGATTTAGTAAAAAATTCAAATAAATTTTCATAACCAATGTTTCTTACTGGCCGGTTCTAAAAATTTCCAGAGCCACCTAGGATAAATCGTAATTTAAAACAGTGTATTTGGTTTTTAATGATTAAAATATGAATTATTTCAGAATTTAGTCCACCGATTTAGAACAATTCTGTTATTAGAATTAGGTATCCTACCCTATCTACGGGGCACGAACTGCAACGACTAAATTACATCAAATCTAAAAAATATTAAATCATCAATAAGTGTTTAAAATTATAGTTTAGGGCTGAACCCTGCTTTTCTCGTAACATAGCCTCCACGGAGTCATCAGATAAGGGCTGGCGCTCAAGTTTAATTGAATTCCCGCAAAGTTTCCGCACCCCACCCGAGCGCTGATTGGTCCTTCCATCAAAGACATTCTTCCGTATACAGCCACTGAGTATCTATGAAGCATATACTATTGAAAACGAAACTCCTTGCTCGATACTTCCATGATGTTCGATTAAAATGACCGCTATCCGTCTCTTATTTTATTATGATTGAATAATATTTTTATATGGGAACACTGCTCTAATTAATGTTTTTAATACAATGGCTATTTGCAACACGCCTGTTTTAATTTATATATTTATTAATTTTTGTTTAATTAAGATACTTAAAAACTAAACTTGTATTTTAAGCTCACTTTTGTCAATATTATACATTGATTGAAACCTAATATTTGGAGTAATTTATAATAATTATTGTGTCACACTGTCGACAACATGGAAGTATTTGACGGTTGCTCGGTCTAACGTGCCTGTCTATGGCTATTCTACACAATTACACAATAGGATCGGAATTGTTCAAACGGGTTAAGTAAGTACATGATCTCGTTGTGTTGACGCTGGACTTAACGTTTCTTAAACACAAAAGATAGATTTGTCGAAGATCCCATAACAAAATTTTTGTACTGAGACATTATACTCAGAATATATACGAATATTACTACTCAGTGTCATTTGGGGCATAATTCTGCGATTTGGGTTCCTTATGAAACCGAGTATAATGTCATATTGGAGCAAGTTCACAACGAATTTATAAGGCATATCTATCTTAGGATACCGTACCTTACATACCGTACGTATGTACGCTTTTTACCCAATCATGATTATTCTTGGTTCTGTGGGCTACAACGAGCTGAGAGTACACCAAGAATTCGCGCGTGCGATGTACTTAATAAGATTGTTACATGGCAAAGAACAGCAACAGCCATGCGCTTCCTTAATATTAGGTACTTGGGTTACATACAAGTTGTTAAGAACGATAGAAAAAAATTGGAGCCTTGATTCGACAAATTTACCAATAACTTGTATGATCAGAGGCGGCTCCGGGCGGCAGGTCTTTACGAGGCCCTTTGTCGTTCGTGAAAAGTAGGTATGTGTTGCGAAAGTAGGTCTGGTTGATTGGTTTAGAGATTGTCATGTTTGAGGAGAAATGCTTAAGTTATACAAATAAATGAAATTTGAGTTTTAAAATATTTTACATTGAAAAATACAAAATTAACAAACACAAAACGATTTAATGATGACGTTTTAAAATTGGTGTTTGCGGCTTTTCCTAAGGCTAAAATGTTTAATTACGACACAACAATCTAATGAATACATCATTCTCGATTCAAATAATAGCAAGGGCTGAAAGCCGATCTGGTGTCATCGAATTCCTCAGAAATGTTTTACTAATTTAAAGCCTCGAAAAACTCCTTTCAGCAGACGCAACTGTAACAGGTGTGCAAGCAATAATTCTCAGGACTATGATAGTGGGGTAAACTTCAGTTTTTTTTCTATTATGTATTTTAGCACTGAGTTAATGTTATTGTTTCCTTACACACGGATAAACATATTCAGTTCTTTGTACAATTCATGTCCATCAATATCGCATGATTCTCCTACTGTCATGGGTTTTTGCAAGTGATGCTCGCTGCATTGCTTTAAAAGTTCTATCACTAATTTCCTTTTTCCTTAACTACCATTTTTTTTAATTATAAGTACATGAAACCAAATATGCTCTCATGATGTTTAAGAGCCTCAAACCTAGGGTGGCAGCTTGTGCTCACATTGTCGTCAATGACATTGAAAATTTCTTCCGAATCAAATCTTGAGCTTCATCTACCCCTTCATATTCAAAATGCCTTTTTTTACGTTGTCTTCTGACTTCTTGGAATTGTCTGTCAATATCATTTTCCTCTGCTATTTCTCTAGCTCTTATAAGCGATGACTGAAAACCATTTTCTCGATAATTATCGAGCCAATTTGTGAATACGTCTAGGTGTTGTATCCACAGCCACATCTAAGTGCATGCTTTCGCTTTGCCACATTTTACTTATAACATTTATCTTTGTAAGAATGTTGATAAGGTTTATATCTCAGGTTAATAAAATTTATATATCAATTTAATAAGCTTTGTTTCTCAAGTTAATAAAGACTATATCTCAGGTTTATAAAGTTTATATCTCACTGTCCTCAAGTATATATATCAAGTTGATAAAATTTATATCTCAAGTTAATAAAGTTTATATCTCAATTTAATAAAGTTTATATCTCAATTTAATAAAGTTTATATCTCAATTTAATAAGCTTTATTTCTAAAGTTAATAAAGATTATATCTCAGGTTTATAAAGTTTATATCTGGCCTCTGCAGTTGAATGCAATGATATACCTAACTGTTCTAATTCTGTGATTATATAATTAGTCAATCTCTTTTTGTATTAAACAATCGTATAATAATTGAAAGTTGCTCAATACGAGAATCGTCGCGAGTACAATCAAGAATTATCGAGTAATATTTATTATTTTTTCAACAATTTGAGTCTTGACGTGACTTGCCATTAATGGTATGAACTCATTTAGAATAGTTTTTCCGATGTAGTGGTCATTGATCGTCTTATCCTTTACTTGTTTTAGGTGAAGTCTCAGGATGGAAACAAATCGGGTTAATAACTCTACGAAATCTATAAAGGTGCCGCTTGTCACACTCGAATCTGTGTCACATGTTAACTTCTCTTTCTGAAGCCAAATTGTGAGATGCTAAAAAAATTACAATTGCAAGCAATCGTTCTAAAATATCTCTCCAACGTTGGCTTTCTAGTTCAATTTGTAACGGGACCAAGAAGTCAATAGGGGAACAGCTTTTTAAACCATTCTCTAAATTAATCCATATCAATATACAATCTTTGTGCTGTCGACTTGATTCGTGAGACTTTAGGTAATCACCCAAGTGTTTACAATAACACAATCTTTCACATGATCTAAACTTTGTATATTCTAGTCCGAATATTCGACAAGGAAAGCAGTAAAATCCTTTATCATTTACGTGAAATAAATCAACTTTAACCCGGATTGGACCTTTTAATACAATCTCAGTTCGGTATACATCAGTTATTGTTATGGGCCACAAACCGGGGTAATTTTGCGTATCCAGATTTTACATTCCAGCAGCCATGGATGGACATCCTTGGGG
Organism: Pieris brassicae; assembly: GCF_905147105.1. NCBI lineage: Eukaryota > Metazoa > Arthropoda > Insecta > Lepidoptera > Pieridae > Pieris > Pieris brassicae. The sequence continues at coordinate 6,391,616 of NC_059670.1, forward strand.
TTGACCCTTGATATAGACTAGGGTTGACATTTCTGTTCTTGATTGGATAGCATTGGTGGTGGCACCGGTGCCCTAAGAGACACTGATGTAGTTAATTCATCATCATCTTCAGGGTTTTTTTACTTAATGATGGTGGTTGCACCCATGATGATGTGGGAGGAATGTTTTTAGCTGACTTTCAGTCAATAAATGGGGTTGGAATTAGAAATACGTCGCCTGAATTTGATGATACTGATCATGATTGGTAACCCTCCAAGTAATTTTGGCTGCCGGAGTTGCGTTTAAGTATAAAAATTAATGAATTTATACACTACTATATACCGTATGTAATTAAGGATCAAATTTAAAAAAAAATAAAATGAAACCTGCTTTATTTAATGTTTTACTAAGAAAATAACTGAAAAAAACTCGCAGTAGATCTAAAAAAGATACAAACTATTCATACGATTGTCACAAAACTAGACATCGTTTTATATTAAAAAACGCGATATCAATTTTAAGGTAATCTAAAATTATCTTTTAATAAAATTCTTAAAATATTCATAGTAACAAAATTATAACACAAATCTAAAATTAAATTGCTAAAAGTTGAAAATTAAAAGATTTGAAATTAGGCTTAAATTAGTATAATTATAATACGTTTTACTAATTATTATTAAATCACAGCCTGTATGGCTAAAATCATAAAAGTTATATCTAAGACAGTATTTCAATCACAACCTGGTTAATATCTAAGACAGTCTTTTTTTAAGGCAAATTTATAAATTTTGGTAAAAACTTTTAGAATTAAATATAGAGTGTTTTTCCGAATTGTGGCCGTTTTGTATTGAACTGACATGCATTCGCTCCGACTTGGTCGCAACTGACAAAATGGCGGTTGTGTTCTGAAGTTGGCGCGTAAGTCAGCCCAATACAAAAAAGGCGGTTGATCAGTTAGGCATTAAAATGAGTCAAAATGACGAGTGTCTTCAGCAAAACGTAAACTATTGTAGCTTTAGTTCCTAATTTTTTAAATAAAATTATTTTAATTTTTTTTGATATCTAGCCGTTTTATATTCAATATGTCCATCATAATGAAAATAATGCTTTTGTTTTTCCTAGAATTAATAAAAAAACGGTTTCTTTAAATATGAAAATTGTGGTCGAAGAGTTGATGACAGAGTTATTTCTAAAGCGAAATAAATGTGTGACAAAAAAATTACCACTAGATATACGTCGGGTTTGTTTGATAACAATTGACAATATTGTAAGAATTATAGATTCAAATCATTAAAGCTCTTTAAACATAAACAAGTTTTTTTAATTGCTTTCTAAAGCGAACAATTTACCAAATAATATCGACACTAGACACCTTGGTAATTATAATCTACGTATAGTTCATAAGTCAAGCCAAGTTTATGATTGATGTACAAATTATAGATATTAATAAAATTGTATACCAGTGAAAAGCAGATGCAAGTATTTTTCTTTTTTACACAGAATTGATATGTTTTATTATGACATAACCCTTTATCGATCATTCTTGAAGCTTGCAAACGTGAATGAAGACGATAATTAGTTAGTGACAATGAGTCAGTCCACCGGATTTTTACAGCATTTGGCGCAACCTTATTAGGAGGTAATTAGCTTATGAATGATAAGATTTAGAAAAAAGATTTCTTTGAAACCATAAGATTCCAGAGTGCTTACGATTCAGCGTAGTCGCTTTATTGGGAAAAAAGTGCATAATACAAAAAATAAAAAGTAGCCTGTACAGAAAAGAATTAAAATTTATTTATTTGAGGGATTCTTAAAACATACAAAACATACTTTGAAGTAAATTAAAAAATCTCAATATTCAGTAAAGAGAGATAAGAACAATAACCATTACGAAGCACATGAATTTCACAATTCGTTACAAATTATTTATAAGCGTTGCTACTGAATTTCAACTTTATGGTAGTGATATTAAGAATTTAGGTTTCGAATGCACAAGGTTTTCTGACGACATGGAATTAGTTCCAGCTAAAAACTAGAGCGGATGTAGAAGATTCGTAACATTAATGTAATACACAACCATTAAAATATTAATTAAATTGAATTGTTTGTAATGGATGCTATTAATGGATAGATTATAATTGTCTTTGGTTATACATATTGACAATTCTGATAGAATAACTTCCTCTTATTTTTATGATTTATCAAGAGACTCCATGCATTTAACGGTGGCCGAAGCCGAACTGGGAACTGGAACCAAATGTTAGGGGCATTTATGTGGGAATGACGGTGACCGATTCTTGTGACTTAGTCTTAAGCCCCTGAACTATAGCTAGAACAGTTTAATTATTCGCCTTCCAACCAAACTATAGCTTTGTGACCATACCATACTGTCCTATTTATGTATATTTGTATCTTTAGTTAATTCAGATATTTTTGAAACATTAAGAATGAAGATGAAAATTCGCGCTAAGATTGAAATTAGACTTGAGAATCTTTTCCCTAGAACCAACTAACCTCAAATGTCGATTAAAATGAGTTTTCATATTTTTGTTATAGCCAAGCTTTTATTTGGTTTATTTTATTGCTTTGGTTCTAGGCTCAACCGAAATTGTATATAATCGCGCCGTTTTTAAGAAAAAAAAACACTTTATCTTCTATAACGAACCCCCCTCCCTAAAATCCCCTTAAATTAAATGAACCTTTTAAAACCCCTCGAGGTATCTCGATTCCTCCATAATTTGGGGAAAATTACAAGCTAGCATCACTGAGTTATTGCCCTAGTATAATTCCTAGTGATGCCAATACAAAGACTTTTTCCAAAGTTTAGGCAGTAAGTATTAATAACTGTTCTAGCAGCTTTCACGTAGTAAATAATATAAATTTAATCTTATAGTAAATACCACATATACACACCGACAAAATTATTGGGTACCTTTAAACTGATAATTTTTGTTGTGTTTAAAATTTACTTTTTACCTTTTTTTTTAAAGTCTCATTGTCCACGTGTATCCTCGAGCGGTTATAGGGATCGAATTTATTTGTCTTGGTTATAGAAATAAGAGGATAAAGTCGTAACATTTTATTAGCTAGAATGTTTATTTATTTATTTTATTGTTTTAATCGTAGACTAGTATATTAATTATTAGATATTTGTCATATCTATATATATGGGAAATATTTTTTTAGAGTTGGTTACACAAAGGCGGCAATCCAAATTCCAATTTCTATCAATCAATTAAATATTACAATATAATATAAGCTTAACCATCGATTGTCGAGTTTCGACAGGTGTTTACTTGTTAAAATTTATCTAATGTTATTTAGGTGTCACATTTAAAGGTCTTATTTCTAAAACAATGGCAGAAAGGAACAAACGGCAAAATGTGCCGGTAAAACGAAACAGAACTTTGGTATGTTAATAGAATTTAGGACAGTTTTCAATTATTATTATTATATATTATGGATTATAGAATATAAATACTAAGAGGAACTTTTTGCTGCCCGTGACTGTAGTTTTTACCTTGTTTATTGAAAACACTAGATACAATTTTAAAATAAATTCAATTATTTAAGATCTAAGAAAGCCTATGTTGATAGAGTAATACCATTCGAAAATGTACAATGATTTATAAGTCTTAAAATTAATTTATATATTAAGATAAAACTATTAATAACTAATAGTATTACTCATAAGTCTAAACCACAAGTCTCAAAACTTTTAATGAAGTTTTTCTGTGTATAATTTCAGGCTGTTCCCCTGCTTATAACATCTTTATTATCTCTCGGAGTATCCTACTATGTGTATAACTTGATAAATACTCCTCCTGAAATGCCTAAAGTGAATCTAGAAGCCTATTGGGGTCCATATCCTATGAAATCAAATCCTGATAAGTCTATCAGGAGCTATTCTGTCGAATTTTCTGAGGTGGTAAGTGATAATTTTTATGTTACCATGTCTATGGTCATCACAAAGATCTTGTGTTCAACAAGTTCTTGTATAAATATTCTGGTAAAAAAGTTTATCATAATTTCTATACTTAAAGCTTTGGGATTTGGTTAAATCTGTAGCAATTTGCATAATTATGTTTAAAGAAAAAACTGCAAGCTGGTGAATTAGATACACCAAATTATTTCTCATTTAAGATCAAATCTTTCTACTGTTTAACATAATAATCCTTTGTAAAAATATGTCATATCATATAGCAGATAGTATAAAAATTTTTGAAATGGAATTGGTCCTATAGTTCTCTTTAAGTGTATGTAAGACTAAAGGAATATTACAATATGTACAACCTTCTTAACACATGATTTAACAATTTACAGATGGTGAATGAGTTACGAAACCTTCTGCTCCATAGAAGACCATTCCAACCACCACTTGAAGATACAGGTTTTAAATATGGTTTTAATTCCAATTTTCTTACCCGAGTTCTTGACTATTGGCAAAATAAATACAATTTTGCAGACAGGCAAAATTTCTTGAACAAATATGATCAATATGTTACTAATATTCAGGGACTTGATATACATTTTGTACATGTGAAGCCAAATGTAGGGTTTGATGTTGATGTAAGTTTTTTTTAATATTAATTCTGTAAACATTTTTTGCTATTTTTAATACAAAGACTTCTAAATCTTGGGAATGATACAAAAAATTTAAAGAAATATAATATAGTTTTGATCAATGTATGTAATGTTTTCTCTTAGTTAACCACAACTATTTTAATATAATTATAGTATCCTATGTTTTTTATACAAAATATTATATAAAATAAAGTATAATAAAACTATAATTATATTAACTTCAACTTATTTTTTTTATTAATAGAAAGTTTCTTTATTATTCTATCTACAGATAGTTCCTCTATTACTTCTACATGGCTGGCCCGGCTCCTTTAGAGAGTTCTATGAACTCATACCAGAGTTGGCTTATAAATCAGGAAATGATTTTGCAGTTGAACTAATCATACCTAGCTTACCTGGTTTTGGATTTTCACAGGTAAGTAATTAATTAAATAATTAGAATATGTAGCTTTCTACCAGTTGTTCATAATTATGAACTAAAGAAATTTAAGTAGTTTTCTGTTTAACTGTGATAGATTCAAAAAGTTATAGTTTACATATTTTTGTTGTTAATTTGAATATATTTAAAAAAGAATTTGGATAATAAACTGACAAGTCTTTTATGTTATTGAATAATACTTTCAAATGTTGTCAACACTGTGCTGGATCATATTTTGATCATATATCATATTTTGGATGGATGGTCTTAATAGCAATGGTTGTCTCCTAAATAATGTAAGATTTAAGATGACATTATCCTGTAAGAAGACCCCTAGAAGCCCCTCATAGATCAAAACCTTATTGGACAAAAGCAAAATAGCCAGTTTGGAAATTAATACAAACAAAACTAAGTTGAACATAGACATCTATGGAAACAGCCTTGAGAATGTGATATCTCTTAATGTCCAAAGAAATAAACAAAAGAATTGCTTGCCTATAGAAGAGACTACTACTTGCTGATAGAAGTAACAAAGAACAAATATATATTAAGAAGACGACTTAACACTTCTTTTTTTCCTTGCATAAGGAAAGATGTATGCTTAAAATAAGTTTTAGTTACAAAGATGATACGAGATCTTTACCACCACTTAAAATGGATATGGCCAGGTCAAATGTTGAGATGCAAACTTAATAAATTCAGGACACCAGTGTACTCTGTGGTATACATAGATGGAACAGAAGACATAGGCACCTAAAACACAATGGTGATATGACATCCGCCTGATCTTGGGCCCATATTGGAGCAGATTTGCCAATGAGAGATCTTGGGCCTCCCCAAGGCCTCCCTATGCAAAAAGACACAACGAATAGCGAGATATTTTTTTTAACGGACATGTTATTGTGATTCCGAAATTAAAGTTATTGTATGTTTATTTAATGTTACAAACAACAACGAACAAAAGTACAATTGTTCAATATTTTCTGTTTGAGTTGCTTGATTTCTTTTGACAGTTAGACCATCAATTTTGTTAGTCATGCAAATCATTTTTTTTTAATTTAAAACTCTACTGCTGGATTGACTACAATATTTTTTTTTGTTTTTGTTTCATTATATGTAGACATTGCTTGGTAATAAGTATATTTTATGTTATTATGGTTTTTTATCTTAATATTATTATATGTTATATAAGATTATTTTTACTATTGTCAACAGGCTCCTGCTCGACCAGGCATGGGTCCATTAGAAATGGCTGTAGTTATGCGAAATTTGATGGAACACATTGGGCATGAAAAATACTATATACAGGGTGGTGATTTTGGTCATGGAATTGGTTCAATAATGGCAACATTGTTTCCTGATAAAGTCTTGGGTTTCCACACTAATATGCCAGTTGTCGGACATCCTATGGGGACTATTTATACACTTTTTGGTAAGATTGCATTGGCATAGTTAATAAATTATGTAAAGTATAAAGTTACTTACTGTAAAAAAAATTATTATAGAGTTTCTTTATATTAGAAAAAAACATGACATGTAACTAATTGTGTTGAATTTTTTATATTATGAAAAAATATTTTCTAATATACTTACACCGACAATAATAGTTTTTAATATTTTTTCAGGTTCAATTTTTCCAAGTTTAATAGTGGAACCGGAAATACAAGACCGGATCTACCCACTCTCTAAACAGATTTCGTTTTTATTAGAAGAAACTGGTTATATGCACCTACATGCAACCAAACCAGATACAATAGGTGAGACCAAGATTTTTAGAACAAAGAACTTCTCTTTAAAGATTTTTATGAGTGTCTCTCTCAGATGATGCAAGTAACCCAACATTATATTATTTTACTCTGCACACGTGAGCAAAAATTTATTAGATAGAAAATACACTACACTACATACATACACACAATTACACAGCTGGGATTCAAATGCCAGTCCAGGTGCATTTGAATTTATGAATCCAATATGTCAAAAACATTTAATTAAAACTTGTAAAAATCTCGACTCTCAAGTACCGTCAAATAATTATCTGTTCCAACATTTTGCGAGTGGTACACCATACAGCCATGTCTACACTGACCATGCTTGTCAGTGTAGACATTCATAGCTTTTTAATCCGCCAAAATTTTTATTCCAGGCATAGCCCTAACAGACTCCCCAGCAGGTTTAGCAGCTTATATTCTAGAGAAATTCTCGACATGGGCAGACCCTAATAATAGGAAAGCGAGTGATGGAAACCTTTTGTCCAACTATATGTTGACACATCTCCTGGATAATGTAATGGTGTATTGGGCTAGTAATTGCATTACGACGTCGATACGACTGTATGCGGAGGCCTTTAGTAAGAAACAAATAGCGTATGGGATGGATATGTAAGTATACCTTCACTAGAAGCTCTATAATATTATTTACCTACAACTTTTTAAAGTTCAGTTCGATATTTTAACGCAATATTATCTTTAAGTTTTATCACAGTATATAAGTGAATAAACTTATGTACTCTGTAATGCAGTATGGGTTAGTAAATATGAAAAGTAGCTTGGACTAGCTTATCCCTTTGTTTCCTTTTGATATCTTTGTTTATTTTTTCTCGCAGGCTAGCTTGCCTACCTTTTACTTGAAACCGGCATAAAGTTATAACTAGAGCCAATTTAAAAAAAGCTATGAATATTGTGTATAGCATATGTGGCGTTTTATTTACGGTCGTATTTTGAGTATGGAATATGATGAGAATGTAAAATACGAGAAAGTAATGGCGCGTTGCGTTTGAATGTTATTGGTAAGCGTGAATACGGTCGTTCCACTTGACTATGACTAAACTAGAGGTACTGTTAACCAATCACAATCGTCGAAACGCTGTCATTTTGTTTTTTTTATCTTTTTCTTATGACGTATTGTAAATATAATTAAAACCAATTAATATCAATCGTCTGCTAAATATTGGCAAGTATTGTATATACTAAAATATACCCTATATTACACCAACATTTGTCAAATTAACGAAATATTATTTTCAGGATACCAACAAGCACTCCTACTTGGGGTATAAAATTTAAGCACGAAATTTTCACTCAACCCGATATAGTTCTAAAGCTTAAATATAAGAACTACTTACATACAACAATAGTGGATGGAGGAGGTCATTTCGCCGCCTTTGAGTCGCCTAAAATCCTGGCCAAAGATGTGTTGCAAGCTATTATTACTTTTAGGGAATTTTGGGGTGTAAAGTAAGTATTTTTATATATATAACCGGTTATATTTTTATAGCACGGGGCAAACGGGCTGCAGGAGGCTCATCTGATGTTAGTGATACCGCCTGCCACCTATGGCCACTCAACACGCACCCACATTGCAAGAAGGCTCGCTAGTGCGTTGCAGGCCTTTTAAGAATTGAAACGCTCTGCTCATGAAGGACTGTAAGTCAAATTGGTTCGGAAATACTTAAGAGGGCAGCTGGTTCCATATCGTGATGGTGCGCGGCTCAGTTGTGGAACGACGGACGTCGAGGTGATACGGGTGGTATTTCGTTTTATGCCTCTATGTCCGATGATGAATCTCAGCTCTAGGTAAATGCGATAGTAGATGGAAAGTGACTGGTCGTCGATGAATCTAATCGCGCCTCGTTGGATACGGTCTCTGCAGTTAGGCTATGGAATTCACTTCCCGTCCCTATTCGCTTAGCTCCTTCTCTATCTTCGTTTAAATTTCTTCTGTACAAACATTACCTGTCCACATCGTATCCCTAACTTTCTTTCCAACTACTGACTGACGTGAGACTTATCTTAAATTATCGTGATTTATGTGTCTTTTTACTTTCTATTTTTAATGTATCATCTTTTTAGTTTAGGTTGTTTTTTTGTTCCTATTTAGTTTTGTCTAACATGTATTTTTGCACTTCTTGCCTATCTTATGTAATTTAATACATTTTTCTTTACTTCACTCACAGTGGTTGCCTGGAAGAGATCGCTCGAAAGCGATAAGGCCGCCAGTTGCCCTCCTTTTTATTTAAATATGTACAATTTTTTTTATATTGTAATGTAACGAAGTGTTAATAAATAAATAAATAAGGTCAAGTGGAAGAAGCTGGTACTGGGGAGCTGCCGCCCAGAGGTGAATTGTACTCCATGTGGCACTGAATTTGCGCTTTATAGAGATGCAAGTGATGGCCTGGAGTGAAGTACCGTCTTTTGTTGCTGAGTACACCAAGCTACTTAGAGGCTGATTTAGCCTTCTTAATTCTAATGAAGAAGAGGGTGGGATAGAACACAACCTGTGGAAGCCCAGCGTTCACGGGGTTTGAGGTCGGACAAGCTCCGTCGGTGACAAACTTAATGTTCCGATCAGTAGGACAGCTGAAAAGTTGAAAAAATGAAAAGCCAGTTGCATCATTTCTCGGGGAGCCCATAGACTGTGAGCTTCGAAAATAGAGCTCCACATCCACCCAATCAAAGGCTTTATCTATGTCTAAAATTACCGCCAGCGCCTCTGCCCAATTATGTGTAAGGTAAACGAACTCACCAGCGAGCGATCGCGACGAAAGCCGCACTGATCACCACTTATCAGGTGTGGCCTCAGATATTTCAGGAGATGGCCGTTCATTTGTTAAACAATTTTTTTCTAACATTTCAAACCTTACTATTTTATCAACACATAATTAGAATTTATACAACTTTTTATATACCAGCGGTCTAATTGTCATTTGTACATGCTTGTAATTTTATTATCTTTTTATGTGTATATAGATTAATCTTAGGTGCCCCTACTAACCCCAGTTTTCCCTTGAATAAAAAACTTTTTAAGTCTCATTTTTTATTTTTTCAGAACAGTGAATCAAACCCCTCAACCTGAACCAATAAAAGCCACTTCAGTTCATGAATTCACCGTCCGGGACATATATGGAAGAAATATAAAACTTGAAAAATATAAGGGGTATGTCCTCTTAATAGTGAATGTAGCCTCACAATGCGGGTTGACCAACAAAAATTATGACCAATTAAACGAATTATATGACAAATACTCAAAAAGTAGGGATTTCAGAATTTTAGCATTTCCCTGCAATCAATTTAACAGTCAAGAGCCAGGTTCAGAGCAAGATATAATTAAATTTATTAATAAGAGAAATGTTGAATTTGATGTCTTCGCAAAAATTGAAGTGAATGGTGACAATGCTCATCCCTTGTGGAAGTTTTTGAAAAGGGTTCAAGGTGGTTCACTAGGAGATTTTATTAAATGGAATTTCTCTAAGTTTATAGTTGATAAGAATGGGGTCCCAGTTGAACGGTTTGGGCCTAATGTGGATCCTATTGACTTAGAGCCGTATTTGGCTAAATATTGGTAACTGTATTTAGTTATTTAAAGATAAACTTAACCAATTACCCTATATTAAAAATACATACATTGGTGAAATATATATCACAGTGATTAAATTATAAAACTTTGGGGCAAATCCAAGAATGTCTAATAAATAAAATTATTGGATTTTAATAGCGTAAAACTATTTGCATGTTGCTGATGATATTAGTTGGTCAAAGACCAAAATAAACTTATAATTATCTTGCTCCAATATTCCACTGGTTAGTTGTTGAAAGGAAGTCTATGTATTCTCATGTTTAGTTGAATTTATATTTTTTTGTATTATGCATATTTTAAATATATAAGTTACTGTTATTAAAACTGTGCTCAAGGTTTCATTACTTTCATTAATATAAAGAAAATTAACACAACATTTTAAATGTTTTAGTTGTTATATATTGTACTATGAGTCTATTTGCAATTTGCTATAGCTGAAAAATTATTAGCTTTACAACATAGGAAAGAAATGTCCTGTTTTTCCTTAAAACTATTTTTAGTTTTACTCATACTTTACTTTAATTCCATTACAGTGCTTGATAAATTACTTGATACAAATTGTGTGGCATAGGTCCAAAGTTTTAAAGGAACTATGACAAAATTAATCTAATTTAATTAAATATAACTAACTAACTAATATTGTTTATTATTGCATTATTAGATATACATATAAAAATAAATATTAACTTTGGAAATGTAACTTTATTGACAAGTTAAAAATTAAAGTACAGTTGAAAGCAAGTTTAAACAGTTTGCCCTGAAAGTCTTAGGCGGGAGAAGTCTTGCAAAGTATTTCTAGAACTTGACTCACTCCATTGGAGATCAGGATTTGCCGCAATCATCTATAATTTTTTTTATTTATTGACCAACATTAAAGGAGAATTTTTGTGAGGCTGTTATTGATGAGCACCCAAATTTAAACCTCTGTCCTGGATTCAAATTTAAAATAAAGCTTTACGTATTTCAATATTGTATTGGAGGTAGAGTGAAAATTACATATAAACATTGTTGAAATTATATTTGTTATGAACAAATTTAATTATCAGTGAAACAAAAACGAAGTTGAAATGTTAATTAAGGGAATAACTATATAGTTACCAGTTTTTAACTACTTTATTTAAGCTATATACTACCTAAATTGTTATTAATCTGATACTATGTTGAAATACATATTCTAGAAAATTTATATACAAACAACAATGAACTTGTTAATTTATTAACTAATTTTTATTCATATAGAAGCTGTATGGTGTACTAATATTTATGTATTATGGTAATGGGTAAGGTAAATAGAAAGATATATACACTATATATTATAAATAAATACACAACAAATGAAATATATTTTCTTTATTTAAAAACACATTTAATCATGTTTTTGAAACCACCCAAAATAATATTTTAAATCAACCATTTTTCTATATGTGAGACAAAATAAATACAGCAAAAACAAGCTATAATAATATCTACCTTTCTATGATACCAATATAAGATCCAAAATGTAAAAATACTGAAAAATTATTAATTCAAAATATTACTTTCTTACACAAATTATTTACTATACTTATGTGGTTGAGTTTATTGGTAATAATTTTAATCAGATATAAAGTGTGGCAGTTATCAATAAAAAGAGGAAGGCTTTAAAGAAAAATAGTGCCAAGTAGATCACCGACTGACTGCTTTATTTTTTTTACATTTGTTACTGCAATATCTAGCAATATAAATAGGCCAATCTAGTTTATTATATTTTCTTTACGTACTGCTGATGGTATGTCTAATTTCTGCACAATTTTTCTCTTAACATTTATTAATAAACTCAAGCACTTTTCTAATCTACTTAAGGTATATCCTTAATAACCTCAGCCAGTTGTTCCCTGGAGAACATGTGGAACATTGACCCTGGAGTCATAGTGACAACTTCCACATTACTCTCTGACAATTTCTCTTCCATTACTTGCTTTAGAATTGTCAATGCAGACTTAATTGCCTCCTTAAGTGTCATGGACTTGTGGTACACCTCCTAAAAACATAAGATTATATATTAATAGCTATCTTACTCAAAATAAAGTAAATAAAATGTATTATTATTATAAACACTGAGACACAAACACTGAATTTAAAATAAAATTTCAGATTTCAATGTTAATTTTTATATTCTTGCTTATATTGTTATGGCAGTCCACTGATAAATTTCAAAACTTGAAAGAACCTTTAAACTCTGCTGAGCTCCTTCACTTCCTGAGCCAATTGCCTTAGCATCGTACTGCACAAATGTACCACTTGGATCCATATGGAATAGTTGAGGTCCTTTCTCATCAATGCCTATGACAAAAATGTAAGTGTTGGTGAGCTGATTGAGGGAATTCTTTCTTTAGAAGATTAAGAACATTATATTATTGGCAATGAATTTTGCTTTAAATACCTGCAAACATAACAGCTACACCAAATGGTCGAGACATAGCAGTCCCACTATCATCATCACTATCTCCAAATTGAATAGCCAGGTTAGACACAGCCTGGGCACATGATTCAACGCTCATCCTTTCATTGTATACAAACCAATGGTTCTGGCATTCTACACGAGCTCGTTCAATTAATGTTCTAAAACAAACAAATAAAAAAAGCTGTTATGTACATTGCAAGAAAATGACAAGCCATGTAAGGTACTACTTTAGTATTACCTTGAATCAGCCATAAGCCCGGAAACAGCACATGCGATATGGCGGTCTACTTCAACGATCTTTTCAATTGTTGTCGGCTCCATCAAAGGTGATGTGATTCTTTTTTCGACCGCCAATACAACACCCTCAGAAGTGCAAATGCCGATAGCAGTGGAACCCAACTTAATTGCTTCTATAGCATATTCAACTTGGAACAGCCTACCTTCAGGGCTGAAGGTATTAACACCGCGGTCGTACTCTGAACGCGTTAGAAACATCTGCAAGCCGGTATTTTCAGGTTACTAAGTTATAATTATTAATTAAGGAAGTAAAAATATGTACTTACATTGGTTTAGCTTTTATATTGTGTAAGAAGACTTTTGATTTAGGCTTTATACTTTTTTGTCAGCGCCTCATAAACTTTCAAGTTTTCTATTCACAAGAATGACAAACAAAAATGCAAAACTACTGATTGAGCAAGTCGATAGTGACAACGACAGCTACCAACTACAGAGTACAGCCTACAAATGACAAAGCTTTATTACACAGACTGGTTGCCTTTGCCTTTCCCATTAGGGATAAATTAATATCATTATTACACAGAGAATTTTATTTCTACTAACAATGCAAAAACTTCGTACTATACTCCTTAAATTGATAGATTTTTATGGGGTTTTATTGTTAATTATTATTTAAATGATGATGTTAACGTATAAATTATAATTTTATACACACACATCGATATTTTTTTAATTCCTTAAAGTAAGTTAATTCATATAGTTTTTACACACACATATATATATATATAGTATATTTATATATATATAAAGTAATTATACGTACATACTCATCATCGATTATAAAAGAGAGATTAAATAAAGTGTTTTTTTTATAAATATTTAATATGAAAATTAAACAACTATATATATATGAAAATTAAAAAAACAATATATATATATATTTGTTTAATTTTCATATTAAATATTTATAAAAAAACACTTTAATTAATCTCTCTTTTATAATCGATGATAAGTATGTACGTATAATTACTTTATACGTATTATTTAGTAGGTAAATAAATACATAGAATATTTGAGATTTATTGTGACGCAGTAAATTTAGGCCACACTAATTAGTTTTTACAATAACAAATAACAATTATACGTATAATTAATAAAAGAGGACAGACAAATAGAATACATTTATGCCCACTAGACCAGTATATTGAACTTCTAGTGGTCGAAAGTTTTTAATAAAAATAGGTAACGAATCGCTGAATGCAAATCTCTTACTAAAAATGTATTGTCTATTTAAGTTATACGTCATGGTCCATACAATCATAAAAAATCTCTTTATTATTGTGTGTGTTTGCAAAATCTCTAAAAAAGTGTTGTAAATATCTTAAGAAGAAAATAAAGTTTAAGATATACGATTCTAGTACGTTCTATAGAGATAAACATCGGTAGACTGCTTGAATTGCAATTTTCCAAGACCATCTTAAACAACAACACTAATCTAACGACAGGTGTCAATGTGTTGCATACTTCAATGCCTGTCTCAATTTCTTTGCAACGTGTGCAGGGATCTGTATGGCTGTTGAAACATATGTGTCCATAGACTGTGATTATGGTACATCTAACTTATAGACATTGTACAACAGTATATATATAGTAAAAGTAAACACGGTTCATCGACAGTATATATGTATTGTATGTCGGTTAAAGACGGTCATTGTTTCCAGACGATGATGACATAAAAGTAGAATTTTTACGTGCGTGGTCTGAATTTATTAAGTAGGTAAGTTAAGTAGAACTCCTCCACAACTATTTTAGCAAAGTAATTATATTATATAAAATTGAAGGTCTATCCCTGACTGGACATTTATTAATATTGTTACGAGCTAGGGGATCGGATAGAAAATGCCGTGGATTTCTTCAAGGGTTTATTTATTGGTAAATCAAATGAGGAATTTATGGGCACAAATTAATAGCAGAAATGCACTTATAGCACACAAAAACAATCACTTATTACTTCACTTATGCACACTTCACACAGTACTTTATCACTTATATTCACTTATATTCACTTTTATCGCTTCGGTGTTTCGCTCTTGTAATCGCATTCAAAACTAAGTGACTAGTCGCGTTTCGGCTCGCTTATATATCCCTGGGAATAATTCTAAACAATATTCGAGAACTTTCTAGGCGGGCTTGCTACTGAGTAGCGATTGCACAATTCTAGAACGTTCGCACTCTTTGTCTCTTTCGCACGTTGCTCCGTCCTTGTCGTACGGCGTTCTAGAGTGCTCGTCTAGTTTCGAGAAAGTTCTGATCTTCTCTCTCTCTCTCTCGTATCATTTCGTCCTTGTCTCACACCTAGAAAGTTCGGTCTAGAATATTCCTTCACCAAAGGGGTATAACTAGGCCTGAAAACGCCTGAAAACGGGTCTCCTGAAAACTGCACTACTCGACTACACATGTTCTGAAACCGACTGAAAAAAGGTTTCAGCTTCCTGAAAACTAGGGTAACATTATGAAAATTACAATTTTCTAATATGTGATTGACCCTCTCCTGAAACGGTCAGAAATCATATTACAGCTTGCTGAAAAGTTCTCTAACTAGTGGAAAAATCTAGAAACATTGCAGTCGACCCGTCTTCGTAACACTACCCCTTCTTTAGACATGCTCGTCCCGAGCATCATTACATCCTTTATAGGGAGCCAATCGATTTATGTGAACGACTTTCGGTTTGCTCCTTAAACCACCCACTTTCTTTATGCGATAGGTAACGTCATTTATCTTCGTGACTATCGTGTATGGACCGTCCCAGTCAGCTTGAAGCTTTGGTGATTTGCCTTTTCGTTTTGTTGGGTTATGGAGCCATACTTGCGAGCCTTCTTTAAATTCTATGTGATTCGTCTTTCTGTCATACCTAATCTTCGTAGTCTCACTTATTTTACTTTGTGATGCTCGTACGTGTTCATGGATTTCGTCCAGTTTATTACGCAGATCCGCAGCATATTCTGTAACACTCTCCGGTGTGTCAGGTGGTCGCCCAGTTACAATATCCGCTGGTAATCTAAGTTGTCTCCCAAACATGGCTAAAGCAGGAGTAACATTTGTGGTTTCATGAACCGCAGACCGGTATGACATTAGAAATAATGGAATATACTTGTCCCAGTCTTTTTGATGGTTGTCCACCAGTTTTGCCAAGTGCCTTTCCAAAGTTTGATTGAAGCGTTCCACCATTCCATCTGACTGTGGGTGATATGGAGTAGTCCGCGTCTTATGAATTCCCATTAATCGGCACAATTCTTGAAATAGTAGAGACTCAAAATTTCTTCCCTGATCACTGTGCATTTCCAAAGGTACTCCAAATCTAGAGAATACGTCATTTACAAGTATCTCAGCTACTGTAACTGCCTCTTGATTGGGAATAGGGAATACTTCGGGCCACTTCGTAAAATAATCCATAACAACCATGATGTACTTATTTCCTTTTTCTGTTAACGGAAATGGTCCAGCTATGTCAACTGCTATCCTCTCCCATGGAGCTCCGACATTGTATTTCTTCATACTCGCTCTAGTTCTCGACTGTGGGCCTTTAACAGCTGCACAAGCTTTACATTTCCGAATCCAGTCTTCTACATCTTCGCGGCAATGTATCCAATAAAATCTCTCTTTAATTTTCAAAAGAGTCCTTTTTACACCTAAGTGTCCGCCTGATGAGCCGTCATGAAACATTTCCAATATGTTGCGAATCTTGGCTCTTGGCACAACTAACTGTAGATGAGATGCATCCCCACGAGCGTTTTCCCATTTACGACATAACACCCCATTATGGAGAACTAAGCTATCCCATTGAGCCCAGTAACTCTTGGTCGTGGTGCTAGTAGATGCAACATCATTCCATCGCGGCTTTATAGCTGAAGATTTCATCCAGTCCAGAATTGGTTTAATGTCAGAGTCTTGTTGTTGCTCTTCCTGAATTAATTTACCACACCAATCTGGACTAATGGTATCCGTTCTGAGTATCCTCACATTGGCAACCTCTCTACCTTCGTGTCTTGTACAATGTTTACAGTCTTCCTCACATGGCCTACGAGACAATGCATCTGCGTTCCCGTGCGCTCTACCCTTGCGATGTTCAGTAGCAAAGTCATACTCTTGCAATTGTTCGATCCATCGAGCCACTTGTCCTTCTGGGTTCTTGAACTGAAGTAGCCATTTTAATGCAGCATGATCTGTTCTAAGACGGAACTTGCGACCTAGTAAGTATTTACTGAAATGCTGCAGCGTCTTCACAACAGCCAGTAGTTCCCTCCGAGTGACACAGTAGTTTCGTTCTGGTTTCGATAACGACTTGCTGAAGTAGGCTATTACTTCCTCGCGCTCACCTTTTACCTGTGATAGTACACCTCCGATGCCAATTCCACTGGCATCTGTATCTACCACATATTCGCCATCATGGTCCGGGTAGCCTAGTATCGGAGTCTCACATAGTTGGTTCTTGAGCTCATTAAATGCAACTTCACACTCTCCATCCCATGTGAATTTTCTCTTCTCTTCGGTGAGTCTGTGAAGAGGTTTTGCAATATCCGCGAAATTTTTCACGAATCTTCGGTAGTAAGAACATAAGCCTAAGAAAGCACGGACTTCAGTTTTATCTTTAGGTACTGGCCATTCCTTCACCGCAACTATCTTCTCGGGATCTGTTCGAACTCCGTCCTGCGATATAATGTGACCCAAGTAGCTCACTTCTCTTTTAAAAAATAAACATTTCTTTGGACTTAATTTCAGGTTGGCTTTATGGAGTCTGGTGAGCACCCGTTGCAGATTCCGTATATGATCTTCAAAATTTCTCCCAATGATGACTACATCATCCAAGTATACTAAGCAGGCTTGTCCTATCAGTCCTGACAGTACTTTCTCCATTAGTCTTTCAAAGGTAGCAGGCGCATTGCAAAGCCCAAACGGCATAACTTTAAACTGCCATAGTCCTTTTCCAGTTGAGAACGCTGTCTTCTCTTTATGACTTGGGTCTATCTCCACCTGCCAGTACCCACTTTTCAAGTCTAAAGTTGTAAACCATTTTGCCCCACTTAAGGTATCCAAGGTGTCATCTATTCTAGGTAAGGGATAACTGTCCTTCTTTGTGATATCGTTAAGACGACGGTAGTCGACGCAGAACCTTAAACTGTTATCCTTTTTCTTGACTAAAACTACTGGAGAGCACCAAGGGCTGGAAGATGATTCAATGACATTATGATTTGACATTTCCGCAATCATCTTGTCTATATTCTTTTCATATGCGACAGGTACTCGTCGCGGTCGCAAACGTATCGGTGCTTCGGTTCCAGTCTCAATTCGATGTTTAACTACACCTGTCCTGCCTAGATCTCCATCGTGTGTAGCAAACATGTCTGAAAATGACTTCAATAGTTCCTTTGCTTTCAACATTTCTTCTTTTGACAAGGTTACCTTACAGTCCTTTAATACTTCTTGAACTATATCTCGTTGTTTACTGACTGTACTATTTTCAGTGATGGATCTATAGACGTCATACCCACCCTTCAATGTATTACCTTTTAGAGAAACTACCTCATCTCTACACTTGAACGTGCCGTTCTTCAAGTCAATCTTACAGTTGTAATGCTTCATGAAGTCTAAACCGATAATACAGTCATCCACGATGTCAGCAATAACCACCTTATGTCTGTATGATCTTCCCCCAATCTTGAAGGTAGCGATACCTTCCCCTCGAACGGTTATGTGCTGACCAGTAGCTGTAAGGAGCTCTACATTTCCACCAGAAAGGCTTTTGTAAAATGACTTCAGAAGTTGGTATCTAATTACTGTCCGGGAAGCTCCAGTATCAAGGGTTAACTCACACCTACATCCGTTTACTTCTCCGTCGATAACAATGGTATTCCCATCCTGAGTTTGAGTGATCATAACTTTTGGGGCCTTCCTTACAGAACCGGCCAGCACCCGCCCCGTGGTCCTGGCTTCTACTCGTTTCCCTGCCGCTGTTCAGCGGCAGTCACACCCGCTGCTTCCGGTTCCCCACGTCTAGTCTTTATTTCGCCTCTGAGATCTTTTTTAGGGCATGAAAACCTCATATGCCCTATTTCCCCACAGAGGTAACAGGTGGGTCCACGTTGGGTACTTGGTTTTTCCGTGACAGCCCTAATGCGGTTAGGTCGATGATCCTTGCAAAATGCTTCCACCTCCAACGCATGGGCAAGAGCATCCTTAAGTTCCTTATGGTGACCGAGGTTCACAGCCATTCGAATTTCACGGTCTCGAATACCGTCGACAAAAGCTTGAACCAGCATCTTGTCTGCAACATCTGGTGAGGATGCGTAGGCCTTCCTTACCAGCTTCTCTATTTCAAGTCCCCATTTTTGCAAACTTTCATTTGTCTGCTGTATTCTATCTTTCAATTGAGCCCTGTAAACGTGCTCTAAATGTGCGTCTCCATACCGTGATTCCAGGGCATCTAGCAGTTGCTTCAACGTCACCTTACCTTTCTTGGTATCTAATATGGAGAGGGCTTCGTCTCGCAGTCCCAGAATAAGGGCGGTAACAGCTTGATCGTCAGTCCACCCGTTTGACTCTGCTACAGTCTCAAACTGCAGCTTGTACGCGCCCCAAGAAGATGTACCATCAAAGGGAGGCACTTTCACATTTCCAGGTGGTGCTACAGTCGTGACAACACCAGAGGTCTTCAGGCATTGGATTTCATTTTCTAATCCAAGGATACGTTTATCCTGCTTGGATTCCAAATTCTCGATCTTTTCATCTACCTGTATTTTCAGGTCACAAAGTTTTTCTCCTATACGGCGAGCCTGCTCCTCTTGACGTCGTGCCTGCTCCTCTATCATGCGACGTGTCTGAGCCTGTTCTTCCATCATTTGGCGTGTATGTTCGTCTTGACGGCGTGCCTGTTCTTCTTGACGGCGTGCCTGTTCTTCTTGACGGCGTGCCTGTTCTTCCATCATTTGTTTTGTCTGTTCTTCCTGACGGCGTGCCTGTTCTTCTTGACGGCGTGCCTGTTCTTCTTGACGGCGTGCCTGTTCTTCCTGACGGCATGCCTGTTCTTCTTGCCGGCGTGTCTGTTCTTCAATCATTTGACGTGTCTGTTCTTCCTGACGGCGTGCCTGTTCTTCAATCATTTGGCGTGTCTGTTCTTCCTGACGGCGTGCCTGTTCTTCCTGACGGCGTGCCTGTTCTTCCTGACGGCGTGCCTGTTCTTCCATCATTTGTCGTGTCTGTTCTTCTTGACGGCGTGCCTGTGCTTCCATCATTTGCTGCAGAGCAAGGAGGATGTTGCCATCGTTACTTTCACCCATCCCGCGGTTCGCATCGAAACTTTGTCGCCGGGCGGCGTCGCGTGCTGATTGCGCCCTTGTCTGCACTCCCTCCGCAGCTGAAGACTCTGCCACAGACTCCTCTTGATTCTCCCTTGGAGTAATTGGCATGTTTCTATCCCACTTCTGACACCAAAATGTTACGAGCTAGGGGATCGGATAGAAAATGCCGTGGATTTCTTCAAGGGTTTATTTATTGGTAAATCAAATGAGGAATTTATGGGCACAAATTAATAGCAGAAATGCACTTATAGCACACAAAAACAATCACTTATTACTTCACTTATGCACACTTCACACAGTACTTTATCACTTATATTCACTTATATTCACTTTTATCGCTTCGGTGTTTCGCTCTTGTAATCGCATTCAAAACTAAGTGACTAGTCGCGTTTCGGCTCGCTTATATATCCCTGGGAATAATTCTAAACAATATTCGAGAACTTTCTAGGCGGGCTTGCTACTGAGTAGCGATTGCACAATTCTAGAACGTTCGCACTCTTTGTCTCTTTCGCACGTTGCTCCGTCCTTGTCGTACGGCGTTCTAGAGTGCTCGTCTAGTTTCGAGAAAGTTCTGATCTTCTCTCTCTCTCTCTCGTATCATTTCGTCCTTGTCTCACACCTAGAAAGTTCGGTCTAGAATATTCCTTCACCAAAGGGGTATAACTAGGCCTGAAAACGCCTGAAAACGGGTCTCCTGAAAACTGCACTACTCGACTACACATGTTCTGAAACCGACTGAAAAAAGGTTTCAGCTTCCTGAAAACTAGGGTAACATTATGAAAATTACAATTTTCTAATATGTGATTGACCCTCTCCTGAAACGGTCAGAAATCATATTACAGCTTGCTGAAAAGTTCTCTAACTAGTGGAAAAATCTAGAAACATTGCAGTCGACCCGTCTTCGTAACAATATAATGGATATATAGTTACTAAGTACAGCATTATTTTTAAATCGGTCCAGTAGCTTTAAGTTAATTCGTTACATATACCAAATTCAAAGTAGTAGTATTAGTCTAGATGAGGTTGCAACTTTGAAAACGAATAGGTGCAGTATGTACCAATTATTCCTGATAGAAAGTAAAATTGTTTAAATTTATTTTTATATATTTAATATAAGAATATAATCTACATAATATGTGCCACATAGTTGATTGCTATTAAAAATATTACCAATTTTAGACTGATAGAATATTCAGCTGTTTGATCAAAAATGCAAAACAAACAAAATAATGTAATATATATATATGTAAAAATATGTGACCAAATCATGTTTTTGACACTATAGGTCTCTAGAGTAATTTTCGCAAGACCTCTACATTTTTAACTGCTATTTGATACAAAAAAAAATATTTTACAGTTACATCAACAAACATTCAAAATAATATGGCGGGCACGAGTGGAGGTCACTCACCTAAAACAATACAAGGTATAGATAATATAGAGAAACAGGCCAAATTTTATTCTTTAAAGTATTCATCGGGAGAACATGGCAGGTTGTATATTCTTAATGATCACGTGTTTCGGTATTACATGTCGCCCACCGGAGAGTTCTTGGATTATCCGAAACCTCAAAACCCAAACGACAAAGCAAAGATTGTTGAAAAGAATCCGGACAGCTACGGGTATGACGCATTTAATAACTCTACACTACGGAATGCAAAAACACATTATATTGTAGAAACCGGAGATATTAATATTATTTTCGATAACATAAGCGGAACAATGGCAATACACGACTCTCGGAAAAGTAAAGATGTTTTTAATGAATTCAATTCTTTATCATATGAGGATCATAGTTGTACACAGACAATCACACAAAGCCCTGATGAGTATTTCTTTGGAGGAGGTATGCAGAACGGTCGTTTCACTCATAAAGAGGAAGTAATAGATATTGTAAATACTAATAATTGGGTTGATGGAGGAGTGACGTCCCCGTGCCCTTTCTATTGGTCTACGCACGGTTATGGTGTCCTAAGAAATACTTGGCAACCCGGTTTGTACGATTTCGGAGCATATTCCAATGAAATCATACAAACAAGTCACAAAGGAATTGATTTTGATGCATATTTCTTTATTAACTCTAAAGCTAGAGACATTTTAAGAGATTATTATGAGTTAACAGGAAATCCACTAATGATGCCCGAGTATGCATTTTACGAGGCACATCTAAATGCTTTTAATCGAGATTATTGGGTGGAGGTTACATCTAACGTTCGTGGCGCTATTTTGTTCGAAGATGGAAAATATTATAAATGTTATCAGCCTAAAGACATGGATGGTAAACAAGGAATTTTGGAATCACTGAATGGTGAAAAAGACAACTATCAGTTTTCAGCGCGAGCCATGGTAGACAGATACAAGAGGCATGATATGCCACTCGGTTGGTTTATACCAAATGATGGATATGGCTCTGGTTATGGCCAAACTGATACATTAGAAGGAGATATTGATAATTTGAAACAATTCTCAGGTTACGCAGCAATTCATGGTGTTGAGGTTGCTCTTTGGACCGAGTCTAATTTGGAACCTATTGATCTTCTCAATCCCAAAAAAGGTGATAGAGATTTAGCTAAAGAAGTCAGTATAGCAAACGTAGTTGCACTAAAATGTGATGTCGCATGGATAGGTAGCGGGTACTCGTTTGCATTTAGCGCTGTAGATAACGCCTTTCGTATATTTGTCAGAAATACGACACGACGCCCCCTAATCATCATGGTGGATGGTTGGGCTGGGACACAAAGACATTCAGGAATCTGGAGTGGGGACCAAACTGGAGGGCAATGGCAATATATTCGATTTCATATTCCGACTTATGTTGGTGCAGGCCTTTCTGGGATTCCGATTGTAGGCTCTGATATGGATGGTATTTATGCAGGAGATTTAAGGGAAGTTAATGTACGAGACTATCAATGGAAGACTTTTACACCCCTTCAGTTGAATATGGATGGGTGGGGTCGGTTTCCTAAAACTCCTTTTAGTTTTGATGAAGAAGCGACCTCTATTAATCGAGCATACCTAAAGTTTAAAGCAATGCTTTTGCCATATAACTATTCATTAGCGTATGAAGCAACACAGGGGTTGCCCATGGTACGAGGTATGTTTTTGGAATATCCTAATGAAAATTCATCATATACAAATGACTCAAAATATCAGTTTATGTGGGGATCAAATATTCTCGTCGCTCCCATTTACAATAGTAACAAACTCGGAGATGATTCAGTGCGTGATGGTGTATATCTACCGAAGGAGGGACAGATATGGATAGATCTTTTTACGGGTGAGAGGTTTCAAGGTGGAAAAATTTACAACAAAATACTCACGCCATTATGGAAAATACCGGTATTTATCAAAGCTGGGTCAATTATTCCAATGACGAATCCCAATAATAATCCTTATGAGGTGGAAAGAGAAAACAGGATATATACCATTTATCCTAATGGGAAATCCAGTTATGTAACATATGAAGACGATGGCATATCGACACAGTATTTGGAAGGACAAAATGCAAGCACAGAAATTACAGTAAGTGGCCCAAAATCAAATTCAGTTGGTGATTTGTTAATAAAAATAGGAAAAACCAACGGAGATTATAAAGGTATGATAAAGGAACGAACAACCATATTGCAAATAATGTCCTCTAAAAATGTAAACGATATGAAAATCGCTATAAATGGAGAAAATTTAACAATTGAGAAAGTACACACAGAGGAGAAGTTCAATGTGGGAATAAATTGTTTTTGTTTCACAGAAAACTTTTTTTTAAATCCATTCATGAAAGAATTTAGCAATATTGGCCAAAAGTTTCTGCTGATAAAAATAGAAATGGTAGATATTGTTACTACTGAAATAAATGTCAAGATTAGGGATTATTCATGTAAGGATTTCAAACAAACATTTGGCAAAATAGATGAAATCAATTCAAATCTAGAAATTCCATGCTTGAGAGTAGATAACGACGAAACAACACCAACAAGTGTAACACTGGATTGGGATTTAGTTAAAGATATTGACTATTATGAAGTATTAAGAGATGATGTAATTTTTACAAATATTACAGATACAAAATTTACTTTTGATTCATTTACAAATGATACAGAACATGCTTTCAAAATTCGGTCAGTTAAAAGCAATAAAGCATCAAATTGGAGCAAATTAGTCAAAGCAAAAACTTGGGAAGACCCATTTAAACATATTATTCCAGGAGTGAAGGTAACTTGTAATTTGCCATGTCAACCAAATCAGGAAGTATTTAATATAGCAAATACAAATCCAGCTAAGATCTGGCATACACATTGGACAGATAGAGGCCAAGCTAAATCTGAGCCATTGAAGCTAAAATTTGATTTAAATGATGTGTATGATGTTGCAAAAGTTGATTATTTTCCTAGAGATGATGCAGGTAATGGTACATTTCTTGAACTGCAATATAAATATTCTATTAATAATAAGGAATGGTCGCCTCTATCAGAAATTATAAGATTTAATCACAACAGTCAAACTAAAAGCATTGATCTGAATGCTCGATTCAGATACATTGAATTTATTGCAACAAAAACTGTTGGGGATTTTGGTTCAGGAAAACATATGTTATTTTATAAAAAGTAATGTCTATCCCTTAAAATAATAATTTATGTTTTATTGTTTTGTATCATATATAACCTCTATATATATATAAGTATTTGTCACATTTTTGCATTTATTTAGTAACACTCCCAAAGCTTAATTGCGAATTCTGGAATTGGAATATGGACAAATTTCATATGAAATATTAATTTATTTATAAAACACAAATTTACTTAAATGGTCAATTCTGCAAATCTTCAGCATTTCTTACTGCCACTATAGTACACACAGATGTATTAGTATCAAACACACAACTTATAGACAAGTCTTCTAGTACACAGCTGTATTCATGATCAGGGTATTTAGTTTTTACATACAAAGACCTTGGATCGTCTGAAAGTAAAATTTCAATACTAGTCTTAAAACTCACTGCCCTATCTCCAATCAATGTATGAAGTCTTTCTAATGCTTCATTTGTGAATCTGACATTATATGTTTGTGATGGAGGATTTGTTATCCAATTTGGTACTCTGATACCATCACTAATGTTCATAATCCTTTGAGGAGGAGTGAACCGTTCCTGGCCATCTGGATTTCCCCTATGTACAGGAGATTCATCAATCCGATTTGTGCTTAATGGTGAAACAGCAGATATGCTTTGAATGGGTGAGGGTATTTCATCATCAAATGGTGAATCAAGAGTATTAATATCGACACCTATGGGGTTTTGGACACAGGGGCTGGGTCTGAAAATTAAATTAGACATTAATGTTTAATGTACTGTAAAATGTAAGTCTGTCAAATAAATATACAAGTACAAAAATACTCAGTTATAACAAATCATTAATATAATTGAATAAATTTGTATCAACAAGTCTTGCATTTATTGACAACCTTATTACTTATAATTACGTTGATAGAAATATATAATGGCTTTTTGAATTCTAGAGGAATGCAGAATTGGTTGAATTTTATATTTATATAATTACCTCCCACTATTTATTTGTAAATTATTTAATTCCAAAGTATCACTTGTCCCTTCAGTGGGTGGTCGATCCAAGGAAATGGATGAAAATGTTTGTATGGGATAATCATATTGTGGAATATATGGTTTTATATCAAGAACAGGTGTGCCATTAATCATGTCCACACCACGGAAAATAATTTTGTTTCCTGAAACATACATAAAATACAATTGAGTCTGGGGTTTACTTTAGAAAAAGATACCTGCTGTGTATAAGATATTCATGCAAAAATGTAATCATCAACAGATAGGAATTGTTAAGAAAAGATCATATTCTTTTACAATATCAAATTTGAGAACCAGTTATGTGCATTAATGTACAGTAGGGAGAGACAAGTAATATCTACCTTCAATATTATGTATCTTGACCAATGATAGACCTATAGGGCAAGGCCTATGTGGGGACCTAGTGGAAAATACCCCCCTTTTCTCACCAGCTAGACGTGGTGGCGAGATTTTAGGTGGCGGACTTGTACTTGCAGTAGAATGGAAATGAAATATTATCCTGAAATGTAAATATAATTATTAGTCCCACAAAGGTAGATGTTGAGTCACCACCTCTATTATAAATATAGAATGACATACAATTCCCAAGAGAACATGTAGATTTTAGTGTAAGTAAAACCATTTATGTATTTAGCAATGAATTCAAAGAATATTACCATATATTTCAGGAAACATATAGTCTACTATAAATATAAGAAAATATTTTAGAATTCGTGAGGTTATTTGTAAGTTGTAATCTCTAGAAATGAATTTGAAATTTCTTTCAATAGAAAGCTACATTATTCTTGAGTGACATTAGACTTAGATTATTTAATAAATATATTTGGTGTTTATCCATTACTTATTATACACAAAGAAAATGTTATATTTATATTAATATAAAATGTCATTAGAGTAGAATTTGTTGATTTTGTAGTATTAAAGTATACCATACAAAAACTTCTCTAGAATTTTTTTATTTATTTCAGAAATACATACATTATCCTTACAGATATTATTAGAGACCTAATCAACATCAAACTCAAAATAGGATAATGAGTATCTAACAAATCAAATTTGGCAAATAAAAAGTACCATATATTTTATAAATTCCAATTACAAATTAGAATTGATATTAAGTATATTATATTCTAATTTATAGTCATTATTTATTTCTGTGGAATTCATAGAAAAAGGATAAAACCTATTTAAACAGTATTGACATGAAACATACCACATATGGGAAAACTCCTCTAAGCCACTCAATGCATGTTCAGGGTTATTAAATGTGTCTGTATTTATAACAACAACACCTTTAGCGTTGGATAAAACTGAGGGCTGTCGAGGTACTGCACGTTTATTCTCAAAGGTTGTTTCTATATATCCTATTGGAGAATATGAGATATCTTCTGATGGTGATGGTGTATCTTGGCTTTGTTGATTAGAAATGTATGTTGCTGCTGAAATATAGTACATTTTCTTTATTTTATTACTATTATATTAAGCATTAAGGCTGTCATGGACGTTTTCGTAGAGATCCCAACATCTTAAGACAAAAGCATTAAACAAATAAAAATAATTATCAATCTACCTGTCTCTATACAATTGGCACATCGAAATCCACTCAACATTGTTTTGACTGTTTTTATTTCTTTACTGTGTTCATGTTTAAGTGCCGCTAGCTTTTGCCTGTAAATTCACAAATTATAAAACGTATATTTTACTAGTTATTTGGAGGTAATAGTATCAGATAGTGTAACTAGCTAATATTAGAATCTATCTCCTATTGTAAATCAATGACACAGATGCCACAGGCATCTGTGTCTAAAGTAAATCCGTTTACAGTAGAATATTAATAAGCTTACCTTAGATTTTTTAGTTCTGTTCTAGTCAAGACAATTTGGTTTTGGTAGTATTCAAGGCTTTCAGACATTTTCTTATTATTAGTCAACTCAACGTGTTAAAAACCTAACCAATTGCTTATCGTTGAACGCAAGTTTACCACAGCATTTTTAAATTAGAAGACAAAAATAATGGAAACTATAGTAGATATATAAAATGTCAGTTGTCAAGTTTAAACTTTATATATCCGTGAATTGTCAAATTATGTAACATTATAATCTGGGAAAGTTCAGTTACAATCTTTCTACCTAAATAATGTACTTTATACTCCTAAGTTGGTAATTAGTTAATTTAATAAAAACATTTCCTTATTTAAGTTTATTTCATTGTTGGGAAAAAATTATAACAATAAAATCTGTAGGCGAATATTCTGTGTCTTGAAACAATTGTGTAATAGATGTAGAATATTCGCTTAGGCAGGTAACCAACATAAACCCGAGCTTGTCTGGAAGCTCTTAAGTGGCAGCATAGAGCACAGTGGGATAATATCCTGCTTGCCTGAACTGTGAAAAACCGGACCGATCATTTACCGACGACCTTTGGCATATAGTCACGGACACCTATTGCTTTTTGGAATGTAAAATAGCTCAGCAACGACACTCGACTAGCACAAGCAGAAGCAGAAATGCTTACATACAATTTGCAAATACTTGGGTAAGGCGCACTTCACTATACATATAAATGGTGAACTAAAAATGTCCCAAGGCCTAGCTCGTCTACACTCCGGGAAGGAAATTGAATTTGATTAAAGAGGAAAGACAAGTTTTTGGACTGGAAATCTCAGCCCGGGCCCGTCTCAGCAAGAGCCCGAGAGATCTCTATTGTGCGGTGTTATTCTCTCACCAATACCTAAGCAAAGGAGACCAAGGATGTCTTTTACAACGCAGAAACAAGATTTTGTGATTATCATGGGGGATCTTAACGCAAAGGCGAAAACACTAACTGTGAGCATAACATGGGCATAACCGGCATTGAAGCACGAAACGAGGAGGGTGAACGTTATATAGAGTTTTGCCAATACCATGACCCGACCCTCAGTGGTACACTATTCTTCCATAGAGATGTATATAAGTGTACACATGGAACTCACCTGATGACATCACGAAAAACTAAATTAATACCTTTATACTACTTCTTCTTTCGGCTTCTGGCACTCATCGCGATTGTACAACCAGTCGGTGCTCCTGGTGGACCTAGGAACAAATTCCGCTTTCGCTTCACCAGACTTCACGCTGACGTTGACGCAATAGACGAAAATGCATCATAGTGGCCTACACCGAGAACAGCTCTTTCGTCTAGGTCTCACTAAGTATTCAAGCGTGGACTAGATGTCAACATCGACTTGGAAGTTGGTAAATGACGTTATATCGGAAGCGTCGTGTCTGAAACGGGAGGTACAGAAAAAGACATTTATTCACGTATTGCCAAGGCCCGAGCAACATTCGAACAACTTCGACCTGTATGGCAGTCACGGATGTTGACGCGTCAAATCAAGCTTAAATTATTCGGATCCAACGTCAAATCTGTGCTGCTCTATGGGAGTGAAACGTGGAACGTCACTAAAGACATCTCGCTCCGGCTTCAAGTCTTCTCGGTATTCTGGGTGGGAAGACTGGCCTGGGAAGATCTCTAATGAGCAACTTTGTGATCGCTGTCGAGAAACCCCGATCAGCCAGCAGAATAAATGAAGCAAGTGGAAATGAATATACTCCGAATAGATCCCAATCATATCCCCACGGAGGTGCTTAATTGGAACCCGCAAGAAAAGTAGAAGCGTTGCCGTCTCAAGCAAACCTGGCGTCGTACAGTTGCAGTTGGGGCGAAGAGAGTCGGAAAGACTTGGAGCGAGGTGAAATACAAGGCTCAAGACCGAACGCATTGGAAACTCACTTTGAACGTCCTCTGCTCTACCTTCGAGTTATAGGACATAAAATCGTAAATCAATAATTTTACCTTATATTATAAAAACTAAAATATGCATAGTGGTATTTCAGCACCACTATTTATAAGGCTAAAACATAAGGTAAATCCTGAAGTCAATCGACAAAAGTTGGATACAAATGATGACAATATAATAATAAATTTGTTAAACTTCACTTTTGTAATGATTAATTACGGTTTATAAAGTAGTAAAAACTAGCAATGACTGTCTGTGTATGCAACTTGATTTGGATAAACTTCTGCATTGGAGTGAATTAAATAAACTCCAGTTTATTAACTATGACAAATGTGAAGAGACGACCTTTAGTGCCTTTCCAAATAAAATTCTCTGCGACTATAGAATAGGCTATAATCAAATTTGGTTTAAGCGTAATTAAAAACGAGACGGAAAACGCATACTTGCTGGGAGAGCTCATGAGTCTGTACGTTCCGGACAATTATAACCACAGCCGGAAACATAACCTTTTTTTCTGTGCGTTCGGCTCGCACTGTCCAGCGTCAACAAGCTCCCATTCCTCGGTTACTCTCACTGCTTAATGGGCTCACCGGAGAACGACCTATTTCTGAAGCGTATTGGGGTAATAAACTGTGATTTAACCATGTACTTGGAAAAGATTATAGGATAGCAGGAGGTTTACTGCCAATTTTGTAAATAGCTTAATTGTATTTTATTTTAGTTAGAATTTAACCATGCATGGGCTGTAAATAAATAAATAATAATTACTATAGTACTTCTTACTTTAAATTGAATTAATATTATTCCGTTGGATGATATTTTACTTATATTAATGACTTTTACTAGTTAAGACTTTTAGAGATGCGGAATGCCGCATACATACTCATACTAATCGTAAATTCAATTCATAAGTAGTACTTTCAAAGTTTTTTTTTAACTTTAAGCCATTTATTTGTGACTGATATTCACTTTTCATATCTACTTTGTTCCAGTTTTTTTATGAGGAGGGAAGTCGCTAAGCAAAAGGTAAAAGACGATACTCAACAACGACTTTAATGATTGATTTATGTACAGAACGGGTTGCAGCTTGATGATCTTATCAATCCAGCATTGCGGACACATCCACTAATTACCAATCGAAGATTTGCATGGAATACCCATTTGCTGTGAATTACTGCTGATAGGATTACTCAGCATACGGTGACTTGTAGCTGTCTGAATTTATTTTATTCAATTATTTATACCTCCTGTCTACTTTAATTTATTGATTTCCACATCTGACCGTGTATTGGAAATTGGACATGTTAATCAGAGTATTTAATAAAATTGCTATAGTTTTGCTGAAACGTACATATAACATATCCTGATACATAAGGTTATAATATTATTATTATTACGCTTTGTGATTGAAGTAATATATGTAATAAATAATATGTATCGTATTTTCTAGTTACTACGATTCTGATATAAAATTATTATGAAAATACGCTTGAAACTACCTTGCGTATTATTGTACAGTAGTGAAATAGTGTAGTTTATTTGATTTGATGATGACAGAAAAACGTTTTACAACCTATTAAATTTATACCTTATATTTATATTACCTCCACGACCATGTCGCAGATTTTATATTTGTTTCGTGATATATTTAGTAGACTAGTCGGTTTAGCTTTCAGCGTCTAACAGACGCTGTCGATTTTTGGTTCTAAGGTTGGCATTTCTCACGATGATGATTCTACCTTAGAGTCCTGTCCAACACTGATCTATATAAAGAGTTAGATTCTACATACGGATTTTTTTTTATTAGGTAAATGAAACATATAGATACTACTTGTGAAAATTTTATTACAATTTAGGTGGTTTAAATAAATTAGGCCTTACTTTATGGAATGCGTTAATATTAAGTACTTGGCGTGAATAATTCCTACGATTACGTAGTTGTTTAATAGAAGAATAGCTGGAAGAAGCTGATTGAATAGAATTTAGCCAATAATCCTTAAATATAATTATTTTTGAGATATTTTAAAGCCGCTGAGTATATACAAACGTTACATGCATATAAAGAAAAATACTGGTGGCATATTTACATGAATGAATACTAGCAGTTAAATTTAAAATACTTATTAAATTATAAATTCTTAGTGATATTTAACTTCAAAATAAATAATAAATTGTAAAGTGATAGAACGTTCAAATTTAAAAGCATTAAATCACAATAATTTGATTGATATTTTAAATCATGTTGCAAAATATTAAATTACTGAAAAATATTATCTGATTTATAAACTAAATTCTTGTCTCTTTCTTACTAATTGTGATTACACGATATTGATAAGAGATAAACGAGTAATTCTGTTAGAATGGTGCAATTAGAATTTAATTTTTACGAATAACAATAGTATTTAAATAGGTATAGATGTTTTAACCAGGGACATGCGTTATTAAAAACCCGAGGATTATACTACTGAATATATGAATGTGAAAAATCCATCTTAGTATGTATCAATATATAACACTTAAATATTTAAGGTACCAATAATATTATAAATTATATTTTACAATCAAATCTACGTAGCTACACATAATTAGTAAACACACTTAATATAAATCATAGTATTAAGTACAAAAATGCGCACTATTCGATATATATGTTGCCATAGCTAAAATGTTTGTGTTCACTTGCACACGTGAATTTCCGTGCGCGTTACACACTTTTCGCAAGAAACGCGACAACACCAGTGAAATTTACATCGACATTTTGTTTCTTCGACAGATTGTATCGTGTTGTAACCTCTTCCGCAACAGAGAGTTTCACATCCATCTTCACCTGTAACGTATTACTTGATTAATACTTAGAAAATATCCAAAAAGTATTAATATTGAAAACTTAAACTGTTAAAACATTTAATAGACATTTTATTATCATGCTATGTTATGTTATATATATTACAATTCTAATTTTACACACATATATATATATATGAAAAATTTGAGACTACTAAAAAATATAGACATCGCTAGATAGTTTGGCCACGTTTATGGACTCGTTTACATATAACACATTATAACTATATTTACTTAATATTTTTTACACATCTTAAATAACTAATTACCCCGAGATGTTCGATTGCAGTGTCTCCCATGTGTCCCAAAGGAGCCTGTCATTGGTTCCGCTTCACAGTAGGAAGGAGATGGTTCCAGGAAAACCAGTTCAGATTTTCTTGGTTGCCTGCCAACGCCTGCGTTCTGTCTTGGCCTGGAGAATATAAAATCTTATGGGCTACTAGGACATTTTCTTCTGTGCCTGATACACACCGACCATATGAGCAAGTACTATATGCACAGCCAAGATTCGACCGCACAGATTAAGATATATACTAGGATAACACTACTCAAACAGTAGTAAAATTAGGTAAGTTAATATGTGTGTGGTAAATTATTATTACTTCATTATAAATAATTATGATCAAGGAAATAAATTATATAAAGTAATATTTTATTGTTTTGGTCCTTTCACATATTCGTACTGGCAACATTTTTTTAAATAGCTTCTTATATACTGTATATTAGTTTGAGTAGAATTTCCGGTGACATTACCTCCGTATAACCAAATGCGTCTGTGGTGCATGTGTGGCAGGCGGAGGGTGGGGTGTTACCAGTCTCGCGCGGTGATACTTCTCCCTCAGCGCAGCGCCAACAGCGCGAAATGGCGGCAAAGCGCGCCAACATGTGCGCAGGGCACACGATCCAGATACACCGTGACATTTGCACTCGCGCCGAACTAGGTCCTTTACTATCTGTAAATTAAACTGTTTAAATTAACTTTGTTTAATTTAAACAGTATATTAAATACTTTCTTTAAATTTAATTTTGTCTTGCTATTCCTAGCGCGACTTTAGCTTTTGTATGGAAATAGGAAAACGAGTATCTAAGCCTTAGAGACGTTGAGAGGCTAGGTTGCCATAATATTATCTAAACATAAAAATGACTGCTCATGTTCATTTTTTGCATATTGACCAATATAAGTACAGCGGTTGTATGTTGTTTTTTGTAATTATTGTAATATTGTAAATTGTTGAAGATTGCGATGCAGACGGAGCCGGTCATAGTGTTCATATTTAAAATTGTGCTTTTATTTTTAACACGATTGCCATCCATAAAAATACAAGAACCAGTAATTCACTTTACAAGACACATCTATAAATTGCTTTCAAACGTGCTCATTAAAATTACATACGCTTACAATCTACATGTTCATTACAAGTAATAAAAGATAAAAGTAACAAAAGCCCTCTAAGTGTTAAGCATTAATAAAATTGAATTACACATGATTAAAGTGCACCTTCTTGTATGGACACCTTTATTTTGTTTCTTTTTACATTTTTGTAGATAAAAACAAAATACATTATTATCTATAGAAGCGAGTCGCAGTTGGCGCGAAAAATGACGACATGTACGTTTTCATGTTATTATAGGTCATTAATAAGTACCTTATTAACAATATAGTAGTTATTTGTGTGCATTTCAGTATAATATAAACACATTTTTATGTAAATATGTTTTTAATATCATTTTGAGAGAGCTTTTTTTAGTCAGGTTTAAGTTTAGTATAGCGAATACTTTACGTAGTAATTAGTTTATTCTATAATTTGAGTAATAGTTTTCCGGGTTAACCACGAGTCACTATAGTTTAATAGTTTTATGACTTTAATACCTATTTTTTTTTTCAGTTTAATAAAACTTAGATGAACATTACCTCCAATTCAATTAGAATGATAATTTAAAATTAAATAGAGTCTAGTTTATTCATATAACATTATAATGACCGCACTTTTCTAAAGCCTTTAACACAATTATATAGAACTAATATGAAACGATTATGCGTATTATAAACACGAAACTTTAGGGGAGGTCCATAATAAAGTTAAACCGTCCATGTAGTTTGCTCTCTTGTATCGCTGCAGGGTAATTGCCCCCTCGATACACGGTACATCGTTTCGCACAATAATGTAATTAGACCCTGTGGCTACGAATTACGATATTAGGACCACGACTATACAAATTACAATACAAATGGGAAATTATAACCATAATTTTGAAACTATAATATAATTAAGAACCAGATCTTGATTACATTGAATAAATATAAAGCTTTGATAGACTTGATAATTTTAAAATTGTTTTAATATTAACTCGCCACGTCATATGTTCCTTACGGTAATTTATTCGTATGAAAACGTAGCTAAAAAAGATAACATAAGTTGTTGTGATCAGTTAGTTAATTAGGAAAGTTAGTTAGTAGCTGACCTACTAGTACTCCTGTGTCTGACACACGCCACCGACCTTTTGGTTCTAAAGCATGCCGGTTTAGGGATGAGAGAGGGATAGAGGAAAATACATTTGTTTCACATTAATTACTTAAAGAAACGTTATTAAACCCAATCAAATATCATTTATGCTCCGTACGCAAACTTATATCGATAAAACGTATATCTTGGGATCTTTCAATATTTTTTTGATACATCCCTCCATCATAATAATGTTTCTTAAACAGAAAAATCTGTGTTATAAAGCTGTAAACAGAATAGCCAAGTGGTTATTACGTCTAGTCCCTCATCAAAGTTGAATTGATTGAAAGCTCTCATATAATTTATAACATGGAACATCTAAAGAAATTGCTGTTACATTTCAAAATTATACACTCGCACGGTTCGTTGAAGAGTTTATAGGACTCCGATTCTTGATAAATATTAAACCAGTGTATGTACAGGATGTATTCATTTCGTCAGAAACCAATAAACAGTTAACTGGAATATATCGAATGGCGGAGACGTATAAATGCAGTGTTGTAAAAAAATTTTTACCTAATCCATGAAACGTTTTCAGAGTCGTTTTAGCAATCTTTCATTCTTTATTTTTATATCCTACCTATGAATGATACTTTATGATACTCTTTGTTACTCTATGGTACTCTATGGTACTCTATGATATTCTAATTCACTCTATGATACCCTGATTTTTATCGTGGTGATACGCGGACGCTTGGTTCATGAGACTTCATCGATACAAAAAGTTGCAACGGCATTTGTGTGCCGCGATATTGTGTGATCAGTCAGGGATCAACACCAGATCCACGCGACTTTACGGAGGTTCTGTAAGAATTCAATAAGAAATTAGAAAGCTATATATCTTAGCGATCTGTTTAAGATATCACAAACTCCGCATACTAAAAAATAAGGACACATCTTAGAACAGACGTTTTGTATTTTTTTGAACCCCAAGGAACAATTTTGTATGAAGGACTGTGTTTGGCCAACGCTTCTTTGCATTTAGAGGCCCCTTCCTTTATAATAAAATTTTCCAATCTATGGATCCTAAGATAGTCAACCTTTTCAAATTCGCTAATAACATTTAAAAAACACTAGCATTATTGGATTTCGAATGTACAGAGGCCTACTACATATCTTGACATGACTTTGAGGTGGCAAAAACTAACAATCGTAACCAATCATAACAACTCTCAGGTACGTTCTCAAACACATGCGTATACACACCCATGCACACACTCACACAGTCATTCATACTTAATGTCATATAAGACATAATCGTAAAAAAATGAAAAAAATGCTTTAAAAATGCATCATGTACCACGGAATAATGGTTTTCTAGTTGCCCGAAACACAGAAACTAACTAGTATGGAGACCAGCGATATATGAATTTTGTCACAACCCCTTTGGATTTTTGAATTTATTATTATTTTTTAGTGAGGTTTTTGCGAATGCCAATTATACCTTAGGCATTTAGTTCATAAAATGTTTTTGAAACAGATACACATAGTAACTTAGTTAAAAGTTAGGCGTAACGTAATATCTATCTGTTATCGTACTGTAGATATAAATTCTAAAAGAATTACTGTTTTACTAACTGCATTTGAGAAATTACGCTCATTGCATTAAGATGCACTCAAACGCATTTAATAAATTATACCTTTGCGTATATATTTCCTGTTGGCAATACTAATTGATCTTAGTTGTTGAGTAAATGTTTGTAACTAGACAGCGTATCTTGATACCATCATTTTAGATTAGCTTCAATATTTAAAAAATACCATAGAACCGCCTTTATATAATGCATAACTTTATATTATACATTATATCCTGCTCAATCGTGACTTTTGTAATTCTTGTATTTCTGATTCTTTTATATTGCATCACAATTCATGAATCCGTGAGATAAGCTTCTTACTTTAATATTTTTATTATTTTATTTTGTATTATTTTAGATTAAGCTTGATACTTCTCTGGTTATGCGGCTTTTACACTTTACCCATCATATTTATATTTTTAGTTTTTTTCCTTACGGGTTGCTTGGAAGGGATCGCTTGTTAGCGATTAGGCCGCCCGTTGCATCCTATAATTTGTATGTACTATTATGTTATTTGTTTTTATATAAATGTAACGAGGTGTAAATAAATAAATATATTATGGTTTATCCACCTTATTGATAACAACTAAATAAGTTTATTGCACCGTTTTAACGAAAGTACTATTTCGTCTTTGTCTATCAAATTGTATTTAAGCTGTTATGAAAAGAGACAGATTAGTACTTAAGATAAAACGAGGTAATAAGTGGTTTGGTGTTTGCAAGGTACTGAACTAGGTCCTAGAAATAGGTACCGCATATATATATAATATAATATTATAAATTAGGTTTGTTTATACGAATATGTATAATAGTTGTTATACCTACAACTTATAGTAAATAGTCTTAGTGCATTTCACGCTTATCAAAGCTAATATACCAATAGACAACTTTGTTGTGTTGTGGAAAATATGTGTAATACATTCACACAAATATTACACACTTTAATACCCTTTACGGTATTAAAACATTTATTTATTTTAAATAAAAAAATGCGCTACATTTCTGCGTAAGCAGAAGCAGCAGTGAAAGCGAAGGCCAAAGTAAAATCTAACCTCCCCTACCTTCCTTCCAACTCGGTTATTATGGAGGTTCATGAGACTCCTAGCATCGGCCTCTATTTCCCGTGAATCCAGGAATCGTCGAGCGAACCGGGCGCCGTACGCTGATTCGCCACAACCACCCCAGTGGAACTGATCTGACGGACTTGGTGCCCGTCTCCTAAAATTATTATAATGTTGTATTATTAAGTATATTTATGTCGTCAAATAGATGAAGATTTTTTTTTGTATTATATGTTTGTAATAAATAAATGACATTTTCGTTTATAAATAAATACTTGATTATGTAGTTGTCTCTGTCGAAGTCTGAAGTTATATTTATTTTAGTATAAACGCTCATCCCTGAGGTCGTAGGTTCGATCCTCGGCTATGTACCAATGGAATTTCTTTCTATGTGCGGATTTAACATTCTCTCTAACGCCGAAAGAAAACATCGTGAGGAAAAGGGAGCTTGCTTAAGACCCAAAAAGTCGATGGCGTGCGTCAGGCAAAGGAGGCTGATCACCTACTTACCTATTAGATTAACAAATGATCATGAAGCATATACAGTAATCTGAGGCCCAGACCTCAAAATGTTGTAGTGCCACTGATTTGTTTTAAAAGTACATTTCGGACGTAACTTCAAAATACTAAAAGGATTTTTTTGTTCTTGTAGTAGCAATCATTGAATATAGTCTATGATACTAGCCAACATTTTGCTGGCAACGCACAATGTATTTAATCTATTTATAACACATAATCAAAATCTTATCTGCATGTAGAAGTGCAAATAGGCATAGACCTGACCAAACCTTAGATTGTTTTCTTCCACCAAGTATTTAAAAGTCTGTCTTGCTAGATATAAAAAAGCTCTAATGGGAGACGGATAAATATACTTCTTGGTAAAAAATATTTTCTTAAATTCCTTTCTTTTTTAGGTTATAGGATTTGTTTTACCTATTTGATGAGCATCCGCAAGCTGGTAGATCGCCTCTCGCGCAGGCTGTGCTGAGTGCATGCGTCACGCCAGCCGATGTGATCGCATATGTGAATGCTGCCTCACGAGTTGCTAAAACAGTAAAAATTTATGGTTTGATAAATAGGTATTAACAAGCTTTAGAGTCAATGGTCTTATAGCTACGGTAGGATGACTGTGCAGATGTGTTATTATTTTATATTTTTATTAGATGAAAACATTTATGTGAACAAAACAAATATCTTACTCTTTATACAGAAAGCCTTTGAACTAGCTAGAACCACGAATGATCCAATAAAGATACATGTATGTGTAAGCATAGGTGAAAAAGTTTATGTTTCAGTTATCTTACGGGAAAATAAATATAAAATATAATATCCGTAGCTTTGGTTAGTATTAATCAAATGTTAATGCACCTATATCATGAAAACTTGAAGTCATTGGTTGCTCAACGTGAGAGGTATTAAGACGTGAATCCATAAATAAATCAACGCTAGTCGTGAGAACCGTTTGTATGATATTTATCGAGAAGCTGTCATCTTTGGCCGAGCTAATGAGTCAATTAGTAGGCGATTGTCATTTGTTTACTATGCATCGAATTTTGATTGAAGCTGGACGAGAGTTTGAGAATGGAAACGGTTTTTAATTTGGAATTTGTATATCTAAATAATGATTATGTTCAGGTTGGCTCTTGTTTAAAGCATGCTATAGCGTCATGTAGAAAGTGAAAATTATAAGCTAAGGTATGAAAGTTAAAGTTGCCAAAGTACTATAAAAATGTCGCATATTAATATTTGATTCTAATAATTTTAATAAGGATTTTGCGTTATTTATTAGTGACTATAGACCCTATTGTTTTTTTTTAATTCTGTAAAATATTGGCTTTAAAAATTCAAAATGAATATTCATATTTTCAAGCACCCGCCAAAACGCTTCTCAGGTGACACCGTACCGATAACGTGTCATGCTTGAAATACGTAAACAAATGTCAAGCTTTATACGTGTCAATTGTCATACTTATATTACATATGTATATATTATATTTCGATAATTGAAGTTAAACACCAAAACAGTTATAGGAATAGACAGAATAAATATAATATAGAACGTGTAAAGACCAAAATATTTATTTATGGATTTTTTTATAATTTAATGATTTATTACAAGGTGTATCTCCACAAGGCAGCCACGTTTTATGCAGTATTGTTCATAATAACACTTTATTTGCCACTGTCACACACTGTCAAATAAGTTATTGTTAAATATTGTGGTTGTTTTAAATGTTGAAGATAGCGGAACTGTATAGTAAGTTAGCGTATTCACACCTCCAACATCTAAAGACTACTTGATTTTGTTTATATTTATTGTATTGAGCCGTCACCTTCAATAAGGTCATCAACAGTAGCACGTAGTGATTTATAATTACATTAATCTAGATAAAAACCAATCATTTCAAAAGTTAGTTTTTTCTGTAATTTTTTTAATGACTTAGGGGTTGGTTCCGGAAGGAGCGGCTCTTTCTCGTACGTCAAATAACTCAAATATCATACAGAATGATGGTTTGACGGGTCTTAAATCTTCAGGTATAGTGCAAAGGTTTCCCTGTTCTAGAATCGGCACTTAAAGCCTCAAGTCATCATAACCATTAAGGCTTGTCAATTAAAATGTATGTATATGGCAATTATATCGACAATCGTGAACGAATCATAATTATTGACAGATTTATGGCAATACCATTGAATTGTTGTGAATAAATGAATTTTGTATGCAATCAAGATACCATTAGAAATCTTAATTACATTAGAAACAATGAGGGACGTTTTCAATATATAATTAAGATTATAAATATCTAATTTAATATTAATATCTAATCTAATGATATTGATCGATAAATAAATTTGTTTTTACCTCAGCATTAACTTTGCCTTCAAAATAGGCGTCAACACTTCGACCGGAGGGACAAAGTAGAAATTTTGAAAGAGATATAAAATGATTTTGAAAAAAAAATTTGATTAATTTTGTTCACGTAAATAAAGAAAATATTTATTGATTCTTTATCGCACCTTAAGTTAGAAAGTTCCATTAACTTTATCGAACAAAAAACGTTTGTCAAGAAAGTCTATTACTTTGTAATTAACATTTGGAATTGGTTTTAAATTAAAATCTCGTAAAGTTATACCTACGATTTATGGTAATTATATCTATGTTTACACAGATTCATAATAATTTCACGTTTGTAGATAAATTAGTTACCATAAAGAACTAGATGATTCACGACTGGTATAAATTCTGTAAAACTGTTACGGATTTGCAATATTTTTGACAATTCAATTTGACGTTACCTTGAGTCGGCCGGGCCTTTGCCCCACAAATACCTTTTTAGGCAAGGTAATATTTTTTTGAAGATTGAAATGGGAACGAGCTTAAATCTAGAAGTATCTAAATTAAAAGGCTGTATAATTGTTATTGCATTTCCTTTAAGTGTGCAATATAAGTATATTGAAATACTAAATCATATCCAGTTCTATATCTATCAACATGTTTCATAGCAAGGTTATAAAGTTGACATAGATATTGCTTCGCTATCATAATCATAATTTATCATTCTGTATTCATTTACATAAATATTTCATTACGATTTCGTGCCGCCTTCAGCCTTTGTTTAGGGAAATTATGTGTTGTTTACTTTATTGTATTAATTTAACAGTGTATACATAAATGTAATACTTGAAAGTGTTATAGGTTTAAAAAGGATCAAATATCGCATGAATTGATTATTCTAAAGTTGACAGTATTACTATAATAGCAGACAAACATAGAGTACCTATAGGTACTCCGACTTAGGGTTATAACCCTAAGTCGGATTCAGGACAAAAGAGCTATGAATTCCACAGAGTATGTACCACTGGAGTAGGTCCCTCTAAACGAAGTAAAAGAAATACACTCAAAGAACGACTAGAAGACTTGCGCTTTTATAAAAATAAGCATTGAGTCACACAAAATAGTATTATCAGAGTAGATGAAAGTAAACTTTTATGTATCGATAGACAAAGAACTCAAAAAACTACCAGAAAATCGACGATTAGAGACCAATAATTTCTTCCAGGTGACAGGTTCCATAAATATTTGGGAATTACCATTATCGAAGACATTAAAATATCAACCCCTAGCTTCGGGCCTCTTGGAACCGGCGAATTTCGTGTTTCGGCTGAAAAAACAAAACCTGTAACAGAAGACAGGGACAAGGTTTACCGCCCTCTGTTCGCATCTCAAGTAACACATAGTATTGGCAAAATTATCAGTATCCTACAATCCCGCAAGGATAATTTACTAGTGTTACAGACTAAGGGCGCAATTGTCAAATGCATTCGTAAGATCCGCTACGGTAAGGCTATATCCATACTGACAGGCGGCTTGTCTAGACAGCCTTTATTTTCATAACTTAGAACTTTTAGCCAGGTAATAGCAACAAAGTGAGGCTGTATGCGAGAATTAGGTAACTATCATTTCGATACTCGCTAGGTTTCCCTAGGGTTACAGTCAAGACATTTAATACAAATTTTATACTTACTAAATAATGTAAAAAAAGTCTTTGAATGACGAGAGTTTATTAGTAAAAACTATTCCGTAGCCATTATTTATATACTATTTATTATTAACCTAACAATAATTATCTATGGCATTCATGTGTCAAAATAGCATGTCTCCACTAAGCTGTGTGGCACCAATTGAAATAATTTGAGCTTGTCCGTCAATTAACGTCGGAACTAATAAAGCAAAGTAAAATATTGACAAGCCGACTTAATCTTATCGGTGTCGGAGGCTATAAATGCTTTTGTAATAATTAGTTCGGCGTTATACAATTTTATGTATTACCGTGAAATGGTAGATACAGTTATAATTGAATCAAAAAGGATCCGTTATGTTAGAAAATATTTAATTAAATTCCGAATTGTAAGCGCTTAGTGCGCCACTTTTTTAAAAAATTCTGTTTAATATTTATGATAGTATCTTTAACATTAATCGTTTATATAACCTTAAATAAATAATATCGTGTTATTGTTTGATATATTTTTAATGTTCAAGAAATGGTAACCATGGTAACGAACGTCATAACGTCAACGTTTTATATTATGGTAATAGCTTATTTGATTGTGTTTAATTTGTAACAATAACATATTGTTATTCTTATAACTAGCAAGGACTGATGTACGTTTTTATCAGCCTTGTTAAATGATAATAGTAAAAAACAGGATTGCGATAATCTTCCATGGTAACATTTCTTAAACAAACATATAATTATTACTTACACATCTTACGGAACATACTGTGTCATTAAATTAAACACAGCGACAAATTATATGTTACAAGGTAGTGCGTAAGAACCTATCAATTTTGATTGATAACATTCTAAAGATTGATTAAGTTTTTTGTGAGTGTTTCACGTTAAAGTAGATTAATCATATTTTAATCAAGTGTTTGTGTGATGTCAATGTCTTTTTGTTTAGGAAGTCACAAAACGATGCCGTTTTCTTTTTAATAATTTATTAGTTAGATATTAAAACAAATTTTATTTAGCTAGGAGATTTACCATTCGTTTTGTTTTATAAAAATAAATGGTCTTCAATATGTATTTGGTAAATCTCTAATCCAAGGAACGTTATCTGGCGTGATTATATTTGTAACGACACCTACAATCTCAATCTTTAACCATTACGATGAACAGACGACGATCAACCTTAATTGTGCTAAAAAAGCTTTTACGACCGCTAGGCAATTGTAAAACTCCTCGTCACTATTCTAGTAACCAACTAGGATTATTGCCTTAGATTGGAGGAGCTGTACACGATCCTTACTCCACATACTAGAGGAACACGAACTACGACATAACGTAGACTGCTTAAATAAAAATATTCGAAAGTTCTTTTAACGATATTTAAGGAGGAATATTATATAAATATGTATTTGCAGACATATTTATAAAAAAACAATAACACCTGTCTGTTTTTATTTTATGTTTATATTAATTATATTTAGGTTATCTGGAAGAAACTGCCCTTAGAAATAACTAACCTAAAGCCTTTGTCTTCGTTTATTTCATTTTCTCTTGTTTTGTGTTATTGTGTAATTATTTTTATCTGTTATATAAAAATCGCGTGACCGATACGACAAATCGTATAGCTTAAAAAGCTTTACCAAACACAAGTCAATTAGCCGTGTGGTATAAATCAACGGTGTCAATGTGGGTGTGATATCGTACGTTTGTTTTCTAGGTAGTCTTTTTATTCAACTCATTTGTTCGAAAGTATAATGGTTATGTAAATTTTAACTATTGGAGATATTGTTTTATTAGACCAATGCTATAGACAGTTTGAAGTTGTAAATATGTACTAATTGATTATACGGTGATATTCACGAACGAGAGGAGGATAGTTCGCGCAAGCTTTTACTCCCGTACGTCAAAAACATATTAGATTTTGACATACAAGAGGCATAGTAAGTCTCGTTTCTGCCGTGTTTCAGGAACAGATTATGATCTAGTTACTTAGTCTCAAAAGACATAACATCAAGGAACAGTTTCCATAAATTTGAAGCCAAGACCCTCGTTGTAGAGCCACTGGTTTTATTCTAACTTCTAACCCTATGATTTGTTGGGAATTAGATTAAAGAATGGAATTTATATTGTGTAGTTTATATTTTAAAGTCTTTATGCAACTATAAGAGCGTAAATTGTTTGTAATATTATTATATTTACATAAAACCGGAATTTGTGCAAGTAATGTATTTTAAATAAAATCCCATAGTTACATTATCCCATTATTATATTCATGTCTATAATCTCTTATGGTTCGGATTGATTTCTGCATAATATTATTATTATATACAATTGTGAGATTCAGTAATCTTCTACGTTATTTTCTTACTAGTACAAAAATATAAGTCCTGAATTTAAATGATGTTAATTAAATAATAAGTAACGTTATTACCATTGGCTATCCAGGCAATAGTTTTAACTTTATGCCAGTTTCAAGTGGCTATCCACGTTGTTTGACTCATTTTTATTTTTACACATACATTAGTCACAGAGAATCAAAAAACA
Source organism: Pieris brassicae (assembly GCF_905147105.1). NCBI lineage: Eukaryota > Metazoa > Arthropoda > Insecta > Lepidoptera > Pieridae > Pieris > Pieris brassicae. The sequence continues at coordinate 6,436,400 of NC_059670.1, forward strand.
CTAAAACCTTTTTTGTAGCCTATAATCTGCCTAGCGTTATAGGTCATTGACCGTCGGTAGTCGCAAAATTATTGCAATTTAAAGTGTCAATTTGAAAAATTTATAGCTCTACTTAAAATGGATTTTAGCTATTTTAATCAATTTTTAAATTTAATTTGGCTTTTGAGACTGAATGTGAAATGTACAGTTTAAAAATAATATGATTTTGACATTCACAGAACACGCCACAGTATATTAAACGTTTTATCTAAAATACATTGTCAAATATTTTGTAGTAATTATCTTTACTTACGACTAAGCGAGAATTTATTTACATATGACCAACATTGTTTCCGAGCAGATCCATGTTATTCGGTACGCGGACAGGGAGTCTAGTACATGCTACGACTACATTTGTAATACTTAAATAATGTATTAATTATCCTGTTCGTATAGCGCGAGACATATCGATCAGTTTTTTTATTATAAATTGTGATATTATGATAATCACATGCAATTTTATTTTTAAATACGACATTTTTGATTATTAAACCAACTATATTGTTTAAAACTTTCTGCAGAATAAATAGGCTCTATAAATTCTTAGTTCTGATATTCGATTGAAGTTAAAAATAAATTTTCTAGTATCGAATAAAAATTTAATATATTCACAGATTAAAATAACAATAAAACAGTTAAAAGATGTATTTTTAGATAGGAAATACAGTTACCGCTAATTCGGCTTAATTGTTTATCTGTGGGAGGTACGCACCACAAGGGGTAGACATTAATTATTGTTTATTTTACTACCAGTCTTTTTACTAAATCAAGAAAGTTTTAAATTGCCTTTAAGTGGACTATTACGAGTTTTGTTGAAAACGGGAGTCATTATTTAAAGAGTAACATTTACACGTCTTCTTTAGTATGTACAACTTTTTATAACGAATAAGAGTATATTTTGAATCTATATTAAGTGATTTTTTTCATTTTACAAAGTAATTAAACTAGAATGGAAAGATTTGTTAATAAATCGTAAATAATAATGGCTTCTTTAATTCAAAGTAAATGAGAAATCTAGAAAGCTATACCTACCCAAGAAGTTTAACGTACCCCAAAACAAGTCCTAAATGAATATATAAAAAAAATGCAATACCTAATGGCATGACGTGACCGAAGTCGTTCCCATCGCCGATGCCTGTGCAGTTCCACCTGTAGCCTCCAAGCTGGTTTCGACATTCTGCATACGCCATCCTGCAATTATATAAGTAGAAGTATTTACTAACAAATAATAATAACAAACTTTATTCATAATAATATAATAAATGGAATAAGAAATATTTACATTGGGAACAGGACTAGGACATACTAGTATTCAAAATTACATGTGAAGATGGACAGGATACACCTTGCAGGGACAGGACAGTATCCAGCTGGTTTTTACTTGTAACCTCTACGAGGGCTTGAAAGGAAGTCATATTTTCTAATACAACCGTATTTTAAATGTGACGGGTCAAAATGTAAAACAAATCACGATATGAAGGCGAAACCAAAAGGCTTTTTCATTCAGACTATATTTAACAATCTCAAGTTATGTGTTTAGTCTTTCACACTATGAGAACATACTTTCTAGTAGGAAAGGGTTATTGAATATTCATGGTCTTACCTCAACCCGTCACCTACAGCTGCAATGGCGGCAGGGGAAGATCGACACATGGCGCGTTGCTTGTCTGTTAATCCCGCCACTCTTGCGCACACCAAATGTGCGCCTAGCGATACACCGCCTGGTAGTGCTGGTCTGGAAAGAATATAAAATTATATTTATTTAAAAGGCATAAAGATTAACCTAACCTCAAGGGTAACGTATGGTAACTTATCGTCCGATTAAAACCTTCAAGATCTTAAAATAATATAAGGATGGAAGTGCTATGTAATATACTTCTACAGTCCCGCATCATCAAGCTCCTATACCCCGCATGTTTTCGCAGCTTAATAGGTTTCTAGATTCTTTTACTAGATATCGAATTAATTGTGATGTGTATGCGGGTAGTACTGTGATTTAAAAACGTACTAACAGAAATTTTTATTAGTTAATTGTATAATAATTCGATAATTTGACTCTATACGTTGTTAAATGTAAAATAGTACCTAATGTCAGATAACAGGCAACATGGCTGAATCTCTTGGCTTTTGCAGATTTGGGTTCTTAGATTATGGGTATTTGCGTTTCAGTTTACTAGTATAATATATCTATTCATAGATCCAAGGAATTGTTCATTAACTCTAACTAAATAAACACAATTGTAGACACTTTATCTATTTTATTTTGAGGAGTCAAATTTGCGTGTGGCCAGTTTAGCTGTAACATTCATTAATACATCTTCGTTAATACGTTCAATTAACGTTTAGCCGTGACACGGACAATTCACACAACGCCTACTGAAACTATGAACAAATTGAGGATGCAGTTAACTTCTATGTACGACATGCAAAATAGGATATGTTGTATTAACTTGGAATTATATTTAAACAAAATTAATGTACACGTGTATTCTCACAGATAAAGCAGTGTTGGCCTAGTGGATTCAGCGTGCGGCTGTCATCCCTGAGGACCTAGGGTCCCCGGCTGTGCTCCAATTGACTTTCTGACGAGCTTCGTGAGGAAACCGGCTTGCTTTAGATATAAAATCTCGACGGCGTGTGTCAGGCACAGGAGGAAGACCTACCCTACCTACTTGCCCATTAGATTGACAAATGATCATGACACAGATACAACAATCTGACATCCAGATCTAAAAAGGTTATAGCGCAACTGATTGATTTGCTTGTACCTATGCTAACGTATTTTCTTCATTTATTTTTATACTTTCCTTATAATCGGTTTAGCGTTTAATTATAATCATAGTCCTCGTTTCATCCAAACAAATTTACAATGTATATAACATTCCCATTTATTTATTACCTGATGATGAAGATGTAATTAACTCGTTATACATAAAAGCAAAAAACATAATTCGAAGCCAATTTTCAACAACCGGAAGTTACAATTGTAATTTTTAACAGTATCGAGCAACGGAACTGCGCGTATTGTCTTCGTAATGAGATTTGTGCGCATGCACCGCGAAATATAACATATTCACCACATAGCCTAAGGATTGGCAGTTATTTTTACGGCTAACAGCTATTCATTTTTCGGTGTCATCTACAAATCGATGTCAATAACATCTTACCTTGATATGTCCAAAATGATATTTCAACTGTTAACCCTCAGTAAAGTTTGCCAATTAAACCGATTTTGACGTTTGACATTATGATAGTGACAAATATACCGATGCCCAACCAGTATTCTTGTTATGAAAATTCAAGTTAAAAGTGTTTACGACCGTGGAAGAAATTTTATATTAGATTAGAATGAAAAATGCTGACAATGAGTATTGCCATTTTATTCCACTTTACATATGAGGTAGGTTATTGCTAATAATATTTTTAACGTTTAATAGTAGAATTTCTTTACAATTTCGCTTAAATATCACGTATTAGGCTTATAATATGCCTATATTGATTTAATACATTACGACTAAAATACTATGTATTGTCTAGCCGGCAACGCGATGTGAGCCTTGTGGCAATGTGTCCATGGGCGGCAGTATAGCCTGACATCAAAGTAAGCCCATCTCCATGACATATTTAAAAAATAGGTCTATTTAAGTCACACAAATCGGACTCGGTCGTAGTTAATATGACGTAATATATTATTTAAGTCTAAATCTTTTGGAGGAATTTTTGGATTTCTTAACTTTAGGTCTTACATTTAGAGCGACAAGAGAAACAACAGTTTTGTCCTTATTTGGTGGTATCTTGTATTAATAGTAATAGAAAATACTATGATTTAAAGATTTAAAACATTTTTGATATGGTAACTCCTATGCTAAACGATGGTCATTGTAGGTTCTATTTAGTTCAAGTCACAACTAATGAATGTCACATTTGTGAATGAGAGCAAATGTATTCAAATGAACTACCGTTTTCATTGTTCTGTGGAATATTTGAATTTAGAACTACATCAAATCAAGTATTGCAAGCATTTTGTCTGTAATTGAGCGAATCATACCCATTTGTCGTATTCCAACTGGCTAGTTATAGTTTTGGTATAAATAACATTAAAATATGTACTGGATTATAAATGCAGGATTTTTTTATTTCAAAATAGTTTTAAACAACCTAACAATATCATATGTTTATGCTATTTTAATATTTATTCTAATAAATGTGTCTCTAATAAATTTAAATTGATAACCTCCCCTTTAGTTTTTTATCATCGGTTTAAAATATGATTAGCTTAAAACATACTTTGCATAGTCCACATAATTAATATTAAGCTCACCAAGTTTAAAATGGTAAATAGTGATTAATGGTTTGAACATAATTACTCATATTCAAAATAGGTTAATGATTTATATGTAATGGAAACCTAATTGATACTTTCTCTTAAGCTGTCAAAATATATTTTAGTGCTAAATAATAATATGATCATTTTGATAAAACATTTATAAATTTACATCAATTACCTATATAGAGAGTCCAACCACTGTGGTTTTATGTTTTTTTTTGCCTTTACTTGGGCAGGATGTGTGGTAAATCGCCTGTTATCGGTTCTTATCATTGGCTACGGTGATTGAATTCATCCGGATCCGTTAGAACGTATCGAGGCTTGCTTCGGGCCTTTTTGTAGGAAAGGGGGGCAGTGGCTTTTTTTTCAGAATGGAATCTCGCTGTTGGCCTTCAGGGCCTTTACAGCTCAGCTCGGTCTGTTTTGGCGAGCGTAGCTCGGCCAGAATGGCGTTTTATCCCGCGGCTAGCGCAAGGGCTTCTCCTGTGAGACTCGAACCTCGGCTTGGGCCGTCGCGGGGTGTTCAATCGCCTGAAAGGCAGGACGGAAGCTCACAGGAGTGAGCGAAGTGCGAAGTAAAGGTCCTCCGCCTTCCCCGGTGACGGTTTTTTACCCTAATCTGTGATTGGCTATTTTTATTATAATAGGCCGCGCGGGCGGCTTTTAATTTATTGTGTGCTACGGTAATTGGATCGTCCGGATCCGCTAGTGTGTGTTGAGGCCTCCTACGAGCCCGTTTTGTCGGGAAGGGGGGCAGTGGCTAAAGTGGAGGAGTTGTATATACTCTTAGCGGCCGGAAGAACATCGTAACCGCGTTTCAGGGTATGACGTCATCTCAGTGATTTGTCGTCGTAGAATGTAGGCGCCGCTACAATAACATATACCTTTTTAAATACAAAGTTTGTGTTGTTATCAACACAAATACAAAAACAAATTACGGTTTAATATATATGGAAACGTTTCATTGATATTAAGTAATCATTGAATTAAAGTCATTTCATACCATAGTGTTTTTAAATTACTCTACGTTATGGAACGTAAGTCTGTGGTGCTGATTTTCCACTGACCTGATGAATCGTAGGCCAGTTCAACCACTCTCGAAGAAATGCTCTTAGCTTTCGGAATAACTTTTCGAAAGTTCCGAGAATAATTTTGGTATATTATTGCAGCCGTTACAATCCCTTCCAAAGTTCAGTAGCGATTTCTTAGTAGCAGTATTCTGCCAATATGGCCATCGACTACAGTGCATATCACGTGACGCGGTCTACTTTCATGGTGAGTTTTACGAGTAGGTTTATCGCCTTGCATTTGAATACCGCAAGTCAAGGGAGTTGACAGAAAACTGGATTATACTTTGATTCACATTCATTCAAAGATGGAGAGGTATTATCGCTATATAATTCTTACAATTATTAGAAATTGACAGACTCGTGGGTAATACCGGTTTAATGAGTTCGAGATTGAGTGAAAATTATGTTTCCTGTTACCTTATCAAGTTAAAATGAAATACACATTAATATACAAAGTGCAAATTTATTTGTCTATTACGATTTAGGTAAGTGATGAAATAAGGGTTAAATATACTAGAAATTCGACTGATTTATATAAAAAACTGTGTTATTTCAAGTCTGTTTCCTTTTATTTTAGTTTAGTTTTAGTTATTTTGTTAATTATTTATGTACTTTGTACTTTACCTTTAGAAGGTTCTTTTTCCATACAGGGGAAGCTTAAATAAATCGCTTGTTAGCGATAAGGCCACCCGTTACCAAATAACTTATGTAACCTATTTTTATATGTATGTTTGGATAAGGAAGTGTTCAATAAAATGCTCTTTTGTCTCTTTCTATCAAATTGTGTTTACGCTGTGGGGAAAAGAGAGTGTCTACTTTAGTTTTATAGTGCAATTGGATTTATCCTTATTATAGAGATAAGTTAAATAATCTGCTTATTAATATATTTTATTAACAGTCAGAACAAGGAACCACCACTATGTAACTTTCAATAGGATTACGAAAAGAATAAGAAATATCTATTCAACTCAAAATTACTAAATTTCCAAAGTAAATAAAGTTAATTAAACAATCAATAAGACAGGTAGCTTACGTAATAAAAACCACTTGTGGTTCGGCGATCTTCTGTCAACCACTAACGATGCAATAATAACACTTATAGTAATATTATATTTATATTTAATATAATTTTAATTAGTTTATATAAGATCAAATGAGCCGCTGCTAATTCCACAACTACTTTACAAAAATACAAATTAGTAATTAAGTTAATAATAATGTTTTTGTATAAAGATAACAATTGAAAAACATGTTTATTATTAGAATACGGGGCATTCGGGCAGAAGCTCACCTGATGTTAAATGATACCGCCGCCAATGGACACTCTCAATGCCATAAAGGTCGCGAGTACTTTGCCGGTTTTTACAATTGGTGCGATTTCTTGAAGGATCCTTGGTTGTCGAATTGGTTCGAAAATACTTTAGTTGGTAGCTGGTAGTCGTTCGGCAAAAACATCCTCAAATAGCGCTCAATTTTGGAACAACGGCCGTCGAGGAGACACGGGGGGGATTTCGTATTCTTCTTCGACTCGATGAAACTCAGCTGCTGGTCTGCTCTGCAACTGCTCTGACCACTCTCATTTAATTTAAAACTATACAGTCGTTTCACGTACTTTTTATGCTATACAAGCAATAGGCAATAGTCTTTTAAAAAACACAGCCAATATTGGCAAAGTAATTTCACGAGATCGAATAAATTTTAATTAAAACCCTGACCAATAGATTATCAAATCACTTTTCGGATCGTAAATCACAAATCGAGCGTGGGCCCTTCTACATTTATCTTAGAAATTAATTTTACTATTAATAGCTCACGTTAATTACAGCCGCAGTCATTAATCAAATCATCTGCCTTGCAAAATATAGACGGACAAGTGTGTGATGGTATTCATCACCTAATATATACCATACCTATGGCAGTACAACATTTTAGATCTGTGCCACAGTCTATCTGTTCCGTGATCATTTCTAATAGGTAGGTTGATCAGCTGTGCCTGACACACCCCGACTTTTTAGGTCTAAAGCATGCCGGTTTCCTCACGATGTTTTCCTTTACCGTACGAGCGAGTGTTAAATGCGCACATAGTCAGAAAGTCCGTTGGTGCAGAGCCGGGATCGAACCTACGACCCTAGGGAAAAGAGTTGTATGTTAAAAACCAATATAACGCCCCAACTTTACAAAGTATTTACAATATTCTTAACCTACAAAACCGAGAGTGGGTCCGATTAATGGTACTGAAGGAAGTTAGGAAAACGAGTAATAATAATAATACAAATAAAAATGTAGTATTGATAACAATTAGAAATAAACGAGCTCTATTATTATTATGGTAATATATATTATAAGCGTCAAAGTTACTACTATACGATACTAACACAATTTGTAAAAAAAATATAATAACAGTTTATAAATATGATTTTAAATCTCAACTCTAAATGAACAACCTATAATTCAGCTTTCGTCTGTTTCTATCAAACTGTGTCTTCGCTGTGATGAAAAGGGAACGAAACCTTATCTAAAATTACAAATAAAGAGGCAGTTTCTATAGATTCGTACAGAAATCATTTCTAAAATTACTGTTAAGTATATTTTATATTATTTCCCAAAATAAAGTTAAATATAGTCGAAGGTTCGAAGACTAGCTATTTGATAAGTAATACAAGTAAATATACAAAATTATCACTCACCATTAAAGCCTTTTATCGTATTTATTTCGAATCGTAAAGTTTCAATGCGCACTCTTTTTTATCTTAAATTAATGTAAAGCAATAAAATGTGTTTAGCTCTTCTATTTAATGTTCAATTAATTACTTTAAGTAGAGAGTAAATAAAATCTGATAAAATTTTTAATTTTTAATCGACTTCATTGGGCAGCGGTTCCACATACTGGACGTCGAGGTTATATACACTCATATTTATGTATAGCTCCTCCGTCCGAGGATCTGGATGATCATGGAGTCGAATTTGTCAAAAACCAGACTTCTATCAGCCTCTTTATAACGCATAAGGAATAACAAGGAGTCTCTAACGTATAATTCAAATTAAAACAATAATAATAATTTGTCTTGACACTGCCTAATAGAAATGTAAATACTTTATATATTTCACTCAACAACATATGTATTCAATACATTTGGGTGCATTCTGGAGTCGGTTATTTTTACTTAAATAGGAATTTATACTAGCTAATACCACTGTGGTGTACATATGAAGAATAATTGTTACTTTAGGTTTAGGTATAAACGACGGCTTTTTCTCTCGGCCTACATCCTCTGTCTTCTTTGCCGATGAGTAGGAATGACTACCTATTCAAATTTAATGACGTGGAATAAGAGATACTTGTATCTTATTTTCCACAACAAACATATTTTATTTATTTTAGAAAGCTTATGGCGCTACAACCTTTGTTCTGGGCATCAGAATTTGGTTTCGGGTTTTTTTTGTTTTATCTGTGTAACGTAGGTGATCAGCCTCCTGTGCTCGACGTCGTCAACTTATTAGGTCTAAGGCATGCCGGTTTCCTCACGTATTTTCCTAAAATCATAAATTATGTTCAGCTAATCTGTATCTCGACATTTATGGACTGTTCGGCGGTGCGAAGTTCGCCGGGTAAGTTAGGATTTTTCATATATCTTATGTATAATATGTTTTTTACAAGGTAGTTATTAGTAAGTGTTTCTCTTGGTAGGTAATTAAAGGCCTTTTTATTTTATAACGAAGTATACAGTACTCAGGGCTTAATGTTAGCTACTGAACTGTTGTAGCAGTGTTGTTAATCGTGCGACTCTCGTCCCTGAGGTGGTAGGTTCGATTCCCGTGCACCAAGTTTCTATGATCGTATCTAACATTCGCTCTTACGGTGAAGAAAAACATCGTGAGGCATGTCTCAAATAAAAAAATCAATTACATACTATCAAAGTTGCGGTACTGTATTACTATTATTATTAGTAACTTTAATTTCGCTCAGGATCGATTCATAACCCAGGTACATTGTAACATAAGCCAAGTGAACACAGTGTTCAATCTTCTAGTAATTGAAGGGTTTTTCTTGCTGTAATATTACTTTAAAGGATGGATAAATGGATTTCGGGAAGTCTAACAATTTGTTAGATTCGCGTAACTGTTTTTGAATTATTATTAGTAATCATTCCAAATTCAAATTATTGGTCTATTCCCAAAGCGGCCTCTTTGAATCATCAAAGACTGGAGAAACACATTTTTATGTCACCAAGAACATTACTGTATCTTCAAAACAATCACTAACTAACCGTTAACAATAAATTAAACTTGAACCGTAGCCGTAACATATTACCGACAGTCGTAAATTATATCATCAGATATATAGAAAAACTATTGTGTAGCTTAAAATACTAAAAAAATACGAAAATCATAATATTAAAAAGATATATTTTCGGATTATATGTTTCCTATTAGTTTTCAGAAAGAACCTTTACACCCATTGCTACCTCTAATTGGCATGTTTTGTGATGTAAATGTACTTTACATATGTATATTAATTTTTATTGTTATGAATTTGCGTCAATACAATCGTATCGTTGTAGCGATGTTCTGGGTGCTGTTTGATAATAATTACTATTATATAATATAATATTATTGGTTCCAGTTTGTGTTACTTTTTTATTATAAGTAGTCTTGGTTCGGCTACAAATAAATAAATAGTTTTTGGACACAACGCAAGAAGTTATTAACATTAAATAATTTCATGCATAATCTTGACAATGGTACATTATAATATGATAAATGATATTAATCATTACGCCATGATTATTAGATCAGAGGTGAGAATAGCGGCAAGTTTTGTTTATTTCCTTTAGGACACTCACCAGAGCTTCTCGTTTGTTTTTACTATACTTGAACCAATGTATCTCCAGTAATTTGTACACTATTACACGTTACATGTTTTTACATAAATCAATGAAGAGTTATTTTAATGAGATTCGATAATTCCTCTATTCCTGATGTTAATATATCTATTCGGGAATTTGTGCCGTAAACTATTTTATTCCACTTGGAACTAACACGGCGAATTCTTTATTCAAATATTTTGACGTCATTACTGTGACATAAATTTGACTTTATTTTTTTTATTGGATTTATCAGAATCTAAAGTTACCGTTATATGGCAATAAATAAATAAAGCCTTTATTCGCTGACCGCTAGTTACAGCCAAAATAACAAATAATTGACTTGTTTGAACAGTTTTAATTTAGTGACCAAGTTACCTCTGACATAGGCCCTATATTTTAACCGATTCTGCTCTATGTTAGGCTAGTCTCATATCGGTCTACCGATTAATACGTTATGTGTAAAATACAAATACAGTAAATATTAATTACGGGGTACTGGTGTGGTCTGTCTATAGGTTAGATTCGATGTTCAATTGTTTTTGTTGTTAATATAAATAAATTGTTATTCATAATGGAACAACTTATTCTCTCGGCTCATTTAAATGACTCAAGTAGCTTTAGTTTTCAATATATTTGTTCAATTTCCCTAATATATAGCCCTGTCTTTATGTAGTATGATTTTCTTAAAGTAGAATATCGTACTTTTTGTAAACATACCTCTTATAAATATTAGAAAAAGGATCATAGTGGCGCATTCTTGTTTAAAATTGGAATTTGTGGACCACCAAGATTCCTTAGTAGCTTTCTTCCATTTTCAAATTCCTTGTCTATGCTATTCGGTTGTCTTTGAATTCTTTTACGAAGCCGAACAAAGGAATATAGATTTTGGCGACATTTTTGTGAATCCAATATAAAAATGTTCTCAACTGGTTTTAATCTTGTTTAACTGGGACGCAAAAGAGAATTTTGAAGATAGAGAAGAATAGATTTTAGATTATTAAATGAAGCTATAAAAGTACAAAAAAACTATTCCAATTCAAATTATGACAATTAACATTTTTCTTAACGGATTGTTTAAATATTTCTGGCCAGTACATATTTTACGTATTCTATTTTTAAATTTGCTTGTATCTGTACCTTTTTGTTTCCGTTGTTCTATAATAACCAAAAATTAAAGTAACACAAGTACAAGGACATAATAGAAGCTCTAGAGCGTATCGTATTGTATGTGTGTTCATCCGGTGAGTGGACAGTGGACAGACGGTCGTTAGTAAATGATATACTATTAATGTGTATTGAGTTTCGCATTTTTTGTTCTCTAATGAGGTCTCGACTTGACTTTGTGGGAGCTCGCTTTTTATCCTCATGTTTTAATACTCAACGTGTAAAGGAAAGAAATAATCGTATAGTAGTATCTACGAAAGCTTCTTTTGTATGATTAAAGGAATAGAAGTAGTTTTTGGTTTAATTTGAAGATTATATTCATTATATATAGAAAATATCTTGATGTCAAAATAATACTATTTTAATTCTTATTTCGAATTATGTGCCCTACGTCTATTGGAAGTTTATCTCCTAAATCATCCATCCCTTTCTAAATGTATACAATAGAGAGTGACAGCTCGTAAACTAATAATAGTGTAATAATATCGTGTGATAATAACTAGAATGTATTACGGGGTAATTTATCTACAAGAACATTTTATTACTTTCAAATATGACTGGTAATAACATAATCTGTACGGATAATGCGTTTTCAGACGTTAACAATGTTTGGTTCATTAAACGACAATTTTATATTATTTTTTTAAATTTCATTATCAATATTGTTCGGATTAATAGCTCCAGTTAAGTTTCATCATCAAATGTTGAGGCATAATACGAAATACCATCTTTGTCACCTCGACCGGCGTTCTACCACTGAGCGCTTTTAAAGGCAGTATGTGCCGCGCACCACCACTATGTGGTACTAGCTGTAATGCTAACGAGTGTACCGATTCTTGTGAAGAAGAGTGATCCGAAAAGGCTGGCAACGCATTTGCGGGCCATCTGGCAATATACATATCACTTAATATCAGGTGAGCCCGTTTGCCGCCTGTTATATAAAAAAAATATAATTTAACAGTAGTTTATACTTATAAGTCAAATTGGTTCAGATTTTAATACTTTACAATATTTTAGTAAACTTCAAGGAATGGTTAATCAAAAGATTATTTTGTCAATGTCAGTAAAATAACGTTTATATCGCAACTAAAATAAAATTTTAAGTATCGGCCCCATATATCGTACATGCTCTATTTATTATATATACATGTTTATATATATTAAATGTGAAGTTTATTTAATAATTAATTAGCATTCATAGAAAAAAGGTTGTCAACCCCTGATCAAGAGATTGTATTAAGTTCTCAGTTTCTGTATAGAACCAATTACTTGTGAAGTAAATTTATTAAGGATTAAAAGGGCATCTATACATAATCCTATTAATAATACTTTTCACCTTTATGATTTTTGAGTTGATAAGTCGCCCATTTTCACGCAAGCTTTAATGACGAACTTTCACACTTATAAGGATTTTGTATGTTCATTTGTCTATACCACTTTTACCACTATGTGGAACCAGCCACCTACTGAAGGTTTTCCAAACCAATTCGTCTTAGGGTTCTTCAAGAAAAGAGCGAACCATTTCTTTAAAGGCCGGCAACGCCCGAACTTTCTGGCAATGTGAGTGTCAATAGGCGGCGGTATCACTTAACATCAGGTGAACTTGGCCGTTTGCCTCGTATTACATAAAAAAATACTAATATTATAAAGTAAAAATAGGTTTGTGTGTATGCACTGAATAGGTCCAGAAATATATTCCTATTTATGGCCGAGTTGGAGGATGTTTCACCTTTGCTATATGTATAATAATTGGATGGTGATGAAGTACATTGCTTGCCATACCCAAAACATATGAATCGTTTGTAAGTATAGGGCAAGTATATGATGCCAGAGATGGCGCCGCGTACCCAATATTGGTGTGTACGTCAGTCACCAATGGATGAATGATTCTATAATATTTTGATTATGTCCATAAATTTAAAAAAACTAATGGAATTGCTAGTAAGTACCACCTACTGAGCAGTCAAAGCGCTCAAAACGTTATATAAATTACAATATCCTACGTAGGCTTAGCATTATACAAATAAACATGTGTATGTTATTGCCTAGATTACTGTTATCATGTTTTTGCAGAATCCTTTGAATTCGATGTCTGGCTAAACATTGTATTTTACAGCTAGAAACGCTTGAGGCGTGAAGTTTTTGATAACTTGTATTGAATTATTGCAGTAACAATACAATATAGGAAGATAATCTCTTTAGTAACGTATACATCCCAATAGATTTGTTTTTTTTAAATAACTACAGGTACATAGCATGTCTTATTGAAGCCTAACTCACCCCACGAGGTAACATGACTCATGAGGGCATATGCTATACGGTGATCAATTTTTTTTGTGTACAGCATAAATATTAGAGTAAAACTATTATTTTTACTCATACGCAAACTTATATTATTCCTTTTATTTGAACATTTATACATTAAGAACGGCTGGACTATTTTTTTATTGTTATTGACGTGTAGTATTTGTCTCCAAATAGCAGAATAACTTTTAAAAACATTGGATAATTATTCAAAGAAAAAAAAAACAAATACGAAAAGATCATATTTCTTAACTGTTAAGCATATTCATCCCGTCATCTTAAATTAAGGAACGTATATCAATAAAGGTTTCGAATGAACAAGATATAATAGCGAATTTTAGATTTTAAAAATGTAGAAAAAGGTTACTAATATAAAAGAATTGACATATATATAGGTTGTCAAATATGTGTGCGTTCAGAGGTATTTCTTTTTTAGTTACTGTCTTAAAGTAGTGAATTTTGTTTTGTATTCGTTGTATTACTTTACAACATATAACATAAAATCATAAATTATGTTCAGCTAATCTGTAACATGACATTGACTGTTATGTGGTACTAAGTTCGCCGGATCAGCTAGTTAATTTATCAGCAGAAAAATGATATATATATATAGATGACGCAAATAGATTGCGATGGCAAAATATACTTGAGGAGGCTAGGGCCTTGGACAAGGAGTTTTATAGCCATTTACTATGATGATCATGATGTTTATATTAAAATGACTATTTTTAGTTTTCCGCTGATGGTGATGGCGGATGGCTGATACCAAAACACGAAGAAAGCCTTTCTTAATCTTAAGAGACAATACTTTTCAATTATTTTTGTGAAACAATTTACATACACATTCTTATATTCTTGTATATAATCAGATACATAAACTTAAGTGTTTCATGATCTACATCAACACTTACTAAAAAAAAACTCAGGTTTAGGTCTTACATCGACCAAAATTTTAGCCTTGACTTGTTTAAGCTATCGTTGAATCTGGTTAAAATGCATTTTAAGAATATCCACAGCATCATGAGCACCTACACGTCATCACGTACATACCACCACATAACACAGCCAAATAAGGTTTACTAATTAGTTAAATGTATTGGATATTATCTTTTTTCCTTTTGTAGATCTATGTTTGTTTTGTTCTCATATATATGTTTTTAGCTGTAGGTTTACGATAAAGTATATAAAACTATAAACTATTTCTCTTTAGTGACCTTTACGGTGATGGAGCCTATTTTTATAACATCTACTTAAAGTAAAGGCAGATCACGATTCAACGTCATGAAGCTTGACCTTACTTTTACAGTAGTTACATTGTTCTACTGTATGTATCAATATAAATTCTTTGCATAATCTAATAAAAAATTTGACATTAATAAAATATATAATAATTAGTTTTTACGTAAACGATAAATTTAGTTAAGTATATAATAATAATAAGTACAAAAAAAAAATACTTTCTAAAGCTTTAGTACGTTTATTAAAAGAAAAGGACAGATGATAATTACTAATAGGCATTGACAATTTAATGCATAAATTATATTAAAACATAATGAACATCTACTATAAACATTTAAACAAATATTGGTCATTAAAGCGTCTTTAAATTTCCACTTTTCTCATCAATATTAAAATGCATTCGAAACATAAATATTGCCGATTGGATTCATAAACTTCTGCTATGATCCGAGACAGCTTCAACCGTTTACGCCTGCCATTCGTCGCGGCTTAACAAGTTTTACGCTTTAAGACACTCAATTTATATTTAACGCGTTTTAATTTAACTTAAATAGCCTATAAAACGTCAGAACAGCCGCTTACCGTTTTAATAGGATGAATCTGTTCACGGTTCACGAACGATTCATATAGGTATTTCTTTGTATGCCTAAAATTTGAGAATCACTTCGTCTGACTTATCTGATATGTCCGACCGAATATATAGTAATTTAAGGAGAAATTGATTTGCTATTTACTAAATTAGTAAGACTATAAGATACCATCTATGCTGCAGCATAACAGTAACAGTAGCAATATCAATCTGATTACTACTATGTTAGTTGCTCCGATACCAAGGGATTGAGGCTAGGTTTAGGCTATAACAATCACTATTACTAACGTAACGAATTCGTACTAACATACCAACATCTAATTTAACCATTATTATTAGGTCAAATGAAAGAGACTAGCTGCCGACGACACAGGGAATCCTAGTCTGGCGGCTTGTGCATTTTCTTTTAACTAAACATCCTATTTTATGTATAATAAAGTTTTTTTTTCTTTCTTACTAATTGTGAATAATTGATTAATGTAGATGGTATACATATATATGTGAATAGTTAATTTACGACCATAAAACCTCCATAAAAATTTACGTCTAGCACATCATAGGCGCGAATTTTCCAATTGCAAAGTCAGGTTCATTGGTATTTATAATATTTGATAGGTTCTAAGAAGATACACAAGCGAAGAGATATAATCTAAATTGTTGCCTCATTAAAATATTTTGCCGTTCTAAGAAATAAAATGTATGAGGAAAATTTACATAAAATTTCGTAATTGTTTTAAACCCCTTTTAGATTTTTTAAATCAATATTCAGGCTTAATTATTTTCGATTTAATAAAGTTTAAAAAACTATTTTGATAATAGGTACTTTTAGAGATTTATCCAGGCCTACATTCACATAAAAAACAATGAGACCGGTTAGCTTTATCAAATGCCATGGAAATCATCATAAAAGGATGTGTTTGTGTCCCTTGCCAAAAATTCAATACTTAAGCGCTAAGTTTAAGGGTGAGATTCAGAGACGAAACTCCCGTACCTATGTCAAAATCTAATACATTTTTGACGTGATACTGTTTTTCATTATTTCCAAGCATTTCCTATTCTGCCCACTTCTTTAGAACTTAGGTCTGTTAAGGAAATTATCTTTCCCAGGTATGTTCTTGGACATATTCATTCGTTTCCGTTTCCGGCAAGTTAATATGGAGTTTGTCAAGGCTTTGGTTTTCAGTCCATGTCCATTTTTTACGACTTTCTTTGTCTTGAACAAACCAGGCTAGAGCACATCGTTGGCATTGGAGAATCGTAGAAAATAATTGATATATAGTTTGCGTTCAGAATATTTAAGAATCAGGTTGATTGCTCCAACCTTTTAACTATATTTAAATTTTGTGTCTCAAGGCTCCAGGCATCCCATCATCCCATTTCTCGCTGCTGATAAACGACTTGGGTCTGGATATCCATACTTGCTCCTCTTGCACTTTGAAATCTATTTTCCTTTAGTTTTCATAATTTATGAATCGATTTTCCCTTTGTGTTTGTTATGGATGCCTATAAGTGGTTCTCACATTAAATCTTGTATTTTATTTTTCTTAAGTGCCAATGTATCAGTCTGCCAAGCGTTGGCAAGCTTTTGTAAATAAATAAGTCATGGAACATCTACGGTCTCCATTATTTTAACCTTGAAATATTTCATTGCATAATTCGTCATGCGTGTTTAATTTAAGGATGTTATTACTACGCTATTTATCGTGATTTATCAATTTAATTTACGTATGGTCACGACACGAAAATCTTTTCAATAGACAAACCTCTTTGGTAACGACTTAAAAACAGGAAGTTATACGTTTCACCTGTATGACATGTACAACGATTTATAAGGTCTTCAAGCACATATGCTAAATCTTGTATGTGTATGTTTGTTGACACTATTTTGTCCACACTCCGTATTTTGATTTTTATCTAATATATTTAAACTGATCTCAGCCGTGTCAAAGATCGATGGAACTATGTGAATGGGATAAAGAATACATCATTAAGGAGAATAACTGAGGTAGCGGATGTTACAATGAAAATGAATAAACTTAAGTGGAAATGGGCGGGGCGGGGCATATTGAAAAAGGAACAGAAAAGTAGAATAATAATTGGTGGCCAATAAACGCAAAAGAGGAAGATAAGTTAGAAGGTCCAGATTTAAAAAACACAAGGTGGTTTCGTGGCAGAGAGTGGCTGCCAGAATTGGTGGTATTTGGAGGAGCCCAAAAAGGGCACACAGATACCTAGGAATTACTGCGATGATACAAATATAAATTTAAAGTATCTGAAATAAAAGGCTTTTAATATTATTATAATCCAACTTAGTTGATGATTTTGATTAAACTTATTAGGAACAAGTCCACGTTACATTAAAATCGATTTATGTGTTAGTATGAATATAGGTGGTAGGCTTTAGTAGTCAGTTCTATTAATTTTAATTACTTTTTTGTAGAATTAATAAATGTAAAGTGTAGCAATTTAACTATAGTGAATGGTGTCTCTGTCATAAGAATCTCTAATAAGGTATATAGATTAAAGTAACTCGATCTATCTATCCATGCCAGGCTGAGCGCAAAGCTAGTTAAAAATGTAGTGCATTTTTTATTACCTTAGCTGTTAAAAAAGTCTAAGCAACCAGCTGTTTCCTTACACACACAAAAAATTACTTTAGTCCATTGTAAAAAGGGTATTTTTCAATTGTACGAACACGATAATTACACATGAAATCAGAATAGGTCGACGCAGGCGCAGAGATTGACAGTAATGATATGTTGGGCAATAATATGAAGAGGAATTCGTGGTTTGAGAGTTTCATAATACCTTCTCGTCAATTAATATTAGTTTAAGTTTTTATTAAGCATTCGTAATGTATTGGAGATAGCTTACGACACAAATACTATTAATGTGTTTGTTGGAATAAAAAGAATAGAAAATATTAAATAATTGTAAATAAATACAATTAAAATGCCGACAAATTTAATAGATACATTATATTTGAATTTGTTTGTTCAGTGTAGAAGCAAAAGAAACGCTGCAATGGTTTTTGTGAAATCGTGCTTACGTAAGTAAGACATCGAACATTCAAATCATCATCATCAAAATTTTAAATTTCGAACAGAACATTTCGAACATCATAAACTCAACTTTAATTTCACAGATCATATTTCGATTTCCTTTCATCCTTCATTGTATCATTCATCACTTCGTCTTATTAAGGCATCACAAAAGACTTTCAAGGAGACGGCACCCTATAATTATGGTCCTATAAATCGGCCGAGCCAATTTCGATAGCAAAAAATAAACACATCCTCTGATTATATTCTGTGAATGGATATGCTCTTGTTAGCGATAAAGTCTGCTATCTACGTAAATGTAATTACTTAATAGATGAAACCCAGCTGAGTCATAGATACTCGAAGCTAATAGGAACTCCGTGAAGAATTTTTATATTAATTCTTATAGTCTGTGGTACGGCAAATACAAAGCAAGTAAACAGTTTGTGCATATGTCAGAGACTCCTTGCGAAATAAATTTTCTTTGATGAATTACGGTAGAAGTTATAGTAAATATTGTTAATAGGTTATAATTTACAACGGGAACAAGGCCTCATAAAGCACTGGCGTTTTTTTTAGTTTATGGTGAATGGCGCTCTTAAAGATGTATATTCTTCGTTGTGTTACCGTAAATTTTGTATTTTAAAGTCTTGCCTCTTCATGGTATGGCAAAAGGGATAGTTGTGACTATAATAAATACCATGAAAATCACTTACCTCACGCATAAAAGCACAATTGTCAGCAAGAACAGCAGCCTAAAACAGTAACATCCGTTGTCCGTCGCGTGTAACACTGAGCCATCGCGACGCACGCATTCCAACATGGTTTCACATCCTAATTATTTGCGATTATTATCTTTTTAAACACATTTTTTGAACTTATATTCACAGTTGAACTCTGGCTTATTGTCATCACGAATACCCTATCGAATATTATTTATTTGTTAAAAGTACTGCGTTTCAAATACTTATGTTCTAAGCATTAAATTTACTAATCGAAGGTTATTCTCTCGATTATTTGTCGAATACAATGCCTAGAATCAAAGACTTGTACCTCGATTTTGTAAAACGGTTGCTAGCAATTGAAGTTCTGAAACTCTCCTATATGTTGTATTACATATTCCAATGACGCTATAAGCTCCTCAGAGTACGAGTGTTAAATGGGCACATAGGCAAAAGTCCATTGGTGCACAGTCAGAATCAATCCTACGACCCCAGGTATGACGCTGAAGCCATCAGGTCAACACTCCTCTTGTATGCCTCCAAAAATACAATTCGTAAAGATGAGCATGCATGTTGCTATGGGACGAAATAAATTAAGAGGCTGGAGTGTTTTTTAATTTGCCTTTAAAAAGATTTGATAGTTAATAGTAATGACATCACCGCAAAAATATTATTTATTACATAAACCTTACCTTTATTCTTTTTTTAAACTTTCAATACTCATTATAATTCTAGGAATTATATAGAAAATATGAAATTTGAATAATTAAAACATCATACACCATATCTCAATACAGTTTTATAACGTATTTTGCTTTCATTTTCATTACACTACGGATCGTGAGACTGCAATATTTGTACAATATTTAGCACCGATTGTTGCGTGAGCTCAAGTGTTACAAAGATTACAACTATATGAATAGACGTAGATAAATTCTGGAAATACTTATATTTTATGTTATTCATATAACTCCTACATATAAATGTTCCAGTAAGCGTTTACAGAACACTATGTTCTGTTCCATGAGCGCTGTCCTTCACAAACAATTCTAATGGATAAGATGCATGGTTTTGTTTCTTTATAGAACATGGACCAATCGAGCAGACAAGTTATATATGTATAAGCTATAGGTGAAAATAATAAATTAATCATATAAGTAGTGAAATTCTGATTAATTATAGGTTGAGGTTACATAGACAAATGTTTAGTTGTGCAACCTCCTGAGTTCTCTCCGCAAAGCGCAAAGTATCAGGACTATTATAACAGTCTAAACTACATAAACATAATAAATTAAAGTCATAAGTAATTTAAGTCACACAAGTACATCAATCTTACCAACAGAATTTGCGTAGGCTGTACACTACCAATAACTTTGACATTATAGTATAATATTAGTTAATAAATATGTTTCGGAAGTATCGTGACATAGTGTAGAGGCTTAATTATGCTATTTCGATAAGAGGAGACGTTTTCCGTGTTTTCTTATCGGATAATGTTGGACTTCGAATTTACAAGGAGAACAAGATGATTCCGGATACCTGAATCAGGATAGCTCTGTGTAACATAGACAATTTATTTAATTATATATATTTTTTGTTCTCGCTTATTCTATGTGCTCTTTTTATTGACATCTACATATTGGTATTAGTGCTCTTCACAGCCGCGACGCCATTGCACTGACACACGCGTCACGTGATCAGTTGTCACTTGCCAACTAACATTTGTAAGTAAATTCTTATATATAAGCATTGAAATATTCTATTCATTAAGTGGAAACTGCATACATAAGTATATTAAAGTTTATAATATATAAATCATAGGCACTTTGTCTACGATACTAGAAGCATAGACAATGCCAAAGGCGCCAGTAATGATAAGGTTGTATACTTTGCGGTCATAAATTGATTTGCTCCAGTTTTTCGTGACTACCAATATCAGATATACGTTTATCAATGCGCCAACTGCCATTACCCGACAGTTCATAAGTCATTCTTAACAATTGCTTGTCATATTTCATAGGAAATGGTACGTTTAGATTTTACAACGACAAGTCCAGGTGCTTAGGTGACTAGTCCAATTGAATAGAATATAGCTTTGGTTATTTCTATTAGGTGGCAATACAAGAACACTGTTTAAAGTGATTTTTACTCGATATTATAAAAGAGTCTACCAGAAAGAGTTTATATTTTAAGTCACTTTAGATACTTACATTAAATAACATATTAATGTACCTACTTCCTTATATAAGTGTTTATGTAACATTTATTTTCACGGACAGTAAGGACGAAATATTTAACATCTATTTGAATTTTTATTTTCTCCGAAGATTGTAACCAGCAAGAAGAAATATCTCTTCACAATTAATTATGGCCAGATATTAACTGTATACAGATAGAAAAATTCTTTTGTAAACGTGATTTATGCGATTAGTAGGTTAAGATGCGAACTCCCTTGTTTTCTTATCTATATATTGTAATAAATAACATGTTCATAGCATCGCATTAACACTGGAGAAACAAAATAATTCCCAAGTTAAGGTAATGGTAAATGAATTGTATTGCCGTTGCAAGTAACTAGATTTCGTGTATCACCTTGTAAAATCTTATTATTTAGTATCTGCTAAAGTAAATTATTTTACCTACAAGCAATTTATTACGATGTCCATATTTTGTTATTCTTAATCTATTAAACAATTGCAAAGATGAAATATATAAAAAAATCACATATTTGATATAATATTTTTGTTTCTTAATCTAGTTTATCTCTTTTATCATTGTAATGTTTCCGTTAAATGTTGTGCACACTTGTCATTGATGCACATGCATATAATGAGTTTTTGTATGTCGTGTGTTCTCTGTAAGTGTCTGTATGTGTTTCGTTACTGTGCATTTTTAAAACAAATAATAAATAAAGGTTATAGTACAATTTCTGGTCTTGTGAATTTATTTTCAATGAATTAATATTTAAGAAGAAGAACGAGACCTGAGAAACAGAGAGGACAGACATATACCATTTGCTTATTGGCGCAGTAAGATGTTTCTATACGAATACTATAAATAGTAATAATTTGAAAATCGTAATGGATGGATTATTTCTAAATTACATAGACGATATGTATCCCCAAAATAACCTTGTACACAAATGTAAGGTAAGTAAAATGTAGTTTACATACTAGGATAATTGTTTAATATTTCTTATTTTAGATATAAGATGAAGGAAGATAATTTGCCGTTTACAAGTACAAATAACAAGATTGCGATTTTCATTCAATTTCAGATTCGAGTTGGCGGTCCAAAATAAACATTAGTTATCAACATCAAACGTGTTTCATATATTCTCGGAGTATTATAGGGTTGTCAATTTGTCAGTAAAAAAAATATTACAGATATAATAACAACACTTTCCACGTCACAAAATGGAATTCTTTATTAAAAATAATAAAGAATCACAATGGATACAAACGAATATAAGTATAATATATATATATATAAGTACATACAATGTTTCCAATACAAGCAAGGATCGATTGAGCATAATATGTATAATGAAAAATCCAAAGATGCACGTCTTTGTACATACAGGATAAATTGCGTTTAAGTTCTCAGTTATTTTTGTAAAATAATAATAATACAGCAACCCTAAATTTACCGTGTCCTCTTGGTTTCGCGCCATATAAAGCTAAAGAAATCTTTTGACAATTCCGCGCGCGCGCCTTATAAATTTTTATCAAAACCAAAAGTAGTTTTGAGAGACAAAAAGTGAAACAATTTGTAATACATACATGTTTTTGTGAGTTATTACAAGTTTGTGATTCACTTTTGAATTTAAGGCGCATGAGCACATACAATATTTGTTTTTAAAAATCAATGATACACGTTTAAAAGGTTACATACTAACGTGTTCGTAATGGATAATAATTACTTTTACAATTGACCATTGAATAATCAATAGGAAAAATACAGACTTCATTAAACTATAAACAACCTAAAAAAACAGTTTAAAAAAATAGCGATAAAATTGTAGCGAATGGCGCTACAACCTTTTTGTTAATCTAATAGGCAAGTAGGTGATCAGCCTACTGTGCCTGACGCACGTCGTCGACTTTTTGAGTCTAAGGCAAGCCGGTTTCCTCACGATGTTTTCCTTCACCGTTCGAGCGACTGTTAAATGCGCACATAGAAAGAACGTCCATTAGTGTACAGACGGGGATCGAACCTACGACCTCAGGGATGCGAGCCGTACGCTGAAGCCACTAGGCCAATACTGCTCCCAACTATTTTCAAAACCCCGTTGATGTAAACGACATATTGAAGAAAGAAAATACAATATTCGCTATGATTCTCATCATGACTAATCCTAATTTTTTACTTTAAGTCTAACTATAGTCACAAGTTTTGAACATAAATGTACAGAACACAATTGTTGTAACAAATTTAAAAAAAAGTAATAAGATCGCCATTAAAAAAAGTTAAATTTAAATGTGTGTACTTGTAATAAATTAACACGTTTTGATATTAAAAATACGTATGAACACAAGACGCAATATTTAACGACTACAGAAACCTCGCATACATTTTCATACAATAAAGGTAATAAAATTTAACGTCCATTCGCCTACTAGCTAGATAATTGTGTGACGTAGGAGGCGTCATTACACAGTAATAGGTTATGTTCCGCAGCTCATCACTTATTGCTTCAACCTACTCGCTTGTGTATTGAGGGCGTAAAGAAAGCTATACAACATAAAGAATTTATCCTATTAAAAAGCTTAGATATATTTTTCTCATTAACAAATTTTCCTATAAATATAAATTAGTATTATGTACTAAAATAGTACACAAGAACAGAGTGTTTTCCTATTAATAGAGTCTGTATATACTGTTCTAGGACACAAAAAAATGTCAAATTAATTTTCAAAATGTCATATTAAAATATTGACATAATAATAAGTTGAGTTATTTATAATTGTTATCAAACTAAAAATTCGATGATGGCCATGACGTAACAATTTTTTGAATATACCGTGGTGTAACGTGTACATTAGATTAGATTTAAATTACTTCTTAGTCTATATCATTGTGCAGTTACCATTATTTAAAAAAAACAATTTTACAATTTCTTTAGTCTAATTAAGTTTTGACGAATAATCTCAAGAAACGTTGGTTCGAATTTAAAAGAATTTTAGATTTATGCAATTTATCTATATCCAGGACTTTGCGCATGCTTTATAGCACGGTTTCACATTGTCAATTAATTTCGTGGTCGAAGTAAAAATACATCATACAATAATTAATCACAGTAACTAAATGTTAACGCATACAGGAGTTTCTGTAAATCTAAGCTAGTTCCATATTTAACAAAAAAAACTGAATATCATCGTAAGCTACACCGCTTGCTTTTGCCTAAACGTTTAATTGACGGACTGAGGTGTAAAATTAAATTTATCGGAACATAACATGCCTTGTTAACACTGTGATGTGCGTTGTTAATATCAAGCGAATTCGACGCCTGTAGAGAACCTTCGTTATGCTATGGACACAATAACCGCGTTTTTATGCAGGCTTTTTTAGTAACTTCTGTACTCTTTATATCATACTATATTATATACAATTTTATTTTATATATTATTATACGAGGTTACGCGTTAAAATAACATAAATGTTAATTCAAGGAACAAGAAGAATATACCTTTCTGCAGGTTCATTTTATTTAAATAAAATCATTTATGGTTTATTTAAACACTAGCTCTAAAGGAACTGTAATTATTAAAAATACTTCTCACTGGATGTTTACTATAAAATGCTTTCAATATTAGAGTATACTACTCCATGTAAACGGAACGCAGACAACAAAGTAATATGAAATTAGAAATCCAAGGATAAGGTTCTTTATACGCCTATAATGCAATGGTTTTAGACAAGTGCGTTCGTGCTAAGTCTCGTTTCGTATACTCGCCTCAAGAGATCTGTACGAAGAAAAAATTTACCCGCTCCCGCTCTACCCGTGCCTATAACTCTTAGATTTAACAAGATTCGATACAATTGAGACTAATTCGACGGACGTTTCTGATTACTCAACCATAATCTAACTTTTCATTTAACGATTTCTAACTTTACAAATTGCAATAAAATGTTATGGGTATACTACTTGCAACGTAGGATTTGAAAAAATAAGACTTGTTTTTATATTTTTGTAGTTACCGATTTTCGTATTTAGTCACTTACAAATTAATGTTTCTGTGCAACGTATAGAGGATTTTAATACACAAAACCAGACTTTTATCTTTTTGGAAATAATAACTTAAGAAAACACTTTTTAACCGGATTGAAGCTATGTATGCGTGACCACGCACGCTGAAAAGCACGCGAAACGTCGGAAAAAAATTTAAATTATGTAAATAATTATAAGTTTTTCAATCATAATACATAGCTTCAATCCCTTTAAAAAGTGTTTTCTTAATGTGTAAAAGCTATGTTAACAAAAGACAATAATGATAACTTAATTTATAAAAGCAGTTTGATATATTTTTATATTAGAAATATTAGTGTATTTTTTTAATGTCGCATCGCAATTTTTAATCGGACGGTATTATCTCGCTGGACAGAAGTGTTGCGCTGTCGCGCTCGAACTATAAAAATGGTATCAAAAAATTGTATGACCGCTATAATTGCAAGGCAAAAAAAATCAATGGCCTCAGATTTCTGTATCTGTTTCATGATCATTTGTTAATCTAATAGGCAAGTAGGTGATCAGCCTTCTGTGCCTGACGCACGTCGTCGACTTTTTGGGTTTAAGGCAAGCCGGTTCCTCACGATGTTTTCCTCCACCGTTCGAGCGAATGTTAAATGCACACATAGAAAGAAAGTCCATTGGGCACAGCTGGGGATCGAAGCTACGACCTCAGGTACGAACGTATCGACTTCGTATCACGTTACAAACTAAGACACGGAGGCGGAATGAAGTGCGTAGATAAAATTTAACAGTTTAACCCAATTAGTAAATTGGTTCAAGCTATCCTAGATTAAGAATAATGATCATCAATCGAATATATTGTCTTAACTTGTTCTGTGTCGAGTGTTCTTTTTTGTTTAAAAGTACGTAGTAATTGTGGGGCATAACGTCCTTTAGTAGTTTAGCGTTATTTGCTTTTACTGCCAATTTGTATTCAAAAGCAAATACGAAGGGTGCATAAGTTTTTAAGTATATTTTTTTAACATTAAAGTTTTCGAAGTTAAAATACTTCTTTTGGAGCGTTAAGGAAAAATGATGCAAGTAAATTTTTACTATACGCGCACACCGTCACAAAAAACCGACATCTTAACACCGTCACAAAAATGCGACCCCATGAAGATAGCATTGTCAGCATTTTAAAACAAAAAATATCCATTTCTTTAAGTACAAATATTTTTTGTGATATTTAAATAAGCGTTAAAATAACTTTCAATGTATTAAAAAGCTTTTTTTATTGTTAGTGTCGTTTTTTCCACAAACGTAGAATAAGGCGAAAGATAAAAAATTTAAAAATGTTTTTGTCTTGCTACGCCAAAGAAGTATCACTTCTAACGCGCGTATATAAAAAGGTATACACACATGTTTATTTATATAACAATATAACATTGACCCCTGCAAAAAACCTTAAGAGCAGCAATAAAAGGCAGATACTGCAGCCCATGGACACCAATGGCAGTGCAAGATGCATTTTAGAGAGGAATATGTTATTTTTAATATTTGGAGGTTATATCTCCTAGAGAAGACCACTGAAAGCCTTCCACAGCGCGCAAGTCCTATATATACTTGTGATTAGGATTGGAATCGGATTTCATGTTAAGTAATATACACAAATGAACAACATTTGTTTTACTATGACTATGACAAATAGTTTTACTTAGATTGTCGGGTTTTATTAACTAATTTAATACCTGGACCGACGTAAATTATGACGTATAATCATTCTTTTAAATATAACAGAAATAATTTACTTAGTTACTTACGTAAAGAAATGTTCCCACGATATTACAAAGTGTTTACAGTTTTCAACATCAATTAACAACTGCAATAAGGTTATTTTTTTATGTAACAATACTACAGTGGGTACTTATTACAGTGGTGAATAATCTCTTATATTTGGAATATTACTAGAAGACAAGATGAGAAGGCGGCGACTTGATATTGATATCATTATATATCATATCATAATATAAAAGCAAGGAAAACATTGGTTATAAGGAATAAGTACCTAGTAGTAGCGACACTAATTTTTTTGGAATCTAGCCTCAGAGATGAGATGCTATTCCCACTCCAACTGAAGCCACTAGGCCAATCCAGCTTTGTTGCACAGACAATGATGGAAAGTAAGAAAAAAAAAATATTGATTTTAAAATAAATGATGAATGTCTACTATTATTAGACAAGATATTCAGGTATATTAAATTTTCATGGAATTCTGAAATACCACGACCGAACCAAGAAACCTCGTCACATACAAATTAAACCACTGTAAATTCTAAAAACTGTAGATAAACTTTCATTAGTTCTTAATTATCTCGGTCGTCTTGTTAAATGCTCGGGAATCGAACCCGTAATGCGTTAGTAAAAACTCGCTCCACCATAACAGTCA
This sequence comes from Pieris brassicae, assembly GCF_905147105.1. Taxonomy (NCBI): domain Eukaryota; kingdom Metazoa; phylum Arthropoda; class Insecta; order Lepidoptera; family Pieridae; genus Pieris; species Pieris brassicae. The sequence continues at coordinate 6,464,381 of NC_059670.1, forward strand.
TACATAACTGGATTATAAATTTATGCGAAAATCACTTCTATTTCTTAGAAGTTACGGATTAAAATCACTTTGATGTGTAATAATGAATTATTGCGGAAAGCAGAAGTATTATCTTGTAAGGATTGACGCTCAATAAACGATAATAAAAAAAAAACTGCACTAAATATAATCACGCAGCTTATAAGGGCGAACTATTTGTGAAGCATACTTACGTAAAAGAATCTACTTAGAGAATAACTCAATGACTCATTTTTAATTCTACAGTAGGTTTTATAATAAACTCTTGTTAAAAATAGTAAAATCATACAATATTTTCATCTGCTATTTATGGTGTGAATATTTTTTTAATTTCTTAAAGATTTCTAATATATTTCACATAGATACTAGCATCGGCACTCTGTAAGAGTATATTGATAGCGATTACAAAAAAATTATTTGTAATCTTCATGCTACGAATATTGCGTTGATGTCGCAGCCGTGGAAAATGAGCTGTTGGACTTTTGGATGTTTCGGGGTACCGGCGAGACCTTTTAATAATTTTATTTATTTACATAATTTATTTATCAAAGAACATAAATTGTAATACAAAAAAAAATCAATGAAATATTAGACAATAAAGATACCGAATACCTTATAAACTTACCAAAACAGAGAGGAAAAAGAAAAAGCAAATCTAAGGATAAAAACATTACAAACTATAACAACTTCATGTAAATTATGTTAATATCGCATCGCTAACGGAACGTGCACACCATTCAGTGTACGACCAACCTATTGGTGTTGAAAAGTAGCAAAAGAAATGCTCAATAATAACTATAAATGAAAACCAGTACGGTAGGCCATCATAAAGTATCGGGTAATGAACATGATTCATCATTAATCAATTTTTCTACTTTTGTTTCTACTTTTTTTAGTTCACTAATATTATAATTAGTGAACAATTCAATTAATCAATTTCAACTACATTAGTCAAGTGCTACATTCAACACTTAAATCATTGCAGTATTTGTCAATGTCATGTGTCAGCGTGACACTCTCACTGACAGCTATAACGTTCGGAACTTCGACTTGTGTAATAATCAATTTACATTTGCGTTATTCGTAGAATAATTTTTATTTCACTTTAATGGTGTAATTAAGGAAGAAAAAAAATGCAAACTGTGCTGTAAAAAGTTGTTAGTTAATTGTTTTGAATTGTATAAAAGTGATATTGATAATATTTTTTTGTCATTTTTATTTATTTGTGTCCCTTAACCTAATGTCGTATGACCCCTACATAGGACAAAGGACGTCCACAGTGACTCCCTTAACTTAGGTGTCCAAAATTAAATAAATATCTGCTTCCTTTTCGAATTTAAAGTGTTTATTTAAATTCACCATGAAAAGTCTATTATAAGAATATAAGTTTCATAAAATCGTAAATAATGTATTTACCTTATTACATATACATTCTTGAATAATGTGCAATGGGTCGTTAAAATGTGTCAAAATTTGTCAGACATCATAAATAAAGTGAAAGCGAAATTAGCCAGTTTACGACTGACCAAAGCTTTTAGAATAATACTGGGAAGTGACCTAAATGCACACAATTCTGTTAATTTTCTATTTTAGTTCATTTGTAATGGGTCAAACAGCTTGTATGTCCTTTGAAACATGAATGAAATCAAACCTTTTCTCAATTTTGCTGTCAGTTTGTATGTTTATTTGATGAGAGAACTGTAAATTTCATTCATATTTCTGACGAAATATTACAGTGATGGACCGAGAGAGACGACAAGGCAGATTAAATATTAAAGAAAGTTATATTTGATTAAATGTTAAAAGAAAGTTTCTGTGTATGGAACTTTAAAATTATACATAAAGCATAAAATCAAACTCATGTTTTCTACATAAATGTTTCATACTAAACAGTTGTTATATATTAAATGTCATTTTAAATATAATGATAAACAAGGTTAGTATGAAACACAACCGACCGACCAAAGAATGACGCAATCATCTTTTTTCTTGAATTCTTCCTTTCTTTACCTTTTTTTTTCTCGCGTTAGGTTCATTTTCACGAGTAATAAGAGTTTTAGATTTGCCGTCAATTTACAAAAAACAAATGACAAAGGAATGCAATATACTACATTACCAAAGAGTTTCAAAATTGAAATTCAAAAAAGTTTCATTAGCAATGTTTCTAAATGGCCAGTTCTAAACATTTTTAGTGTTACCCACGTATTAACAACGTCAAAATATACCATAGATACACAGAGCCAATTGTGAAACATGAAAAGATAGAACCTTGTTCGTTAGCATGAATACCGGTCTGTATATGAAAATAAATATTATTTAGTGATATTGTTTTAAAAATGATCACCAATTCGATTACATGAAATATCACTTAATATTGGCGGCAAAACATTAAGGAAAGATTAAAATCGGTAAAGTCTTATATAGGCGTTACCTTCTTGATGTCTCAACACAATGACATATGATATATTAAACTTATTACTAAAATTAATTACGACTTAACGAAAAGCCACTTGTTGAAAGCTATTAATCCAAGATCTTGCGATAAAGATTTAAATGGGTATTCTAGCATTTGACCTTTATGTTTCATAATTTTAAAGTGTTTTTATGCATCATACTAAATTACATTATTGTGACTCTTCACATCCACCCTTAATATATGAAATTTAAGCCTTATTGTCACAATAAAATCGGAATAAAAACCTGTCCTTTAGCAAGGAACTATACCAAAATTATAAACTCAATATCAAAATAACTTTATTCATATAGAGATAAACAAGTACACTTATGAACTTCAACAGAAAAGATGTAAAATTGATTTTAAATTTATATCTTCTACCAGTTCTGAAGTCAAGGGTGTAGAGCGGGCAAAAGAACTGGCAAGAAAACCACCACTCTTTTAATCGCTAAATTTGAGTTATACAAATGGAACAAATCAATCCCAAAGATTATGATTACTTAAATAATTTATAAAAAAGCTTTTAGTTTTAATTTTTTACAAATAGTGTTTTTAAAGAATATATATGAGTTTGCTTTTTTAGTACAAACAGATATGCCATTACATAACGTATTGAAAATATTGTCAAGTAAGTGCCGCAGCTGGCACCCGCGTAACTCGCGACACCAAAACATTTTAAGAAATGAAAAGGCACGTTGATATTTATACCACCTGACATTTTTTTAAGTCGGCAAATAATATTGAAAGTATTGGTTAATAAAATGTCTTATACAGTGTTTCATAGAAATTGAAAAAGAAAAAAATCACCTTGTCAAGAGTTCAAGAATCACACATTCAGAATTAACACTGAAAACCCCCGTTCATTTGCATAGACAAATTCAAAGGTTTACCCAAAAATCTTTTCAGCGTACATTCAGACACCTTCGCAGAATTTTGGTCTCAATTAGTGATAACGAATTGCGACTTCATTTGTAGAGATCCTTGACATATGCAATGAAATGAAAAAATCTTATCTTTCTTTCTGAATACACTTTGTTTTACGTGAAATTCGGCTGAAATAACTTATCACAATTTTCACCTTGTTTATGCAATTTAAAATTATTCTTAGTTATTAAAATAACAGTTATTTATATGTTATATTTATTTATCTGCTTTAAGTTAATATTTTTGTTGGTTTAGTTTAAGTGATCAAGTGCGTTTTAGTTAAATGTTTTTGTTGTAATCAAGGCATGATTATTATTAATCAGTAGATTCATAATGGAAAATATATCTGAAAGGACCTTTTTAACGCGTTTAATCTGGTAAACTTCTATAATTTATCGTAAAAATCTGCATGAACTTATGTTTGCCGTCCTCCGTAATAAAATACAGTCGTAAAACTATTTACATTATAAATGTGGTAGCCGTCATTAGGGATTATTATAATAATTTTTAAATTGCATACCATTTAATACCAAGTCCGTAGATTACTACGATAGTGGCTAATGATTGAGCTTTGCGTTAGAGATTTTATCATTTTAATACCTTGATTGATATTTGTTTGTCTTGTTCCTGATAACAGTTTAATTATAGAAATATATTGAGCAAAATATATGTGTGTGCCAAGGCTGCACATTTATGATTACATATGCATAAATAGCGCTTATTAAAACTCTTTGTACCTACAGGCGAGATTTATTTAAACTCAAAATATTTGATAATTAGTGCGAGATATTGCGAGTACAACCCGAAATATAACCCGAAGCACTGCATTCTAATCCTTGCGATTACCACATGCTGGTACAGTGAAAAAAACATTATGAGGAAATGGCCTTTGGGTCTTAGGTATAGAAGGATGATGATCTAATAGCCAATAACAAAATTTATTAATGTAACAAACGCAGAAACTACCCCATGCCTCAAAGTTATGGGATTTAATTTTAGTACATTTATTAGCTATTTCTTATTTTTAACATTGAAGCTTTTAGAAACTATATCTACAAATGAGCGTTCTTGCATAATACGACACTACGTCTGTGTAGAAGAATTATAATCTTAGTTTTGCCCAGACACAGTAAGCGTTTAACTACTCATTGTCAAAGACAGTCACTGAAGACGAAGTCTGTCTTTTGGTACGAAAATATTGAAAGACCCTTTATCATACGTTATATTGTAAATTGTTAAAACGGGAATAGAAACGAATTTAATAATTTCTTGTGCAACTGAGTCACGGAAGCGGATTTTTAATCATACTTAAATTTATAACACTTCTAATCCCAATTACTGTCAGTTACACGCTTTTTGTGACTAATCCATTCGATTAATCATTTGATCTGTCGTAAAGTAATTATAAATTGTTTTTTATGTAAAATTGTGGTGTGGTAAATTAATAATGTTTTGTATGACGATTTATAACATCAACATTTTTGAAAATTTATTTTACAGAATAATACAATCTAAATATTAATATATTACATTTGAAAACCACTATGGTTTCTTGTAATGTAACAATAGCTTTCTTTTCAGGAGCGCGACAAATGCATATGAAAAAAAAATGTAACTACAAATAGCTACTTAGTAGATATTTTTCCCTTTTCAATATTTACAAACTAGTGAGTTCTATCTTGTAAATGTAGTAATTCGATTTTCACACTTAAGCTTTCAAGGATTTTAATACATAGTTAAAATATGTTGGATATTTTAGTAAAAACAATGTCGCTTTATTCCCTTTGCACAAGCAAATCTTACGAAAAATGATTTGATTTGACACTGCACGTTTTTTAATTTTCCGCGTCATTCTGCTCTATTTTTCCATTCCCTTCTTACTCTAATCTGTGGTAGGAGTTTACTGAAAATGTCTTAATTTCTATAACACATATATATTCTTACTGGGTGCAACGTGTATATTAATACGTCATAGGCAGGCATACATGCCTGCCTATCACGTATATACCACTACCAAGCTGAAACTGTCTTATATCATCAAAATAAAATCATTAGAAAAATCTTTACATAGGAGTTTACTTATAGACATTGGAAATAAGGCATAACTCAGAAAATAATTGTTCAACGTATTGTATGAATTTTTTATAATATTGTAATTATTGTAATTGTAACCGCATTAAATCCTTTGCTTATTTGATGTTAACCATATAATTATGTCTACGATTAAGATATCTCAATTTAGTAATTATTATATCTACTTCCCGCCCACATTATATTCCTCCATTATTATAATTATGTATATTTAAATGCAGTTCATGTAGGTTTCTGGTATAGTATAATTAGATTAGAAACTTATGGATGGCATTAGACATTTTAACGTTCAAGGCACATTCCTTCAAATCCCTCTGAATTACAAATTAAAGTTGTTTAAGACATAAGAAAATAAATCTATCTAAAGGTCCCAAATTGCATCGAAATTTATACTCTTCTATGTACTCTACGATACTTATAGACATTAAAATAATAATTGTTCCATAATATTTATTAATGAACCATTTGAAGCTATTTAACATATTTGAATAATGGAATATTTTATTCCAAATAAAGGATAAAGACAAGGCAAAATAAAACATTTTTTTTATACGTTTAAACTTTAAAAGTAAAATATTGTGTCTGATTACATAATTATGAGAACATATTAGGAAGAAGGCAATATAAATAATTCCAATTAAAGCACAAATAAATCAAGTTTACAAATTAATTATCTATACAAATAATTTAAAAGGATTCTCTAATTGGTTATAAAGTTATAAATAAAAGTATTTGCTACTCGGCAATTAACGAATAAATCATCATATATTCGGTAATAAAATTGTAATTTTATGTTGTGGTAAAGTCGGTTTATAACGAGTCTTCAGGGTGTCATTAATTTTAGAAATCAATATTGACCATAGTCAAAACCACGCATATTAATAGAAAATGACAACCCACTGGCAGACTAAGAACCGTCAACCGTTTTAATAAAGGTACAGATTACTAAAACATTTCAGCCAAAAGACTACTCAATACTCAACCTTTCAATAAAAAAAAATTTAACACGAAACCGTTTTGCCAATATAAATGTCAGGACGCATTTTCAACGACAAAAAAGTCTTAAATCGTATTTTTTTACCAAATGACCTATTTAAATGTTGCTTTTAAGACATTATTTATAATATATACTTGACTAAATTAAGATAATATTGTGTCAAATATGACCAGTTTTTCTTCGCCAATATAAGTAGCTAGATAGATAAGAATCACGCTAGTTTTTTACGGGAGATAATATTTAAAGTGTTGGCCTTTATCCTTATTAATAATGAGGAAACATGTTTACGCCGAACGTAAATCAATATTTGTATTTATCAAGTGAAATCTTTATATACAAAGTCTGCACGTTTGGCTATTTTTAACTACGCTTTCCTCTTTATCCGAATATCACAGGCAATGGAATTATTTGGTTGGTTCACATTTACATGACATAATCGTATTTAAAATGACGATAAAGAAGTGATTCAAATGAAAATCCTTACATGTTTTTTTGTCCAAAATAACTTTAAAACAGAAAGCTTGCTCGTATCGTACACGGGAAGCTTATTTTCTGCAAAGCCAGTATGAGCGAGGTAGACTTGCGCACGATTTGGTCAGTATTAGAATTTCAAATCTAAAAGCAGGCATCGCGGACAAATGTCTTATTTGGTAGAGGTGAATGATCCTATCACATATTACATTGCATTCCATATATATGTAAAAGTTTTACAATATATATATATATCTCGCTTACATATAATACTGTCGGGCCTTTGTTATTCCTAAGGTGTTTCTGTAATAAGTCCTGCGATTTTATGAAATTGGTGTATTACAAAAAAAAAAACGTTGAAAAATAGAAAAAATATTTATCTTTTAATTAAGCGAAATATTTATTGCAGGTAGTGTAACGATTACGTACACCCGAGGTACGTAGCACGTGCGAATCACGATGGCATTATTTTTACTTTAACATATTTTTGAATATACATTTTATTTAAAACTGATCGTGAGTGATAAACTTTTTTTATCATTACTTTCAAATAATATCAGTATTTTTTATGTAATAGAAGCATTTTAAGTGAAACACTATCCTTACGATAAAATATGTATTAATTCAAAGCAATATAAATTGCGTATAATAAATTTAGTCGACTTACCTGTGCCAAATGAATGTATATTTTTATATATTTCAAGCAATTAATTAAGATTAATTTAATTTTAAAACCTATCGTATATGTTGTATGATTTGTTATATATGTTTAACTATTTACAAAACCTAATAGATACGTCAGCTTATAACATACTAAGAACTTTTAGCTTTACTTGTCAGTCGAAATATTTTTCTATATTTGTATGAAATTAAATTAATTTATTTATTTCAAAACTAAATTTTACGCTTATGAAATTTATATAGAGACAGTTCTGCATAATACTAACTTGTTTCAACTATAAATGCAAATCATTTGATAAGGTGTCGTCTTTAACATCGATAGGCACCTGTTTTAAAGAGGTTCTGCCACTACACAGTATTTTATTGATGTTACTCATACAAAGTGTTTTTAAATAATATGTTGACATTAATTTTACCCTTAATAAACATTTCAGAATGAGTAGTAGAGTAGCATAAACAGTATTTGTTTATACATTTATATACAAAAGCAATTTAAATATTATTTAAGAAGAGAAAAAGAAAGATTTATAAGTTTCTAGATTTCAACTTACAGTACATTTAAAAACGCAGTACTTTTAACCCCGATAACAAAATTTTCCCGTGAAATTAGAATTCTATTTTCAAAATTCTACTGCACACTATTCACGCACATCACATTTCGTCTTTCGCGCAAACATCACAGAGTGTATGCGAGAGACGTGCTCTCTGCTTGACACCTCAGCATCAACTGTCCTCTCTGGACCATACCTTTACCTATCCGTGAGATAAGCACATCTTGCACTATATCATGACCGCTCAAGCGCGATCCTATTCGTAAAACGTCTGACCATATGAGTTTCCGGGCGAATTCTTGTCTGATTTCACTAAACTAGTAAGCTAGATTAGACATCAAAAATATTATTTCAACTAATTAGCAACGCTAGTTCTAGTTTCAAAACATGCAATTTTTTTATATATTCCGAAACATTTTCAGGGAGTTTTTATTGATTTTCATTTTAAATTAGTCAATTTGCAGAACTACATTTTCTTAATTAATATTTATATTTTTCCTTGTGGACAGCGAACGCTTTAAAATAAATTTCATCATTTAATCATTCGAGTAGTTCACACATTTATTTTACTTTAATTAAGTACATATATTTTAATTATTTGTGTCTCGCAAATTGAATATACCAGATAACCATTAAATGGTTTATTATGAATATTTATTGAATTTAGATAGAAGACAATTAAAATAAAATCTAATACGAAATATTTTGCTGTAGAATAATGACTTAGATAATTTGCCGCTCACGAAGAACTAATATTGTTAATGAAAGACGTCTATGTGAATTAATATTTAAACATTCAATAATGAGTATTTAACTTAACGCAACAATTTGCGTCAGTCTAATTTTGATATTTCACTATCAAAATTGATACCTCACGATACAATTTTATGTCAAAATTAATTTCAAATACTCTTTACAATGTTAATTTTATGTCTAGAAATAGTTATTTTAGAACTTATCATATATTACTAAAATAAAATATTTACAGAAGAAAAGTATATTAGGCAACAAATAAACATCAAATAGAGACAAATTAATATGTGCAAAATTGCAAAAACCTCCCTCATACTATTTATATAATATGTTATTTGTTGTTGTACCAGCTTTTGACACCCCAGTAAATACGACCAAGACTCTGTCTGATAACAGGAACCCGAATGTTGTCTTCATCTCTAATTTGGTTAGAAAGTGTAAGTTGTTTTAGAGTTTAAGCATATGAGTTCAGTGGTCTAAAATGTGGAAAAATATACCCTAATAAAGTTAAGCGTTAGAAATGTCATTTAGTATTGCGTTGAAGTAAGTGATTGGAGTGTAATTTAATAATTATTTGATATAATTGCAGTGAAATGTTTGGTATGTTAGCTGTTTTATTTCATCATATGGTTTACGTTTATATTACGTTCTATATTGCTTCATTCATAAACGTATTTTGTTGTTAAAAAGTGATGTCTTGATATCATTTTTAGTGCCTTAATATCCAATTTAATAGACGAATGAAAACATTTTTTTTTAACATGAATGTTAATTATTATTGTCTGTCATCTGTCATCAAGAAATCAAAAGGCCTTACCCTTTTGATTTCTTGATGACAGATAAAAGAGATCTAGACATGATCATGTGCCGTACTAAACTGTTATCGAAGCAAATCTACTGTAAATGAAATACACGTAATATTATTTTATAAATCAGATTTATGACATATTGGTCTAGCTTTTAATGAATTTATCATTTGATAAGAAACTTGTTTGTGGAAAATATCACAAATCAAAACCCGTCCAAGAAAAGACATCAACGCGTGCGAAGTCATTTAAATAAAATATTAATCTAATAATCAATGAACGGTTTGCTCCCAGCAATATCTATTTAACTTACTGTTAAAACCAGTTTTACAGTTAATATTAAGAACATATCAATTTCATATTTTTCGTTTGTTTTCTTTCGAGTGACTTAGCAGTTCGATGTTGTTCTAATAGCATTTTTTTTTAAATTTTATTTAAATGTGTGGAATTATTGAGGTATCATATAAAAGGTATTTTACTCTTTGAACGTCCACACATGATAAATTAAGTTATTGTGTATTTAACAGATGGTGTCGGATTAACAATAAAACTGCGATGAAAACTCGGTGGCCATTTTCAGCAACTCCATAGAGGCCGTTCTCCGAGTCCTTTTAAAAACCTTGCTGTGTTCATTATTTGCTATTATTATTTAAAAAAATATTCCTACATAATTAGGTATTTACAGTGTATAATTGCGGATGCTTTCTGGACCCATGCAACTACTTCAATATAAAGATCCCCCTCGTGATGCGATATTGCGACCAACTCGGTTCTGAGGGAGTTGCATGGATCTGGTTAGCGCTGCGCCTTCTTAAGTTCTCATGTTTCAAATCATTTCTATAATGATGTTTGAAAGAAAATATCAAATAATCTAAAATGTTCTATTCACCATCACCGAATAGTAGCATACTTAATTGTTATGATGATTTTTGGGGTATAAAATATATTTTAACTAATTTACGTAATAAGTATTAGTAAATAATATCTACAACGATGGATACATTTCTCCGCGTTATATTTAATAATTTCTTTAATCTGTGATTGTAATTTGTACGAAGCACACTTTGTACACACGTTACTATAATAAGTGAATTCATATTGTGTACTTAATTAATATGAACAAATGTTTTGCTAGTCTTGCAGTACCGTTAACATGTCTTTGTTACAGCCGCAGACCACAGCTTTCCCTAATACGGTAACGATAGTATATACAATTATATTTCTAACTATTAGGGTATAATTTAGATTTTATTACGGTTTAAAATTAACAACATCTTCGTTGTTTGTTTAACAATGATTTCAATTATTACGACCTTTATCGCTACAAAACTCTTTCAACCTTGATTAGACAATTTGATAAACAATATAAATATTCTACCTTAACGTTATTTAAAATATTATTATTATATTGCCGATTTTATTCTTAGGGCGAAACAATATAACTTAAATGAATAAAAAACATTTAACGGTATTGTTTTAAATTAAAATCTAAACAAATTTCATTATATTATTCTAGTGACAAAACATTTGGACAAAGCAATTGTAAAATGCCACCTTATAAAGACTAAAAGATAAACATATTGAATTTATTGCCGACTGTATCTAATAAATCAAATCTCAAATAGTATGTGTAATCTGAAGCGACCGCTCACTTTGTCTCTACTTGATTTTTATTATTACGAAATAGATATTGTATTGCAAATGCTAGCTTTAGTAAATGTTTTATAAGAAATAGAGCGGTACTTGTCTAGTGGCTTCAGCGTGTGATTCCATCTCTGAGGACGGTTCAATACGCAGCCCCAATACCAAAGTCGAATCCGTGTGTCGAATGCTACTTATTTTTTACTAAAAACAATTGATAAGGCCACAGATATAGCAATCCGAGGCCCAGGCCTAAAACGTTGTATAGCTGGTTTTTTAATGATTTTATATTAAGTAAAAACTTCTCTTTATGTAAAATCAAAACTTAAATAGAATCACATTCCACATATGAGAGTACCACTACCTTTATAAAAAAGACAAATGGAGTCGAAAAATTTGACACATTATTATAGAATAAAAAGAATCTTTTATATAAAGTTATCAGTCAAGTCGTGGGCACATTATTTAAATAAATCATAAGCAAATCGAAACCTACGCCTTTTATCTTCATGTAAATGTAAAAACAGGTTAATTTACTTTTTATGTATAAAAATAGTCACGGACTCGGTACACCAAGTTTGATTTTAAACTGGTTTTAGACATGCTTGTTTTGCCACAAAATAAATAAAAATTATGTGATTTTAACTAGGCGGAAATGAAGTTTGTGAAATTGTGATGGTCTATGAGACGGGCTTTAAACGTGTTATATTACTTGTGTATCTTGTGATTTAATGTAAAAAAGCTGCAACTAAATATTAGATAAGTTCATAGCTTAGAGGCAGTTTTTCTTAACATCCGAAAACATATATATATAGAAATTTGTCTGAGGACTTACTAATACGCTTTATGCTGCAAAATAATAGCAGAATATAATATTTTAAACGGCCACATTTCACCACAGTTCTAACTTAAATGATATAAATATTTTTTAAATTGAACAAACATAAAAATAATAACATAATAATTATGGCCGACGGCGTTTTTCTTCATAATCTGTCTATCTGTCAACCAACGGATGATTTATATAATTTTAATAATTGTTTATGAATTATTTAAATTAAAGTTTTGGTGATTGCAATGATTATAATAATTACATTGTTAGATCTTTAAATAAGTATTATGATATAAAAACAGAAATCCTGTACTATCACGCAGGACAGAGATTGGAATGAAACATAGTATTGAAAACAAATACTGAACTCTTCACCTCATTCGCCCTATGTTGGGAAACCATACTTGCGAGGCTTGCAAGGGGCTGCAGGATCGTCAGAGCATACCTAGGGTGACTCATGGTATCCTTAGTACTTCGGAATTACTTAATAAATTTGCGTTAAACAGTACTGGAAATATTTTTTTTTTATTTGAATCCTCTGAATATATAACTTCATACAAGACTAAGCAATATATCTAAGTAAGCCTACAGGCTAGAAACTAGATATAAACTCAATAGTCTGAATAGTAATCTACATTAAGATAAGTTAAACCATTAACTCGAAACGCAGTTAAACTGTAATCGGTCGTCTCTTGTTCAATTAAATTAACTTGAAAACAATTTGCTTTAACTACGACACTCGAATGATACCGTTATAGTTTTGTGGGACAGTAACTTAAGCCCTAACTTAGGCTTATATGATTCTTGACTTATTTTAAGTAAGTCCCGTAATTAACTAATGAGACCTCGGACACATATATGCGTCTGTTTCATTAAGTTTTAAAGGCAAATAAATAAATAATGATTGTCCCTCATTTATTACCAATTAGCTTAGCTTACCAATTTAGATTTGTATGATTTTAAACAGACTTACAATTGATAGTTTACCCGCTTATTAATATTTTTTAGTCCAAAATCCTTAAAATCAACTACCTTGTAGTTTTTATTAATATGGCTTGATTATATTTTAAGTAATCTTAGTGATATATTACTCAAAACCAAAGTATTGTTGTTCATAGCGAGTCAGAATTGAGAACATCCCTTAAATATATTTGTTTGGCGATTTATATGTTAGCTATTTAAATTTTTCTATAAACGTCTGTCAAAAATATGAAAAAACCTGGTTTGTAGTATTCGCTTGCATTTAAATGTAACCGAGTATAACAAAAATATATTGTTAAACTTTATTTTGTGACTCCTTTTAAGGCATACATACCAGACATCAGATCGCAAGAAAGTATCAATATACAATCTCAGCTCTATATAAGTTGAAAATTCCGACCTATTTATCCTTACCATTCATTGATTTGCATACAATAAGGCTAGGTTCTATGAAAGAATGGTTGAACGATATTCCCAGAATTCACAGATTAGTTTATCTTTCCTCACTTGTTACCAATTAATTTGTTAACAAATGAAGGGTCCAGACAATCAAGCGCAGAAAAAACTTGAGTGTTTTTGACCGGTGTCAAATCTTATACGAGGGTTCCGCCTGTATTCTTACCTGAGAATGCAATCTTAAAATGCCTGTAATCTCTTCAGTAAAATATCTATTTAGATACGAGCGAATTTGACGACATTTCTTCTAGGTATTGCTGTGCCTCCAAAGCAAGGGAAATACGCTTGAAGTATAATGGGTATAAGGTACCCCAAAATGGTGTCAATCCGTGCGTCACAGTAGCAATTTGTCGTCGATTTTATTGCGCTAGATGCATGTGATAAGGCTTTGACATATTTATAGTTTTCGAAGCAGCTAATTTGCTTTAAACAAAGTGACTTTTTGTCAACGACGTGGCGACTATGGTTCACAGAACATAAGCGAGCGAGATTATTCTTAATAGTAGCTCTGGAATCACCATTATGTTTTTAAACGCCTTCAGAATTTTTTATTATAATCTTTGTAAATATGACAATTGTAGTAATCGCATGCTAATTAATGTGTTGTTTTTTTAGGATCTATTGTCAATGTGTTACCGCGTTTAAGTGTTTACAAGTGTTAAAAACTTGTGTGTGTACTTATGTACACGCGTTAGAAGTTATACTTCTTTGGTGTAACAAGATAAAAATCTTTTTAAATTTTTTAACTTTCGCCTTATTCTACGTTTGTAGAATAAACGACAATATACGTAAAAAGGTATTTAACACATTGAAAGTTTTATTATAACGCATTATCATGTTAAATAAAATTTATTTAAATATCACAAAAATAAATATTTCTACATAATTAAAGAAATGGACATTTTTTATTTTAAAAAGTTGACTATAACTTCAGAGTGTCGGTTTTTTGTGAGCGTGTGCGCGCATCGTAAAAATTTACGCTCATCATTTTTCCATAACGCGTTAAAAGAAGTATAACTCAAAAAATTTTATAAATGTACGTGAACTAATAGGTTAATAGTATTCTTAGATAAAAAAAAACCGTTGAAAGTTGCTAGAAAATTGTTCTACACAAAAAATTTCCAAGGAAATTTATTAATTATATTTATTTTAATAACGTATGTACTTAGAACTGTGTGATTCTAGTCCGTATATAAAGACAAATTAACAAAACGATCGTTTATGAAATCGCTTATCGCTTCTGATTACGATGCATTTAGTAAATAATTAATTACTGACATCTTAGGACAAATGGTGTTACGTTTATATTTCTATCGCAAATTAATTTAAATATTTTTGCAAATATCGACGTTGTCGGACGTCAATAAGTTAATGGATCTATAAAATATACTTATTACTAAAGCAAACTATACGTAATTTAGTGTTTTCAGAAAAGGTTTTCCCCCATTGAACCTTGGAACTTCGGAAAAATAGAAACTTGAGGACCATTAATTATTTTCGAACAAATTACAAGTCACATTTACAATCCTTGTCAATACAATGTCCAGGGGGTGAGTATTCTAAACAATAGGTTAATCATATTTGTGTCATGATTCTCACACTCCCCACTTTTAAAAATTTATGGGAATTACCGAAATTATTCGTAAATTATTAATTTTTAATCGAAAATTGGCTCGTGTTAATAATTTTTTCATAATTTAAATTAAGGAATTTTATCTTAGAACAGCGATAGTGACCTTTAAAAGATAAAATTAAGTGATTTCTTATAATGATGCTGAAAATTGTGTATTTTAATATATAGATCAGGTTATTAGAATTTATTACATTGAAGTAACTTTTATAATCCTTCTATTTACTATTAAAGTATACAATAACTTTTTACTTTTAATATAATTAACATATAGTTTACTGCTTTTTTATATAGCACCCCTCCCCTAATAACCTACCAATCATGCGACCAAGCCTAAAAGCTGTATACAGCAAGGTAGTTTCAATTCTCCCCTCTTCAAAAAAGAGCCTTTATTTACGTTAACTAGGTCTGGTGAGTTTGACGTCTCCCGCCGGGTCCGGATGATATATCAACTGAATAGGGCACACTATAAGAATTCAAAAATAGACATGGACAATTTGTATTAGAATGGCATCTAAGAGAAGAACAAGGATGATGATAAAAACTGGATTCTGACAGCAAATACTTGGACCCGAGCCATCTTTGACAGAAATATCAAATTTTATACCAAGAATGGTTTGACTGATGATATTACTTCTAGACTAGATAAAAAGAATTAGAACTGAGAAAATGTGAGGTTATTTCGTTATTTGTTAGACTAATATAGATACCGTTTGCTGATACTAAACTTGCGGGATAGGTTCAAGAATTACTATCGCTGACTTTGCAATAATTAATTAGCGAAAGTCTGCCTCTAAATTTATAGATCTACAGATCATTGTTGCACGTTATTTTGTTTTATATTGCGACGCTTATTAAATAAAGTTATATTTATTGATATTTTGTTTTTCCTCCGATTAGTTGGATTTTAAATGTGTTTGAGCCAGAAGACTTCCAAGACACGCTCGGACGGTGAATGAAACCGGCATGTCTGAAATCCAAATTTCGATGACATGTGTCATACCTCTGTCTATGTTGTCTATGAAATAAAAATTAAGTAACGGATCCTGAGGCCAAAAGCTGTAGCGTCACTGGTTTATGTATTATCTCTATATATATAAAATTCTCGTGTCACAATGTTCGTTCCCATACTCCTCCGAAACGGCTCGACCGATATTTATGATTTTTTTACTGAATAGTAAGTCTGAGAATCGGCTACTATCTCTCTTTCAAAACCCCTAAATGATAAGGGGTGTCCACCCCAAAAATTTATTTTTAATTTTTTAAACATTTTTTTTGGTTTTATTTTTTTATGATACAGCTTACAAAAATAGATACGACGCTAGTCACCCCTCTACGATTAACTCCTATTTTTTATTATAGTATATATTGGTTATTTTTATTAAACTAAAAAAAATGCCTGGAAATAATTGGGCAAAACGACGTTGGCCGGGTCAGCTAGTTGTTGTATAAATTTTGCTAAGGGTGGTTGGTTACTAGTAAGTTATAACTACGTCAGTGATTTGGCACTGCAAATATGTATCGCAAGTATGAAATTGGTTGGTTATTTGCGAATGCTGTTAGTGAAAGAACTTTAATTAAAGATAAATGTAAATTCGTATGTATCGATTTAAAAATAACAAGAATATCGATTCAATGTTTTGATGAAGAAAAAAATTACGCTACGCTTGTCTACTGTCATGTTAGGTGTACGGTACGGTCTAAATATTATTTAATAAAGTGTTTTAATATTAAATATTGATTTGATACTGGCGTTGATACGTTATATAACGCTACAACGTACTAGGTCTAAGCTACACATTTTAAAAGGAGAGTAGTTCAGTCTTCTGCGCCTAAATCTCGGTTGAAATTCACACGCTGAAACCATTAGGCCAACACTACACTTGCTCCTACTTTATATTAAGTTAAAATAAACTGGCGAGTGACAATGTACAACAAAACGCGAAATAACAACAACAAAAGACGTTTCGATTATATTGTGGTCTTAATTGTACTAGAAATACTGTAGACCAATCAATCAATCAACCAATTATTTATTTATTTTTTCCCATATAACATATACAACAATAAATAAGATTACAGTTGAGATTGAATTCTCACTTTATTTTTTTAATGATTTTAGGTGGCACACCGTGGATATTCAATGGCATCTGGACGGAAATTACGCTAAATAATATATACATACATATTTAAAAATAAAATGTTTCAATCAGTTTTGTTACTTTAAATAAATTTTCCTTTAAGTAAAACTCCATATATTAAACTCATTTACGGTACTTTTCCCGCTGGGTGTCGCACTCATACAAGTATTTAATTAGTATCATTCATAAACATATAGATATATTTCATAACAGTCTTTCCCCATACCTTGCTTGTTCTCTTAATGAGGTTTCAGTATTTAGGTTTAGTTTTAGTGTTTCCATATTATTTTCTAAATTTTGTAAGTTGTGTTCCATATGTAATATAATTTGTATGAGTGTAAAATTTGTAAGGTCATATTTTCTAGATATTTAGAACTTATAAATAAATCACTTGATTTATTGTGTATTTACTTTGTAACTATTTACCGATATATATATTTAGTTTTGACTTTCCCTATTAGTAAATAATTGTTTTCTAAGGTTTCTGCTGTCTGTACTATTGATATCGCATGGGTGTATCGAATTCAACGTCAAGTAAACACACACTATTATATGTTACACGTTATAACGCATTCTAAAAGAACGTTATAATGGAGCACCTGGAGTCATAATAATAATAAAGTTTATTTCCAATTTTTACAAATTCCCTTTTTTATTGGAAGTTGTTATACTAATTTCTTTTAGCACCACCACATCCATTCGCTTCCTGCTAACGTTTTAATATCTTCTATCCACCTTTTTCTAGGGCGCCATCTTCTCCTTCATCCCCTAACTCCTTTTCAGTCTAATATCTATCTTATTTCTGTATATATTGTTTTATGCCCGCTCGTTGCTACTTCTTTTTTAGGGTAAATGTAAGTCCTCTATAATTTTTGATTTTCGCCTTAGTTTTTCGATTTATATTTTTTGTATTCTTCATATTTTTATAACGTCACCAGTGATTTCTGGTATGCTACTAGTTGATTTTTTTAACGTCGCTTCTAGAGTCATACTAGGTACATATTTGAACTATATAGAAAATATTTCCATTTCGTAGGCACAGAAGACTGAAATAAATTTAAAGTGTTAATCACATTTCACTGAGATTTCATAATTACGCAGAGGAAAGAAACTGCGGAATTCAGATCGTAGTAATTATTCCTCTTATTCTCAGCTATCTTAAAATAGCAGTAATAAACCAGTATTAATATAGCAGGCCAATACGTTGGCTAAACACTGCCTATTATCGCCTTAAGACTCGTAAACTTTAATCTATTTTAAACTTTTTGTACTTTGTCATTATTAGCTGGTATTCGTATCATTACACTTAACTCAACTATATATTATTTTAATGATAAAGTAAAAGATCCTCGATCCCATATTAGCTACCACTCTAACGTCTTCTACGTAAACATCTCTTAACTGTAACCTTTTCATCTGTTCATATCCTTTGTAATTATATTATTTTTAGAGTAATTTGGTACCCAGGATTAATTGTAATTCATGATTCTTAACATTCGATTTTTATTTTGTATAAGTCTATATTGTTACTTCTAATATACTTTTTGCTAGTTTGTTTATGTATGCATTTTGCATACTAGGGTTTCTTGAGAGGATAGGCTCGCTTGCTGCTCGTAGCCTGCTTAGTAATTTATGTCAGAATTTCAAATTCAATTCAAAATCATTTATTCATTTAGGGCACACAATGTACTCTTATGACCGTCAATAAGGAAATACATATTAAATGCTAAATGCTTCTAAATGTAGATTTACTGCCAGTACTCAAATCAGGGGCATAGAACGGACGAGAAGAACTGGCAATAAACTCTCCGCCACTTTTTAATCGCCAATTTTTTTGTTTTACAATATGTTTGTAATGTATATTAAGTAATTATTAATTAAAAGTTAATTACTATTTAAAAAAAGACTTGTCCTTTATCATCAACAGGCATGGTGAAATAGTAGCACGCACTTACATTCTCGTAGGAACAATACACAAATACTTAGTCGGAATAATAACATCACCGCATACAGGAATTCAAGTCCGACCAGTCACCATATTTTAGGGAAGGAGACAACGGGCTGTACATATATGTACTATTAATGCCACAGTGTTAACAAATAATACAGTTTTAATAAAATATATCAAAACCAAAATGCTTTTAAGTGAATATTTTTACATTCAATATTGTAAATAATAGTGAGCAGTGTTGGCCTAGTGGCTTCAACTGCGACTCTCGTCCCTGAGGTCGTAGATTCGAACCCCGGCTGTGGACCAATATACTTTCTGTCGATGTGCGCATTTAACATTCGCTCGAACGGTGAAGGAAAACAACGAGAGGAAACCGGCTTACCTTAGACCCAAAATAACGACGGTGGGTGTCAGGCACAAGAGGCTGATCAGCCACTTGCCTATTAGATTGACAAACGATCATGAAACGGATACAAAAAATCTGAGTCCGTACCTGAAAAGGTAGTAGCGCCAATGATGTATTTTATTTTAAAATTTTAAGTTACGATTTGGAAAGAATTTGGAACATACTTTCGCGCAAACGCATAAAAGTTAACAAATGCAGTTGAGATGACGTTAATTTAGCGAAATATCTTAGATAAAAATTTTCAGAACACAACGTAAAATAGCGAGTTCATGCCAAATAGGACATCTGGTAATATTTCATCCACCCACCTCAATAGACGCATTGGTTGAGCGCTAAATAAGTAGTTTCAAGTTTATGAGCCTTTCACAATTGCGGATTCCATTAATTAAATATTTATTTGAATGGATTTTTATTGACTTATTTAAATATACTAAACGTAGGTAAATATCGTTAAAGAATTAAGAACAATTTTTTTAGAAAATTATACTAAAACGCTGTTGGCTATCTATTTTTTTATAGGACTTGCAATGACGCACGCGATCAGACAGATCTTTGGCCTTTTTTAAAGTTAATCGTTTTCCTAAAAAGGGACTTAATTTGCTTAAACTAGATCTGGTGCGCTTTGGGTTGTCCCGCCAGGCAGGACGATGACTCTGAAGATATCCTCATGATATTTTGTGCGATAGGCGCGTCACCTCTTGTGCTATCGATCTTACTGACTATATTTGACAATTCTATTGCAGAATTTTTGCAGCTTTTTTCCAGCACCCGGCCCTTTCGAAAGTCGGACAGTAAACCTTTTTCGTCAAACTCGCACGCAGGGCTTGGTTTGAATCTGTGTAAATAGTGTCAAAAGCCGTGCCCAGTCAGTATCTGAGCCATGTGAACTGTGAAGCGCCTTGTCTTGACTTGTTTGTATACCGCGTTTGCATCTTTCAAAAAGTCTTTTATCTCTACAAATGAAATATTGTAGTGTGAGTGAAATTAGCAGGAGTAAATGTGTTCCATATAGCATAAGCTAAGATGGATGGTGGATGGGCGTTTTAATTGCTCAAGCCCACCTGCGATTTGAACCTAAACGCATGCTTTCAAACGTTCGAAACACTAGAGAAATGTAGGCATATACAAGAAAGAATTGATCAGTCGGTCGAAGACTGTTCAGTGGAGTTGTTCGAATTAATACCTGCAGCATCGGACGTCGGGCAGATACAAAAACGACGTCCGTCGTTTTTAAGGCAGAGTCCACATAGTTGGTGCCAATTCTTAAAAGGCCGGCAACGCTCCAACGAGCCCTCTGGCATTGTGATTGTTCATGGGCTCTATCACTTAACATCAGGTGAACATCTAGTTTGTTTAGCCCCTGTCTTTAAAAGAAAAAAGGTCTATATATAATTATGTTTTTCTTTTAAATTTAAAATAATAATTAAATGCGTAATGTGGTTTCTGTACGTGTAGGATAATTTGTAGGCTTTCATTTTTACTAGAATGAATGGAAATTCCAACCGTCGCTATCCTAAGGCATTGCACAAACCTTCAATCATAAGATTATACAAATACCTCAAAAGTTAAATACCGTCGTAGAATTTTACGATATTCGTGATTTCAGGATTATTATGAAAGGCGTTAAATAGTTGGTTAAAGTTGTTTTTATGGGTATTGAAATCGTTAAATATTAGTTAAATCGTGCTGAGCTATTTTCGAATTAATTATAAGATTAAGCTTCTATGTACTGGTGGCAGGATACTGCGAAGAAATCTTACATTCATTGTTTATTAGGAAAATAATTGAATCAAGAATTAATAAGTTCGAGGCCAAGTACCAATGTTGAACTGATTGCACCACAGATTCGCCGTCAACATCTTCAACTTCACTCAATTTGGTAAGAACTATCGTAGTTCATTGAAATGTTTTAAACAAATCTACCATTCAAAATAACATTAAAAACTAAATGCACAACCAACAAATAACAACAGCCAAGCACAGCCGGCAACGCACTTGCGAGCCTTCTGACTTTGTGAGTGTCCATGGGTGGCAGTATCACTTAACATCAGGTGAGCCTCTTGCCCGATTGCCTCATTCAGCATTCTAACAGATTTCTTACAATACATTTGTGATTTAATACTCGAATATATAAATTATAACTCTGCGAAACTATGAGTAAGAGAGGTAGTATGGGTCAATGTCAGATCTGCATAGAAAACATCATTTTAACATCCTTGGGAGAAACAGTCTATTATTATTATAGAATGTGTACGTATGGGAAGTTTTTGGCTCTAAAAGATCCAAATTAACTGGCTTCAACAATCACTCTTTCGCCGCAACCTACGCCGTGCCACTTCGCCTCAGTAGCTGCAGCAGTGTTCCTTCATTCTGTCGATCCAGCGGTATCTGGGCCAACCTTGGTATACAACCACTAGCGCTTAGGTATACTTCCTTGACTTCCCGATTTTGGCCCATGAGGTTAAGGTACCTTAAGTCGAAAAGCCTTGTCTTTGCCTGTAATGATATTCTTTTTGTTTGTAAGCAGGTTACGTCCTGAATCGTAGCTAGGTCGTTAAAGAGGATATAAGTTTTCTATAAAAAAATGCTATTAAATTATACGACTGAAATTTTCTGCAAACGAGGTGGAGTCTCTTTCAGGTTTCATTTAGGTAGAGCTCACAGCGATAATGCGAAAATGATAATCGTGGAATATGCTACAATTGGTTCACAGATTTTATAAACAAATGAAATCTGAATAAAAATAATAAACCTATATAGAAAGATTTTTCTGAATGTTCTGGTAGTGAATAATAATCTCATATCAAAAATATTAACTCATTATTCCTATCGTTTAACTATTCACGAACAAGCGTAAAATAAATAAAATAACCGAAACTATTTCATGACAGTTCAATATAAGTAGTTATAGTACTTTTATCTTTTTTTACTTTCAATAACAGATATTTCAAAATAGGCACTCTCCCATCTTAATCCGACATTATCTAAAAAAAAAAAAATTATAAATAGAGAAAATAGAGATTTATCTTTGTCATGGACCAGGAATCGACTGCCTCTGCTCCTGCTTGGTATATTCATAAGCCTTCCGTTTGATTACCTAGCGCTATATAGGCAAAGGTTATCAATATAGTTTACAGTACCCATAGTAGAACGCACAAATTTATTTATTTTTTATATAATGGGCAAACCGGCAAAAAAAAAAGAATAAATCCATATAAAAAAGATGTTATAAATGTTCTGTTACTGAATAATAATCTCATATCAAAAATATTAACCGTAAAATTACTCTGTTACATGTGTACAAAGCTATTACTGACTCATTTCTTAGTATTAATAGTATTAAAATAATCCAATGCAATTTATCACCAGTGTGCGCAATAAAATACGAATAATGATACGTAGTTTAGAAATTATGATCACGTTGACTCGATGACGCTTTAATGATCGATAATTTTGAAATGATCTATTGGCGTAATGATCTAGTGTATGTTTTATAGAATATAACCTTGGGGATAAATTGTTTCAGCGTTGTATCATGACACGTTTTGATGACCACAGATATAGGTACCACCACACTACCTAGTGACTACTAGAACGCATTAATTTTCCGTACACTTTGTATATAATATATGAATTATATCTCATGTATACACATGGGAAATCAGTAATAATATTGATTACGCTTTTTTAGAGGACAGGAGGCAAACGATCACTTTAAAAATAATGATTACCGCCGCCCATGGATACCTACAACACCGGCGCAAAGGGAATTTGTTGCCAACTTTTCAGCTCTTCTCTTGAAGGCCCCTAAGTCGTATCGGGACGAAAATACTTATACAGGCAGCTGGTTCACAAAGAAGTGAGCGTAGCGGAAAGTGCTTTTCAAATCGCAATGGAACGACAGGCGTCAAGGTCAATAGTATGGAATTTCGCATTCTGCCTTGATGTCCGATTTTGGAATTCAGCCGAGGGTATATATAATTCTTTAGAGAACTCCCCACGATAAATGCAGCAGAAGATACTGAGGACTAAAGGATTTAGCCGATAGGTAAGAGCAGGGTTGTCGACTATACGAACCGCCCTACGTGCGATGATTTCAAATGGTACGCCGCCACGCACACTCCGTATGCTTCCGACAAGAGGTGAAAACAGTATTTAATGTTGGGTCGAATTTGCGCTTAACACAGTTGCAAGCGGTGACCCGGAGTAGTGTACCGTGTCGCCTTACACACCAAGCTTTTTGGAGACTAATTTAGCCTTGGAACTGTGACAAATTAAAGAATCTGAGAACTTAAAAAGGACTTTTGATTTAATAAATAAACGACTAAAGTCAATATATTACGTTAGCGATGTTGCAATAATGATTCAAAATCGATCAGACGTTTGTTTGACACATGAATCATTAAAGAAAGCTTAGGATGGAATGTTATAGATTCCTTTTGGTATTGAAGAAAGTTACGAAGGATATGTTATTTAATTTAATCAATAAAATTTGTTAGGAAACTTTATTGTAGGTGGTTTACTCGTGTAAAACATTTGGAATGCACATTTTCAATATCAATGTTGTGATTTCACCTTTCTGTGGTCACAATTCCTTAACGTTATCTAGCGTATTCAAAGGTTGTCAAAAAATATATAAAATTTCTAAAACCACTTATTTTAGATATTTCATTATTGGACACATAGACACAGATTTTTTGGACTTTTTTGGCATTAATACATACAATGAATTGCATGAAATCTTCTGATAGTAATATCTTAGCAAAATCCACGAAAATAAAATACGTTAAGCGTGTAGTCTCAATAAATCACGGTTAACAATATCGAAGGGTTTAACATGATCTCTAGCCTGATTAGCCTAAGAGCTAACTATATCATAATTAATATCCTATTTTTGGAAAAAAAATATTAATAATTGTTTGAATAAGATTGTAATTAATATTTATTTGATTATGTAATAATATATTTTAATAATTTGATAAATAAATATAAAAATTGACTATTATGATATGACTACAAAACGTATAACGTACAAAAATCGTCAGAACAGTGAGGTCACTCCGTGAAGCCTGTGAAGTGCCCAGGAGACTTCTATGCTTCTGGAAGGCTCGCTAAATTAGCCAGGACTTAACGCACAACGAGTACTTATGAGTCTAAGTGGGGAAAATGAGTCCATTAACCATACCATACCATAGTAATAAAAAAATATCTAACTTGATCAATGATCGCTGTTGTCACTGTCGGCATGAGTGCCATACTTCATAGATTTTGCAATTTGTATGTAAAACACCTAACTTAATATCTATGTATAAACGTAATAAAAATGGATGGACCGTTGCAATAAAAATTTAAATTATTTTATTTTAGTGTGTTAATATTAATATTTATCATAGTTTAGTCGTTTGTTAACTTAGCTTTTACACATTGAAAGAAAACACTTTTTTACCGGATTGAAGCTATGTATTATTTTACTAATTTTTAATAATTATAAGTTTATAATAATGATGCATTTTGATTTCTGTATTTTTTTAATAACCAAATGAGTGGAAAGAGAAGCTCCTAGACTCCAAAGTTCCTCGGAATTCTATAATCGTCCCGATGACATGTTTACGACATCTACCCACAGGACATAATGGATACAAAAAACACTGAAGATACAAAAGAATCATTACTAGAATAAAACGGGTCAAAATTTTATCGACATCGTGTTGAAAAATCGATACAGCCTTTTAGAGATAATACCGCATTTTGTTGACTAACTTTTTCCGTAGCCTTGTTTAAATGTTAAAGGAAGTTATCATGCAATAAATTATATACACCAATCAATATATGGTGTATATAGTACTTTAGTATAAGATTCAGACTAAGTCTGACTACCGTACGACAAAAATTATTTTAAAAGACGGGAGCCAAAGTTCATAGGTCTCGTTTTTAAATCTTAGGCTAAGTGTAACAGTAAACGTTGCTCATAAAGTAAAGTTCTACCAAAACGAAAAACCTAGTGGCATCTGTTTTTGATTGCAATAAATAGCATCTATAGTCCAATGACAGACACTGCATACGATGTGAAAACAAACGAAAACTTGTATACTATATCACCGCGACAATTTCACGATAATTCAATATAGCAGTTTTAGAACTTAAATCCTTTATTACCTTCAATAACAAATATTTCAACAGAGGCACTCTCCCGTCGTCTCTACCCGACAAGCGTAGGTACTATTTATCGGTTTTTAAATTATCTAAAAAAAATTGAAATTAGAAAAAAAGAAAGAGATATATCTTTGTCAAGGACCAGGGATCGACTGCCGCTGCTCCAGCTTGGTATATTCATAAACCTTCCGTTTGATTACCTAGTGGTATATAGGCAAAGTTTATCAATATAGGTTATATACTACCCATAAAAGTACGCACAGATTACCTTATATATTTTTTTATAACTGGGGGCAAACGGGCAACATACCTCATGTTAATTGATACCCACATGTGTGCCACATTGCCAGAGGGCTCCCTCTTTTCTAGATGGACTTCTTTGGAAATTATTTGAGTGGGCAGCTGGTTACACATAGTGGCGGTCTAGTGATACATATTACCTACACCTTTAGTACTGAGTACAGTAATACCCCGACTTACGCTACCTCGACTTACGAGAATTCGGAGTTACGCGATTTAATTTTCTCGTCTACTCGGTTTTTGTTTGAACGCCGCGTAGTCAAAGTCAAGGGAAACTTGACAGAAGCCCTCAGTTCGATTGAAAAACGGTTAACAATGTTGAAAAGCATAGACTCCAATGACGAGCGCGTTTTTGTTACAAAACATGGAATAAAACAATTACTAGGATGCTACGAGAAGATATTACGGGAGAAGACTTTGTTACAATTTATGAAACCTCCTAAATCAAAATAACTTCGGATTCTGTTTATACACTCTATTAATATAGTTTGTCATAGTAGCTAGAATTAGATACTTATTATTCCTAAATTATTGTTTTATTTAGTCTCCAGTCCCAATTAAACATATTTTGTATGTCTTTATATGTAAAATTGTACCCCGACTAACGCGAATTCGACTTACGCGGATAGCGCTCAGTCCCACCTATCGCGTAAGTCCGGGGTATTACTGTATACTCTTCCTTATATATGAAACATTATTGATATCTTTCAAAGATACAATCATTCCTATCAAAGTGAGTCGTTTTCTATTAAGAGCAGAGCTTTCAATCTGCTTAAAAATATCTCTTTAAATTCATTCAGAAATTCCGAAGTAGTTCATCCAGCTTTACTCATAATCAGTACACTTGAAGCTTGATGGAGATATTCAATGATAATCTGGAGCAGGTATATTGTAAGTGGTGATTAGATTTTAAAGCGTATAGGACACCCATGTTGGTCTTGGAGTATATTTCAATGACCTATTGTTGTAAGTGTGTGTTTTCATTACACTACGGCTTTTGATGGTAATCGGAAAGATAAACTATTTAAAGGTTTTAAGCTCGGAATATTATCAACTTCAAGAACGCCTGGAAACATTCGAAGAAATACCTTTATGATGGAATTTTTATAGGTTTTAGACAAAGTTTTTAATTTACTAGGTATTTCGGTAAATTGTTAGGATTAATTACTAATTTAATTTACGATAAATAATCTCATCCCCATATAATAAATATCAAAATAATAACTGTTTTGCTTATCTTAACTTTACTAAGAGTAAAAAAGAGAAATGTTGAATTTTTTTAAAATATATATATAGGATTATTAGATTTTTTTTTTAATGTCCAACCCACTACGCGTTTAGGCAAATCTGTGACCAAGAAGCAAAGAAGCAGGGGAGTGTCTAATTTCCCCTTTCCTAATAAGACAATTTGTTTAATTATTCCTGGCGTCTACTCCGGAAATATCTTCATGATATGTATTGGGGGCCTCAGAGCCCGCTGGACGGCGGGACTCGCGTCATCTCTTGTGCTATTCATCTTACTGACATTCGGTACATTTACACTACTGCGCTATGAGAATGAATTCATATTAGTAAAACTACAATATTACGATGTATAATTTTTTATTCACATTATTTTCAAGCTAATAACTACTTTTTTAAATTATCTATTAATTTACATAGTAAATGTGTTCAAAATATTCTAAACCTGTGTAATGTGTTTAAAATATAAATAGTAATGAAAAGTGGTAACTATTTTAATTTAAAAAAATGACGTGTCGTGATTTAATGGACGCATGCACAGCACCCAAACTCGTAACTAATATGTTTGACACTTAATACTTCCTTTGAGGGCTGAGATTTTGAATAATGTGGTAATAATACGATCCATTTGTATGAATTATTTTTATTTATCTCCGGCCACAGAGACCCGCCTTTGATTTTAACGATTTAATACTATTGTAGGGTTGATGTATGATATCATAATTAACGTGGTTGAGCAGAACCATTCAATTTTGTTTGTTCGATATTTTTGAAATTCGATTCTTGATGGTCTATTGTTTGTTTTTTGTAAGTATAATTTTATTTTATTACTATACTACCTGCCCCCGCGAACTTCGCTTTTAGCTACTAAACACATATAATATGGAACATTTTGGTGTGCTACCCTATAGAAAATTGCTTTTCCGAAATACAACTAGTTTTTAAGATTGTCCATGCAATTATTTTCATAAAGACCTTCCTCAGAGTTCAGAAATAAAATTTAAAAAAATACCATTGATCCAGCCAGTCCAGTGGACCTAGCACTAGTGTGGTCTTAACTAATAAATATTAATGAATCTACATTTATGTCAAATTAAGTCAAGTAAGGAAATTGTTTAATGAAAGATTTTACACTTGTACGAGTTTTTAGACGCATTGTCGCAAAACTATTTCAAAACTCATACTCTTATAATTTTAGTTTAATAGTAGATTAACGAATTTTCAAAGCGATGTGGTAGCGTTTTTAATTTACTTGACACTAGATTTTGAGGTGTTTGGTCTACTTTTTTTAATTAAGAAAAGTAACAAAAACTAAAAAAAGAATTATATTATAATTATGTTTAGGTTAATGAAACTTGAAAGAACTTGTAATACTGATGATGATACTGAAGACCGTGTACTTAATTTGATTTGATTTATATTAAAGATTGATCATTTTATATGTACTATGAGGATTTTAACCTTAACTGAAAGGTGAGACTTATCCAAAACTCATTTTAGGTAAACGCTTTCTCAGATGCTTCAAACATACCACAGCTAAAAACTATGATATAGCTTTTAAAATAAAAGCTATAAAATCGCACGCGTATAAGTAGCTTTAAGCCAGATAGACACAACAATATGCAATTTAGTTAAGAATCTAGACATTTAGGTTCAGCAGGGCCATGATCGCTATCTGCCCTTGGTCTGGGCGAATGGTTTAGAATGCAAATTGTTGATACGTTGACATAACGAAAAAAATCATGTTGAATATGAAAACAAAAGAATTTTTGGTTAAAATATAATGCAGTTTGACCACTTCCAAAGAGAAGATTAATGCCAATTTTTAACGGCTTTAAAAAAAAGGCTGGGCTTTTTGAAGTGAAACTTCTTTATCTCTGTTGTAAAAATATTTACCTTCACATATTTCGGTTACGTGTCACATTTTTCCGTTACGCGTCATCTTTCTTTGGTCCCTACCACGGTTGAATCGAAGAGATACGAAGTGAAATAACAAAAATATATAATAACGATAACAATGACAGTAATAATTTTATTACAATTAATGAAATTCTGTAATAATCCTATTAAAAATACGGGAAAATGAAATAATTGTATTATTCGTATTCATGTCAATAATAATAAAAGCCTTTTGTTAAACTTTATCTTCTGTAACCAATTTATGTAAAGTTGGTAGATAGTAGATCATTTTTCGAAAAATATGGTCATAAAGAAGTTTCACTTCCTACGTGTGTACACAAGTACACACACACATTTTTTATTTATGTAACAGGTGACTTGATGTAAAGTGACGCTTTGCGAGAGGTCTCGCAAGTGCGTTGCCATCCTTTTATGAATTGGTATATTTGAACCTCGGATGTGTGCCGGTTTCTTTATCTGCGCATTTAATAGTTCCTTAAACAAAGGAAAACATAGTGAACCTACAATCTGCGCCTACAAATCATGATGTCGTCATACCCTGAATCTCTCTAATGAAGTTATTCTGACCGCTAAGGGTATATACAACTGGGCCTTCAGCCAAGTCTGGGGTTAGACTGGTCGAGGATGCTTAGGTTACGAGGAAGAGCAGCACCTTCCTTCCTTCGCAACCTAATACCAAAACTGACCACATGATACCAAAACTGCGACGACGTGTGTAACAGAAGAATTGTCGCCACCAAGATTCTGCAGCACTCTGGCCCAATAAAGGCCACTTGGGTATTATTAACTCAATATCTCCTTCAACTTTAATGCATTTAGCGTATAACTTACTGGTCATAGATACGACTATTTCAACAAAATTTTCGTTGTACTCAGCATATGCGTTTGAGCCTGATATAAAAAAAAATGGCCCCACTGTTGGGTTATGAGACTTAATGTTTATTATTTACATAGATACACCAATGGAGAGTGATTTTATGCTTTGTATGTATGAAACCAAATTTAATTTATAAGAGATAAATTACTACACTTTATTTCAGTACTGGCTAGCATAGGCAATAATTCACGATATAATCACCAGTTTGTGGTATGTTCATATATAAATAACCATTATATGCTATTAGTTAGCCACAGAATAACACCATCAGTAGTATAAATTGTATTAAAATGGCAACATGTGAAGAATCATTAAACCTATAGAATATTGATAGAATACATTATAATATAAAATATAGATAGGTACGGAATAGCTGCGCAAACAGACCTAAGGTATATTTATTACAACGGGCAAGGAGCTGGTGGAATTTCTTCAGTTATCGACCAAGAAAACTAGGTCTTGGATTTGAAGGATTCAGACTAAGAGTATAATATGAGGAAAGGTAAAGCGTAGTGAACAATTTGTTTTATTCTACTACTCGAAAAGGAATCCATTCGAAGTGAATTAGTGTCAGTGCTGGTTAGTCAAGTGGGAATTAGTGGAAAGTGGATAAAAAATAGTACACTGGAACAGAGTGTCTTCCCTTTCGTAGAGTGTAAGAAGTGTTATTGGACACTTATGTTAAATATCCTTTTAAGTAAATTAGGTTAGTTTTAATTATTGATTTGTCTTAAGTTAGAGTAGATGGCAGTGTTTCTTGGGTGGCCTGGCGAACCCCGAGGGCCCATCTTACGGCGTGTGAAGGGCTGAGGTGTTTTTAGTGGGTGGGGTCTCGCTACCCCTCTGAATAGCAGAGGGATTTGAGTATAGACCCAGCCCCACAGTCCCCGCGTCAAGCTCGTAATCCTTGGCGCGGGCCTGCGCAAGCGCATTTTCACCTCATAAAAAAAAAAAATATATGGCAGTGTTAAATTGTGTCTTTGATCAAAGATAATTTATTAAAAAAAATCTGCGTCTCCTTTGCTCTGCTAATTTAAAGTAAACTCAACCAATTAAAATGCATTCGGAAAACCATTTACTATAAGCCATACTGACTTTAAACTATACTCTAAATCCGACTCGCTTAAAACTATATTACATAGATTTCAGTCCGATTATCTTATTAGTTAAAGCCATCTTTGAGACGCAATTACCACTTTGGAAACAAGTCCATGCAATAGTACTATAGCTAGACAAACATTTAGTACATTCCATCTAAAAACTCTTGAGTCTATAATTTAGTATAACTTTTGTAAGTACAGTCACGCACAATTCAAGTTTCGTAATATAACAGTCTTGTTAAAAATCGCGTATATGGTTACTATAACACCTGCTGTGATGTGCATTCTAATTTTAAAATTTCCTCAAATCAAAAGTTGTCGGGGTAATGACCTCGCATAACAGTAACATATCAATGTCTCATCTTTTAAGAATTGTAGATTAAATGTATTATTTTTTATTTAAAATAAAACTTCACACCTGCGACAAATACGGCGAAGAAGCCAAATATTGTATCGACTTATTTCTAAACGCTATTTATGTCCTATTATAGGTTCAGGAACAGTACAGTACCTCACAGTAAAGTTATAATTTGTCCTACTAGTGAAATTATGTAGAATAAATATAAAGGCATGATTTTGTTCTCCAATATTTTTTTTATTAAACTCTACAACAAAATTACTTGGTTTTCTATCTATACCTTTTAATTTAAAATTATTTCATACAACCGCAATAAATACTTTCATATTTATTTTAAATTCAAACATACAGTGCATAACAATAGTTATAAAAAGTCCATTTATTACCAATCTTTAAAAATGGTAGTAAAGTACAGTAGAATTATATATATAAAGATGCGTGTACGTTACTGAACTGCTCTTAAACAGCTGTATGGTTAAGATTCACAAATCAGTTCGCCAGATGGCGCTGCAGTCGGTACTTGATACTTTGTTTAATATCGTAATTGCTTGAAATAGGATGCAGGACAAGGTCTGTCGAGTCCGCTATAAATGTGTTCTATACATTTTTTTCTTGTTACTCGTTATCTTAACTCCTTCAATATCAAAATTCTTGCTACAAAAAGCATCCTGCTAACGCTTTTATATCTTCTATCAACCTTTTTCTAATTGGATACAGTGCATTAGGTATGAGTCTATTTTTTACGTTTTGACATAATACGAAAGATTAAAAGGTTCTTGAAAAGGTTTCTTGTTCGGGGCAAGTAACAAGTTTCGTGAAACAAAAGCAAGTATTCGAGTAACGAGGACCGCACTGACTATCGCTTGCATGTCTACTAAATTAGGGACTATCTTGCACTTTGCACTTTAATATACGCTTAACTAAATGTATAACAAAAATACCCGATAAATTGAAAACCGCCTTCATGCGGTGGTCTACATCTCGAAGAGTGTAAAAGATATTGATAAACTTTATACATTTAATTTTTTAAGGTTTTTAGAGATAGGGGAGTGGGGCTACAAAAATTTTTTTTGAAGAAGAAGGTTTACATTTTATGTGTCCTTGTTTTCTTTGTGTTTTATTACGTCTTAGTGTAGTATTTTTTATAAGAAGTAAAATCAAATCGCTATGTCTCTATGCTAAAACAACATCTAATTACATATATGGCTATTTGTGTGTGAGATTTATAATATATCATGAAGTAATCTACACTAAATATTTATAACCTATAAAAAGTGAGCATATTTTAATTGAAAATATAAATAAATTCCCTGCTTAAGTACAGCGTGTCAATCAGTCATCTTTTCTGGCCCTCAGATCTCTGTTTCGTGCTTATTTTTTTCTATGGCTGGTTTTCTCACGATGTTAATTGCGCAAATATAAAGTCCTTTGGTTCACAGCTGGGGTTTGAACCTACGACCTCAAGGATTAGAGTCGCACGCTGTAGCCACTAGAGGAACACTGCTACATGTGGAGGATACTACAATAGATATGAAAATATTGTGGTTCCAAGTGGAATAAAACAGCTGTCTCCAAGTCAAGTAATCCGAGCCCGTCTAGTATTCTGTTTTCTTTTAAATTCATCACCGATAACAAACACTATTTACGATCGCTATAAATCGACGTGAATTCAATCTCAGAATACTAACATAAAATTTCGCTAACTAAAAACATAAAATGAAACAATTATACACATTACAAAACGAAACTACACTACGATTAGATTGTAAATATTTTATCATAGACGATGTTTTTGAATTTTTATTTAGACATTTACACTTGACAAGATGGCACTTCCTGACCGTTTTACCGACAGTAAGTCTAATTTTAATAGCGCTATCTAGTCTCTGAGACAACATATATCTATGTTAGTTAGTTATAAGCGAATTAGTACTGCTGAGTAATAAAAAAAATGTTTGCTTAGAAACTGCATTTTTATGATATAATATTAAAAAAGCTAATATTTATGTACTAATTCGATGGCTCAGTCTTTCAAATTCGAAATAATTTATTTTGTATGATATAATAGCTAAAATAATATACAACCTTTTAAGTCAGTACAAATTACTTGTATCTAGTATGGTGATAAATAAATAATTACGTTTATTATATGAATGCTAGATAATGTTTGTGTATGTGTAGGTGTCGGTAATGTTATACAATAACAACCATTAAATCCTTCTCTTCTGTGTAACTCAAGATTTGCATCCATTGGTATAATTCTTGTATTTTTTATAATTATTATAATAAGATTATTTTAAGTCACTTTCATTGCATCACGTAATTATTACAACTTTTTCATCTTACTTATGATCATGAGAGTATACATGAGATAATACGATTTTCACTCGTATCTAGTAATCAAAACAGTCACAACAGTATTCTCTGAGACTAGATGGTGCTAATCAAATTAGACTCACGGTCGGTAAAACGGTCAGGAAGCGCCGCGTCATTTTTAGAAGTCTAAATGATAATTAAAAAACATTGTTCACAATAAAATACATAACAATCTAGTCGTAAGCCAGAAACTTAAATACGCGTCTAGAAAATTTTAATCTTTACACAATGAAATTAAATAATTACTTCATTTTCGTTTACTTCTTGAGTGATTTCGGTACAAATAATTTTTGTTTAATTTTTTAAAAGTTTTTTTACTGTAAATTATAATATTTAATTTTATGTTACGATCTAGCTATTTCAAAAAGTGATTCAAGCTGTGATAAGTCAAATGTTGCCTTAAACGAAGGAAATATTGGCGAAAATGGCAACTTGCCCTGGCTGGGAGTTCTACGAGTACATATACGTTAGTTGTTTAGATTAATCAAAATGAAAAGACATTAAAATTTTTAAAGTATTGTAACGGCATAAACAGGGCCTTCATTATTATCCTTCACCCGATTGTGCCCAACGAAGGAATGAGACAGGTTTCCATTAATAATCTAAGAGATTCGGTCCAGGCTAGGTACCCAGGATTAAACACTTACATTAATTAAAAAATACAAACATAATGTATTAATGACAAAGACATAACTAATAAAATAGAAATACGACATTTTACTCCAACATTTATATTATTTAATTGATTTAGCGTAGTATTTTCAAGTTTTGTTTGTGTAATGTTTACACATTACATCATTAATTATCGCTGTTTTTTTTTAATTACATTGGTGTCCGTTTCAGTGGAGTCTCTGAAGTTAGCAGGGCACTTACCAGCAGAGCACCAGAGAAAAACTAGCATTTTGATTACATTGTATTGAATTAAAACTATACTGCATATACATAAGAACTCCGCCTTTTCTATTAGATCTATTAAATATGTAGAGTAAGTAAGTGACTATATTGCCAATTTTCGTCCAATACGTCACGTGTACTCTGCTAAAAGAATGGTAAGATTTCTGGGCTAAACTTTGATTGTTTTGCCTAGATATGTAATAGATCTAATTTCCGTATGTAATAGATCTAAAAAAGATTCCGAAGTCTAGACCTAAAACTTACTGTTTTAAAACGGCGATAATATTGATTTATTTGCAGATAAAGGTACATTATTCCAAACGGCTGTGACTGGTATACTATTAGTAAAGACCAACTTCGCTATAGCCAATTCGGGGGATGTCAACAGAGTGTCTAAACACGTTCTTAAGTAAGTCATAATATTTTCTATACGCGTAACCTTGAAGATCTAGGAAAACAATGACTAGATGTCATGCATTGTAAACGTTCTATGAATGGCATATCCAGCCCAGAAGAAGAGCTGAAATTAATCTTGTTATTATTATTTGGCAACAAGCTTCAGTCCAATCTGGCCCATTCCATGATTGAATAAGTCCATCAAATCAGTATCGCTTTTGCTATTGGAAGTAATAGACTGAGAATAATACAGGAGTACAATTACATGCTGTACCTGTTATAGGAGAGCTGAATATTCAGTCGAATTTATAACGGTACAAATATGAAAAAATCAAGACCAGGGTCTGAATTTGTACATATATCTATAAACAGGTTTAATTTACCTACCTATTACGAAATTCTAATACACAGAAATAGAAAAATAAATATGCTCACAGATTAAGATCTTTCTTAATTCTCTATCTTCTGTGCCAAAAATGTATGTACCAAGTCCAAACCTCTTACTCATAAAATTTAGTATTTCGTTTCTTTCCATCCAATTGTATGCATGTCGTAGCCAGTTTAACGGCGCTGTTTTGTTAAGAGCCTAGGCTGATAATTGAACGGCCTATTAAACTAGTTGGCTGCGACATGTTCACTGTGACGAAATGAGACAAGTCTATTTCTATAAATTCTTAAAAAGAAAAACCTTGCTTATACATACTTAAAGGTACTTAAAACTATCATATCTGTTATATTCTCTTATAGGACAGATAGTAAAGCGATGTTTATAACAACGAATAAAACACCGGTGTACTATAGAATCCACGACGTGATGACACATCCGGAATACGAATTTGAAACATATAATTCTATAGCGTTATTGGAATTAATTGTAAATATTTTTCATGGTAAGATTAAACCTCTTTCTTCGTCTAATGTTAGCAAACAGAGGTTCAGGTTTTATGTGAGATTTCCCTTCGTCTTTTCCTGCTGTCTTTAAAACTAAATAAGACTTCAAAGACAGAATAATGCTGAAAGGCTGGGTCATATTATTTATTAATTATTTAAGCGTAGATAAACAATAAGTTTGTACGTGAATAAAGTGTGATATAGTGATATTTTTTATAGACCATTGGGCAAACGGGCTCTTAAAGATAAGTGATACCGCCGCCTTTGGACACTCTCAATGCCAGAGGGCTACGTTAAGAGAGTGCGTTGCCGGCCTTTTAAGAATTGGCTCTTTTCTTAAACCTAGGCCGTCGGTCGTCGAGGTGATACAGGTGGAATTTCGTATTCTACCTGATGATGACACTCCGCTGCAGGTGTTAATCCGAACAATTCCTTTAAACACTCTCCGTGGTCAATGCGGTAGAAGATGCAGAGTGAGCTTACATCTCTACGAAACGCCAAGGGATCAAGCAGCTCGGGAAGCGATAGATCGTTGACGTTTCGACCCGCTCTTCCTTCTAATTATTGTGATTAATATTATATTAAAATGTTATTATGAGATATTAAGATTAATATTTTAAGAACATTAAGCTCAACGTGACGATGATAAATTGTTATTCCTTATAAATAAAACAAATTAAATGTAACTATCACATCATATTCAAACGCCATGGATGATGCCAGAAAATGCAATAAAATACTAAAGAGGAAATAGAAAATTAAAAAAAGGTAAAAGTGCATATAAAAAAAGTTCGACAAATCATTGAAGCGAGAAAAGTAATATTCTGAGAGGCTTTCCCAATAATGAAAACCTGATATTAAAGTAAGATAGTGATGCTCTTAATGTTTTCAGACAAAAATCGGAATTTGAAACCAATATGTTGGCCGAACTATATGTACAATACGTCAACGAATTTGTATGCATTGGGTTATACAGATGGTATGTTCTATATATATAAATAAAATTTAATCGCAAAACATGTTGCTAAGCGCAAGACGACTGGACCAACTCGTGTAATTTAAATTTATTTCTTGAACTCATGAAAATTGAAAGATAAATGAAAAAAAATCATAGTTCAATAGTTTTATTTAATACTTGGATTTTTATTCCGCAAAGCAAACCGTCTCTATGTTCAATATGTTGGTATGTAGCTACTAAAACGGTAGGCTAAGTAAAAAATATTTTAAGGCGAAACAAAGTTCGTGGGAGCAGCTAGAAATTGCGTAAATCATTGACAAAAATTCTCTTTGTAGTCATTATTACAAAGAACAAAGTATTTGAATGAATACTACAGGGGTTGTTTATTATGAACGGATCGGATTCAATACTAAATTTTATCTATAATGTGATAGGTGTTGGGGAGACCTATCTCCCCTAGGAAGGACGGGTACATTTTATTTTTTTTCTTTTTCTACTATATAGTTTGAAACCACAACAATATATTGTATAGACCGACGTCTAACCTAAAAATGCATCTGTATTTGACAATTGAACGAAACGTTGCCGGTGCATAAACTGTACCACAGGCAACAGTCAACGAAATTTTTATTTCTATATTTTAATTTGGAATAACAGAGGCCTATGTCTCCCGACAGACCCAACTTCTCTATCTCTCCTACGTCATCAAACCTAACAGCTGCTGAACAATGATGATAACAGCTGATGAATTCCTAAAATATTGTTTCAGAAAATAAATTATTGGAGAAAGTTGTATTCAAAATGCAATATGTCACCCGGCCATTATGTGAGGAGTTTTACAATAGGGCCAATGTATGTATGTTAACTCAGAAATAGTTATAAATACTATATCGTGACAAAACCTTTTAATTAAATTCTTGACACTTATTGAAGCAGCGCCTTGCGGTTTTTTAATGTGCAGTTCTAGCGACAGCCATAACATTGATAGTAAAATTTCAGCTAGCACAAGAATCCTTGCCGCAATATCAGTGTGGCTTTGCAATGTATAATACAAAAAATTGTGATTGGGAGAATGGAATGGTATTCGCCTCGAATTCAACCGGTACATGGACTTTGGTGTGTAATCTTGAGTTAAAGTACCTACGTTTTAGCGTATATACATTGGCACATTGAAAACGAAATAGCCTTCTTGTATTAAATAATTTTTATTTCCTACAAGTACACAAAATACATTAAAGAACTTGTGTGCCACAGGTCAATATAACCAAGTAGTAGGTAATAAATACCTTACTAAGACGTCAAGAAATGTTTTTTTCATAGTTTACATAACAGTTTTTAATGTTTTTTTTAGTTATTGCCGGATAAGGTTGTCCATTTTTTTTTTCAAAAAATTATAGAATAAGTACACGTAATCTTTCAAAAATTAAAAATAGCAGTGTTGACCTAGCCAGCTTCAGCGTGCGACTCTCATCCCTGAGGTCGTAGGTTCGATCCCCGGCTGTGCACCAATGGATTTTCTTTCTATGTGCGCATTTAACATTAGCTCGAACGGTGAAGGAAAACATCGTGAGGAAACCGGCTTGCCTCAGACCGAAAGTTAAAAAGTCGACGGTGTGTGTCAGGCACAGAGGGCTGATCACCTACTTGCCTATTCAATTGACAAACGATCATGAAACATATACAGAAATCTGAGGCCCAGACCTAAAAAGGTTGTAGCGCCATTGATTATTTATTATTATTAATCTTTCAGAATCTGTTTTTGCTTTTAATTTTTATTTGTTAAATGTCTTTTAAAATATAGTATAATCACACTAACCTAATCCACTTTTGCATGATATTTATTTACAGATTGGCTTTGGTTTACGTGGCCCAAGTTGCAGAGGACCAGTTAGATTTTTGGATATCTATCCATACCTCAATTGGTTTACAGCTGCCACAGACCTTATTATAGCCAGATACGAAAAATGAAGTAAATATGTGCAAATCAAAATATTTATTTAAACTCATAAATTCTGCCTCTCATAATCCTTAACATATTAGAATAAAAATACGTTAACTAAGTTTCCATCAAACTGGCCCTATACAGAAATTCCAATAGGAACTCCTATATTGTCTATCCCTTGTAGAAAAAACAATGTATTACTGATAAAATGCATTGTTTTTAATACTATCTGGAAAAACCCACGATATATACTTGACGATAGGAAGGACATTTAATTTAGAAATCAAATCCATAGAAGATTATCGATCACACGGCTGTCGCGTCCAAGCACCAGAATAGAAAAGAATGCAGGTGAGGTAGTCAGCACGCAATATCCTGTCGCGTCAAAATGATATAAGGTGATGTTGTCATTACGCAAAACTCTTACAATGAAATAATTGGGGGCTCTAAAATGATGTAATAATATTTCAAATGTTAAGTATACATTTAATACTAATAAACCCGTATATAAACTCTGTTTTAATTAAATTTTCAGCGATCTGCTATTCGTATAACGGCAAGAGTTCTCCATATAAATCCTAAGTTCTAATTATTTTTACAGCATTTAATTACTGTACTTTCTAACCGACTTTAAATACAAAGTAGGTAAATTAACGAGTATATTTTACGAGGTGTGATTTGAATTATACAGATTTGAAATTATTAGTTACCTCTAAGATTAAAATATATATACATATACACTACATAAACTACCTAATTTATTATACTATTAAAGTTAATTAATAAAAGTGGTTATAGGGTTCAAAGTTAAAGTACCATGAATAAGCCAACATTATCAAAATGAAATCGTTTTCAAAATGGTTATTTTCAGCCTCCAGATTAACCCTTGGATTGGGTAATTAAGTTTTACCTGAATTGGTGTAGTTAAATTGTCTGTGACCTTATCGTCTTTGAGGGAGGTTAACCTGTGTATTTCAAAATTAAAGAGTCTATCTGTGTAGTAAGTCTGTCATACAATGTGCTTGTCTATGCTTATGCTATATCTGTGGTATGGAAATTATTTCTTTGTTGTACCACGATTTCCAAGACCATCCATAGTCTATACAATAAGCACTTATCGCAAAATTGTTACAATATAATGTAATGTCAGGCTCCTAAAATATAGTTCTCACTAAATGAGGAGCGTGGGACACATATTTTTATGTATGGCAATAAACTTTTACACATAGGTATATTAGTTTAAATAATATATAAAGTATTGACAATATTCTTTACCTATTGCCCATAATAAAAACCTATTGCTCATAATAAAAATTGATATATTATTCCTTATTCTAATAACATAAGTACCAAAGCATTTTTTAAATACTTTTAAAGTCGCGACCACTATTAAAATTACAAGAGAAAATGTTTAATATATTTTAATCTTAATTATTGTATTATTATTTAAATTAACTTTAACAGAACAGAGGTAAGGCTTTATTTAAAAACATTAACAAAACAAAAGCAACACTGATCGAACTAACTCGCTGTATTTATCTTTTTCAAAGCATCGTTCTACAAACTCGATCGCTTGTCGAAGTTTTGCTCGAGGCACTTTTATTATAGTATCCTAGTCTCGGGTGTTCCCTGTATCACCATTGTATTTTATACAATGTGTACATTATTTGCAAAAGAACTTAATTATAAAAGCTGTTTTAATAATTCAAATGTAATTCTCTCGTAATTCTCTCCGTGGGTACTTCAAATAGCTTAAGAGACATGTCGACACGAATTAAAATTAATATTAACATGAGACGGCAACAGATAACTTTCTATCTTTTCTAATGTGCTAGAACTGCGCGAACCTTAAACGTTAAAATATCTTTAAGACAAAACAACAGGTTATTGTGTGCTGTTTTAATATGATACGAACTATGCTTACGTTTTCAGACCAAATTATAATAAGTTAATTTTGGAATGAGAACTGGCTTTAACCTTGGATCAAGTAATCCTTTACATTATACCAAAGAGAATTAATTGCTTTTAATATGCTATCTTTAGCTAATTGGCCTTAGCGAGTAGCTTAAATAAATATATGTTTACGTTCAGCTGCAATTACGCTATCCACAAAATCAA
The DNA here is from genome assembly GCF_905147105.1 of Pieris brassicae. Classification (NCBI taxonomy): domain Eukaryota; kingdom Metazoa; phylum Arthropoda; class Insecta; order Lepidoptera; family Pieridae; genus Pieris; species Pieris brassicae. The sequence continues at coordinate 6,505,691 of NC_059670.1, forward strand.
AATCCAATATGCTTACAGGGAAAACACAAAAATTTAAATGTAAAACAAGTTACCCCGTAACTTTTTTCATCTTGCTATAATTATGTTCGAACACAAATTGTGTTAGCATAGTTATGACTCGTTGATGTATATCAATCGAGCTTTTAAAACATCTTCGTAACGTTTTAGTTAAAATTCAAATTGGAACAATAAATATTCTACCTTATTATGTGCCAGTAGGTTGGAATATAATTAGTATATTTAAATAATATTCGCTATCAAATACGCACAATGATTATTCAAAACATGGTGTATTGATTGCTATGATTTTCTATAGTAGATGCTAGATTAAAGGAATGACGGCCATCAGACATCAAAAACAACATTCGCGGAACATCGTGCAGCCAAGCATCTCGAGCTTGACGACTCGTTGCGTTATGCCTGAGCCTTTAGGGCTCAAGCTTTTAGTAATCTTTGTAAGGGTTCTTTAATAATACAGCGTACCCACTGAAAGCCGGCCATGCAGCAGCTTTGTGGCAGTGAATATATCAGAAACCACTTGAAAAGCTAAGTTGCATGTGTGCTTATTTTCAGACACAACTTTAGGCAAAGACATTTATATAAATTAATTTAATCCATGTAATCTGGTATAGGTATCATTGTTGTACTGGATCTTCTAGCGTAAAAATCAATGAAAATCTTCGCTTTATTTGTAAACTCAAACTTGAAAATGACGTTCACTGTGCTGTATTTCTCGTATTTTGCGTACGAGTCTATTTTATAAATGATTTTTGGGGGTACGGTCTGGTTCCATTTGAATATGGGGGCCGTTTTTATGAGCCGATCTACGTCTTCCTGGTGAAAACCGGTGTCGTACCACAGTTTGCTTGGCGTACGTTTGCTGCAGGAGACACGGATCATTACACACGTGATTTTATTGTAAAATATGTCGTACAGGGAAACCTGGAAAATTAAAAATAGATTTAGTATTTTCTATTGCCCTTGGGTTATAATACACAGAGATACACACAAACGCTATATAATCGAACTGGTATAACTGGTAAAATATTAAGATGACTAGCTTTACTCCACGGGCGTTTTGAACAAAAAAACATTCGCTTTAAAAACGGTCAAATAATATTTATAAAAACAGTTTTGATCTTAAAAAAGTTTTATTAGACAGATAAAATTTCATAAAGTTCAAAAAAATCGAAGTTGTGAACCGAAAATACAATTCGGTGTGTAAATTTGTTCCGAATTTTTATTTTATTTTAGACTAGGTCACATATTTTAATCCTATATAACAAATGCAATTAACGTTTAAAAGAGTAAAAATAATGTTTACAGCATAGGTCCCAGTTGCAGTGTGTCCACTGGCTTCAACGCGTCCCTCTTCCCTGTACATGACCTCACCGTCAATGTTAGAACATTCTCCATGTTTATCTACCACATTGGATAAATCTATAAATCAGAATTGGTATGAATGTTGGTTTATATAGTCGAGCTTGATGATTAAAAAATGCCTGGCACTGATAAGAAATTGCGATGTACCTTCTTAATATACATCTAATTCATGAAGCGTAATATTAAATCTCTTCAAAAGTGATTAAATATTTTAATTTAATTTTATATTTAAAAAAAAACAATTGAATACGCAGTTTTTATACGTACTTGTTCTCATAACCATGCTAGAATCGCTGAACTTTGATATAACAAAGTCGTCTTCTTTGTCAATTGTTTCACTTAAAAACGGGTTTTCAGTTACTGTATCGCTTTTGTTTAGCTCATTGTTACGCCGACTTGTGAATGTAAATAAGTTTCTCTCTATCCAGGGAACGTATGGGGAGAGCAGGATGAATCGGGATGGTAAAGAACAACCAGGACCAAGGGTGCTTATGCCAACCTATAATGAAATCAGAAATAATCATTAGCCGAATATAAATTAAATGCTGTAAAAAATAATATTTTACTTTAAAAATAAATATTGTTTATTTTTACCATTTAAAATTAGTATTATGTGCATTGTGTGCTCGTTTTAGGTAATAACAAATTCTTTGTGACTGGCCCAGCTCTTGCGTAACTTAAGGTAACTTTAAAGATATCAGGGGCTTTCGAAATGAACATACTGTATATGTATGTATATTCAAAAGAGTAATGAATACATTTTAAATATTGATTTGGTACTGGTTGGCAGCATTTCTCGCTGTATTACGATGCTGATAAGCCACACTGTGCAATAATAGAGCAAGCTTTGGGATCGACAGACAGGCTTTAATAAGCCCTATTAACAGGATATTTTACTCGGCCATATAAATAATTTTGGTAGTTTTAAAAATTAAATATTACCAGAGTCCAAGTAGGTCCATTCTTGTGAACAAGAGGCATCCCCGCTTCAAAAACGCACTGTTTTTTCATAGCGGCTTTCACACATATTACATTACTTGGCCATAGTGAGTGGTAATCTAACTGGATTGTAAAGAAGAAATCAATATTCCTTGGCACATATAGCCCTATTAGAGATGCTCAGATCGTTTTAAAGGTATTTTGATAGTAACTGTGCTTTCGTCAATTTTCTTCACCATCAAAATCTGACCATATTACTTGTCGAATAATCGATATTGTAACTCTAAAACTTACTTTAAAGTAATATAGTAATTATCGGCCGTATTTTATACATATTTATTTTTATTTTAAGTTTTGTTAATTAATATGAACGTAATATTAATATCAATTTATTTCCAACAATAATAATAATTACTTTTAATCACAATTCGTTCATAAGGTTAATTATATGATAATTAAATGTTAAATTAAATATAAACCTATAAAAGCAATTTCAATATATAATATTGCGTTTCTGGACTTAAAATAGTTAAATTTTACAAATTCAATGACTTACCTCTTCGTTCACGTAAAATTGTTCGCAATTATTTTTATTAACTCCGTCAACGTTATAACTAATCTGGCTAAACCCATCTTTATCTGAAATAAACAAATTAAAAAGTACAAACTGCTACAACCTATAATTCATTATTGGACGTCAAGGCAAAATAGAAAATACCATTCGTATCACCTCGACGTCCGGCGTTTCAACTGAGCGTTTCTTAAGGCAGTTTTTGCCACCACTATGTAGAACCAGCTGCCCACTGAAGTATTTCCGAAACAATTCTTCAAGAAAAGGGCGTAGAAATTCTTGAAAGGCCGGCAACGCACTTGCGAGCCTTCTGGCAATGTCAGTGTCCATGGGCGGCGATATCACTTTACATCAGTCGAGCCACCTGCCCGTCTGCCTCCTATTACATAAAAGAACATAACTTTCATTAAGAAATACATACTATCATTTAATCCAATTGCAAAGAGGTTTCTGTCATATACCATATTTTCTTGTGGCCAAAGTATATAGGTCCCTGTAAATAAAAAATAATATTAAAACGAATATTCCGCTTTTGTTCTGCGTGATTAGCATGGGCTGATCGTGGGCTTCTTAATAAAAGCTATATTTTCACTATAAAAGCAGATTAATTTGATAACTAGTGAAACATATGTAGTGTCTTCCTATCATTATCATTGAAATAATAGGTTAAATGTACTTACATAATTTGCTTAAACACTTAACAAATATTAATGAAATTGTGTTAAGAACGTTTTTGTAATACTCTGGATGCGTCTTCATATCTATGATGTAACATGTCGACAATCCGTGATTATAAAAATATATCTTGGCTGACAGTCTGAAAAAACACTAAATGACATAATTTTGTTGTAACTTGTTGTCTAGAGGAGAATCTTTAATGCGCTGTATTAAATGAATATGTGCGTCAACTCAGAGTTAGTTAGCGCCGGTGAGGTGAGTTGAGTGGGGTGAGTAAGCGCAATTTTGCAGTATAATTATAAATAAAAATATCACTATTACAACAAATCTTTACACTTCCCGATTTTTTTTCTTGATCTGGTCTACTATTGTATATTAAATATTTGTGTCTGTTTCTGTGCATGTATGAAGCTTAAAATTGAGCACACGCAAATATTTTAATATAAATAAATTAGATTTTACTTATTAAATAAAATGAATAAATACATTTTAAATAAAATATAGAGCTGCACTCAAGTTGTGAGTCAACAATGCATTTTATACAATTTATAATAATTTAAACAATATAGCGTCCATCTACCTTAAATCATCACTTAGCTTTGAAATTTCATTGGAAACTGCAATGGCGACGTTTTCCTTTATCAAAACGATACCAGTCCCCGCGTCTACTTCGCCTAGAATAAAAAAAAAACTTTTTGTTTTTTTTCACTTTAAAACTATAGAACTCAGCCTATGTTCAGTCTGTGTTCTATAATTTATGGTCTTTAAATTGGCGCGAGTCTACAAAATAATTTTGCAAAAAGACGACTTACCCAAACTCACTTTTAGTATTCCGATCCATGGCAACATTCCAATTGAATTACCTGATATATGTAATTAAATGTTATTTAATATATTTTAAAATCCTGATCTAAACTCATTCAGTCCATTAGCAACATGGCTGTTTAGACAATATGCCTAAAACAAGTCTGGACCCCTTTAAGACTTTAGATTTTGTATTAAATAAATCTTTGAGGAACAGTCTACAAAAGAACAGAACTATACCTATAACTATAATAAACACAATGACACGGTATTCCTTCATGGATAACAACTGAAAGATTTTTAATTCTTCATGTTTATAAATAATTACATTCAAAACAATAACAATCAAATGAAAATATAAACGAACATGCACTGAAAGAAATCAATGTTTTAACCGGATTAAAGCTATTTGTATTATTATAAACTTATAATTATTTACATAATTAAGTAAGATGCAGGTATATACAAACTGGACTGCGACTGTGGCCTGTCTAACATAGGACAAACTAAACGCAATATGTCCAGCAGACTCAAAGAACGCATTGCGGACATAAGACATATACGACACACAAAATCGGCAGTCTGTGAACACACACTAGATAGGCCTAATCACTACATACACTTTGACCAACCGAAATAAATAAAAAACACCCGAATTTCATTAGATAGAGTTTTCGATAGAATTCGAGAAGACGGCCTATAATTATCAAAAACCTGGGATCCAATAATATCCAAATTAACCCCAAAATTACAATTAAAAAAACCCCAAGACAAACAATCCGCGAAAATAGAGTACACCGTGAGTCATTTCTGCAAAAACCCGTCATATTTTAGTCAATACCAACTCCTGCGAAACGTCGGAAAATTTTTAAATTATGTAAAATAATTATAAGTTTCTAATAATACAAATAGCTTTAATCCGGTTAAACATTGTTTATTTTCAATGTTACCGGGGCGTATTACGCGAGACAAAGTATGATTTAATTTTGTGTATCCTTTTAGTTACAATATAAGAGATGCATGGATGTCCCTGACATAGTGGCAGTGGAGTAGAACGAAAAAACAAGCAGAGGCCGTTTGAGGCTCCTCTAGGCCTAGAAGTGGAGCACCAGCCGCAGTCGCCCATGCGATGCCCATAGCACTGTGGCTATACAGCCGACTGAGTTATTATAGTAAAAGTATATAAAAATTTATTTATTTAAATACTTAAATGAAACAGACATTTTTATTTACAAAAATGTTCAAGTACTTCTTTCCAATTTTTTTTGTTTATAATTTTTACAGGTTCACCTATTCCGAAGTGATACCGCCGTCTATGAATACTCGGTTAGGAAATACTTTAGTGGGCATTTGGTTCCAAATAGTGGCCGTGCACGGCAAAATCTTCCCCAAGCAACGCTCAGTTGTGGAACGCCAGACGTCAAGGTAAAACGGATGGTATTTCTTATTCTGCCTTGATGACCGATGATGATACATAGCTGTAGGTATTATAGGTTGTATCCTAACAACTTCTTAAACACTCTCTATGTTAATTCAGTAGACAATAATGCAGTAACAATCAAAACTAAGATAAGTATGAGTCACTGTTAGCTAAAGTATTTTTATTCCTGTGTGAATACTGATCTCGTTAAAGTGAAGGTAGTAATTAACAGGGGCAAAATAAAGCAGAAATATTGCTTGAACACAATCGCGAATAAATCTATTTTGTATTTGCAGTTGGCGTTGGCAAAGGTACGGATGGAAGAAAAATTTAAACGTAACGCGATTTGACTCGACATCAGTATGTTTCTGCTTTTATTATTAATTTACAACAATTTTATTTACCTTATATCTAAATAAAAATAATTAATTTTACTTAATTAAATGCACAAATATATAATTTTTTTAACATTTATTTTATTAATATTTCACACTAACGTTAAAAAGTACTTATCTAAGAAAGTGCATGAACTGTATGAAAGAACTAAACTATTATTACTATACGGCAAACAAAATTAAAATTAATTGTTGACATACGTTGCATTAAAAGCCGCGTTACTACTAGGCAACAATTAATGCGCAACATGTTGCCCAACATATTGAAAGTCAGCGCGGAACGATGCTCTTTAACAAACAAAAAGCCGCGCGTCATGTTGTGCGCCAGCCGGCAACGTCGCGCGATATTGTGCAGCGCTGCCGTACATGTTGAGCGTCACATGTCGCGCGCCAAATGTAGAAACTAGTATACATGTGTATGTTGCTGTAAAGTGTAAAGTAAATCCGTTAATCTTATATTTTAAAAGAAGCAGTCTATAACGTTGCAATGTGTTTAATTACACTACTAAAGTTAATTGCTAAATGGACCCAAAAGACACGAATACTGCAACTAGCTAGTAAAATCTGTTCAAAGCCATGAAATTATCAATATTTGCTGACTATACATCATAATTTGTTCGTAAAAGGAAGCTGTGGGTGTAACTATTTCTGATGTTATTGTTTTAACACTTCTTAAATGATGAGCAAGCAAACAAAACAATACAACAGTTTAGTGTATATTTCAAGGTACAACCTTTTTTTAAATATAACTATTTCTTCCGCCAAAACCTGCAAACAACCGACAAAGTTTATCTGCGTCACAAAAACATAAATCATCTGTCATGCTGTCAAGTCACGAATATAATAATTATGTCATTCGCAAAAAATGCAATTTCTCCCGAGTCACGCTATTTTCAAATTAAGGGTAATTTTATTTTTTAATGTGTATTTTGTCTTCTTTTCACATGAAATAAGCCAGAACGGGACAAAAGATGTTTAAATTGAAAATGATTAAAACATTCCATTGAAGCTTGATGTGTTTTTGAAAATTTCGAAGACGCAATAATAAATCGTTAACTCATAAACAAAGTAAAAACTGAAACATTTTGTCGCAAATATATCTGAAATGTTGGAATTTTTTGAAGATGATACATATGGTGAACCGCCAATATAACCTTGTATTATTGACGAACCAATATAAGTAGAATCGTTTATATTATAATAGTGACCTCTGTTTATAGCGGCAAGCAGATTAACAAGGATCATTTTATAATGGTTTTTCACACGCCACAATCCTTATCGGATTATCATAAGAAAATTGAAACACTAACAACGTATTAAAAACTCTAACATCCTTCAAATAAAGTTCAAAACTTTTTGCTAACTGAAAGGTAATCTCTCGATTTTCACACCGATTGGTTTTCTTCGATAACTGTAAACGTATAAATTTTAACTTTATTAGTGAAGGATAAAGTTGAAATCAGATTATCTTCCTTATCTTAATAAACATAACAATATTGTTTAGTAGTTTAAGTGGCAGTACAAAATTATTAGTTAAAATGTATTTAACTGTCCAAGAGATATATTTTTTGGCGTGTTTCGTTGCTATACTGTTTTTGATATTAATATATTTGCAAGTGTGTGACTATGTTATCGGCATATACATCGTGAATATTTTTCGTAAGTACATTGTGTAGTATTTAAATTGGTTCTTTGTGATATTCTTTTTACAAGTTGCAGATAAGCCTTTTTAGTTTAACTCTTTTCATCGGAATAAGACAGAGAAAAACTTGCGTATGCGTGTTTTAATTATCAATAATACGTAATATAAAAAGGTTACATCATTGGTTAGAACTAGTCATTATCATTGAGAACCATATCACTCTAAAACTGCAATTTCCTTTTTTGTAAATATTGACGTTCGTGTACATAGTTACCAAAATTATTAAATAAATCTAGATTTGAATTGACATATAACAGTGGGCCTGCTTTTATTGCAAGCCTATCGATAACCTACAACTGAGTTGCGTCGCTTATTTATACCTTAAGTGACCTGATTCTTTGAATCAAAACGGGAAATTTGTTTATTTTAGGTCAAATAATAAGTAGTCAATGAAAAAATCACAAAACAAAGTTGAACAAAACAACAATTATTATAGCTGGTGACGATTTCAAATAAGACTGAAACTCTTGGCACATTCTTTTTAGATTCTGCTGCTCAAATTTTCGCTCGGATTCTCAAAACGGGACCATTTTGCGTCCCACAGTTCATTTCGGGGACACCGGGACTCGTAATTGGAAAAAGGGACAGTCCCGTTTAAAACAGGACGTCTGGTCACGTTATTCATACCATGACGTCAAAAATCAGCCCGTTAATTTTTCCACGTGACCTTAGCGGTAATCAGTAGGTACTGAACCAAAATTGTATCGTTTAGATTTGCCGTTAGCCGTTCTTGTTTGCAATTAACGAACAAATTTTGCAAAGTATCAAACACGTCTTAAAGTAAGTTAATACTTAAAAACCCAATGGCGTTAAGTTCGAATCCGTCCGAAATCGATGCGTATTTTAGACTTTTAGTTGTTTAAACCAAAATCTTATGATATGTTTGTCATATAATATAATATATAATGTCACTGAGAATGAACTAAGTGAATAAAATATATACTTGTTAAACTCGATTATTTCATCTGTAATATGCAAAATATATAGTGTATGCTTGATAGTTTAGCACCAAGTCTACGTCCAAGTATATTCGTATCCAATCTATTAGTCATTTTCCATTTATTTTTGTAGTACACGGTTGTAAACAGAAATCGATTAAATCTCTAATTATTACTGTACCTTATATAAGGCTAAATCACCGATAAGTATTATCAAAAAGTTATTTTAATTCAGCAAAAAAATGTTAAAGCTATAAAGAATTATCATTGGCTGGAACAAAAGATTGTATGGATTCGCCTGCACTGTTTATTTCTTTCTATTATGTTAATACATTACTTTAGTATTGAGCCATTCTTAAAAATCGGGAGAGTTGCTGATAGAGGCGCTGTGCAGATGGAACGGTCACATTATAAAGTCCTTTAATTATTTAAACAATACAAGAGGTACTACGATCAGAAAGGAAAGGTGTGTTTTTAAGTGATAAATTTGTCGAATCACGGTTTCATTTTAAAACAACTCCAATTTTTTTCTACACATTTTTATCTCTCGGTGGTGTACCATGCAATAATGTAAAGCTCTTTAACCCCCATAGAAATTAATTAGAACATCATGATTTGTTAAATAATTGAAAGACGGTTTTGGCTTTAACCTAGCCTAATGTAATTCACTGGGAACAGAGACAATATCATTTACATCAAGCACCAAGTATCAGTTTTTAAGGGGTCCAAAGCAATGCGCCTCCTTAATTATACTTGGGGTACTATGCTAAAGAAAGCCGTGAATTAAGTTCAGTGACGTTTGTTGTATGGATATGTTCAAATAAAACACTTATTTTGAAGCTGGGTAACAACTGGCTTAAATTGTTTAAAAGATTAGCTTATAACTCAGATAACATTAGGGTTAGTGAGGATGCGACGCTGGATTAAGAAAAAATTAACTTGACTTATTTATTGTATTTTTTATTAACACTTCGTTACATTACAATATAAAAAAATGAACATAATTAAATCAAAAATAGGGCCACTGGCAGCCTTATGGCTTTCGAGCGATCTCTTCCAGGCAACCACTCAGACTTGTAGAGTTCGTATATCTAAGTTACACTTATGTTATTGGACTATATCCGAGACCAAAATGTTAAATTACAATTTGTGTTGTGGTAAATTTTATTATTTATTCAAATATATATAAACTTAACCAATGTTAGGTTACATAACTCGTGATTGGACTTATGTTTGGAGCTAAACAATTTGACTAAATATTATTTATACAATTTATAGTAATTCCAATTGCTGCAAACCTTTTATATATCCTCAGCTGATATTTTTTTTCCTAATCTGATGACTAACCGTAACGCCGATCGATTTATTAATTATTCTTTATCAAATCTGTACTGATAACTATTATCATTCGCCGTTGTTCTTTCGTAGCGTTTTTGTTCAATAAAAATATAAAAAATGGATTATTTAATGCTCTTAGCGCCTTTTTTCTTGTTAATTTTTGTTTATGGCCTCACTTGTGCGTGTTTGCATTGCTGTGAATTTATTGGTAAGTTGTTTTCACTTAATAATGGGAATCACGTAGTTTTTTAATTATAATTTGTACAATATGCTCAAAAGTGTTGTTGGTAACCTCGGTTTATATACACGAATTTCTTAGGTATGGTATATTACTTTTAAATAAAATAAAATATGGATTTTAAAATCATAGGTAAATTAAACAAAATACTACATATGTTGGAAAACTTATTAGTAATGATGTCGTATCTATCCTGTTAAGCTATTTGTTTTTGATTGTGATAATGTTGTTGCTTTTATTGAGCATTGAAGTACGTATATAAAAATTCCAACAATTACTATCGGGACTATTTCTAATTTCTAATGCAGAAAAATTTGAATATTTCCATTAAAATTCTAGTAATTAGTAATTAGATGTAATGTATTTTTTTTAAGTTTTCTTAAAAAATGCATAATGTTAGAATTAGTTTGAATCAAAAGAAGAAAAATGTATTTAAACGCCATCTATATTTTATAAATAAAGTAACACTAACAATCGCTACTTGGATTACAATATTACAGTGTACTTTGTTTTTTCTATATAAACGTAGTTGAGAAATATTTCAAAAGATGGCTCTGCACTCTTGTTAAGAATGTTAATGTAGTTAACATTAGTTTCAACAGATGGCGCAGAAATAGACAAGTCTAGAAAACATTTTATCAATGACAAATAATTTGCCTGTATTGTCTTTGAATAATATAATATTTAATAGATTTTATAATTTTATGACTCTGCAAAAACTTAAACACAATAATTATCTATGCAAATAATAAATTATTCAACATTTTTTTAATATAGCGAATGAACTTATTATGCCAATGAAGTGCCAACGGACCTTTATCTGTCAATTGTATTGAAGATAACAAATTAATGAATACAGTTTGAGACTTATCTACAATCAAGATGACTATCGCTTGCCCCTTTATTTTATGCATATAGCAACAATGTAATTTTTGTTTAATTACCATTTTAATACCTAAAATATAATTTAACATAGATATAAATTATTAATTGTAATAATTTTGACATTAAATATCAGTGATAAAACAGATAGCGAATTAGGCTCGATGAAAATTGTGCCAATCCTATTAGCGGATTAGTCAGCACAAAGATTAATTGTCTTTGGTCAGCTGTAGGTCATTTTCTTAGTAGTTTTTTTGCATGACTTACCTAATACTAAACCTTGAAATGTCAAAATCTAATCCGTGGTCACAAAATCCTCTTAAACGACTTTACGAATTAACCGGCGTTACAAGACTTCGCCTTTGAAAAGTAAGAATATTTAATCAAGAAAAAGGTTGCATGGAGTCATAAAGATTGATTAATGAATTTAGCAATGTAGCTAATTGTATACTTAAATATATAAAATACTCAATTATAACTTTGAAATATTAAAAATTTACAAATATCTAAGAATATAACAAATATCTATATTTGTTATATACATATATAAATATAAAAAATATATATATAGATAATATTTTGAGAGCCCCCGAGAGAGAGAGAGGTATCATAGTTGTTTTAGATATGTATATAGAATGTTTATATGTATTTTGAAGTTACATATCAACTCTTTGTAGGATTTATGTAATAGTGTAATAATAAATCATATTAATAGATTGAGAATTACACTTAAGAAGTACGCGATCACTTCTCTTATGATTAGACTCTATTGCCTCTGCCCATCTACGTGTAAAGTAAACAAGAAGATCACCAGCTGAGCGACCACGACGAAAGCAGTAGGTACTGTCAATCGCCTCAGGAGCTGGCCATTAATAATGGTTTTCATTGTTTCGGAGAACAAGGAGGTTATCACCCTATTTAGGGATTGAAGCAGTCTACCAGCACTTCGGGAAAGAGCGAGCGAGAACAGGTACCGAAGAATGCGTGCTAGGACCGGAGCCAATTTAAAAGCAGGAGTACGCAGTATAATAAGGGAGATGCCCCAGGAGAAGGGGGACTTATTAATGAAAAATAAAGTTATGCGGACAGCATTTTCATAAATCATACATCCGGCATCAAAGTATCACAACGCAAAATGGTCGGTGGTGCACTCACTTGGACATCCTCAGTCGAGTTTTATTTATGCGTCAGCGAGTCATCTTCACTGGGCACGGGTGGAACGGAGGCTTCTCAAAAAATACCCTTGGACAGCTTTGGTGAGAGACCAGAAGGCTCGAGTCCCTGAAGGGAGGTGAAGTCTGGATGAAGCACACAAAGAAAAAAAACGTGTGTGTACTTATATACACGCGTTAGAAGTTATAGTTCCTCGGCGCAACAAGATAAAAATCTTTCCAAAATTTTATCTTTCGCCTTATACGTTTATAGAAAAAACTACACTAACAAAAGAAAAAATATACTCTCATCATTTTTCCCTAATGCGCCAAAGAAGTATAACTTCAATAAATGTTTAAAACTCTTAAATAATGAGACGGCTTAAAAAAAATCAAGATCATGAGCTATAAACATTTACATAACACACAAAAATTCGGTTGATTTTATTTCCTGAAGGTACCAAATACGACACCCGTTTATAATGTGTTAATAATTTTCTTTTTCAAGAGATATAGATCATACATATATATTTTACTAAGAGTATATTAGGCCCTGTAGCCCTTTGTGGCGTACTAGTACTATTGTTTAATTAGAAAGAAACATTGGAAAGAGTTTTACCGTAACTGAATTGAAAATTTAATTCGTTCTTAAGTTTTCCTGTTTAAATTCAAACTATTATTATGATACTTTTTACTGGTATCGTCTTGATAAAACTATTTACTATAATTTGCGTAGGAAAAGAATTATGTCAATATTAATAAAATTTCATCGCTGTTTAAATAGGAATTACAAAATACCATAATTTAAATGTAGACTGAGATAGATAACATATCTAGATTTCTAGACAAACAGATCAGTATGGCAATACATATATGGTTGTAACCCTCTACAAACAAACAACCAAAATTGAAATACGGTAATAAATGCTTTACGTATTCCAGGTTTATTTTTGTTCGTATTTAAAAAAAATATTAAAACCATATTAATTTCCAAATTATTTATCTTCAGTTAGCAAATTACAGATAAAAAATTCGTTGAAATATCTTATCGTGTGATGTGGGCGAAAAACAATTCTATTGTTATAAGCATAGCCAGCAAAACTGCGTGATAGGTTCTATGTAATACGAGTATATCCTAATATCTTGAAGGCTTTGCAATTCACGCACGCTTGTAGTTCGGCAAAAGCCCGCGAAGTAATCAAATGTCTCTTGTCAATTAGCAGATTTAATTTTGGCGCCATTTTCACATTTAAATATAGAAGCCTAAAATCGCGAGCGAATAGAATTTATGTGACAATTGAATACTGCGACTTGTAAAATTTTGTTAAATATAATCTAATTTTTAAAAATGAACGCTATAAGTGAAACCTTCCTAAATCACAGTTCAAAAGAAACAACAGTGTCGCATCCCCCACAGTCAGATACCGGAAAGATATTGGGACTTCTTCCAGTAATTATATTAATGTTACTAATATTCACAAGATTAGTTTATCTTATTTACAATGGAAGAGGTGAGTGATCTGTCATGTACTAATTAAATAAAATATTTTTTAAAGAAAATTAAATATCACATCGCGCTTTAGACATAAAATACATTATCTATTATCTTTTTATTTATGACTTAGGTTTCGCAGTATAGTGCGTAATCAATTAATAAAAATGACAATCTAAAATTTATTCAGAAACGAGAGTAAGCGCGGACGTATATCAAAATACAATACATTTTTGACATACGGGAGTCCAAGCGCTAAGTTACGTTTCTGAATTTTGCTTTGAGTTATTACCGATTACACCGAAACTTCGATTTTGACAAAATTTCATAAATGTAATCTTTATATAGTCTTGCAGAAAATGTAAATTAATATCACAATCATATTTTTTTTATTACGAAGATTGTCGGATGTACTTTCCTCTTGCTGATATTTATTTATCATCTGTTAAACAGTAAATTTTACGCCCAATTATTAATATTAAGCTGTGTACAAAAGAGCTCTCTTATCTCAATGCAATTTGTTATAAATCAAAATCGAAAATTCCATAAGTGTACTTAAACGATTAGATAACTACTCTTATTGGGGTTAATTTGATTGTCTCAAAGTGATACCGTTCCTCCCAACAACAAATATAAATTTAATCTTTTCCAAAAATAGAATAGATTATACAATAGGCCACACACATTATATACACTCTGTAAATATAAAAAAATAATTAGTATAAATATATAAAGTTGCTTCCAAATAAGTACCTATAATTTTCATTTTTTTCTCATTTGTCTAGGTTTTATGAATGTATTTCGGATTCTATTTTGGTCCATTTACCCTTTCTCTATAGCAATATATATTATTATGTCTTATTATATGAATATATAAAATGTTCTTTTTTAAATTTAATATTTAGAATATTCATTTTTAAACACAATAATATATTTTGTTCAAATTTAAAAGCGACCATTATTTTATAGATGTAATTATAAGCCAGTCGAATGACTTCTAAGTTTGAAATAAATATTTAATTTTAAAACACTTTTTTTTTTTAAAATGAGTTTTGTTATTTTTGTGACTTTATTGTAATTATAGTATGTTAGTATACTCGTATATCTCTCATAAATGAATATAAAAATAAAAGTAGTCACCACAGGAACAAATATTTTTTACAGACATAACATACTTTTGACTAAATTAGAAAAGTTATATCAATGGGTTTTATTGATAGGAATATATGTATGTTTCTAAAGTTGATGTAATTCTTTAATAATTTTGCCAATTTTGTAAAATCGAACTGATGATGACCACTTAATGAATTTAACTCATTATTGTTGTAACAAGCTATATAATTAACATAATATCTAAGATATTTTCCTAATATTAAAATCGTGGTCATAATTTAATGAATAACATTAATGATTGATTTACATAGAATATCGCCGGCAAAATAACCCTGAGTGCTGAGTCCTTGACATAGAATGTTAGTACCGAATTGTGTAACGCTGCGTGCAGCATGTAAATGTCAAATCATTGATAACGTAGACCATACAGTTATTAATATGGAAGCATGAGGTCTATGGTCACTAGATATTTTTAGACAAATATAACTGATAACCGAGTTACGCGAATTTGTACTTTAATAATTAAATAAATTAGTTTGTCTAAATTTGTTCTTTATAAACGCAATACCGAAAGTTGATACAATAATTTATCTCAAATATTTTTTTTATATTTTCAAGACAAAGTCCAATTTCAAGACGTTAGTTTTTACAAGTAAATCTGGCGAAAGATCTGGCGCTATTTTTATTTATTCCAAATTGAACGTGTGCTACACCGTTCTCTTGGCGCCATTCATTGAGTTGTTCTGAATTTTATGAACTAAGAACAACACAGTAAAAGCCGAAATGGAAATGATTTTATAAAAATTATAACACCTAATTAAAGAGAATATGAAATAATTAGCTTTATATTTATTGTATGATATGATAAATTTAAAAAAAAAAACATAACTACGTCGAATTGGTACTTCCATTTAGTACTACTATCTTTCAATTAGTCATGTCATAAAATGTTGGATAAAGTATTTCAAGATAAAATATTTTATCAAAATGTACATTTTTTTTTAAATCAAAAATATTATAAAAGGGCAAACGGGAAGGAGGCACACCTGATGTTAAGTGATACCGCCATAGACACAATACCAGAGGGCTCGCGAGTGCGTTGCCGACCTTAAACACATTTTTTGTACTTTCAACTTAACATTGGCAATAAATATTTGAGGTTAATGTTACTACACATTGTCTATATCTCACGCGCGTCAATTTTACTGACAACATGAAATGAACTAAAAAAACATGGTTCCTTGTAAATGCCAACTTTCAATGAGTATATAATCCAAACTAGATAATAATTTATGGAGGTATCAAAGTCGATTAATACATACTGGACAATTATGGACTTCATACCCTGTAGGTACATAGTTTATTGTTTAATACATTATTAATTTTAACATTGAATTCCTCGCAATGTTTCCTACAGAAAGTGGTAATTGCCCTTATAGAAATAAAATCTTTAGTACAATGGACGACCAAAAAATGAGAATCATATGAAATTAGTTTAACGTTTTTTTTCTTTCTCCATTAATGTTGGCCATCAAATCTAGAATAAGTAATTGTGGATTATTCTAGTAACCATGTGTCTCTTTGTAATAAAAATGTTTAATAGTGAATGTCAATGAATGCGAATCGAAATCACGAGTCAATAAATAGTCATGTGATGCTGTTAGTATCAAATAAATGTAATGTAAAAGTAATGCTAGCAGTCAAATATCGAGTTTTGATTCACGAAGTATTACTCAACCCTAAAATCGTGCCTTCGAACCGCGGCTATGCATCAATGAAATTTTATTTCTATGTACGCAACCTACACGTGGTCGTACGAAGAAAGTATGTGGACATCAGCAACCAATAAAAAAAATGTGACGAGCACAAAAGCCTGATAACATAAAGCGTATAAAGAATAATTATCAGTGAAACGGCATTTGTCCGCCCAATACATAACCAGGCCCGTCCTTCAATTATACATAAGATTATAAGAATTTGAAGTATACATTTTTGGTGTTCAAAAAATCACGATGCACTAGGTTTATTAACATTTTTTTTAAATTTCACTGTTGCAGTGATACATCATACAAAAAAGTTTAAGGCGTATACTATACATACGCATGCAAACTTACAATTAATTTAATAAACATCGCCGTCAATCGCTATGTTATATAAAATTGGTAGTTTAGCCTACATAATACATAACATGAAACAAATATTCTTATCAGCTGTCACCCTAACCTTGCTGCTTGTTAACAAATTTCACCTCTCTATCTTTATTTTAAAGGTGACGAAAATACTTAATTATGTAAGATATGATACGAATACTCTATGGCAAATAGGAAAATTCCAACAAACTCTTTCAACGACAGCGGTCAGTAAAGAATTTCGTTCTATATAAAAGAGAGATTAGGAATATTTATACCTAATTTCTGAGATATTCTGAGATAAATCAAAAAGATATAAATAGTCAAAAAGCTGTGATAAATATTTTGTCTCGGATGGTACATAATGATGATACTTATATGAACTTATAGTTTTATCCTGCAAACGTCGGTAATAATACTGAGCCTTTATTCATCCAAATCTTATAAACATACATTTGACAAAAATAAATTTAAAAGCAATTTTAACTACTCTGCGATACATACACACACGCTCTGTCCGGAAGAAGGTCTCCACCAACTTTTCCATCCAAATGTACTATCCTGGTCTAATTTTTTTAAGCAACAATTTCGATCCCGTCAGCCCATCACTCTATTGGTCTGCCCTTGTTCCTTTTGAACCAGTCCAGGCAAACGCCAATACGAAACCATTTTTGACAATTCATTTCGATAAAATTTTATTGTGGTTATTGTTACTATAATGATAACTATTCATTTTGTTATTATTATTATTTATTGTTAAGGGTACCCAACTGTTAGAACAGAAAAAATATTACTGATAAAATATATAATTAGTAGCATAAGTCAGTAATAAACGAAAAGAAATATATTAAATTATATTCACATTAAGTTCACAATACATTTAACCCGGTTATCGGAATTAATCTTTATTGTCAAAGAATCGAAAACATTTTTATCTAGTGTTTGCTTTTGTGTTAGAATCTAGGCTTAAATTTATAGCTGTATTATTTAAGTTGACGTAATTTAGATTTTAGTTTTATGCTCTGCTCATTTCATATTAATTGTTAATTTAAATGGGTATTTAATTTTCAATTAAATATACCTTTAAAGTACCTCTGACTAAGCACTCATTTAATATCATCTGTCAGTTGCAGGAATAACTATATCTTACTAAATGTTTCCGATCCATTGTCTCTAATCATCAATAATAATCATACATACACAATATAAACAAGCTTTCAAAATCATTTAACCAAGACCTGAAGTTCCACTAAAAATCTTGTGTATGACAGAAGTGATTTTCTTAGTTCGACCTCATTATACCTTTGACTAGAAGATAGCTTTGAATGCAGGCTCAACCATATAGACCATAGCGTCAAGTCCGACATCCATGACGAAAAATCTCAGAAGCAGACGTACAAAAGTATCTCAAGTCGTCTTGACCACTGTCAAATGTCATAATATGTCATAATAAGACGTCATCAGAGAGAGAATAATCCTATCATACATAAGTTATAAAGATAATGTTCTGCTCCATATAAATCTAATTATTGTTAGATGTTATCTTATAAACAAATCAGTATAATTATATCTTTAATCTTTATCATTTGATAACCTACAAAAAATTATAGTGCATCTAGGTACGATGATCTTTTCAGAGTTTAAGTAAAATAATATAAATAATAATACATTTTCTTTAAAATATGTTTCAGCGATTATTGTGTGATCTATTTATAAGAGTCTAGACGGTAGGTACTGTCTACATGCGCTAGTGACCAACTTCAGGCAAACATTGTAAGACATTATATCACAACGTGATACTGTAACTCCCAAATGAAAGCGATATTTAATTTAATTTATTGTACCCAGTGGCGTAGCTAGGTCGACAATGGCCCCGGTGCATGCAACGAATCGGGCCCTCAATCCCCTTTGCAGGTAGCTTGACCTTATATTGGCTTTCAGAATAATTTCTTTACAAACACTATCCTAATACGATAATATCGAAATTAAAAATAAAATATGTTATATACATAAGATATATAATATCGATATTGTGTCAAGAGTGACAGTTCGCAGAGGCAAACACAAAATATGTCCATAGTGTCGGAGACAGCCTTCAGTAAACGTTATCTCCGTTGCACAATTTCCCTTAAGTAAAACTAATCTGTGCAACATACTGCTTCTGGCCCTTGGCCTTCGCCGTCACATAACATAATGTTGTATATGTTAAGTTATAATAGGGATAGATGCCAGTCTGTAAAAAACAAAACGAGAATACTTATTATCTATGCGCTCCGACAGTATTTAGTAGACAGTATTTACTTTTATGCAGAGGCCTAACAGCTGAGTTACATTTTAACATACTTTTAATCAATGCGTTGTACAAGCTTAAGATGACCTTAATGTTGGTAAATGTGGTTGCTCTTCGAAGCACAAAGCACGCTTTTGTATGCTTTCTTAGACATTTCCACTGTGATCGTGAAAATTCAGTTTGGCATCTACTCGTACTTCTTATATTGACATTTCTTGTTTGTCAACCCTGCCATATTGTAGTTAAACTGACCAGATAATTTTGCGCGACTAAATGTCACCATGCCACATTTGTCAATTTTTTATTGCGTTGGCTTCTTTCACTTTCTCTTTCTACCCTTGCAAGTATTTACAGTCGTCCACCTCTTGGATAAGTAATTAAGTAATTATTTGAGATTATAGAAAGAAATAAGAATAGGATACTGAGTTGAACTTATCAATAGTAGGCTAAATCCATAAGTCGTCTCTATGATTCCGTTAGCACGTGTGCTTTTCGCTGATACAATCTGCTTTGGGTTTACGCAACCAAAGTACCAAATAACGAAATCTACTTAAATCGGGAGCTCTATGAGATATGTACATTTAAAATCATAGAAAATAATCTTGGGTGCAGACTTCCTCTCTTTTTTAAATCTGAGGTTATATGCTGAACCTGAACTCCGGGCCCCTGATGCACGTGGCTCTACGATGGCTACGCCTCTGTACCTCGTGATTTCAATTGCAAAATTTTTCACGTATCATATTTTTGAGGGTCTTTGTATTTTTAACTGTTACATTTTCCCCGTCTTTTGTTTTTAAGACACGACAATACATTTAATAACCAATAAAGTCGATAATCCACACAATAAGGAATATTATTATCAGATGCTTATCTTTCCATTGAACTTAGCCTGAAAGCTAAGGACTTTAAGAATACTTCAGTTTATTAGTTTCCCGACGTTGAAATAGAATGATGTTTGCAATCTTCTTAATTTTCTGTGTGGTGACTACCCTTATAGTAGTGTATGGAGGCAGGATTATTTACATAGCGCGTGAGTTTTTTTTTTATAATTGCTGAACTATTTTGCCTATTAATTGCCAAAGTTAAACAACATAGGATTAATTTACGCCGCTGTTTATTAAGTTACGGTTTAAACATGCAGTTACTAGTAAATTTTGTATTTATATAATATTATTTGTGATAAAATCACTAATAAGAGGTCTTTAATAAGGCAAAGTGAATTATTGTTCCACAGTTCCTAATAATATTTATTGGCGGTTTACTGTATGTAAATAAATCTACCAAGAAACCAAAATTATGACGATTAAGCCAGAGTGTCTATATGTTTATAGCACCTGTATCTTAATTTAAAAAAAAACTCTCTCCTTAGCTTATTATTTAAAAAATCAAACCCACCGCTACACGCAATACTCGTCGAGCGAGTCTGTTTATCTTGCCGAAATAAATCAGTGGCGCTAAAATCTAAGTCTTTTAAGTCTGGACATCAGATTTCTATATGTGTTTCTTGATAATTTGTCAATCTAATAGGCGGCAAGTAGGTGAATAACCTCCTGTGCCTGACACAAGCCGTCGACATTTTGTGTAAGGCAAGCCGGTTTCCTCCCGATGTTTTTCTTTCGAGCGAATTTTAAGTGCCCACATAGACAGAAAGTGCACAGCCGGGGATCGAACCTACGACCTCAGAGATGAGAGTCACACGCTGAAGCCACTAGGCCAACACTGCTCATGTTTACTATATGTGTTTTTTATAAAGTCGTGTAGTTATTATATATTAGCACTTTGATAATATTTTTGACGTCAATAACTTTTTTCAACAGTTACGCGTTATATAGCGCATATAAATGCACTATTGTAAATGTTCAAAGCATAAAATTCTTTACAGTTAAAGTACAGTGTAGGTAGAGTTCAATGATGTAATAACTAGGGTCAGATGTCAATTGAATAATTGCATCCTGCTATGTAGCATTAGCATACAAAGTAAACTTCCAATAAAACAAAAAAAATGTAAACAAACAAACGTTAAGAATTAATGTATTTACTATTTAGAATTCATATTAATAATGTCAGTTTACAACAACATCAATTATGTTTCTAATTTTGTTATAATATATATGTATAATAAATCGATATCCTAATCAAACCCTACCTTACTACGGTATATTAAAATTGTGGTGCCAGTTCTTACCCGCTCCACGCACTTGATCTAGGAACAGGTAATATTGACGTTTATAAGTACAACGTACAAATGTGATTAAAGAAATCTCTAAGAATCTTGATTTTCCACTGAAAATCGCGTCCCGGTTGCGTGGTGCGGTTAGACATACGATACGCATTTATGGGGATGTCATAATACATTTTAACAATACCTAAGCCATGTACGAAAAATTGTATTAGTTTGTACAAACCCGGAGAAACTAAAGTTTCGCTCTAGACGTTATCTCTAAAGAACAGAAGCATACGACCGACCAGCGCTATGCAGAGATAATTTTCTTCTATTTCATATGTTGACGTGACATACGCTTTAGACGTAACTGATAATTTTTACCGTACCCACCAATTCACAGGTAAATAATAATTAATTTGTAATCCTCACAACAGAGTTCATATTGGTGCTCTCTCAGTTGACATCGAATTTAAATTGATAAACATTTTTCGGGGTCATATAAAGATCCTACATTCCAGACTCGTCTGTACTTTGTCATAAAAATGAGTGTGTTTTTATTTATTCACACTTCACTACCTTTTACGGGCTTATAGCTAACAAGCGATTACTTCCAGGCAACCCTACAATGGAACAAAAAAAACACTTACAGAGTGTAAAGTAAAATCTAAAAAAAACAATACTAATAATACAAGTAATATGTATGAACAAAAACGTACAAGTGAATCCAAGGGTTAATGAGTTACAATATACATATATATATATATATAAGTAGCTGTGTTTTGTTTAGCACCGAAGATTAAACTTTATTATCAATTTAACCTAAAACGAAACGAAACTTAAAAGAGAGAAAAAAACATATTTATGGACAGAAAACCGAACTTAGTTAAATTCCAAATAAGTTGTTCTGACCGTACCTCATTAACATTATCTTCTTTTGTCACTTGTAAGGAAGCAACGAATTAACAATAATATAAATATGTTTAAAGTATAATTTTTCAGACATAAATGGAAATTTTTGTAAGATCGTCATCGAGGCTTATATCTAAAGCAATTTTGTTTTTGTGTTCTTATATAATTTATTAATGCCAGTATTCTTTTATTGCATAAATAATTGATATTCTATAAGTATTCTCAGACAAAGTGCCCCTAGGGAAATTCTTGGTTAATTATACATATTTGTTTGTTTTAATTATAATTAATTAGCATATAATCGTAACTTACTCGAAAATAGATTAAAAATAATCATACAAATAAAAAAACCTGTTTAACTATTTCTAAAAAGACTAAACCATGTCTTTATTGATTTTTTTTATCTTACCTTCATCTAAATTCCCTTGATAAGCAGGAAATGAACAATAAAAAAGAAAAACTTCCGCAGTTACATACAAACATATTCTTGTGTTAAAACATTACGCGAGTTTCCTTTTATTGAACGACTTCAAACAGAAAACGAAGGATTATCATTTATGATTTTTTATTTTATCTTTTGTGTATTTTCCAGAATATCACCGACGATTTTTTCATACATACTATTACGATTAGAATAATGTAGATAAAAGGTACAGCAACTAGGTTACTGACCAGACGAATAATAATAGTTATTTAATTTACCATTAAGGTATCAGTTTCAGTTTCATATTAAGTTCTTTTCAGCTTGCGTTCGCCTGTGTCTCGTCCGTCACATTTTTTTAGTCTAAGGTACAAGGACTGCAAGGACTCGGACTTATATCAATCATATCGTTCCTTCTTCGTTCATTCTCATACTTCGTTCATTAGGACACGACGCGTTTGATAATGCGATATTTGTTAAAAATAAGATAATGAAGATTAGATAATGCGATCGCTACCAAACTTCATATTATTTTGTATTTGTGAAAATGGATATATTTACAACTGTTATGGTCGGAGTGTTTATTTTTATGTGTTTATATTTATTTTGGTTGTGGTTCTGTTTCGGTGGTTTAGTGAAACGACGTAAGTATTACATCTAACAATTTATCATAAAAAAAGCAAATTGTACATAGTCTAAAACGTCAGCATAGTCACAAAAATGCCAACAGTGAATTCAGTTTTGACACAACAAAAAGGTATAAAGAAAATTTATACACAAAACACAAGTAACAGTTTAGATAGCTTAAAAGAATTTTAAACGAAGAAAAATACATTTAACGCATTAAGATAAACGTAGTCACGTATTCTGTTCAAATGTTTTATTTATATTTATCACAAAAAATATCTATTTTAAACTAGTTTATTTTAGTTTAACTTAAAACTGCATAAATACAGATTTTGTATAGAATATTTGGTCTGGAGGGAAGTTAGACCATTACCACAGTTATTTGAATAACTTGGTAGGTAATAATTTGGTTCCAACAATTGAAAATTGAGCGTATCCTGAACGGCCGGTAACAGAACCTTGAACATTCTCCACTGTAGAGATTAATTAGAGGGCTCAAAAATAACAAATATTATTGAAATTTGTTTAATCCTTTAAGCGTAATAGAAGACCTGTAAGCGAAGCTTCATAAATATCGAAATTTAAGTTCATATAGATTTCATTTGGAAGTTTGTTAACATTTGTCTCGCGAAAACAAAAGATATTTTTTTTATTTACAATAATAATTGGACCATTTTCAAATAAAAATAAGCGCCTGTCGAAAAAACTGTAGAAAATTTGCTCGTAAATATTACAAGGTGAACTTCTTAAAGTAATAATTTATTTTTCCTTACGAATTTAATTCTTTTCGGAATTATTTAACATTGTTATCAATATTTTTTAAAATCAACGCCATTAAATATACTTTATTATTACAACTTACCTGTTTGACGTGACTTAACGTAATATTTGATAGTTTTATATTACTATGCTTTTTATTTAGTTCAAAATATGGGTACAAATATAATATGGTGGTACAATCGAAAGTTTGCATATTCTGCCACACATAATGGCGTACAAATTTGTCTTAATAGGAATTTTATATTCTACATTATGAGTCATATCAATTTGTCAATTCTTAAATTATTTGTATTACATATATTTATTACTATATACGTTATCAAATTAATATTGATGATAATGTTTTATGGAAATAAACATTTACTGAGTAATAATACATTTTTCAAAAAGTAATATTTATGTTGATTTTTAAAAAGTCTAGTAGGAAGATCTTTTAATGATTTTGGTAAATTATTGCAAACCTTGATTGCCATACAAATGGTGTTTTCCTATACAATTCACAACTAATAAGGACATGTAATGCTTTGATAACTGATATTTTTAGGTTTTCAGGATCTATTATCGATAGATTAATAATTGATGTCAGTGGATCAAGTAGGTATAATGCGCATGATTTAATTGCTTCGTTATCCAAATGATCGTATCCTGTACATTTAGTTTTTTCCAAAAATGTCATAGTTTAAAAATGTCCGTGTTATTTATGGCGGAAAGTCTCGTACGTCTTCTTTTAAAATATAAAAATGTTAAATATGTGTGTGTATTCCTCGATGAATATCCGTGTATTTCTTACCGGAAATAAAAACGTATTGTGAAAAATTGTTCACGTGAAACAGACGCCGTTACAATGAAAAAGAAGGTTATAACTATCTAACGCATAGAAACCTTTTGATCTAGGTTCTACTGTTATTTAAATTATTTGGAATGCTTAAATAAAAATGCCCAATATATTTTTATAAAGTACCTGTTGTCGTATATAAGTAACTTAGTTAACTGCAAATACCAGAAGTTTTAAAGAAAGACTTTAAAAAAGTTAACTTCTTCGTGATCTATATAGCTGGAACTTAATTCAATGTGCGTATTTGTAACACAGAACGCTCCATCCATTTTAAATCGATTTCAATTATATTGGCTTTCAATTATCCACATCAATCCACAATTTGGAGATATGGTTGTACATACACAAAACATGAAATAAAAAATCGTGAATGATAATCCTTCGGTTTGTTTGAAGTCGGTTAGTAAAAGTACACTGACAACTCTCGTGATGTTTTATCATTGATACTGTTTTCAGATGTTCAATTTTGAGATTTTTACTTAAACGGGTATGTCTTATCATATTTTTGTTTATAAATACAGAGAGACTGAGTTATACACATTAATATTGAACATGTCGGACTTAGAAACGTTTTATATGTTTATGGGTTGTAATACAGTCATTGTTATTATTATGTTTTTTGTCACTCGGAAAATTTTAGGTGAGTTAAAACTGCATTTTGAAAGTTTAATAATCTAGGCAATAGATACCTATCTATTGCCTAGATTATGAAAGCGTGTATATATTATGTTAATTAAAAAGAAGTGTGTCAGAATGGTAGCAAGTGGAGGCGCTAATGCTAAAATTATTGCAGTTGCGATGAACGGAACGTGTGGAGTAGGGAACTAGACTACCTAACTACTACTACTACTATAACTGTCAGGCAGGGGCTGACAGTT
This sequence comes from Pieris brassicae, assembly GCF_905147105.1. Classification (NCBI taxonomy): domain Eukaryota; kingdom Metazoa; phylum Arthropoda; class Insecta; order Lepidoptera; family Pieridae; genus Pieris; species Pieris brassicae. Next base: position 6,531,768 of record NC_059670.1, read on the forward strand.
ATAGTATAGGATAGGGCTTTTTAGTAAAAGGGATAACAATTTTAGCAATCATAAACAGGGTAAAAAAAAATCTTATTTTATAAAGTATGTCTTCTTAATTAATCTTATTTTATGAAATTTCAAACTTCAGAACTATGTACAACAGTACACACTCATTTTTAGGTGTACAAATTGCATGGCCTTGGATATGTTCTTTATGTGGCTCATATAGTACCTATAATTGAACTATTATATATATATATATATATATATCTATATATATAATATGAATGAAATAAATGTTTATTAATAAATATTTCATTTTTATAAAAGAAAATGTTTAAGAATTTTACACAGTCCCACAAAATAGTTTGCCTTCGACGGAACCCAAGATGACAGAATTCTCTAATTGCACTTTAATGACATATTTAATGCATTTATTGACTAGATAAAAATATAGTATTATCTATTTAGTATGAGTTTAACAGCATTGTAGTGAAAATGAATTTTATTCACGAATTAGCGATCACACTTTTAGTTGTAACTGCACCTTGTGTTATTTTGATAATATGTTGTTATTGTGTGTTCAATTCTTTACAATTCTTTGCTAATATAAGTGAGTATTTTCGGCAACAAATATGTGATACACTGTTCCCTTAAATGTTCCTAACTGGGAACGGTTCTGAAATATGGAATGGCCCATAAAGCGGTGGTATTTATTTTATTATAAATGAATGTGTTAATTTACTACAATATTGATGGTTAATTGTAAGACGACTCTCAATTGTGGGTTCAAATCCCGGCTGTGTACCAATAGTTTTATACAGTTTATGTTTCCAGTTAAAAGTGTCAGGCACTGAGAGGCAGGTGTTGTTGTGTTTAGTATGAAATTTTCAAACTACTTTATGTTTTTCGTGTTTACTGCCATGACAACTAATTATCATGACTTGACTCGTAGTAGATTACGAACGTTATAAGTTGCGACTGTCTCATGGCCTTGTAACAATTATAAGTTAATAATATTATTTAAATATGTCATGACAATTTGAACACACATATATTATTCAGTGACCGGGAACGTATTCGCCGGGAACGGATTTGCCCTTGATAATATCCATGGGTAAAATCAAAATCAAAATTGATTAGTACGTTAGAAAAAAAATAGTTCTATTAAAAAATACTTTCATTAATATTCTCTGCTACGTTAACAACGTTAACAAGTTTTTCGGGAAATTATTAGTAATCATAAAAAAGTGTGTAAGAACTCTGTTTATTTGTACCAAACGATTAATTCATACGGCGGAAACGAAGATATTATCAGTCCGAATTTGTGACACCAGGCCCCTTTAACAAAGGCTTCGTTGATAGTGCTTAATACAGTCTCCGAAACAAACGATATTTGTATATGTTCTCAGAGCGAATTCGCAAAAACGTCGTTCAATATCCTATGTTACGGCAATTAAGTTACACAACTATCGTATTGGCTATTAGCTGTTAGGGTAGTTGTACATAAAAACATTTATACCAGTTCTCAAATCAAGGGCATAGAACGAGATTTTAAACTCTCCGTCACGAATTATATCTCCAGGTTTTTTTTACAAAATATTTGTAAGCACCTCCAATTATTATATTTCGCTGGGCCTTCACGCCCTCAGACCCTTTAAACCCACTTTGAAAGACACCTCTATGTATAATGAATTTGAAAGACCGTAGAGAAAGAGAAAGTAGATACGACTCTGAATATTTTCGTTTTTTTTATGATTTCTTTTAACCACTTGTATGGTTACAAATTTTCCGACAATTCACGCATGTATTTTCCTCACATACACCGCTATCATTTTATATTGAAGTATAAGTAAAAGTGGTATTACCACGTGTCTCCAACATGTATTTGATTAGAACCATAAACACTCCAAATGATTAGATTTAAATTTGAATTGTTTCATGTTACTACAGTAGTATCATACTAGTAATCACCATTGCAAATAAAATATTTAATCTGTTTAAACAAATAAATAAGTTTTCTCGCTCTATACATATCGAACCATATGAAAATCATTGTCTAAATACATAGGGTTTTTATTTGTAAGAAGTAAGTTCTTTTAAAAATATATCTTGTTATCGTTCAGTATAAAATAAAATATGTTTAATATGGAATATAAGATACAGGTATCACTTATTCCACATCATTAAATTTGTATCGTAATACATATAAATTCATATAAACTTGAACCTTCCTAGCATAATAAAATACTTAGTTTATTGGCGATACTGTAAAAATTTAGTGAAAGAGTAACCGTCCCTGTAATTATTATTTTTTAATTACGAGGTTTATTTGTAATTTAATAATGTTTGGTTTGTTCATCATACCTAAAATATATCTACTAAAATGACTTTTCATAATTTTCTACTATGATATTTAAAAATCGAATGCGAGTATTTTTTTTGCCAGGAAACCGGATACTCGAACGTATAAAATTAAAGCAGTGACGCCTCGCTATATTGTATTTTATGTTTCTGTAGTATCACGAAGTATCCTAAGCATGTATCGGAATGCAATTAAAAACCACAAGCACCACAGTTATCGTTATTGTCTCCCATTATTTTCACGCGTTTTTGGTTGTGTTCGATTTTCAAATAAACATTTCACAAGTCATTTGTTAGGAGTTGGTAGGAAAATGTACTCAATAACGACTTTTCTTATTGGAGTCGTCATGTTTATGACTTTTTACATGATATGGCTGTGGTTTTGCTTTGGGAAATATGTGACAGAGCGTAAGTTTTAATCCAAAACGATTTGATGATTTCTTTTTAATTTTCACTACTGGCGACTAACATTTTTAATTAATAATATTCTTATCTATTAATATTATCACTATTTACTCAATTGAAAACTTTTTGCATTTAATAATAAAATAAATTTAAATCATGTACTTATCTAAAGGCTACCGGAATGAGTGATTTCAAAACAAAGTGGAAAATTTTGAGGCATGTAGACATTGCATTAACTAATAAAATTAAATTATCTCCTTTCAACGCATTGGAAAAACAATTTAACGGAAAGAGACGACGAGATTTGATATAAACTAATTAAAAACTAATTGAGTATTGATGAATGTAAGAGGCAAAAGCCTCACCCTCGGCGATCGTGGTGAACTTGTTAAAATTGGTTATCATTTTATTAATATTTATTAGCCAAATACACCTTATTTCCAAAATTTAAATGTTAAATTAAAGTGAATGTTTTCCATACGCTCAAATCAGTAAAAACAAGCGAATAATTTTTGATATAGATAAATAGGACCTTGTAAAAAAAACGTCTACGTTAATTGCTTTTAAGTGGTAACAATAATTAGCGAGTTATCTTTTCATTACTATTTTCTCAATCTTACCTAACCTTGTGGTATAATTAGTTTTGAAATGTATTCTTAAATATTTCCTTTCAATATGAACGACATCTATAAAACGAAAAATCTATTTTGAATTATTGATAATGTGTTCGTAAACGATTAGTATGAAAATTAATGTAATTATCATTGTTCCACCAAAAAAATACAAATGAAAAACACACAAATAATAATGGCAACACCTTTTTCAATCATACCAACACTGCCAACCATTCTGTTAAAATAAAGTTGCCTGTTGTAAAATTAGAGCAAATATGCATATAGTACATTTTTGCTTATATTTTCGCCAGGCAAACTTATTACAATAAATTATCGTTCATATTTCACGCAGATGTGTGAGTGTGTTCCGTTTGCTATACCATATGAAAAGAAAAACACTTCAGTAACTTGGCTATATGCAGGCTTTTGTTTCTTTCTTTGAAATTTTTCGAAAAGAAGGTAGTGGTGGTCCATTTCCATCTGTTATATTCGTAGATATATTTTTTGCACATTCAATAAGTGAAAGAACGATGTGTGATAGAGAGATAACGAAGACTTTATGAATTGTAATCGATAAATTATCTCTAATTATTTATGATAGATAGCGAGCGATAAAATTAGTACCTGGTAATATTTTGTTTTCGATAGCGAAACGAAAATGTCGAATTTGTCCTCTTTATTAATTTTTATAACCTTTAATATCCTAATTTTTTGGATTCTCTATGGGGTTTTGATACGATTTTTCGGTGAGTATTTTTGCTTTACTTTTGTCGCATACTTTGAATGTTTTCATCGACTTGGATAACATTTTTGTAAGAACATTAGAATCAATAATCCCAGCTCGTGAGTTCGAATCTCAGAAGAAGTTTCCTTATTTACCTTCAAACACATGCACAAACTTTCAAACTAAGTAACATGTGACAAGCTATTACACAAAGAAAATGCAAACAACTTAAATGACTCTGTTGGGTACCCTTTTCTTAATGTATTGAAATTAATAATAAAACATGATATGTAAACTGGAGAACGGCCAACATAGTTTCGAGTACCTTCATATTTAATTTTTATTTGAGAATAAATATAGTTTACGCTATTAAATTCTTATTAACAACAAGAAATGTTCTAGAAACTTAGGGTATCATATCAAATTATATAATATAATCATCATCATTCGTTTATTTAAATTCCTTCTAATCCTTAACGTCATCGTTACAGTTGAATTTCAAATCCACAAATGTTTCCGTTTTAATTATTTCCACTAAGTTTATCGAAATTATCGATACTTATTTTTATACAATGATATATTGATAAGATTAATTAACTATCTATGTATAAGAAAATGTATGGAAATTTGCCGATAGTATATCGTTGCGAGTTGCGACAAATTGCGTGAAAAATGTACTTACTTTTAACTCTCTGGATTGTAGTTTTATTTGTTATATTATGTCTTATTGTGATACGGAAATACAGTAAGTTTTTTTTTATAAACATTCACCTGCCCTAACACGTCTTTAGTTAACTGTTTGTGTGACGTCATTAAAAATGGTCGAATTCGTATGGTGTATGTCAAAATTGCATTTACATTAAATGCTTGCCACTATAATATTATTTATTTATTTTTACCACATTATTATTGAGTTGAGAATTAATAATTGTGTTCAAATGTTCCGATGTAAATAAGTACTACAAACTTGTTTTCAATTACCTCTAGATAGTTTTATTAATAATTTAATGTTATTTATGTCTGTATCATGTAATATAATGATATAAAATATCCAATACATGATGGAATATATGGGGACGTGAGTTTTAAATAAAAAGACGTAAGTGATGTTTAAATCGACTTTTCGCGATATGATGATGTTTACATGAATTATTATCCAGTATTCTCTGTTCGTAATTTGTTTCAATAGATAAAAATATGTCAGATAACTCTTGAAAAATTCCCTACAATAAAATACATAAACGATATACCAGAGATTATATAAGATAGCCAAGATTTAGCATTCAATTTGCATTCTCCATACCGAAGAGCAATGTAAAAAACATATTTTTAATAATTTCGGCTCCAATTAGTTTTTATTAACGAATTAGTGACGCCATTTAAATTAACGTATCTCACTAAATTTCATGTTAGTGTTCGATAATAAATTTTAATAAGTGAAGTGTAATCATGATTGTACCAAGTGAGATAACGTTTAGTCAGAATGAAATTACAACTGGTTCACTTATTTATATATCAGTATTTTCGACTCTTCTTATTATGTCCTTTGTTATTCTGTGCATAAAAATATCTTCACTAGGTAATTATTAACCCTTCCTATCTAACAACTTAAGAAATCCAGTTACTACAAGGCGTTATGGGCCTTTTTACATTCATTTTCAATAACAAATTAGCATACAAAACAATAGCATTCTGTGCATTGTTCTAGTAATATTAGGGTCTAAGACATGCATTACGATGTAATTATTGTATTTTTTGCACACCGAAGTGTTAGTTGTGGATTCAATTCTCAACCGGGATTCGAGCACACGAGTTCAGAGTCACACGCGGAAAGCGTGCTCTCTGTCTGCTCTCTGTCTGCTATAACCTTATCGAATTTATTTCTACAAGATCTTAATTTTCTATATGTAAGTCCATGTAGTACCATAACTGTAAGTAATATTAAAGTCAAATTATATGTAACGTGCGGCCCGAACATACTTTACTATCATTTTAAATTTGAATTCAAATTGTTGATATAAATTTAAAAGTTCAATTCGTTGTTAATAACTGTACGTTTGAATCTCATAATTTTCTTACCCATAGTTCGTTTATACAGGAAATTATGTAACAGTTTAGCTTTTAAAAATTTGGTCACGAGATAATATGATATCAAAACCACATTTATCTTGCCATTTACTATCAATACTTTCCGGTGGAAATACTTGGAACTGTTCATTGTTATTTTAAAGAATGATGTGCAACCTTGTTCAACGCAGTCTTTAAATTTTTTTGGTATAAGGAAATAATTATATTTTTTATACTGTTTTCTAAAATCTTAAATGCTAATCTAATAATTTGTGCGCCAAATAATTCTATATTATAATATTTTCTAATTTATTTTTATTCAATCTTCCTCATAACGAAACTATGTTCAATGATATTGATCAAATTTAAAAATATCTATAGACAACGCGATAGTGTCAATCAGATAAATCTTTTTATCACACCACTCAAAAATATATCGAATAGCTCAGTAATAAAGCGTTCTTACTGTGAAAATGCCATTAATTTAAGATCGTATTCTGATCACTTAATTTGTTTGTTACACAAACATTTGAAAGTGTAAGATGCCGCCCCAATATGGGATTCCGGATTATGATTTTCCGACGGAAATTCATCCGGAAAATCCGAAGGGAAACGACGACGGCAGTACAACTCAGATGGCGATGTGGTACTTGTTGGTGCTAATAATAATTATAGTTATTTGGCTCATTTTGTACTTCATGTTACGGCTGCTGACTTTGCGTATGTATTTATTTCGTTAATATATAATTAAGTGTAATATTCACTATAATTGTGGCTTGGTCCAAATACATATTAAGTTCTGGTACTTGCATGTAATGTGGCAAGTACCAGAACACTTATTCATCAATGTTAATTTTGTAGACGAGATCTATAGATATTTGAAAACCAAGCCTCGCATAAACATTAGAACTTGTCGAAACGGCGTGTTCTTGCGATGATGATCTTGTTCGTATAGGCTTTAAAACTAAATGAGTAATCGGAGCATTTAAATAAAACTAAGGTATAAGTGAATCTATGTACATCATAAATTTTTATTTATTATAAACATCGGGTTACATGCGTTACAAATACCTTGGTACAATTGTTTTATTTCACTGAAAATAGTGTTGGAGAAGTTACAAAAACAGGTATGAGAATAATATAATATGACTAAAAACTAAATAAAACGGTTTTAAGAAAATCTAAAATATTGAATACTTGCACGGCGTAATACACTGGAGGCTAAACAATTGATGTATGTTTAATTGTCATAAATGTAAAATCGCACAAGCTTTATACCATCACAGTGACGTTAATAACACTTTTGACGTAAATAGATAGTCTTTATCACATTTTTAAAAACAATAATATAGTTAATTCAATCACATGATTTATGTATACCTACCTAAGATTGTATTGATAATATCCTAAAGTTTGATATTTTATTGTTTATCTGTACATAAGACACGATTACTAACATTTTTTCCTACTATAACAGCATAAAACACATAAAAATTTGTATTAAAATTGTCTACAAACCGTATTAACTGAAAAAACTTGTTTACGAGTTCCTAAAACTCCATAGCAATAATAAATCATGTGAACATTTAGATTGTGGGAAAAGTTACCTAATTTGCTTATTTTGTTTTATAAATTATATTTAAAAATAAGTATTTCATGCAAACTGTAACATTTTAATACAATAATGCGGAATAGCCGTTAATGGATCTTGGCGTTAAGTTGCATTTGTTTCTTTGATCATATAAGCCAGCCTCACATATGACGACGAAAACAAAATGTTAATTAGGATAATGCTTATGGAGCAAGTGCTATGTATTTGATGCAGTAGTCAAACTAGATCCTGCAATCACTAGACATACGATTTCCTTAATAGCAAATTACACAATTAAAATTTAATATAACATAGGAACAATAATTATCGATATTAGTGCATATAATTACTCACATCGGTAATAAAGATTTGGGAATTAACTTTTAACGGTTCAAAGAATTTATTGCTTCAAGATAACGCTAGTTGAACATGGAATATATTTACGTTCGATAACAATTGATACATAACCTGTATTATAAATCTAGAATCGATTTGGGCTGTCCTCAGTACCTATATTGTGCATAACCTACTTGATTATTTTAATCTCAATGATAAAATCCCTATCATATATAAGAACGCTACCTCTTATTTTGTATTTATTCTAAATAAATCGTTGTCTATGAAACTATAAAAAAGTTTTTAACAAAAAGTATTTTTTACTATAAGCTGTGAACAAAAGTTTTAAAATAGGTTTGCGGGTAGCTTTCTATCATAGTCTGTGCGGATCAGAAGTGAATCTCATCTTTGATCTTTATTTTATTATTATATAAATTAAAATGTGTGATAGTACGAATATTAACTGCACAAATATATTTACTGATGTTGTTAAGGAAGACATGTTTCAAACGCAATTTCAACGATTTATCTTCTGTGTCGTCATTTTAACTGTAACGATGGCAATTGCTATCCTACTCTCCATATTGCTACGAATGTTAGAAAAAGGTAATTATAACATTTATTAAATTTCATCTTTTAAATACCAATTATCTGTTTAGTTTTCACTTGACCGTACAGTACAGAACTAAATATAATTTATTATTTTCTAATAATCACTGAAGTAAAAGCTTAAAAATGGACTGGTCTTAAAAGAACAGAGTTTCAACCAAGTTTACAAATTATATCTCTCATTTCTTAACTAAAAGTAATCGTTAATTGATTGACTGTTTACCATTAGTTAATTGCGAATTATCCTGAATATTACTTATTGTTTTTTCTTTATATATTTTACTATTAATTTTGTCACCTATACGTAGAAGGTCTCCTTAACTACAGGGACGTATCCCCTAAAGACTGCGACTGCGCGTGAGCATTTCGGAATAAATTCAAAATTTGACAAAGACGGTATTTTATTCCGCTAGCAGTGTCCGCTGGTATTTACTTGCTACAATAGATAACAATATAAAAGGTCATCGTACTCCGTATTTAGATAAATGCCAAATTAGAAGATCAAGTTAAGAAAACTATAAATCGGATTGTGCTTATATTGTTAAATATGTCATAGGCACCCATAGGTACCATCAGGGACTTACGAATTTTATTATGAGGTCACTGAACGATCGGAGATCTTTAGCCGGTGTTACGTCCTTATACACATATATACGTCCTTATACTAAATTTTTATAAATACAGAACATTAACCTCTTACAGGATATAAACATTGTCGTCCCGTCGCAGATATTTGTAAATTCCGTCTGCAAAAACCTAGCTAGGAGTTCAGGCACCTCTTTGTCGAATTATTCACGATTATTACGAATTAAACATTACTTATCCAGTACCTACTGAATATATTCGGTAGTCTGCTGATTAGTGTTAAATAAATATGTTTTGCTAGCGGAAGATACGAATCGTTATTGTGATTGTAAGTGGATTTCATGTTATCATTTTATATTATGATATTTCTAATGAATGATAATTCTATTAATTTTTCCTTAAATGATAACCGATTATTATATTGTCCAATGGGTATTATAATAAAAAAAATTGTCTTAAAGTAAAATTTCGTCGGCATAGAATTCTCTATTTGAATGGCGTGGATGTTGTGTATTTCATTACTGATTAATATAAGAATGTTTTAGTGTTGTTTTTGTTTAATATCCGTAAAGCCAGGATTTATCTTATCTGAAGCGTGCACTAAAATTTGTGGCATTATGTAAATCCTAATAACATGTAAGACATTTATCAATATTAATCACAGTTGATACCCAACTATTCTTGTGTTTGTGACGTCTTTACCCCAAAGTGATTCATAATACTAGATTACAATGTTATTGAAATGTCAAAATCGGCCATCCAATTATTTTAGTACGATTGGAAACTTAAAACATTTTGAAAATATATTCAAATAATAGGTGCTTAGATCATAATGGAGACTTTACATGTACTAAAAACTCAGTTTATCAAAATGTGTTAATAAAAATTGTTTCTAAGCTCTAATAGCGAGTTAAAATAATACACGAAAAATATTGTCTTTGTTATTATTATTGTTAATTGGTATAATACCTGTTTCTTCCTCAAATAAATAAATATATATTTGTTGCTAGAATTTTCAGTCAAAGAACTTCTGAATTCCTTTTCAAATGACCGTTTGTCCTGCAATACAATTCTTATTATTTATTTCTTCTTTCCAGGACAAAAGACGCGAAATCCACAACAGAGACGAGCGTATATGGGCTCACGGTCCACGACCACTGTTCCAGCAGTAGAGCCTACAATCTACGTCAGCCCAGCCAATCTACCTCCACCACCAAAATATGGTAAATATAATCTTATTTTGAATAAAGACATTCTTGGAGCAGTAAGTAAAATTTAAAAAAATGGTGGACATGGATCTCGCGTTCGCCAAATTATTTAGTACCTCACCTACTACGATTACTAAAAAATCACTTGAACTGTCGAGTTACATAAATTGTAAAACTCTCGAGGATACTATAAAGTCACAATATTTTAAATATATTTTGTATGAGACCGCAACAATTTATTCTTAAAGTAAAAATCTAAACTTTAAGCCCGCATCACTTGACTTGATAATTGCTTAATAAGCTAATAAATTATTCCTAAATTTTCAGAGGCGATGGCACCACCAAGCTACGAAGAAGTAGTTGGTATTCACTACCCAGGCTACCAGCCTCCTGGCCAACCCATCAACCAACCCATTACGGCAGCACTAGCCACACAGAGCAATACCAATACATCAGATAGGTCAAATATTCCTAACGCTGATACTAGGGTCGCAGGGGACTCAAATAACCCTACGAATGTTTCACATACCATCATTAACAGCACAACAACGATAACTACTGTTGATGAAACACGACCAGTAGCCACTTCGTCGTGATTATGGAAATATTTTTAATATGGATAAGGTAAAATTCACCAAGATTATGTTATAATTTTGCGATGTTTTTTAACCTTGGGCAAATCTCTTTTGATTTGATTATTGTTAATTACTGCATGGACCCAATTTTTTATCATATTGTCAGATAATCTTGGTATTATTTTACCTAAAGGCTCTGTAAACCTCACTATGTGATATTTAAGAGGTTTATTGTCTTATGTATTTGTTTAAATGAGGTATTGATTTAATACAATACAATTGAAATTTCAATACCTACTACCTCTTATATATGGCATTGATGATACATTTTGATAGATGAACTTATTAAAATGTAATTTATGAATGCCGCAGTGCCTAAGTTTGGCCTCTAGAGTCACTGTCTTTTTAGGGTCATATTCACAGTCGAGACTTAAAGCTTACTATGGACTTAAGTATGTCGAAAACGTAATGGAAGTAATTCTTAGCGATAAGTCTCGACATCCAGTATTACCCTAGCAAGTATTTCAGTCAATGTTAACCATATTGAGGCTAAAACAATTATGTTATATAAATATTAACTACGTTTGAGAGAACAATAATAACTTTCAGTCTATGAGGACGCAAGACTGATTTTTATTAATTTCCCAAGTATTATTCGTATACCGATACGGGAGGACGTTTTGCAATATTTATAATATAGTTATTAAGGTCTAGATGTATATTTTGTAAAATATCTATTATATATAAAATATATTAGAAATAAGGAAACAGTGTTTTATTTAATTACATAGACATGCATGTGTGTGTCTCAGATTTATTGAGATCTTTACTTTCGTGTTAAATTCCAAGATTACAACATTAGCACCATAGATATTAAAATAACTATCAATTGACATTCACCAAAAATATCATAGTTATTGCAAGCCGCACTTTATAGATTGCCAATTGGAGCTGAATATTAAATCAATAAAAAAACAGTACTGACCAGTGGCTGACGCCAGATGAAACGTCCATGTCGCCGGTCAACCCAATATTTTTTTAAAATTTAAAACCCCCGCACAACCGACGTTAATAATCCTGTAACCCCAAACCATACCAACATATATAACGTATTCTTATAGTATTTCATTTTGGTAGAAAACGTATTAAGTTCTTATCCAATATCAGATAAAAACAAGAAATTATTTCCATACGCAAAGGTCAATCACCTACACAGTACAATAATAATTTATCACCTTTCTTATTACTCAGCTAAAGGAAGGAAGTGTTTTTTAAGTCATTCCTATGGCAGTTCCGCGTAGTAAATGTGTAAATTATATGAAAACATTCGAGAAATGTCGTTCATGCATTGATAATAATTAATGTTTAATAGGTTTATAGAAAATTGTTTTATTTTGATTCGATAGGAATCCCTGTCTTCTAGCGAAAATTTACCCGACACAGCTTTTATTATAACAACAAAGGTATAAATAAGTATATTAGAAACTAAAAAAAAACCAACGTAAGTCTCGGCCTCCGAAGCAAGACCACATCCTTGCGTTGCCACTTGCCACATGAAGCTGGCGCCAATCCCTCTACATGGCCTACTGATGGATGGATACCGGATGCCCTTACTGATTCGTTCGCTAAGGTGCTTATGAAAACCTGTTGGAGGCTATGGAAATTTTTATTTCATTCTCTGCGGTGCCGGTCGGTGGCAAGTCCCTGCCTTGGTTCAAGGCGCTCTAGCAAGGTGGTCTTACGTCGAAAGCGAGAATGCTATAAAGCCTAGGCAGAAGCGGCGACATTCTGCGATTGGAATTTTGGCTAACTTAAAAAAAACTAAATAACATAACTTGGCCTCCGAGTTCTTCAAACGGAAAATCTCTAGTGCACAGTTGGACCATATTTTAGAGAAATTGGCCCGCTTCCAAAGTCCGCCCTATCTTTTGGGCAGTGATATATTGCAACGTAGCAACATTCATTGTTATCCAGACGATAGCACTCTTTCTATATTCACTCACTGCAGGTATTTCTCGGGCAGTTGAAAAAACATCAAAAAAATAATATATATACTATGGAATATAAGATACAAGTATCACTTTTTCCACGTCATTAAATTTGTGTCGCAGGCATACTTACTCATCGGCAAAGAAGACAGAGGGCGTAGGCCGAGAGAAAAAGCCAGCGTAAAAAACTCTCGGTACTCTTTTAAATATCAAATCATCATAAAAAAATGACTATGCAAATAGAAATATGCAATATAAGAAACAGTCCAGTCCACTCTTTATTTGTATTAAATTTCAAAAATGAAGGGAAACCTCGCAGTCCAGTTTTTGGAAGCGGCACCTGTTCACAGGCATGACGTGTGAGCTAGCCATCGTTTTACTCAACCTCGTTTGTGGAAATTAAACTACCCGTCACACAACGCCATCGGCCCAGTCACATATAAGTAAGCATTACTTCTCCGGCTTCCTAGTTAATAAAACTAAACCTAGTGCGCGTGTCACGCATCTCCATTCCTCCAGCCTCAACAACTGGTACGAGAAAACAGAATCTCATATATAAACTTGTGTCCGAAATTGATAGTCGCTGACCGGGGTTGACTAACTACAGTCTAATTTAACCGTTGGCGTTGACATAGAATGATGTTTAGTTTTGAGGTAATTTGGAAGGGAAAGCTCAATTAGCTTCGTGGGCTCAGCATGATGGTACTTCACTTCTGCTTATTCAAGAAAAGCGCTTACCAATTCTTTAAAGGTTGACAACGCACTTTGCCCCTGTTAATTATAAAAAAGCCGGAGTCATTCCGACGTTTGAACTGGCAGATGGCCCATTGGTATTCTCATTCCCGCTAGGTGACTAGTACGGAGGAGTACCTCCTTAATCTCCTCATTTATTCTGACCCACCAAACTCCACCTTCAATTTTAAGTGGGCTCAGAATATTTGTAGCATTTTCGTCTCGGCTACCAATTCCTGACAAATTATATACATAAACTCCACAATAATTGCAGGGCAAACTCATTGATATAGATATGGCTCCAATAATTCCTGTAAGTATATACAGCAACCAGTTCCAAGACAAGACAAAGTTTAAATCTTAAATTTATTTGATGAGTCCCGTAGACAACCACTAAGGCGGACAGGTCAGCGACCGGTGATAATTTTAAGGTACTACTGTTTTGCTCCTACCAATTTCATTACTAATCGAATTCAGGATCTTGAAGTTTATAGTAAAATATGGTTTATATAGTACTAACTATTTTCACACCGAACTAGAGAGTATCTTGTAATCAATTCCATAGAATAGCCATATATAATTTAGAGCTATACATTAAAACATTTAAAAAATCTTTAATTACATGTATCTTATGTAAATAAGACATGTTAGTAATTTATATGTCATTGACAAGTGCCATACATAGATAATTAGTAAATAAATACGTATGCCAGATTTTTTCTTTCTGTTATTTATTAGTTGACTTATTTGGCACATATACCTTTGCTGGGGCAGAGTGCATTGACTTTTGTACAGCCTAGGTATAAAAGAATTATATAGTTTAAGCACCATTAGGATGTTTGCTAAGCAATTTAAAATATTTATTATATTACAAATACTACTATAAATAAATAGTATATATAATATTACTAATAATACTTTATTGGGTAAATTGAAGGTGTCCCACAATCAAATTTCATTTTCAAATAGACAAATAAGTTTTAATTTTTAAAACCGTGCTACTATTACACATCTAAAAATCAGACCTAATCTGTTATTGAGCAGTTTTGGCCTAGTGGCTTCAGCGTGCGACTCTCATCCCTGAGGTCGTAGGTTCGAGCCCCGGCTATGCACCAATGGACTTTCTTTCTATGTGCGCATTTTAATATTAGCTCGACCAGTGAAGGAAAACATCGTGAGGGAACCGGCTTGCCTTAGACCCGAAAAATCGACGTCGTGCGTCAAGCACAGAAGGCTGAACACCTACTTGCCTTTAAGATTGCGAAATATAAATATAAAATGTAGGGCGAACTAATTAATAATTTACGTACGCAGCACTAAACTTAATATTTATAACAAGCAAATATATCAAATTTTACGCCCATTTCTAAGACATAATTTGTATTGCTGTCAACAAGTGTTAGTTTACACTAGACGGGGCATATTTTGCAGCCTTTTTCTTATACTTCTGTTAAGTAAGCATCGCGTAAAGGAAATTCCTTACAATTTTCCATGTACACCAAATTTTCTTACCAGTTCTTTTCGACCGCTCTACGCCGTTAATTGGGGACAATTTTTTTTATCCTTAATATTCATCATAATGAGAGCAAAGTGTATTTGTGGTTTTGAGAGACCACGTGAGCAATAATTTATATTTCATTCTTAAGGGGATTAATATAGTATATATATTTGCGTTTGCGCATAAAAATGGCAAAACGTTAAAAATAATATTAAAATATTAACCATCGTTATATTTCTATTGAAGAGCTTGACACAAGTAAATACGACTTTAAAATCATAAAACAATATGTATTGTAGTTTTTTTTTTAAATCAATTGTCAGTGCCAACGTGATAATCATTATGTCTGACCGTGAAATTTGTGCTGAATTGTCTTACGAATTCGTCTCGCATCGACAACCATTTATTATAGTTTAAACCTGTTTTTATTCGCGTTTTACTGCTAACTTGGCATGTCGGTTGAAAAATAATTCCAGAAAATATATTAAGAAAAATAAGATATCAACGTTTCTTATTTAGAACACAATGAAAACTATATATAAATTAATTAAATATTTATGTTGAAAGCAAGTATTGCTCTTGGCAAAGGACAACTTTGAGCGTAATTTTCTTGAACAATTTATTTAAGACTAAATAAATCAATCACTACCCTAATATTATTTTATAAACATACGGTATTTTCGTTTGTTTCAAGAAATAGTTATTATTTGTAAAAGTGCAATTATGGAGCTAATATTTGTTTAATGGAAAATAAAATCATAATGTTTTATAGTCAGCCCCTGCGACTGAGTGGTGAACGGAAACCGCGTATAAATGGTAGGTTTATGGCGAAATAAACATTCTTAATAGTAGACACAGAATCTTAATTATCTTTTAGTTTAAAAATACTAATAAAATAGGTAACCTGTGTCTATCACATTTTCCCTTCTCAGTTACAGTAGTCTGGAGTTGAAACAGTTTTCTTGCTTCGTAAGAAAAAGCTGTTATACAACTCAAAATTTTACTAATTTTTAACTTTTTATTTTTTATGATCAGACCAATATTATAATGAAAGGTCCGATAAAAATCTCAATATTTAGTTAAAAGATTCGAAATTTAAATACGATACATATCTCTATGATTAACTAATAACTAATCTACATTTAGTCTAGTCTATACGTTCACGTGATATTAATCTTGCAAAATATTAAGCATCAGTTCTTAACCGGTGTATGCCTTGATCGCACGTTGATTTGGTGTAGATTAAGTTCGATATAGAACATTTGTTGCAACAGTGTAATCGATAATAAGGATTTATTTGTAAAATCAAGGTGAGTTAAAATTAAAAGCAGTGGTTTCTTACAACTGGAATTTGTAATATGTATTTAAGGCTATATAGTAGTAGTATATATCGTGATGCTGTAACATGAATTTCACATTTAAAATGTAAAATTTACCAGACTTAAATAGCTGTGGAATAGTTTTTAATTTAAAAGAAATAATTGTGATAGTTATAACTAAACGCATTTTAATACATTGTATTTTTATTGAATGTATGCACGATGTTCTTGTATGTTTTCATACATTTAGTTTTCATTAAAGTAAGTAGTGAATCAGTGTTATTTGTATGTAATTTACTCACATGACACTACGAATAAATAATATGGCTGTTTACCCAACTACACACAATACAGTGGTGGCGCCACTGAGTTAATATTATTAATTAATAATAAGAGATAAGTGTAACGATATCAATAAACCGCAATTAGGACAATTATTTTTCGTATAGAATGAATAACAAACGTAATGATCACAATAGTAATTCTTCTGCACAAGACTAAACTTTAGTTCATATATAAATGATATCTGAAATAGTTTTATCACTGAATATATAGAAAAAAATATTTTTTACAAATTGTTTGAAAATTTAACGAAAACTTCATTCACCTATGACTTCATACAGCTAATTATAACATTAGCGAAGGAACAAGGAAAAGATTTGTGTTTACGGTATAGGTACTCATTTTCAATGCATAATCACATGCATTATGAAATACACGTAATAACTTGTAACCAGACTGACCAGAGTAGTTCTAATAGTAAAGACAAGTGAAAGTGTCCAAGTCTTCCGTGAAAGACTGCATGCTCTACATACCAACAAATATATCTAGATTCTAGAATATTCTTGTATGTATTGCCAACAAGTATTAAATATTGCAGCCGTACTATTGTTATTAGTGCTAATTAAAATAAGTAAAATATTAAATGGGATGCTAAAATATATGCATTGGTATAAAAATCGTATTCAACTACATTTGCTTGCTCAGTTACATATACTTATATATACCATGAGACATAGGTTAATAATACATACTCCAATACGTATTTGAAATACTTAGCACCAAGTCGTCTCTGAATTCTTAGACCCAAAAGTTGACTGAATACCAAGCTTATTCTGTACAAAACTCTTTTACGATCAGTGCTTACTTATAGTTCAAAAACCTGGCCTCTTAGCAAGAAAGACGAGGCTTCTCTCCTAATTTTCGAGCGGAAGATTCTTTGTTCCTGTATGCTATGACGGTGTTTGGCGTATTCGCTACAATGAGGAACTTTAAAACATCCTAGACGACGCCAACATCGTCTAATTCATAAAGTGCAACAAGGCTCAAGTGGCTGGGACATGTGCACCGAATGGTGGCTCATAACCCGGTGGCAAGAGAAAACCTGGTAGAAGAAGGCTGCGTTGATGGGATAGAAGGAAGGTTGTGAAGGACCTCGAAATAATAGGGGTTCGCAATTGGAAACGGGAAGTTCAAGATAGATTGCGATGGCGAAGTGTACTTGAGGAGCCTAAGCCCCACAAGAGGCTGCATAACTATTGATGATGATGATGATAAATTGAGAGCGTCTCAGGTTGCTAAACACCTACTTAGCTATTGATGACAATGAAGAAAAAGATTTACTGAATGATCTGAGGCTCATACAGAAGGTGTTTTTATAATAAGTTCATCAAAGTGGTTTTAACTAGACAGATTTAAATAGACTCTTAAAAGCGACATTACATCGCCTTGTTATTGAGATGAATCATTTGCGTTCACTCTGGAACTGCGGAGTTGATTCTGCCGCGCTAACTAAAAATTTAGTAAAATTATACTAGACAGATTTTAATAGACTCTAAAAGCGACATTACATCGCCTTGTTATTGAGATGAATCTTTTGCGTTCACTCTGGAACTGCGGAGCTGATTCTGCCGCGCTAACTAAAAATTGCAACTAAACAAATTAGGTCCTTACATATGAAATTGGTGTATTTCGTACTGGCCACTTTAATCACGATGTTCTCCTCTTTGGTAAGGAATTCCAAATTCAAATTTGTACAGCTATTTACTCATGTATTTGTTCTTCGATGACCGTCATTCATTTGTTTTTTTCTATTTGCGTCACTCATTTTACAAAATGGAAAACTTAAAGTATCGCATTATTTACGAGTACGAGTTCCGCCGTGGCACTAGTGCTGCGGAAACGACTCGAAGGGTGAATGATGTGTATAGCGGTCATGTTGCAAAAGAAAACACAGTTCGTTTTTGGTTCCAACGTTTTCGTTCTGGAAATTTCGAACTGCAGAACAAGCCCCGTGGACGGCCTGAGACCCAAGTTGATAATGAAGTATTGAAGGCTATTGTGAAAGCGGTTCCATCGCAAACCACGTCCGAGTTAGCTGTAGGCTGCGGTATTAGTGATAAAACTGTTTTAATTCACTTGAAGCAAATTGGGAAGATTAAAAAGCTTGTAAGGTGGGTACCTCACAAATTGACTGAAGCAATCCGGCAAACGCGTGTCGACTGCTGCGTTACATTACTGAACCGGCACAATAATGAAGGTATTTTAAACCGAATCATTACCTGTGCACTCCCCGGACCTTGCTCCAACAGATTACCATTTTTTTCGAAATTTGGACAACTTCTTGCAAGGGAAAATTTTCAACTCTGATGGGGCAGTCCAAATCGCCTTCACAGATTTTATTGATTCCCGTCCGACTGTTTTTTTTAGTAAAGGGATCAATGAACTACCTATGAGATGGCAAAAGTGCATAGAAAACAATGGTTCATACTTTGATTAATTAAATATATTATATTTAAAAATATTCGACTTTTTGTTCCTCCCATACAAAACGCCAATTTCATATGTAAGGACCTAATATATATCTATACGTGTGTATGTCACTGAACGCCTCTTAAACGTCTGGATGGATTTGAATGAATGTTTTTGTATGTGTTTGGGTGCTGCCCTGGATTGTTTAGATTTACAAATCAGCCCGACTGATGATGCTGCAGTCGGTATCTCGGTATATAAATCATCTGTGCATGTGTTCGTAATTAAACTCCTAAACGGCTGGATAAATTTTGACAAAATGTTTCGAATTCAAGAGGAGTCGAGAATGATTTACATTATTAGGTTGTTTGTGTGACGCGTGAACAGGGCAGCATCTATCTGATCCTCTAATATGTATATAAATATATTTCTAAGGGTTTTTCAATATTTCTTTAGAAAAATAATATATACATAACTTCACATAAACGGGAAAAAAAATGATTGTTTAGATAGTTTATCTTTAATTAAATACGTTTTAGTTTTAACATCATTCCTTAAATTTCAACATTG
This sequence comes from Pieris brassicae, assembly GCF_905147105.1. Taxonomy (NCBI): domain Eukaryota; kingdom Metazoa; phylum Arthropoda; class Insecta; order Lepidoptera; family Pieridae; genus Pieris; species Pieris brassicae. Next base: position 6,551,686 of record NC_059670.1, read on the forward strand.
ATTTTATAAAATTCAACAAATTATGTATTTAATTTAAATTGTATATTTGTTTTCCCTAAAAACGCCAAGATATATTTTATTTTGTAACAAATTTATCCTTTTACGTAGTTATAGATTTAAATTCTACTCTAGTAACGTACATAAAAAGGCAATAATTTAATTTTACTGCTCGGTATATTGACCTTCATTTGATGATGGCCTCTATATTTTCCTATTATTGATTCAATGCTAGGAATAATTTCTTGTCATTGCGCTGAATTAGCGAAACATACATTGCCGCGAATGTCAAATATTCATTTAAAATATTTAATTATTAGTGCCACATATGTTTGTAGATTTCTTTTTTATTTTTAGAAAGACAGATGTTTATCATACTTTATATTGGTATTAATTTCAAGTTTGAGGTTTCGTTATTTGTTGTCATAGGGGTTCTCTGTGTATGCAAATCCCAGCATAACAAACCAGCTCAGTAATGGCTGTTGAAGTATTGTGGTAAGTTTGCTGGCCTCTCGATAAATATAGCAGTTTTGCTAGACGTAAACACAAATATTAAAAAAAAACTATAGAAACTAAATAAAATCACTGATAACGTAGCTGATAAACGACTAAGTTTATTTTCGTATGGCGATTTTGTATTTATAAATTCTTAAATAAATAAATTATTTATTTGATTTTCAAAATAACATAATTTTATTAATACCAAATGATCTTAAAGTCCTTCCCCCACTCCCCTTCCTGAATTTTAGATCTGTCTTTGCTAACTTACAAGTGGCATAACATTTGCTCTATATATTTTTTATAAACATAATTTAACCTACTTTGGTGAAACCAAGCTGACAGAACAACAAGATATCAAGTAAAATAGTATTAGATTCATATCTTAGGAACACAATGAGTCAATAAACTTATTGAGATTTACTGACATTCGACATCTTTAGAAATGCTTAATAACCAGACCAGTGTTTTCATAAAAACAGGGCTGTTGATATGGATTAAAAAATATCATAATTTGTAGGCTAACATGTATAAGCTATATATTATATTTAATATAGGAAGTTGTAAAACTCCGATGCGCTTAAAAGTCGAGATATATGTAGGAGACGCATCGCAGTCGTACTTCATCATGTTAAACGTACGTAGAAAGTTAAAAGTTCTCGTACACAATACTTCATGGAGCTGCGCAGAACACGGTGTCTTTGTAGGAGTGTCGGAAATTGTGGCCACCAAAAGTTCCATAATCAACCCTTATTAAGAGAAGAATTCAAATTTCAACGTTCCAACGTATATCACAGAAAGTAATAAGTATTTATTAGTCTGACTCATAAAATTATCTGTAAAAAATTCATGACTAAAAAGTTATTAGATAAAAAAAATTGTCAATATCATCTCGTCATACTATTCAATGTCTTGGCAAGTGTCACGCTTTGTCGGTCAAATAACTGTTCTGAACGCTATTGTTATTTTCGGTCGCTAAATGTAAAGGTGAAAGACGTTGAAGTATACTTGAGGGCCGTCAGATTTAAAAAAATCCCACTATACTCAAGATATTGTTTTATCTTAAATAGAATTTAGACATTTTACTGTCAGAACTATCTGAAGATTATTTTCTAAAAACCCAGACTGATTATTTTATCAACTTTAAAAGTCGATTTGAAGGAGGTACATTTCTTGTAGATATTATATGCTTTCCAAAAGAGAAATTGTATAAATGAGAATATAAAATTTGCACACGCTTGAGACACATTATAATTCATTTTCATATTAGTGTTTTGAAGTGTGTTTGTGTGTTTCTATAGAATTACATAATTTTGGTACGAACATGCTTTACAGTTATGTATTTTTTTTTAAATATAGTAACATTTTTCATAGGTTATTGCCGCTGCCCATGGACACTCATTACCAAACGACAATGCCAGCCTTTTAAGAATTGGTGCGCTCTTACCTTGGAGGCGTCTCAGTCGAATTGGTTCGGAAATACATCTGGGGAGTTCCCACATAGTGGCAAAGTTTATGCAGCGTGGCAAAGTGCCAAAACGTTCAGTTGTGGAACCACGGATGTACAGATGACCATTTTCAAATGGTTTTGTAGAATATTGTATGAAAATCCTCGGAGTGGTAGGAGTAAGAAATATGCAACTGGAACTGTTCATATAACAATGATCACGTGAATTCCACGATTAATACAGAGTTCATTTTATGAACATACGTTTACAGACATCCGGTATTACAGCTTAAAACTTTCTTATCAGCTTTTACAGATCATTTATTTCCAGGCTAGGTTTAATCAATTTTGTGATAATCCATATAAAATTTGGCATACTATTCAATTTTTACCCGAAATTATACTAACGTAAATCAAAACTATAATTGAGCATCAAACGTCCTAAAGAGAAGAGAGCAGACTAAAGTACATTATTTTCTATAAATCAAAACAGTATTCGTGATTTTGCTGATAATATTACCTTGTTACCATTAATCTTATGTGAACTAGAATTACATTTTAATACACATAAGTACTTATCTATGCAATTAACTATGTGCATTTAAGTCTAGAATATAGCTCATATGAAAGCACGGCTTATGTCTTTGGTAATAAGATCGAGTGATCTTTAAGTTATAAAATATAATTGTCTGTTAGATATTTTATACAAGAGATTTTCTTGGTATAATTGGACATGTGACATGTAACATATTTTGCAAAGTTATTTAAGACATTATATAGTATAACGTAAGGACAAATAGCTTGAAATAGTTTCTATTCAGAACGCTGGCACCCAGGCCTGCATGTACCTACAGGATAGGTTAAGCAATAGTTAAATTTGATAATGATTGAAAATTATGAAGAGGTATTTATTTTCAAGAAAAAAAATTTTTTTGGCAATGGAGTCTCGCTGTTGGTCAGAAGGGACAGCTCAGCTTTGCCTGAGTGGGCATTTGTCCCGCGACTGGCGTAAGGGCAGCTCCTGTGAGACTCGAACCTCGGCTTGGGCCGTCGTGGGGTGTTCAATGGGCAGGAACTGAAGGGTAGAACGGAAGCTCACTGGAGTGAGTGAAATACGGTCCTGTAAAGGCGGTTTTTTACTCTAATCTGTTTTTGGCGATGTGTGTTTGGCGCGCGGGCTTTTAATCATTTGTTATCTGCGGTGATTAGATCATACGGATCCGTTAGTACGAGTATGTGTCGGGGCCTCCTTCGAGCCTTTTTTGTAGGGAATAATAATTCATGCTTTTACGCACCAACGGGTTGGGTTTCGCCTTGTATTTGTTTATAAAAAAAACTTTGTTTATATAATATTAAAACAAGTTCTATGATATTGTGATAGTACGGACACGACTGTGGCTTATATGCTAATAGATACAATAATATACCATGCCATTTTCTAATTATAATTCAAACATCAATTATTTATTGTTGTCAGATTTGATATTGATATGTCATCAAATATTCGATTGATTTAAGAATTGTTTGCTGTAGAGTGTAGGTTGTGTGGTAAATATGATTCGTGCTTGTTGGTATGTGCGTCTTTTTGACTAGTTATCTGAATCATTGACTCTTGCCGTTCTTTAGCTACAGGAGTATGAAGCTCGTACCACACATACGGCAGCAAGTTATGAGTAAACGCATTTCTACCATATTTTGTGTTAGAAATAGATAAAACGTAACATCAAGATTACTAAATTATGTATATAAGTATTTGTAATAATTTTTATTACAATCAGCCACTGACGAAGTATTCATGAACTGGGTAATATGGAAATGATTCGCTAGTTTTCACATTGATTTATTTGTTTCAAAACGATTTCCTTTTTGGTATGTCAAAGGCCATCGACCATTACGATACCACGGCCGATATTTTACGCAACGCCCTTGAAGGTTCAATGTTAGGCTTGTTGTACACAGGAAATTTTACCAAAAATATTTAGTGACACACTCAACGTGCTAAGACGGTTCAATGCCTACAATTTTTTCTTTATAAATTCTATAACAACCAACTTCTTTGTTACAACAAAATATTTTCTCCCCACTTCTAACATTAATTGTCATCATTCAAACATTTAAACCTTAATTCATTATCAATAAAAGTTTTAAATAATTGATAATTATGTAATTCAATAAAGCACCCACAAAATGGAATCCTTTAAATAGTATTATCGTAAAGAAATTGTATTATGAGCACAAAAATGTCATTAACACATAAAGCCGTCTAATGTATATAATATATAAATAATAAGGAAAATACATATGGTTAGTAACAAAACATTTGCAAAAACGTCACGGTACCTTATCGGCTGATAGTGTCAGAGATCCATCATCTTCACCAACAATGATTTTCATAAATATTTACACATGTTGTCAAGATTTGAGATGTAGATGAGACATGCTACTATACCGTGAAAGTAATATATTAAAAAATTGTGAAACATTTGAAAGATAATTCCGTAAAACGAAACGGAAGGAGTTGTCGATATTATACTTGATTATGTGTTATGTATTATGTAATATAATTATTGAAGGGTTATAAAAATCAATCGCATTTTTACTAATTATTCTACATGTCTACTCGAACGATCAAACACACGGAACGACTTGCGAACGAAGAAGCGTGAAGCGTGAATGAGTATTAGTGAGAAGTCAAGTTTACCAAAATCTAAATTATGTCTTAAACAATTACTCCATCGGTTCACAGTGTCAGACTTCTGAAAAAAATATATCTAATTAGGTCTATGGTAGATAAAAGCCGTGTGATTAGTCGATTACTCATCTCTGGCCAATCAAAGAGCTGGGCGAGTTTGTAAGTGATCGTTGTGAAGAGTACAAAAACACTAAAATAATTTTAGCATAAACGTTTTTCTTTTTTATTTATCATCGAGTTATATATATTTACTCGTAAATCTTAACTAGTATTCATCGAGTATAACATTTAAAAGAAAATTACAATGAAGATAACAAAGCATTTTATTTTTGATTATTTCATTTTAAACTATGTAATGTAAGATTTTTGTTTAACAATAATTATTATTAAAAAACAAATGCTTAATAATTATTATTATTAATATTTAGAAAACATTGTCAGTGATCTATTAACTTTAAAGTTAATAATCAGCCTTATTATTCGCATGCTACCTTCTCCATGACTGTGTCGAATTAATTGTCAATTTACACTTTTTATTACAATCGTGGAACCTATTTTTTATTAATTTATACTATGTTAATTATCATATTTCTTTGGTTCAAATATAAAAACGAAAATAAAGGTTTAACAATTATTAGACTTGGTTGTTAATACAATAATTGAGATAATTAATATATATTAATTTATTAGGATATATAAAATATGCTACATAGACATTTTGTAATAAATAAATAGGGTCCGTAGATGCAACTAGCTAAAATTTGTATGAGACCCATGACCTGTTCGTTGCATGTACTCAGAGATCCTATGCGCAAAGAATTTCAATTAATAGGTTTAGCCAAGTTATATATGTTAAATACTTCGTTTTGTTCTGTTGATTTCAGAGAAACTCCTTTGCTAGGTATCTACGGAGCCAGCATAAGAACTTGTATAAAACATATTTTAATATTTTATTTATTAGGAATTGTATATGTTTTTTTTAAATTAAATTTTTGTTACTTTTGCAGTTCCTGACTTTACATTTAGTATTTCTTTATATTTTTCCGTATTAGGGTAGTACGGAAAAGATCGATTGTTCGCGATAAGATTGTCCGTTGCGTCCATAATAATTAAATAAATAATATTTGTGCTTTTATAACAAATTGCGAATTTGGTAGAACGCACTATCGTTAGTAAGCTCTGTTGACAGACGATGCTCTGATGTACGTAATATTTTTAACAATTATTATAATATGATTTTTTTATTTTTGTGAGGTCATATTTTCGACAGATATATTATAATTGGTTACCAAAATATTATACGTCACCGTAAACTACGCCTGGGTAAGGCGTCATTGGTACTCGAAATTAATTTGTATATTGTCCCGTAGTACAAGTTACAAGCATTTATTAAACTTAGTTAATATCTTTATTCCTAGTTTTTAATATTATGTTATACGTTACTTCCACATGAATGCGTAGCATAATCTAATTAAACATTTTAACGACTAATGATTTGAATGTGTATATTTAATAGCTTAAAAAAAGAGCGCGTAAGAATTAGAAAGTCGTATCACATAACTGTGAAAGATATAAACTATAGGCCTTTGTAATGCAATATTATGATTTTAATAAAATTCATTGATTAAGTATTGTATTGCCAGACATATAATATGATTTATATTTATTTATTATTAATTACCTTTAATGTAATATTATAATATTTTATTATTAACTAAAATTCCATTAGTCATTCAGAATAATATGCCACAGACTCAGACTTATTAAATTTGTTTTAGTTTTCTATTATTTTACTATGTAAATAATAATAATTATTAAAAGAATAAAATAAATACTTTTCCCAATACAATTCACGGGTTTTTCCTACCTTTTCCCTGCATCATCTTTGACTACTTTTCTCTTTAGCTTTGTTATTATTCTAAAACCAGTGATAGTTTATTATTTCCTTTCCTTAGTAATAGTATGACGATTGTCTAAGGGATGGAAGAAAGAACGTTATAAAAAGGAAAACATAAATTAAAATTGGGTAACGTTTAGCGATTCAAATTATCCGCTGTCGCCTGTTATGTGTAATGCACTCCAATGATTCACCTGCTCAAGTCACGTCAACGCAGTTTCACTATAGACTTGATGGAATACACTCATCGCTTATCCATTTAATTACGATATAAAAACTACTCGTTCATAAAATTTGAATTTGGGATTAGTGAAAGTGCTGTGTTTTTTAAATATCTTGTAATGTGATGGAATGGTAATAAGTGATAAACTTAATTTTTGGTAAGTTTTTTAAGTTAAAATCGTTACGTTAGTTAAGGAAGAAATAAATTATTTGTTATTTTGATGTTTGTCGTTGGTTAATTTTCAACGGTTAGAGTAATTATATATTAACGTTGTATTACTTTTGGCCTCTGTATGTTAAAAGTAAAACTGCTTCGCTCTTATTATTTATAAAGAGTAAAAGGCATGTAAATTAAAAAAATACAAACAATGATAAAAAAATATAATTGTATACAACGAAACCGAAGACAAGAAATATATCCGCTAAGTTTTAACATAAAAAAGCAAATACCTGACGGTAATTGAAGATGACTGTTGATCACGAGGTTTAAACCAGTTTGTTTTTAATCTATATTCACGGTCACACAGCTGAACTTATAGTTTTCGGCAAATTACTTTTAAAACCTGTAAAATTATATTTTGTGCTTCTTAGCGGCAGTACTAAGAAGCACAAACTCACTCACACAGAAGCACTCAGTCAGGGCTTTTATTATATCATCTAGACCATGTTGTCGTCGGAATCATTATATAACTTACGTGTATATACAAATGAAGTAAATATCATTGGCAATCAGGATGATTAAGCAATACCTATTTCTTCAACAACTTTTCAAATAACATTTACAGCAAATTCCAGAAAGATGCCTTTTAACCTATTGTTGAACATTATTTCCTTTAAATTCATCTCCATTACTTTTATTCCTATAGCTGTTTCAGTGTTATATATGGCGTATCCATACATTGAGCTGTCATTCAGGACATGTAAAACCGTCTTTTCAGTTGTATTACTACAAGGGCAGGCAGTGATTTGTCTAACTTTGAACCTCTAAGATACGACAAGAAGTCACCGTGAACTGTCAACGTCTAGGTTTTCAATTCCATTGTTTTTTTGTTTATAGAAAACGCAGAATCAACATTTGGAAGGAATTACTTAGTTGTTGCAGCTGTTTCGCCGTTGCGATCTGTGCTTCCATTTTTCTGTCGTGTTTACACGTAGACAGTTCTGGCTTAGCGGTGAACACTTGCTCTGTTCTTTTAGCTTCTAGTTCTTGTATCCCGATAAAAAATAAAATACTAGAACTCAATGAAAGCTGCGCACATTTCAGACAATTGAATAATTAATTTTAGATAATAATAGTTTAAACAGCTATAACGATTATATATTATGTACTTCAAACTTTAGTAGAAGAATTAAAAGATGACCAAATTTGGAGCGTACAATAGTTCAAAGGCAGTAAAAATATCTTGGAGAAGCTTTAGCTTCTGGTAATTATAAGATTACCTAATTATTAATTTAAGATTTATTGAAGGAGCTAATAATGAATTTTAATTAATTCCACGTTCAGGGTAGACATTCTTCAAGACGATTCGTCATTTTGCGCATAATAATAATACTGAGTAATTGTTAACTTGTGGTCATTAAATGGTAAAACAAAAGGAAGGTTACTGCGGTTTATCAATAACTCAACAATAGTGTTTTATGACCTCACATTTTCCTTAGAAATAGTGCGAGTTATTTTTTAAATAAAAATGTTCTATAAGTAACGGCAAGCTCACATGTGAGTTTGGTATTCATTTTTATTTGATCACTAGCTGTCCCCGCGAACTTCGTTTCTCCTTAATGTGATTTTACTTAGCCTAGCTATTAAGTACATAAATGAAATTATCTAGGGTTTTCTGTGAATATCTCTCTCTATATCTCGCATTATGTAGTAGTCATTTGTTTTGTTGAAAATCCCTTACTTCAGTCTATTCAAGTTTTAAGTGCTTGCAAAACCTCAAGTACCAATTTGAAGTATTCTTATAAGATAACGATCGTATTGTATGGTAATACAATATATTGTCCTACATCTAAGAGAGCCAAGGTTGGCTTAGAGAAAACATTTGTAGCTATGAACCATTATTCTATTTTACGACTTCGGTATCGCTTGAGTAAAATTATATTTTTATCTGAAGTGATAAAATTCTTTTAAGTACTGAATCCAACTATAAAAGGAATATTGGTCTTGTTGTTTGAGCGTGAGACTTTCATCCAATTTCAACCCTTTAGTGCACAAAGGTACTTTATTTTCAAAGTGCGTATTTAAAACTCGCTCGTACGTGGTACGTGGAAAAACATCGTGAGGAACCCGGCTTGCCCTGGACTCAAAAAGTCGTCAGCGTGTATTAGAGAAATCTGATCACCTACTTGCCCATTAGATTTAAAAGATCAGGAAACAGATATCTGAAGTCAAGACTAGGGTAGTATCGCCACTGTTTTTGTACCAAAGCGTCGATAGAGAACATGTAGGTAGAGGGACCTGGTTAATAGTTTATAAAACCTACACTTAGGGTTGACGAACAAATCAAATTAAAATTTTAATAAAACCTATGTCACCTTCAATGCCAGTCCAAACCAGTCTTACTCTTGCATCTTAATTCGATCAAATTTTGTCAGCCGTACCAGATGTTATTACAAATTCCCAGCACACCACGTAATTGTACCATTGTATGTAAATATCAGCCTTTAAATTGGCCTACATCTAATATGTTTCCTGATCTTAACAACGCCTATGTAACATGTCGTTTTTTTTGTATTTTAAAGGTAAAGGGAAAATATATGCATATTCAAAGTTCGTTTTTTATGAATATTTTTGTCAGTAACTGGATCTAGAAGGTTAGGAACTGAACGCGGTTAAGGCCGTATCCGGAAGCTAATTTAAAAAACTTAATAACCTAATATTACTTATACAAATATCCGAATATCGTTTACATATTAGTTTTAAAAATTTATGAGTTTGGAATTATTCTAGATGTTTGTTACGTAAAATGTAACTCGTTACTATGTTCATACAATGTATTGAACATAAAATCAAGGGTGTTTTAAAAATATTAATTTGTCACGAATACTCTCATTAACAATAAAACGGGGAGAGAACAATTGTCAATTGTTACTATTCATACATATTTCACTTCATACTTGTCATGAGTCAAACGGTGATTTATTGTAAAACGTTATATGACCATACTATAATATACAACCTGGCTCAGTTGTGAACGGAAATCATACAGAAGTTTAAAATCTTGGGAAAAACGGGTTTCCGGTTAGTAATAAGACTAGTCACATGAATTGAATGAAAGAAAGTTTAAAAATAAGGCAATTGGAGGTTTATAAGTACATATTTGAATAAATTTTATACACCAAATCAAATAAATTACAGCATTTCTTACTTTCTCCATAATTGACATTTTAATTCTGATGTTACCGGAAGTGTATTACAAAACTCATATAATATCAGCTAAGGTCACGCGGTACTGAACATACGTACCAGTTCAACAATATCGAAAGTAATATTTTTTTCCTTTATTTCAGATTAAGAAGAAACCAAATATAACGAACTGTAAAAGTATGTGAAGATGTAAAGATGCTGTTTACATTGTGCAAGTCCTGTCAATAGTAAGTATCTTAATTTTATTTTAACTTAAATTATAATCTAATATGCTTTTAATTCTCTTATGTCGTTCTGGCCATAACATATTTAAAGTGATTTATTAGAATGACCTGTATAATCGTGTCCTCGTGTATTAGAATAAGTAATAATAAGTAGAATCTTACGCCAACACGTCGTTTTTCCAATTTGTATAGTTTACTAGAAGTACGTTTTGTTCCAAGTGCGTCTACGGCACGCATCTTTATTTATTCATTTAAATCTATATATATAAATCCATATTTCCATTGGTCATGGCATCACGCGTGAACGGCTGGACCAATTACGCTAATTCTTTTTTGTTGTGTTTGTTATTGTCATGAGGTTCTTATGAAAGAAAAAAATAAAAAATGTGCGGGTAACTTATTAAGTAATCTTAACTTTTGTTACCATAACAATTCTTTTTCTCAGTGCATAGCGCTTTTACTATACCTACAAACTTTTTTGATGTAACCTTATGGCGTTTGACATAACATTGCAGAATGTTTGCAGAAAATATCGTCAAAGAGGACGTAAGAAAAATTAATATCGTTTAAAACAAATGCTTTGATCGAAGTTATTATATCGGAAATATATTGCAAATTATTTGCAATACTCACCGAATTGATTATATAAAGCTAAAAAAACACTACTTTATGCCTAAAAGTTCGTAGGCATTATGTCATATATTCCTTAAAACTACTGTTTTAAATAAAGAAAATAATATTAATATTGTTCAAGAGCATAGGATGTTCTTTCAATACTACTAAGAGTTATTCAGGCTAATTGCAAACTTTACTCTTTCATCATGTTATATATTTTGTTCATATAATAATTAATCTGACTACGATATTTATATTTATTATAGATATTTTTTTCATTGAGTTTTGATATTTTATGTAAAATGCCAACAACAAGTTTATCCTGATGGACAAATTGATTTGTGTATGTGTGTGCAATCAGTCAACGAACATGCTCGAACTGTGCACAACAGAAACTTGTCAGCGTGAGTAAGAATCAGATGGCTAATCATCTATTTGCCATCTACAGCTTAATCTCACTATCATTTGACAATGATCAAAATTGCAAAATCGTTTTTTATGTAACACATTTTCCTAACTTCGAAACTTCTACATTTCGTGAAAAAAGACGGACAGAAAATAAATGGCAACTACGTACTTAGATTAGATTTGCTAAAGTTAATACTTCAAGGTGAATCTGAAACTGATAAGCGCCATCTGTCAAGATTAACTTGGCAGTTCATTACCCTGCACAATAAAGTTAAATGTATCTATAAATATTTACTCTCGTAGCTATTGAGTAGGTTAAACCCAATATTGTAAAGGAATGTTTACTGTCTCATTATTTAGTATTGTCTTTTGTTAACATAGCTTTTACACATTCACCGTGACCACGCACTCTGTAACGTCGGGAGAAATTTAAAATTATGTAAAATAATTATAAGTTTATAAAAATAAATAGCTTCAATCCGGTAAAAAAGTGTTTTCTTTAAATGTCTCATTACTTTTTTTTCAACTAATAAGACTTACGTAATACAATTGTATATTCGTTAAGGTAACCAAACAAACTCTTTAAGATCCCATAATTAAAAAAAATATTATGAGACCTAAAATGGAGGAACTAGACTAACGTCATCTATTTCACAGATTAAATCTTGATGTATCGAGACAGACTAGATAATCCCTAAATCCCCCTAAAATAAAACAATACAGAAAAATTTTAAGAATAAATCTAATTAAATTTTTCATTTTCAGCTGCTTGGAGACTCTATATTGGAAATGTTGCGAAGAAAGATTTTGCTTTGATAAAAAAATAGCTACATATAAGTAAGTAGAAATTCTATTAGAAAATCAATAAACTACCTTTAGTCATACTATATATAAGCAAATATCTATAAAGTTAATTGTTTATAACTTTAAACAATAATCCTCTTATTCTAAATTATTGTTCCAAATATGTTACTACGATATTTTACCCGTCCAAGCTGTGTTGTCGTGTGGGAAATTATTGTTCTATATGTAATAGACAAATAGACGACCAAGGTCTATATTGTAACGATAACGTCATGATATATATCATGGTATATAATATAGATTATATAGTACTTCCTATATAAATAAGATAGTATTATGAGTAAATAAGTATCTAATCAAAAGTGCATGCCGGTAAAACCTAGATAAATATGTGTTATTGATAACAGCTATGTATTATAGAGGTCGTATGTGTATACTATTAGTAACTATTTCCGTTTTACCTTATCAACGTTTTTTAAAGGAATTGAAGGCCTCCCTTATAATATACTAGTTTTTGCCCACGGGGCTAAGCTTCACACATTCGACATCAAAATAATGAGATATATACAAATTATTAACCATTTTGCAATAATGATATTATTGAAGTTATACGGTTCTTTAGGATTTTTGTGAATTACACCTCAGCCATGGTTTCCTTCTAGCGATACTCTCTTAGGCAATAAATATTTTTTGTTTTCTGTATTGCACAAAATCTTCAAAAGAGCCAAGCAAGCATTTGTATTTGACTCTTTTCTAAAGTTTGAACAATCCTAAACTTGGTTAACCTATCTATCTTCTTATTTTACCTGAAAGCAGGGTTACAGCAGCCGTTAATATTCGAGGATAGCACTAGAGCCCACGCCAAAGTTAACACTTATTAACTTTTCAGACTAGAAGACAACACTCTCTACACCAATGGCTATTCCAATATGGGTGCAAGTTTAGACAGTGTAATTACCCAACAACCGACTAACAATAATCATTTACCCCCTACTGCAATTACTGGAAGAGAAATCAAAGAACTTCCCTTGCACGCTGATAAGTTGTACGAGGTACGTGATTCTATGATCGTTAATAATAGAAGTTTCTGTGTCTACTTTTGGATTGGTAATCTTTTTTTTAAATTTTAACGTGATAGATATCAGATAAAAATTACGTATGCCAGCGGTTGTACAGTGTAGCTAATATATAGCTTTAGGTAATTTTGAATCTGTTCAAGTTTTGTTATAATTATTTTTATATATTCCAGGTATTTTCAAAATCTTTAATATTTAGAGACGAACAAGAGTTGAAAACAGGTAGCACGAATACATTGGACGAATTGGAAACTAAATCTGAACCCGACTACTTATCTGATAAACCAAATCGCACCAAAGTGTATTTCGAAGATGAAGTTGATTCACCAGTTACAGATTTCGAAATTATGTTTAAAGATGAACTTTTGGCATCATATGATATGTTTAAAATAGAAGAGGAAGAAGAAGACACGAGAAGTCAAGACACTGAAGAAGGATTAACTATGATAGCCATTAAAAAGCAGGATGTTATCAAACCAAGCACCGTAACCTTGAAAGACGAGATAAAAATCAAAAACCAGCAACCGGTTTATGAGTACGACCCAGTTTCAGTTATAACCCTTCCTTCAACCCTTGTGTTACCCAGAATAGAAAGTGTTAAAGGAATTCTTAGAACGAACAGTGCAAAAACATTAGATAGAATTGATAGTTCCAGCAAACTTAGGCCAATGTTAAACAGAGTGGAAAGTCTTAAAAGTATTGATCCAAATAAAATTAATAAAGTTTTATCAAGGGTGCCGCATAGGAGTGCATCATTTTTAAATATCCCAGCTTACCTCACACCAGAGAAACCACCTCTTATTAAAAGCAAATCGACTGTCGGAGTTCCAACCCTTACTGAGAGTGAACTAAAATTAAGTTCTTTGCCAGACACGCCGATAATTAAAAGTAATAATTTACCAAGATTCTTTGCGGATACACCACCTACTATGCCAGAGTTTAAGGGAGAAAATAGTTTACAAAGCATTAAACAGAAAACCGCCCTCATGTTTAAGGAAAATGATTACAGTATGCCTAGGTATTATGGTACGGTAAAATCTGCAGAATTGTCTGAGAGCAAATCAATGCCTGATTTACGAAATCCTAATTCGACTGATAAATCCAGTAAACGCCTAGTTAAGTTAAGAAGTAAGTTGAAGCCATTGGTTATAAGAAAAAGCTCTGAAGAAAGACTGTAGATTATTTTAAAAATAAGTAATCGCGAAGCACCAACAGAAAATATCAGGAATTCAAGTACCTTATGTCAGTATTACTCTTTTCCTTGATCTTAGTATTTCATTTGAATATCTAATAGTGACGTATATTTAAATTTTGTTGACGTTAGTGACATTTAAAATTATTGACATTGTATTAGTAAGATGATGAAAAATGAATGCAGTTTCATTAAAATGTTATCTATGACAATACCAAATTATTCGATGCATTATCGAATTTGACCCTTGTAATGACACAAAATTTTAATATAATATGTATTAAATAAATCATCTTATTTTGATACAAAATTACATTTACTTGATATATTATAATTATGTACGTTCAAGCTTAGTCGTGTGTTTTTTTAGCCAAAATGTGTATTTTTACATAACTTCTCAAAAACAGGATGTAAAAATTTATTTAAAAACGTAGGTCCCATTTAGGTAGTAGGTTAGATTATCTCTTTACATATCTTATTACTTAGATTTTGGACATCTTTAATTATAGCCTAAGATGTTATTGCCTAAATTCTACCGAATGACCAATGTTTCCGTTAATTATTATAAGACAAACATATAATCGTTCCAATAGTTTAGAGAGCGGCCATTATCCTTAATTTTATTTTTCTAGTCATGTGTCATAATCATAAAATATTAATAATGTACACTAATCTTTTGTAATAAGTAAATTATTTGAAAAATAAAATATCTCTAATGATGTGATCAAATCGCAATTGATCTATTACAAATTGATGTTAATAAACAATTATTTCATCGAAATGTATTATTATTTAAAATACTAACGTATTTAGAACGAAATTGACTTCAATTAGCAATATATTTTTTTATTTAGACTTGATATAATCGACCCCAGTCCAAAACTCCACATAGCAGAGTTTTGACTTTAGACAGGTTTTTCGGATACTGATCGACCGAGAAACGTGGCCCGTGTTTAAAGTATCCTCAGTGGTATCCTCTACAGAGCAATGAATGTTGCAAACTTGAAACATTTCGTTGATATGCAGAAGAAACAGAGTCGAGGATAGGACACAGACTTGTTGGACGTTCAAGGGTTTGAGGCCGGAACATGCTCGGTCAATGACTTCATGCTCTGATATTCGATAAAGCCCATAATATCCAATTGCATAATTTCTGGCCTGGCAACTTCAAAAGAAACACTCTATGCCACACCCGATCGAATGCTTTCGCCATGTCCAAATTTAATCGATCGAGTGTGGTTACTTACCAGTTAGTTGCACACATAGAGAGAAAAATCCATTGCAGAGCCGGGATTTGATTTCACCTCGGGATTGAGAATTGCTGCTGAAAATGGAAATAAAAAGATTTTGAAAAAGCGCACAATATATTATGATCTATTTCATACATTTTATTTGGTACATAATTATTGGTAATCCGTCGCAACATTATTTTACAATCACTAGAAAAATTGAAGACCTACTAATACTAATAAGATCTTAATATTTATAACAAGTTATTTTACCGATACTGGCATTTACCTATCTAACTCGACGAATGCGCCTTTATAGTTACCACTATATAGAAGTACTGCCAGGTTAGATATGTTAAGGCATTTTATACCTTACAAAGCATGCTCTAAGTTAATTATACATATGATAGTAGTAAAAATTATAGTTTATATTTGTTTTATAAATTATCTTTAAGTTTGACATTGATTGGCCGAATATCTATAAATTTGTTTTATAAATTATCTTTAAGTTTGACATTGATTGGCCAAATATCTATAATCAGTTTCAGAAACAAACTGTAATAATACAATAAAGTAGCTATGAAACACGATCTCATGTTACTGTGACATTAATGTGTTAATTTAAAATCTACAACTTCGTTTACTGAAGATTCCTGT
Organism: Pieris brassicae; assembly: GCF_905147105.1. Classification (NCBI taxonomy): domain Eukaryota; kingdom Metazoa; phylum Arthropoda; class Insecta; order Lepidoptera; family Pieridae; genus Pieris; species Pieris brassicae. Next base: position 6,568,011 of record NC_059670.1, read on the forward strand.
CTATAGACATCTGTCTATAGCTCTAAGCCTACACGTGTTAGAACCACGAAAACGAATAAAATTTAGTTGACTAACGTTGACTCCCATGACCAAGTATTCAAAGTTATAATTAAATAATCATGAGTCATGATATAGGATCAGTTTTACTGTAATATAATAGTGTTCTTGACATAAGTTTAAGTGCTCACTCGCTGTCCTGTCTAAGAACTGCACATAGGACTAACCACGTTCAAATTAAGCATATTTTCGTAATAAAATTTATAGAGGTCATTAAGCCAAGTAATAACTAAGATTTTGTTTAGACAAATGTACCTTTATCATGCGAATCACTACGATTACGTTGTACTCTGACACGCGCTATGAAGTTATTGCACTAATATAAACATACTAGAGTCTTTGGGCCGGCCAGTCAGTAGACTGGTCGAGGATCCTCCCTTAACTTTGGAGGAATATATCACCATCTTCCTCCACATACCATTATCAGGGTACGTTTGAATTGGAACTATATGAAAGAACGAACACACATCTATTAAACAAAAATAAATAACCAAAAACCGATCTCTATAAGATTACTTCATTATTACTTTATACTGGAGTAAATATATAAATTAAATTATATTTATAATAGAAAATAATTTGACGGTCATAGCACTGTACCACATACTTTTCTTGGCCGGCGGCTTTTGAAACTGACATTTATATTCTATAATTTCTTGGTAACAATAAATAATTGAATTATATACCAACATATAATAAAAAGGAACGTATGTATTTATTTTTATTTTTAATTATTTTCTATTAAGTTTCAATTATCGAACGGTTCTGATTGCTACCTATCTTATCTTATAGATATTATATGCATAGTGTACAAAACCTATCATATCAGTTGTTCCTAAGTTTGTGTCACATTTATTTTAACTTACAACTATATTTTCTAGACATTAGTTAGCCTGTACGACTTTAAATTATGTCCCTTATATTGATTAGTTTTCATTTACTGGCAATATTAATATCCATGACAGCGATGATCTTACCGACCCAGAAACGTATGTGGCACTGTAAGTCGATAACATTCAGTATTTGAGGCTAGTATTCACGAATAAGGGAATAAGTCGTTGAAGTGACTCTTTAGCAACTTAAAGCAATGACATCTATGTGTGGCAACTATCACTCCGTACTATTTACTAATACCTAACTAATTTTGGCGATAAAGTTAAGCAATATTCTATTTAGAATTAGATTTTTACAATTTACAATGATTTAGAATACTACGCATTTGACATATTTTTCAATGTGAATATTTTATTATTTAGAATAGGTAGATAATTTTTAACTATGTTGCCCATTTCCTATATTTTAACTAATTTCCTAAATCGAAATGATTATTATCCGATGTTATGAATCCACTAAGAATTCAGACTAGATTGCATTAGTCTAAAACCTTAAAACAAATTCCATTCCATTGGCAAGTTAATATTAAAAAAATATATATGCCGTGCAAATAATATTGTATTTAGGAAGAAAAATTATTTGTACCTGAAGTTGCCTAAACTTACGTACTAAAGGAGAAGGTTATTTCAAAAATATTTTGCTATTCCTATCTCAATTAAAAATTCCAGAAGATTTTAATTCAAATTACTTGAAATTAAAAAAAAATATTTTCGTAATGACTTTTCGTTTTTAATCGACTTAAAAATTAAAGGAACCGCAATTTTTTAAAGAAATCAATGCCAAGCAAATATTAGTATGTAATCTGAAAACAATGTGAATACACGAATTTTTGAAATAACCATTTTAAATCATAGAACAAATAAATTATGTACATCCTACTAATAAAGGGTTTTATCGGCCCATGTACTTAAACGTATGATAATAAACTTATAATTAATATACGAAATACTGAATTATATAATTATTAGAATCAGATTGTTAACTAATAAAAATTTTGTGTAATGTGTAAATTAGCCCTAAAAGTAAGTAATCTCCCATTTTGCTGACATGTACATTAACCTGCTTTCTTATTTACAAGACCATGACGATGAAATTTTGAAAAGTCCCCATCTGTGTCCATACACTTTTCAAAATTAAAAAAAAGAGATGGCTTTTCGGACTTTGACCTTTAATAAAGCACAAACATAACATGCTAAATAATTCCAGTGTTTGAGAAGCTTTTAACGCAATTTTTGGAGATTATTTACAAGAACTCCTTAATACTGGAACGCTCCCAGTTGCGATAATAGAAAGCCCCGGTTTACTTTTGAAGGTATTCAAAACAATATTTGAAGGATCAGGAACAAACGGAGAAATGCGTAGCATAAAAAAGAAGTGAAAAAGTTTCCCTAGAAATAGACATAAATTCTCATTGACAAAGAGGTTCCAAGGCTAGCTCAAATATAGTAAATGAAATGTAAGTTTATTTAAGTAGGGCTTAATTATAGCTAATACTTTTTAATTACGCCTCCCTCGTTTTGTACTAGATTTAAGAACTCATAAATAATCATCAAGTATCGTTTGCTATAGTTTATTTTTTCATTACTGTGACAGCTAAACTTATATTTGCTTTTGTGACATTACTTTGACATAAAACACAGTCAAACTTAAAGTTCTCAGGTACAGAGACGTAGAAGCCGCTACAATAAAACAATTGCCAAAGAAACAAATGACTGCACTGAAACGCACTAAATCAGATTACGCAATACTAAATCGTTTTATTAAACCACACTAAGCACTGATCGTTCACTTAATTTTGAATCTCTTCACTTTGATGGGAACCTTGTTGGTGCAAAGTTTGAGCGCTATGGCGGCAGTCATGGCGTCTGCTGACGTCATATCCTTGCCGTCCACAGATGCTAGGAAGTCACCGCGCTGTAGGCGCCCGTCAACTTCCGCTGGTGAACCGGCAAGCTTGAAGAAAATTGGTATATACATATAAGTATCAAAATTTTAAAATTATTAATTTTATACGATAGAGTTATATACAATATGTATAAGTACAAATTATTAAAACCATATGAAACTGAACTGAATTAAGTTTTCTCTTAAAATATGTATATTACAATATAAATTTATATAATACAGAAACAAAGGGTTTCAATGGTAATTTTATAACTATAATACAAGCGCTTTCAACAGATCATCTTGCATCATATGTATATGTTACCAACAACGAAAAATACTTATATGTAATTTCATTGAAAAAAGTTACTGTAAATGCTTCACTAAATTAAGTTTTTAAATAACTAATTTTTATCATCATAATTTTAACCTCAGCATAGAAAATTGTTTTAAACTTAAATTTTACCTTCAAACTATTTTTCTGATAAAAAATAGTAAACTCACCAGTTCACCTAAGTAGACCCCCGTACCCTGGACAGGTTGTATGCACGCCAGCCCTAGAGCTTTGCCGCTCTTTTTGGTCAATTCTACATCAATCTCATCGTAGATGATTGGCTCTGGCCGATACACGTTCATTTTTAACTGGAATACATAAATATAAAATAAATAATTATACATAAAATACTCTCTAATATTATTTTTTTTTTGTTTTTATTTTGTCTTAACATACATTTATGAGAGCCCCTATTTAGCCAAGATCGTGTAATCAAAATGCTGTTTTTTTCGATGACATATGGAAACAACAGAAGGGGCGAATAATTGCGCCCATTTTCTTAACAAAGCTATAATTGAATGATTTATGTTGGCGCCTAGTAGATGGTACCGGTGACTTTACGGTATGGTGTGATGGTACGCTTTCTTCGGTTAACAAATAAGTATCGCAATACATCGAGCACAATGCTGCCAGCGTTAAATGCACACAGGGGCCAATGTTTTTTTTAATTATTTTAATTATTACGATTTAGGTTAAGAAAATTGTATATACTGTATTTGATTGTTATGTTTATATTGAGTTTTAGTTTGAAAACTTTGAAAAATAATGGAAAATGTGTTTGTATCTCTTACAATAAATTTTTGGTAGTGAAATTCACACATTTACTTAAGAAACCTAAATGTATAATTTGGAAACAATAAACTCATATCTCGCTATATGCCCTAACTTGAAATACAAACAGGACATGAGATTTAGTTTCCGAGAAATTTGTAGATAAACTTATAAAATTTAGCTCAATTGCGTGTAGGAGTCTTATATAGAACATTATACTCAATAATTACCCATTTCCAACAATATCATATACGTCTAGATCAAACTGAAAACCTCCTTTTTTAGAGTCGATTAATTACAGAACATTTCCATACCTTGGGTGCCTTCTGTTTGATGGAAAGGCAAATCCTCTCATATGTCATCTCCTTGGTGATGGTGATCCCATTGCAGTCCTTGATCTGGTCTCCGGGTCTCAACCTCCCATCTTTGGCGATGCACCCGTTCTTATAAATGTCTAGTACTACAGCCGCTGCACCCTTTTGTTTTCATGCAAAAATAAATAATTTGTTTATGGTACAAATTTTGCATGAAATATGTATATTTTTCACTAAAAACCTTGCCGGAAATAAAGAAATGTTAAGAAGTGGTACTTATGATATATAAGACATAAAATGACAATAATAACAATAGCCCTTTATTTCGATACTGTAAAAAAAGTACATATCAAATGTTTTGTTATTCTACGTTAGTAATTGTTATTTATGTTTCTTTGTGTTCTGTAGACCTCTTATGGGTAAAGGCCTACTTCTGAGCTTCCAATTTGGATCTGTTGTTATTTATTTATTAATTGTATACATGGTCTTAAATAGAAAAGAACACAGTTTCTTCAGAACAAGTTCTGTCCACCAGGACGTCGAACATATTTATATAATTAAATTATATACTAAGGCCAGTGGTATATGGTTATAATGTTATAGTGACTTATAACCGTAACATTGTAACACTGTAACATTATAAGCGTTAAACCATTAAATTTGCACGTCAAACGTCTTAAACCAATTGAAACATAGACGCTCCATAGATAACCGATACAAGAAAACTGTTCTTGACGAGAATTCTCATTCGTATACAGGCGTGTTACTATATTCGAATATGTATTAAATGACGATGATGTCTGATTAGCATAATTTTTGTTGTGCATAATTTATAATTCTTTGATTTATGTAATAATTTTTTACTTATATCAAACAATTAATTCTCCCCAGAAACCATCATCCCATCGCTTTTGTGCTCTTGCCACGTTTCTTTTCCCAGAGGACGTAAAATCCAAATATTAATTATGATAACTTATATAACAAAAGAAGGATGTCGTTTCATATCGACTTCATTTGTTTTCTTCAATGTCACTTATGTACTAAGAACACAATATTTTCACTGTTTATGAGTTTATATATGCATTGGTTACTTTAGTAGTAATAGCGTATTTAAAATTGGTTCACTGCTTTTTAGTTTATTCGTTTCAAAGATACAAAGATATTCTATTTTTAATATTAGTTTAGCTAAAAACTTACGTTAAGCAAAGTGTCGCTGCCTCCAAGTAGCAATATGCCTAACACTTCGTTGTTGGAGTTGATTTCTATCACAGTATCTTGATTGGCTCTTAGCTGAGCTGTTGCAGGATCAGCAGGTGGCTCAGCTGTATGGAGAAGTGAATTAATTATTAATAAAATTAATAATTTAATTAATAATTATTAATTAAATACCCGTATTATTTTAAATATGTGTAATAGTTTATTATTTATGTTCGTCATAGCAAGTATAAAACCAATATTAAACCATTGGCTCGGTACACACTACACTTCTATTACATTTTTTTCTTGATCCATCTTTTTTATGCACACTTCACTTAGGTTTGTTCGTCATTCACACACACACAATCACATAGACATCATCATATATTTATTATATTTCACTGTCATCATTTTAAAAGCAATTGTGTTATTTATTTTGTTAAAACATGTTAATTAAAAAAGAGCGAAGCTTCCCTGTCACAGGCCTTTGACGTACTCGGGAGGCCTCAATTTGAACTCTATGTATAAAGAAGCTAAAGCTAAATAGATAAAGATTTTTGTACCTGTAAAACTGTGTCCTAAGTAAATATCAAATAATTAAACTAAAAATTAAAGAAGCGTCATGATATAAATATAAAATGGTAGGTAGAAAAATATTTACGTTTGGCCGGAGAAGGTGCTGGCTTCGGAGCTTGACCTTCTTGGTTCGGCGTTTGACTCCCGCTGACACCTGGAATAATTTTAATCTTATTATCTCTCAGTCACACACACTGCCACACACTCAAATTAAGATTAAAAACGTTATCTTCTTATATTTTAAATTACAACCAAAAGAAACATAAAAGTGTAAACACTTCATGAATGTATATTTTTGAATAGATTTATTAAAAATAAATAATTACCGGAAGTTCCAGACTCGTCAGGATCCTTCATATTGGGACTGCAAACTGTCAGAATGACTACACCTTCTGTCTGCTTCAGCTTTGCGGCGGCCTGAAAGCATTATGGAATAAAATAATTTATTTATCTGATCAGAGACTATATATAGATGCATGATTTGTAATTTATCGCGTTTTTTTTAATGTTACAAGTTGCGTTGTATAGGTAATACCGAAACATAATAAAAAAAACCTAAAATTGTACGCGACCAGTATTGTTCTAGCGTCGAATTATGTTAAGAGTACCACGACGACAACGCTGCGCCACCACGGCAGTTAATTAGCAGGCGAATATATAGTACAATTTCTTGAGATTGAACACTGTTTAGTGACTAATGCAAGATTTATAGCAAGTCACGTATACACTGTACATCAAGTCCTACAAGTTTTGGTAATTAAAATCCGTTTCTCGAAGCAAGTAGCACTGGTAACAAGAACTCACACACTTTTGGTTACAATTTGAAGGAAAGAAAAGTCTCTTAAGTCAAACCACGAAACAAAATTTTAAAATTTGTCTTAATCGCTATATTCTGCACTCGATGTGGTGAATAACAATTATTGGTATAGGAATTCCGATATTACACCCGGATAAGTACTTTAGACTAAATATTTTTAAGAAAAACTATTTACTTCGTATTTTATTGTGAAGACAATGTCCACGCCGTGACTACCCGCAACTATCTAAATAATATTTTGAAATAAAAAAATATATTTCTTTAGGTAAAAATATTTAAATGTGCACAGTGCATTAATAGAAACTCTAACTATGTAAATATAACTGAAATCAGCATAAAACATAAAATATCATATACCTATTATTCTAAAAAAACTTACAGCATCATAACTGCAGGTTAGAAGAGACTCCCTGTTAACAGCGAGGATCATGTCACCTATATTCATACCAGCCTGAAAAATGTATTGTTATTTAAAAAAAAATACTTACACGGGTTGGTGGACGTTTTTTTATAAGAATTAATTAATAATAATATTTTTTGGCCTAATGTGTACGCCGTATCATCACCGTATGAGTACGTATTTTATGCGCACATAGAAACGATGACGTCAGAGTTGAGAGTTGCTATAAGACGCAAGGCTACATAAGAAAAATTATATCTAACTCAAAATTTATCAGTTTAACGGTACGGTTGTACGACGTACGTAACAGTTGAAAAACAGCTAAATATTGGATCTTTACTGATTAAAATCTTGATTATACTTCCAGTTATACATCTCGTAATAGAATTTCATTGTTAATCAAAACTAGTCTTGTGAGGTTTGACAAGTATGGTGTTTCGATTATTCATTCATTATTTTACTCACTTGTTCTGCTGCGCTGCCCTCTTGCAGATCGGAAATGAATATACCGCGGCCAGCCTCTGTGTGTCTGCCTTCTATGATCATTATGCCCAATCCCGATGGCCCCTAAACATTTAATAAACTTTATTTATTTGTGACATTGCAAAAATCGATACAATTAGAACATTTAAATAATAAGGAGCGCAACCGTTGGCTTTGTCGCTTTCGATGTCTCCTCAAGGCAACCATTGTAAGGAAAAAAATGTATTAGCAGGTTAATTCAGGTTTTTATTAAATACCAAAGTATTGATTTTTTTCTCTTTTTATATAATATGTATCAGAAAAATTATAAAATTAATTCAATTGTTTGGTATATCTATATTTTCTTAGCCGACGATGATTTTTAAAAAATATTTCTTGATCTAATTTTTGAAGCTGAATTTTAATTTTAAACCTTTTGTTATATGTTAAGATATAAATATATACATTACCTTCTTTATAGTGATGTCCCGGACACCTTTGTAGTTTGCGAACCGGTCGTCCGGCTGAAAAAGTAAGTTTATACATATTTTATACATATTTAAACAAAATATTTGTACAATTGATGACGTCAAAATAGTTTGTTTATATCTTTACTAAGATATATGATAACACGGCTGCTTGTAGTTGTATAGTATGGGTGGATTAACTTAATAAAATATGGGCACAAAGTTAAATAATCCAGTTTAATTACACTCTTTAACTTGAACCGACTCTTAATAGTGTAAAAGTGATTCAGTTTGATGTGAAAAAAATCCTAGTCCTCCTTTTCCTAATGGCTTCTGCAGTCATTAAATCGTCTCGTGCTCATGTTAATACAGCTTATCTGCAGCAAATATTTAAGATGATTTCTTACGAGCTATATCGTAGTACCTATGTATATGCTCTATACTCATACAATAAGCTGAGATTTAAATTACTTTTAAATTACAAGTCTCAATCAATATTTAAGAGTAATGCAGTTTACTCTTAGACATTTTCATTTTTACAGCGTCCAAGACAAGTTTTACTTGATATATGTTTCCGAATATTCTAAAACATAACTAAGAACGCATAAGTGTGGAACCCAGACAAAGAGATTCCTATCTCTGATTTATACTTGTTTTCAAAGGGGAGTAGTGTGTTGCCAGGAATAGAACAGGTTGCCAACTCAAACAACCTCCAAGTGACACAAGCTTAGCGATACGGTTAAGGTATAATAAATATATAAATGTATATTGGATAATTTTACTTTAAATATTTATGAATTAGTAAAAAATAAACAACGGAAGTATCTTACACATGACTATAAATTTTACGACTAATTAATGATCTTTTAAAGTCAATTTAATAACACGGTCTAATAAATAAAATCCGGCTTTATCTAAATTAAAATAATTTTTAAATTTCGGTACAAAAAAATCGTTTATTATCGTATTCGTATTTTCTAAGCATTTATAGACCTTCTCTATGTTAGATATAGATCCAAATGGAAATGCCCCAGTATTGAAGAAAGGCTGTGTGTGAACCCAAGACAATTATTTCATCAGGAATACATAGACTTTACATAAAGAAGCAAGAAGTCCCGCGATGAAATAGTTACGCATTTCTTGCAAATTAATTCAGTCGCAGTTAGAATAACGAAGCAATGTAATCTGCATAAAAGCATCACAACTGATTAACATCTTCCTTGATGCTTTTGAAACAACTTGTATTTTTACTGAAATATATTAAAAAACTGTGTTAAGTTATCATCGTACATTACAATCGATTTTGCAGTTCGTAACTAATCGCTCCAATGGCATGTGTTTGATAAAGTACTAAACAACGTTTGTATCAAATATTTGTGAAATGCTCCTTGGTGGCTTCGTAGAACAAAGTTTTTCCTTACAAAGATTTGATTCAGACATATCAAATCAAAATGTATGTATACATATTGGTACATTTTTGAACGTCAATATTTAAAAAAATGGAATCACACCAAGGGCGATAACTGGCAGGAAACGCTTAGCTAATCTATGGTAGCTAAGTTCATTATCAAGTTCTGTAACAGAAGTTAAATTGTTACTAACGAGTGCCAATGCTGTTAAAATAGAATGATTGATTTACATAATAGACTATTAACTTAATATTATTAAATACCCATGAATATGCCATGAGTTGGAGCGGCGCTGTAAGATTTTTCATAAAACATTTGAGGCATAATCATTATTATTGGAGTTTAAAACGTCATCGAAATTGGGTTTAACAAAACGTTATCAAAGCAGAGCTTCTGAATGTAAAAACACATGAATTCCCACGTAAGATTCGTTTTGAAATCGTTTCAATAATTTAAGTATACACTTTTAAAATTGAATCACTCATTTCTTTAAGAAAAGTACAAAAACTTTTAGATTTCTAAACCATATAGAATCTATTAATAGTTGTTAATCCATTTATTGTATATAAGCATTTGCATCGTTATCATTTAATGTAAATAATGTTGATTTCTTACCTTTTTCTTTTTTAATGAAAATGTGCGTTTCCATATTGCCCTAAACAACGCGACTGGTTTATAATAATGTTCTGGATCCAAGCGTTCGTTCATTACAGTCATTTTACACTTCACTAAACATCACTCTACGTTTTCCACTTCACTTTAAATTGTTTATCCATTTGTCTATTTTTCATACATTAACTAAAGATTCAAAACATATAACTGTTGTTATAGCGAAAATTTAAATCAATATTTTTATGAGAGTTGATGATTTCTATAGGTTCTACTATAGGGCCGGTGAACCAACAAATAACTTACTTTAGTTACCCTTGCTAAAGTTAAGCGCGCCGCAAATAACTAAAAAATATTTTGTCCTTAAGTCTCTCGTTTTAAGAGTAACATGAAAGAGCAAGGGCAAAGGCAAAACGGAAATTAGCAAAACATATTTTGACTAATTGAGGTTTAAAGAACATCGCTGAAGAAGGCCGTATTTATAAATACGTAACTAGCTACACGACTAGTAGGTACACGTTTTAACAGTCGATAGCTCTATAACTCACAGCTATATATCTCTCATGAATATTGGTCGATTTATAATTTGACCATCGGTAAATGGCCTAAAAGTTATGATCCTAGTTTACTAATTCATTAAACAATGAAGAAATGGCGCGAGATTCTATTTTTAACATTTTAAATACGATACTATCTATTCAAACTTATCAATATTCGAAATTTGAAAAGCTATTCTGGCTAAAGTCGTCCACTGTAACGCCTTACATGAGACTTTTTTTAAAAGTGAACGCTCTAATGTAGTCTACTTTAATATAAACAGTGCCTGTATGACGTATTACTAGCGGTGGTAAAAGCCATTGATAAATCTGTTTACACAACTCGAGTTACTAAGTGCAATATAAAAGGTGCTCTGATAGCCCTACTTAAAGATAATTTACTGCACAGAACATTTTATAATTATACTTATCCAAGTTTTTAATTGTGGTTCTATTATGTTACTGAGATATACAGTTTAAGACATTAAAGAAAATTTGGAATTTTACAAAATAAAGTTGTCATCGATCGATAAATTGAGTAAATAAAAATATTTTTGTAATTATAATAAAGAGGAAAGATTTGTATGTTTGTATGTAAGCAACGAATTAACTCAAAAACTACTTGACCGACTTCAAGAATTTCTTTGATCATAAGAATGTTCGATTTCCCGCTGTGCACCAATGGACTCTCTGTCTATATGCCCATTTAACATTCGCTGAAATGGTGAAGAAAAACATTGAGAGAAAACCGGCTTGCCCTAGACCCAAAAGTCGACGGCGAGTGTGACACAGGCTGATCACATACTTTGAACTACAGATACAGTATCTGAGGCCCAGACCTAAAAAGGTTGTAGCGCCACAGATTTATTTTTATTTGATATTGGAATGCTATAGTATCTCTGAGTAGGTGTATATAACAGAACACATAATGCTATAACAGAAAAATAAAAAAAAATGATGTGAAGCCAGGGCTGATCTATAACTAGTAATTTATAAAAGTTGTTTGACTGAATTAAAAGTAATGACCTTGTGCGTATAATATCAATTTAGTAAATTAATAAATCACTCAATGAGCTAAATGAGTTGCGATTATAGTCTATAAGATATTACATAATATTTTGTAAAGTTACCATTTAGTTAAATTTTAAATTTGCGTTTTTATTTTTGCTGTATTTGTTCCTTGTTTTTAAGTGTTTTTTCCTCGCTTGCTTGTAATTTCTATGTTCCAAAATAATTTATGTGTATGAGTGTAATTTGTTACGTCATACCGTCAGGTAGTTTAAGCATGCATGTTGTTTTAGAACTTATAGATAAAATAATTGTGTATAATATAAAATATAAGAAAAAATCATTTATATAAATGAAAATCACGTTAGGTTAGGAAAATATAGGCCATACATGAAATTTGATTTAGATCTTTTTGTTCCATATTCCATGGTCTATCTATAAAAATACTATAAAAAACAGATTGAATAATTTTGGAAATTTTATCAATTGGAGTCCTAAAAACAAAGAGTGGTTAAGTGTAATAAAAATTTTTTTACTAAAAATAAAATATATTTTTAAATACCGCCATAACGTATTCTACACGCATTTATCATCCATTCATTACGACACACTGAATATATATTACAAAATAATAAAAAATGGAAAAAAAAATTGTAACACCTTAATATTGTGAGTCAAATTTATGGCGTTAAGCATGCTATGGAACTGGCGATTTTAGTTAAAGGATCTAAAAAATTAAGTGCAAATGTATTTATAAGGAATAAACAAATTTCATATAATTTAAAACTGGGTATAGTTGCAACTACATTCCTCGACGTTGCTAGATTTAGAAAAAACATAAATAAAAGTATAATTGACTCATTGGGGTCTTTAATTATTATTTGTATAATTAATAGAAAACACAGCAATAGTAGTTGCGTTGATTATGATTTCTTTTGTCCTTAAAATAAAATATTTTATTCATGTAAGTTTATTGAACTATGTTAATCATGCATTTACATATAAGGTAATGTATATATATATATAGAATAAGGTTGATAAAAAATGTATTTTTTACAAGTCTTCAGATATAGTTATATGTATTTTTTAATTAAAAAAAATATAGATCTAATTAATTTGATCTCAACCTGTATTTAAATCAATATTATACTAATTAAATAGACTTTAAATTCTAATTCTAATTAATGACCAATTATAACATGTTTGCGAATTAAGATACTCTTCTATACGACCTTAAGAACTTGCTAATGAACGCTAAAATTAAAGATACAATTATTTTAAATGAGTCATATTATATGATCGCATCTAACTTCGAATTAATTACATTTCCTATTAAAACATTCAAAGACTACGTGAAAAGTATTTCTTAATTTTATTACGAGTCTTTTGAATTCTCGTCAGATTTAATTTAGAGTTAAATTTAACTAATGATGACTGACCCTTAAAAATATGATTGCATGTATAATTTGGACTTGAATTGGGGACATGAGAAATAGTTAATACATAAGATATAATATATAAAACTCCGTCGTGGTTAAATCGTTACAATTCAAATATAAAACTAAATTAAAGATAAGATTGAATCTTATATTCGTGTATTTATTATTATCAGAAATGTTTACATAGACAACTCATCAATATTCTTAAAATGTGCATTAATCAATATTTCAGTGGAATTTAATCTTAAAATTTCATTTTTAAAATTATAAATGTATCCTCATTCACTTGCTTTCTAGTTTAATCTTAATTCGTCAAACACGAATAAGGTGTTTTAAAGTAATAAATTTAAATGTGATACTAATTAACAGACAATATAATCATGAATATATTTAATATTTATCTGATGAATTAATAAGTAAAACTATAAATAATTCAGGCTCTAGCTTAATTAAATCGATCCGAGGCACCGTGTCATTAATGTATTATATTTTTTTGGGAATACCGCGATAATTTATTTGCTAAGACTTATAACTTATCTACATAATTTACCAGTTTAATATTAACATAAGTCTAGACAATTATTTCCTTAAACTATTTTCTGCACATAACGTGGGAAAAACTATGAAAATAACTGTACTATGAAATTGTAATTGGAAAGAAATGTTACTTTAAATTTTGTGTTAAAACACTTAAACCAAATCGAATAAACAATTGTTAAATTCTTTGTCTCAACGTTTTTTCTTATGTAACGGTAAATTGACTTGTTATCGTAGTAGAAAAATAACTCTAAGGAAACGCTTCTTCGCCATATTTGGAAACTTAGGCATGAACATCGTATAGAGTCATGTAGACACTGTATGGATGCGTTTGGGGATTACTTGTCATGGTCGCATGGTCGTACCGAAATGCATATAGATTGTTAGACAGTTTGATTGTTAGGATATGTTTCACGTTGTATGTAATTCGTCTTGATAACGAAATTCATAAAGCGTAGGTGGTTTTTTAACTAAAATATCAGTATTATTTGTGTAATTTTAAGTAAATAAATATAAATATATTTATAAAGCAAGACATACTTCAATAAGGTATTTAGCTTTTTCAATACTGAATCGCTACCTACTGTATGGTTTATAAATAAACAATAATAGGTTTATTTTTAAAAACCCAAGGATGAAGTTAATTCTATGTTATTTTTAGTCAAGAGTCTATGGACAAGAATTGATGTTATGATTTTTTTCAAGTTCTTAATGATGTTGATTATGATTATATGAAAAATATTGGGCCTATAAAATAATTGTTGGCCAAAAAGGTTTCATATAGAAACACAAAATATTGTTAGATCAGTGAACGTTTTGGTTTAAATGTGTTTTTGGTAGAATGGCGCTAATAACACTGAATGCATCAATGTTATACATACACGATGAAAATAAAAATAAAAATTCTTGAATGAGCTATCTTTATACCAACGAATATCACATTACCGATGTTACATTACATCAAGTTTAAAAGTGTCAACAAATCACTAATAACCACTTTATACACTTTGCACTAAACGTATACACACATAGCAGAGCGTCTCATTACTAAGTACCTACATATATATTTGTACGACATTGCTAAAAGTAAGATAACATAAAGATTTAACTTAATTTATTACATAAATCAATTTAAAATAACATTCAATTGTCAACACTATATTGTTACGATAAAGTGTAAATTCGCTAAAACGCAAAATATCACATACAACGCTTTTCACACACGCGCCAAGATAAACACTAAAAGTATGAGTGTTGTTGTAAATTAAGTTTTATCTCATACATATAAAGTTTAAATTAAATCCTTCTATGACGTAGGAAAATTGTATGGAAATCAGCAGCGTTTTAATAAATGTAACCGATAGAGAAGGAAGATAACGTTTAATATAGAAAAGAGCGAGAGGTTGACAAGGTCAGCGTATTAGTATGAGATCCTATGGTATAAACAGATAATCTTAATTCAGCTACTGTGGAATTAGAATGGATTAATTATAACCAATATCTTATTAATAGATACAAATATGTTTACTAGAAAGTTATTTATATTAATTTACATATTGTTAATAATTCTTGTGAAAAATACATTTTCAGTAGAGCAAACTTTTTTTGTTGTATGTATGACGGCTTATTATTAGATGTATGATGTCGCGGTAGTCCAAAACATAAATTGCTCAATGACTACAAATATTAGAAGATATAAAGTCATAATAATAAATTTTATTGCTTTAATTAATTTTGAATAAAAAGTTTATATTATTAAATCTTTTGTGGCCTACTAAAAATGTAGAGCAAAAGTTAAAGCTGTGGTATTTGCTTAACATAATTGATCCAAATAATTTATATAAATTAATGATGAGTATAATTAAGAATATTTCTTTATTTTTGAAGTTTTTCAAAACGGATATCTAAGCTGTATGTCGACATCCGGATGTCGATCGCTCACATCGTGAAAATTTTTTTCGGCGGCGGGACGTGACGACCCATCGGCAACTGGTGACCTATAATAGAGGTTATTTTCCCAGTGCAATCAGTCAACCTTTTCCTAGTGGCAGTGTTGTCTTCAAGCTTCAGCCAAATGGGCTTCCACAACCTGGGCAGTACAACTGTATCTCTCAGAGAAGCGGCGTGAAGTGATGCCTTATTGTTCTCGGGTTTCACGAGAGAGATTCCCGGAGTTAGCAAGCAACACTAAGTGTTTTGCCACCAAACCCGAACACCGAACCCCAAGAAGACACAAGTCTTTGTGTTTTCCGCTTAAAAAGTCTCTTGCTACCCTCAGTCGCTACAGTCACTTTCCTTAAAGCTTCATCGTAATCATTATACATTCATCGGAATACTGGGCGTTGACATTTCAAATTTACGAAGCCTCGAAAAAGCTTGATGTGCTCAGCAAGGCCAGATGGTACTTCACTCCGAGCCACCGCTTACAATTCTATGAAGCACAAATTTGGCCCCACATAAAGTACTGTGCTGACCTGGAGTGAGAGCTTACCTTAATATGAGATGATGATGAGGGACGTATAAAGCATCACAATTTAAGAGCCTTTAAGTTGGCAAACAATATTTAGCCCCATAGCAATAATGACCAAACAATTTCCTCTGTTGGAAAATACTATTTGGCTGATTATTTTATTTTAATTTTAGATCCAGTCAAGCATATGCAATTTACGAAAAGACAGAGAGTTATGGCGTCTCTTCAGAAATTGTCACTAGAATTTCAGAAATTCAGGCGTTATATGCCTAAATATATAATTTAGGCATATAACGTAAACTAATTGGCGATCTTCGAGGACTTTTCGCGAAGATATATAACATAAATTATACCAAACTTGGCTTAAAAAACCCTTTTATATGTCCTAGTATATTACATTTGTCCACTTTGTTCCTACAAATAATAATAAAAAATGTATTATTTGTATCTACGAGCTAATAATTATATGTTATACTAATATTTGTCATATAAATAGGTATTTTCGTTGACAAGAATATGATAAATGTGTGTTAAGTATTTGAGCGATTTGATGACATTGCAGAAACCATAATATATTAATATCCTTGGCAAAGCTTTGCAAAATTTGTAAGGCGTTTCAGAAATAATTATTATAATTATGTCATGAGAATCTAGTATGAAAAATGTATGATAGCACCACCAGATGCCGGATTGCAACTGAAAGATTATAAGTAAAGTATGCCTATCACAAAACCATGTTGCAGTCATCTATAAATTACGATATAAAGTTCTTCTCACAATAATAATATCGGTTACAACTAAGATAAAAAGACTCACCTCTTCTTCGAGCGCTGTTGGGAACTGCGTAAGTGGTTTTACAGCTACATCTTCTAAAGCAGCTTTGCGTCTATATAAAATATTATATTAATAGATAATGCGTTTGTGCGTATTTCATCAGACTTAATTCAAAAAACTCATATAGATTTTCTTCTATATTTTTGAACTATAGGACTTTTGGATTTTTAAAAAAATTAACAACATATGCCGCTAGCCGTTTACGGATACACCGCTTGTTGAGATGACAACTTGATTTCTACATTATCAATAAATAAGTTTTTGATTGACGTGACTTACTTTCATAATAAAACACACATCGTTATCTACGCTAAATTTAGCGAATATTTTTATAACAAATCTAATATGTACTCAACAATCTGAATCGCGAGGTAAGCCATTATTTTCTACAAGCGCGAGCTCTTTTCAAACCAGAAATGCAATCTTTCAATGAGCACCGCTCGGGAGCTTTGTATTCAACGTTTGAATACCCTCTCATTACAAGATTATCGGATCCTATAGGATACCGGCTAGAGTTGTTTGAACATCTTATACAGTATTTTGAATAAGTATCGATTGAGAGGAAGTAATGTAGTGGCACTAAGCCACCTATTAGCTACAGTAGATAACCTCAAAGACTTAATTCACTTGCAGACATAGATTTAAAAAATCTGGGTTCGAAAGAAACAAACGGTGTTGGTAAAATATAACAGGAACGCAGGCAGAATGGAGTCTACTAAACTTGTATGGTGTACCCTAATAACTTAACTTCTAGTTAACGTAATCTATATCCAATAAGTCGCCCATGTATTATTTATTATAATGTTTGTTTTCTAACACGTTCTCTGTAGATATAAGAGTTACTCGAAGGTAACGTATGCCTGCTTTCTTTTACAGTTCATAATTGGATTTTATAAGCCAAGTTCTATGATGATAATATATATCATATAGATAATACTTGTATATGTATATAACAAAGTTTGCTCAAACTTTTATTTCACATTTAAATATTTTTGTGTTTCTTTATGTATAGCTACTTAATATACAACGATTAAATTCACTGAATTATGGATTATAAAAAAAAACATCTTATAATCATACATTTCACAAGACTATATGTGTGATAATTACCTCAAGAGGATGAATTTGTAAACAGGTCCAAGAAGTCCCTTTATAATAGCTGAAGCGTTGAGGTGACATCTTCCGTGTAGAACTAGGCCGTTAACCTGGAGGAAAAAATATTTTTATTATTTTATAAATATTCGTTATCTGAATATAGTAGTCAACAAAAGGTATAGATTTAATTAATGTAGTAAAGAATAATAGTAAATAATAATTAAGGTCTTGTACATAAATGATTATCTTTGATATGAGAAAATGAAATAGTGAGAGCAATAGGTATTTATTAAATTATATTATTATCAGAACAAAGCATAGTCGATTCAATATATTAAGCTGATTGTTATCTATGCTATGGTTTATCTATGCTAGAAAGTACATTTATCATAGACTAATAAACGAAATCACGGACAGTGTTACATATTATATATTTTCATCAATGAATAATGTTTCAATCAAATTGCTTCAACAAGAATAGTACCGGTTTCCGAGCCAATTTTGGATAAGGTTCTTAACTTTACTCTGAGGGATATGTTGTAGGTTAATAGCGATTTAAAATTTATTTTAAGATTAGCCTGTGTATTTTATCATTATAATTCATTTTATTGTAAGACCAAGTTTTTTTTTATAACTCCTGAGAAACAAATTATCACACTTGTCACTTGTCACGCCTGCGCTTGCTAATCCACAAATGGCGCCAAAAACAAATTAGTAAAGGAGTGTCATTCCTTTTAATCTGTATATAAATAAAAATTAGTTGTCAAGCGCAAAACTCGAAGACGGCTAACAAATTTAAGTATTATTTTTTATTTATTCCTTGAACTCTAAGGAAGATAAAAATTAAAAAAAAATATGGAAATGTAAAATTTCATATTAGAGGCGAAACATGTTCGCAGCTAGAATACTATCTGTAGTAGGCAGCTAGTGTTCAATAAAGTTCAATCAATAACATTCAGGGAGTCTCCCTTGATAGTGCAGGCTACGACACGCGTGGGTCGAATTTTACATTTTGTACGATAGTTTTACCTAATTTACTCATAAGGGTTATTGAAGGACCTTATCATAATTAAACTGTTGTCCGTGCACGGAGCGAAGGTTTATGTTCTATGTATTTTGTTTAGTAATTTATGAATAAAATCCATATCCAACACTTATTTAATTAGGCATCGCCTCCATTAGTTTATTTCATTAAGAGTTTGAAATATTATTAAACAATGTACACGCTTATTTACTTGTACCACACCTCCTATATTTGGCTTCGATCCAAACATCGTGGTTCGTGTGCATTTCTCGAGATCCGTGTTAATGTATGTGAATGCACATAATTATTCAATTGTTAGTCTTCCTTTGAACACTGAAACATTATTATATTAAAGATGGTAAATCGAAATACTGTAAGGGTTACTACTACTTTGGGAATACGTAAACGTTACTTTTAAGTTTTACGAAAATCGATTATACGATACTACCAGTACACTACGTTTTCTGTACTCTAAAAACATATGAGGTGCAGAACTTATTATATATAATTTGGACTAAAGAAAATTATTTTCGATCATAATATTATCTAGAAAATTCTTTGAAAAAGTCTAAAGTTTTTGCGCTACGTTCTACAGACAAAGTAGCAAACTCATAAATTTTATAAAGATCTGACAAGTACAGACCGTACTGAATCAACAAAAGACAGTAGACGAGTCTGAAAAATTTGGCCAATCATTCGGTCATTACTCCTGAGCCATTGAGTCATTTGTCTTATTCGCGCGTTTATTTTCATTCGCTTTGGATACATGCCAAATTATAGTCAAGGTCATTTTAGTTCATTCTGAAAAATTACCTTTACTTCCCAAAAACCATTTTGACAATTTTTTTCCATTTTGCATCTCGTTAAATACATATTATTGTTATCTTTCTCCTTATATGCACGCATATAATAATGTTGGCAATAAAAAATGTAAAAGCAGTATTTCACGTAACTTCATTAACGCACGCCTATGTGGGTAAGTTCAATTCCCATTAATATTTTCAACTCTACTCATTTACGGCTCCGCATGTGTAATATTGAGAAATCATTTTTTTTAAATTACTTTTCATTCACAACTATTTACATATTTGAGTAAGAGTAAAAAAAAGATATTCCGAACAACAAAACGTGTAAATGGCGGGAAATCCGACAGATCACGGCGCATGCGCTAAAGCGGCCACCACAGATAAGTAATAATTAGAATGTGCAATAGAGTTGGCGCGAATCTTAATGGCATTCCAATTTCTCAAAATAATATATGGAAAATTATGACACCTATCTGTTTGAATTTTGGTTGTATTTAAAGTTTTCGTTGTATTGTTACCGTTTTGATTTAATAACCTTTTTATAAAGTACGTTATTATGGGTACGTATGAACTTTGAAGTTTCTAATTCACTCGCAATTTATGCGTGAGTATGAGGGTAAATACATTATGTTTTTGCAGTCATAAATTATATTGTCTTTGAATAAAGCCTGTACTTTAGGCGCCCAACTTTTAAGATAGGAGATAACGATGTGTGCGTATCTTTGAGATACCTTTATTACATAGGCGTAATAAAAGTTAGAGGATTCTTCGAAATGTCCTACATATTCGTACACATCTGAAGTTATTCATACATATTATAACATTTTATAAAAATATTGCCAGATGTCTGTTTTAGTACTATAACATTTTCTATAGTCGCAAAAATGTAAAAAAAATAACCATAGAATTGTTTGTGTTATATAATATTACTAAATTTGCCATTCGAACCAATAAAATAAATGTACGACGTTTTGTGTCCACATTTTTATGGATAGCTTTTTGAGTTTATTTGCTTTGACAAAAACAGACGTGTTCTGGGGATTTTATAATATGTATGCCTATGAAGTAGACAGCTTATAAAACATCACAGTTTAAAAATTCGGTTTTTAAAATTCTAAATCACGAAATTTCAAAATAGCTTGTCGAAATGAGGGTAGGGTATTATTGTACTAATGAGGTTTAGTTATAAATAGTATATTTTTTAAATCTTACAATACCTGTTAGACTGAAATAAAAGTGATCTTCGATACAATGAACGTCTTTGAACTACTGTGTAACAACGAATCTGTTTCCGTACACGTGGCTGCGCGTGCCATTGCTATTTATATACTTGGTAAAATGTTCAATGCCTTAATATTCTACTATCCACAGAGTATATAACAAATGTTTAATTAATAATTTCCAGTAATGGTTTTGGCGTCGTTCAATTTTATTATATTTGCGTTTATGACAAACTCGCCTTATCAAAATGACGATTTTTTTTTTGTTATTGTGATGAAATTCCCTAACATTTCATCTATGTTAAAACTGCAGTTAACTGACACTAGATACTCGGTTAAAGAAAGAGTAGGTTAAACTTTTCATTTGTTAACGTAAAACATTCGTTTAAGCCCTTCTTGGCAAAAATACCATGTCTCGATATTTCTACATTGTAGCGACACCTACTGTGCCTACGTATCACGAAAATATCGAATCGCGCGACGTATTGAACGCTTAATGTGTAATATTGTGTTACCTATTCACTAGTTGACGACCAGATCACTTTTTTAGTTTTAAATTAGGAACTCAAGTTTATAAATTCAAACATTTATATAGAGTGAGATATTCAAAAATACATGTCGAATTTTTATGCGATTTTCATAGCTTATTTTCAGAATTAATGTACCGTAAAAATCCGTTCATATATTTGCTTCTGTGCGATGAATCAGACCATCGATAACAATAGAAAATGGGGTAAAGTAGAGTAAAGGACTATGTGTAGCGAAAGAACTAGGAACTGGACGTTTGCAAATTTTGTCACCAGACAATGTTTATCAATAAATAATTACATAATAATTTGTGTGTAAAAGGAAACTTTTACTATAGTTGTTACGCTGGTACCTACTAATTCCGGAAATGTGGAGAAAAATTTGCAGCAAAGTAGTCTTATTCCCAAGTGGCGTCCAATTTAATATTAATAGTAGTTACATTATTAATATAAACTAAATCTTAAGAATAGTAACAAATCTCATATAATTAATTTAATTATTGATATTTTCTAATCTAAACCACCAGATCAAAGTTTAAAAAGACCTTTCAAATAATTGTCGTGGCATCTCCTAAGCTGCAGTTTTGTATTGTCTCAGTGATCATAAGCTACACTATACCCTTTACCGTACGGTGCCTGTGCGTCTCAATTAGATTGTTTACACATAGTCTACCTACAAACTCGCTATTCTTGATTTATTCCTACAATAACACATAACTTTGTATTTACCAAGCTATGACGAGAAATTAATATATTCTAGTTACATGTAACAGGATCTTATGACGAAGTTACTTTAATTTCGATGTTTAATATAATTTTCATTAGGTTTACTGTATAATTAGATCTTATTCTTCAGTGTATCTTATTTCGGCCATACAATGTGCAGAGGCGATGAGAATTTGGAGAAACTGATCATGTTTGGTAACACATAAGGCAAAAGATCACGTGGCTGTTCACCAATCAGATGGACCAATCAAGTGATAGGCTCATCGTGCTCAAAACTGTACATTGTCATAGGAGAGGATGGACCGATGGAAGCAGATAGTCCGCTCTAGATGTTTTGTTGCTGACCAAGACGCTCAGATATTAGATATCAGATAGCTGCCGATTAAAGAGAGAGACTGTATAATTGTGATAATATATACGGTATCAAATGGTAGAAAATATTTTTGTTAAATAATAATAGGATATGGATGCATAATTTTATACAATTGGGAAATATTTGACATTTTTTTATACAACTGGCTCACTGTTTAATATAACTTAATTATAAAATACGATTTAAAATAAAATTTATCGTTCTATATGATTTTATTACATTTGATTTGATTTTATTACACAATTTTGTTGTTTGGTGGTAGATGGTAGTGATTGGTTAAAAATAACGGGATATTTCTTTAAGTGTCCTTGTTTGTTAATTTTGTGATTTTTCTATATAATAATACTTTTGTATTTCTAGAAACTTATTATATTAATTATTATTATGATTTTTTTGGATGGCAGGGCCGAGTTTCGTACGCGGATTTATTTCTAGGTAAATACGTAACTTAAACGCATATTTATTTAAAAACTCAACTTCATACCTCCAAGATCTCGTCTCCAACTTTCACAGGTGGCGAAGATTTAGCAGCAGATCCAGCCGGGTGTATCCCGCAGATGAAGACCGCCATCTTACTCCTGTCCCTGTGGCCGGCAAGACTGAGACCAAGGCCGTGTTTGGCAGACTTCTCCAGTTTGCACACGACAATACTTTCGCCGAGCGGGCCATACTTCTTTTTGATTTTGTCTGGAATAATAAATTTCAGTAAGTATCGATAAAAAGCGATCCCATTTAAATCTCGGCAGCCAAACAGCCCGAAAAGCCCGTTTTAAAAGTAAATAAATCGGTGGCGCTACAACCTTTTTATGTCTGGATCTCAGTTTTCTGTATCTGTTTCATGATCATTTGTCAATCTTATAGGCAAGAAGATCATCAGTCTCCTGTGCCTAACACACGCAGTCGACTTATTGCGTCTAAGGCAAGCCGGTTTCCTAACGATGTGGTCCGAAGTCCATTTACAGCTGGGAATCGAACCTCAGAGATAAGAGTAGCACGCTGAAGTCACGAGACATTTTGATGCGAGATTAAAAAAACAGGGAAATGTATTTAAAGTCTAATTACCAGGAGTATACATGTTTCCACATCTATGTGGATATAGATTTTCAAAACGAGATCAGTTGTAATGTATTATTCATATCAAAGAGTATATTATACTTATACATAGACGAAATTCGGTCATAATTAAAGATGCCACAGACAAGAAACATTCCAAATTTATTTTAGTTTCCTATTTATAAATTTTTAATAATTATTATTATTACTAATAATTAGACGTAGAGAATAGGATGATTGACATACACGGTGTGTGGTGACCAGCATACGAAACCAGTTTTGGGAACATCATTTTGGAGATTTTTCTTTATCAGATTATTGCGAATATTTCTATGTAATTTTATCTGACTAATACAGACTAATATATTCAAAACCACAACTCCTCCAAGCCACAATAAAATATCGTAAGCCTATTCACGGAAAATTGTCTTGTTTGGAGATTTGAAGAAAGTTCGAGTGCAAGATTGATTAAGTTATGGTTTTATTCACGTGTACGAACTTAATTTTTGCGAATGTATGGTTCTCTGTAATTATATTATATGATATTCATGCTATATATTTAAAACTATTCAAATATGTAACCAATCCCTTATTGCAACATTAGTATTATTAAACATTACAAGTACACTGGAAATCGAATAAACAGTATGAGAAAAATATCTTTTTTACAACATAATCAAAAACACAAACCATGTTTGTTAATATATTGTATAGGTCCTGCAAATCTTATTACTACGAAATCACTTGGTCAAGAAAATAGTCCATTATCTCCAATTTTCTTCAGAAAATGTAATTTTCTTGGTTGAGTACATTTTGTTCGGAAAAACTACTTGATATTTCGTAACTTTATTTTCGCAAGTACATGTTAGTTATTATTAGATCTTAATATTATCTCTGGGCTTAGCGTCGGATCTTAGAGCCTCATAAGGCTCAAGAGATTCTATGAAAATAATACTTTATTACAATATCTACGTATAAACGTGACCTTAATGTATAGAAAAGAAAATTCGTAAGAAGTTTTTTACGATACGATAATTTATTTCGCCACACTAACAGTCGTCTGTATTTAGACAACTCAATAACGTGAAAAAGTCAATAAATAAAAAAAAAATAATAAACCTTATTTGAGTTCCATAATAATTACATTAAGTTTATGTTATTGTGTATTTTATGATATTAGTACACGACCTCCGAGGCGATGAAGGCCTTCTCCAAATTATTCCATTTGTCTGTAATCTTCGCTACTTTTTTTCCAATCTTTAGTAAATAGAATGAGTATATACTTATCAATATACTATGGAGTTCAGAAGCATTACAATTTGATGACGCATCGACTTCATTAAAATTATCTAAATGTATATGGATGTTCTTGTGAAACCACCAGTAGTATGGAACAGTAATTTTCAATTTTCAAAGCCTGAAAGTCGAGTTTTGAGTTCAAAAGCTATTTAACATCTGTAGAACATTTATAAAAATAATGCACGAACGGCTAAATTAGCATGACAGTAACAAATTTCTTGAATTTTTTGAATATGAAGTATATTCAAGAAATTCAAGAAATCGTTGAATCAGCAGAAATCATAATGTTCGACCTCAATCTCTTGACCCGACCCTGTCAACGAAGATTGTCAATATTTGGAAACTTTGCAAGACGATATAACACGAGCAAACTTTGATTTATTCTATAAAAGTCCTCATATAAGTTTATATGAAGAAAATCCGTCTTTAACACTCGCTACCTGACTTTACTTTACGAAAGTTGATATTTTTATTATAACAAGAGTTTTATACTTTTTTATATGAAATGTATCTTCTTAGAAATATAGTAGAGTATTAAACCAGAGGCACCATTCTAGGTCTAGGCATTAGACTTCTGTATCTGCTTCATAATCATTATTCAATCTAAGGCAAGTAAGTAGGCGATCCGCCTTGCTTGAGACACGCCCTCGAATTTTTGTGTTTAAGGCTACCGGTTTCCTCAAGATGTTTTGCTTAACCGTTTGAGCTAATTGTTAATGCGTACGTAGACAGAAAGTCCATTGGTGCACTGCCGGGGATCGAACCTGCGATCTCCACCAGACCAACACTGATACTGACACTGAAGTATAAGCGACAGTATGTCCAAACTATTAGATTCTTCAAAGCGCGAAGAATCAGGTGTTGCGGGGTAAAAAACTGGACGAATAAAGCTGGACTGAAGGTCTACGTCCAAGCGAAATAATAATCGCTTCGGTTAAGCCAGAGATGTAGTCATAGACCAGATACATAACCAGCATGGCAGTATTGGTAGTT
This sequence comes from Pieris brassicae, assembly GCF_905147105.1. NCBI lineage: Eukaryota > Metazoa > Arthropoda > Insecta > Lepidoptera > Pieridae > Pieris > Pieris brassicae. The sequence continues at coordinate 6,594,142 of NC_059670.1, forward strand.
AATCTGGAAGCCCTTAGAGGTGATAACAATAATACAATCTTCGTTCACAGGGTTGACTGTCAATATGTAATTTTTTTTATTTCCCAAATCGTTTTTGTATTGTGTAATAATTTAAACGTAATAAATTTAAAATAATTTAAAAAGAGAATTTATTAATGTCATAAAAAGCCTCTTTCCATTCAGCAACAAATACAAAGTGATTTTTAAATTTACAGTACACATTTTTCTATTTATATTACAAATGCAGTATAAGAGTATGATTCAAAGAGGGGTAGCAAACATGTACCCTTACTATGAGCGTGACCTATTGGACGCTAACTTAAATAAATCCTACGCTTCCAGCCAGGATATTTCTCAGTCAATTATGTCTTGCAATATCGTATGACCTATAAGGTTACATATTACACGTGCCATGTCTGGCCCATATAACTTAATTATATTAATATACACCACGAGGCGTAATAGCTAATCTGAGCATATTTCGTGGCAGTTAAAGCAATAAAGTGAAGGACACAACCTAAAGACCTCTTAAGTATGTAATAAACTTCTATATTTAATTAATCACTTAGGTCTTTATTCGGGGATTATTGAAATCTGTCTTAGAGTTAAGACCTTCACTTTTACGATTTGGAGATGAAAAACGGTCTTTTTCGTAAAACGTAAATATTTTTGGTAGTCTAAACTGTCAAATTTCACACAACATTGTCGCTATCTATTACTAACATACAACTATTATAAAAGATAAATTAGTGAGGTTTTTGGACACGTGTCAAGTACGTATGTTTAAAATGAAGACGGTATTATATTATCTTATACGTTTAACAAACACCATTCTTTGTTTTCGAGAACAACTCGTGCTATAGTTTGAAAGTGTTCTTGAAAAAACAAAAGTTGGTGCGTAAAAGTGTCCAAACTCCACTTTATCACTGAGAATGGGAAATATGAAACCTTGGTGGTCTACAAAAAAATATTTATTCAAAATAAAGCTGTGGTATTTATTGTTTATTAATATTTTCCAGATATTCGATTCCTAATTCAAATATTTTAAATGAAGAATTTCGATTCTTCATTCCAAAGGTCGATCTTTCACTTGAATCATTCATTTAACATAACGTATTAATTGCCGATCGAGTCTTGTTCACAGTTGATATAAAATAAATTTTAATTCAGAGATTATAATGTAAATAAAGTAGTGTTGTGATTATAAGTTATATGTAATATTCGATTTACAAAAGGTATAATGGTGTAAAATAAAAAAAGTCAAGTCGTATTTTGTGTTATCAGAGTTTTCATTACTGTGTCGACCTGCAATTTTTCAATCATAATTCAACATTAATTTTATTCAATATTAAGTTTCTAGCATAGCTCATAGATAGGAGTGGCTGCGCCCAAATTTCCGCTAGCTAAGCTAATATGGCGTATACGTAATGCTACAATTGACCTTTTATTTATTCGGTTTTATTCTAGTCATTAATGTAAATAGTTCGATCGACTGTCTAGAAGCATATTAAATGAGTAAAATAAAAGATTTCGTAAGGAAGAAGATATTTGACATGAAATTAGTTCAAATTTTTAACCTAATATGTATGTATATATGTATTCCAATGGCTCTACAACCTTTTAGGTCTGGACCTCAGATTTCTGTATCAGTTAGGCAATTGGGTGGTCAACCTTATGTGCCTGACACACACTGTCGATGTTTTGGGTCTAAGGCATGCCGGCAAGACGGAAGCTCACTGGAGTGAGCGATGTACAAAGTAAAGGTCTACGGCTTCCCCGGTTTAGGAGGTTTTTTAACCTAACCTGAATTTTATCGTTATTATTTGTCATTATTTGAAATCTCTAAGCCAAACCAGCTTAGCTCATATGTACTCCGGCTTTAAAATAGGGATAATTCTGATATTTATCATGCTCTTTGAAAACAGCTTTTTAATTTACCAAAATGCTAGCAAATGAGGGCTGTTATCGAAGGTCACTTCACGATCACTCTTGACCCGATGCACTCTTGTGCTCTTATGAGATTTTTAATTATGGATTTTTAATTTCTAGGGCTTTGGTATTTTACATACAATTTAATACAGTTTTTATTAAATAACAGGTCGCATCAATATAGTTCTTATGTAAGCTTTGTGTTAACTGAATTCTATAGTTAATCTAGAAAGAGTAAGAGAATCCCATGGATTGCATAAACGCTGCGAAACCTACCTTCAGTCGAAATGAAATTAATGTGCCATTAATAGAAGTACCGAGGACTGTCTTGCCAGTTCCTCTTATCCTGTGTACTCCCTAAATTAAAGAACAAAAAAGAAAACTAAAGTGTTTTCTTATATTCATGTACAAATATGTTTTGTGTTTAACTTTATTACTCTGAGGGCGTATAACTAAAATAGTAACGACCTTTCTTCCTAATAGTAAACTTTATGAAATATGTATACAAGGCGATGTACTTTTCGGCCACGCGTTGATATCAAGAATGTATAGTGCATTTCTTGATTCAATTATATGTACCTACGGACAGTAATATTATAACTGCGCTCAAATAAAACTCGTGTTTAATTTACCTTCCATTTTCAGAAAACATGGTCTATGTTATGTCTTTTAGAATGTCTCATTCAATTACTGCTCTACTTGGCTCTGTTATCAAAGTAAGCTAAGATCCACAAGTTACCGTTAAGTACATAAACTTTGACGTGAAGTTCAGGGAAAAGCGCTTCATGTTGTATCCCCACTATGAAACCTGATAATTAATAAGTGCATGTCGTTTGTGTGCTGTTTTCATAAAAGCTTTTGAAAGGTTTAAGCTAACGAAATGTAGTTTTTACAGACAATTTGCAGGTTCAAAGTGAAGTGTCGTACGTTACGCAAGATACTGCTTGAAACTACTTCAGTGTCTTTCCCTATACTTTTCAGTTGCTAAAACATATTTCTGAAGTATTACATGTTCTATGTCAAAAAGATAATCTGTAAAAGTAAAAAAATCGTGACTCAGTCTACCGTAAAATGGTGTGAATTCCATGAATACCCAAGATGGTTAATTATTCTGTCCCTAGGACCTTGTGTCTTACGTTATTACTTAATTAGCTAACCTATCAATATCTTCTAGTGACCATATCAATATTAAAAATATTTATATATTATCAATAAATAGATTAACTTGGAAATCTAACTAAACAATCTAATTTACAATTTATTTAATATGCATTTAAACAAAATGTAAATCATTGTGTTTTAATGCGATATTGTATTCTAAATTTGAATAATGCGTCTACTACAAGTATCTTAGACTTTCGATGATCGGCTAATCAGTCAGTAATTTAGTGGGTGAGGAAACTAAGAAACTTTGACTATAAAGGTTATAATTCTTAAACTACTTAAATTTGTCATATACCGTGAATAAACACTGCCTAAACATGGACTGTTTGGTTACTGATATTTATTATAGGGGTTCGAAAATGGCCTGAACTGTTAAGAGTATGGTACCAATAAAAAGCATGATTGAGTAGCGAGAGTATTTAAAAGAACATGGAAAGTTTGTAGTACGTAGCATTGGAGGAAGCCTTAGTGCTGGGAGAAATCAGTGAATCAATCAGACATTCAAAAATGGCCCTAAATAATTCTTTATAAAATATGCATACTATTGAAAACGTATAATTACAAGTTCACCTATTAATGATTAGCCATAAAGCAACATTTTCGGAACAATATATATGACGTTAATAAACTACCGAAGTAGGTCACAGATAATTTCGCAGTCCGCGTATTCCCTAAGGTTAAGCTTTATTGAATATCGTCCAAACGTAGCTATAACAATATTGGAATCGCGTAACGCATATTATAATAATTGAAATGTGCCAATTAAGTATGCAAATTCAGGGATATAACGTTATTCCGTACGGTGGATCATTCATTACTTATTAAGTCTACTCTTTGGCTTTTCCTATATGTATTTTATTGTGATAATTTGTCTCTGTCTCAAAATTGTGATAATAATTCGTTATTTGTCACTTTGACGATTTATTGTTGTCAGTAAGTAAACTCTCAGAAAAGTTTTTAATAACGTTTAGAGGAATACATCCTTCCTCAGAGGCATCCCGCTCTTCTGCAATGATTCTTGTTACCTCATGAGGGAGCTTTTGTGGAGCAGGTTGCACTGATCTTAATCGTCTCTTTAGAACATCCCTGACAGATAATTGAATTGAGATCAGGCTGACCAACCTAAACGACAGATTCCTACTTCTTGCATGAATGCTTTTCCGTCGCCAGAACGGTGGGCGAGCATTGTTGTCCATAAAAATGAAATTCCAAAAAAATTTAGGGTTTCAGAGGGAATTTTTTTTATATGGACAATACACATCATATAGTCAACATTTTTTCCGTTCTATTTGTAACCTACAATTATTGCGGAGATATTTCTACGTGTTTCATTAGGGTAAGATGTACTACTCTGCTGAACAAACAACTGAAGCTTATGAAACAAATGCTTACACGCAGATGGTAATAAATGTGATAAAAGCTGTAATATGAGCAGTATCATTGAAGAAACATATGAAGGTTGAAACAAGTAATATCAACGAAGAAAGTGAAAAAAAAACATCAATATTCGCGGCCTGTGGCTTTGAAAGCAACGTAAATAATACCTAAAACCCGGCAAGATAAGTCAATCGAGTGCGGCGCTTATCTCCACTCCATTACGTGATGTAAAACAGTACAGACGGGTCGACAATTCGCTTGAACTTAATTTGATATTTTAAGGTATTTCGTATAAAACGACAAATTATTTTGCTCACACAACAAAAACAGCTTTCTTCATTGTGCAACTACACATTACCAAAGCATATTAAGTACAAAAAAATTAAAGAACTGTACATAAGCGTTGTATCAACGAAGAAAAACATTTACAGCCTTTAACGAAGATGAAATATGTTAGTGTTAGTACGGTTGCAAAACCTATAAAACTTTTCTGTACATAAACGCGTTTATATGTAACTTGTGTTTGCTATTAAATTCGATTATAAAACTTTAAATGAGTAAAAATGGCAAACTTACTGCTTTAGTCTGTCTAATACAAAATCCATTACGATCTAGATATTTCTTAACCAAATCATATAAAAATAAAATTAATAGAGATCTACGTGACTAATTTACATCTTTGCTTAAGACGAATTCTGAAATGCGTTTAAAGTTATGAATTATTATATATTTTATCTTAGAAAAAGAAAAAACATTTTTATTATTTTTGTATGTAATGAATTATCGACCCTACTGTAACGTGGAATATTTATTTTGCTATTATAAAACAAAATTAATAATGAAACCCACTAGTGTATGGTATCATTAAAAAATACCTTACGCACATGTTTTTAACTATTGTGGTGTTCAAACCCACGACCCTGCCCATTGAAGTATTTCCAAACCAATTCGACTTAGGGTCCTGCAATAAAAGAGCGTACCAATTCTTAAAGGGCCCGCAACGCACTTGCGAGCCTTCTGGCAGTGGACGGCGATCTCACTTAACATCAGATGAGCCTCCCGCCTATTTACATACTTAATCTGTGAACGAATGACGGACCTAAATGTGCTTCGAAAGTTATCTCATTGACTTTGTGGTGTACTTTGTATCCAGGTCCAGGGCTATTTGTGGACCCTTTTACAGCAGTTTTTATGTTAAGCTTTAATTCATCATAATTTTTAGAAACTTTGACTGACTAAATTGACTGCTGGAGCACACGAACATAGGCTCCACCATCACGTGAATGTCGAGGCTATTCAACTCCTTGACACCACTGACCTAGTGAGAAGATTGAAAAGGATAAAACCATTTGAACTAGTGAATTAGTGTTAGTGTACTTTTATTATTAAGTGCTAAAGAGTGAATGGAAAAAATAAATTGAACATAAGAACAGAGTGTCTTCCCTTTAATAGAGACTATAAGTAGCGTTATTGGACACTTACTTATGATAACAATCCTTTTTAGTAAATTAGGTTAGACTTAAATTACTTATTAGTCTTAAGTTAGGCTAGATCGTAATGTTCCATGATGTCGTAGTAAAGACACATGTATAATAATAAAAACAAAATTTTAGAAGGTCTCTATAAGATCTGTAATAAGTGGTAGGCATAGAGGTATATGAACTGATGGTCCGTCATGTACGCTTCCATGAATGTAGAGAACTTTAGTCCAGTACACTAGCTGAGTGTTGCTCGACATAAACATTCCAAAATTTATTCTGGTATATCTGTCTTGCATAGCGACTTTCGTCTTAAGTAAAGCTGAACCAACCAACGGTAGAAAAAGCTGGATATTTTTTTGTAAATTGTCTTTATAGTGTACTTATTAAGTTTGTTTAGTAAATATACACCATTGCCAACACATCACTTTCCTTCGTGAATACAGGGGTTGTCCATTAAAACTTTGGAGTAATAAAGACACAAGTTAATGTGGGGACGCGGCATAGACTTGGGAGGACTTATTTTAGAGGACTTTAGAACTAACACTAGTAGTGAGAATGTGTATTTATTTTAGCTTTTGAAATGGTTGAATCATATATATTTATATATATATATAGGTGGCTTAATTCCATAAATGCGTTTCTTAATATATATAATATATGTAAATAATGTAACCGTCAAGGGTTTATACTGCCTTTTATTTAAATTTTTCCCACAAGACAGAACCTTTTAATACCACACCGTTAATAATAAATCGATAATTAGTTTTAAAAAAATTGGATTCTACATCTTTATAAAACATACTTTTTGACTGTTAAAACAAGTACGCTATACGATGTCGTACATCCTTATACAAAAATACATACTCTTTGTAACGAAAAAAATATTTTATTCATAGATACAGCACGTACCGACACTCGTAGAATTTATCGACTAAATACAAATATGTAAAAGCTGAGACAGCGCGGAACCAGGTGGGATCAGCGATATTTTCACCGATAAGACTTAGGGTGGTTCGAGATAAGAGCGAGATCGTAATGCGTATACGAGTATAATATTTCAAGTTCAAGATGTTTTGGAACGAATTTACATGGTTTCTTGGCCTTGTTGATAGAGATATCTTATCCAAGAATTATTATAGAGAGACTCGTCTTAAATATCCGTAAGCAACTAGTCGATTGATATAAGCGGTTGTTCTATATACATTTTCACCTAGGATAAAAAAGATCGAGGCATTGCATATGTTAGTATATAAATATTTTGTATTATGTTGGATGTGTATTATATTTAATAACCAATCAAATATGCTATTTTTACTAATAGCCGATTTTCACGTATTCGCAACTTTTTAAATAGTTTTCAACCTTAACATAAATAAACTGACATGTTTACGACAGTTTACGGAACTCCAAAAGTATTACAGAACCTTGACCTAACATAATGTATGCTTTTGTCCGTATATTATCAATTCAAATTGTGCCCTCATGAATTTCTGATTTTGACTTCAAGGTCCAAGATTTTATTTGATTGATTTCGTTTGCTCAGCATTTTCTGACGCCACTCTTTCTACTATTGCGATAAACAAATGCATGTGTTCATTTGTGTATTTAAATTGAAAACCAATTATGATTTGGCACGTCCCAATCATAATTGGTTTTCAAACGTCTTTACAGTCAAATTCGGCACGAGCATAATTCATCCTGAGCGGCACACATAATCCATTTTTGTACCTAAAAAGTATTTAAATTGAAAACTAAAAATTATAAATGGGACGTGTCTTATTTACGGTCAAATTCGGCACGAGCATGACAATTGATCATGGGCGGCAAATAAAACGTGGAATTTTGAAATCATCATATTAAAACGCACGAGCCTTTAATTTTAATAGTTACCAAGTTCAAGTTCTGCTTCAGCATCCTCAGCGATTGTCTCCATGACCCGGTCGCATGGCTCGAGCTCGCGCGGGAGCGTCGCACGCGAGCGTGCCGCCCGCCGCGCGCACTCCGCGCACGCGTGCGACGTGACGCCCGCAAAGATGAACCCCTTATACACTATCACCAAAGGTCCATTCTCGTCTCACAGTCACTTATAATTTCACGCGCATTTTGCTACACCGTACTACTTTCACACGACATAAAAAAAATATTGTTACCTTTTTGTCAAACACGTTATTTTTTCCTTCCTTTATACAGATATATTCACACGATTCATATTAAAACTAAAGTTTCATTTTAACGTATTTCATTTTTCTACTGTTCAATTTCTTAGTCACTGGAAAAATAATGTATTCAGTATAGATGAATTATTTGTTGACTATTAACTCAATTGTTCGTTAGAAGTGATTTAATATTTCATGGATTTTTTAGGGTTCTTATTACATTTAAAGATTAAAAATTAATAATTTAATAAAAGTTTATTTTTTTAATTTAGGACATTAATAGTAAGACATCTGAGCATCAGTGGCCATATTTATGTCAGACCCGTTGACCGAAATAATTCAATATTGTAATTGTAAACTAAAATTACTCCGGATATTAATATGACATCTAGGGACAGGCGAAATAATTGAACTAGTACTAAAGTGGTCTGTGGGCGTTCAGTGTTAAGTATGAAGAAATATGGCATATTTGACAGAATACTAATACTAGTAGTCGAAGTAACTTCTCTCTCTCTTGTCAGAGTATTTTGGAATAAAGAAAATATACTCGTCTTACACAGTATTAGTTATTCAAAAAATAACTTAGAAAACAAATTCAAACCGTTTTATACTTGCAAACGTTAAAGGCAATTTCGTTAATATTAAAAATACTTTTCCAAGACGAACGAAAATATTTTGATTAGACTGTAAAGTAAGGTAAAATTTCTTCTGAATGCCAAATGTTTGATGGAAATCTAAATATATTTTTACTGTCTGCGGTTACGAAGCTCTAAACATCTGTTTTGATGTTTTTGTCGGTCTTATCTGATGTCTCGGTCGGAAATTGTTTGAGATAGTTATCCACACTGTCTTTACACCCTTGAGGCTTGAATATGAAGGTATTTTCTATGCATTTCAAAAATTACTTTTAAACATGACACGACCCTAAAAATCACTTAAAAGTCTAACATTAAAATATTTTTTTATAGTGATTAGCTTTATTACTAAGAGAACAAAGCCCTTAATGCTAGCCTCTGAGATCAAACTTAATAAATATATTTTAGTTTTCTATTTATGAAGTTTTAATTATTATTACTATGTATATGAAGAATATTGTAAATACTCTATATTTGTGTGCTATTAGACAAATTCTCCTCTTAGGGAATTAAATTTATATCGGCGCTAAATATCAATGAACAGAAAAAAAGATTTGTCAATTGTGAGTTGGACTAAGGAATCGATAACTGTTTATTCATCGATAAAGGTTGAAAAAACATCAACTATAAGCGACTAATAATGACACGGCGACGCGAGATTTAAATTTTTCATGAGTCATTTCACTTAATTTCCTGTAAACTATCCATCTGGTAACAAAACATTTTTTATAAACAATTCACTACATATCCTCATCATTGAACAACTCGTTCAAACCAGATCAGTCAAAAGTCGGATAATGCCTGAAAGTAGAAAAAGACATAAACATCCGCCTTCAGATAATATGAAACCGGTATGCCAATTCTACTAAACCTAATAACATAATGTAAAAAGTACTCAAAAGCCGACGAGCATGGTGAATTTCATGAAAGTGCTTGAAGCGAGACAGTCCGGTCTCTCTGCCCCATTGGGAAAGAGGCGTGAATATATAGATACTTAAATTGATCAATTCTACTGTAATGTGATTGTTAAATTGCATCCAATCAGTAGTTGGTACCAAGCGCATGCAAGGATTTCACTGCTTTTTTGAAAATTCTTGTAAGTCTTTACGAAGTATGTTTAATGCACAAGCCAGTTTTCATATATGTAAATATAAATACTCTGGTAATATTGTTACTTGATTATTAATTTTTCATAATAGGCAAGTCAATCCACCTACTGACAAATTATTGGTGCACAACCGTGACGCGAATGCACGACCTCAAGGTAGTGAAGCGCAAGGCCACCACTATACCAACACGAGGAGTGTATATTAATAAAATGTTTTCTAACTCATTTTATTTATAAATATTAAAACTTGTGCTTCGATATGAATTTCGTTAAAAATCGATTTCTATACCTTACCATATGTTAGTTTACTCAATTTAATTATTGTTTGATTACTACAGTTGATAAACGGTAGGTACTATAATATTTACCCTTTGTGAAAAAAATTAACTTTTACTAACGTTTATATGAAAGGATTTTTTCCGTCATAAATGTTAAAGAAATTTTATTAAGTTTAAATAAGCCTAGATTATTACGATATTCTAATTCGTATATCAAGTCACAATCCCGTAAAGAGCGCTGTCAAATATGTCAAACTTCAGACAGAAAAAATGATTTGACAGCTCGTGAAACTAGATTTAATCCACATTATGGAATATGTTATTTAATAATATATGGATACAGTTATTAAGATTTTCATTACATGCCTCTGCCGACGGTACACGAGAATGTCAAGAGTCATCAATTAGTAGAGCGGTGTCAACGAGGTACCTACTTACATTATTATGTCAAACGCCGGCTTGTGTTAAAAAACGGCGTATACAGTGATCTTACATTTTTACGTATATATTTTCCCAGTGAAGATATATTATATATAGAATAATGCATGATCATGAAACGTATGAAACTTGTACTACCGTAGTAAATTTCAAAATCAGAACATTTTTAAAAGAAGAAGCAAGTCTTTTAAAAACTTATCTCGACAGTTGACAATACATAAAATAAATTAAAAATTTGTATTAATTTACTTATTGACATAAATAAATGTGTATATCTAACGATCATAGTATCATTCTTAATCCATATCATATTACACATGCTAATTTATATTTAAATATCGAGATATGCCGATTTATAAGAAACATCTCAATGTCATCGAATGACGCACACTTTTGATTAACTCAAAGAGTCCAATGTATAGTAATTTTATTGGTCAATAAAAATGAAGTTCCTTTTAACTTTGTATTGACTAACGGAGACACAAATAGGCGTATGCTATTTAACTCATAGTCATAGTAGGTTGATATAAAATTTTTTTTAAGGTATTATAGGAAATAGTTTTGTATTAATCACAAGTTCACATGTGCGTCAGTTACCTGGTGCTAGGTTCGATAGGGGAAACTAAAACTGAAATGTTTATTAGGGTTCATCATACATTATTTCCATTTAAAAATGGTTTTCTTCTTTAAAGCAATTTTGATTAGAGATACCTAAAGATCTTTCTTTAAATTCTTTTTAATCGATAGAATTGTGGCCAACAGCCAGGAAGTTCTGCATCCTAAGTAATGACCAAATGTCGACACATAGATGCTTATTTAGCAGAAAAGCTTGTATGCAGATTCTTTAGTGGCTCACAAAAAACAAATGTGGCATATACTCAAAAATTCAACAATATTTTCCGGAATTCAGATTTAAAATGTAATTTAATGCCATTCAAGATATCATAAATTAATAGAGGTTCATTGAACAAACGGTTGAATGCTTTCTTGCCTAGCTAACTGGCAAGTTTCTTTTAGCCTACAGAAGTAATATTATTATAATAAAAGACTACTATTCGATATTCAAATAGATTACTAGAGGTATAACATAGACAACAATGATAGATTACGCACAAAAAATAGAGTTTACAATTCATTTTATTTTACAGTTCATTTGAAAAGAAAGCTAAAAGATTATTAAGAAATCCAGATTACGAGGCAAAAGAACGAAGACTAAATATTTGAATAAAACCTATTTGTTCTTTAATAGATTCACTGAATGTTTCACATAAACACTGGCCATTACAATTCACTGGGCTTTACAGAATCATAAAAAAAACAAATTTAAAATTCAAATTTCGAAAAACTTCCGCGCGCCAATCCCGAGGCGCGGGAACAACCGCGCGGGAGAATTTCCATCAAGGCACTGAAAATCTGAACATGTGCGCCAGAATTTTTTTGATATGTAATAAAAAGGACCTAAGCGACGATTCTAGTTATTGTTGGAATAAGTACCATATTCCGTACACATAATGTTTAAAACACATTGTCGAAGCTGTATGATAATATAAATTGATGTTTGCCAATTTCAATGCAAGTTGAACCCAAGTGAGATCGAAATTGATTTTAAATTCAATTATAGAAAAATTTAGGAGTTAAGGAATCATTTACTATTCACTTTTTCTTACTTAGTAGAATTTTAGCTTTGTAACTAGGTAATAGTAAAAAAATAGAAGTAACTAAAAACTTTTATAAAATTAACAAGATTCTGCAAAAAATTACAAGTTCTCTAATGTTGGTTTTTTGTATGTAATGTCATATTGTTAGTTTTTCATTAAGGCATTATGCACACATATTGCAAATTGTATTTATACCTGCTTCACGTTGATTTTGTTGATTTTAACTTTGTAATGGCAACTCAAAACAGACTTTTATGCCAATAACCTGTTAAGTATTTTCGTGCACCACATCTAAACAGACATACATGTTTACATTATAGCTTAATTTTCCAGCGTTTACGACATAATAAAAATAGCTTTAGTCTGAGTTTCTGATTTATAGTTTACATGAACCAAAATTCCAGGATTCTACCTTCATGACCGGGTTCTTTTATTTATACGTTAAAATTGAATATAAATTGTATAACAGACACATTTTTGAGTTTTTATCACATAACACAGGTCTCAGATTCGATTCCCGATGGAAAAATAAAGTTAAATAATATTATTCATAACGTGATAATTAATTTGCTTTGACAGGTACATTGTCCACCCTTACAAATCATGAAAGAAACAAACAAAACAATTATCATTAAATGGCAATAGCAGAAAAATATCAAGACTAAGTCTGGCAAGCATTATTTGCATTATTTGTTTTTGTTTTTGTTTTCTAGACTGGAATTTTCGATTAATCAAATAAAATGTTAAAAAATACAATTCTCACTACATATTAATCGATTATATACTCGATTAAATGTTCCAAGAATCGATTAAAAGTCCACAAATCGATACACGGGAGTGAGTTCTGTGCTATTTCTACATTCGAAGGTCATTCATAATAAACAATACGAACAGGTGTTTGCCAAAGATTACTAATATAACAGATATGGAAGACTTCTTTAATCGTTAGAAGGTCTATTTATCTATGGCTTAGTAGGTTCCTACAAAAATGATCAGTGGAATAGTCACAGGAATCGGTATTTAAAACGAAATATTTGATTAAATATCTTAATATGGAAAAATTAACAAGTAAAAAAATAAACAAATCGTGTGGGGAGTGTGTTATTGTATTTACGTAGCTTGTTAAAACAATAGAAAAGTTCTTGCTAACGGCTATAACTGAAAAAAATACAGCTAAACAATTCTTTGCTAAGTATATTTGCATAAAAATAATAAGTAATGATTTTCAAACAATTATAACCAGCAACGTCAGAGCCATTTACTTCCTCGTGCAGTTTCTTCTTCATATTTCAATAGAAAGAAGATTATGTTATGTATCTTCAAGTTGATAAGATTAAAAATGAAAAATAATAATTCAACCCATTATTGTGCCGAACGGTCTAAAAGTACGCTCGGTCAACAACTTCCATAGAATTATTACATTTATGTAAATAATATTTTTTAAAAACAGACCATAATTAGCTTGAACAAAGATAACATTAATCGTGTCTGAATAACAGTAAACAACAAAATACAATTAAGAAATAGTGAAAAGATACATTATTACATAGAAACGCATTACTTAACAAATCAAAACAATTGTAACTAATTAAATAAAGATGTTTCCGAGATGTCTGGAGATGGCTTATGGTAATTTACATCAATAAAAAGCTACAATATTTTAGCCTACACCAAATATTTTTTTGAGTTTTATTAAACCACTAGGCACACACACATTTACACCACACACGTATCATCACTGTCAAAAACAAAAACCGATATTCAACTGTTTTTGTTTTGCTGGCATGATTCTGCTACTGAGAATCGTAATTATTAAGTAATTAAATTCGTTATTCAAATTTGAAATTCCGTATCGTTTAATATAATATATTATTACTGAAATGTCGAATGAACATCCAATTAGACTATATATCACAGTGTATGCAGGCTATGCAAAGTCACACTTAAACCGCTTATTTACGAAAACTACCCCGAAATGTTATAATGGGTACAGCTCTTAAGGTAATATTTTTATAGGTCTCCAAGTAACATATATACAATTCAGCTTTTATACTATAACGAAAGTATAATTATAATTTTTTAAAGTTTAGGGGTGTCTGGCAGGCGGTAATAACTGTCCGGCAATAGATAACGTGATTTCTAAATCCTCAACAACTAATTTAAAAAAAACTTTAAGGAATTTAAGCCCACTAAAGCGCAGCATACAAACGAACAAACGAACGAATGAAAAGAACAACTATGGGCGCAGATGTTTCAATAAAAATAAAATAAAACTTATGTGGAAATGGGCAGGGCACATGGCAAGGGAAACAAAAAAGTGGAGCAAGAAAGTACTAACCTAGTGCCCCAGGTACGATAAAAATGAAAAATAGGAAGAGAATGAAAAAGTGGATAGACCAAATAAAGGAAACAGCAAGTGCAGAGAGGAATGTCAGGGTTTGTAGGAGGCTTTTGCCTAGAAAGCGAACACTGATATCTAAATATAAAGATATAATAAATATAAAAGTCTTTAAGTGTAAAAGTATCTGAACAAAAGGCTGTATATTAACCTTTATAGAACTAAGAAGTGCTTCGTGAGTTTCAAGTAGCGATAATAGGCCACAGTAGCCACAAAAAATGTAGATCCTATTTTGATTAAATAAATTAAATTAAAATATTTTCACTCTCAAACGCATTACATACATATTCCATGCAAAGTTTCGTTATATTAATAACATAATAAAAATAATGTTTTAAAGATGTAAATAGTTCTATAAATTAGGAAACGTCTTCAAAAGCTAAACGACATTACAAATATTTTGGCTTCCAGCCGATATGAAAAATGAAAATAATACTTGCAAAACCTTGTACTGGCTGTAGATTTATGGCTTTCAAGATTACTGTCGCCTACCTTGTTTATAAATATCCAAAACACATATTTTGTTTTGAACATGTGAAGAAAGAAAACTATTTAATAAAAGCCATATTATCAACCTAGAAGTCGTGGGTTCAAACTTCGGCCCGGTTCACTTGTACAAGGTAAAATCAGCGACGTATGTCAGGGTCAGAAAACTGACAACATACTTTCGAATAAATTAAAAATACAGCTGAAATATGTGTACCCTATTGACTGATACCAAATTACCTAGCTTCCTTCTAGGTTCCTTCTGCATAAACTTTTAATCGACTTGTGTCCGTGTTTATCATAATATTTTTTCGTTTCCTTTCTTTTTATGGTGATCAAATAAAAATTATAACAATTTCAAACTTTAAAAGTCGAGACCATTTTGTAATTTAATTTTAATTAGAATAATTGTGTTTAATCTCGTAGAACTGTCTCAATAGGAAGACGAAGTTCATTCAGTTTTTAAGCATATAATTAAATTTTATGAAACTTCATCATTGACCTGTGATTACTTATCTTTAGAATTAACCTGAAAGCTTTGTCATTCAAGCAAAAGCGATCTTTAAAATAACACTGTTGGCGTGAAATTGTGTCACCTTGACTTTGACATATTTTTGTACAAACATTCTCTTAGAAGTTCCATTTTCAAAAGCGTTTGTAGGCGCACACAGGTCTTGAGTGAGAAATGTATGATATTGTAAGTTGATAATGTAAGTTGTATCAAATTCAATATTACTAGTTATTCTACGCATTGCGGTCATATAAGTTCTATAAAGTCGTAGTCTGACGTAAGACAAATAAAAAAATATTATTTGCTTCACAGAACTAATGTAGGTACTATGTTGAAAGTGATATGAAGTCCCACAACGTCCTAATGAGACATGGAGAGAATCGAATAATAATAAAACGTAGATCAAAGACCAATTTAATAGCAGCGAAAAGAAGGTACTATTTTGTTAGATTAACGTCAATACACTTATACATAATTAGTTTTTAGTTTTAAAAAGTTGACGCTTATTTTGATAGGAAAAATATTTGGAAAGTTTTCTTGCTCAAGACCAGTAATCAAAGTCTTTGCAGCTTGAAACTGTAAATATACTCTTTCCATAAATATTTTAACGATGGCATTTTCCTCACTTTTCTTAATCATTCCTAAATTAGAATTTTACATTACTATATATTATACGGGTGTTGGGAACAGAAGCTGAAATTTACCAATCGGTTTAAAGTTGAAATAAGTTTACCAATCGGTTATTCGAACGGAAGCATTGCCCGTAAAAAATATATCCGACTTCAATAACCACTAAAATGTATTAAAACAATATTTATTATTTGTAAAAATATTATCTAAAAAAAATTAGACAAAATGCATTTGACACTTCGATTAGTTATTCGACGGAGCCGCTTTGCTTGAACAAAAAATAACAAACCATCGCTACAACCTTTTAAGGTCTGGCTTTCAGATTGCTGTATGTCGGTTTCGAAATCATTTGTTTTTAATAATAGGCATGTAGGTTATCAGACTTCTGTGCCTACGATCTGTCGTTGACTTCTACTAAGACTGATTGTAAAGAGTGTCGGTTATCTGACGATGTTTTCTATAGACAGAAAATCCTTTGGTGACGCCCGGGGATCGAACCTCAAGATTTACAGTCGCAACCTGAAACCACCCGGCCAACACTATTGCATGCTACTACAGATTGCTTGAACACAAAAAAAATACTCGTCGAATTATAAAGTGCCTTCGAGTTTGTCTGCGAAAAGGTGTTCCCATGCTTTTCTAAATCACTCGTAAACAAATCGGGCATGACATAGCGTTGCAGCGTCATTTAGATATATACTTATTAATTTATCATTTCAGATATGTTAATGAATAACTGAAAGCCTTTTTCTAGACATACACCATTCAGTCTGACGTTTGACGACGTCATAACCGTCAAACATATCCTAACACAGTCGTAACACGGTCATTTCAATTTTATAACGACGCGATAGCGAATACGTAGATATTACCCATGAAAAGCACATTAAAATCACTTCAAGACCATTAGACACGGATACCTAAAAATTGTAAATAAGCATATGAAATTGTTGTTTATAATAACAGTGTTTCACATTTAAATTACAATTACCTCTCATAAATAGTCGTTGTCGCCGAGTGACTAAAGACTTTGTTTGTACATATATATAAATAAAAGTTTATGATTCTTAATTTTTTATAATAATGATACTGCGTAGAATGATTCTAAACCTACGTATAACCCCACCTATCAAACCACACCGGAATTTAAGTTTGTTTAGCACATCGGCCGGTTAGTTTTACAGGGCCAAGACTATCGAAATTATGTTAAAATATACACTACAATATAAGGAAGAAAGCGTTTATTACATTTAGAAATGTATATTACATTTAGAACAAAATACAATAGAATTACGATATTACAACTTTTAAAATTAACAAATTAACAGTAATGTAAGTAAAATAATTAAAATGATAGTTGCCTGTTGATTTCAAGAAATAAATTTGAATTGCAGCAGAAACACTTCAACATTATTTAGTCTAAGTTTATACATTATGCTTTTTCTCGAGATCATTATGTTCCACAACACATACGTATATGTATACGTGTAGTATATAAAAGGAAAAGTTAAAAAGAGTGAATAACGTATCTTTCCACTTACTTGACGTATAACCGAAGTCGTCTTCTTCTTCTTTATCTGCTTCCCTTTCATCTTTGCTACGTTTTATGGCACCGGCTGATGCACGATCAATCTACGAAATTAAGTTTTTCTCACTTCCTGTGATACATATCACATATATATATATATATATATATATATATATATATATATATATATTATTTATGTCACTATATTTTAAAGTTATAATTAGAAGTAAACTATAATGTCCCTACTCTGAGGGTATATGCTATACAGGCTTGATTAATTACAAGTCTTACCTCAACCCCTTTATCGGAATATGTCCTTCCTTGTAGTTCTCTTTCGTCTTCTTCATCACTACTCTCTTCTGAGTCCGAATAAACGGTCTTCGGTTTATCCTCTGTTTCTTTCTCTTTTTCCTCATGTTCTTTTGGCAAGTCTCCATTCTGTTTTGGTGTATCCGAATCCGATGTAACTGTTATCTACGTAAATTAATGAATTTTTAAAGTCATTGAATCTAATTTATAATGTGTATTATCGTTTACAAGTGAAAAGTATCAGGCTATGTAACAGTACGTAGTCAAAATATGTTGACACCTTGATATCGTGGTGTTGCTGCGGTGCAGGCGGTGCTGGCCGCTTTTTCATCGACGGCCTGGGTGCCACTGCAGGCGGAGAAGTGTCCGAGGATGACGTATTCTAAGAATAAGACAATGTTATGACTAAAATTATTTAAACAAGGCCACAAACAAAAATATTGTAGATAAGAGGTGGTATATTCAAAAAACAATTCAAAAGTATATTAATTAGGACAGACACAGTAAATCTAAACGGCTATATTAATCGTTGAAAATACATTTATATTAAACATAGTTATTGCTAATCATAGGAAGTTCAACAAATCTTATCATATATTTCATACAAACCCATGTCATCAAACTCTGGACAGTCAGAGTGACGGTGGAGCCAGCTGCCTTAATCAGTTGCACGGCGCGCTCATGCTGTGCTGTTCTAACACAGACTCCATCCACTTCTAATATTCTATCACCAGCCTACGTAAAAGATACTTAATTACTATCTCTAAATTTTGTTTATTCAGGTCTTAAGACCTCAATATCTTTGGAAAAATTTGAACGAATATAAGAACGCTTTCAAATAATGGACAAGTCTACGATCTGACTTTTAGAAACAGTCATAAAAATATAATTACAGTAATCTAATCAAATTTAATGTAATAAATAGAATGGCCATACTTTCAATTCACCAGACTTTCCAGCCGGGCTTCCTGCGACGACATTTTTGATGAAGATGCCGAATATTCCCTTATCATTTCCGTTTGCATCATCGCGCCCCGATATTATGTCAACCTGGGGCAAATGTGATGTGTGTGATTAATCATTAGAACAGATTATCTTAAAAGTTAGACACCCATTTGAAAGATATAAAGAAGAAAATAAATTTTGAATCTGACATTTTAAAAGGAACCTCGGGTCTCACATATCATCTTTTTCGAATATCATCAATCTTCTTGTATAATACATTAAATCTTATTCATCAAAATATTATAGATATGATGCAGCTACTCTAAGCACTCAGATATTTTACGGATATTTCAAAAGGCGTCTTTATACTTTAGTTCGAAACTTGTGTTCGAAATTTTAATACCATTTTTGTCGTTTTACCGTTCTTGTCGTTTTCAACAAGCTGAAATATGATTTATGACCGTCTTATGAGAGGCTCTATCACATATTAGATAATTATTGTAAATTGCATAATATTACCCTCGTTATCAGGCTCTTTCAGAACAAGTTTAGTCGAGTGGTAAAGTTTTCAGGAAACCCGTTTTCAGGACTATTCTAGATTTTTGAATTTTCTATGTGTGGGGGGACTAGTACTGAATAATACGCGAAAGAGAATAAAATATCGCAACCTTCCCCCAGACTGAACAGTGAGACAAGGGAGGAGCAATGTGTCACCACTTCTCAGTACCAATCCTGCCTAAAAAGTTCTCGAACATCCTTCAAGATTTTTGTCAAGGATATATAAGCGAGCCGAAACGCGACAAATTAATTATGTTTCGAGTGCGATTCCAAAAGATTAACTTCGAAAGTGCGAATAGTGAAGACAAGTGATAAAGTACTGTTTAAATTGCGCGTAGTTAAAGTAATTTGTGACAGTATTTTGTGTACGATAATTAGTGTATAACTGCGTATAATGTACGGCATTAGTGTAAACAAATTCCTCGTTGATTTATTAAAAAATATACCCTTAAAGAGATCTACGGCGTTTTCTATCCGATCACTTCGTAACACAACTAACAAAATCACAGCTAACATCTAGTATGTTAGCTGTGATTTCGCTTCAATAATGCGGTAGTAGCATAATGTTTTATAGCTTAAAGCGTACCGAAAATAAAGTTTAAATTTAAAAAAAAAACATGGTATTGCAGACTCTTTAGTAGATAAGTTTATTGATGTCTTCTACCAAACTGTAGTACATCATTTTGCAAAATCTTCAATAGTTTTAACAGCGTACGTCATATAGGGGTTTTTCTTTTTTTTACAATTTAAGTTACACTATCTAAGTTTTCTTACAACTTTTTTAAATATTCTATTGCCAATGTTCATCATCATGAAAATGTTGGATTCTGTTTAAACTAGTTCAGTTGTTTTGGAGCCCATGCAAATAAACAAATCCTCGTTATAATAAAAGTGTAGACTTTATGTATATAAATAATAATACACAATTAATTTCATTAACCTAGAAAAATAATGTTATATTTTTATATCATATTTATTGTAAGAGCAACCTTTGACTCTCCTAACCTCAATTTTTTAACTTCGTAAAAATAAGTTAAGTTCTTGAATTAATACAACAAACTATGAAGTTATCATAGTAAATGAGTAATCAAATCCTAACGTGACCCAATTTTGTTAAATTAGCGAATAGAAAAGGCCTTATATCGAAAATGATTTTGGCATCGTTATCCGAGATTATTTACGACGTCTTTACGTTCAGAAAAACAAACGTAGGAATATGGGCAGATTTATTACGGGGACATAAACTCTGGTTAATCGTGGATTTAGGCAATGGTTCCCGCAATGTTGGGAGATAGCTGTGTAACGAGTCTGCGATTTCCGAAAAAAATCTGATAAAAAATACAACATACAATTATAATTTTGTTAATGTAAATTGAAATACTTTTATCACCCATCTGGATATAGATATATGCGCGACGAAACAAATTTACATGTATGACCTCCCAAAACCTGGGTTTAAGATCAGTTTTCTTAGTAATATCGTCTTAAAAATGCATTGGTTTGAACTTTGAAACTAACACCAGAACACATTATGTTGAAAGTTTTACGCTTAGGCACTACTCCCACATATTACTGACGCCTGAAATCTAGTTTGATTCTTGAAAAAATGATCAGACTGAATCAATATTAAAAAGTTTACCTTTCCTCCAACGATGCTGACTCCAAGTGGGGCCCCGGGACCCCTCTTCAACGTTACCCGTCGTGGCGGGCCCCAGCGTTGAGCGGAAGCGCCGTCACGACGCTCTGGTGATACTGTCACCGTCATATTTGGTACAAAGCTATAATAAACATAAATTATTGGTTTAACGTAGTAAACTACAATATGTTTGAACTAGTGCTTTTCAACTGGAAAACCTACAAACTAAGATAAGTGGTTTTATTTGAAAGAAATATATTTTGTTTTATGATAGTTCACAGTTAAAACACAAAAAAAAACAATTGAAAAAACGATTGAATTAATTGTCGAAAAACATATTCTATAGACAAAAATAAGGATCGTTTCCTATTGTTAGGTACAGAATGAAGCGATTTAAATTGAAAACGTAAAACTTATTCAGAGGATTCAGCCAACCTTCCCGTAGAAACACAATGATGTACAGTCACGAACATAATTAAATATTTTAGATTAAATACAGGGAAATCACATGGAAACATTTTTATACATTATATCTTTCATAACAAACCATGCCTAATGATGAACATTAGAATATCTTCTTTCATGTTCATTGTTTTTTTTTTTAAATTATGGCATATAATTGGCATTAAGGCAATAAGTTATAGGTGTTTATTTTGAAGTTATCGTGTAATGTATGCATTGTGTTAACATATGTGTATTCTTCATTAAATAAATAACAGAACTGCAAAAATTTGTTCTTCAGTCATCTAGTCCAAACGAACGAAATTCAAGGTTATAATAAATTATTGTGTTTACTAAAAGGATATTTAGTATAAAATAGTGCAGCTGAGTGTACAGGACGCCACAGTTCAATCACTTAACGCGACATAACTGAGTGAGCACACCCACAATGCATGTTTTCAACTACTGTCAATCTACGAAACATTTGAATTTTGGTCTTATGTTTATCTAGATACACCAGGTTGAATGCACATGTCTGGGCCAAACCCAGTTCAGTGGCAATGTCAATGCTCTGTCTGATAGTTTTGTTTTAGAGAATGACACACGACTTTGAATTTAATTCGAAGAAAGGGTAGTTTCTACAACAAAAATTAGTATGGGTGAGTCGTAAATTCAAAGTTATATCTCTTCTACTTCGACACATCTATTTCTATTTACAGGAGCCGGATGTAGGCGCTAAATCAATTCAAAGATTTTTAATATTAGTTTACGAAAAAACGAGATCTAATTCGTAATTTTAAGAACTGTCTATGTGTGTATATGCTGGCTTGCAGCTATGTAGTAAACATATTATCTTATATCTTTTATAAATAGTAGCAGAAGAGAAACCATAAGAATTGAATAGTTGAAAGCGATGAAGCCACTTCCTCACATAAAAACTAGCCATTTTATGTATTCAATGCGTTATTTATAACGAAAATTATGGAACTATGTCAACAGATTGTAAAAACAATGAAAACATAGGAAAATTCTTGATTACAATTAGTATAATGGGCGTGTAATTCTATTGTACTAACAAGATAATCGTTTTACGAGAATGAGACGAATGTGATTGTAATCCAGAGAAAGCCGGGTCACATTTACTATGTCATAGTTAAGTTGTATAAAAAACAAATAAATAATAGGAAATGTACTGCACAATCCAGTGTGTTACAACGAATTATAGATCGCGACCTTACTTTCCTGCTGATATTAATCTGTCCTATTTGAATCATACACGTCATCGATTTTTGGATCTAACGATATACCGATTTCCTCACAATGGTATACGAGTAAGTCAATTTACGCATATAGAAAGAAATATCTAATGGTTCCCAGCCAGAGATCCAGCGGCCAGGGTTAATCGAACCCTACTTTACAGTTATCCAGTTGATACAATCAAATGTAAAATGAACTAAATGTTAGTAACATTTTTAGTTTCATTATATTATTTTTAGAATTAACCAAATTCAGAATTACCGTTTCATTAACAGAGTCTAAACAGAGACCTATTATTATAATATTAGTAAGCTTCAAAATTACACAGGTTTAATGGGTAAATGTAATATAAAGAAAATATCATCTAAATACGTTTGAAAATTTAATGAATCTGCCCTCTCAAAGTATCTATGCACAAATTAACAATTCCTATGAAACAAGCAGGTATTAACGCGCTCCGCTAAGCGGATAATTTTAACAGCTGGATGCTTCTATGAGTTTGATCTTACATTTCTATCTGTCTATTGCTCTTTTATTTGTTTACTGAAAGTGCTAAGGCATTTGAAGAACGATATACAGACGAGACAATTTATTTCAGACGCGTATATTCAGAAATATACGATTTTTTTAAAAACCGTCGAAATAAACTTGATTTAGTAAATACCTTAGTTAAATTTGGAGAGGGCTTGTTAGCGTTGTCGTTGAAGGACCATGATCACGGGGATATAGATTCCCGGTTGGAACACTATATTTATTTTGTAATTTCTTCTCGTGGGTTGTGAGGGCCCGAACGAATGTTTAATCTTATGATAAAAATGAATTGAATTGAACTGTTCATTTAATGGTGTATGTCAGAGATTAAAGATTAACAATCTACGGCCCATTTACAGGGAATTGTTGGTCGTGTATCTGATCACGCTAAGTACAATGTTTAGAGCGACCAAAAACTGGTCGTTCAGAGAATATGGAATTAGAATATTATTTATTTAAATTCTTAGATGGTACACATATTTTATGCACTACAAACTATTTAGGTCTTGGCCTCAGATATGTATCTGTTTCATGACTATTTGTCAATATAATAGTTACCTATTAAGTAGAAAAAAAGTGGATTGCTGGGGATGGAACTTACGACTTCAGGTATCCGCACACTAAAGTTACTAGGCCTGCTCACTAAAGAAGACAAAAACATATAATTGGGATTGCTGCTGTTAGGGTAAGGCATATTTTGTAAAGGATGGATATTTTTATTTCTCAAATTAAGCTTGCAGAATTAACCAGGTACGTTTAATAATATAAGAAGGAAAACTTATTTCATAATACATTATGTATGGAAACTTATTTCTAAGTACAATGCTATAAAATAGAACCCAGACAGATAAAATGGCGCGAAAATGCTAATCTTAAAGGAAATGGAAAAGTGTGAATTGAAACTTTCAGAAATCCAGGTCAGAATGTAAATTCAAGATGCCAGGTGCCTCTTAAGGCTTATTTACTCCAATTTATATAAATAATATAGCTATATGCTGGCTATGTAAATTATTGTGAATTTCAGAACCATATTTCATTTTAGATGAATGTTAATTCATAAATTGCTTTTTTGTCGCGACGGAATATCGAGAAAAAGGCTTCGTGGAAAAGGTTCTGTTTACGAACATAATTTATGCATGAAAATGTAAAATTGTTTGCTGCTGATGTTAGCTAGAAAATTCTGGATTTTTTACCGTTTCTAAATTTGAATCGAAAATATATGGCGCGCAGTATATTTACTGTTAAGAATAGTTCTATAAAAATAAACGTAAGTAAAAATCAATGAGTAAGCTTGTTAGTAAGGTTTCAACTTAATGCGATCATTGTATTTGTGTTCAAGATGTAATAGTTCAAGATATATTGGCTAAATATCTTAAGTATGGTGATAAAATCTACTTGATTGTATTTGATAAATATATCTAAAGGTCGGCTGTTTAGTGTACGCATTTAAGGTTAAGGGTTACATTTAGTTACTGTTCACATTTTAGTTTAACGGGTATTTAATATAACAAAATAAAACAGGTCAAGTGCTTATAACCTAAGGAAACTTTATACTTGTTTGACGTTTGCGAAATAAACTTCGAAGAGGAAACTCAATCGAAAATATTTTACACTACAATTTAGGTCACATAATATGGTTTAAATATTCCTAAATAACAAATACATAAACATAAAATCACGCATTTTTATTATAACAAACATTTAAATATAAACTCAGCCTAGGGGATTCCTGTTTGTGAAATTACTTACCGTTTTCCTTTATCGAAATAAAACAACACTACATTTCTTTGCAAGGGATTGTAAAAATCAAGGATTCTTGTCAAAAAATAAGACGTGAAAAGTGCACGAGTTGACAATTCATAATGGGGCAATGAGGTCGGCTAACCATAATTCAATTATGGGCATTAGCAATTTTCTTTAGTGATGTTTATTATCTGTGTCGATAAATTAATATAATAAGGAATTAATTCGAAAATAGGCTCTTTTTCAATAGAATATTTTTATTATTATTAATAGAGTTACTAGTACAAATTAATAGTTTGAAATGAAGAGAATTTTCCTTTTGCATATTTAAGTACAAAGGTCATTTAATTTTTTTTATAAACTAATAATTATCTAGCTTTAACTTTGTTATAATTTGCATTACATATTCAGTCAAGAAAACATACGTTTTACAGGAGTTTAGGTATCGACACTTTGTGGACATCACTACAAACGCCTAGCAGTATGTATCATAATATTATTTTATGTAGTCTAAAAAAATACAGACATAAGTTCATCGACTTTAAAATGCGTGTGAGATTAAAATTGAACGGCACTAAATAAAAAACATAAAATGTTTTATATTCGAATAATATGTTTTAATTTCGAACTATTTGTTATTATATAGTATGGGTCAATACAGAATATTAATTACAAGGCTAATTAATATTGCGATGTTTTAATAATATTGTCGTAAGCAATTTCGTTTATTCGTTGGCAGGTCTTGTGTTTCATGAAATATAATCCTCAATCTTAGTACCGTTCCTAA
The DNA here is from genome assembly GCF_905147105.1 of Pieris brassicae. Taxonomy (NCBI): domain Eukaryota; kingdom Metazoa; phylum Arthropoda; class Insecta; order Lepidoptera; family Pieridae; genus Pieris; species Pieris brassicae. The sequence continues at coordinate 6,620,126 of NC_059670.1, forward strand.
GAAACTAGTTGAAAAATCAGTTTATAAATGAGGACGATAAAATTCGATATTATCTTTAATATTATTCTTGGTTTAAGCGGGGTAACCCCGCTTTACTAGGTATCGAATTTGAAAGAAATATCAGGAATATATAAACTATCCTGGGGTCCTAGGTTCGATCCCCGGTTGTACACCAATGGATTTTCTTTCTAAGTGCGCATTTAACATTACTTCGAACGGTGAACGAAAACATCGTGAGGAAATAGTCTTGCCTTAGACTATCCGTCTAAGGCAAGACTATTTCCTGATCTGATCATTTACTTTCCAATATGATTAACAAATTATCATGAAACATATACAGAAATCTGAGGCCCAGACCTAAGAAGCTTGTAGCGTTATTGATTTTTTTATTTTTCTGGGGTAGAGTAACTTAATTTTGGTTATAAAATTATTTGAAAATAATATAGTTTACAAAGTCGCGTGCATTCGCTGATCATGCAGATAAGTTGACGTTAATTTTAGTAAGTGGATGGGTCTCCAGAGCTTGGTTGAATGACAATTAATTTAGTCGAAGTGACTCTGGTCACATGGGAAAAATATTTTGTTATTGCCAACCATGAACTGATATATAATTACTAAGAAATGATGTACTCAAAGAAAGTATGAAATTACGTTTAGATAGAAGGATCTTTAACTCTATATCAAAAACGTGTATCATAACAAATATCAAAAAATGTTCTATAAATACTTACCTAGGTCTTCGAGAAGGCACTAGAAATTTAAAAGGCCCAGCGGACTTCCGTCTTCCTCGTTCTCCAGGTACCATCAACAGTCCATTATTATCTGTATCAGATCCTGGACTATCCATGTTTAGCAAACCCGGAGCAGACATCCGTCTATACATTACTTTAGGAGATTCACCCATATCTCTAATAACTTCACAATATTTACAAGCACTTGCCTCTTCAATATACGCTTTGGTAATAGCATACGCATAACTTTCCAAGAAGCACTTATGGCATCCAGGCACATACGTTTCTGCATCTGTCGATTCCTCGCTTGGTTCTTTTTTCTTTAATTGAAGTTTTTTTTCCAAAATGCCTTTATTTTTCTCCAATAAAGATGATTGCTTTTCCTGAGATTTTCTCTCTTCTTCCTCCCGCTTCTTCCTCTTTATTTCTTTCAAACATTCATCCTGATCGTTATAATACTCAATACATCGACGCTCATTCTTGGACGGCTTTGTAGGGCTCTTCTTTTTTCTCTGGCATATATTAACGTTAAGAGGCTCGATTCGTAATGATTGCATTTGTTTTATGATATGTTCTTCCACATATGGATAAGACGACGCATCTTCTTTAGTGTTTGTATCGAAATGATCGTCATTACTCATAGCACAGGTATCGTCTTTGCTAATAGCAATTTGAATTTGTTTATCACACTCTTTGATCTCGTGATCTCCGTTTATTTTATGGCCGTTTTTTGTGAAACATTTTATAGACGTTGAATCATCGTCAAGACATGTCTCATAACCATCGATTTCATGATCGATGTATAGCAATGAATTGCGACCTTCCTGGATGGAGATTTTAGTATCGTTAAAACTCAAGGTATCATCATTAGGGGAATTAAGGCATTCTTTCCAGCTTTCGTCGTTATTTTTTTCTTTATCACACTCACTCCAATATTTTTCATAGCTTATTCTTTCTAAGCCCGTCGGTGTTACAGCAAAAACCATTTCATCAGATGTTGATATATCTTTACTTTGCTGTTTAAGTAGCATTTTCTCCCCATTTACTTCGTTTCTATCAGCAGATTTACTGCGAATATTAAGCTCTCTGGGGGCAGTAACTACTTCGTCTTCAATAATAGTCATATCGTCAGGGTCATCTAAAGATTCATCTGATTTGGATGTTTTAAACTCAACAATCCCATTAACTTTTTCTTTATTTTCCTTATTTTCAATAGAAATTATAAGTTTATCATTTAAGATTTCTTTATTATTAGAATCCGTACTTAAATCAACTAATGCAGACAATTCTTCATCTTTGATGGAAGTTTCTTCTGGTTCTAAACATATTTGTACCACTTCTAGCCCTTCGCCATATTCCTGCAAGCATTCGTGGAAGGAATCCATTCCAGTATGGTCATCGGATGCTAAAGAATTGATGCACTCCTGCCAGAATAAATTAAATACATATCAAGGTTATTTTCCATGAAATATTAGAAATAAAGCGAAAATACTGAGGATAGCGATGGAATGGAACAATACTTTTAAGATTGAATGAAACAAATGAGATCTTTTATACAAAAGATCTCATTTGTTTCATTCAATCTTCATAAAATATTTTTCGCTCCACGGGGCTTGGAGAACAAAAGGAGATCTTAAAATTATGACAGCTTATATAATTATAAAATAAAAGAATTTATTTTAAAACATTTATTTTAACACCCAACTATATAACATTAACTATAATAGCATTGCTCTTTTTACAACATTAAGATTTTTCGATGTGTTAACATTATAAAAATTATTTTAAATTAAAATTAAATACATGAGTTCTTACAAAGGGTGTTCTCCTTAGCTAATAATACATATACAAACACTTAGAAAAACATTAAAAATATCACAATTTTACCTAATCGGTTTTTTTAACAGAAAAATATGCTAAAAAATATGTGCACTATAACTTGTCCATTTAGATAATATACTACATAAAATATCATTATAATTTAATACTTAAATCATTCATGTTTATTTCATGACGAACTATGATATGTTTTGTAAGCTTCCCAGCGTTAAAGTACCTATAATCATTCCATTCTAACATTTATACGAATGTGTAAGAATAAAAAGTAGAATAGTATTTTTACAGGTAAATTGCTTATGTTGAAGACATTAAACAACAAGTTATGAAGCTACATACGTAGCGTCCAACGGGATGATAGATTCGAATTTCAACCCAAGTAAATAAGTTCAGTTGTTCGGACAAATACCAGCAGCTGAGTTTCATCATCGGACGTCAGGGCAGCATACCAAATCGGTATCACATCGATGTCCGTGTTTCCACAACTGAGCGTTTCTTAAAGCAATATTTGCCACGCACCACCACCATGTGATCTGAACTAACTCGACTCAGGGACCATAAAGAAAAGAGCGTACCATTTCTTAAAAGACCGGCAACGTACTTGCGAGCCTCCTGGCAATGTGAGTGTCCGTGGGCGGGCAGTATCACTTAACATCAGATGAACCTCCTGCCGTGTTGCCCTGGTGGTGCCCTATGATGTGATTGCATTGGTCCTGACTTGATATTATTTATAAATTCTAATATAATATGATTATATTATATATTAAGTAATAAATAGAAGAAAATATGAAGTTACAAATTTTACACATATACACATAAATTACATTAGAACATAGAAATTTCATCGCAAGGAAAAAACACAAAAGCAACCAACTAAAATATTGGTAGAACCGAAAAAAATAAACGCTTATTAAACTAAACCTAAAAAAATCTCATAACGTATGCACGTTTTTTCGATTGGTACAACAGGCTCGGAATAGCAAAGGACTGGGTTCTGATGTACATACATCGAGGCTCTTTCTTACGTAAACGTTATTACCACCACTGCGCTATCCACAAGGAGTACCCAATGTACAATAATGAAAGTATTATAATTTACACATTTTGCGTAGTTGAATATCTACTAATTGGTAGCTCTGCTCTTTTTATTCTTACATCATACGTTACAACAATAAAATTATTAATTTAACTCTAGGTAAATTGACATATAATATAAGTATTATTGTTAACATTTAATATCGTGTATTATATATTTTAAATCTTATCAAACTCCTTTCTTATTACTTGTTAAAGTACATACACTCAATTGACAAAAATCACAATTATAATATGAGATAAGCCTTTTTGGACAGAAATATTCTTATGGCATGTCACGCCCGGAATGAAATGTAAAAAATAATATGATTTTTATTATAGCCTTTCTCCGTGTTTCTTAATTTACACACGATACGATTCTTAGAACGCTTAGGGCGTTAGCCCTTCAGGGAGTTAGGATTCATCTTGTATGTTAATACAAGATGAATTTGGAAATTATGGTTTTGTGAGAGAAGAATGAATATTTTACGCCATTGTTCCATATACGACCAATACGAAAATTCAAATAGTTAAGGTAACAGAATTGTGTATAGCCAAAGATATACATTCTGCTCACTGAGGCATTCATAGTAGTAAATCGTAACGCCCAAAGAGTAAACATCGCTCGACTAGTCGCAGGGAGGGGTCGCAGATATTCTTCAGCATTTTATAAGCATTGCATTTCAATTCATAACTTTTTAACTACTATTTATTCTTTTGTTGTACGTGAGTGGTTAATAGCCAAAGATTAGGTAAGACTAGCAAAATGCCATAGTACATTTTGGTAAACAATTTCTTTTGGAAAACCTATTGCTAAACCCTTGAGCATTGTCTCAACATAGGTAAAGTAAACTATAACCGTCATTTCCATGTCCAGTTCATATCGACGAGTACTTGTTAAAACACTTGGAAAACTGTACTAATCTTCATTGATTTGACAAAACTTATGCGTATCTATAATTTCTTAAATTAAACTCTATATATTATATAACACAAATCTAGATAGCTACACAACTGTTACGAAGAATGTACTCAAATTCGTACCTATAAATTGTCATATTTTTTTATTACATTAAGTTATAACGCGTGTATGTCAGAGAAACATCGATCCAAGAATCTAATACTACGAGTGAGAAGCAATAGCTAGGAAAAGTGTTTTTATTCTGCCATAGATAAATGATTATTATTTATTTGGAAGAATACATAGATAATCTAAATTTCTTCGCATACTCTACCACTGAATGGCATGCACCTTTGCCTATCATATTATTACGTATACATAAATAAATGATTTGGTATAATTTTGAATTACGTGTTACGTAATCACATAATTGCTTTACATTTTTATTATTATTTAACACATTATTACATTATAAACCTTAAGTAATAAGTAAGGAGATACATACAAAGTGTTTTTTTTTCTAAATAATTCTAATTATCATGGCGTGTAGACAACATCACCTGATGTCATTTTGAAGATTGCGTGCTAAACCTAAACTTTTATTACTTTACGAGCTTGATTTATTTTCCAATCGGATGCTTGGACGTAACGGACGTGTCATCTTCAATTGATTTGTTTCTAAATTAAAAATCCTTCTGAGCGTTTACTTGATTCATTTTCTACATATATCTACTTCAACAGTTGGCCATTCCCATTGATTTTAAAATATTTTAGTAAATGCCTAATATAGTTAAACCTACTATAGTTACGTTCAACCTAACCATAGGTTTTAAACCTAAAGGTTATGTAAGTTACAACATTGAGATCAAAAAGGTATGCAAAATTCTCTACACAATTATAAACACAGAAAATTGCAAGTATATGTCTTTAAATAGTTTAACTTTTCAACCGATATCAATAACCGGAATTTCTTTGTAATAGAAATAAAAACAAAAGCAGTAATTTTGTTTTTAATCTACATATTGCAGAAAATATTACAGTTGTATGACAAAGGCGTGTATAAGCAATATTTTGTCTCGCTATGCAATACTAGAGTGATAAGGACATAACATTGAATTTTAGAGATTAGTTATACTTGAGATAGATGTTGCGCGTCGAGGCGCCTAGAAGCGGAGTTTTAAGTATAAACTTCACGTAACAGACTACGCACAGACTTTATTACCTAATCATTTATTATATATCTACGCGATCGGCTTTTTGGCCGTGTTTTTACACTTTTTCTATCCTATCCAATCTTCAGATTTTGAGACTATATTGTTTCATGAGATTGTGCTTTTAACTCTTGAAGGTTCCATTAAAGTAACTTGTCTGTGTAGACCATTTCACGAGCTACATAGAAAGACATATTTGAAGAGAAAACTCAGCTATCATCACTCTTTGAACAAATTTCCATAGACAATTAAATAACAGTAATAGTAATTACAAATATGTTTATTAGTCACTACGGGTTTTTATGCCTATTGAGTGGAAATCAAAAAATATATGTTCAAAAAGAACAAAATGCACTCAAAAAACTGGTTTCCTATTAAAAGTTTTAAAACGTGTTCTAAATTAAAATTTTCATAATCTAGAGTGTGTAGTAGCTCTTCGATATCTAATTTCTTACTTCGTGCCTTATGGTACAATAAAAATTCGATATAGAAAAAACAATATCGAATTTGGGCCTCGTTATATTTAGGTTTTTTATAAGGGATTACCCAATTAATTCATTGAATTGCATTTTACAGTGTACGTCGCCCACGCACGTTTTTTCATTAAGATTGTAGTTTCCGCATATAGTGGTTGGGTTCAATGGCCTTTTGACAGTGCAGTTGCAGCTCCATTATGTCTTGATGTAGTGACATTATTAGGCGAAAGACTTTCGTCAAGTACTCCAAACGCTGAAAATAAAAGCATAATATAATCTTAAATGTATACATTTAATATATAAAGATATAGCAATCAAGCATAGAAACCTAAAGTTTTGTGATAATATTACTAGTTGCCTGTTGCCCAACGCCTATGCCATTGTAGGATACTCTTGCCTCTTGGTTTATATATAAACAAGACACTTCTACAACAATGTTCCTGCTGTCAATGGTAATCAATTATAAATTTGTAAATGCTGTTATATATTTTCATATACCAATTTGTTTTAAGGATTGTATCAGTTTTGTTGATGTAAGATTTAACTATGGACTCCAAGGGCTGATTTATTTTCTAAGAAAAATGAATTGCTATGTATAATTTATATAGTTTCCGAGTTGCGTGTTTTAGAATTCGTACTTTTATTCGAACGATACATTTAGCTGTTTAGTATCAAATCCACCCAACGATCGTTTCTTAAGTTCTCCAAACAAAATACTATTCTACTTCGATAGCAATTCTGCTTCGTATTCTGAATGCTATGGATACTGGCCTTAATCTAGGTCATGCATTTGTACACTAAAGGGAAACACAAATAATTAAGGTAAACCATCTTAGAGCGGTAATTTAGTCCCTTTATTGTACAATTAGTTTTATTTATGAAAATGCATGCAAATTGAGAAATACTGCTCTAAGCGTTAGTAAGCTTAAATATAATGTAACTTACGTTTCCCTTGAGTGTACAAATAAACACTTATCACTTAAATTAACACACTCACTTCGTTTTACCGACCTCAAAGAATAAAATAAATCATTATTTCGATCAGCCGTACTTGGAGTCGTTTCGGAAACCAACATATGCCAAATATAAAAAAGATAATATATAAGACCATAAACATTTTAAAACAAAAGCTTAAATAGACTCAGGCATTTAATAAGATCGTTCCAGTCCCGATTAATTGTTTAAATATTTATAATTAATTAGTCTATAATTTAAAATATCAATGGACGACTCAGGGTGCGGCCAATGTTATAAACTACTCGTAATATAACTGTGAAGTTTTCTTGTCCCACTATAAGGCTCAAACATATTTATTCGTTAATCAATTATTTCTAAATTATTATGTCATATGTCAATTAGATATATACAGATAGAGAACTGAAGTATTTCTCTATAATATTTGTCATACACATTGCAATAAAAAATCGCTCTAACAATGTTACGTCTCGGTCAAATAGCGATTGTAATTTCTTGACGCTTGGGTTTTCCACTGTTTTGCTCGGCTGATAGTTGAAATATAATGTAATAAACTTTTAATTTTATAATAACATCCAATGAATGATGGTATAAGAAACGCGTAATTAGATAAACACTTAATAGTGAATCGTTAATTAAGGTATAGCTTTATGCTTTCTTTAAAATGCATAGTTTTAACAATGCCTCATCTTAAAAGTATAGGTAAAGTTACTATATTATCTATCTCTCTATTAATATCTATTAAAAAAACGTAATTACCTGGCTATTTTGAAAGCTAGATCCATTCGCTTTGTCGCCACCGACTACTGTGCTACAGGGTAGAGGCTTCGATACGCCTATTGTTACGAGTCCTGTAAACAAATTTATTATTACGTGTTGCTGTTGGTGCTGATGAATGGAGAATGCATTGAAGCAAAAATATTTTATAGACTAGATTAGGATTGAGAAATTTAGAATTTATCAAAAATGAGATGTGTTTTTCCTTCCGTAACTAAAATAAATTAACTTTCAAAAAATTTTGATTTACGCAATGTAGTGTACATCATGACTTTATTTCTTCTACCTCCTGTTCTACTATGGTTGCCAAATCGGTAAGCGATAGGCGCGACTGCTGCTACGAAGTCTTATGATTGATCTTCTTTTAATATGAGTAGAATAATATAAATAAATTAAATATAATTGATATAGATTAGGATTGGTTTTTTAATAAATACTTACTGTTATACATTTGTTTTTATTAGACACGTTATTCACTACTACTATGTCACAATCTTTTAATGTGTATAGAACACAGACTGCTAATGTGTTGATACTAAAATTAAATTTCTTATCAAATAACAATTATATACATCTGTATAACTGCGAATCTTTATGCCATAAAATTAAAGATAAGATAACGATAGATTCTTTTAATTTCCTTCATTTACTTTATAAAATATACGTTTCAAAATTAAACAGTTTTGGTTAAATTAATTGTAATGGTCACACACAAAAACACTATCTTACAAATAGTTGTCACTTGCTTTTGTTAATTTGATAGAATTATCAATAATAATATTATTAACACATCGCACAGAGAATTAAAAAAATATCGTTTGTTGTATGATTACCTTTAGGTGCGCTTTTAATGGCTGCCACGGCAACTGCCAATGGCGCCCGAGATATATCCTGACCATTGACAGAGATCAGCCTGTCTCCGGGCGAGAGTCTGCCGTCCAAGGCAGCTGCCCCACCACTCACTACAGACCGGACCACTATAACCGAACTGTTGGCTTCTGAAGGATCCTGGAAATTAAATAAATATACTTCGATTACTTGCTTAATTTAATTTTCTCTTGCAGAAATATGATAGATCCAAATATCGCGCGGAACAAAAATTCATTTTTAAGATATGAAACGCTGTCGGTATATGGCTATTGCAAGCTACAGTGTAAGAGCCCAGATATCAGCCATGTGTGTCTTTTAATCATGTCATAATTCTAAAGAGAAGATTCCCAAGATATGTATGAAACCAACTATAAAACTAAGGAGGATTAAAAACGTGAAGGTTAACTTACCAAGTAGTCGAGTATAGAGAAGCCGAGACCCCGGTCTTCCTTATGCAGTTGTATATAGTCAATGTGATCACTCCACATAGCTAACCAGCTCAGGGGCTCCAGTGAACGAGACCTGTTCCGTTCCAATTCGTCCGAACAAAACTCTGTAAGAAAAGTTTGGAGATACATTTTAGCTTGGGCTATGTATTATTTAATCCAACAATGTTATTCGTTCAAGTGTTGTATGAACCCTTGTTTTCATATGAACTACTCAAAATGGAGGAATTGGGGTACGTTACATTAACTGTAGCTAATGGAGACATAAAAATTCCTTCTATTTTTGTGAAAAAAATGTTACTTAACAAATATCACTTCGAGTATGTTATTCTTGATTTCATAGGACTTACGAAAAATCTATAATACAACGGGAATCAATAAGGTACTTCAATATAACTTGGATTTATAATTATACATCATGTTTATATTTCAACATATCTTTACCATCATGATCATGACCAGCTGATAACACGGTGGCAGCACTGCATAAAGACGCAACTGAACTTTCTGATTTCGCCTTTATCAGTCTTTGAGGTGGAGCGAGCAGGTCTTGAAGACTGCCTCCTAGAACTCCACCCTGAAATTTAAGAAGAACAAATGTCTTAAATATTTCTATGGTTTACGGTTTCTATGGCAGGGTACTATCGAAAAAAACGAACATCTAATACAGCTATGAACTAGTATTTTCAATATACATAAAACATAGAAAATACTTTATCATTAATAATATTTTATTCTAAATTTTGTTTTTTTATCTTCAAAGCTAAAATGATTTATCCATTCATCATAAAATACGTAATTTGTTTCGTATTAAATACAGTATCACGAAAACTATAGCTTTGCAATGTGAACATCTCTGTTCTTGGACTCCGTTACTGTTAATTTTAGCCTAATTCGAAGGTGGCCAAGTTGTATAACAACATACCCTTGCTAAACTAGGTTCAATTCCATTAGCTTGTTCGCTACGTTTACGCACAATGACAAGTAATACGGGTGACGTCACAGCTCTCAATCTCGTAACGACCTCTACGTGATGTGCTCCTAGTACACGCCAGCCGTTGACCTTTAATACATTTGAGAAAATATATATTATACGAAATTAAATTGGCTTTTGACCTACTTACGAATATGCAACACTAGACGTAGTCCTTGTACACACATCCGAAAAATCATCTAATTGTTAATTGAAACTATTCTCGAATGCACTGGACAAGAAAAATATTATCAAAACCAGCCAGTTGGAACGAGTGTAATAAGAAACACATACCCAGAAGAGTTATATGTAATATGTATATACAGGGCGTCCCAAAACTATGGGACATCAAGGGAAAGTACAATAAAATATCTTAGATATGGTATCGCAAGTTGTTCTTTAAAAATAGTATGTTATTTAAGAAGAATTATTATTTTTGGTCCATTCTCATGTAAATTGAAAATAATTAAAAACATCACATTTGAGTCGGTTCGATTCCCAGACGACACAAGATATATTTAGAAAATCAATAAATGCAGAAATACTTACTTTACAAATTAAAATAAAGTTTTCTTTTAGCAAAATATCTTATATACGATATTTAGGCTACTTTCCCGTGATGTCCCAAAGTCTTGCGACGCCTTGTTTATTTATAATCTTTTTTGAAAGTCTTTTCAGTAAATAAAAACCTTTCTTTGCTATCTTTTGTTTCAACTCCTTTCTACACAGTATATAAATGAAGCATGAGTTATAATAGATATAAGATTTGAGATGGTTAAGGTAAAATTCTATCTCATCGTATAATATAAACTATAAATAAAAATATCTCGTTAAGTAGTATTGTCTTTTGTTAACATAGCTTTTACACATTGAAAGAAAACACTTTTTAACCGGATTGAAGCTATGTATTATTTTAAACTTATAATTATTTTACATAATTTCAAATTTTCCGACGTTTCGACTGAAGACAAAAGGTGTTGAATTTCAAAAGTATCACAGCTGTAGAGAAAATTGTGTTATCTGTATTTATTTCCCCGGAGTTGATATCGACTAAAAGATGGCGGGTTTTTTTTTTATAAACGACTCACGGTGTCCTCTATTTACTTTATTTTATAATTTAAAATTATGTAAAATAATTATAAGTTTATAATAATACATAGCTTCAATCCGGTCAAAAAGTGTTTTCTTTCAATCTTCGTAAGTGGTTTGCCAGCATATTTTATTAATTTAGACGTACCTCCAACAATTCATCTCCAACTTGATAAATGCCTAATTTAGCGACAGGCCCGTTGGGAGCTATCGCCCTAATGTAATGCCTCGCCTGCACTTCCTTGCCTCCTACGACTCGAACTGTACCCTCCAGGGAAATACCTAGGCCACTATCCTTTCCCTTTATTATTGAACCAACCTAGAATATAGATTAACCAACCATTTAACAACTTAGAATATTTCTTTGGTTTATATTTTGTGTCTCAGGTTTCATACAGACATCATAGTAAAAGCATCTTCAGTGCTTTCCGAGCAAAATTAATAATGAATTTGCAATATTTACAAACTACGATCTAAAGGTCCAATCCATCAATCGACACTCAAAATTTCTGGTACTGTTCTTGCGCAACCGTTTCATATAACAATAATGTTGTACTATAAAAACCAATAAACTTGACTTACAATAACGTCATACTGGTACTGATTGCCAGGCCAGTCCGGTTCATCCTTTAGCACATCCCGCCACTTGTCCTGTATCCTCCTAATCTCTCTTTCAGATATATCGTCGTCTCTTCCTATCACTATTTCCGCTTCCTCCGAAGGAGAGGCTGGCGAAGGGAGATGTGGTTGTATATCAGACTCAGGTTCTACTTCTATCACCGTTGATTCGTCGTACTGAAAAAGATCTTCTTTTAAGGGCTAAAGAAATAAGCGCCGCACGTGGACATCAGCAACGCCGGCTTTCAGGGAATGGTACTATCTTATGTTGATATTTACAGTATTGGCTACATATAGTATATAAAGAATACTCTTTTGGTGCTTATGATTTACAGGTTTAGTGAAACTTCGTATCTAACCTTCTTGGAACTCCACATTATGTTCCATCATTGGATTCAATTTTTAAATAAATTAAATTAAAGAAAAAAATTTTACTTACCACACTAAAACTATATTTGGCAAGGGATGTAACCGAGGGACTAGGGGGAGGTATGGGAGACCGTCTGCCGTCTTGTGCAGCTAACGCTTTCTGGAGCCTCTCAAACCCCGCTCCACGTAGATACCTTTATACGAGAAAAACATTCATCAACAAAACTTTGTAGTTTGAACTATTTTTGCTTCCAGATTTTATTACCAACAAGGTTGACATAATAAGTTATGACAGTTGGGTTTGTAACCAACATCTAAAACTATAAGTACATTAAAAGTACGCTGTTCGTTTAGCAACGTCATATCCTACATTTGATTAGGTGGTTGCCAACTCAAATATCCGTAGTAGTAGAATTATTTTATTAACATATCCGACTACTAACACGCTATGCTTATTAGCCTTAACCCCCGAGCTTCTTAGGACTTCCTTTCTATCAACGCTAAGACGAGCTTTTATATTATAAAGTACGATTATTATTATACAAATATAGATATCATTAAATTTTCGTGTTAGGATGCTAGATTGTATGTATGGGTTTTATGTAGACGAAGTATATGTTCGTAATATAAGATAAAAACAAATATCTTTTTGCAGTGCCAGGCGAGAGTACACTGCAAAACCAATCCTTATTTTGTACATTTACTACGATTTTAATTGATAAGTGAAGCCTTCAAAAGATACTATAATTCATATTTTTAGCTAAACGTTTAGTATAAAATTTCATTAATAATCTTATAACATATTTATTAAGTGACTAAGTATACCTATAATACTTGCAAATGCAAATACTTATTCTAAAATTAGGTGACGGAATTGTTTAGAATTTCCCGAAGCAAAGCTGTAAAATGTCTAACGCCCGATATAACATCAATGAATGTAAATTTAAATCGAATGACGTTCCACAATTTAACACTATATTCATCATGGGTTACATTAGCTAACGTAACTATTGTATCTGTTTACGATAGTTAAAAGTGTTTGTAAAAGTGAAGTTATTACATAAACATAAGATAAAACACAATTTAAAGTATACGAAATAAGCAGTACTAATCATAACGAGCTGCCTCATCTAATAGGAGATGTACTTAGAGTCATTCATATTTAGTAAATGAAGGTGTTTCACTTTTGCTTCCTTTAAAAAATCTTGTAGGGCATTAAAACTAGTACCAGAATGTCATCGTTCTTTAGTTTATTATAATCATTTATAAACCACTTAAAATGTATTTACACACAATTGTCCTAACAGGTAACCTGAAATGAACCCTGCATACCAATAAAAAACAAACATAACTATTGGAAAACACAAGCTTACTATGTAATAATAAAAAAACTAAAAAATAGTAAAACTATTGTCAGTTCACTCAAAAGTCCGATAACCTATGTTATTCGCTGATTAATGTAATGTATCGACGACTCTGTACTGTTGTGATTTCATCCATAATGAAAGAACAAAAGACGCATATTTTACACAAATACATTTAAACATCCCCAGGCATTTCTATAATTGTGAATATAACAATATAAATATTTTTGTCTAATCGAATTCTACACTAATAATAAACAGTTACATTCGTTATTCAGCAAGCGGATTAAAAATAATTATTCGTTGTTGTCGTTAGAAGTCATGAAAAGCAGTGAAAAGTTACCTCAAGGCCTTCAATTTAACGTTGGGGCCTTTAGCGTCTCGCAACAAAGCGACGGCGCGGTGATTCGTAACTCCATGCAACGACACTCCATCCACCTGTAACAGACTTAATTACAGATACGTACTTTGATACCTAGGGGCCCCAATTATATTAACGGTTACTATCAATTTACAGTTATCAGTTTCGAAATGCCTCCTAATGAAACTGATGCTTGGCGAAATTGTTTTGAAATTCTGCATTATGTTTTATACTTATAAAATTTTAGGCCTAGGTCTGGGATTTCTGCTTCTATTCCGTGATTACTTCTAATAGGCAAGCAGGTGATCAACCTTCTCTGCCTGACACACGCTATCAACTTTTTGAGTCTAAGGCTTCACGATGTTTTCCTTCACCGTACGAGCGAGTGTTAAATGGGCACATAGACAAAACAGACAGACAGACAGTCCATTGGTTCACAGCCGGGGAACTAACTATCCCAAGGATGAGAGACGCATGTCGAAACCCCTGCTGAAATAGAAAAGCGCTCACTGAAGAAATCGTATAAAGAAAAAACCTATGCAGCCACATAAACATACGTATCAATAAAAATATTGGCTATCAAATCCGATTCGAGCCCAACGTGTAGGACACACGTTGGGCTCGAATAAATTGTCTTCATATATGACTTTATTTATTTATTAGCGATTGCCGGGGCCTTAAAAATAAAATAAAAATAAAAGTCCCTCAGCGCCGTACCTGAAATTATCTTGAACAATACCGAGTGGCGCGCTAACGACGCAGTTTAGTGAATAACTTTCAAAACAAAGCAAGATTTTTCAGCCAGGCTTTTGTTTGAAAATTCACGGCATAATTTTAAATGAATTCTTTATGCCGTAGTTAAAAATGAAGTTGGTCCCTGTCCGAACAAGGATAATTTAAAAATATGTTATTAGGAAAGAATTATGTAATGACAATACTTTCAATACTACTACTACTATACTTTCAATACAACATCAGTCTTTAGGATATTAAGAAAGCTAATTAGGGACAGACATTGTAACAGCAAACATTAAAAAACTGTTACACCTTTTTAACTACATATTAGTGTTCGAATATTATTTATTCGGCATACTCGTACATATACATTCATAATCCTTTGTGGAGTGTTAAGATTGGTGTTCATTATTTTCAGGTTGCTAAATGTCTGCTTGTTCATATTCTAAATTAACTTTTAATAAGGTATATTTCAAGCGGCAGCTTACAGTTAGTTATCTATGTAGAACATAAACAGCTTAAACGACGCAACATTAGTGATCAAACCGTTAAACTTTCTCATTATTCTTAAAGCTGATATAAATTTGTGTCAACATGGTGTTAGAAAACAGGAGACGATTCAGAATCGGTGGATCCTGGTAAGGTGTGTTTGGTGAGAAGGTTTATAAGGGAGCATAAGGAAATCAGTCAGTCAGCCAGTTTCAGCTGACAACCTCGTATACAATTCTATGAGGGCACGACATCCTCACTCCAAGCTAAATTGAAAATAAATAAATACTTCAATATTTAATTGCAATAATACCTTTTTACGTGGTTATTATTTAAATAATATAATATAAAACTACGAGTTTTCGCCATAAATAAAGCTCCAAAGTGTCTCAAAAATAATAAACTGTTTATTCACTTCCTAACAATAAGCAAATCACCAACACTTATCACCACAAACACAACGCACAAACCGAGAATGAATGTTTTCCCAGATCCCGTATTACAATCGCGTACTGCGTCATTCCTCTAAATCCGTTTTGTTTATGAAATAGAACTGCTGTGCGAACTGTAATTCATTTTTATTATAACCGAGAAAGAGGAACTTATAAGAATATTTTTTATTTATATATTTGATACATTGAAAGAGCTTCGAAGATTTTATTTCAAAGAACTTTCCTGAAGTTTAATAAAAATTATGACTATTGATCTTAATTTTATCTAACCGTGAAAAGCGTGGTCGTTTAGGTTTGAGATATAGATGTCCAAACTATGTTTTTCTTTACTAAATTGCACCCTCGGTATTAAGAATATAATAATTTAGATTTAAACTAGTAAAAACACACTTGGCTTAATAAGATACATTCTATATAAAACAATATTAAATAAATAAAAACCACATTGTACAGCATTGAAAACACTTTTTCCAATTAAAATATATTGTGCATTTCTCATTCATTTGTCATGACCTATTTATTCACAAAGCTCATTGTTGTAGGAAGCATCCAATACATCTAACCTATCTATTAAGTTATTGTACATTATCACCAACATGAGATCATTTAATAAGGTCCTTTCTGGGCGAATATAAAGCCAAATACGGTCTCATTAGTTTCTAAGTCACGACGGTTCCCTTGAGATATTTCCCTTCACTATAGGAAGACTTAATTGCGCACGGAGAAAGAAAATTATATTAAAGGGCTGCCGGGGTTCGAACAGTTAGAAGATTGAGTGTCACACGCTTCACTAGGTTAACATTGCTCATTTTACGTAACATTTACATATGGAGCACATAAAATAATTAAATACTCCAAACTTACGATATATGTTCATCAGGAATCATGAAAAAGTATGAAAATCAGATTGCAAAAGTTTTATAGCTGTTTTATTGTAAACAATGAATACCGTAATACAACTAACATCAGATGTTTGAGATCTATCAGATGGTCAACTAAATGTATAACATTATCGACACATCCGGATGTTATAATCTGTATTTTGTAATAGAAATTATGGAATATGCCATGATGCCTATGTGACGGAAACGCCGTTGTAATTTATTTGAATTAAAAAATATTTTAGTGTTCTATTCATCTACACTCTATGGACTATCCATTTATTTATTAAAACTTAGTTAGTGTAACTAAGTGTTAATCAATATATAAAAAAAATTGAACATAGTTAAATAAAAAAGGAGGGCAACTGGCGGCCTTATCGCTTTCGAGCGATATCTTCCAGGCAACCACTGTAAGTAAAGAAGAAAAAAATTATTAAATTACATAAGATAGGCAAGAAGCGCAAAAATACATGTGATACACATTTATTAAGACAAAACTGAATAGGAATAAAAAAACAAACTAAACTAAAAAGATGATACATTAAAAATAGAAAGTAAAAAGACACATATATCACGATGATTTAAGATAAGTCTCACGTCAGTTAGTAAGAGTTAGAAAGTTTATCATGTATCGATGGTATACAGCATTACTAAGTAATCTATTACCAAATTACCACAGATGAAGATATATATAATATTAAGCGCTTTCCTTTCAAAGTTTTTCCAGTTTGAATGAAAATAGTGGAAAAGATCACATATCCCTGAATTTCGTTTAAAGAGGTCCAAATATATTAGTACAGCTTTTATATGAGAATTCAGCTTTGTATTCGATCTAAACTAAATTGAAACTATCCGACCTGACCTCAATCCCAATGCATTTCTATTGTAAAACTTGAATTAAAAATGCAGATTGCACTCCGTATAGCCTTTGGAAAATTGCAGGGATATTTTTGTTATGAATGTTGAGTGCATTGAAAACGATTTTAATATTCGCGAGAGCATCTTTGATATTAAATTTTAATTACTAAAAGCTGCTTTAATATGTTTTATTTTAAAACGTTAATCTGCCAGTTAGCTTGATATTTGAATCAGAGTATTTTTTTTTGAACGTGGTAAACAAATATTTTTGGCTTGAAAATTTATCTTTATATATATAAGATTCTCGTGTGACAATGTTCATTCCCATACACCTCCGAAACGGCTCGACCGACGCTTATGAATTTTTATGCATATTCAGTAAGTTTGAGAATCGGCTATTATCTAACTTCCAAACCCCTAAGTGACAGTGGGGTGTCCACCTCAAAAAAAAATTGTTTTTTTTCTGATACAGCATACAAAAAACATACAACCCTTAATTGTCACCCCTCTACGATCAACCCCTATTTTTTATTGTAGTATATCTACTACGGTTATTTTTATTGAACTAAATAATATTTCCTGGAAATAATATACATGACAATACGATGTTTGCCGAGTGAGCTAGTAGTGTATATAATTATTTTATTAGATTTTAAAAGGTTTGCGCTATGCGTACTACGTTGTTTTCGGAGATAATAGTTGCTGGTTTGAAAGCTTATATTATCTAAAGCTTTCCCGGTAATATAATTTACTGGTTGTATATTTATTCAAAATAATAAAATTCAGTACGTTAGAATTAGATCTAGTGGGTTACTACATCACTAACCCCCAATTCCTTATGAAAATCTTATGTGTAGCACAACCATCCTTTTATAAGGCTTGTATTACGCTAACGAGCTGTTGAAACGACCATTAAATGAATACTGTCCTTTATTTTTGTCTGGAAATTCTCCGGCTTATTTTTATTTCATAATTAGGCTCGCAATATGATTCAGGTTTCATATTGAATGCTGTACTTATGAAAAATATTTTCCTTTTCTGAGTTCCAAAAACTCAAAAGAGGATTCGATATAATTTTTATGTGCACTCAGCTTTTTTGTCTGTGGTCTCATATAGATAGATTAACGTACCATACTATTAGTGCTACATGCTTTAAGTTTCTCTCTGAATCAGACTCTATGAAATAATTAGGTTCTAAACCCAGTTAAATAAAATCGCTTATACCTAAATATAACAAATATTTAACATGTTTTTTCTTATACAAATAATAATCAAATCTCTGGAATAACGAATTATCAATATTTATTTTAAAAGTTATGAAGGTGTGGTTTCGCAGATCTTAAATAGACACTAGAATGTTCAACTGATACCATTTGCCGCTAAAGGGTCCCAGGCTATTTACACCTTGCTTTTCCATCAAAACCACTGAGGTCATAAAGAGTTATTTTTATAAAACAATGATTTGCGTACATAATACATTTAATATATATACAACATAATTAAACTCACCTCAACAATCCTATCATTAACTCGAATCTTTCCACAGAGGTCCGCAGCGCTGCCGGCACTGATACTCTTCACGAAAATACCACTCAGCTCCTCTGGAGGGAAATTTTTATTTTTAACGAAATTATCTATCATTATAGATTATTCTATTATGGCAACTACATATAAATTTACATTTTTATCAAAACATTACATACACATAGAAATAAAGAAATATAACAACTTGTTCAATACGAGCCAGTGCTGTACATTTTGCTCACTCAGGCTTTCTTAGTTATATAAGCGTGGCGATTGCCTAAATCATCTGAGTTAGACTCCGAGAGTATAGACGTAGACACTCTCTTCAACTATTACATTGCATTCATTCGTTTCATAACAATTAACTAAATCATCGGAGTTACGCCCTAAGAGTATAGCCAGACGTAGGCGATCTCTTTAACAGTTACATTGTATTCATTCGTTACATAGCAATTAAGTAAATCTTCGGAGTTACGCCCCGAGAGCATAGCCAGACGTAGGCGATCTCTTCAACAGTAACATTGTATTCATTCGTTACATAGCAATTAAGTAAATCATCGGAGTTACGCCCCGAGAGTATAATATTCTCAATAAAATATTCTATTATTTAAAGCACCTCAAGGACCCGTACATTTATCTTACAGTATAGGAACTGACATGAAAATCATCATCAATAAAACACAACACAGACAAAACAACATACATCGGACAGTTAAAAACGTCTGTTAATCTAGGCACCTTATATCAAAAAATAAAGTTAATAGTAAATGTTTAGTTCCGATTCTAAACACTGGACTAACAAGCTCAATATAACAATTGTTATTGGAAGTAATGTTGCTTTGCTAACCGCTGATATTTGTATAAACTTAATAAATTTAAATCTACAGGGCCTCTCATCAAAGACAGTTTAAGTAGGAAATTAGACATTTATGTAGCCGTATATTTTCATGATTGCATTAAAAATGCTATTATAGCAATTAACAACAAAATTACCGAGAGAGATACCTGGGCTCTGTAGAGTCCATTACTTAACGAAATTAGATTTTGAATTAAGATACCAGCTTGAGCGATTTTTACAGTAATGTAGAAGATTTACTGACTATAAAAATCACTGTTGTTACTCTAACCTGAATATAATGTCATATTTAGATTATTTTACTTCCTGGCTGGTGGCTATAAATAAAAGAAGTAATTGCTTCGGGTTGGCAGGAACAAAAAGCTCATCACTCACCGTGAAAAACATAAGAGAGAGACTAGCGTTTTTTACGCGCGTATAAGCTCGTCTTTTGAAGCGCATATAGGCACGTATAGGCACGACTTCGGGCATACCCGCTAGATAGACCCGCTTCCAAGCTCGTAGAAGTTTTCAGTTCTGGGTAGAGTGAATTCCGATTCTCTGTCTTGATGCAACGATCGATGACACGCAGTTTTTCATCTTCTCGGTCGACAGTGAATAAGTAAAGCAGATAGCAATATTTCTTCATCAGAATCCATGTTGATACTGACACGACGCCACTACCGGTTCGAGCGAGCAGTATACGCGCGTCCGGATTTTTTAAGAGCGTATTGTAGAGCGCGTATGCTCAAACAACGAAACGCGAAAAATACGCTAGTCTGTAACCGCCCTAAACAAAGCAAACGCCGAAACATTTATATTACCCTATTGCT
Organism: Pieris brassicae; assembly: GCF_905147105.1. Classification (NCBI taxonomy): domain Eukaryota; kingdom Metazoa; phylum Arthropoda; class Insecta; order Lepidoptera; family Pieridae; genus Pieris; species Pieris brassicae. Next base: position 6,640,804 of record NC_059670.1, read on the forward strand.
AATACTTGTTTCTGTAGTAAGTATTCATTTCGAATAGACACTTTAAACGCACTCCGATTTTGTTTAACTACAAAGCTGTGGAAAAATAAATTATTCAAAACCGCTGTAACCTTTAGCTTGCTCCAAGCAACAAAAATATATCTTCGGTATTTTCTTGTTTATACGAGACTCATAGTACTAAAATATATTGTTTGCTCTGCAAGATAAATGTGTTTTTCTTGATAAAACTTATCATCATTACACGATATTTGTTTTTCACTTGAAATAACTTCTTATGTATTTTTCTTTACACAGAAAATATCACATTTACGGGATATTCATTGAATATCTTTGTTGATTATTTGTAAATACAAATAAATTTAATCACTAATATTGCAATTGCCATTTGGGATTCATACCTCACCAAATTTGTGTAACATAAAATCAGTGAAATGATCTCAGCTTTTGGCCAGGGTAGTACAGAGATCAACGCAATAACAAGTAGTATAAATACGTATTACACATATTTAATCATGTCTATGTTGCAAATAATATTTTAGTAAAATAACCAAAGGAACTTCATATAAACGAGAATACTCTAAGATAAGATCTCAGAAATAGCTGAAATATTCTCAGCTCATTTCTCGTAAAAATCGGTGCGATTTGTTACCTTGTTCACAGACGTATCCTGCCACTGTAATTCCCAGACCGAGGGCGGAATCCTTGTTCAATTCCACTTCGTAGCTCAATGTTTCTGGTTCGCAACCTCTGACAGCCATATCTAAGGGTAACCTACAATAGACAGTTTAAAATACAGTTTTTGGGAACATGATTACATTATTTACATATTTTATACTATATATAAATATATTAGTACGATTTTGAGCAGGAGGATGTATCGCATTATCGTATGTATTATAATAAACTCTAATATATACATACGTATGGTTTGGCTCAATTGATAAATACTTACATATTCCCAACTTTTGTCAAGTTAATTTTGTCCTTTTTTTTGTTGATATCCGAAGTGGAAATGCCTTTGCGCATCCTAAGGTTGCTATTCAGAGGCTGAGTGAACAATACCCACTAAAACCACCTCGAGTAGTTCCTACAAATCCTGCCAAAGTTCCTACAGAGGCTCCAGGGTCGCTGTCGCATTCTACCGGAACCTCAACGGCATGTTACACTCAAAAACCTCCGGTGAAGTATACACTACATGGAGGTGAGATGGATATAAATTTTCCTACTTACTCCCCATCTTCTACCGCTAGGATTCGTCCTAAAGCACTTTTTCTCACGTTCTGCTGTCTTCTTCTGTAGCATAACATACTCACAGAAGGATAACACTGCATTCAATATCTCGTCACGACGACGATTTTTTGTACAACAAGGCAAAGCAAGGTCTTGTAACCATCACCCCATCACAAATTTTGTGCTATCATTGTAATATAAACAATATAATTTAGATTATCCTCACCTAATTGGTGGTGGTAGTCTCGGAGGGGGTAAAGTGATGAGTGGTGGTGGGCGCGGTGATGGGCCTAAGGCTTCACGTGGTACCACTGCTACTATAGATGCTACCGGCTGAAAAATAGTGCTCTTTAGTAATGTGTAATTTTAACATTCATTCAATGTCATTTAATTATGTAATAAATCGTATCTAGTTAGTATTTTTATCATTTGTTTCGCGTCAATAATGGTAACTTAATCTACAACTTTAAAGTGTTACGCTTAAGAATGAGTAATTGAAGAAGCTATACAGCTACATATAAGCTGTGAAATATTAAAATGTATTTATCTGTTTTGACTTAACTATTGTTAATTCTCTTTTCATTGTAATCCCACTTAGACCAATGTTTTTTTTATAACAGCATAGTGAGACCGATTTAGTTTTCAAGAGAAGTTAACAAGAGACGCCTGGAGAAATTGAGGGATATATTCGAGCCGATAATTTTCCGGGCTTAACTTTTTTTAATTTTAACAGGGCTGAGGCAGCACAATTTGAGTTTTAAGGATAACTGAAGAACTGGCAAGAAACTTTCCGCCACTATTTTTAATCGCCAAGTATTGAGTCATACAAATTGTTTGGACTGGAGCAAATCAATCCCAAGGATTAGGATCATTTAAGTATTCGTTAAATTTATAAAAAAAGCTTTATTGTTTAAATTACGTTTAACGAGAATTTTTACTTAATTCAGTGATAATTCTCTGACATCGCTGTGGAGATTGTTGTAAAAATGAATACAATTTCGATATAAGGAGTGGTTTATGTTCTGGAGCCTAGGTGGTCGTAAGCTTAGATTAGTTCCGTTTTGGTATAAGTTTGGTAAAACTGGTACTAGTCTACGACTACTACGACTGGTAAATATCACCATTTCTTATAAAATCGTTTATATTTCTTTGTACAACAAGGCTTCAAGAATATATTGATCAAATCTATCTTAATATAAGATTCCTTTAACTCCTATTCCGTACCTCCCCGTAAAAGTCTCAATTAGTAAAATAAAAATTGTTTTTTTGCTTATTAATCAGATTACTTTTCAAGTAATATGACAGAATTACGAGACAGAACTGTGCAATACAACAACATAGGAATATTCGAATTCAAGGAATCCTCTTGTTTAAAGACATATTTTTCAATGCATCCACCATTTTGCAAAATCTCGCTATTGCGTGTTATTTTGTATTTAAACAGTATTGCGAAAACTAATAAATACTTAAGAAGAAATTCGGATTATATGGTATTTAGATTATTAATAAAATTATCACAATGCTCACACGAAATAGATAAAACGCTTATGAATACTCATTGATTTACTCCGAGTAATAGGTTAAAATCTACTACCGATAATAATTATTGATTTAAAATCATATTTGATATTCAATAACGTTTCCAAACTATTATGAGCTTTTTATTTACACATGAAAGACAAATTACCTCAATATAGGCATTAATGTTAAAGAAAATGGTACAATAGAATCACCAATATTAAGACAAAATTTACGTTGTATTGTCTTAAGTTAACATAGCTTTTACACATTTAAAGAAAACACTTTTTACCGGATTGAAGCTATGTATTATAGTTTGTGTATAATACATAGCTTCAATCCGATAAAAAAGTGTTTTCTTAAAATTTACGTTTCTGGTACTGGAAGATTAAGGTAATAATTATTTGTTAATTTTGTGTTTCATTTCATAAAATTTGTAATGATAAATCAGTATTTAAAGCCTTATAAACTATATCATGTATTAACTTATATTTCTGTTAAATTTTTTAATTGTATTTAAACAGAAACGTTTATATACCAATAACAAATCTTTGCATCGACTATTAGCCGTTACGCAATACAAAAAAAGATAAAAGAATACAAAAAATAACAAAACTGAACTAAATAGAAGTAATTTACCGAATCACATAAATCTACACACATAAACGTTACACAAATTAATAATCGCATACATATCTATTCCTAATACAAATGCGCTAAATACCACCAGTAATTTTTTTAATAATCGTATAAACTTAATTCTTACTCTGTGATGGTATGTTTCCTCAATAATGGTAGGTGGTGGCGTCAGTGGACTGCTTTCCTCACAGAGTGCTCCGAACCCATCATGACCAGCCTCCGATAAACTCCTCTCCAACTCAATGGGGTCAGTGAGTAGGCGAGACGGCACAATTGGGGCTTGGGACGCCCCAAGAGACTGAAGCAATAAAAATATAAACATTTTAAAAAATAAATGTAATATGTAACATTTCATAATAAAATCGGTCTAAAATCTTTATAGAACAGAAGGAAAACCAAAAACTGAATTGATGTTGATAGACCTATAGAACACAGCAGCACAGCAGGTATGCGAATGCTTCGCCAGGCTTTTGAGTACGCTCTCGAAGATATTACTACATACAGATTTAATATAACATGTCAGAATTCGAGTTTATAACGATGTATAAGTAACGATATAAAAAATACGAATAGGAGCACTGTTAATAAGTTAATATGATAGGTCAACATTTATAAAAATCTTTTAGGTACACTTAATTATGTATTTTACTGATGTTAAGTGATACCGGCGCAGATAAGTTGGTGATTGGTTGGTGAATTGGTAGAATTAGTAGCATTCCACATAGGGGTGTTGCGCGGCAAAAGTTGACTTAAGAAACACTCAGCTCAGAATTTCGTATTCTGCCTCGACGCCCGATGAGGAAACTCTGAACACTCCGTGGTAAATGCGGTACAAAATACAGAGAGACCCCACATCTCTATACAACGCCAAGGGATCAAGCCGCACGGAAAATGATTGGTCATCTACGATTTGAATTGCTCTTCGTTGCATACGGTCAAGTGGAAGGAGCTGATACAGGGGAGCTACCGCCTAGAAGTGAGAACAGCTCTCCAATTGGAGCCGAATTTGCACTTTATACAGTTGAAAGCGATGGATCGGAACTTGTACTCAAAGGGATCGACTCCCAACCAAATCATAACTATTTAGTGTTGATACGTACAGACCTACTTGTCATTAAAAGCTATAGTATAGATCCAGTACCTATATGAAGTAATTTGGCATAAATAAAAAGCTTTCAGTTCTAAATAAAAATTAATTTAATTTGCTTATAGTATTTTTTCATTTTAAAAATATGCAAACTATTTCTGCAAAAAGACAGGTTATTAATAGCAACGTCAATGGGTTGCGGAAATTTCCTCCCGTCAGCGGGAAACGAAGAGCAGTCGATTAATTAAGTAATATCCGATGAAACCTACGCTTATTCCACAGTGTGGTTAATATAGTTGAAAGGTTATAAAACGCTTCAGCCTAATTATTGCGTAGGAACGACAGCGAATAGCATAATCCTTCTGTATGAGGGAAACCGATCGGTAGCCATGCCGGACTAAGAAGGTTGAGCATTCAGATTGCATAAGGTTATTTTTTACAGTAAAATACTTTAAGACAAATAATTACAGTTATAAATTACCATATTTTAAGTGTATCTGTGTACATTGTATTCGTTGAGCTTGTAGCACACGCTTACACGCGGAGTCACCTGTTACAAATTCATCTATCATCGTATCATCGTACTTTATTCATAAAATAACGCACTATTACTATTAAATATTAGAAAAGATATCACCGATTACAACAAATTAACAATTACATAAGTAAATTTCAAAATAAAAAACTGAAAGCGACAAAAATCCCAGTGCCACTGTTAGGTTTAGTTTGTACATTTGTATATTATTTGACGCTGATTAATTAAGCGTAATCAATCAATATCACCTCCATTGTTAGAAACTAAATACCGCACAGCGTGGAGTCATCTAATTTGCTGCTCGGTTTAAGTACAAAAACAGGCTATACGCAGTCGTTTATAAGGAGCTACTTAGTAAAGATTTTACTAAGCCCACACTTACTAAGCGCTTACTTACATACAACCTTTGTTTCCTTAATTATAAATAAAATAATGATAGCCTATATTCGAGTACTGTAAAAAGGATTACATTAAATTTATGTAATGATTGTATTTAATATTGGTACACGTCCGACGGAGTACAAGCCTCCTCAAGATTCTTCCATTTGTCTCTCAACTTCTATACTATTTTCCAATCTTAATCATACACGTCGTTAATTATTCACTGATTAATCAATTAATTACTGAAGCTGAATGATTAAGCTTTGTTGTAAATATTTTCTTTTAATGAATTTTTTTCAATTAAGAGATTATGTAATATACGACTCTGAGTACGCTGATGTCATAAAGGCACCCAAGATTATAGTGTCTATGTATAAAGTATGATGTTGAATTGTTCAAATAAGTTCGTATGTATAAAAATTTTCAAAAATATTTGTAAGATCTATTTATTTTAAACAGGGACGTCACTACGTCATAGCCTATCTGGCACGCAATCAGGCAGATATGTGAACTAGCTGCAAGGGAGTGTCGAAATCTCCCCTTTCCTAAAAAGGGACATTTTTTACTTAAAGGGTTGGCATCTACCGCCGGTAGATAAACCGGAAATATTCACATAATATTTATGGGCGAGTCGGAGCCCGCTGCCCGGCGCTACGCCTTACCGTCGTGTTATTTATGTTGTATGACATATTTGACAATCTTGCAGCAGAATTTTTGCAGCTGCGATCTGTGCTTAAGCAACATGTCGGATAGCCCATGCCGGGATCCCCTAATGCCTGTCAATATGAAATATTTAGGTAGTTACTTTGTTTGAAATTAACTAAAAATACGTAACTCAACTCGTCAATTTCGAATTCTTATAATTTTATTATATTTTACATGACTCTACCAAATGTATGGACAACTATTATATACGTATTTCTATATGATATTCACAAATGTACTACGTAATAAAAAATATAATTTACAAGGCAAGGGATGTTTGACACGTTGCAACATAGTATAATTATAAAATAACAAAAGTGTAAAGTGTATTTTAATAGCAATTTCAGAGTACTGTTGTAATAAACAGCGATGGTTCTGTCTTCAATTTAACTACGTCACCTACGCTCATAAGGGAAATTTCCATATAGTCACCGAATAAGTGCTTTTAATATAGGTCGGAAACTGAAATCAATCATTACTACGGCATTGTGTTACATTGGTTTTCAGTTAACGCATAAATAAGTCACAACAGTGAATTTCGATGTATTATTTATACGGGAGATGTTTGTGATTAAATAAAAAGTGCGTGCGTACACATGTCAGAAACTTCTTTGACAAACTAATTTTTAAGTATTGTTCATATTTATACAAATCTAAAACTTTAGATTTCCGAGACTTGGAGGGAAAATGAAGATATGTTAGGAATTTAATGATTAAATTTTTTAATTTTATTTCTTCGATATTTACATGATTCGACGCGATTGCTATTGGTATTGTTGTGACTAAAGCATTATATTCAGTAAAACATGCAATATTAGTTCGTGTTTCAACATTATCTAAATATCTTGCAAAAATAGCATCGATTGTCGTTCTACTCTCGCTCCATGGCTGTTTGCTTCATACCACATTCGGCCTTTCTCTCTCTCTCTCAATCGGTCTCAATCGCTCTCTCCCTATTCTACGACAAAAACGCTGCACATCTTCGTGAGGCTAATATTAGGTCCTTACATATGAAATTGGCGTTTTGTATGGGAGGAACAGAAAGTCGAATATTTTTAAATATAATATATGTAATTAATCAAAGTATGAGCCATTGTTTTCTATGGACTTTTGCCATCTCATAGGTAGTTCATTGATCCCTTTACTAAAAAAAAACAGTCGGACGGGAATCAATAAAATCTGTGAAGGCGATTTGGACTGCCCCATCAGAGTTAAAAAAATTCCCTTGCAAGAAGTTGTCCAAATTTCGAAAAAAATGGTAATCTGTTGGAGCAAGGTCCGGGGAGTGCACATGTAATGATTCGGTTTAAAATACCTTCATTATTGTGCCGGTTCAGTAATGTAACGCAGCAGTCGACGCGCGTTTGCCGGATTGCTTCAGTCAATTTGTGAGGTACCCACCTTTCAAGCTTTTTAATCTTCCCAATTTGCTTCAAGTGAATTAAAACAGTTTTACCACTAACACCGCAGCCTGCAGCTAACTCAGACGTGGTTTGCGATGGATCCGCTTCCACAATAGCCTTCAATACTTCATTATCAACTTGGGTCTCAGGCCGTCCACGGGGCTTGTTCTGCAGGTCGAAATTTCCAGAACGAAAACGTTGGAACCAAAAACGAACTGTGTTTTCTTTTGCAACATGACCACTATACACATCATTCACCCTTCGAGTCGTTTCCGCAGCACTAGTGCCACGGCGGAACTCGTACTCGTAAATAATGCGATACTTTAAGTTTTCCATTTTGTAAAATAAGTGACGCAAACAGAAAAAGACAGAAGAAAAAAACAAATGAATGACGGTCCTCGAAGCACAAATACATGAGTAAATAGCTGTACAAATTTGAATTTGGAATTCCTTACCAAAGAGGAGAACATCGTGATTAAAGTGGCCACTACGAAATACGCCAATTTCATATGTAAGGACCTAATATTATTATTATTGCGTTTCATCCGTAAAAATTATACCCTCATGCGCCTAAAGAACTTTCAGTTCAGAAGTTTTAAACAAAGCTTTTATACAAAATAGGTTTTATCATCGGGAGGGTATAAATCATATGGACATATACTAATAATAAGTAAATGTAAATACCTTTAAAAACTTGTAAAAAACCCAGTCTCGCAACTCAGTTACACCGTAAAACCTTGAGAGATCTATGTAATACCGAGTCGGTTAATTTATTCAATCCCAACTTAAGGAACCTTCCGTCTTAAGTTATTATGTAATTAGCTAAACGTGACCATGACAGTATTACAAATCTTTTATGGTTAGACTAAATAGATTTACTGGGCCATCGCATCGCATAATGTATCTGACAAGTTACATATGATATTTAATTAGATTGTTGGTCGTAAATGCCCTGTTTTTATAAAAAGGCCAGTACGGCGGTGCCGTCTTTTTTTTGCTTGAATTGGCGAGACATTTACGTTAAAAAAAATATTCAAATTTGTAACAAAAGTTACCTACATAAATAAATATTCAATTTGGAATCAACGAATTACAATTCTGAACAACCTATCAGAGTGAGATGACAAATATATTTCTAAGTGCACAATTACCACATGCTCGTACGGAGTAGGTAATCGACGACATGTGTCAGGTATGAAGGACGATCAATCACCTATTATAAAGATAAATGATAATACCAAAATAATAAAACCACAAAGTCTTGTTGACACTGGAAGAAGTGACGCATAGAGCGCTAAAAGCTATTAATTTAAATATAGATGCATAAAAAGCGTTTTAATCTTTTGATTATAATATCTAAAAGAAGGTTGCACATAATTTCTTGTCTTTGATGTATTTTGGCGAGTATTACACATTTAAATCAAACTTTTTTGACGAATATCACTGCAACTTCATTACATTATTAGGACGCAAGCAAAACGCTTTTTAACGAAGTTAACAATCTAGAGATACAGGCTTTCTCCAATAGTTTTAATGTTATGCAAACCAATGGCGCTACAACATTTTGAAGTCTAATACTTTTGTGTATGTTTCGTGATAATTTCTTTGTTCTAATAGTTGAGTATGTGCCTGACACATGCCGTCGAGTTTTTGCATTTAAGGCATACCGGTTTTCACAATTTATTTTCCTTCATTTAACGAGCTGGTAGGAGCGCACATAGACCGTTCTATGGTGAACAGCCGGAATTCAAATTTCGAACTTCAGGGATAGGAGTCACTAGGTGAAGTTTAATCACCCATGATCACTGAATTGCTTAATACAACCATATATTCCTACAAACTACTAACAAGTATAACTGAGATAAACTAACTATAGCTGCCACTAAGTTACGGTAAGCATATTATCTACGCGTTGCCACAAATAGTTTTTTACTATAGATATCGTCGTATTATCTATAGATATCGTCACTGCGCTTCAATTAACAGAAGGATGTATTAATTACTATTCCAGATTATAAGTATTATACAGAGTATAGTACAGAATTGCTTACGACCTAGCTTTTTAATTAAAAATACATATTAATACGTGAAACCATTATTTTATGCCACAAGTGATACAGCCGGTAAGGATCGCAAACCGGAATTGGTACGCTCTTGTTTGAAGGACCCTACGTCGAATAGGTTCGGAAATACTTCAGTGGGCAGCTGGTTCCACATAATGATGGCGCCAAAACTGCCATATAAACTGCTCTTCAAATATAAATCCGACACCAAACCATGTACCTTTCGCAGCATTTGTTTAATACAGTTAGTACGCGCTAAATCAGTTTGAATCTATGTAACAGTTGTATAGAAATGTCTCGATATATATTTAAAGTTAAATTATTTTATATAGAATAGAGTGGGATCAGAAACGAAACCTTTGATATTACATGAACTATGATTCTCAGTCTTGCCATAACATCTCTATATGGATAATCAGGGCGATTTAAATAATAGAGAATTTTATTTTTACTCTATATTAACCACACGCGTACAACAATAATATACAACGTAACAGTTGAAGACAGTGCCTGCGTTTGACTATACTCTCGGGGCGTAACTTCGTCGATTTAGAAAATCGCTACGCTTATAAAACTAAGAAAGCTAGGGTGAGCAAAATGTACAGCCTCGGCTCGAACATGTAATTTTAATATTATGCTGAGACATTTCAACATATTTCGTACAGCATGGTTTAATCATTCCTTACAGTTTCCCTGTAATCCAAAAACACTATTTAAAAATAGTGGCGAAGAGTTTTTCAGCAATTCCCACGCCTGCTCTACACCCTTGGTTTGAAAACTGATAACAAATAAAACCATGCCTTTTTTATGAGTGACAGATGTCTACGGAGCTGCAAATGAATTTTAATATAAATTTTACCGTTTGCACGCTATGTGCAGGCCTGGCAACCAGTAAACGCACGCAGGCCCCGCACTGTCGCAAGACGGCTGCAGCCTGCCGCGCACACATTCCCACCACAGACACTGCGCCGATTCGCAGTAGCATGTCCCCGCTACGTAGACGCCCATCCTATGAACAAAAAGAAAACAATTTTATTAGCAAAAAGAATATTATGAACAAAAAGAAAACAGATTGATTGCCAAGGCGGAAAGTACTATTTTTAATGATAATGCGATAAAGCGATAATGTTCTATTGACTGAGAAAGCTGGCTAGGAATACAAAATACGTCACTTAAGTATTAATAAATAAATAGTATCGCTTCCAAAGAGGAAAAAAAATTATATACTCTAAATAGCGTTTTTATATATTTGTATCACTATGTGAGACATCCGTTATAGGTATCTTAAAGCCTAATTTGAATAAACAAATTGAATAATGCCGCGCGTCAGAAACTTTGTTTGGTCCGCGAGGTTTATTTTGACAGTCAGGAACGTTTTCACACAATGTTTGTGGATCGATCTCTTTGATGAAAAATTCACTACCAATATTGACATTCCACATTTAAATTATTTTTAATCCATGGCATTAAAATAGCTATTTTACTACATAGGGCCCTTAACGAAAAGATGTCATAAAAAAACTAATTAACACATTTTGAAGCACACATGATCCGTGCTTGATAATATGCTCATAATGTCAATTTGGAAGATATTTTGGATGTATGGTCGGCATGGCAACATGATCTGATTGTTCTAATCTATACAGGAATTGTCGAAACTATACAAAAGTAAAAAAAACACACCCACTGATTTCTTATATTCATAAATTAATGTAACGATAAAACAATTAAACTTATAGAAATGCAGTGTAGGGAAAATATTTTAATTCTACTGCTTACAGAGCTGCACGTATTTGTAAAGACACAAACAACAACAAAGACGTAGAAGCGCGCTAAACAATTCTAATTTTAAAAAGTGTGTCAAACAAGTAAACATAATGCACTTTTACTATCTTGGAACAAAATTTAAGCAATAAGGAACAAAGTATTTTCTCATTTTCAAGACATAAATAGCTGTTCATAAAAACGTAAAGAATTTAATAAGAACATGATAGTTTTGTTTTATAACTCAATAAAGAAACTACTTGCAGATTGCTTTCAGCGTAAAGAGATGAAATTCTAAAATAATTGCTCCAGTCATCACACTAAATAGAAGAAGGAACGTAATGTAAGCAGTGAATACTTGCGCAGTGCTAACTAGCCCAAAACGCGGGAAACGAGCTAAAAAAATTGACATGTCATGTCAATTTAACAATGTATTTTTTTTTAAATAGAGTGTGGGCATGTAGACTATGGATAGTGCAATATTTTAGCACAGATTACTATATAATACCTGCAGCAAGACATTGATCGAGTGGTCAATTGTAACATAAGGAATAGATTCAAGTTTCATTTGTCAAAATACAAATTTTGTATGTTGGTCGAGAGCAAGATTGCCCACCAACGTTTGCGACAGTTTTAGACGTAAAAGATATGGTAATATATTTTAATGCAGATCTTGATTGAGCGCATCACATAAACCAGATATGTAAAATGTCTTATAGAAACCTATAGGGGCAAAATAAATTCACCACTTACCTTTACAAAAAATCCGTTTATGTATCCGACCCATTTTTTTCTGGGTATGGTGGGTATGGCTATCTAAGGTATATATTACAAGGAATATGTTTTTTTTATGTTTGATGTGTTTTTAATTGTAGAAGTATCGAGGTGTAGGATTTATTATGTAGTTCCATAGCTTATAGTATTTTTTATGATTATTATTATAGCCTCTTTATTTCCATAATGAATAATATATTTTAAACAAGTATATCACATGATTAATTCTTTTTATAAATTAAATTTAAATTCCAATCATAATTAATAATTTCAATGTGTATACATTTTAAATGATAAGTAAATTAAAAAGAATCAAAAGCATATAGGGTATTAGCTTATATTATAGTATAGATATAATAATTAATAAATGTTGCTTAACATTTTGCCGTAGTCTTTTCTTTGTCCCTTGCGTTAAATGAATCGAAAGATTGTCATTGGCATAACCTATTTTCTTTAAGAAGAAAAGTGCAATATCGATATAACTTCATTAAATTGTTATCGCAAACGAAAGCGACAATAGTCTTTTTTATTCTAGATTTCTCCACGCTTCGAGAAGATTTTTTTGTTATGTTATGGCAATATTTACTTTTGACTTGACTTTATGCCAGTTTTAAGTAAAGGTTGGAAAACTACACGCGAGAAAAAATAAACAAAGGCATCGAAAGAAAACAAAGCGATAAGTTAGTTAAAAATAAAATATGTACATAAACATATTATTACATCTTAATATTATTATTTATTATGAAAGAAGATAATACAATAAAGCAAAACGCAGGAGATTTTAGTCGGAAACGGAGTAGTAATTGTAAGGAATACAGAAAGGAGGTGCGGTGCGGTCATAATGGGAACTAGAAAAGAAAATATGGTCGAGGTCACCAATATCTTCACCACACTCACTTCGAGAAGCTTGCTAGACACGATTAATTATTTCTTCGTTGACATTTTACTTCGATAATATTTGTAACGCATTTCCAAAAACCCGAAACCGAAGGAAGTTTTCTATATAATACACATGTTAATTTTAGATTACACCAATATCGATTGTGTTAGTACGACGTGGTAGACGGGCCACTTTACAAAGGGGTTATTAGGGGCCATTTGTTCGTCTGTCGCTCATGTAATAAGCATGGAAGCAATAAGCGTTATTGGAAAATTGATGGGAGTGTCAATGCTTTCATTATTTTTCATTTTAAAAGTTTGCACTATTGATTATTTGGATTCGCGTATTAACGCGATTAACATTTATGTTTAATGTGGTGTAGGCGGATAATTACTATTACAAACGGTCAATGTAATAAAATGCGTGGCGCCAAAGCTGGCGCTGCTATAACTTAGTAACGACTTGAATATGTTGACTATGGAAGTGGCGGGCTAGTAAATAACAAAAAATATCTTTGGCTTATAACGAAACCTCTTTGGTGATACAAATATTGTGCAAGTGCCCATTGAACAGTATTTAAAACAATTTTTAATATTTCACTAAAATACATTTTAATGACCTAATGACTTAATGATAATTAAAATCCTCCTTTTGATTTAATTATGTTATTTTTTTTTAAATATTGTAGTGTAACGAAGTGTTAATAAATAAATAAAAATGTAACTTATGATAAGATATGCAAAAACGATATTGCCTTCCCCAGACAATGTCTTTTTCAAAATTTTTATATGTTTACTTCACAAAACTACAGAGAAAATTAAAAACAACATAGGGCTGATTTTAAAGTTATTTCTTAATTATATAAATTAGGGATTTCTTAATGAAAAGGTCTCCTTAAGGAGAAAAAATAATAATGTACTTTATTTTACATTACATAATTCAAGTATGCAAGTGTATTGGCAATCTATTATTTTAACGAAGTATATAAAATCCCTAAATAAATAAATAGCGCTACAACGTTTTTAGGTCTGGGCCTCAGATTTCTTCATCTGTTTCATGATCAATTGTTAATCTAATAGGCAAGGTGATCAGCCATCTGTACCTGACACACGCCGTCGACTTTTTCCGTCTAAGGCAAGCCGGTTTCCTCACAATGTTTTCCTTCACCGTTCGAGCCAATTTTAAATGCGCACATAGAAAGAAAGTCCATTGGTGCACAGCCGGGGATCGAACCTCCGACCTCAGGGATAAAAGTCGCACACTGAATTTAATAACATCAAAGTCAAATTAGTTCAAAACGATCTACAATTAATTTGTATTTTATATTAATTTTTTTTTTGTTTATATTAATTGTACTTCTTTGATAGTCTGTAGTTATATCATAATCTTTATTATTAATGAAGGAGCAATATTGTTAGTGTCAGCTGCCATTGTTCCAATATGAATAATATAGTGGTAAGAAGTTATATGCCGAAGTTTTCTTCTATTTTTAAAGCATTCATCATAATAAAGTCCAGGATTAATTAAACTTTTTAAGCGTTCTTCGAGAAGAAAACTTTCGTGAAGTATATTAGAAACTTATGACGAACCGAAACGACGAGTTCTGACTTTTGATAAAGGCAAAATATATTACTATAAAAATTCAAAGTTGGGTTTTGGGAATTTAACATTCAAATCGTCATTAGATATATAAAACATAGACAACAACACATAGAGTGTGATTCTTACCCAATAGAATTTACATTAGTACTTGACAGGTGTCTTCTAGGTTTCACCTAACGGTTCGGCAAAGACAGTCTTATAAAAACCAGAGAAAGATTATTGCTATGACACCGACCTATATTCTTTTAAACGATTCAATACATTTTTTTGTCCAAATCGGTTTATCCAATTAATTAAACATTTTGATGGGAATATAAATTGTGATTTCTTACTCTGTCAGCCACGCCGCCCGGCAGCACGCTCTTCACGACGACGCCTGAAGAGCGGCCCCCAACGATGCCAAACGCCAGCCCAGACCCGTCGTTCACCAGCTCTACCACCTCCACCTGGGCCCACTCACCGAACACCTGCTGCGGAAAGAAACAATGATATATATGAAAATACAAATTCTACACAAATGTGTGCGTGTACTAGTGTACACACGTAAGAACTGAAACTTCTTTATAACCTTATTTTTCAAAAAATGATCTACGCAATGATGATATATGCAACTTTACAGAAATAGGTTAAATAAAATTTAATTAAATAATGTTTCACAAAAGACTTTTATTATCATGAATACAAATAATACAATTATTTCTTCATTATATTTTTGTTATTAATGGCTTTGAATCTCTTTGAATCAACCGTGGTAGGGACAAGAAAAAGATGGCACGTTACGGAAAAATTTGACGGTTCATTTTTTCCCAACGCCGATACAGAAGTTTCACTTCAATAGAAGGATATTTAGGTAAAATAAAGTGGACCAGCACATTAGGGATCCCTGTGTCGTGGACAGCCAGTTTCTTTCTTGTGAACATATAAACTATACTGGACAATAATTTCTACATAATACAATTTTTTGCACAATGACTATATTTTCTGTATCAGCATAGGAAACGGCTCCACCAAATCTCATGAATTTTTTTATGAATATTCAGTAAGTCTGAGAATCGGCTACTATCTATATTTCAAACCTATAACTAATAAGGGTTTTTCCACCCCACTTTTTTTTATTAGTGCATAAAAAAAAAATTCTTGCCTCTTTAAATTTACAGTTTTATTCTTGTTTATCTAATATAACAAACAAACTAAATTATAAATGTAACGAAGACTTATACGATGATATACGAAGATGTAATATCATCTTGGGTTTTACGGTATTTTTTCCAAAAACTTACGAAGCTTCTAATTGGTATGTAACAATTATGGCTTTAAAACCTTAAACCTTTTTTAAGGACCTGTTTATTAAGTTTCAGTTAAAACTAGTTTCTTTAGTATTCGAGTTTAGTAGTAGTATTCGATGATGAAAAACTAGAACACGCTAAATATTTTTCGGTGTATGTTTTCTTACTGTAATTTTGCTTCTAGTTAAAGAGAGAACTTACCATGATGTGTCTAAGCAAGCGTTTTTTGGGCGTGCGCGGCTGACTCTTAGATCAGCTAACCTTCTCCATCCTTACTTCACTTCATTTTTCACAATCACTATTATACACTTTACTTCACTTTGGTTGCATATTTCGTTGTATAAACTTAAGTGCGTCTGGTCAAAAAATATCACTCACAAAACAAGCTATAAAATTAAATTGATTATTTTACGTTGCAGACGCTTATCCTAAAACGTGTAAACAAAACTCAAATCGATCTGTCAAAAAAATACATGATTTTTGACATTGTGGACAGCGGTCGAAAATAACTATGTTTTTAAATATACCTCACACAACCTCAGTTTTATAGTGGACGTGCACTTTGAAGGAGATTAATCATAACAAATTCAGTCAGTTCAGTTTTTATTCATTTATTATACTAAGTACACAACGTCATCACATATTAAGGGTTATCATGGCTACTTTAATGTTGGATATCATGCTTCTGAAAAATATTATAATACAATTTCTAAACATTTCTCTAGTAAAGAAAAGAAAAAAGAACTTAATTATATATTAATTCAATAATTACTTTCTAAGATCACTACCGTATATTATATAAGTATATTAAGTAGCATTTTGTCACGAATTCGAGTGAGGAATTTGTAAGATTTACTAAACTATTCTTAATATAGCTTCGTATAGACCTTAACGTAGTTGCGACCTAGTAATCAAATCGATTTATTTTCAAACATTCCTAGCACGCACGATGTAACAGGGAATAATGAATTCTAATCAGACATCTCTAAGCTATTAAGTAACCCCAGTGTCATATAGAATGCATAATACAGCTAAGCTCTGTTAGCGGTTAAAAATTTTCGCAATGCGTTTAGTAAGAGCTAATTCTCCATGAAACGGAAACAAGTAATGTAGTTTGAAATTAAAGTCTTGATATTATATTAAATAACACTTGTCATAAAATAATTTGGATCCATGATGCGTGGCAGAAAGTACCTTACAAGACGCTCGGTTGGAATTATATCTTTATCTTATACCATTTACGTTATTACTGTGATCATACGGGGCGTCAAACTGTACATCCTACGCATCTTACAAATTTATAAATAATGATCAATAAAAATTGTATTACACACCTTTAAACTGCTAATTCATTATACTGTATATGTATATGGGTAATGTTTGTAAGTTAAACTTCTATTTTAAGTAATCAGCATATAGAGCATTTTAATAGAACAAAACATTTGTATTCAATTAAAACATTGGAAATATAGAAATATACACTACCCTTTCAATTAATTTATACGATCAATAAAACCTTCTACCCTTGTACCATGAACAAATAATGTTACTATTAAATCTACATATTAATATTATAACAGACAAATATCACTATGCCGTATCTTAATACTTTATCACAAAGTCATAGATTTCCTAAGAGCAAAAAACGTTTAAAACAACTCTTTGACTGAACATACACTATAATATCACTAATAGATACATTAATACCGTATGGGCTTGGATATAATTAAATTGTTTTCCAGAATTAAGGTAAGAGTTGGCTACAACCGCCTCGTATGAATGGCGTCGCGGAACTACCGAAAAGCCGAAATGGCGGGAAATCTGACATGCGCTTTGGGAAATCGATGAGAGAAATATTTAAAAAGCGTCCTATTTAAAGCGCCGAGTCAGCGATTTTGTGGTAGTTTTTGAGCTTTAACAAAGTCTTAGCGCTTTAAAATCTAACGCCTTTTTTATATATTTTTTCTTCTAGTCTAGAGTTTTTTTGCAGACAATAAATTCATAAAAAGTGGACGAAGTAACTGGAAGTGAAACATAGCATTTAATAATAAAAAAACTGCAACAACAACAACCATGTCGGAAAAATATTTCTTATAGATTATAATATACTGAGCCTCGACAGTGACATGTTACACAATAAAAACGTGGTTCCTATTGAACATTTTTCGACAGTCACTATGCAGAAATAATATTTATGGAAATAATTAATGTGAGTGAATATTTTGATAAATTGCGAACAGTTTGTGTGATAGAAATCCCTATGTATTGTACCCAATATCGATATGTTCTAGCAAACTACGTAGCGTAGTTTCGTGCCGTTTTCCTGCGTACTTGTGCTCCTGACTTGGCTCTGATCGTAACGCGCTTTCCGGTATCCGTACTTGCAATGTCCCGAAATACTGGAAGGCATAATACATCCTATTCTTAAAAATGACTCAGATCTCTCCAACTATCGCCCAATAACCTCCTTATTCTCCAAAACAATGGAATCCATTATTGCGGCCAGCTTCTGAAATATGAGGGCCACAAGCTGATTAGCTATTGTCAGTGAGGTTCGTTGTCGCTCAGCTGGTAACGTTCTCGTTTAACTACATAAAAGGGTGGGGGCAATTGAACCTAAGGGAAAAGCGGTAACTTAGGACATAGAGAAAGACTTCGATCGAGTGTAGAACAGAGCGCTACATTTGAAGCTCAGCCTATGGGCTCCCTGGGAAATTGTGCAATTGGGTTTCAATCTCGCTGATCGGAGCACCAAGGTTGTCATTGATGGAGTATGTTCCGACCTCAAACTCGTGAGCGTTGAGTGCGTCAATTATTTGTTGCAAGTGTGCAAACTTATGTCCGAGCCGAAACTGCACTACGTGGAGTCTCGGACTGGGTTCGACTAACTCTAGTCCAATTCAAGACTTCTAGGATTATCAGACGTAAGACAACTAACGCCTACCCCCAGCTTTGCAGTCCCTTTTTGGAACTTTTTAGCATTACGTGAACTTTCCCCTTTAGTCGAATTTCTTCGGATTGTGACACAGACGCTTGGTCTCGTTGCTGGCGATAAAACCTTTTCAATTGTTCAACAAGTGGTTTTAGACAACGTAAATAGCTCAGTGGCATTTCCCCTCTATTGGTCTTGTCAAATTTTTATAATAAGTACCAAATTGACCAGAAAAAAATCCCTATATAATAAAAGCTTACGTCACTTCTCGTGTTCACACGTCGCATGAATTGGTGCTTCAAATAGGCTGGACGGCGCATTGGCAACGCTCGAGTACAAAGTCCCAAAGGTCAAAGGGGTACACAAAAAAAGTTTTGTTTCTACCCTCAATGTTGAAGGAACAGCAAAAATATTTGAAAAAATACTATAAGAAGTTAAATTCTAACCGACTATCGTGGGCTCGTTAGCTCAGCAATTAGGGTACCCATTTAACTGTTAATAATGTTGGGTATGTTATAGAAATAGTTCTAACATGTGGTAATTAAATACGTAAAAGTAACGGTGAACCTAACATAAGCCCAATCCTAGCTATCGACATCATCGCATAATATAAATAAAAATAATTATGAAATTTTAATTTCGATTCAACTTTTAAATTTAGCCTTTATTTATGTAATAATATTAAATTAATTAAGTGTAATTACTCATGGGCTCGTTAGCTCAGTGGTAAGAGCACCCATTTGATTGTCAATAGTGGAGGTCGGGGGTTCAATTCCCTCACGGGCTGATCTTAATTTTGCTTCAAATTACTGAACTGATATTTTTTATTTATTTTTAAGCTATAGAAATATTAGTAAATACGAAAAAAACGGTGACTCTAAAAAGAAAATAAACAATAGTAGTCCATATATTTTTTAATATCAGCTTAAGCTCAATTTTGGTTTAAAAATTTAATAATGTTAGCTTCTAATATTTATTTAATTAAATTCTAAACATTTTATGAAACATATTCTTAAGAATCTTGCTACATGTGCGCATGTGCAAAAGTTATTCATTTGACTCGTTCGGTTGTTTACGAATTGTTCCGAATTGACTCGACCATCTCCCCGAAGTGGGATGGTCGAGTCGGAGGAGGGAGTTGTGATTATAAAAGAGGTTGTGACACATGCGCACGGGCTTTTTCTTTGTACAAGTTTGAAGTTATACAGTTCACGTTAAATCAGTGAAGTAAATTAAAGTGAATTAACTAATCATTGAAGTGTTTAATTTCCTACCCTAAGAACTAGATCAACTACCGCTAACAATAATTTCAATGAAAACCTTGAATTTCGATGTTATTAACATATTACACTTTGCCTATGTTTTAAGGGCCAAAAGGGCCGAGTTCTTATGAAACCTGTTATCAAAAAAATATATTATATATCTATTACACACTTAAACAGAAATTCCTATGTATGATTTTGAGCCACTGCCTGTACTGCTTTATGAAACTTCGAGTTCCTACTTAGAAATAACGACTTTAGCGTTTAACCGAACAATAAGACATAATTTAAAGTTTAAAATCAAAGTTGTGGTATGAATCTTAATAGAGAATTTATTTGCGACACAAAAATCTATATTTTGATCTAATACAAAAATAATTTCAGCCCGTGAGGGATTTGAACCCCCGACCTCCACTATTGACAATTAAATGGGTGCTCTTACCGCTGAGCTAACGAGCCCTTGTCTTAACACACTCAATTTACCTTTGATATTGTTTTTGTAACATAAGTCAAAATCCAATAATGAAGGTAGTAATGAAAAAACTACGTTATACAAACACGTAGATGGTAACCCATGTATTATTATTATTTTACAACGTAGCACTTGTAAGTGGGCTTGATGAATATTTTATTTACATGAAACTGAATATGATATATCAATTTCAAAAATACCAATCCCTTTTGACCAAAACCTTATACTGATAAGCTTTCGAAATTTCATTTTTTTCTTTCTTTCTCAAGTTTCGCGATCCCATACATATCGAAATACAAAAGAATTGTGTTAGTTTGAATCGAATGTCGTTGAAACTCGAAACGGTGACAGGCGTTGTAAATTAGCATTAAAAAATGGAATATCTTACATTAAAAACTACTAATACCAATAATAGCGAATCTCATGCCTTTTATAAAAATCGTATATTATAAAATTAAATATTTACGAGATTTTAGTAACTTTTGCCTTTATTTAGGCAAGAATAATAAATTAGGCTAATTAAATGTAATTTACTCATGGGCTCGTTAGCTCAGCGGTAAGAGCACCCATTTAATTGTCAATAGTGGGGGTCGGGGGTTCAAATCCCTCACGAGCTGATCTATATTTTGCTTCAAATTACTGTGTGAAACAAAACATTTTATGAAATTTTTTGTCCAATTTTTTTTTAATATTAGTTATTAAAACAGTAAATTGTTGTTTTCTTTAATACCAAGTTTAAACATGGTTCATTGAATAAATAAAATTCTTTTTATTTGATATTAATTTATTATATATTACGCATATAGCTCACAGCGACTACAATTCTAATGGAAGATAACAATATGATCTACGTTAGATTAGCAACTTCATACATTAAATAAAACCTTGTTATCCATTACTAAATGAAAACAGAACCAATTTGGTGAGACCTTATGATCATTCCGGTCTCGCCTCTAGTCTTTCAAATAATAAAATCTAACGCAGACCACATAGTACAATATTGAATTATATCTAATGCAGACAACAAATTTGTATCCTATCGAACCACTTTCACCGGCCCGACTCAATGGCAACATTTACAATTTTTACTTTCGCTCTGCATACAAAGGTTAGATCAGGGCATAAATATAACTACTTTCTGTGTGTCAAATTATAACCACACATTGGTGCCATTGAATTAATCGGTGGGTATTCCGGGCCAATATTAGTAGAATACAAGTAACATTTATAATTTCCCTTTAACAAAAATGTCATCTCCCAGCCAGATTACACTTTTACTTCTAGATTCTTTTATGATAGATAACCGATCAACATACAGATATCAATACGAAAGAAATGCGTAACTGACTTACTGTGAATAAAACTAGATGGCGGTAAAACCAAATTGAAATATAAGTTATCTACTCGCAAATAATCTCGCTGTTATTAAAAAGCCTTTGTTAGAAAAACTACGATTTTATTTACGTTTTATCTCTCAGCCTCGTTACGCATTTCACACGCTCACGAAAATAACACTTAAAACTATGAAAATTACATTAAATACAATTTCAATTAGCAACAGATCCATTGTCTACATAATTTTCTTCGCTATAATATAATCAATATGTGTTAAACATGTATACATTTACAAATAAATAGTGAAATTCTATAGAACAGTTATTTTTCTAGTTTTTTATATTGCCTATAAGCTGGTCGTTGTTAGATTTTTCAAATGATTCACAATACGCTCACGAAATTGTTTAATTGAAAATCGCGAAATCTATTCGTATTTGTATGCAATTTCTGCTTTAATTATGAATTTGATAGTTAAATTAAATTTATAAAAAATCCGTTTACATTTTCAACGATTTGTTATCCAATTGTTTTAATATTTTTCTGTTTATTTTTAAAAATCTAACAACGAAAAGCGCTACCAATAAATAAATTAAATTTTATGTGAATATAAAATATACTTAACAATTGCGAATAGCAACGAAACTTAGCCTACAGATATTTCTATTAAAACACACTCACGTAAAAATACTCAAAGAATTCGAGCTCTCGTAGAAAAGATCCTAAACAGTAAGGCTTTTTGCACACGAGTCATGTATTCATCATTCAATAATACCTCAATCTCAAACTGAAAGTATATTAATGCAAAGTTATTCGAGACGTTGCTAACAGGTTATTAACTAGAAGTTATTATAACTGACTTTATGAGTTAAAGGTAAAAATTTATATATGATATTACTAAAGAGATCGTGAGAATACTTGTTAAAAGTCAATACAGAATTCAATATATATATATATATATATATATATATATATATATTACAATTTACACGACTCGTGCGCATAGCGTCAAGAAAGGTATTTTAGTGCAAGTTTAAAATTTAATAACAACGTGGCCTATTAAACCGCACTCAACAGTAAATGATATACCCTGTTCAGAAGACATTGTATACTTTAAAAAATTGTCCTCAGCCTTTTTCAGTGATATCGTTTGTTTTTAATTGCACAGACACAAGGTGACATAAACCAAAATCAAGAAATATTGGTTTCATATTTTAATAGAAATTTGGCCAATTATCTGATTGAACTTATCTCTGTTAATAACAATTTTGTTTATGCCACCTCCAAGTTGAGTTAAAATTCCACTGTCTGTGTGTGTATATCTAATTCGCTAAGGGATCTATTAAATACAGGGTCTTGAAAAGAAATAAATACTCTGGTAGACGGATATAGATGACATTTAACTTACAACTAAGAAATGGTAATTTGGGGTCTCAACAAATTCATACTAAATTGTCCAAATATTAGTACATAATATTTACAAAGCAGAATTAAACATGTTTTTAAAATAAACTTAATATGTGTTATTTATTATGTTACATCTAAATACTGAAAAATAAATTGCCATACTATGCTATACAATATTACGCTAAGACGTGCACGTCGCCGCGTATACATGTCGTATACGCGTTCTGTGTACACATTACGAATTAATACTTTTAATAGCCCCTACAAACATTTATATGTAATGATGGCACGAGATCATATCATGAATACCATAACTTTTGATGAGACCCCATACGTAAGTCGCTAATTTTACTAAAACGATATTTCGAGGATTATTTAGTTATGCTAAATTGAGATCCTTACTAAGAACCTCACTTGAAATTCTTATCTATTTTGCCCCAATTCTTACCAAAAGTATGTCGAAATCTATTAGATTTATTTATTGCATTGTAATATTACGCATTAGCTAATTCTTAGTATTGCACAACTTCATACGAAATCAGACGTTTCCTAAATAATTCTTTGCATTTGAAGTAAAGATCTCAAGTCAACGCGTACACTATAGCAACAGATATATAAATAGAATATCAAGAGAAAAAATAAATGCTTAACAGATCAAAGTTAAATAGCAAAGTCCCATTTAGTTCAAACTACGATTATATACACTTAAAAACGACACTAGAGCCAAATTTCATAAACGCTTTACTTCACGATGAACACGACCCTAATAAATAATCAGTGATACCGGCGTTTAAGAAACCGAAGTATCAAAAGACATCCTAAGTAAATTAGTTAAAGATTATTTTCATCATATTGTCTTATGCTATACGATTGTAGGACAGACATTGAAGGATTTACTATTAATTCATTCGCAATAACGACAATTACAGGATTAAGAATTAAAGTACGGTCGGCAAAATTTCTTAAAAGCGTTAAAGGTTTTACGTCTTAAAACAGCGTGAAAATTTCACAGTGGGACGTTAACAGAAACTATGGCAGTTTATTTGCTTTTCTAAACCGGCAAGAATATATCAGCCTTTTACTTTTGTTATTGCGTTTCTATGACGTGTGCTTAATGCTTCTTAAATTTCACACTTAGGGAGCGTTCAAGTATTACGTCACGCAATTTTTGGAGATTCTTGGACCCTCCAAGAAACGCACCGTAACGTTTTTTGTATCCAATAGTAAAACGTTTCGTAATCACCCCCAGGTGACTTGTATACCTTAATGGTAAGTCCATCATGTTGTGTAAAGTACTAGAAAGTCGAAAATAATAATATCAATCACACGTAATTCAATCCCCGCCCCGCATCGTAACGTTTTAAAAGATGACCCTCCCTACCCCCAATTTGTTACGCAATACTTGAACGCTTCCTAAACAGACATTATACAATTATCTAATACATAACAATATTTAGATAATAAATATATAGTAGATACTTTTGACACCTTGAGAAGTCACTACAATAGGATTGAACCCACAATGTTATTATGAAACTAAATTTTAAACAGCTGAATATAATTAGAAAAAGGCTTGTACCGAAGATAGTACTTGTTATAATTTTGCCGACCGTACATACTAAGGGATTTCTAAAGATAAAATGTAGAATCGATATTCCGCTATGCAGGACTCAAAAACACTTATACTACAATAAATTATTTACAAACATAGGTGGGATGATATTAACCTAGTTCACTAATTTATTTCAAGAAAAGAACTTTATATAATTACCAGGAACATTAAAGGTTCGAAAAAATATTCGAGCT
Source organism: Pieris brassicae (assembly GCF_905147105.1). Taxonomy (NCBI): domain Eukaryota; kingdom Metazoa; phylum Arthropoda; class Insecta; order Lepidoptera; family Pieridae; genus Pieris; species Pieris brassicae. The sequence continues at coordinate 6,665,882 of NC_059670.1, forward strand.
ACCAAAGAACTAAGTTTAATATTAATATAATTAATAATTTAAAACACATGACAATATCGAAGAAAATTATAAACATTAAAAATGTTGATATAAAATGCTAATCTTATCAAAACATCTGCCAAATAGCAGAAAACAGCGACCATTATTTTTTGTATATTCAATGATGATACTATGAATGCGTGAGTGTACTACACTTATATTATTATATAAAACATTGTAAAACTGTAAAAGATTTTTTTTTTCTGCAATAATCTTTGGAATAAAATTACGAAACGTTCTAACCCAAATCGCAAATTAAACACTCAGTTGCATTTAACAGAACATTGACAGATTAATATTAACAGTGAAACCTAAAATTGTTCATATTATCTTGTCATCGCAAACTGATCCAATATTATTAAATTTTTGGACCTAGCCAAAGTTAAATATAATTTAACCAGTATTCTTGCAAAACTCTAAAAATATAACATATAAAACTGGTATTAATTACTTGAGAAACACAAATATAAGAATACATCAACAAAATTAAATACCAATAAACTGTTGAACTGAAAGCCTAAAAGAAGTCCTGCAGGCGAAATACCGATAGTTCAGTTCAGTTGTGCCGCGGCAGCGACACGTAAGCTGGCTCGGGGTCGCGCAGCAGCAGAGGCAGAGTGCGCTTGCGCACGGCCGCGTACAGCGGGCCACCGCCCGCCGGTCCAGCGTCTCATGTTTGTAGCGCCGTGTTTATTTCGCGGTGGATGGTTGACTGGAATTCGAATTTGACATTTTTTTTTCCTGACGAGCTGGTTGGCAGTATGTCACCATATATTTTTTTGGTAAATTCTATACGAACATAAGAACTGGAAGTTTTGATTAACAAAATATATTGTTTTCGCAATACATTTATAAAATATGTGCACTGATAACAATATTACCATTTATTGTTAGGTTTAAGTTTTCAATTAATTATTATTTAAAATAGACATTTGCAATGGGATACAAAAATAATCCATTCCAGCCAATGAACTTGTTTCTAGGTCATGTCAAATGTCAAAATAAATTTAAAAAAAAACAATCCTTACCAATTCCTCAATCTGGCGCGAAAGCCGATTGTTAAGCTCTTGAACGACCTGCCTTTGTCCGTCCTGTGCAGCCAGAGCCAACTCCAGTTGGCTGTGTGCCATTTTCGCTTCTGCATCCTGTAACATGTGGGAAAATACAGATAGATTTAAATCACCGTTAATTTTTAAATAGTTTCATATGTGATCATTTTCTAATAATATCTAAATATAATTATAAAGGCAACCACAGAACGTATTTAACTTATACAAAGTGACTGTTTCGAGGACAATTTAACATTTTTTGAACAATTCAAATACGATTACAAATTTAATAAAGTTATTTAGTTTAGTTACTTGTATATAAGGATTTATAATTATGCTTATCAAAGTATTTGAACCAATGTTCAATACATCCTTAAAGAAACCACATAGGACCAAAATACAATATGTATTTAAAAAAAATATAACATATATTTATAGGCTTTACCTGTTCACTTTTCTTAGACTTCATGATTTGTGCCAACTCTTCATTCTTCTGTGCCAACTCCGCTTCTAACTGGGCGACGCGCTGTCGCATCTGCTCGACTTCATTCGCATCACCGCCTGAAAATATTTTTAAATACTTTAAAATCTGATTGTAATGTTTAAAAATATAATTTATACCAAAAACCAAAGACTGATGATGACTGAAAATGTAGTCTCTATTACTTGTGTGTCGTATTTATTTTACGTTTGACGAACTTAAGGTAAATTTTACCATTTTCACTCGATCTTTTTAGCTGTTCATGTCGTAGGTACATACAATAAAACAGTTTCTCGTTTTCAAAGGACATTTAAAAAGGAATGATAGTCGTTTGTTTGGATTGCTTGCGTCTTACTTCGAAATAACTACACCATCCTAAACATGAATTATGAACTTTAACAATAAGTAACTTATTCGACAAAATGGAAACCAAATTGTACAAAAAATTGTGACTTTATAGATTATCGCATGAGAGATATTCCACAAGATATGTTAGACCCATAGGCTCACCTTTTCCAGCATACTGTCTCGCTCTAGCTACTTCCTCCCTATATTGGTGGAGTTGTCGTTTCCATTCGTCGACATTGGCCGTGCTCTCCTGCAACGCGGCAGTCAGCCTCAAGTTGTTGCTTTTCAGGGTTGCCAGTTCAATTTCCCACTTCTTTGCATTTCCGGAACTGTAATGCACATAAAATATATAAAACTCATCATATAGCCCAATTTATTTATAGGCAAATTCAAACAAATTTTAACCATAATCAAAGCAATGGGTAGATGACAAGATTTTACAAGGATAATAAACATATCGATAGAGCAGTGCGACTCTCATCCCTAAGGTCGTAGGTTCGATCCCCGGCTGTGTACCGATGGACTTTCTTTTTATATGCGTATTTAACATTCAAACGGCAAAGGAAAACATCGTAAGGAAACCACAAAAAGCCGACGACGTGCGTTTATTTTACGTCACGAATTTTATACCAAATAATAAATTTAATACGGGCACGGTGACCACGCACGGTGAAAATCACACGAAACGTCGGAAAAAAATTAAAATTTAGAATTATGTAAATAATTATAAGTTTTTAATAATAATACATAGCTTTAATCCGTTCCAAAATTGTTTTTCTTAATGTGTTAAAGCTATTTTAACAAAAGACGATACTAAATTTAATACTTCCACCAAAAACTTCATGTAGTTAACATAGATGATCGAAAAATATTCGATTTATAATTAGTAGCGCTACAACACTGTCTTATACACAAATAGTCCGTGAAAGACATGTGCCGGTTCACCATAATGGTTAAATTGCATACAAAGAAAGAAAATCCTTTTGACGTACAGGAAGGATTCAAACCCACTCCCATTACGAGGATAGCACTCTTACGCTGTACTAACACCATTCATGTAATAAGAAATCAAAGCTAACCTATTTTTAAATTACGACAATTGTTAAAACTCATCACTTTGGTCAAGTGTGAAAACTTTCGTTCGCAATATGTATCGTTGCGTAACGTTTACGCGAGTTAGGCACGTAATCATTACGATGTTAACGTTAATAAAAAATATCGTTCCGTCATTTTATTTAAATTCATGAATCAACAGTTTTCATAGATCAAGTGATCATTCAGAACCTTATTTAAATATATTTTGTGTCTTAAACAAAGCGAAACGTAAATGAAAAGAAGCACACGTAGCGCTTAAGCTTTGAAAAAAAGCTTTTTCTGGAAGATAATATAAGTAGTAAGATACCAATAAATGCCTTATGTTAATAAAGTCAAGGGACGAAATGTCATAAGATTTATAATTTACACAATACGTTTGTCCTTGGTACATTTTCGATTCCACACACATATAGCAGAAATATGTCGGCCCATTACACTGCAGTACTTTAGCATAATAATAATAATCAAGGAAATTGAGAACAATATAAAACTTACATGAAAACTTATGAACTTAATAATTATATTAAGACTTATGAACCTTCGCTAGAGTAGACTTAATAACTTGAAAAAAAAACACGAATGAAAAAGCCCGCACACTATACTGTATCGTAATAGTCTAAGTTTTGAATATAAGTTGGAATACCGTTAAGAATGGGCCTGCATTTTCTATTGCAGAATGTTAACAATTTCATTTACAACATATGCAATTAGCCAATATTACATAACTTGCAACAGTTTGATTATAGCCCTTTTTGTTATAGACATAAGAACGAAAATCGTTTCTTTAAAATCGAGTGCGTGCCCATCTCGAATAAGAATCTCGATTGTCGAATTTATTGTTCATTGCTCTGATTCTTTTTAAAGCATTGATATAATCGGTTAACTGCTTTTGCAACTGTTAAGAAACTGTATGAAATGAATATAAAAGGCCCACCTGAAAAATATACCTAGACACGGCATTAACAAAATATTAAAATCTATGTTCCTATAACATATCAACGTCCAACAGGCGTTACAAAATGCCTCATTACTCGCTATAATAGTTATGATGCAATTTTGTTACAAGATAAAAATTGCTGCTAATCATTGAAAACTACGGAAAACAGATCGTAATATGGATTCCAATTATAATTTTATATAAGTTATTATTCGCACACTCCATCCACTCGTATATTAAGTAAAAACAAGTTTTATAAAGAATTTGCCTTTCGTACCAAAATAAATATCATGGTTAAAAAGATCTACCATGATAGTCCTGTAGTTATTGCAACCTTTCGGTTCGCACGGTACTAAATTTAGCCATTAGCTATAAACACAGCAAAACTGAGAAAACAACAAAAGGCTAATGTAAAGATTAAAACATAATTATTAAAAAATGACAATTATAACCACAATAACAATATTTCTCAAATAAAAATTATTTTTATTACTGTAGAATTCTTGATTAGAAGACTATTTATAATGAAATATTTACCAACTATAATTTGTACGTCAGTACTAAACTATGCTGGTTCAATTTACATAATTCTTTCGTCTCTTGGGGTGAAACGAGTAAAGCATAATAATCGAACTTGAGAAAGTGTTTGTAGATTTCTTCCATAATACGATTAATAAACAGTTTTTAAAAAGTCTTTAATGTTTGTTCCGTTTCAAAAACCTATTTTGTAATCCGGAGATACAATTCCGGACGAGAGAAATATATACATAATACAACATTTTGTGTTGCTACGCACTAGGCTGGCCCCCAAACCAACATGCAGTCGTAAACTTGAATCTAGTTCCATGCTGTCGTGAACAAAAACTACTGCTTCTACTAACTGTAGTTATAATTATAGATGTTAAATAATCTTGACAAGTAAGTAGTAAGATTTTGTTTTCGATATATTTGTATACCTACGCCTTATCGAGTGTTATCGGTTATATTGGAGATCCAAAAACACATGCGCATATAACAATCGGGACGTGCTAATATATAGAATTCTTTAAATATGTTAAGATTCAGGATATGCGAATGCTCCTTTCACCTCTCGCAGTCTGCTTTGACAACGTGAAAGGTCTAAAAAGGAAGCCATTTTGTTTACGAATTTATATGTACATCATGTCCATAGAAATCTCATCAAAATGATATCGTTCAGCGATTAAAATAAGATTTAATTATAATCAGACCATAACCGATTACTTCCACAACGCCGGCGCTGAATTTAATTATTCCGGCATAATCGTTCAACATCCATCATATTTGGACCGTATTGGAAGCATTATTGGAAAACCCCACTTCTGCAATTTCCACGTTATTACTGTATTAGATCGTCGAATGTTTTAGACGTAATTTTTGTAAGATTGGTATTAGTAGGGGAGCCCACGATTCTAAATGGGGATTAACTCGAGCATCGTAGAGACCTGTTGAGTTGAGTTGTAAAGCTTGGATAATAAGTTTTTTTTTAGAAATAAAGTATACCTTTTCATCGGTGGGGCGACTTTTCAGCGGCTATAGACTGTCAAAAATGTAAAAAAAAACTGTGCTATGGACATACTCGAGCGCGTCAGATATTGATAGTATTCTAGTCCTACGTATTTTAATTAATGTACGTATGTTAATCTGATCGTTTGCTTGGTCGTACGTAAGGGTTGAAAATGAACAAATAATAAAGTGGGGCGTCAGATTTTCTTAGGTTAGGCTAAGTAAACCTAAAAAAACGATTAATAATCTGTCGATTTGGATGTGACGCAAACTCGCGGTCGCCATTTTGACATACTCAAGCGCGTCAGATTAAGATATTTATGGTTCATCTTTATCTCCTAGAGGTGATGTCTCATAATATGACGATTATCTGGAGGGATTCCCATAATCTGATAATTTATTATTTGGTTGATAATCTCAGGAAATAGCAAAAGGTTTATGTTGTCGTTGAACAACTATTATATATTTTACGTATTTTTCTTACTGCGGCTTGTAGAAATCGACAGATTTTATTTTTCGTCATCCTTGAATTATTTCCTTCAAAATAAACATCAGCCGTACTCGAGAATGTGGAGATGACGCTTTTTTTACACTTTGCAGCCCTTCCCTTTCTTTAAGTCACTTGCAAATTGTCATATTAGGGAAATACACACAGCATGTAATTAACTCACCCTACTTTATACTGACGCGCTCGAGAATATCCGATAATTTTATTTTTTTACTAATCTGATCCTTTATCCTTGGCAGGCCATATATATGGGGCTCATAATTGGTGGAGGTACTTTACTGGGTACAACGTATCCCTCTTTATATTAATCTGCCATGCTATAGTAAATACCGAAATCTCCGTTTGGTTTACTATAAGATAGAATAAATCATATCATACTTAGAGCTTAACCTGGGCTCTGATTCTTACCCTATAAGTTCTAGCGAGTTAAAATTTTATCACAAATAATATTCCTTTATTGGAAAAACCATGAACCACATTGTAATATAATCGTTATTAAAACAAGAAGTCGATATATATAAATCGGCTTTTATAGCCAACATTAGGGCTGAACGTTTCAATTAATAAGCATTAATAAAAGTTATTGTCGCGTAGGTGTTGCTTCAGTAATAATTAAGACATTTTACTGCTTCCTAGCGAGTAGACCACTTCAACATTATCCGACACGTTAGTCGTCTTGCGACGCTTTGTTATCGACGCATCCTGAGTTATTCTGATTATGTAATACGCATAGATCCAGAAATTTTAGAAAAACTTATCGTGACTGGCAGAGTGGAATTCACCAGACTTTGCGGCCGATCCTCTATTCGCTGGACCAATCAAATAAAGGCCCTTACCATCACCCAAAGACACGGCGCAACTAACACCTTCAGAAACAAATAGCGCGACTGAAGAAGTCGATAATCAATATCTAATTGTTATATTGCTAAATAAATTGAACAGGAACTATCCTGTACAGGAATATGTGATATGAGGAACAAGTATCTCTTTTCTCTATGCTAGAAAATGTATGACCATGGTCTATGGGAACAATGTAACGAAAACCCATATGTCTATATCGGGAACTAACACGGCTGGCCATTGCAGAGATTTCGCTAAAACAAAAGACAGCGATTATTTATTTTATTTTTCAGTCACAGACCAAATGCACCTTAAGTAAAAATTGTGTGAGAATACACACTACTTAACGCTTCATAGACAAGAGTTAAATTCAACCTGACTAGGATTAGTGAAGCCAGCCATTTATATTGTTCTTGCTTCTAAGGTGTGTAAGACAACGCTTCCGATATTTAATTAGTAATCGTGTCGAATTTAATAAAAACTGTTTTAGCAAATTACCACCAAGTGCCATTATTAGGCGTTGCGCTATATTCAGGACTGTATAGTTTTTTGCAATATCACTCATGCGTTATAAAATATTATACACCAGTTATACTATCAGATTTTACGTTAATTTTATTATCGGTAATTAAGTAATTTCAGTTACTCGGTCCGGTGGTTAAGTAATTATCGTAACTTTGTTTTGTAAACGCAAAGTTTCTATCAACAAACATTGTTATTGCTAATCCCTAAGGTAAAAAATTGGGGCACGGGGCAGTTGTTATACAACTTCTATCTAAGATAACCAGGTTTATGAATAATTGTCATTCTAGAAATCGCGCTACGCTTTCTCGAAAACTCCATTTACATCTGTATGAATGTTTTTTTTTTAAATTCGTCTAGAACAGATTTATTTAAATTTTTGGCTTCGATATTGCCTTCACTCAAAGAAAGTTGAAACTTTCTATTTAGATTAAAATTCTATTAAGTTTTACAGTATTAACACTTTATATAATTTTTAAACAAAACAAGTTTATGTGCAAAACAAGTATCGCTACAATATGAGCCTCAGATTTTTGTATCGGTTTCGAGATCATTCGTTTTTTTTCAATATACAAGTAGGTGTGCCTTCTGTCTGACGCACGCAGTCGACATTTTGGGTCCAAGGAATATCGTACGAGTGAATGTGCAGAGCCGTGGTTCGAACCTACGGCCTTAAGTTCGAGTTGTACGCTTAAGCCACTAGGCCAACAATGCTCCAATTATGTATGTGAAAGGGAGCAAAAATAAGCCTAAAAGCTTAAACACAAAGTGAATTTACTAGGCTATTAACAAAACATAAAATTCTATTTATTAATCTGAAAATCCTAAATTTTAATACGACACATGTTTCTTCGATTAACAAAGCAAAAACGCCTTTCATTGTACGAAATACGATTTAGAATGAATTGATATATTTCGAATCCCCGATTGGCATATAAAAGTAGGGATTTATACATGCGTATAAGCAGACAGTGGTGTGAATATAATTTACTTTCATAAGTGAACCATAGTTGGGAAGTGAATTTATCGTGTCCACAAAAATATGGAAATTTTCGTGAGTAAACTTCTAAATTCAAACATATTCGAAAATATATTTTTTTTAAAAAGCAAATGACCATTGAAGAAAAACTATTTTTCTAATTTTAAGATTCCAATTTCTAATATTATTTAAATTTAAATTATACATATTTCGATATGGCCAAACCGTAAAATTGGATTTCATATTACTTCATGAACACGGTAATGTTATATGTATTAACATAATCGTATCACGACCACGGACGTATAACATTATGCCCCTTCATATTACCTGTATATATAATTTACGTAAGTATCTGTAATCGAAAACATACGAATTATATTTTGATTTTAGTATCACATAATATTTCATTATATATATATATTGTTCAATTAACGTTTTAAGGCTTTGCAGCACTATGTTCCATAATTTAGTTTTTATTCGTTACCATTTATCACATAAAAATTTATCTTATTACTATACATCGTCCCCAATATGCGTGTTTGTATAAATATGAAAGATCTACGTATAACACAAACTAAGTGTATTTCGAAACGTTAGTCATGAAACGATTTATTTTAATGTAATACTGAATCTCTCGTAAGATATGTCAGCAAAAATCATCAACAAGAAAATATAAGTTGACATAGTGGTACTTTCCTTCGTTCCTAATTGGGCTCTAGTCATGTGTGCCTTTGCAATTTATTTCGAGATTTTCACCATATACACCAGCAATATTTCGTTGGCAACATATATGTCAAATAAAACGGGTTAATATATTATAATCAGCGGGCACTATTATGATTAGGTACACGGGGAGTTAATCCAAACAATTCAATGTAGTCTGTAGCGTAAAAAGATTTTGTTAATTTGGTTTTATAGCTTTGCTTATTTGTAATATTCGGAAGTGGCATCGCGTTGATACGCACGCGTTCTGGCGTCACTAATTGACGGAATAACCAATTAATTCACTATACATCGCCTGACGGCAGCTGACATATTTTACTTCCGTATGCAACATTGTACTGGGCGTACTCAAATACGTGTATATAAATTATTTAAAAATAGAGAATATTTATAAAATTAAGAATGTTTTTTGAAGACCCATAAATAAACTCAGGAAAATAAGGTATTGATGTAGAATGTTTGTTTGTATGCGTAGGTTTATGCGGCTGACAACACGGTCCAAAACTTCCTTCCTTTGCTTCCCCATTTCTTAAATCTATATTCAAAGTTCGTTGTAACCCCCTTCATTATAATAAATCAGTCCTGAACAATTTGATACAAAGAGATAAAAGGGTACTATTGTGATTAGGTATACGTTACTTTAGACAAGAAAGTTAACAGGAAAACCTTTAGAAAATCATATAAACTCAAACTCAAAATATATTTATTCATATAGGTAAACAAGTATACTTATGAACGTCAAAAAGAAGTGAAATTAATTGTAAATTTACATTTACTTACTATAGATATTAGAAAACGATTCTGAAAAGTTCTTTGGCCCGTACTACTCAAAAACAATCCTATAAAGAAGTCTTAGGTAGGAAATCTTTTTGTGTCCTGTTTTTTTATATTTAATATCGAATCAGTGCGTTTATGATATCGTCAAAGATGTCAAGTGAAATGGCGTAACGCACGCAAATAGGAAATAAACATTTGACGAGGAAACAGGTCGTTAAACATTTTAGTGCTTTGTATAATGGAACTCAAAATCCATACATAATTCAATTGAGTTTTGCCATTAGGAACGCTTGAAATGATTTAAAAATGTTTTTAAAAATCATCTCGCAATTATTTCATCATTAACATATTTTATATAAATCAATTTATATTATAATTAGAATTTTTTTTAATAATTATTTGTAATTTCAATATTTCATGATATGTTTTAAAATCTACTTACTGTATGTATCTCGTTAACAATTTTCAAATAATTTCTTTGTAAAAACGTAATACAGTGAGCAATTCAATTTTAAATATTCAAATTATATATTATATATGTTCTACATAGCCCTATAGAATTTTTGTAAGGCTAAGGTGGGACATGGCTCAAAAACGGTTGGGAAACACTGATTTAGCGTTTAAATATAAATAGTATATCGTTAAGTGACAAACCCAGCTAAGTTTCAAAGAGATACAGTTGTTGTAGTATGAAGCAGTTTTCCCTATCAATCATTACAAAAAAATTACATAAGTAATCAATAACACTTAAGCGTTAAGTTTCGCACGAGAGCGTAAACTTTCGCGTTAAATTATGCAACGTCATCGTCGTAGCTAGATCATCCGACTCAATGATAATCATTTACGATTTTTTTTTATTGCGCAGTAAAATAGGATGTTATGTATAAGTAAGAGTAGTGTTGGTGTCCTGGCTTCAGCCTGCGACTCTAATTCCTGAGGGTGGAGGTTCGATCTGTGCACCCATGCATTTTCTTTCTATGTGCGCATTTAATATTCGCTCGAACGGTGAAGGAAAACATCGTGATGAAACCGACTTACCTTAAACCCAAAAAGCCGACGGCGTGTGTCAGGCACAGGCGGGTGATCATCGTGTTGTAGCGCCACTAATTAATTTGTTATGTATATATAACATTTCTGAACTGTGGTTCAAAGAAATTAATGAATTGTAAAGTGAATCATTTATTTTTAATTTAAATCACGACATAAAAAAATCGCCAATTACGTCTAGCGTAGAAATGGCAACATCTACCTCAATGTATAAATATTTATTCTTAACAGAAATCATTACCAATTTTCGTGCTCTTGGCGTCTGCGCTGGCACAATATGAAGGTTACGGACTAGAAGGGCATGGCTTAGACCAAGGTATCGAAGGTTACGAAGGGTATCACAGGCCCCTGGTGCATCATCAGATACTGGAGCACCATAACGAAGACTATGACGTAGATTATCATGTAAGCGAAATTCGCTGATTAAATCACTTAAGGAAGATTTTTTTTACTGTGTCTTACGAGCAAAGACAATATTAGTTAGTAATATCTAAATTTTAAAATCGTTACTCAGTTTATTAGCCAAAAGGTCTTGTAATCAATTCTCATGGCTTTTTGCCATTTAGCAGTCTAGAAACTAGATGATCTTAATCAATATTCTTAAAAATTAAACATTAAAGTACGGTTTTTAATTCGCAGGCGCACCCAAAATACTCGTTCGACTATTCTGTAAAGGATCCACACACTGGTGATGAAAAGGAACACTGGGAGACAAGAGATGGGGACAAAGTTAAAGGTATAAACATATTTTCTTTTTTTATATAACTGGGGAAAAACAAGCACAAGGCTCAACTGACTTTAAGTGATACCTCCCGCCGCCCACATTGTCAGAAGTGCGTAATTTTGACCTTAAAATCTAGTAACTTCTTACAACTTGTGTCTAATGCCATCTAGTAGAATTAAGGCGTAATATAAACAACTTTTAGGCTCCTACACTTTAATGGAAACCGACGGAACTAAACGCGTAGTGGAATACGAAGCGGACGACAAAAACGGTTTCAACGCGGTTGTGCACAGAATTGGTCACCCGAAGGCCGAGGAAGAATATAAAATAGCAAAACCAGTATATGAACCTCAGTATCAGGAGGAATACCAGGCGTATGACGGAGGGTTTGAGCCCATCGACGGATACGATCATAGACATTGAGACAGTATAAGCTATGGTTTCATTTCCCTTGTCTATTCTTAAGCATTGGGAGGGTATCGGAGCTAACTTCGCGTCTGTGAATACTTGAATGAGTATACATTTTAAAGTATTTAATTTAAGAATGTTTTTAATGAAGAATAACTTTGGCCTTTTTAAACTGGACAATCGACCAAAACTGCAACACATTAGTAATACAAACAAATCTAAAAATATATTTTCCATAAAAATCTTCAAATTCGTATTACTGATACGAAATAATACATATCAAACTTCTCAATTTGGTTGTGTAATGATGTGGTCCATGTAAAAATGTTCAGGGTAAAGTTAATGTAACCAGTATTATACATTGTTTCATACATTGGCGATTTGTCATAATATAATGTATGAAGTGTTATTTGAACACTGTTTTTCAAAAACAGACGGTGATACTACGAAAAATATAATCTACCTATCTTTGTTTTATAGCGAAAGGTGTTCAATTGTATTGTGATTCTTGTAAAATATTATTTTTAGAACTCTATTTTATTCTTGAATTGATAAGACTGTAGTAATGTAGATATTAAGTAGTGTACAAAATTCATTTTTAATAAACCTTTTTATTGTTATTTTTGTCTATTATTCTATCATGTTTTAACGAAACCGTTTACATTTATTTTCGTGCTGAGAACCGCTTCGCCGCACTTACTATAACAGTTCTTAGTAATGTTAAGTTTAATACGACATTTTACAATCAATTGACTTCTAATAGAGGAAACAATACCAATTAAAATAAGCAAGCAGCGTGTGTCATGTCATACACGCAATTTAACAACGCTCACAATTTAAAAAAATCATTATTTATTGATAGCCAGCAAAGTTTTCCGTAATCGAACTTTTTGGTGATTGAAACATTTATTAAGAATATCCGCATTTTAAAATTCAAATTCCTTTTAGTCTCTAGTAATCATAAAGCTATTTTAGTATATATTTACAGTTTCTGAATAAACGTGATAAAAACAATGAACCTCTCTAACGGATAACACACATGCATTGGTTTTTTTAATGCAAGTAGTAGTAGTAGAAGATGAACAAAAACCTGTAAGCCGAAAGGCATATTGTTTTGAAAGTCATCACGAACAGTACCTCTGGTTTCTACGCTATCTTGGTTATAACCACCAAGCCATGATGGTAAATCATAGGGCTACCTAATCAGGTTTATTTTACCTATAACGACTACAACTACTAACTAAACCACTCCTTACATAACGATTCCGTAAGCGATAATTATTTTATGCTTGAGAAATGATAAATGTGTTGTTCAAAAAAATTTGATTAATTACTAACTGACAATGGTTATGTAATGGAAATTACAAGCATTTGTATTGGTTATGCACTCTTTATTACTATAATGAAAAAATGATTATCTGTTTGCGTTTTCCGATGTATGTATTAAATATTAATAGTTGTGTACTGGTTACATTGTATAAACAGAAAACGAAGATTAACGTCTTTGTAAATTAATTACCAAAATCAACAGGTTTTTTATATTATCATGAAAACGTAATGTACGTGTTTATAGAGTATTATTAGTATTGTTACAGTTCTGGGCGCAATCTTTAGTTCCATCTCTTAGTTAAGTAGCACTATCGAGTGGCAATCCCTTTGCTTGGAATTTAAAAAAAAATAGTGACCACAAATCGAAAAAAAATTATAAATATAAAATATATTATAGTCACTGTAACCAAACACCGGCCCAATCTAGATTTAAATTGCTGTCACTAGTAACACTGACATTCAGTGGGCCCATTTTATCTTGTTGGGACAATCCATATGACGGAGACAGTGTCCCATCAACACGTACCCGTATCAACCGTATCAACCCGTATCAACACAAATATTTATGAACAAATTAAAACGTAATGTACTGATTTTCCAGCCTATTTATTTATACTATTATATTATTTAAATCTGTAACATACCTCTGCGCAAGCGCAAGTCGGAGCTTATCGTTCTCATAACGAAGCTGGTCCGCAGTGTCGGGGGGCGCAGGCTCCGCGGCGGCGCCTGATGAGGCCAAAGGACCGCGACCCGCACGTCCCACTGTCGCGTATCCACCGCCAGCCTATAAAAGTCATATAAAGTAGTACATACTTCTATATTTAAATATTAAAATTGTATCATACAAAAGTATATATTTTCTTATTCTAAAATAGCTTGCACTAGTCATGCCAACAACTACTGTTATATGATAACATTATGTTAGCTACAATATTGTCCTAAACATTATATTAGCAGATAACCTTTCATCGTAAATGTCAAAGCACTCATATTTAATCTCTTTTAAAATATATGTGTTTATTAGTTAAAAATCAAATATACAGTATTTACAAATTTCGTAATCAGTAATAATTAAAATTTAATAAAACGAATATTAAAACAAGTTTCGTCCTCATGGCATGTGTACCTTTAACTTTACCTTTGCATTCATATTAGATTCCTTAACTAAGAAAATACGAATTATACGCCAAATTCATAATAAGGCCTGCAATCAAAGCGATTTAAAAGTATATTAATATGGATATACCTGAATGGAAGACGAAACAGAATGCGCTCGCTGGTGTACCATCATTTCATCATTTTCTGGTTTTGGCTGAAATCAAAACAAACTTATTATAAATATATATTAAGGATATGGTCTATATGCACAGTTATATATCTATATATATATAAAAAATGACTCCCTATTTCACGGCACCAGCCGGTCACGGCATGCGTGGATGCGGAATGCTGGACCGATTTCGCTAATTATTTTTTTGTTGTGACTGTTATTGTCAGGAGAAGGTTCTTATTAAAATAAGAAAATTGCGCGGAAAATTAGAAAAGTTAAGAATAGTTTTTTTACGATAGCAATTTTTTTTTTCAGTGTTTAGCGTCTTTACAATTCAAACTTTTTTCATGTAACCTGTGTTTGACATAACATTGACAAAATGCGTGCTGCAAATATCGTCAAACAGGATGTAAGAAAAATGAATATCGTTTCAAATCAATGCTTCGATCGAAGTTATTATATTGATAAAATACATATAAAATAATTACAGTCGCTAATTGTTTGTGGCATTAATTTTGAAAACCCATGATTTCACATGGCCAGTTATATGTTGCCTGCTCCCGTGTAGGAATACCAACAAAACTATTTATATACGCGCCAGAAAAATTAAACAAGAATAGTATTGTCTTTTGTTAACATAGCTTTTACACATTTAAAGAAAACACTTTTTTACCGGATTGAAGCTATTTATTATTATAAACTTATACACGCGAAACGTCGTAAAAATTTAAAATAAATATTAGTTTATAATAATACATGAGTTCAATCTGGTAATAAAGTGTTTTCTTTACAAACAAAGAATGTTGTTTATCATAAAGCATTTAGAATAAATACTTTGTTTCCGAAATATTTTTTAGTTATTATACCAATTCGAAATTTATATTCATAATTAAGACAACGTCTGTCGGATTCGCTAATCATAAATAGATTATCTATGATCATTTAAACCTTATCTTATTGAAATCTGACGTCAGTCAACTCATTATCATTACCCAACGTCATTATAATGTAACTTCGTAGTTCCACAACTTTTATTTCACATAAACAACATAGTGTCATTGGTCTTAGTAATAAATAATATAAGTGATCCTGTTAATAAATTCGCGTTCCGTTACGAACGCTGTAGAAGGCTACTTGATGGACGGCATAATGAAGTGATAAATTGTATGTTCGGGCCGCGACATACATAAAGATATCGGGCATTACCTGAGCCGGCGACACAGCAGGCGGTTCGTCAGTAGGAGCTCTAGCGGCAAGTAAAGGACTGGCAGTCGCCGAGGCTACGGGTGTGGCCGCACCTGATCCATTTGTTGTCTTAGGCGGACCACCGCATTGTTGCGCTTGAATCGCTTCTTTAACTTCTTGGAATTTCTCAATAAACTGAAATTACAACAAATCAATTCTTAATACGCATTAGTTTCATTCGAGATCTTGGCTAGTGTATGGCTTAGTATTGTCTTTTGTTAAAATAGCTTTTACACATTAAGAAAAACACTTTTTTCTTAGTGTATGGCTTAATTAGCGAAAATATTGCTTATATTTAACGTAAGTCGTTTAATTGAATCTGCACTTATTAATTTTACTGAATATATAGTCTAGTCTCTATACATATATGTCATGGTGTAAAAATTGCCTAATGATATATGACCGTGGTTCCATACGTTTACAAACAAGTTCATGAATGCGCGGTGCTTTGATCACAAACTATACGTACAATTATATTGTTATTTTTTTGTATGGAACACTTGAGCAGAATTATCTGAACATATTAAACATAGTGATGTATAGTATGTTTGAATAGTAAAGTATACCAAATGTGTGAAAATCTAAGCTCTCTATATAATCTGTCAAGATATTATTTCCCCAGGAACTATATTTTACATTGATTGATAGCAAACATTATGTTAATATTCAACTTCTATCTTATTATGATTAGGAATAGTTGGTAAGTTTTACCTTTCCCAACTCCGCTTCAGACGAAAACCCCAATCCATATACAGTATTCGCGCGAACGTCACTCCATTGACCGAATTTTTGTGATGTCTTGGTGAATGTCATATTTGCTGTAATAGTACTGTTGATCACAGCCTGTAAATAAAGATGAAAAAATATAATACCTAACATCTTCATAATTTCAATTGACAATAAAAATAACTTATATTACATTCAATAATGTGGCAAACTTGCAAAAAAAATCTCTTTTCTGAAGTTTAATTGTAAGAAAGACAACATTTTAATTTATTACGAAAAATTAAATTCATAATAATCGAGTGGCGCTGCAACCCTTTATGGTTAAATATGGCATTTGCCTCAGATTGCATGTGGTGATCAGCCCTCTATCTGATACATGTAGATTTTTGGATTTGAGACATAGCGGTTTCCTCACGTTTGCATTCAAAATAAGAGTAATTGATCACATAGAAAGAAAACTTCATCGGTGTACAGTGGTGATTCGAAAGCACGTCTTCAGGAATGAAGGTGCACTATAGAGCCACTATGCCAACATTGTCCTTTAATTTTTTTTTTATTATTATGCTTTAAAAAGCCCAAGAATCGTGTTCATTAAATACGTGAAAACTTTTATATACATACATCGATTAGTTACAATTTTATTAAGTGTAAACATATGTCCGTATGTATTCGTACATGAGTTAATTACAAGACCGACTTTGTTCTAGGCAGTACTCTCAAATATGTGCCAAGTGCTCTTGTGAATCCGCGTCAGAAAAAGGCAACATTGGTATGAGTTTTACATTTTTATTAAAAGAAATCACAAGACCGTCTTTATCAAGTTTCCTCTTTGATAAATCTTTGGTTGCCTCTTTATATCGGCGTTAGAAATAGTTCTTTGATGTATATAATATTATTTATATAACAGTAATATTTCTTTAAATTGTAGACAGTAACACTGGCTGGTGTCAATGAGTAGTGTTGGCCCAGTGGTTAAGCTTTCAAATTCTAATGGATATTTCTTCCTTTATTTAGAACACTTGGTGAAAAACTACATAAACTAACTAGTATGAAAGGGTCAACTTGTGATAAATAGAGAATGCTGATAACCTATATACCTAAAGCCGCATTAGCAATTTAACAAAAAAAGGTGTACCTATGTTTACTTGAAGGGTTAAGTGTTGCCATAGATACAATATGGCAAGGTAACATACACCATTTAAAGTTAAGTCTAAAACACAGTCATTATAATCTTAATCTCACTTCAAAACCCAATTGAGACAAACAATAATTACAGACAGGAGGAAACAATATCATATTGTTGGTAGAACATAAAAGCTGTCAGTGTACCTTTGTTCCTTCTACACTGATAATCCTATATAAGTTCCTAGAGGAATCATAGAAGAATGAGACCGAAACAGCTGCTGAGCTTGCCGACATCCAAGAGCGCTTGGTCTTTGGGTCTATGTGGAACACATGCGCCTTGCACGTGAAGATTGGCTGCTCCCTGCAATTGAAATAATATTTGTTTATTTTTATAATATATATTTCAAACAAGAAAAAACATTTCTGTGACATATGTGTTTTTTCTATTACTGCAATTTGAGTTTACATTTGTTGTTAAAAAATAAAAATTAAAAATTTACAGTTTAAATATTATTGATATTACAATCCTAAGCTCAAAAAACCTGTGTGAGTTGGTTTGTGGACTCACGTTTCTGCACTTAGACTATCAATAGGTCTGCTGTGCGTAAACTGTGTGTGTTATGTACACAAACTACTCATTTGGTTTAAGTTTGACTACTGTGAGTATTATGTAGACAACCTTTAAACCTAAAACATTAAATATAGAAAATCAAAGGTCCTGTCTAAATTCTATTGAATTAAGTACTCAAAGCAATGTCATTAGCTGTTATGACTAACAGATTTTTTACGACCAAATGAGTAGTCATTATAACAGACTGTATATATTATGTTAATTTCATGATTTATACATAAAAAAATTGCATTATTAGGTATATATATTAGAAAACATATTAAAAATATAAAATAGCATAAATTAAGATTTTTAAAATTTAGAACTTATTTTTACAATTTTTAATAGATTTATTGGTATTCCTTGAGAAGAGATCAGTAATTATGATTGACACTATTATCTGAAATGTTTCAGAAAAGTTGATAAAAACATCACTGTCAATATATTTGATAAGGTACAAAAACCGTCATAAAATACATCTAGAATCTTGGAATCAACAAATAATAATTATATTACTTATAAGGATGGTAATTATTGCTTAAAATTCAAGTTATACATATGTCATGTCAACAACAAGTCATGTCTAATAACTTTTACCTAAATTTCAAGCCATTAAGTTTCATCCAATTAATAACAAAGATTACCATTGTAATAGACATAATTAAACAACTTCCAATTTTTAATAAGCTCACTAATTTTAAAATATCCTTTAGAATGGTATCTAATCAATCATGTATGACAGCAACATATACCTAAATTCACTGACAATGTCACATCAAGTTTTAATTAGTTTGTAGTGTTTAATTAAAGATGAAATTTATATTTATAAGTTTCCATGCAATTAAAGTAACAGCTCTCAATACATATATCAAACTATCCCATATTTATTCAAGCATACATCAGCAGCAAATCGAAATTTTTGATAGCATCCAAGTAATAGGTTCAGCACTTAAATTGGTTGGAGTTGGTCCTTTTAATAAATTCAACTGTTATCACGAAACACATTCCATGTTCTCGGTAATGGATAGAATTGCCATAATCATATCTTAACATCGTAACTTTTCTATGGACACAAAGTGATTTATAAATAGCCAAGTACACACCCTTGTCCTTAATATCGTCGTAAAAGCGTTCATCTGGACTCAACCAATGTTAAAGTGCAATCATTCATACTTGAACGCGAAACTAATAAGTACTTATTTGCAAATAATTTCCCAATAACAATTAATATAAAACTAAGCAATCTGTATTATTGTGAATGCAGTTACAACAATAAATTATAAAAAGATCAGCCTAAAATAGTCCTTCGCATTGGCAAATTGCATCCCCTCCCAAGAAATATCGAAATCCTGCGAAAATAGGTTTTCTATTTTCCATTAAAAAAGATTCAAAGAAATACGAAATTCTGTGGTAGTTAATATTGTTAATTAAACTCACCCCATTGTTTCTTTTCCAGCGGTCATTGAAACACTTTGTTTTAGAAATATTCTAAATTCATAATTTTCAATTTTTCTCTCTCAGCCACTGAGAAGCTGTCAATTGGCGGTTCAGCATAAACTAAAGAAATTTACCATTGTTGCCAGTTGTAATTTATTACTTATTGTATCTTATTACTTATTGTACATTATAATTATTCTGAATTTGAATTGAAGCATCTAAAATAATGATAAATATATCCTTGATTCGGAGCAGGGCTTATTTAAACTAGAATAACTAAATTATTATTTTATTTATTTTTTCTTCTTTTGGTATAGTGACATCTAGTGAGGACGTTATAAATAACTACAATACGTTATACGCGTTACCCTAGATGTCTCTGATACAAATTTAGAACTAAATATTTTATTTTCAAAAAGTTTTAGTAACAAAATTTGGTTGCCTTTAAACTGGGGACTGAAAACTGAATTTGATATGTGAATATTGTTAGTAAGTACATATATCAATCATCAGAAAGCTCAATTAAGAACATTGTTTAAAAAAAATTCTGGCTGTTTACAAAAAAATACGGCACAAATTGATAATCTCCACATTTTAAATTGGTTAAAAAAATATTCGTGAACGTACCAAAGTTATTGTTCATAATTCTACTTTATGAGTAACACTTTCTTATATTCTCCTCAAAGAGATGCTGAAAAGTGGAGGGACCACTTCGAAAGACGATTGGTAACTTACTTTCCCTCCACTAATCCCTTGCCCCACCTGGATTTAAAAATCAGTATAGATACCAGCAAACATTTTGAACAAATGTCTTGCCTTGTCTTGGGTGTCGATCGCGTGATTGGTAAATCAGTTGACTTTTGTGTCCCGCGCTGTGTTCGATGCGCAAACTTTCCCCCACTCCCTTGTTTAATGCTCAAGAACTTTGCCGGTAGCTGTAGCTAACAATCTGCTAATACAATTGGCGAAGTCAAATTGGTAATAAGAATAACGTTACCAATAAAGCTAGCCTAGCTGTACAAGGTAGGCCTTTCGTCAGCTAAAACCATACTGTTTAAAGATAATGTTTGAAAATAAAATATTAAGAGTATATATACATTCAAATTTTATTTATAATGCCTTTCGCATTCACGGTCTAAACAAATGAACTTCCATATCATCGTTTTACTATCACAACAATAAGTTAAGGAATTAAATATGTTAAAAAGTACTATAGAAATCAGATTAAAACTAAAATCCTTTTTCCATGAGTAATTGAAATAAAAAAAAAACCGAAAAGCTTAGCAGCCGACCATAGACAATTAAAACAACTTGAAACTGTTATGAAAAGAAATACATGTGTTAGAATGTCGGTGACATAAGACATAGTTTTTTTAATAGGTAGTGATTGTAAAAAGTTAAAATGATAGTCTGTTTGTAGTTAAAATTATATTGAGCAACATCTCTCGGTTCCAAAAAGATCACCGATACGAAGTAGATCACCATCAAAACTGGTGAAAGTAAACACTAACCAATCTTTGTGTTTAAGGCGAATATTACTTCGTAATAAAAGTAGTACAAAACTACTTAAAAATATATAAATGCACGTTAAATTTTTTTTGAATGAGTCATTATTTTCTTTTTTAGTCTAATATGAAAGTTTGTCCATTTATTGTCTGTAACTTTTTCTTTGACTATCAAGTGATGCTTAAATAAAATATTTGTAAATAAATATCAATGTAATCCAAATTAAAATCCGTTAATATATTAGGTTATTTAACAAGTAAGCAATCTTCGCCTTTACAAAAGTAATAAAAAAGTTTTACACAATGTAAAAGAGCGTTGACCTGCTGTGGTTATATAACGTTGTTATTTATTAGCTTACACAATGCACATTATTATAATCATATCGTCGATATAATTAAGTAATAAATTACTTTTTATTGTGATGACCGTAAATGTATTAATAGTGGTGTTCTATAATTAAAAGCGTTTGCAAATATGTACCTACACTATATGGTATTACCAATTTGCGAAACCGCAAGCATCGAAGGAAGTTTGATCATAAACTATCTTTTTCTAAGAATTAAGTTAACGTTTAGAGAAAAAGAGGATTTTATATGAAAAACGGATAATACTTTTATTGATTTTCGAAGAAATCTCCGTTCCTCTCTACGCATTCGATGGCACCACTGAGAAAAGCAGTAGGCCCATTCTTTCTGAGGGGTCTCTTCTATGGCATTTTCGTAAGCTTTCACCGCATCTTCAGGGGTCGTGAAGCGAATACCTCGAATTTTATCTTTAGTTCTTGGGAATAAATGAAAGTCGCAGGTCAAGACTGTATGGCGGAGGACTCATTATCTAGACACCTGCCATAGTCAAATATTCAACAGTTCGTTTTGCAGACTGCGTTAAAGCATTGTCGTGGTGAAGGAGGTCCTACTTCGAGGGCGCTGCTATCGAATTTTTTTCCGAGACCACTGGCAAACAGCAATTGACATACTAGTCTGCAGTAACTGTCCTTCCATCTTCTAGTACTACTGTCGCGAAAGACACTTTCTAACCAAAGAATGAGGCAATCATCTTTTTTCCTTGACTTCTTCCTTTCTTTATCTCAGTTGGCTGATCATCACCTGTATGGGAAATCCATCTGGTACAAAGCTCCTAGTCCTAGTCCTGACGCCTAAATGTTCTTGTTATATTTTTTTAACTTGACTCATACCAATGCCTAGGCTTTCTCGTATCTGCGGATAGGTCACTCTCTATCATGCGTCGCACAGCACTGATGTTATATTCAGTAGTCGCTGTTAAAGGATGTCCGTCACGCGGATCATCATTGAGTTTGAAAGTCATAATAATTCATTGACCGAAAATTTTCTCGCGTTAGATTCATTTTCACGTGTAACAAGAGTTTTAGATTTGCCGCCAATTTACAAAAACAAATTACAAATGCATACAATATACTAATGGTAACCTAATGACCAGAGAGTTCTAAAATTGAAATAGAAAAAGTTTTCATTAGCAATGTTTTTAACTGGCCAGTTCTAAACATTTTCAGTGATACTCACGTATGCAATGTGAGTCTCTTTTCAAATTTTCAAATGTAAAACTTTCAACCAGCGTATTTCGGGTCTTAACGCTTTCTAAATATATTAAAATAGTAAATTTATGAACAGATTGGTTTTACATTATATTAAATAATGCAAATTAACTAACCAATACATTTTGTAACGGAAATGTCGATCGAAGTTTTATTAATCCGGTTAATAATAGAAATCTAAAAAAAGTTATACGTTTCCCTTATTACATGTAAAACACATTTTGCATCTGGATTTTTTTGCGAATGCTCAGTTTAAACATAAGCACAACATCTCATAAGCTAATAGGTAGGTAGGTATGTGTGGAAAGATATTAATGACAAATATGTCTGTATACTGTAGACTGTAAATAACACTTAATATCCTATAACCCCTAGATGGGGAAGGAAGCGTAGCTTTGAGTAGGTACATGCGAAGCCAATCCATTTAATGACAGTCGTCATGTCTTCAGGCGTTGAGATGCTGCAGCCACTGTTGATCTATCACCAATTATAACAATTGCAAAGTAGATATATTTTAAATTACATATTTGGATTTCTTATAGATCCTTGTCCTTTTCATAGGAATGTTTCCCTCTAAATGCCACACACGCATGACACTTGTCATTGATGTACACTGTACATGCATCTATTGTGTTGTATGCGGTGTGTTCTCTGTAAGTGTTTGACTGTGTTTTGTTAGTGTGCCTTTTTTAAATAAATTAAGACGGCGAAGAAGACAGCGGTTGACGAACACTTGGAGCCGGTGCGTATGCGAAACAATAAATATATAGTAGTATAATATGAAAATGTATATATATATATATATATATATATATATATATATATATACTTAGTCTGGCCATGAATACTGTTACAATTAAAAATTAACAAAATATTACATTTGAATTTAGAATCTATCATTTGTATACCATTTTTCATTGGAATTTCTAATTTTGGCGCCAATACATTGCACAATATTTTGCGATATTAAAATGGAGTATGGCGCTAAAAAGAAGCGAATCGCTGTGATTGCATTACACAAAGTAGGTATGGAGCCAAATGCAATTTAGAAACCTATCCATACGCTTGGTATTAGTAAAATATTTACGTACCGGGCTATAAGTAGGTACAACGAGACGTACTCTGTCCACGTAGTGTTCGTACGAAAAAGCCGTTCAAAGCACGAAGAGAAAGAATTCGAAGAAATCCTGTCCGAAAGCAAAAGATGAAGATACTAGATCTTATCTTCATGTCGCGTATTTTAAAAGATGACTCAGGACTTGCAGCCTTTAAGAGGCGTACTAGTCATTTCTTAACCAATATTTTAAAAAAGAATAGGGTGGTAAAACCGAAACAACTACTGAAGCGGTACGCAATGGGAAGTCACAGAAAAATTATGTTTACGGATGAGAATTTTTTACAATTGAGCAACATTTTAACTAACAATATCACCGTATTTATGCTCAAAGCTATAAGGAAGCTTTCCAATTGGTCGACAGAGTGCAACGTGGACGCTATCCGACTTCAGAATTGGTTTAGTGGGGTATTAGCTATGAAGGTGTGACTGAGCCCTACTTTAATGAAACAGGTATCAAAACATCAGCACAAGTGTATTAAGATACAATTCTTGAGAAGGTAGTGATGCCCCCAATAACACCAAGTTCAATAACCATGAATGGTTCTACCAGCACGACACGACGCCGGGTCATAAAACTCGGTCTTGGTTAGAAACGAACGTTTCGGACTTCATCAGAGCTGAAGACTGGCCGTCGTCTAGATCCGATCTTAATCCTCTGGATTATGATTTATGTTCAGTTTTAGATAGTACGGCTTCCTTTAGAGAAATGATGACGCCATGATAATTTGGAGTCCCTAAGACAATCCGTACGATTGTCAGTAAAGAATTTTCCCATGGAAAGAGTGCGTGCTTCTATTGATATCTGGCCTCTGGCGGCAAATGGAGACCCTTCGAATAAGATTTTTATATTTTAAATTGTTTCATTTTTACTGTAACAGTAAAAATGTTATTTGCAACAGATTTTTTTTTACTTTGTTTCAGTATTTATGGCTAGACTAGGTATAGGTATATATATATACGCTTTTAACTAACGCTCTCGTCTATTTCTGTCAAATTGGGTTTGTGCTGTGATGAAAGATGAGGACTGTAGTTAAAATGATTTAGTTAAATTAAGTTTTTTCATTACGGAAATCTTTTATTTACGCTAGTATGACTGAAAATACAGTTTGTTAAATTAACTAAGTGTATTATATCTTAAGTTTCTAAAATTATGTGTTGGAGATCCTGTATAAAGTCCGTTCTATATCCTCTTCAATCTATATAATGTCAATCTAAAGGACAAAGATTGTAGAACTATTTATTTACTTTAACGTTATTTTCATGTTAAGCGAATCCGGTAAGCGGTCGTAAAAACTATACGCGGTCTTCATACTATATTTTTATTACTATCAATTACGTGAATATAAACATACTATTTGGTGAACGCCTTTAATTTTCTTCAAGGATGTGCCCGTTCATGTTATAAATATCGGCAAATATAAACAGTAATTTTGTATATTAAAGTCCAAGTCAATTTTATTTAAAAGTTTAGATCCATTTTAATCACGATTTTTGTGACAATTAAAGCTAAATGAGTCTAATTGCAGACTGCAGTCTTAAGAATAGTCCTCTTTTTCTCATGAAGAGTAGTAGAAACCTTGAAATTAAACCGATTTATTTTTTATGAACAAAAAGGATCGTCTCGACTATCACAGACTACTTTAGAGAGTAAACTTAGCGCAATACATAGACGTTGTAATAAAAAAAGTATATCTTTTGTTTATGCGACACTTCAAATACACTTTACCAGACGTAATTTGGTTATCTAAATTAAGAATAATATCGTGTTAATAATAGTAATTTAAAAAGACTATACTTTTATTTAATAT
Source organism: Pieris brassicae (assembly GCF_905147105.1). Classification (NCBI taxonomy): domain Eukaryota; kingdom Metazoa; phylum Arthropoda; class Insecta; order Lepidoptera; family Pieridae; genus Pieris; species Pieris brassicae. The sequence continues at coordinate 6,691,635 of NC_059670.1, forward strand.
TAAATAAGATTCATTCATTTGCGGTTAAATTATATCACGGACGTACCAGTTAAATTTAAATGCATCGAGCATAATGCGTAAACAATGACAACTTCCTCTTCGCAGATTGTGACCTCGTGGCGTCCGTGAACCGACCCTGACCTCTCGCCTTAGATAATACATATTTAGTAAATGAAATCATGTGGTCTTCACATGTATATTACTAAAGTAATATTAGTACAGTTATGTACATTCACGATTCCATGACATTTTACTCGCTCGTATGTTCGATTACTTATTTATATTTATCTACATTAATTATGAAACGTTAGTTAGTATAGATATAATACAATAATTAGTTAAAATAAAGCAGTCCTACAACTAACATAAATAAATATAACAAAAAACAATAGCTTACCTTATAATATAATAACTAAAATATTAAGTTATTAAAAGGAGTCCTTTTGGGCAAGGTTAGAAGATACTGGCAGCGTTCCCCCTTTGAATAGCAAGACTAATTCTTTGTCTGCTGCTAGCTGCCTGCGCTTCGGTCTTCTGTGATGTCGACTAACCTTTTTGCTACTTCCTTAAAAATCCTTAAAGCGCTAGGACCCCACGGGACAAGTGTCTCGACACCGAATGGGACAAAATCATATTCGGAGTCGAGACCTCTGTATTTGCATGCTTAATATTATTATTAAGTTGTTGTTTATTTGACAGGAATTGTTTTATCGTTCCCAGTTAATACAACGTTCAGAGTTATCGAGAACTGAATAGTAGTGTGATTAGTTTTCTATTTCACTATTTTATTTCACTACTTTAGTAAGATAAACTATAGTTACATTTAGTTTATGGACACAAAATGGCTGAAAATATGCGTCTTTGAACATATTTTGCAATCTGTTTTTAGATCTGACTTCCGCTTGCATTTACCCATTTGAATAATGTAACTTTCGAATTGTAATTATTATTTAAGTCGACCCAGTAATTTTAAATTTACTTAATAGAAAAATTATAATTTCATATGTAATTTTCTACTTTTTGCTGACAATATTAATTGATGATATTATGTATAAGACTTCCGGTGCATTTCCTGTTGTCCTTTTAGCTGACCCCTAACCCTGACATCATAATACAATTCAAAAGATTTATTGAACTTTAAAATATGGCCTTTTATCAATACATTGATAAATTTCACAAGTTGAATTGTATAATTTACGACATCAATGATTGCCGAAACTAGTTATTTTTAATTTAATGAAACATTAAACATTATATTAAAATACAATATTTGCGTAATGAATTTAAATATATATTTATTCAAATGGTTCCATTATATTATACCAGGTAAGTCAAAAATTATATAGTTAAAAGCATTTTATTATCTGATTACTCCCCCATCGTTATGCCCGTGTTTGTGTGAAAATAACATACTTAACTCATATAATATGTAGTGTAAATGGTGCTAATTCTTTTGCTGACCCTTCTGGTGTAGTTATAGGTATTTATGTGTATGTGTGCATAGTGCACTGTTTGTTTTGCAACTAGTAAATCATATTCAATAATTGTTCATTGGCTGTCCCAATCTGGGCGGTGCATTATCACCGGTGTGGTGGATATAGTTGTAGTATTATATAGTAGTGTTAAATTGTTTGTGCCGCGTTTTCGGTTATTTCGACGTAGCTAGTTAACGTTAAACCAACTAAATTACATTATAGATATGTATATAATCACAATAGGATCAAAGTCCGTTTTTTGCCAATGGTAAATTCCATTCATCATTAAGATTATTTGAAGTAACAAAAACTAAACTTTTCAAGGAGATTTTTTAAAGTGTGTAATTTCCTTAATAAAAAGTCGATTTTGTTTTATAAGAATACTGTTGTCTGCGGCTTTATTAAGGTATTTGTTTTTCCGGTGAAGATTACCAAAAGATTGACCACACATTTCAAAATGTTGATAACTTAGAGAAAGCCCTGTTTATATGTCATGTGTTAGTATTTTGACACCCTTTTCAAAAACATGGCTACGAGAACACGTGAGACCACACCTGGAAACCTTTCTGGTATTTTAAACGGAGAATTCCAAAATCTCTTTCGCGTTCCTCACGAAACAGGGATGGAAGAAATGAAGTATACACAAGAGTTATACTGAATAAGCTAAAAGCAATACCAAAGCATCTGAATTAATAATCTGCGCTATAAATCCATAATTAACATAACTAATTTTTAATCTAACCGCATAAATAGCGCATTAGTTAAAGCCGTTGATCGATTAATGCGAATAAAAAATATGTCAGTTATTTAAAAAAAGGTACAATTATTGATTCAGAAATTAGTCCGATTTCGTTTGTGTGGGTTATCTGCGTAGGAATGAACGCCTTTATTTTCTACTAATACATTTTTACGAAGGTTCCGTTTAAAAAGCTGTGTATCAATAGATTTTATGGGTCAGCGAGTAATATTGAAATAATAAGCAACAAATAAATACACTTAATACAAATAAATACAACTCTGGAGGAATTGGCAAACTCATTAAAGACCTCAAAGTTTTCTGCAGTTAATTTTCAACAATGGTAAAGTTCGTGAAATGAAGGAAGAGGATAAGATACAATGTAATAGGAAGAAGGATGAACCGAGAGCCGCTGAAAAGCGTGCCTTTCAATATTTAAAGTGTTCGTAAACCTAATTCACCACCAAATATGGCTTAAAGTTAAGTTAACAGAAGTCCACTTTTCTGTAAATTTAATTCAGAGCTTATAGGTTACAACTTACATGCATATAATATACAATTTTATTTAGTTATATTTAGATAATTAAACCCTTGGCATTCATCCAATGCAGAAATTCATCGGTCCATAAATGATAAGTTACTAATCAGTAATAATAGCCGAAATTCGAGTGTAAATTCGTGACAGACCCTGAATCACATTAATGACCTGCACTTAATCAAACATATCATGTCAAGGTCAAATCTCTCACGAATGTTTGTCTAATCAAAAAATGTATGCATGGACTATAAATTAGCTAGATAAGGTTGTCATTTTTCAAGATAAGAATTTGTTCATTGATTGACCAGATGCAAAAAAGGTCACATACAAAGCAATGTCAAAACGTTTTCATGACCCTACTTTTTAGTAGTAGTTGTCATTCTGATGTCGAGAATTCAAATCACAAAGATAACTACTTACGTAAGAAAGCCACTACAATAAAACTGATGCACAATATGTTAAAGTGACATGACTCAAGCTTAAACAGACATTTTATCATCTGTTTTATGGAGACTTTTCCTAACAGAACCTTGCCGTAGATGTAATGTCCTTAAAACACATCATCATTAAACATCCTACTGGGGGCTATGTTCTTCAAAATAAAGGATAATGGATATCTTATTAAAAGTGTTAGATTAATAAACATTTACAAAAAGCGTTTAAATTAAATTAAATCTGTATAGAGAATTTTAAATTTACCGACCTTTGGTGGCAATAAATATTGAAATTAGAAATCTTAATTATTGTGGCTGCTTAATATTATAGCGTGTTAGATAATCACGCTATCTGTACTTAAATCTGAATTGAATACCTCAAATACATAATAAATAATATGAATCCATAATATCACTACAATTAACCAATTTTTTCTTGCATACTAAATACATAATTAGTTTTTATGACTATGATATTGGCTTGTCTAGTTTTCTCATTGTTGTTCTTATTTGATATCTTATAACCGTAGTTTCAAATGAATCGTAATGGCACGTATGTATAAATGTATAATGTGTGCGTATGTATGTATAAACTGTTTGAAAAAACAAACAAAATTATTAACTTGTATTATGGAAAACACACGATTTCATAGTTTTAATAAATACGGTATACGTATCTATAAACCAACTAATTTCACAATTTTTCTCACAACCTAATTCTGTTATGCAAATCTTATCTGTCACCAGATCAGTCAAGGTAACCAGGGTCGAGAGGAGCTTTCTATCGTCAAGGTTGAATAAAAAAACACTCTCGAAAAAACTTATTTATTTTACAATAGCAGAGGAGACGTAAAAAGCACCAGAAAACATTGTGCCAAAAGCCAATTTACAAAAAAAAATCTTCCTCAAAAGATAATAAATAAAAAAGCGTAAGTGAGAAAGTATTGCAGCCGACGCGTTCGTATCGCTTCGAATGCTATAACTTTCACTTACGGTTACATAACTTTACATGTAAAATCACAACAAAACTTAAAACATAACATTACAAATCAAATGAAAGTATGATGGCGCGACTGACTTAAGATTATGACTTAATATTACAATGGACGGTTTTGCGTTCGCGCATTGTGCCCACCAATAAAGCACGCCAACGGCAGAGACCAGCGTTTCATCTTTACGACATATTATGTAAATGCGAGTGCATTCAGCTGTATTTACGAAACCCCACGCTCTGTCATTTCACTATCTTGCATTCCAGATTTGAGCCTACATTTTCTTGGATGTCGACTTTGTCTATTTAAATTTTGTGCTCACAACTCTGACATACATGGATGAAAACTCGCCCACAGCGCACGTCCAAGCCGCAATAAATACGCGGTTATAAATACTAATAAATTAAAAACTAGATGTAATAAATTAAACAACTATTCTAAATAAATGAGCGATCACATACGCCGAATCAACGACATTTAGGTAACTTCACAAAAAGGAGATAAAATAAGAATACAACTAACACACCTACTTCACTTCCTCGTTGTTGAACCTAGCAGGCATAACGTGAAAGGTAAGTTATCCATCGTCATTAGAAAGGTGTCACGGTTGGCGGGCGCTTTCTAGCGCGAATATAACGCAAGGTCCGAGATTCTACGCTGACGGGAAGCCGCATGGAAGCCCCTTGTGCCGTCTGGAACTAAAGGAGCTCGAGGTTCAAAACGAGGCGTGCAGGATAACCTCCTGCCACCACATTCTGTTCCTGTCAACGAACAACCTGAGAGCCTTCTTGACAACCAGCCTTCAGCGCTACTTGCACTTCCGGTACTCGCTTGAGAAGCTCGGCGAGAACCACAGAAGAAAGAAACTCCAGAATCTGAGCTATGACTGCAAGTCGATTGCCGACGGGGCACCCATGTTTGAATTTCAGGAGAACGCGGCGTGAAAAATCCACTTGAATTCCTTCTGTAAAATGGTGCGACATATCTGTAGTCAAATTCAGGTTCTGATCCACTACAGCATGATGAATATTCACATTCATGACGCCTCGGTGTTGCACGGCGAATTGGAGTTTTCCTTTTCGGTTCCCTAGGGACTCCGTTTAACTCATACACTTTCATACCATCTTCTTCAGAGGTCTGAAGCTTTAGTGCACTTCGAGCTGCTTCAGACTCTGTAAACTCAACCAACGCACACACACAATTAACAAGACTGGGATTTTTATTTAGGAACTGCCGGACATCAGCAGGAACTGGATTTCCAGGACGTAGTACTCTAACCAAAGCAATTTCACCACAGCCCGCAAATAACCTTGACACATTTTCTACTGACGGGCGATCTATAGGCATCTTCACAGCTACTACCGTCCTTGAGGGTGTCGTCTCATCGTATGCGGGAAGAGGATCGATTCGACGTAATTTAGTTCCCGCTTCATTAATTTCCAATTTTGTAGACTTCTTCAAGGCTTCTGCTACCACTCGCCAATCCTTTGTAAGATGTTTTACTCGTTTGAAACTGGATATCAATTTTAGAGAGACATATCCTTCCTTATTCCTTCGCACGTGCTTAAGCAGGAAAGCGTCTTTAGTAATATTAGCATCCGAGAAGTAGAACTCCACTTGGGAGGCTATACGGTTGGCTAGCTCCTCGTCAGGTGGTGCGTATGGCGGTTCCTGCGGGTCGGGAGCGACTTCGCAGCCAGAATCTTTTCCGCCGCCGGAGCCGGCTTCGGAAGCCGTGTCTGAAAGATCAGCATTTTCGTCGGTAGACGGACGACGGTCGGAAGTTATGCCTTCGTCGGGTTCAGGCATGCTCTGGCTAGGAGGTATCCCCTCCATCTCTGTTAGCGCGTGGAAGTACCACTATTGCATTAGAGGAGCGTGCGACTCACTCGATGGCGCGTATCGAACTGCGGGCGCGCGGCGCGTAAAAGTATCTTTTATAATATCGGAGGGATGCACAGTAAAAGGCGTTCAGAAACCAGAAGTGAGATGACATTGCAGACTTCGCGACGCATGCGTTTTAATTACTTAACATGTGTTGCCCATTTAGATTGCGCTCAGTGCTAGTTTGTTTTGCGCTTATTATAATGCGAGGTCTCACGCACCTTGGATCATTTGTAAACATTCATACGCTATCTAAGATTATTTAGAATAATTGCATGATATTCGTGTAAACGCGCAGATGTTACATAGTCGATACTAAAATTTAACGGTATCATAAATCGTTCGCTTTCAAAGAGCTGTAATTAGGTAATTGGCCATTAAAGTAGTTTATTTTCATTCCTCCAAATAAATTATAAGTATAATACAATAATGTATTTCTCATAGAAATATGTGCCCGCGGTTTTTTTTTATTTTAAAAGGCACACTAACGCAACACATATAAACACTTACAGAAAACACACGACACACAAAAACACAATACATGCATATGTGCATTAATAAAAAGTGGACACAACATTTAAAGGGAAACATTTCAATAATAAAAGAAAAAATAAATAAAATTAAAGACATCTAGATTAAGATTTAATATGTAAGAAACATTTGTTTTGTATTTTTTATCTTTGCAATTGTTACTATTGGTGACGGATGAAAAGTGGCTACAGCATCTTACACCTGTCATAAAATGGATCTGCTTCGCATGTACTCCAACTCAAAGATACCATAGGCTTTAATGCTCCATTACAACCGACCGTGAAAAAGGACTGATGCAAATAATACTAATTTTATGTTTAACACAGATTAAGTCATCATAAATAGTAATATAAACTTTTATACTATATTGTTTGCTAGAAAGCAGACCAAGTAAAACTTATTAAAATATTTGTGCTAGATTAAGCCAGGACAGGGCAGGACATGTTATTAAAATTCTTATTTGATTTATTCGAATAACAATTTTAAGGCATTATTGCATTCCAATACCATTGATGTGTATGTCGTTATTATATTATACCCACATTGAAGTTGTAAGTAAAAACGCTATTTACTTGCTTTTAAAAAGCTTATGCTCCAGAGGTTGTATAGGTTTTTTGTAGAGTACTACGCACTTATGGCATTCTTGATCGCATCTGCCGGCCCACGTGTTCATTACACATGCTTTTTACCTGTATAAACTGTAAATTTACCTATAACGTCACTTCTAGGGCTTCTTCTACCTACTTAAGTACTATTGGAAGGTAACCTACATTGCTATAACGCAATTACAAATAACTAGGTCTACATATCAGGACAAAGGGTTTTGCACGTATATTAAATTATTTAATAGGAAAAAGTTTAAAAAATAAAAAAAAACCTTATTTCTCTATCTATAAAAATACTGAATTCAGTTGGCATGCACAGAAAGAGTAAATGTAAAGTGATCTGAAATTAAACAAAGTTATAATTAAAAATAAAGTGTTTCACTTTCCATTTCTGACTAAAAGAGAAATTCAATAAATAAAACTAAAAAATAAGTTTTGTATAAAATGTATTCAAAAGTAAGCAAGGTAGATACCGCTACTAAACAGATGCAAAGATTTAAAATCTTGCAAAACAATTAATTCCGAATTATTAGTATTAGTTTTCAAACACAATAGCACCTAGGCGTGTCTGTATAATCAGATAGGTAAAAAACAAGAAGCCATTCGACGTCACAGAGCAAATGAGATTACAGCGAGCAGTCACCCCACAGTTACACAACCTGCGTAATACACTCATTGGATTATTGCCTAACTTGTGATACTCTAGTACGGGATTTGATATTTGATACAGTATAATAACGCGGTACAAAGAACAGAACAGTATTGTTGACTCAGCGATTGACTTTCCCCTATAGGATGGAATTCTCCAACTAAAACTATTCATGCAATATAAACCATATTTTATATTAAAATTTATATGTAACTGAAAGTATATTTTATCCTCAGGATATTCTGAAGTCATGTTTTGTAAAGTCTATATTGATATTCATCTCGAACTTTTTATACATTTGCATCACGTTAACACGATCGTAAACCTGAAAACAAATAGATATAGTATTGTCTTTTGTTAACATAGCTTTTACACATGGAAAGAAAACACTTTTTAACCGGATCGAAGCTGCTAGCTTGTAAATGTGTAAAAGCTATGTTAACAAAAGACAATACTATGTGCAACAGTACAGACTGGAAAATGCAAACAAAATTAGACGACTGAAATTCAAAAAAACAAAGGCATCTCGTCTCCTAGCATCCATAAATTTTTTTAAAAGATGCAGAGACCACAACATCATCCCCAACTGTGTACGATTGGCTCCAAGAAAGGACATAGTTGGGAGCGCCAGTATTCTTGAAACAGCAAGTAGAAAATTGTTAATTAAACTTATAGCTTCAATCCGGTTAAAAAGTGTTTTCTTACAAATAGACATAATATATATAGATTGTATAAACTTATTGGAGTGCGTAGAGAGAAGATAAGACTATCTATATCTGATAGTTGAGACTTAGCGTGATTTAATACTCCGGTATGTCAAAATCCAACACGTCATATTTATCATCTCGACTGTAAAGCCTAAACCTATGTGAGTCATAGTTCGCGCTAAGTTTTCTTGAGAATTGTTCTATGGCTATTTCAAGATAAATGAAACAATTTAAAATATCTAAAAAACCAAGTATCTGTGTTAATTGGGCAAACGTATTTGAAATTGCAAAAGGTGGAGTGTAAAAATTATTTTAAAGTGAGTTAAAACAAATATCAGTAATCAGTTGTTATAACCTAATTCGCCACAATATTGCTTTTTAAACGATTTATTAAAATAAAACTGCATTAACAGACACTTGTTATATATGGTCAAGAAATTATAAGGTCGGAGCGAAATATTCAAAAGGAATTACGGAACAGACCTTTTAACAGCGGAAGTCGATAGTGTTGCCATTTTTTTATGTAAAATAATAAAAATTATCTGTTGCTCCTAACCTAGTTGGTTATTATTTTGAATGCCGGAATAAGGTCAATTGTTAGCAATAATGTATTTTGGGGCAGTGTTCGGCTGCCTACTAATCCAAACCTAAACAGTAACGAAGTGTAATACGAAATGTACGCTAGCCACAGTAGAAAAACATTTTTGTATACTTTTGGTTTGCATTCAGTTCTTTATGTGTAATGTAGTTCGTAGAGCTGAGTACGAAAGCGAACCTTTCACTAACCGAGATCAAAAGGGATATTAAGTAATTTCGTTCCGGTTACGAATCCAAGTATTAGTTTCAAATTGTAACAAAAGCACTTTGAGCATCACCCAGAAATCTGCTATGTCTGCTTAAAAATATTTAAAGAAGTATATTCGTTATACTCGTGTGTTCGAAATAAATATTTTTATTATATAAATTTGGAACCCTTATTTCTTTAATACGGTCGATTGCCACATTTTATTTCACCTTTCTTGACTTTCCATTTCGCTGTGGTTTTTAATAGTTTGGATGCACTTAAAATGGTTTATATGTTTGTATTTTTACTTATTTAAGCACTCTACAAAATATTTGTTATAGTCAGTCTAACCTTCCTTGTAGGAAGTTTAGAAAATAGGAAATATTTGTAGTTTATTAAGGCAAGATCACCTCGTGAAACTAAACACAAGAAAGTCAATTCTGTTCCTAGATAATTTGTAAATCATACCAAAATTTGGATAGCTCTCAATGTATTTTCTACATTTACATTTTTTTAATAAATAAATTTAAAACATTTCGATTCTTCTGGCCGAAATTATACCCACATGTAAATGTAGTTGTTATTGCAACAAAAAAAATGCAATTTTATACAGCTTGGATGTTTTTCATACAGAACACCTTCCGTTAGATTACATTGTAATGAAATTATCGATACACAAGGCAACGATTTGTTCCGTTTTCTCTGAAGATATTTTGCAAGGAGGTTCGGAGGTGAATTCAACGTTGCTAAAGTACGACCTAGATTTCTACGTTTATTAAAAAAAAACCTTAAAGTTCGAGATAAAATTCATTTGTTGGTGTATATGTTTTCATTTTTTTAATCCATACTCCTGAAGTAAAACTCAGAATTACCCATTACAATGTAGTTCTTCAAAATATAACGCGTTATATTTAAACTTTGTGTGGTAAACTTCTAGGGTTTGCAAATCCTATAGAATCCTCTACTCAATCCCAGGGAATTTACTTCTCTATCTTCCTTTAAATGTCTACTGCACAAGCGTTTCCCTACTGCTGAACTTTATAAAACCAGTTCTTTAGTTACAGTTCGTCAGCTGTTTTTAAGCAACATTCGCTGTTATTCTTCGATACCGCTATATTGGACAAACGTCGAAAATATAGCGTTTGTACAACCCTATCTTTTTCTTATTTTTGTCAGCGATAGTTCTTTTTTCTGGGCAGTTACTTGTATAACAAACTTAACAAAACTCTGAATATCTATCCTAAAACTAAAAAACGTGTAAAGCAAATAGTTCATACTTTTTACTTACTTTGAACTATAACCAAACGGAAAATCTGCTAAATGTATTAAAATAATTTTCACATATGTTCTCAGGCTTATGCCTGACACATACCTACACACACCCTTCTAACACTCACACTCTCATACACACACCCTACAATACACCCATACAACTTTATTTCTACTAAATTCTAACTAATTGACTGCTTTGTTTTGTTTTTCTTTCCTTATTTAAAACGTTAAATTTGTTTGCCTACCCATATATGTATGTACGTTTTGTTACCACTCAATATGACTGCTGTGGAATGGTAACCAGTCTCCCAATACCTTCTCACCTGTAATCTTATTTATTGTTGTAAATGTTATATGGGAGAAAATAAATAAATAAATAAGCATTACTTGTCCACGTCATATCCATAACAATATTTTTTATATTATGATCTGTTTTTATTGTTTGTTTTCTTCTCATCTTTATGTTTAAATTTTGTATCTATCTCTTATGTTGTTTTGCACTTGTGCTCAACTGCTCACCTTATTTAATTTTATATGAATAAGTTGCCAGGGAAGAGATCGTTCGAAAGCGATAAGATGTTTACCCTTATTAATTAATTATTATAATTTGTTCTGATTTTTTTAGTTTAAATATTAAACGCCCAAGTGCACCATTAAATTTATAAAAATGCATTGAATTGACGTAATGGACCATTAATACATTATTATATTATATTTTATAAACTGTACTTAGAAAGCGTTCAAGTATTACGTAACGAATTTGGGGGGGTCCTCATGTAAAACGCTACGATGAGGGGTGGGGATTGAATTACGCGTTATTGTTAATATTATTTTCAACTTTCCAGTACTTTACACCATATAATGGTAACTTTTAGGTATAAATAGTCACTGGGGGTGGTCACGAAACGTTTTACTATTGGATACAGAAAACGTTACGTTGTGTTTCATGTGGGGAGGGGGGGGGGTCAAGAATCTCGAAATTGCGTGACGTAATACTTGAACGCTCCCTTAGCTATAAGTATTATAATCGTATTTAGGCTCTTTGGATTATCGAATTATGTGTTGACAGTATAACAATTGATATAATTCGGGTCAAATAAGTAGGTAGGTTTATGTTACCTACCTATTTGACCCGAATCGTAGGATTTCTAATCCTAACTTTTGTAGGGTGATGTTGGTAGTTTGGCGTAATCATAAATATTGTTAGTTTAGTATAGGGTCATCAGATGCATCATAACTAAGTGTACTTCAAAACATTCAAACAATATCAACCAAAATTAAAACTTATGAATTTTTGAGGCAAAGTTCTCTACCACAGGATCACCACAGGAACTATCAGAAAGGTATTTCTGAACTTAGCAGCCTTCAAGAAAAGATCATAGCACTGCCTGAAAGGTCTGCAACACCGGGTGTGTTAGCTCCGCAGTTGCAGCGGCGGCGATGAAACATTTACAGAATAAAATGTAAAATTTGACTCGCAAACAAATTTCTTTACATATTGTGGTGTCTATAAAACTAGATAAATACAATTACAATTACTGTAATATATACGATTCTCCATTTTGCATCATGAACCAATAGCCTCGGTGGCGCAGTAGGCAGCGCGTAAGTCTCATAATCTTAAGGTCGTGAGTTCGATCCTCACCCGGGGCATATCTTTTTATATTTATTTCTGTATTTTTTAAGAACTATAATGTAGCATACGTTTTTTATTAAAATAAAAGTTTATTTGTTTGTTTGCAAAATTTATTTACATTTCATACATCTTTACTTCCGAATTCAACATAACTATCATTCATTATGAGCTATTGTTTAAATTTACACTGTCTGCCATGCTAGATTCCAAAAACAAATGAATAACCGAATTGAGAAATTTCCCCGTGCCACTTGAAGGAAACAAAACAAAATGATAATTATTAGCGACATTATCCTTTGCACCCTCGCCGTTTCCTCCGTACCAAGGTCTCTTCCGTGTATTCTAGGTCGACATGTGTTAAGGTAAAAATATGTGCTGAATGATTAATTGAACTGTAGGTTTCTATACAATATGCGCTAAAGATATAAAGGTCATCGTTTAGCTGCATCTTTGTTAAGACATCATTATCATTATAAAGAAAAAAAACATTATTTTGTATTACGTAGAACTTTTAGGCAACTCTCAACATTATGCTTTGATGTTTGAAACCCAATTTACATACATATACAATATAAACTTTTTTTATTTCTGCGCAATTAATATTTGCTGGTACGAAAATGAAAATACACACACTTGCGTCCAAAATTATTAATATAACAAATGAAATAAAATTAAAGTCTCCCACAATCCACTTCAATATGATCTTCCTTTTGCGAGTCGGTGAAACGCGGAATCGAACTGGAACAATGTCACTGGGTCACCCACTGGTGAGAGTGAAAATTAAACAAAACCCATCATGAGGTTGGAATAACTGAGATCAATCCACCCGTGATTCGCGTCTATCGAACGGAACGGGAAATTCCCCGTCATTTGTTTTAAGTAAGTGTTTATTACTGGAGACTTCTCCGTAATAGCCCAGGGCCCCATAAGTTGAGTATCCGCACATGACAATATCTAATAGATTTTATTAATCGCGATTTCGCGCTTCATTTATCTCTCATTTGACACTGAGATGAAAACTAACTAATACAGAAGTGACTTGTTAGATACATTATTTTAATGATATCCCTTAAGGCCGGCAACGCACTCGCGATCCCCCTGGCATTAGGAGTTTCCATATATCTACTATAAAATTAAAGGAAAAATATAATATATATAATTATTATAATAATTGTAGTTTTTGTCACAATTTCCACTTACAAACTCGCCCAGTTCTTTGATTGGCCAGAGACGAGTAATCGACCAATCACAAGGCTATAGTAGGAGACAAGAAGGTTTTATCTACCATAGACATGAATTAAATTATATATTTTTTACATTTGATTTTCTTATTTGGTGATTACGTCAACAGTAATTATTTACTTTTTTACACACATTGTCTATGCTTGAAAACGAAATGCAATTTTAAATATTTTTACAACAAAATAATTTACGTTTATGTACTATTATTATTGAGTGCTTTGCTTACTTTTGCTGACATGAGAGGGGGGTATAAATCAGTAAATCTGCTTATGTAATACTTGAACGGCCCCTTGAAGGTACTTAGAATAATGAATATAGTGTTAAACATATGTTTTGTTGTTGTGTTTGCACAGGGAATTCAAGGAGAACAATAATACTCCGTTTTTCACAAGCTTGGTGTTTTATATGACCTCTGGTTAAGAGAGAGACATACCATATATCAAAGTAAAGAGCGACCTGACGTGTCACTCACTACCATTTGCGATACTTTCAATGCCAAAATATAATAAGGCCAAGATCAACACCACATGAGTACATTACTTACACTTTTCGGTCCGAGTAATAGGCGAACGCGTTGGTGTTTCAAAATAGGAACAGGATATCCAGCGACATCCTAAAACTCCACTTTAATTTATTCTATTTTTAAATTTATAATTTCCAATTTTTTTGTGTTTATCATCTACGGTGGCGTGGTATAGAACTGAGAGCTTTTTAGGTGTTAAGATGGGAAAATTTTGCTTAAATGTACAATAATTGACCTGATTTAAATTTATCTTCAACACCCGCACGAATTTTATTCGTCGCGTATGAACAATAAACTTAATAATCACCTAATACGTAAAATTTTCATACTTTTAGGATTAGGAATTGTAAGCCCAGTTACTAATAATACTTAATTATCAGCCCAGCCTGTCTGTAATCTGAACGAAGCTATGAAAGAAGAAAATTAGAATATTAGTAGCGCAGTTGTAGTGATTTAGTAAAGCCTTTTTTGTTTTGACTGGAGGTGTATATTTTTTAAATTAAAGAACGCTTAGGCTTATAACTTAATTTAGCAAAAATCATTGTCCATATGCATAATACAGGTATAATGTTGTTCACCTACAGGCAACAATTATATTGATACGCTCGTATGCTGTAAGTGCGAAAAAACATTCACAAAAACATAAAGATAATACTTTACTATTATTCATGTTTTCGATGATAAATCATTTAAATGTATAACATTAAATAATTAGGTATATTATACAGTTGTATTATACAAATGGTAAGTAAAATAAACTAAAAAAATAGTCCAAAACCTCAAAAAAAACCCTGATCTAACGCACAGAACGTCTGAGTATAGCGACTCATTATTTATCTCATAATTCACTCCCGCGCTGGGCCAATTTATTATTTATTATTTAGACCCCATATAGTCTACTGCAGGGGAGTGTCTTCTCCCCTTTCCTAGACAGGGACTTTATTTTTTATTATTTTATAAAATAGGGGGCAAACGGGCAGGAGGCTCACCTGATGGCATACCGCCGTCCATGGACACTCTCAATGCCAGAGGGCTCGCGAGTGCGTTGCCGGCCATTTAAGAATTTGTACGCTCTTTTCTTGAAGGACCCTAAGTCGAATTGGTTCGGAAATACTTCAGTGGGCTGCTGGTTCCACATAGCGGTGGTGCGCGGCAAAAATTGCCTTGAAAAACCCTCAGTCGTAGAACGTCGGACGTCGAGGTGATACGTGTGGAATTTTGTATTCTGCCTCGACGTCCGATGATGAAACTCAGGTATTAATCCAAACAACTCCTCTGAACACTCTCCTTTATTATCTTAGCTACATGTTTGACGACTTCCGCCGGGCCTGGAGGGCACTACTTATTAAAGCGACGCTGGGAGTGTGGGTGTTGGACTGAGGGGCGGGGTCCTGGAGATGCTGGCTGGGTGGGCCCAATAAAGAGTTTATAGACCCCTAATAGTCTAATACCATGCGATCGAGCAGAGCGCCAAGAAGTTAAACTGCAGAGGAGTGTCTTTTCTCCTCTTTCCTAGGCTGTGACTTTATAATGTTAACAAGGTCTGGTCGCTTGGCGTCTTCCACTGGGCCTGGCAACTCATTCAAGTGACGATGGGAGTGTGACTGTCGGTCTGGGAGATGCTGGCGCCTACCCTCTGAAACCCAATACCTCCATCTGCTCGCTCTGCACGGAAGGTAGCAGTTCTTAATCCGTGATTATTGCGACTACTAAGCGACGTTCATAAATGCAGTGAGTTCCTTTAGTAATTAAAGTTATAGTTGTTTCAGATCTGCAAAATATATCTATAAATCATTTTAAGAACACCTATCATGAGGCCACCAACATCGTCGCATACATAATTTATTTTTCATATTTTTATGACACGGTAATAAAATCTCATACAATTAAACACTAAATAAAATATTAAACGTTTTATTTCGCACTTCAATGTAAACTATAAAGTGCCGACATTTTTACTTTATTTTTTATAGCTAATTTATTGTTTTTTTTATTATAAGCCTTAATGTAGTAAGCAGTATTACGTAAACTAATGTAAATAATGACCTCTGGATTAAGGGGAACGCCTGGCTGTTTATCGATATGTTTCATTTTTTTTAAATATTAGAACATTCAATTCACCATCGACAAGACTACACCCATTTACTTAACGTCTATCAATGATTAGTCAATTTTGTTGGCTAATCTGGAAATAAAAACGAAATCTATGTTAAACTGAGACAGAATTTTGAGAGAATGCTTACTTTGGTTTAATTTATTCACAGATATGAATCATCAAACACGAATTTATAAAATTATAAAATGTGGACTAATAAGCGAATGAAATTCCAAGTGAACCAAACATAATATTTCAATTAATTCCAAATTTAAATAAACTTGCTTAATTAAAAATTTCACACGTTTCAACAAAATTATAGTCAAGCATTCGATAAGGTTCGCCCACTAAAGCTCGCGCTCAATTTTGTTATTTAGTATTTGTATTAAAAATCTTTCCAAAAAATATAACGTTAACCAAAAAGTTTTCAGAGACATGTCGTTTATATTTTAATAAGTTCTTTTAACGTGTAAAACAAGAAGTCTAATTCACATTTTTTGTAAGTCATAAAGTCCTTAGAAATCACAAAATGAAAACCAGATCATTGCGATATACTATCGCCTCGATCTTACATATTATCCTCAACCGGCTCTTAGAAGCTTATAAGACATCGCGTCGCCAGTATAGTGCTCATTAGTTTAAATTTTAGTTCCGTACATATTTAAACAAATCGGGGTGTATAGCAGATAGGTTTAGTGTAGATCTACGCCGTAGTTCACAAATTCTCATAAAGTGTAACCCAACGTAAAGTTACTTATTAAAATACTGTAATTTATTATAGGTACAGATAACTTCCTTTATACGAAAGTATTATTTTCAAGACTAAAATGAGATTAACATCGCTTGGTATTGTTTTCCGTTCCTGGCCTAAATGTTCAAAGAAGGAATTAGTTTTGTTTCTGAAACCCATTTTATTTTATTTTTGTCAATTCTACATCTATAATGGTGACCGTGAAATTGGGATTCCAATGTTGCAGAACCCTAAATATATTTATTATGGAAAAACCAGCTATTCAGTTATTCAGCAGAACTATTGGCACACCGACCTTCATGTGTAGGTCAAAGTAAAAGCTTGAATTACAGTAAGGGCACCTGTTCTTAATAACAACTCTTTTCAGCATTTAAATTAATTAAATTTTTGTGTAAACGATAATTCATTTTAAAAATTCTATTTATTTAAATTTATGTGTATGATTTCAACGATCTCTATGATTCAACTTAGTTGAATTTTCAAGGGCTAGTCTAGGACATGATTACCAAAATCTAAAAATATTAAAACTAGACGTAAGTGATGCTTTAAGATCGAAATCGCTACACTGATCTAAATATTTTTAAGGAAAGTTTTCAGTAGCTATTTACTAGGTATCTTTATTCTGCGTACACGTGTAAATCATATGTAAACAGTAATTTATAACCGTTTTATCACAATAGGCATTTGCAATTCGCAAGGCCCTTCCATGACCTAGGAATCCTATAAATAAAGTTTATTGCTAAAACTAGGAAACGCGTCACACATATTATTATACTAACGTGACACACTAAGGTTTTCTAATAATATTCTTGTTGGTTATTTAAGTGCCTTGTTTGTTATGTTTTCTATGAAACATTTAGATTAAGAAGAAACTGCTGTTTCTGCAGTTTCAGTATTTTGTTTTCGCTCATCCATTCTTGTCTCGTTTAAATATATTATTTAAATATAATATATTATTTAACAAAAAAAAAAATACCTATGTCATAAAAAGACTTTAACATAGAACCTTAGTTACCTATTCACTAGTATATAAAAGAATTAAGTCGACAAAATATGATTTATTAACTATAGTTATTGTAAAGGCTAGATTGTAATTCATGTAAAGTCGTGAACTCTTTTGTGAACTTTATTGTAAGAAAATAAATTATATAAGTAATGAAACCTTAGTATTGTCTTTTGTTAACATAACATTTTTCAAAGAGTACCGAGAACTATTTTTATTTACAAGAGTTTTATTTTAGTGACCAACCGCCAGTAATAGGGAGGCCATTACTGGAGGTTGGCCGTCACTCTCTTGAAGCGTGTCTTGTCCTGCCAGGTGCAGCAAATCTTCCGCAGTGGCAACACCCGTCCACTCATGGCACAGTGCGAAGCCATGATTTCTTCCTTCTACCAACACGCTGTTTACCATGGATTTTGCCCATTATAATTAATTGAAGGAGGTGGTAGCGGTCAACTTTTCGTTGCTTAGCTTAGCTTATGCAGAACACTGCATAGGCTTTTTCGACATTCCAACTCTTCTGAGAACCTTCTTGTTAGAGACCTACTGGATCCAGCTTATAGGAAGGATGCAGCGATGGCACCAAATCTCAAATGCTTCTACGCGCCAGCGGGTATCTTCTCTGTCCAAGCTTCAGAGCCGTACAGAACAATTGGCCAAGTGTAACAAAAGAGAGCTCGGACTCTGAGTTTAATGGACGTTGAATAAAGACGAAATAACATGAATTTTCTCGTTAACTATTCTAAAACAGTGTGGGCTGTTTATTACAGAATAACTGTTTTTTTACTTTCTACAATTCCGTAAAATAATGTAGAAAGGCGGAATGTTATTGCAACATAAATACTATGTCTTATGCAATTTTATTGTTTATGTATATCGTCTTAACTTTTTTCCTCTTCTGCACTCTTCATTCAGAAGGTTTTGAAATGTATTTATATGCTATATTTTTTATCATTAGAAAAATCAAAAGACATCGGACAAAGTTATACAAGATATAAAAATATGTTAAAGCTATGAGCAAAAGATGAGAAAATCAAAGAATATAAATTAATTTGGGAACATCATTTTTTTATATAATTGTCATATTGTAAAATAAAATCCGAGTAAATACTTATTATATTATTGTCATTTCGTGTGACATTGTGGAAGGTCATCTACGGTTAGGAAAATAATTTTATTAATATTTAATTAGGGCATTTTTTTAGAAAAATAGAATTGCTTAAACATTCAATAGTTCACTCTGTAACAGATTTTAAATTAGGTTAATAACTTGCAAGATTTCCCGTCAAAAACTTTTTAATTTTCATTACTAATATAGTAATTTCTAGTTTAAATGTCGCTATAAAATTATTATTTGTTTAAGTTATATCAAAAACTAAATGATATATTTATTTGCTATCGTTACTCTTATCTTTCACCGACAGTGTTTCCGCACAATTTATGTGAGGTCGCGCGCAGGAAATGTGTATGTCAATGGCGCAGTTGACGTGTCACTTACGATACATAGATTATACTAATGCACAAAAAAGTACTTGCTATTTTGACAAAGCACATTAACAGAAGCACATTCTGAAGTAATGCGTATTAAGAACATATGCGTATATGCGATGCAGATTGATTATGGACGTACTTTGCCCCATCCATTAAGTCCTTAAGTAAAAAACAACAATAATAATCCTTATTGAAATTGTTCCTAGAAAGAGTTTTATATATATATAAGTGTTGATTGGAAAGCAGTGTAAACTGAAACGCGACATTGATTTGAGTTAAAAAATCGACGATGATCCAGAGGGCATAGACACAAAAATCTGAGACAAAGAACAACATCAAGGGTAAAGGGCCTTAGTGCCACTGTTTCTCTTAATACCATTTAGTATATTTTTATACCTGATTATATGAGACTGGTATTTAGGTATGGCCTCGTCTTTTCTGGAAACATTTCACAACCGAAACGAACTTTTGACATCCCAACCGTTGACATACGCAGTAAACGCATATTGAAAAATTCAAATATTTTTTTACACAGCGTTTTATCTGGTGTTTAGTTCTATTAATATCATTAATAATTTGATCGTTAAGTATCACACCGGCACCTATTAGTTATCAGTTTAATATAATTATAGGAGGTAATTGTTACGCTCAAATAGCAGTTAATTTGATTATAGCTGTCTCATTTTGATTGATATATTAGTATAACGAAATGTTGACTTCAAGGTTTAAATTAAGAATGTTTTAAACCTCAATTATTATTTTTTATTTCTATAAAACTGGTGTGAAAGATAAGTCAAATCAGCATAAATGGAATTTGCTGTTTTCTTGAACAGCGCCATGCTATAATTATCTGGAAAAACAGACGTAGGGAGTACCCTTCAATGGAAAACTGGTCGGCCAGCGCTCGGATCGTCAACCAGTTGATAATGGGACCCAGCAGTGCGCCTGGATGGCGGGTGGTGAAAAGATGATAGAGCACTGATGCACACTCAACAAAATACCTACGAGAAAAAGACTTTGTCCTTTGACAGTGTCCAAGTGGCAGTAGCTGTTGATCACAGAGTTGATGTTTACTCTATACGTTATATTGTCCATAGCATACAGTAGGCCTAAATGTGAGGAGCAATATTTTACTGAACCTGCTTCTAATTCTTGCTTGGAAAAATAATTAGAAGCTGTCCAGGTGTGAAGTATTGCCTCACCTTAGAAAAGATGCCTTTAGGACAGGGAAGGAAACAGTTCTTATTCGTAGTAAGAAAATCGTTTCATCCACAGGTTTATGTTATGTGATATATAAATATCTGTGATCACGACATTCAAACCTTATGAGAAATGGGCCGCGCGCTAAAATCCAGAATGGTCTTTCGCGCCGGAAGGCACAAATACGCACTCAAATTACGAGTAACTAGCTGTATAAATAGCTGGTCGAACGAAACCTTATTTGGAAGACAACCATTTAAGTTAAAATTATTTTTAGATTAACGATATAATATTTTAATAATTTTACATTTAATAACGATTTTGTAAGAATTTTCGGATCAAGAGGGTAATGCTTCTTCGACCTTGTTTCATTCGTTAAAAGAAGATATATATAGAAGATTACAAGATCAACTTAACTAGAATTGAGAATTAAGTTTTAAATAAGTAAAAACTTCCTAAACAATCGAAGGCCAAAATAGGATCGCAATTAAAAATCCCGCCAACTTGTTAACCCTGTGTTACCTTATCGAAAAAATCACCGATAATTACACCGTTCATACATTGATTTATTTCCATTACAATCGAGTACCTTGTCGAAGTTAATATTTTAAAATATCCAAGCTATACATATGAACCGGATTACGTAGTCACTTCGACAAAGTTCCATATGTCGTGCCAATAAGATGTTTCTTTTTTAAAAATCAGTAGTAGACCATGACACACTTCTGGTACGTTGTCACTACACTACACATATGCTGTGCAATAAGCTTATTTACAATATTGACACGTGAACATTGACTTTTAAACACTTATGCCTTTCTGTTATATTCTTGATTGCCTTAGTACAGATTAAAAAGTAAAAGTCAGATTGATATTATTTTTATCAAATCTCTATATATATTGAATATGTATAATATTTATTATAGACTATCAGTCGAATAACAATATCATATAAATGATTTAGAAATATTGCAAAATACCTTTAATTATGTTTTATTAAAATGGAACAAGGTACAGGTCACCCATCTCACCACGCACAACATCGAAAGCTCTATATGGGCGTTCAGTAGAAGGTATTCTTGAAACTGTACACAGTAGAATGCGTAAGCGATCCTGAATTTGAGGAATTCGGGGTGATATTTAGAAACTAACTATGACTCAAAAACCAATACATCTTTAAAGTAATAGTATTATTTAAAGTGTGGGAAGCTAAACACTTAGCGCTAAGGCTCGTTTTTCAATATTATGCTTAATGTGAATTCATAAAAATCTCCGGTTTGAGTAGGTTTCACAGACTTCGAAATTCAATTCCGCAAAATAAAGTCGTACCGAGAGAATTTTTTTACAACAACTTCATGAAAATTATGGTTCTATATACTTGTCAACGTTATGTTATAATGGCCTTATTAATAAGGAAAAAGTTAGTACAGTGTTAGTTACGTTATGTTATTTTTATATACAAATATTGGTAACATATACTTTATTTTCTACGTTTCATGTCAATACGTGCATCGAACTACACATATATATAAATGTACTGTAATTGGCTCAACTAAAAGAGACCGATGTTCTAGTTTTAAAATCCTATTCAACATTATTAATCTTGTTAAAACAATCAATAGTCTTGTCTCAATCGGACTTTCCATGTACTTCAACATATTTAGCATATGTATTAGATAGAAAGTGGAATTTATTTATTACATAACTCATGTATCTACTTCTCAGTTTATGCATCTATACTAATATTATAACAGATTTTGTGGCTGCAAGGTTGTCTCTCTGGAACAGATTTTAAAAAATATTTTACATATAGAAAATCACTATAGTAACAAAGAAAAATTTAAATTTCCCTCTACGTCCATCGTTCCACAACTGAGCGTTTCTTAAGGCAATTTCTGCCGCGCACCACCACTATCTGGAACCAGCTGCCCACTGAAGTATTTCCAAACCATTACGACTGAGGGTCCTTCAAGAAAAGAGCGTACCAATTCTTAAAAGGCCGGCAACGCAGCCCGCCTTTTGGCAGGCGGCGGTATCAGGTGAGCCTTCTGCCCGTTTGCCTCCTGTTAAATAAAAAAATACTTTTTTGTTTGCAAAGTAATATGGCGAAACGGCAGAAAGAAAACATATTTTACTAATTCGGAGAGATATATAATTGAGTTCTAGAGAAAAGTTGTACATCTTGATCGTGTCTACAAGAAAGTCAGGCGACGGCATTTGTCTCAATCTAAAAATCTAATATATAAAATTGTCGCGTCACGGAGCTTGTAATTAAACTTCTCCGAAATGGCTCGACCGATTTTCGTGAAATTCGTGATTTTTTGACAATTTTCTTTTTATGATACAGCATACAAAAATACATACAACCCTTAATAGTCACCCCTATACGATAAACCCCTTTTTGTATTTGTTAATTAAAAACTAGTATTTTATAAAAACATCTGTCTGTCTGTTCGCGAGAAACTCAAAAACCTAAAAACGGAATTTATTGAGGTTTTCACCAATATCTAGAATGGTTCATGAGGAAGGTTTAAGGTATATAATTTTCAAGGTTAAGTGGTCACTGTTGGCCATGTTCGCTTGTACTTTATATAAATAAACTAAAAGCACACACAATGCTTGACACATGAATTTCAAACGTCACTTAATAACGTTATTTAATACAATAAACAAGCCACTACCAATAATTGTTTTAAAACTTGATCGTCTATGAATCTTGTATCAATTACGAAATCGTCAAATGATTTCGAGTTTAATTTTTTCATATAAATTTGCGCAACCTGATGAGTCTTTTATAGTACATGTTTTAAATAGCACAATACATGTCATTGCAAAGATGAATTATTATAACGGGTCTGCAATTGCCCAACTTTAGTATTTTAATTGGTAACGAAATGTGTTAGAGTGTACATATTTATAGAGCATAATGTATTTTACACCAATATGTTGGTCTTTGGTTTTATCGGAAAGAGGTTGTATTTTCGCGAAAATATTTATTTATATAAGCGACTTAAATAAACAGAAAAGGAAGCTTTCAATTCGACAAGTTATGCAAACCTGCATAAATTTATTTTCAATCAAATAATAAATAACGTTCGTTCGTGATAAAATAACGTTTTCATAAGGTATGAAATTTGAAATTGCTTATTTAAAACAACTAATTAATATATTGTAATTTTAGAATATGTAAAGCCATACGCAACGAAATACCATATCAATCAGATCACAATCTGACAATAATGTAGGAACAATGTACGTGTATTATTCTACTCGGCTTAATGGCTAGCATTTAACTAACCTAGATAGTTCACTCAGTGTATGTGTCTTTCAATTTCCATACATTTAATTTTAATTAAATTGACGCAAATATGTGTGTCTGGTACTTTCGGAAGGTAACCATAAATTTTGTTAGTTAAAATAAATTTATTAATAACTAGATGAGTTCACCGATACTTCGTATAATATACAAACGTATTGTAATATAACATTTTTAAAGACCAACGAGAACGGACCTCATACTACAGCTATGAAACACAAAGGCATCATAAATATATGACAACCAAGTGATTTTTTTTTATTTCTACAATGACAAAAGAAGTCAATATTTCCCAAGTATAATATTCATGTTTCCCACCTTTTAAACCTTTCCAAAATCTCGAATTTTTACACATTTAGAAGTGTTCATTAATTAAGCTCAATGGATTTTTTTCAGATTCCTTTGTGGTGTTTTCTGCTTTTATAATTTTAAATAGTTTAAATATAATGTTAAATGAGCAGTGTTGGCCGTCAGTGGCTTCAGCGTGCAACTCTCATCTCTGAGGTCCTAGGTTCGATCTCCGGCACCAATGCACCAATGGATTTGCTTTCTATGTGCGCATTTAACATTAGCTTGAACGGTGAAGGAAAACAACGTGAGGAAACCGGCTTGCCTTAGAACTACAAAAGTCGACGGCGTTTGTCAGGCACAAAAAGCTGATCGATCACCTACTTGCCTATTAGTTGAACAAATGATCATGAAACAGATACAGAAATCTAAGGACTAGACCTAAAAAAGGTTGTAGCGTCATTCATTTATTTTTATAACTAATATTTATCGTTTAAGCAGCAACATAAATAACTTGTAATATCCAATAATATTATTGAAGGTTAAATACACTAGTAAAAAAATATAATTTTCTTAAAAAAGTCCTTTTACCTCCCTATCTCTATCTCATCTATCTGATGCAGATATTTTACGCGAACGAAGTAACGCAGTATATTAGCTAATTGTAAGTTTTGGTTATTTATTTACAAAATCAAATTCATGGCGGTATTACATGTATAACACGTTAGATACAGATCTAGATATTGGCAATAGCTCCTGAATGTTACAATTTATCTTAAAACTGATACATTATCATTACTTCAGTAGTGTCAGCAAAAACACGAATCTGAACTAAGGTACATTAAACATTTACACACATAATTTATAAAAAAATCCCATAGCTATATAATATAACATGTATATATGTAATGTAAAACTATCCACATTAATTATTGAAAAAATAGTAATCTGTTTCTTTTTATCACACTGTAAATTGACTGTACTTTAGTTAAAAGTGTGCAATTAGACTTATTTTATAGAACAGTGGCCAGGTCACTCATCTGATGTTAAGTGATACCGCCTACGGACACTATCAGTGCTAGAAGGCTCGAGAGTGCCTTGCCGGCCTTTCCAATTCCCCAATTCTTAAATTGGTTTGCTTTTGAAGGACGCTACGTCGTATTGGTTCGGAAATACCTCAACGGGCTGCTAGATATACACAGTAGTGGTTCGCGATCAAATGCGTTCAGATACGATGGAGGTCGAGGGGATACGAGAGGAAATTCCTCTTCTTAATTACTAATTACTCCGAACTACTTCTACCAACGTAGAAGTCTACGTAATCCGAACAACTCTTGCGAACACTTAAAGACGGTTGACGACTTGAGCTTCTCTTGGTTAAATACAGTCAAGTGTAAGAAACTATATATATACGGTCAAGTATAAGAAGCTGTGTATGTTATACAACTGTAACTTGCAACTGCAGGCGATGAACCAGATTGAACTGTCGCATTTTAAATTGGGCTAGATTTGGCCGACCGCAGTCCGACCCCGTGGAGTCTCGCCTCATGCAGAATTTCAGAGCTGCTTGAAAAATATTTGCACGGAGAGTATCCCCAGTGATATCCGCATAGTAATGAATGTCGCAATATTGTGACGGCATAATGTAGTTAATAAAAGTATAACAATTACAGAGGCCAAAGTTTTAAAGCCCAATGGAAGCTTTCTTACTTCGTAATCCATACCGACTGTACTTCTTATATTTTTTTATTCCGTCCTCAAATCAAATGCTTATTCTTTGTATAAATTCATAAATAAAAAACTAAAATAATTAAACCTTCACCTTTTATGATGAAATACATAGTGTCATTCTCGCAACTAATAGTCTGACGTTACACGTGGTACATGTGTCGATGCATGTGTGCTGCAACCACGCCCTGTCGCACTCACCTTGCTAGTGATGTCACATTAAAAAAATATATATCGATATTAGTTTCATAGTATAATTAGCCTGTGATTTAAGTATCCTGTGCTGTTTTATTTGATATTTCCATACATTTATCTTTTGTTTGAGGATATTAAATTTGAGCTTCTAATAAACTATTTTTAACATATGCAAGAACGTAGCAAGCTACGACCACTAGCTACGATTGCGTGTGCTACACATATTATAAAGTTGTAAAGTAAAGTAATGAAGTGTTTATATGAATTTTCTTATTCTCTATTCTTATAGTAACAGTACTATTACCAACATTGAACTAAAAACTATTTTAAGTTAAACGTAATATTAGTTAAGTGTATATGTATTAGTTATGTGTTAACTTATCCAACTATCCTAAATTATGTAATGATAAAAACAGTAAGTAATCTCATGTAACGATGCATTATATCTATATTCCATAGGTTTTCTTTTTATTATTTATGTGCCACTTTCCTTTCTTCGTGATATGCTGACTCCTATTCCCACACATCTAGAGGTCTTGGGTGACATTTCCGGTAAAACAAGTTTTATGTACATTTGAATATGCATAATTCCATTAAATACATTTGATTGTTATGTTATCGCATTCGATGTATAACCCGGTCTGGGTTCTATTCTTAGAAACAATAGTTTAAGTCGAATAAAGTTTAAATGCTACTTGTTGTGATAATTCTAACAGTTAAATGCATGTAATACGTTCTACATTCGATGCGATGCGTAAGTAATATGTTATTAGAATCGATTATAACAGAGACAACACTAAATCCGGAGTCACGGTACTGTCGAAACGCACGTGCATACGAGTGCGTGTTTCACAACGCGCCACTCATTTTACGATCAAATCAATTTTCGCTTTTCGCTAAATACTAACATAATGTCTCGTTTATTATTGATATATTTATTATATCGTTAACAGCCATCATTATGTGCTATGCAGCCTGGATGGTTAAACAAATCCGTCGATTTTAGTTTTCCTCACGATGAGCCGTGTTGGCTTTAGTAGCTTTTGTGCTACTCTCATCTCTGAGGTCGAAGCCCGGCTAGCTTAATGGACTTTCTGTCTATGTGTACATTTAACACTCGCTCGTACGTTAAAGAAAAATATCCTATGGAAACCGCCATGCCCTAAGTCGATAGCATGTGTCAGGCCCAGATTGTTTCCTATAACCAACGTACATACATGGTGAATGTCATGAAAGTGAATGAAGCGAGAGAAGTATGTCAGTACCGTAGCAAGTGGTCTGTGATCTTTGCCTAGCCTTTTGGGAAAAAGGCGTGAATATATAAATAAAATAATCAGTAGGTGATCAACCTTTTGAGATGACACACTGTCGACTTTTTGGGGCCTATACCTGCCGGTTTTCTCACAATATTTTCTTACACCGTACGTATTATGTTTTCATTATCAAGTAACGCGTATATTGCTTTAAATTCGGCAAAGGGTACGCTTTGAAAATATTAATAACATAATAAATTAAACTATAATAAAGTTCTGCAAGGTCTCCAAATATGAGTTATGTAAGAGTACATTTTTCAATATACATATATTTGAAAGAATATTACATCATCATTGTATGCAAATCGAGAGACAGGGCAACATTGTATAGGTATTGAAATTAAAATACAATTATTATCATCCTTAGTACATAGGCAGTCGAGAACAATATTTTTGAGGCTCTTCGTTTTATAAATCTTGTCCTATTTTTATTTATATCAAAAACTCATTGACAAATACTGTTTATATTTGTTATTAGTTAATATATTTATTATAACATAAACATAATTCTTGTGCTTTTCTTCTGTAAGCATATTTTTTTTGGGTTACTAATAAAAAAAATTATTACTCCAAAGAATTTATAATTGACCATTGACATAATACTAGTAGAATTTATATATGTCGCAGCAATGGCGTTTCGAATCGGTTTTAAACCGTATTGACTTTGACGTTGGTTATTAATAAACTCTGTGACATATAATGATATTGACGGCTGACAGTAACGCCATTGCTCCGACATAAATAAACAAACAATCGTATTGTTTCTCTTTCTATTATTTATATTTACATATTTGCGCTCGCACTCGCAGGCAAAGCTAGTGGCATACCTATAACAACATATTACGTGTAACTCTTGAACCTGACATATAATAAATTGTGTCAGGGTGAAACGTAATAAACATATGTATATCCGTATTTGTATTTTTATAAAACTGAAGGCAAACATATAAACTTGTTACATTTAAATAATCAATCAGCTCTACTGCTCTTATTAATTTGATGACTGTATCAAAGGTTTATTTATTAAAATGAGATCAGATAATTAATAATGATGTATAATACAAAATCGTTTCCTTATGGTATTTTACAAATGTTTGATTTATAATAAATTATTTTTTCATAAGTATGCGTGTAAATATAATGTATTGATAATTTTTAATTTTAATACTGTTTAAAGGCAACTTAGAAATCGTAGCTATATTTTTATCATATTCTAATTAGGCAATTAAATAGTCTAATTTAAGAAAAATGTATTTTTGAATTTTAGTTTCATAATTTGATATTTTCGCAGGCACGGTAAACATTATTTTTTACGCAAATAAATAATAACATATAAAGGAGGTATTTGTGAGCTTATATATTATATTTGTTTGTTTTTCAAATTATAATCTAAGGCCATATTAAATGGATTATCCAACTTGTATGGTGTCGTGTCGCACCATACCTCGAATGTGGGTCATGTACATGTTTGAATAGACTGTGATTGAACACAGATGTGTAATTAATGATGTCTTTTGTCGTCCTTTTAGATCTAATTTTGAACTTCAATACAAGACTTCCATTTTTATATGTATTCTTAATGTAATACAGGCAATAAATCAATGTTTACACCATGAACACAATAATATAAATAATATTTCTAAGTGAGTTGAGGATAAATTTAAGTTCATCAAACTTTCCTTGTCCGATAATTCTTTGAGAATTCATGTATAGGGATTTGAATCATCTTTTTGGCGAATACATTTCTGGGTATGCGTTTGAAAGTAAATTTAACACTCATATTATATAGAATATGTATAATTTTATAGTTTTCAAGTACACAATTTTAAAGACAATTTACACAAAAATTGTGATGATATGCACCTTGCATATATCCTGCTTTCTCATAGTCTTATGAACGCTATTTTAATATTAATTTATTAGATGTCACCGCAGATTTTATGGGTAACTGGTGTATGGTGGTCTATATACACATATTAGCACAACCACAATGGTTTATTTTCCATATGTATGGCAAATAAATCATTTCAGTGGGTTGAAGACACTGAAGACAAATCGTTATTTACCGACAAAGTTTTGATAATACATATTTATATTCTCAAATTCTTATAACTCGAATTTGAAAACGGAGACTCCGTAAGTCGTAGTTAGTAAAATATAATAACGTCTTATTTGCAATTCCCCGAATTAAAGCAATCAAATCCAAAATGATTGTTTGGGTTCGAGGCTTCTAATCTATTGTTTCTATCTTATATATGTGCAATGAATGAAACATTCATTTTTTTTTTGTTATTCATCAATATTTAATTCGTTTTAATAAGTAAAAAATATATATACTACAAAACTTAGTTAATTTGTTATTCATATTCGACTCTCAAATCTAAAAATATACATAGAAATCGCGCCTCTGTAATTCGAAGTTTCAAGAGTTTAATCATATGCATCACGAAGTTCTTGTTAAGTCGAAAACTCGTTAACTCGATTTCTTTTCGCATCTCCCTTGACATTCGAGTTATTGAGATTCCACTGTATCTACGTTTTATTACGCAGGTATTTATTGGTTCCGATATTTGAAGCAAGTAAATATATTAATCTATCTAAGTTCTACAAATTCATAACTGTATTAAAAGCTTTTGTATAAAAAACAACTGAGAATTATTTTTACATATTTTAATAGTTTTGATTTTATCTATTCAAAAACCTCTTGTGCCAACCACTAAACTATTGAGAGACGAAAATGTAGTAATAGCGAAAAGTCCCATATGAACCGGTACCGGTCGCAAGGCTACGCAGCCGTCACACACGATATCAGCTCAATCAATCTTTGTAAGTATATAACGTCAGCATAAAATAAGAAAAAAAAGTATTTTTTTTCATTATTTTTGAATGAATAAAGCAGTATCATTATAGTGCAAAAGTTACGTAAGTATCAAGTTAAAGAAATAGAATGAGTTTGTTTGAATATGGTAATGGTAAGCTCAGGTTCGAATAACAAATATATTTTTATAAGATGATATATTTAATAGATATAATAAAAATCTACCTGTTACGTGAAATTGATTTCTCGTCCTTTGCAATTATTACCAAATTAACCAATATGATTAAGAAGCTTTCCTTTAAAACTCTTAGTTCGACTAATATTATAATCGTTTCTCATTAACGAATCTTTTAATTAATATCTTCTGCTCTGACGGTACACATTTCGAGATATTGAATGTGTGTCGCTGGGTGCGGCGCGTTGCGTATAAGCTCCGTGTGTGCTGACCCTACTACCTGTTTACTAAAAGCTTGAAAGCCTATATGAGGTCTTAAGTTAGCTCATAAGTTGAATCCGAGGTCATGGGTTCGTATTTCATTATTCCTAGGAAACAATCGAGGACTAAAATACGTGGTTAGAATCTTTTGGAATATATCTAGAAATCTTGGACACAAATTTATAAGGATTGGATTGTATAAATGGTTCTATTTTTTATATTTACTGCATCCATAAAATTGTAGTGTTGTAATTACTATGTACTTTTTAATATGCGTTTGTTGTGTGAAAACTAAAACTTCGAACTCTTTAAGTTAATATACTCGTACATCTGTTGTAGAAATATGTATATCCTTTCGAAATCATATTATTCTATTACCATGTAATTCGTTTTACATTGAAATCTTCATGCATATTACAACCTTATGGCAAACCATATTGTACTCAAAAACTATTAGCCTCTTTTAGTTTTATAAAAGGAATTCCTAATTGGTAAATCCCCTGCGGTGGGATCCAACCACCTATCCCCCCCTTATCGAAACCCAAAGTTTCTCGAATAAATAAAAGCAATTATAAGCTCCACTAACTTCGTTCGCTTAAGAAATGAACTACTTATTACTTCAAGCTAAATATACAAATTATACATTAAGTGTAAATAATTAATGTTTTGATGTCGCTGTGTCGTGATGTTGTAAGATGAGCAAGGTTGTTTAGGACGAGCCTGCGTGACTCACTTCATACAATGAAAATACAATATGATAGAAACATGGATTAGAAGCCAGAAGCTTTGCGTACAACGCAAGCAAAATGTCAATTTTTTGCGCTAACTCACCAACACCGTTCCTGCGCCGTCGAGAATAGTTTTTAAATATACCTACAGCAATATTTTTTAAAGAAAGCAATACGCAGTCTGCCAAAATAGTAGTAGGTACTATTACTCAGATTAAATGCCATTATTTTCAATAGTTCTTGTATAACTATTATTCAATCAGCTGACGAACCCGAAATGGAGGTTGTCACAGTGCAAAAAAAATAATAAGCCAGCTGAAAGTACATTTAATAATTAAATAGTTTACATTTAAGAATTTTTCCATAAACGATTTATCACATACGCCCGCGGGCTACAGCCGAGGTCGCAGCAAGTGCCTCGTTTCGACCTCAGGATCAGGTGACCTCTCAGTATCTTTAATATTTGTAACTTTTTTATTACTGGCAGGCATTAGCGCTAGCGGTCACCTATGACTGCTACAAATAATAAAATAATTTTATTGTTAGCTATTAGCGAAATGTCGCTAATTTATATATAAATTATTTAGGCAAACATGCCTGAAATCTCTAATGTTAGAGTTACTTGCTAATTTTCTCAAACCTAAACTGAAATAGTTATTGTATCAGAATTGAAACTAAAACCTACGGTTTATGATTTGTGTGTCAACATAACATAAAAATGTACTTATAGGATTATTTTACTTTCCCTGTATAACATTTTACCTCTCGTTGCTGTTGTAGTACTGTAATACTAAGCGTACCCTTCTTCAAGATTTTATTTTTTAATTTTACTTTTTCATTCCACATTGCAGTAGCTTAATGCGATTTTATTAACACTTTGTTGTGCAGCCTTACGAACAATTAACTAGTTGCAAAAAACGAACCAGTCCTGTCACATTAACTCATATAACCTTACATGTGAGCCTGCTACACTTGACCTACATAATATGAGTGCTTTCTGTATTATAGGAAATTAGTTTTATAATGCCCACAAATAAAGTATCTAATTTGATGTTTAAACAGCGTTTATATGGAACCGTTTTAACCACATATTTTGCAGATTGTTTATAAGGTCGTCATTACGTTAAAGACTATAGATATATGTACGCGCAAAAACCCTGGGAATAGACGTCCTTTTGACTCGTGTGATGCTAATATAAGTGATAATCGCTCATACACTGAATGACCGGTTAAAAATTAGCTCTAAAAATTATTCTTGTCTTGAATAACATAAAGTTTAATTGGGTCGGAAATATATAGTTAGATACGTTATACGATCAGAACTAACGTCAAAAATAGATCTTGGTGATGGGTAGGCCATGTCCGCCTTTACGGCGCAAATTAGTTTTACTTACATGGGCTCATAATTTTGACTTTCTAAAAGCAACCATAATGTCAATTGTTATGCTAATACTGAGTAATATGATCAGTTTCTGGCGCAACTGAATCTCATGACTAATTAATAATTCAAAAACTTATTTTAAGACCAATCTTATTCATAAACACCGTTTCTAATATAAGCCTATTGAATTCATATAATATTTTTTTAATATCAATAAATCGATCTCGGATACTTTAATAGCTATAATCATTTCCTAATAAATCTGATTTACCCTTGAACTTTAAGAATTAAGAAGCCGTGAATAGTATGTATTTAAACAATATAGTACGAAAGTGACCACAATTATGTTTCAATACATATAATAATAAGTACATTTTTTTTTAAAGTTTGGGTGATATAAATGATTTAGCTTATTAACTATAACGGACTAAGATCCCTGTTAACTATTTACACCTTGCAACCCTAACGTTGCGGCTGACTGGCAACTATTTTTTTCATATCATTATCCTTCAAAATGAGGTAATATTGATTAAAAAACCATATATGCAGTTGCAATTTGATGATGATTATACAACATTGTTTTACAGGTAATTGCGGCTATTTTGTTTTTGGCAACCTGGATTACACTAACACTACACTGGTAACACTACACTCATTTCATAAACAATATATAGATGCAGAATGGAGCGCTGGGATTCTGTACTATAAGGCCTCACTCCCGCTCGCGGACAGTTTACTACGTACGGCCAAAATATTTTTGTAAAATTATGTACTTTAATAAAAAAATATTAAATAGGTACTGATATGATATATTACTATATGAGACTCAGTTCATCATTTAATATCTACTACTTACAAGTGGGAGTTTCATTTACGCTACAAGAAACAGAATATTGTAAAACGCTTTTACTATATATACACAAATCACAGAATTAAAAAACCAGTGGTATCTTGATATTTCTTACAGCTTGCTGAAGGTGTTTAATTGTAATATATTATTGTATTTGGTTTTCTCAAGAACTACCTATTAAAATTAAGTTAAATAGATAATGTAATAAAATCGCTTTATATCCGTTAAAGAAGTTTTATTTACAGATATAATAGGATAAAAAAATCTTATCGTATCTTGTAAAAGTTTAAGATTAATATTACACTAGTTACATAATACGTAAATATTTTGACGGTCAACAACCGCTACGATCGGTTTATACTTTCACTATACATTATTTAAATGTGTAGAGTGACATCTAGCTATGCGTATGAGACAATGTAAACTGTGGTAAGTGCTAGCAAGACAATTAAAATAATTCTTTACTACTAGTTTTATTTTAAATATCTTCTGTAAATTCAAGTTCATAAAACATGATTAAACTTACTTAGTTTAGTTAGGAAATATAGTTTACTTTTTAAGATTATCTAATACTGGTTGTAGAAAACGCAACTGTTTTATTTAGGTCTTTTTATTCTTCATCGTTAGTTTAATATGTAGTTTTTAATTCTGATAAATTATTTATTTATAGATCTCATATAGAAGATAAAATTCATATAAGACTTGTAAGTCAGGATGGCCGAGCGGTCTAAGGCGCTGCGTTCAGGTCGCAGTCCACTTCTGTGGGCGTGGGTTCGAATCCCACTTCTGACATATAAGGTTTTGTTGTATTCTCCTTAGAAGGCCCATGAAATCAATTAATTTTTTTGTAACTCTGATACGTTAAGTCTAATCTTTAGTTTTAAAGCTTAAATTTCCACATATACCATAAAGTTAACATCTGTAACAGATGCTTGTTATATTTTGTAGCTGTGCTTGTTATATATTATATCCGTTTAAGCCCCATACTACGGTTTTCACGTTTCTACGGTTTTTATAATTTTTATTATTTCATGAATCATTCACCTGACAGCTTAAACTTATAGTCTAATAAAATTACAGATGATTTCTTCTGATTTTTAACCCATAATTATGATTTAAACAAGATCATCCAAACAACAAATAAAAACAAACCCATATTTACCTTCGTACGCTGTGGGGTATTTCCGTACGTGCGATTAAAATGATACATATAAATCAATTTTCTTTTATTAGCAATAACATTAAACAAAAAAAAATTAACTTCTTATAAACAAAAATAAAATACTTTTCTTATAGTCAACAAAAATTACATAGCTTTTCTTATGTAGAACAAAAAATGACTTTTCTTAAAATTAACGAAAATTAAATTACTTTCCTCTAACATTAAAACATGAAATTGCTTCATTTTCTACGTATATAATCTTACGTTACCTTACATTTCAATCACATTTTTTAATCTTTGGTGCGGGTAAGCACTTCTTTTTTTCGTGTGTCAGTATAAATACGTGGTTTTCCTGGCCGTGGTCCTTTGTTTGTTTTATTACTTCTTACAACAGTCGGATAGCGTCGAATTGTCTCTGGTGCCAATTTGTCTTCTAAGGAGCTACTATTTGATAGATAAGTAAATTATTCAAAGCATCTGGTTCACAAGCATCTAAATTAATGCCTTAAAAAAACAATAAGAAATAGGTATTAACAAATATATACAAATATCCGACGACAGCAATGACAGCAACATAGAACAAAGTTATTGCTAAAATTAGCAATTAGCACACTAACAGACTTCATTGTACCTACCTACCAGGGGTTTTAGTCAAGATGACTTAACAGTAGTGAATGTAGGAAGTCTAAAACTTAATTTGTATGAAAAATACAGTTCGTGTCGACAAATTTTCATACAAATTTAGTTGTACGATTCATGTCATGAATTAGGTACAGGAGACGTATCATAAGTATATTTTGCTAAATACTAATAGAATACTATACACGAAAACTTATTTTATCTACGGTTACAATAGATAAAAACTTTGATGAAAAATTACTTACTGAGCGCGAAATCACGTCCATGCCTGTCACTTTAGTGCGAATGTCGCGAAACTTCGTTGAAGTAAAGTTGGTACTTCGACTCTGGCACACATACAAAAGCAAGACCGTTCAAGTTTTATTTTGACTGTATGAATGTATCCCGCGTACGAAGGTTAACGATCTTCCCCTAAGTTTCTCCAAGCCGCGAATGCCTTTGATATATTTAAAATCGCGCCATCTAGATATTACCGAAGTGAAAAGAACATTTGAAACAAGAATGCCAAATGCCAATCGACATAATTCCGACGCCGAATGTAAAAGTCAAAATAATATATTATGTTCAACATAGCTATTCATTGATTTGTCCATAGATTGTTGCTGTTTGTTCTCCAATTAGACCGTAAAAACTTCTCCTAGACAACCTATGTAGTGTCTCGGTGTTTATATCTGTGACTCGTAAATTTCTCTTTTCTGTGACATGACTTAAAGGTCTATGTTACCAGGTCATAAAAAAAACTTTTCTGTGAATGTGCACTACGGTGATTAGTGATTACTGCTCACTAATCACTCACCAGACAATATTTTGCAGTGATAAGTGATTGGAAATAACCTTCAAAGTAGTAATAATTTGAGTCTGATAGAAATTGTTTCGATAAAAATCGCGTAATTTTTAAAAATGACTACAATAACTGTAGCAAATGAACAAGATATAATCAAGAAGTTATCTTCTTACATAGAAAAAATTTCTAACGATGCTATTCACAATCGCGGAAAATTTTATATAGGTTTATCAGGTAAATTAACTAATTTTCATAGCATAGCTACTTAGAATATACTTTGAAAACAAAAACCGGCGATATCGTTATTAAAATATATATGGACAATATGTTGTAGAGGGAAAATACATTAATTCTGTTTCACTAATTCTTTCTTAAACTCGAAACAACGTTTAGCTGAGAATGTAACCCTGGTATAATTATTATAGGTAAGTGAGTTATTTCATAAAGGATTATTAACATTTAACAGCAATTATTACCATAAACTACAGGTGGATCCGTTGTTAAGTATTTAATCGAAGGACTACCAAAAGTTGATACAGACTGGTCTAAATGGGTGCTAGCATTCTGTGATGAAAGAATTGTGCCAGAAGATAGTGAGGATTCTACATTTGGAGTATATAGCAGACAACTAATACCAAAGACATTGCTGGATAAAAAACAATTTATTACTATTAAACAAGGTGTTAGTGGTAAGTTGTTAAATTGAAATCTTTGATTGCAAACGGAATAAATAAATTTGGTTAGTTAAAAAAATTATAGCTTTTACAATAAGTAATATGTACCACCATCTGTAAGTAAGATATTTTTAGCTAAAGAAGCCGCAAGAGATTATACTGAAAAGTTAACAGATGCATTTGGAGGTGATGAATTTAAATTTGATCTTCTACTACTTGGCATGGGCCCAGATGGTCACACATGTTCATTATTCCCTAACCATCCTTTATTAGAAGAAAGTAGTCTGAAAGTTGCAGCAATAACTGATTCTCCAAAACCTCCACCTGAAAGGATTACTCTGACTTACCCCATCATAAACAATGCTAGAAATTGCATATTTGCTGCTAGTGGAGGTGGAAAAGCAGAAATGATCAAGGTTAGTTAGAAACATGTATCAAAAGTTAACATTTGGTATTCTGTTCAGTTTAAACTAGTACGTTATATGTAATTCTTCTAAGTTCTTTTTAATTATTGTTTTCAGAAAATTCTTAAAGATAAAGATGACCTACCTGCTGCAAGAGTAAAACCAATCCATGGTTCTGTATATTGGATAGTTGATGCAGATGCGGCAAAATATTTATAACTATAAAAGATTAGTACTATATATAATTTTGGAACTGGAATTCACATCTTTAAATTTTAAAAAGACATATGGAATATGGACCGCAATGCCTGATTAAGGGAACTGAAATGACTAAATGGATTTTTTAAACTGACTAGTAAATGCATAGGGCCATTTTGGATTGAATTTTTAAATGTATGCATCATAGCATATTTTTTTACATTACTTTATTTTAAATCTCAATATGTGATAATTGTGATATATCGGGCAAAGTATAACTACGGAAATGCTTAAAGCACAATAGTGTTAAGGGAAATATTTTTTTATTGTACTTTACTGTTATTAAATTTATTGCATTATTAAGTTTTATTTAAATACATAACTGATAAATATGGTCATTGGAACCTAAAAACCTTTTTCATAATAGAATCTGTTTCAACATATATTAAATCATATGTAAGCAACTATGTGCACTTGAACAATAAAATCTTGGAATATCACTTTGCTATTATGCTCAGATACACAATCCTAACCATTGGGTCTTAATAAAAGTGAGTGATGTTGTTCCAATATGTGTATTTCCCTCACACTCAAATGCCCACGAGATCAACAGCATTCTTCACAATAAAAAAGACCTCGACTATTTTACGGTAATGTTACATTACAATAATTAATCACCTACGACACTTTACTTTTTTAATACAATTATTATTATATGTAATTACAAAAAGTCTGTCAACTAAATACAAAATATTCGGCGCGCATAGCGCACCAAACTCTTACACATATACATATTTTATAGAGATAACATATACATAGCACTACCGTTAATTTATTAAACAAAATTGTAACCTATGGGAGCAGACTTAGCGTAAATGAGAATCGCGCCGTCGCGTCGCGTCGCAGTGCGTTACACCACGAAAATCTGAAATTAAACACTAAACCTAATCTAATCTCGCGTTTCAACGCTAATATAGGATAAAAACGCAACGCTCCGGCGCTAATACACTAGGAATTTTTAACGAAAAAAAAAACAAATTTTAATTACATAGCATTTTTCATTCAATTTCCTTTCATATTTATTTTACAATATCAGTTATACAGTTTAATACACGAAGGCATCTGTTACGTTACAAATGGACCCACGCGACAACACTTGTATCACGCGTAAGCAGATATCGCGCAAACGAGCGGAACATTACCAAAACAGCATTCACGAACAGACAATATCATACACACTGCGGCGTGCCGAATTAATCACAACGTACAATTTACAACATGATGAAATAAAATTATTCTAAATACCACCGCGCGCTGGTCTGTCCGAGAACGCATAAAAAACAACTTAAAAACGCACAAGCGTAAAATATATAGAAAACAAGTAGTTTTACGAAGACGTGGCTAATAAAGCTAGATGATAAGACCTTTAGTTCAAACACTAAAAATAATTAAAATGGCGCGGAATAAAATCGAAATTTTTTGACAAGTAAATAAGGCCGCGTGTTCGTAAAACACATGTGTATGTGTGACGACGCTAATGTTACGCGAACACAAGTGTAGCTGAACGCGTTGTGTCAATTGACTGAATGTATGGCTGGCGCCCTATGTACATGTGTCGAATGACCGTTGCTTAACGCCTGGAAACAAAGAGAAAGACATTAATCAATATTTTAAAACTAGCAAAATTTATAAATATTTTGCAAAAAAATATTTCCTTTGCATATCCTTAAAATATAAAGTATAAAAATAAGTCTCTGTTAAAATTAACACACCATTTAAATCAGAGCATAAAATATAAAAAAAAAACAAACAAAGTTCTATACCTCATGGTCTAGTTGGGCGCCCAGTAGGATTGCGAGTATGTTGGCTTACTTCCGGATGTTTTCCCGCCCGCTGCGCGACCTCCAGTGCCGCTTTCCTATAAAAAACATTTATATATTGACATGGAGTCTTGAAGTTCTCTAGCTTTAAAGATGTATGTGCCTAAATTCATTACATACTGTAAGTAGTGCAGAGATGACATCAAATCCAATGATATCCCTGATAAGTCTTGATAACATTAACAGTTATCCAGAATAAACATTAGTATATTTTACAAAAAGCATTTAGAAACTTCTTATTTATTTATAATTTTAAGAAGTTGTAGTCTAAATATATCAACATGGAAGATGTTTTATTTTAGAATTTGGCACCGGGTTTGGAATCCCTAATGATGGATGTTTTTATGGATAAGATAAAATGTAAGATTTGACAAAATTAACACAAAAAAATAGTAAATTGAATCGCTTTGGACTGTTTTTTAAAATAATATTGTTTTAAATGCCTGTTGTTTTATAGAATTAACCCATATACCAAATCATGTATAGTCTTCAGAGAATACATAACTATTACATATACACAATATATAAATGTACTCCATGCACGAAAAGGCGGGTAACAATCAATTTACATAGATATAATACATACATAATATATAAAGCAACATGGCGGGGTGCAAATATTGTTATGACCAAAACGAAAGTTAGAAACCAACTGATATTTTGACTGAAGACTTTTAAAGTCAATTTAAAACTATATCCATGTCTTAAAAAAATTTAAAACGTTAGTTTGACAAACCTCAAAATGAATCATGTTTAAGCCATAATAAGTATAACGCAAAACGTAACATTTGTAAATGAGATTTTCTATGATATATTTACATCCAGAAAGTTTAGCGTTATATATAAGGTGAGCCAACATAAACATATATTATAATAGATAACTTACCCGCCTAGTATGACTACTGTTCACCCGTACATCCATCTACAAACGAAAGCAAACGCTAACTTTTGTAAAATAAAAAGAAACACTATTTTACATGCAAATGTGTAAGTGTGAGTCAAATGTTTTTAAGACCATAATTGAATATTACTTTCACAGAACCACGACCAAAAATAGTTAAAAACATGACGATGACAGATGATAAACTTGATCTCAACTGTGTTATGTTTGTGTGTCTCATGCAATTTTGGTAACATTCGTGGGTTAGGTTAGGTATGATGGCTCATGCATATGTATACAACGAAACTTAAATTTGTCTTCCTAGCCCCGTCTATTATCTATATAAAACAATAACGTAAATCTATTTAATTAATTTTGTCCACTGCCAGTACGTTTGGCCGTGTGCGTAAATGTTGTTAATTTATTTATTTTAGCATTCCAGTATATTCAGTCTGTCAAGGCGTGTTTGTGTTGCGTTACCTGGTGTTGCGGATGGTGGTGTGGGTGGTGGTGCGGCGGCGCGATGTAGAGATGCGAGGCGGCGCCAAATGGCGGAGGCGTACCGCTGTGGAAGCCAGCCTTCTCGTATGTCTGAACATTGTAATACGGGTATAAATGTAGCTATGTTTTTTTAAACTTTGACAGGCGTTAACATATTACGAATTTCCGACGTAATTTATCACTCCGTAGTGTGTAATGGGTCCATCCCCAATCCATCCATCCGCAAGTAAATTGAGCACGCAAAGACATGTTTTTCATTTTTGTATAATAAATAAATAGTATATATTTTAAAGTTTTAATAAAATTTGTTTCTATAATCCTTAGCTATTAAATGTCATAATAAACGCATAATTGGGTATTCAATAAACGTAACGTTTTAAAATAACATTAAGCAATAACGCAAATTAAGTACTTTTCATATATATATTATTATAGCATTACATGAATTTGGATCATACAGTTTGATGTTAGAATAATAAATAACATATTGAGTAAAATATTTATTTAAGAAACCCTTAGTATAAATTTAGAAAACTCTGATAACCTAAATGAATAAAATGCTGTTGTAAGCAAGTGCTTATTCATCACGAAAAATATTAAAAATGCAGCAGTTAGTGCCTTAAGGCACATAATCTATCTGCAACATATGATAGAGAAAGAAAGCTAAAAACATGCCAAGACTTATATAATGCTTGCGATATAATCTTATGAAACGATGTTTAAATTACTATGAAGCAGTGTTGCCCTAATGGCTTCAGCGGGCGACTCTCACCCCGAGGTCGTAGGTTCGATTCCTAGCTGTCTAAGTGCTCATTCAACACTCGTAAAGTGAAATAAAACAACCTGAGGAAACCGGCATGTGTCAAATAAAAAAATCTACGACATGTGTAAGACAGAGGGCTAAACACCTACTTGTTTATTAAATAAAAACAGACACAATATAAGGCAATGATCATGTAGGGTTGTAGCGTCTCAAGATTATTATTATTGTAATGCAAATTACTAATTGATGCTACCGCCTTGTAAATGATACAAACCACAGCGGTTTTCTAATGTAACATATTGTGATTATATTATATTATTTTGTAAAATTAAAAGAAAATGATTAATGCAAGTTTTTTAAAGTAACCAGAGTATTTTGGAATACGTTTATATACTTAAAAAATACTCACATTGACCTTGTTTAGTGTGACATGCGCCTTGCCGTACATCGCGTTAGTTAAATCAGCGCTGGCACCTGCCGCCGTCTTGTTTGCGTTGCCTGTGTATGGACCGCCTGCAAATACAATATCGTTAAAGAAAAATTAGAAGATGAATTTATTAAGCCAGGATTTGTAATCAATTATAACACAAGTGTTTTAATAGGGGGTATTACAGCTTTATACACTACTCGTATCTAATCTCATCAATTGTGATTAAACCGAATAGCGTAATATACAGTAATTTTGTCGGAACTGGCTGACCTAGTAAAATATAACGAGACCACCCAATGATTACCAACTGGAATTGTTGGAATTTAAAGACAACACTTTTACCGAATTAAAGCTATGTATTATTATTGCGATAGAGAGGACGACCTAAAATTATCAAACACCGATCCAATAATATCTAAATTAAAACACCAAGATGAACAATTCGCGAAAATAGAGGACACCGTGTGTCATTTCTGCAAAAACCGATCATCTTTTAGTCGATACCAACTCCGAGGAAATGAATACAGATAACACAACTTT
This sequence comes from Pieris brassicae, assembly GCF_905147105.1. Lineage (NCBI taxonomy): Eukaryota > Metazoa > Arthropoda > Insecta > Lepidoptera > Pieridae > Pieris > Pieris brassicae. Next base: position 6,734,088 of record NC_059670.1, read on the forward strand.
CTCTACAGCTGTGATACTTCTGACATTCAACACCTTTTGTCTTCAGTCACCGTGACCACGCACGCTATAAAACACGCAAAACGACGGGAGAAAATTATGTAAAATAATTATAAGTTTATTAATAATACATATCATTATTTAAATAAATAAAACACTTTTTTACCGGATTTTTTATCGGTGTAAAAGCTATGATAACAAAAGACAATACTATGTTGGAATTGTCCTTTGGCGTTTAACGTAATAATTATATTTTTAACATTGTTTCCTATGAGCAAAAAATAAATAAATTCGTCTTTCACTATAATGAATAGCCAAGGATTGTTTTAATGCAGCTTTGTTCACGTTGACAATCCAGTGAAAATATAGTAATATGGAATTGTGCAACTATAATAAACGTATACCTGGTTTGTAGGTGTCCTGCGCATCGTAGGGCGGCTGCTGCTGTTGCGAGTAAGCTGACACTTTGCCGCCCGTGGACACGCCCACGCCACCCACACCGCCCACGCCTCCTACGCCACCCACGTTTGATCCACCGCCGTACTGTTAATGTTTTTGATCAACAAGTTAGTAGGATGCTTACGTAATAGGCTTAGCATACGCGTATAATTACAACCTCCTTTGTACTTTTGAATTCGGTTAAACATTTGAAAATATTGTCAGGTACAGTTGGGTTAGTAGGACGTAACGTAACTGAAGTTACTAAAATATTTAAACTGCGAAGTGGTTAGAGTTGTCAAAAAATGTATCTGCTTCGTCGTACATTTTACTACTCCATTATGTATTAGCATATTGGCGAACGATTTACAACGATATGATTTTATATAAAAAAAATTATTTTAGATTAGTAGATGTAATCACAAAAAAAAGAAAATCAAAGATCTCCCTTCCCCCTATAGTGCTAACGTAATACTTGAAAGGCCCCTCTCGATTATTTCAAGTTTAATTATACTTACTGTTGGGTAGACTCCATACTGGTAGGTTGTAGGTGGAGGCTGATAGAAGTATGCGTAACCTGGCGGTAACGCCGCTGGAACCTAACGTAAATAAATATTGTAGAATTTATTATAAGAGTGTCACAATAATTATACTATCGATTATATTTCTTAGCAATCTAATTTTTGAAATATAGCAAATAAATAAGTTAACCATTGTTCACAAAGCAGATTCTGAATAATAGTTTACTAAACTTCGATGCCAATCCAAATCATTTAATACCGCGATCCACATCAGAAAACAGTCGGAAGATATATACAATATATATCTTCAGTACTATATTGTTCTTGAGTACTCATAAAATCCTTTGGGTTTTTGAAGATGGTTTAAAGTGTTTATCATTAGTCTTATTGAAATCAAATGTCATACATAATCTCAATAACCTTTGTCAGACATATAGTTAACATATTCAAAAGATTTTGTTACCTGCTGTGGTGAGGCAGCATCAGTTCTTGGGAATCTTTCGGCAGCGCCTAAACCAAAAGTACTGCCATCCCGACCGCCATAACCGACTTCGTAGTATCCACCCTGCGATACAATAGTTATGGTTAAAGGTTTATTGAAAGATACTAAGTGCATTGTAATATTCTTACTTTATAGATTTCGTTCTATTATTTTGTTTTCTTTCTCGATATGCTATTCTAAATTTAAGTCCAGTTTCTAACAATTACTGTGTTATTTATTTAATAACCTATTTACCAAAATAAATAAATTTTATTACATCCCGTTCTCGTTGTTTATTAAGTTTTCGTGGGTAAAATAAAAACACCTTAACAAATAGAGATAAACATACAATAATTGTTTGGAGGAATTAATTCACGTTGTTCTACCATTTTTAAAGAAACATTATGTATAGAACTCACCATATGATGTGGCAGCGTGCCCCGGCAGAGTTGTTCGTCGTAATAGGCACCTCCGTATAAGGCTCCGCCCGCGTAGCCGGCGCCTGCACCTGCGCCCGCACTGCTGCCTGATGTCGACGACACGCCACTGTTCACTGCTGCACTTGCTGTAAATAATTTATTTATCAATATAGACTCACCAACTAAACAAACAATTAATAACTTTTAATAAAGTTATTAAATTCACCTTGAACACAACAAACTTTCAGACAATATTGCTTCTCATAGGTGCTCAGAAAAAGGCATAGAGACTTCTAAATATCTGTTTGTAAAATACAACATACAATATTCCCTTCGAGTTTTAATTTTTTTGTTTATTTGCTATATATGTATACTATCCACGGCTAGTTACGTGGGGCTTAGTTACTAAAGGTAACGGCTCTTGTGACATGTACCTGACCTATTAACTAAATTCTAAAAAACAAGCAACTTCAAAATGGAAAAGATTATTTTTCTTACCCGTAGTTGTAACAACTTTGGCCGTGGACGTCTGTTGCGTCGTTGACGCGTTCGTTAAACTGTTACTTGACGCAACTGAGTTGTCGTACTGAAAGTAAAAAATAAAATAGTTGAAAATAGACGAATTCTTATAGAAATAATTCAAGATTTAAGACCCATTTAATACGATTTCGTTTAAACAGCGTATCTTAATATTAATTTTTATATTAGGGGAGTTTAACGTAAATCACAGCAGAAAATAATTAAGAAAAAATAAACTTTGTTTTTTTTAACATACTCAAATACGTGTATGTAAATATCAGTATTATTTTTAACCTCTTTTTTGAAAGCATTAAACATTGTATATAGAAGAACTGTAAATTGAATTATTAGAATATTTACACCAATACTTCAACAAAACGTCATTTATCGTACCTGTGTTTGTTCCTTATGTTTGGCCGGCAATTGCGACGGTTGGTAAGGCGTGTAAGGCGCTGCAGTATACAGAGCACTTCCACCATATACTCCCGCAGATGAGGACGTTTGCTGAAATAAGGACAGATTATAATTTTAAAATCTGACAGATACAACACATTTAAATACTTACAACAAGCTTGGTAAACCTACGAGGCCAACTATGATTGAACAGTCACAAAATAAAATTATATAATTAAGAAAACACTTTTAAACGGATTGAAGTATTATTATTATAAACTTATAAGTATTTACATAAATTTAAATTTTACCGACATTTCGCGTGCTTTACAGCGTGCGTGGTCACCGTGACCGTGAATACATAGCTTCAATCCGTTTAAAAAGTGTTTTCTTAATGTGTAAAAGCCATGTTAACAAAAGACAATACTAAAATTATATAATATAAATATTCATATATTACAATGTTCCTACATTAAGGTTCCAAAAGGTATACCCCACTATATAGAAGTTTTGATGAAATCTTTTCTCTATGAAATCTATAAGTCACTATTATTTACCAAGCGGATACATTACATACAGAGATACATTTCCCACGTTCTTATCATTGTTAATAACTGAACTACCAATATTATTGACTTGGTAGATTGTAGAAAACCTAATACCTGATAGGAGTTCATTATTGGCTGGTAAGTAGTAAGTGTGACACTAGACGGATATGGAGCAGGGTTGATAGGCGCCGCATGAGACGCTCCCACACCCGCCGCAACGCCCGCCACGCCAGCGCCTGCTACCGCTCCCGCTAGAGATCCTGAGCTTGAGTTAACCTGAAATAAAACAAACGTATTCAAAAAATCTTTGTTGTCACTTATCTTACTTTTCTTTATCTACTATCTATACTACTATAGATGGGTAGATACTATGGGTACTATCACCCAACAAACAATGGAAATGACAAGCTTAAATAAATGCAAGGATAAATAATTTATATACCGGTTTCTATATTAAAATTGTTGGTTGGTATTAAAACAAAAGGACATTGACAGCAACCTTTTTTCCTTAAATATTTTATTTTACAACATAATGTAGTGTAAAACCCAATATTCCGTTAATAATTGATATCCTAATTATAATAATTATAAAATTGAAGATGTCAAATGGTGACCATAGTGGCTCTCACTTACAATAATGTACTTTTTCAAGAAAGATTTCCATTAATAAAAGCTTATAATATTTTGGAGCACAGAATGATATAATACCTGTGGCGCATATAACGCTGAGCCATATAGAGGCGGATGATGCGATACACCGCCACTTGGATATACGGTTGCAGCTCCCGTCGCCGGCTGCGAAATAAGAAATAACTATAACTATCAAATTTGTGATTACGAAACTTATATATTAGGGAGGATGGTTTTGACCAGTCAGATCACCAGGAGACTTCCTGCCTCGGAGACTCGGAGACTGCCTCTGAAACGAACTAGGCTTAGTTAACCAGGACTTTACCGACTTCACCGAGAGCGAATCGAAGTGCGGAAACTGAGTCCACCATAACCATAACAGTTTTATTTACATTATTAAAATGCAACACCAGCTAATGAAGACACGCCTCCGTGAACCTCAAAAACCGGCATCGGCAAATTTGAAACTAACAGAGATAGCTAAAGCAAACCAAACGGTTGAGTATGGAATTTCCATAAAGTTATCTCAATACTCGTTGCGCGCTGATACACACAATACAGGTGAGTTACACAGTACTGACGTTAGCACAAACTCCCAATTAAAGAATAAAATTATCCTGACAATTCAAAGTATCATCAAATTCTATTATTATCAAATGAAATAATTACTGCTCTGACAAGATTTAATTGAAATAAAAAATACAAATTTCGTACAGTTTGCAATTGCATTCATTACCTTCGTCCGATGGTTGTGATGCGCATAGTGCTGATGCTGGTGATGCATAGACTGCGCTGCGCTATTCGCACTAGTGTCCGCTACCACCGCCGCAGCTAGAGACGCTGACAGCTTTTCTATGGCTGGAATCCACGTACAACACATATCACACAACATGTCTAAAAATATTGTAGTGGAGTAGATTTAAATGTATTTTAGTGTGTGTGCTACTCTTGTAGTGTATTAATTAATTATATTGGCAGAATAAATCGAGACGTTGAAGATTAAACATGTACGTCACTTCGACACTTCTTGGCGACACTGCCATTCGGGTTTACGTCACATTGTGTTAGTGAATTTTAGTACCATGGGGTCTACCCAGACTAAGGAAGAGACTATCATTCAGAAATATACTATATTAGTACTGGGTCATTCAAAATTCTACCTCTAATTAACTCTGAAGTAAATTACATATTGAAATGAAACACACTAAAATGTGTGTAAAGAAAAAAAAGAGGTTTAGTTCATTTTCCGTTATATGATAATGTAAACATCATATTTATATCGAAACAATATTATAGATTAACTTACATGTAGCATTGGATACGACAGGTTCGGCAGTGGTCGGCTGACTTATGTTTGTTGAATCCACAGCATTTAGACTTTCGTTTAACTGAAATAATATTGTATCTATAGTGTAAATAAAAACTGAAATATTATACAAAGAGATATTTAAATTTAATAAAAAATTGCAATATACATTCAGTAATGTACTCTCAATATGGGCGCTAAATCCGAACCTTGTGATCAACGTACAACAATTAATTTAATGTTTAGCTATTCACGTAATTATAAATAACATCTATCGCATTGTACCATATTGGTTAAATAAGAAATTATGAAAACTATTATAATTTCGCTCAAACCTAAACGTCACGGCCTAAAGGATAACGCGCATAAATAAAACTAAGGTAAAGATTAGCAAAACTTTAAAGCCATATCTCACCATAGCATTAGAATTGGGATATGTGGGTGTGGACGCCTCAGAAACCGTGTCGTGACTAGTCGCGACCGGCTGCTCCGCTTGTGACGTCACCTGCGAGGCGTACTATCATACATTATTGTAACATAGATACAACAGCATATACATAAATATTTATGTACAATATAATGTATTAATTTTCCTATTATTGTGTTCGACCTAAATTTTTTTAAAGTTTATATGTTTCGCGTTATGGCCAGCAATAATACGTAGTTACGTATTTGTGTGGCATGCATCCTAATGTCTCACAAAGGAATTTTTATTTATATTTTACGTTAATTTTTACAGGGCTACTAAGGTATGTAGTAAAAAAAATCTCGCGTCGTATTACGATATATAACTTAAGACTTTTTCATAATATTATAATCGACTAAGTTTCTAAAATTTGTGTGGTCAAACGAAAATAAAAAATCTGTTAAAACGGAAATCATAGTTTAGAGTCTAGTAATTAAAACTTCCCAATAATTTTTAGATTATTTTTATCATTATGTTATGGATAGAAACACATTGATCCTACTCTTTTGTTGTAACCGAAAAAGAAAAATAAACATGATTGAATATGTACCTGCTTGGGTCTCTGCTGCACAGGCGTGTGAGGCTGTTGCGCGGGCTGTGCGTTCATGGTCTGTACGCTGGGCTGTGTGGGCTGCGTGGGCTGTGGCGGCGTATGTGCCGTAGGCGCCTGTTGGACTTGGGCGACCTGCTGGCCCACTTGTGACTGTGGCGTGTGTTGGGGCGTGTCCAGGGTGTCAGGTTCCAGAGCACCAAACTGTACATCGAGGAATATACCGCCACCGCTTTCGCCACCTCCTGGCATTTCTACCGCTGACGATGGTATCTATAAGGATTATGATTATTTTATGGCTTTGCAAGTTATAAGAATCATAGCACACAATAGTTATTAAAATATTTATATGAAGATGTTAAGGTAAATAATAATAAGTATTAAATAAGTTTAGTATATTCAATGTCCTTTTTATGGAACATACAAATCTAAATAGAAATACATAGTAACTATTTTTTATATAGAACATGGACGAATGGGCTGGAGGATGATAAGCAATACCGCCGCCCATGGACACTTAATGCTAGAGGGCTTGCGAGGGCGTTGCCGGCCGTTTAAGAATTGGTACGCTCTTTTGTGAAGTCGAATTCATGCGGAAACACTGCAGTGGGCTGCTGGTCCCACATAGTGGCGTTGCCCAGCAAAAACTGCTTTAAAAAACGCTCCGTTTGTGCACGGCGTATTCTGCCTCGACGTCTGAAGATGAAACTCAGCTGCGGGTATTAATTTAATCAACACTGAAGAAGCAGGCTAGAAGATGCAGTGTGACCTCACATCTCTTCGCAAAACCAAGGGATCAAGCCGCTCGGAAGGAGTTTGGTCGTCGACAATTCAAGACAAGGAAGAAGCTGCTACAGGGGAGCACCCGCCCAAATTGGAGAACAGTACTTCATAACTGCGCTTTATACAGTTGCAAGCGATGGCCCGGAGTGAAGTACCGTCTTGACTTGCTGAAAGCACCAAACTTCCGTCTCATTTCCCTCCAAATGACTCCGAAACTCAACGTCATTCGATATGTCAACACCAACTATTCCCATGCTGACTATCGCATTAAGCAGAGTAGCGACAAAGGATGTTCTTTTTTTGCGAAAAACGCGCGAAGTCCTCCGAAACTCCGCGTAGGAGGGTGTCGACTTAAAACACAATTTGGTCTAGTATTGATTGAAAACTTCCAGAGAAATACCCGCATTGCGAGTGTAAAAAATATCCCCTGTCCTGTCTTACGCATAGCAATGAATGTGGCTAAGTTGCAAGATATCTACCATATAAGCAGAAGAAACAGGGTCGGAAATAGGATACAGCCTAGTGAGAGGATACCATCAGGCTTGCTTGACTTTTGAACGTCCAAGGAAGATAGTGCTAGAAGTATCACACCGAGAAATGGTCGGTGGTGACCCCTCTTGGTCATCCAAAGTCGAGTTAGAGGACGCGAAGAGACCTTCTCCTTCACGGTGTGGGCCAGCGAGTCATCCTACCTTTGCAGTGGTGGAATGGAAAATCCACTTGGACAGCTTTGGTGAGGGAACAGAAGACTCGAGTCCCGGTAGTAAGATGTGCTCAATGAATCCGTCAATGTCTATGTTTCCCCAATTTAATCTATATTTTACTGTTACTAAAGTTTCTATAATACATATTATTATTAATACCTTAGATGGTGGAGGCACCCTTGCTCTCTGCGGTTTCCTCTGATTGGCCATATCAGCTGATCCATACACACCGTAGTTGCTTGCGTACACACCTACACAAGTACAAAAAATATATCCCGATCATCTATTAAGTTCAAAAATATTCCAGGCCTGATAAACTCAATATCCCGGAATTTCTACGAATAAACATAGTATGATTAACTTTCAAGATTAATAAGTAAGGTGGCTCAAATAAAATGTAGCATCCATATTCAATAGTACTTCAAAAAATTATAGATACTAATAAACTAATTTTGTTTTTTGGTGCTCATATATATTTTTAATTCCATGGATCTAAAAGAAAATAAACCTATAGAGTAAAAGCAAAATATTTTTTTTATAAGTAAATTTAATTTAAGGCAAAAAATTCTTAATACTACATTACAAATACATATATATTTTCTTAATATCTCCATTACAAGGACACATAATTTACATTAATTCATTATTAGTTAATATTAACAAATTATACATACTGTTTTCATGCCTCTGAGCCTGATGAGTCAGTTGCGATAAGTACTGCGACTGCGCCGCGCTCAAACTGCCAGACATTCCCATTGGCTGAAAAAACAAAAAAAAACTAATTTCCTACTAATAGCAAGTACTCTATAAATTTTAATAACTCCGGGTACCTTAACACCGCTACTGAAAATGAAAATCGGCAATGCTGTCATGATTCTGAATAGGAATTTAATACAAAATTTAATAAAATATTAATAAATTTTCAGCATAATTTTTTCGCGTACTACCTCATGTAGCTACGACAATACTTCTTTACACTTCTTTATTAAAGTTGGTTAAAAAAAGCAGTGCAATTTAATGATTAGCCAGTTGGTAAAGTATTTTTGCCTTGTAACTATAACGTTGAAAAACTCCTCCCTTTACTACAGGATATAACGTATAAGCATCTATTGCACGTGGGAGTATAGAAGTATATGATTAATATATATTTTACCTGATGATGGTGGTATGTATCGACCGGTTCCGCAGCAACAGGCGGCGCTGGTTGCACGTTCACCGGACCACCCGTCGCTGGCACACCACCCGGGACGGACACCATTTGTTGCTGAAATTCATTTTAATTTAGCTCGAGTCACACAACATATGAAGATAAAACAATAAAAATTCGTTTCGTGACCACCCCCAGTGACTCTTTATACCTAAAACTTAACATTATGTGGTGCAAAGTACTGAAAAGTAATATTAACAGTAATTCAATCCCCGCCCCGCATCGTAACGTTTTACAAATTCGTTACGTAATACTTGAACGCTCCCATAACAGGAATTCAACGTTTTGTTGACACAATTTTTGTAATGGTAAATATAGGTAAAGTATTAATCTATAGAATTGGGCTTAATTAAAAATCCTTACATTGGGATAAAGCCGAATAGAAAACCATTACGGCGCCGAAGTCTCGTAACAATCAAATATTAAATATACAGCAATAAAAACAATTTTAAAATTAAATCACTTTCGACAACTTCAGTAATTCAAAGTGTTTTATTTCCAATTTATTACTTGACCTTTTAACGTAAAGGCGATAGCAGGCACTAATTAATAATTTAAAAAAAAAACAAAGTACTACGGCACTTTCCGTTCTCGACAAATAGCTTCGTAGGACTTGTGTGGAGGAGAGACACTAACATACTCCTACTATGCAATGCTTTGGCAAGGTTGGCGAGGTCGAGACGTATTTTTTTTTTATATTATACCGTAAAATAATTCACCTCGATTATATTGGAGTGATGTTGCTGGGTGTTATGATACGTGTATGTGGGGATATGGCCCTCTGTGGGACCATTCGATTCTGAGACCTCCCAATCCTCCTGCAAACAGAAGACTGGTAATTAAGAGATTTCGTCATCTCTAATACAAAGAACCAACGCAATGTACTGTCTCATTAATAATTATTTTAAGAGAGGTTATAAATGTTTGCTGCATTCAACCAAAACGTTTATTGCTCCCAAAGATGCGTATAAGAAAACCGATCACCAAAACCGCAGCTATAAAAAGAAGTGAACTACTTTGCTTTTTCTTTAAAAGTTAAGTTAATATCTTTTGACTTTCTAAAAGCCCTCGTTAAGTAAGTCGAAAAAAATGCCATTACCTTGTGCTGAACACTTAAATACGCGGTATATCGAATTATATAGACTTTGTAACTCGATCAAAATTTTATTTCCCTACGAAGTATTGATAATATATATTTATACTCTATAACTCGAATTTCAAAACGGAGATTCTGTAAGTCGTAGTTAGTGAAATATAATGACGTCTTACTTGCAATTCCCCGAAATAAAAGCAATAAACTCCAAAATGAATGTTTAGATTCGGGGCTTCTAATCTATTAATATGTAAATAATATATACTACAAAACTTAAGTTGTATTGTTATTCAAATTCGACTCTACAAATCGAAAAATACACAGAAATCGCGCCTCCGTATCTAGTTAAGTCGAAAACTGGTTAACTCGATTTTTTACTTTTCCCTTGACATTCGAGTTACAGAAATTTCACTGTAATTATTTGCATTACGACCAACGAGACAAAGATTTCATTTGTGACACGAGTTATAGAGAACTTATTTAAGATGCTACCCACAAACTTGGAGTATTTGAACCGTTATTGCCAAACACGAAACTTTTTAGACAGTTCTTAAGTATGTAATTAAGAAAAAGAACTCACATTAGCCGTGACCTGCGCAGGCGCCCCGTTGCCGTCAGCTGCATTCTGTGCCAAGGAACTCGGAGTGAACACCTACGTACAGACACTACTCAGTACAGTCACATATAACCATAGACAGAAAATCGATTGAGCAAAGCTAATTGCCAAATTGTTAGTCAAATTTTAATTAGTAATTGCATCTTGCGTTGTTAATTTTGCTATAAAATTACACCCTGGTTTTACTGTTGAGTTTCAACTAACAGCAGTTATTTTTTACAGGACATCTACCACTCCTTGCAATTACAACTGATATTAGGAATAAAAAGAGGCCCAACCTCAATAGGTATATTATAATTTACCAACTTTTCGATAAGATGATATTAGAAAGAGACAACAATCATAATTAGCTGTCTTCTTTTTCTAATCTTTTGTTAGAATAAACGATTTACTTATGACAATAATCACAATTATATTACATTTAAAAAAAATGGACGTCATTGAGGCAACAGAACAAAACAGTATGCTGTCGTTTCTTGTATGCCCCAATGACAAACCCATTGATAATTAAAAATGAAAAATAATTGTGATTATTGTACAAAGTAATAGTTACGTAAAGTTTGCTCAATCCATTCTCTGTCCATGCATATAACCGAATTGTCAGTGCCTATACAGGGTTAATTTCAATAAAAAGCTATCGCCATTTTTGAAGCAAAGTTTCAACAAAACACAACCAAATAAAACGTGTGGCGTTCAAATACTATTACTCAAAAAGACGAATGTGTTGAAATTTCACTTCTATGACTTGAATAAACAATAAAGAGTGAAAATGTAAGACGTATTCAAGACGCCATTTGTTTTGATTTTGAGATAACAACACCTGTCGTCCAATCAACATTTACAGAAACGAAGAAAGCCCTATTAATTCATCGTTATACATTCTCACTCTCAAAAATCGACAAAATTATCGATTCACGATAATAAGGAACGAACGTAAAGTTAAATTAGTAGTTCCAAACTTAAAAATAATTTTTATTTTTTATTTTCTTGTAAACATGATTAATAATATATTATTAGAATCTGAAATTAACTTTATATTTTAGACATTACTTTTAGAAGCTACATTTCATTAAATCATCATACTAATATACTGACCTTTGTATCTGATAGAGAGCCAGACCATTCTTCGTTGTCCCAGTCTTCTGTCGTCGGGAACGAATCGCCCATGTTGCCACCTGAAAGTATTTAACACACTTTAGTCTCAATTGTATATAAATGTAACATATAAATGTAATTTAAATAAAAATATTTCACCAAATGTACTGGCAAAATCATGTCTCCATGTTAAGAAAATCTCTTATCAAATTCATTGCTATAATACTTTACCATTATCACCGTTGTTCCAGGAATTCTCCCCCCTATCTCTTCCACCCCTTCCTCCTCCGCGTCTGCCTCCCCTTCCCCCTCGGCCTCCCCGAGCCACTCCCCGCCCGCGACCTGAGCCCCGGCCGCGGATGCCTTCGCCTTCACCACGACCTGTGATGATCATTTTTATATTATCATTATGGAGCCTTAACCTGCATAATATGTACCAATATTGCACATCAAAAATAACTTTGCCATACATGGCGTAAGTATCTAACTTCATTACAGTTACATCTAAATATTATTATCTAAATAGTAATCTATATCTATTTTGTTATGTAGAAACACATTCTAAAAAAAATATAAAAAATATGTATCATTAAAAAATGTAATTTATATTACCAAACAACTTAACTTTAAAGAGAAAAAAATTACAAACATAACCCAGAATCCATTTCTTTATAACAGTCTACTCACGTGGTCTAGGCCCAGAGCGGCCCCTTTGATCCCTGGCATCGCGGGGCTCGCGTCCTTCCTTCACAACTTCCACTTCGCCGTTGCCGGATGGGGCTGGTGGTTTTTTCTTCTTCTTCTCATTGGTCTGCCATTCACTCTGTAATTGCAAATACATGAGACAACTTTAAATTTGCAGGTCGGTAAATTATCTTTTAAAGTTTAGTTTAGTTAGAAAATTTTCATGTTGAGCTTTAGTAAGTAATATTAAACCCTACCATAGTGATAATTTCTAGTCAAACTTTAACCATATTTTTACCTGTATCCTGGGACTCTCTTCTAACAGCAAGTTACAAGCGGCATCCATGTCGTTATCAGTGTCATGCAGAGCGGAACACACCTCTTCTTCCGATTTGCATGTCATCTCCATCAGCTCTGTCACCTGCAATGGGAACAATTTACAGTTCCAACTTTTGTAAAATTATGAAAATTTTATGAGGATTGAAAACTAATTTAATAAGCATTTATTTATACATTAATTAATATCAATGTTAGTCATCCATTACATAACTTGATAACCATAATATGTAATTTTTTTTAATGCTGTTATATCATTTAAAAAGTTAGACTTTTGTCAGAAACTTAATAACTATACACCTTAATTAAAATGTATTTCACTAACATTTTCTAATAATTTTGCAATATGTAACAAACAATTTCTGGTGTGATTCTACATTTGATTTTTAAACCAAAATCGTCACTGAATCTATCTAAGATAGCTTACTTTACCTAATGCCAGCCCTACAAAATACATATAAAAATATCAGACAATGTAAAAAGTACAACAAAGGCGACAAAAATTCTTTTTTTTTTAATTTATGGTGCTCCAATAATCCACTTATGTTTGTTGATGACATATAAATATCTAATACATAATAATCATAGTAATTCCATGTTAATAGTGAGTATTGATTTTCCCCTTTAATGTAATGCACTATGACGTCAAGTTGCAACATGTCAAGGGCAGATAAACCAAATTATGTCTGGTTAAATTATTTATAAAAAAAAAAGAGTAGTAATAAGTAAGAACAAGAAAATAAGTTTTATTTTTCACTTGAACAATTCCTAATTCTTGCCTAATTCAATATTATTTTGTACAAATTTCAGCTTGGCATTGAGCATGCTAGGTAAGCTTGCTACATTTGGCATTACAGCTTTTAATAGCTGTTGCAATGTCTTTGAAACAAAATAAAAATAAATGCAGGTATTCATTTTGACTATGTTTAAAACAATACAAAGACAATATAAGTAAAATGATTATATCATTTAACATTAACACAACCAGCTGGCATGTTTGTGCCATCATCATTGCATTGTAAGGTGATCAGGAAGATTCTTGTGAAATGTTTAGTGTTGTTTAAAATACAATTGTTTACTTAAAAATATGTATATAGATATGCCTTACCATTCTGCGAACATCAGCTTCCTCGCCTTTACGGTCAATTATGTTAGCAAGTCGGAGTTGTTCTGTGGTTGCCTGTAATTTAAACATACTTTATTATATAATTATGCTGTTGCTAAAGGCTGCTGTGTAAAACTATTTTTTTTTTGTCAAATTCATGATTAATCAATTCTAAACATGATCATTGTGTCTTTATTCCAAAGGCAATTCATTCATTGTTTCAAATAACAAATATTCTTTCCTGTATTCATGTGGGTACCCACTTTATTTTAAAACTTAAACAAACTTAACTTAGAAATAAATTATCTAAAAATCTCCCGCTTTTTTACAGCTTCAATAAATAGTAATTTACTCTTTGGAAATGGAATAAATCTCCAGTAGTTGTAATGAGTAAAATCTTACCAACTGTCAAATAGAAAAGACTACACTTTACACACAATACACACAGACTCCTATTTTTTTAAGTAGAACTTTGTTTATTCATATAATTCTTCATACAAATCTTAATGTTTATACATTTACAATATGTATATAGGTTTTTTCTTTTTACAAAGTACCATTGTCATGATATGAAGTGTCATTAAATTAAATTAAAAAAATATAACTGACCTGTGGCTTTGCCTTTTCTTTTGGCTGTTGCTTATCTGTTGGCTTCCCTTTTTCCTGCTGCTTTCCCTCCTTTCCCTTTGCACCACCCTTGGTGGCGCGCGCACCCAAACTCATTATGACCTATCTTATATATACAGCCTCTATTTACAAGCAGCTGAAACAATATCAAAAAAGTGATATTATTATAAAATTACATAATATTTTTATAGATTGATAGTCATTAATTTAAACAATATCCTTTATTTTTGAAACAGTTATAAAACAAAGTTCTGAGCAACAGTTGAGTCATAAATGATAAATGCAGAATGTGACTAAGAAACAGTTTACAAAGCAGTTTTATTGCATTAGAAAAGTAGGTTGAATGTAGCTCAGATTCTGGTATCATATTACCTAACTTCAGCATAATATAAATTATACATGCATTAAGGGAGATTATAGTCTTAAACTGCATCATAATTTAGTAATACCGATCATTGTATTGTTCGTCATCTAAAAGAAAGGATTGTATGCAAGAAGTCTGTCTATAGCCAAAGTCAGCTATACTTAATAAGTGAACTACGAATGTTCTTCAGCTTCAGCAGAAAGCTTCAGAAAAATATCTTATTCTGATTAGTGAAACTATAACTTAAGACCAAGCTTTGTTATAAAAATAAGCCAACTGCTATTATTTTATGAATTTTTAATGTAAGGTTAAATAATAATATGGTTGTAGAATCAATGTTATTACTTATTAAAAATTATAGTAAGATACTATTCAGAAAATGAGTAATCTGTCTTTAACCATAATATTTGCACAATAATTAATGATATTTTTGTTTATCTACAATGGATACAATTAAGATAGTAATTAAACTATAATAATAAATATAGTATTACATTAGTAAAAAGTCAATAGACTCTTAAATATACAGTTGATATTGTTAGTTACTACATAAAATAGAAAATGGATAAATGAATAATTATTAGACGCGCAAACTTAGGAACCAAGCTTGATTGGTAAACAAAACATTTGTGTAAAAAAACAAAAAGTGATATATATGCACTATCTTCGGTTGATAACCAGATTTATGATATCATAATGCCTTAATATAACTTGAAAAGACCTGCTTTAATAAAATTTGAGAAAAACTGCACAATGAATCATTTAAAACTGTCGGGCATCGAGCCGACACCAATTAAAATCTCGAAGATTACAAGGGAATTGCATTAAGATTTATGCAAACGAAAAGTTCTCACGTAAAGCGAAAGCAAACGTCATCAATTTCAAAGACATTGAACCAAGACGAAATATAATAGGCGGCACATGTGGGGGACGCCATTCCTGAAGCACCTTTCTTGGTATCAAAATGACAGTCTTTGTTGAGGAAATATCCTTGTTCGCCACAACTCACAAATAACTAACAATCACATCGTTACACTTCTAACGCTTTGCTATATATTTTTACCTTTTGAGTAGCTATTTAATTGGATTATTACACAGTTTTCAATAAAATTTGCGAATTTCCATACCTGTGAAATGCGCTCTCAAACGCAAGCTGATCACGTGACTTTACTAGGGATGTGCCTCGAAATCTTTAATAAAAGTTGTTCATTAGTTACGATTCAACAAATGGCCAGTGTTATTAGTATAACAAGTAAATGTAATACAGGAACTATAGAAGAAAAAGCCTTAATGGTGAATAATGTTGAAGGTGTAAAGATGTAATGTATATTTCTAGTAAACGTTTTAACAGTTTTCATACTTAAATGTTTAACAAATTGGTATTAATAGCTTATGGCAAGTTATTAGAGTAATTTTATTTCTATGAAAATTATATAATTGTAGCTGTTTTTAGTCATATTAGGAATATTCAATAAAAATACAGGTTTGACACATCAAATAATAGTATTTTAGCCTTTTTATTAATTTTATGTTTTACGGCTTTAAATTAAGGGAGGTCAAAAACAAATCCATGATGCAATTCAAAAATGAAACCTACTCTTACGCAAACGATGGCTCCCGTATGTCAAATACCAACACATATGTACAGGAATCACAGCGCTAAGTTTAGTTTCTGAAGGTAAGGTACCTTCAGTCATGAGAGTTCCACTCGATATTGTTGACAGCCGTGATGATAGTTTGTGAGACGTGCAGATTTCAATACAAAAATTATATAAATTTCAATACAAAAATATTCTTACGCTACCTAAATTAGTCCCTTCATAAGTCAAGGCGGTATCTTTCGCCTTTTACAAAACATACGGTTAGGTTTAGACATAGGTCTTACGCGCACTATGGCTTCCATATCTCAAAGTCCAATACATTTTTGACGTTCGAGAGTCAAGAGACAGACTTCGCGCTACGGGTGATATTCAGAAACGAAACGTAGCTCTAAGGAGGACTCCCTTAAAACGGTTCACTTACGGGATTTATAATAAGTTCGATTCCGAATCCTATCTATACCGTCTGTGGTTGGCATGAGATATTCTGTAGTGTAGTGTTCGATAAAATTTGTCGATATATTCAAGTAGACTAGCACTAAGCACTATCTCAAGTAACTTTTTTAATGATTCAAAACTTGATGCTACAACAAACTAATTTTTAAATATTATTATTGGTTACTGGTTAGTAATTATAAATAATATTTATACTATAATAGTAATGAATATTTATTATGATTCTTGACAGTAAGGAAAAAAATATTCTTATAAGGCCATAAAATTAGTTTTTTTACATAGTTTTCTAGCATCAGCTTTCCCATATTTTAACAATGTCGTTACTTGAAGACGTTTTTCTGCAAGATGAGGCAAATGAGGCCCAAGAATTAGAGAGAGTTATTGAAGGGGGTGATTTTGAACAGGGAGTTGTGTCCAACAGCGATGATAATAGTGAAAAAGAAGACGAAGCAGGTACTAGTAATATATAATGCTATCTAGTATTATATTTATGTGAGTAATAATTAAATTAAACAAGCAATGTCTTCCAAAATGTTGTTACCTATTATTTACAGAAGAAGATAAAAGGCGTGTGGACCCTGGATCTACCAAAATAAAGAGAGTAGTAAAAAATCCAAGGTTTATACTAAATCCTGCCCGACTTACTGGCCCCAGAGGAATACAAGTCATTCCTGAACATTTCAAAGATTTTAAATTCAATGGTTAGTGATATGCAAGGAATATTCCTACTTTTAAAATGCCTTATGCATTAATGTTATTGTTAATAGAGCTAATACTCCTAGTATTTATATATGTTTTCATTTTAAATGAAATACCTAGGTAAAGGTCATGAAAAGGAGGATTTAGATCTTGTCTTAAAAAAACTAGAGCACTGGGCATACAGATTGTATCCTAAATTCAAGTTTGAGGACTGCTTAAAGAAAATAGAAACATTGGGAAAGAAACGGCCTGTTATGGTAAGTCTTGTAAATGTAAAGTTGTTGCTCATCTAATTAATAGTTTAATTTTTTACCAAACATTGAAGCGTTTTGGATTATTTAAAGACATTTAGTTCAGAATAAATAAATAATTTTTACATTTATATTATGATCCACTAATATTCCAACTGGTAAATATAAAATTCACTTTTAAACTATGAAGCTGGCCTTATTCTTCCTTACTGAGTCTCAGATATCCTTCGGCTGATAATTTGTAAAACAAGCAATGTCCTCCTGCCGTGTTACAAACTGGAACATTCCTTTCTGCTGAGCTCCCGCCGAGTTTGCGTTTGCATCAGGGAGGATATATTTTCTCGTCGCCTTGGGACGCTTGAAGTAACGGACCGGACAGAAGAACCTATTTCACCTCTGGCTGCGCGTGGACTGCGATAACCATCCGCGATTCTATGCGTGCATGTATAGGTCCTATAGCGGAATGCCGAAACTGACTGACTCATTAAGCACATCCAAATGGTTACAGATTCCCTACTCAAAAAGATTTCGTCCGCTGAAATCGTGATACTTTAACTATTTTAACGATCACCATGCCGACTGGCTCGGCTCTGATACCACCGATCACGCGGTTAGGTCTTTTCATGACTTTGCCTTGGCATATGACTTGACACAAATGTGTCCTGCATATATGCAAATACAAGATGTCGATGGTCACAAACCATTTTTGTAAGGTCCAACAAAGATGGTTTGTGTCGGTTGTGGCTGTTGACCTCACATCCATCTCTCGCCAAAGCTGTCCAAAGAAATTTTTGTCAGCCCTGCATTCCACCACTCCACAGGGAAGGTGGCCCACAACGTGAAGGAGAAGGCCGACCTTTTAGGCTGTCTCTTCGCGTCCAACTTGACTTTGGATGACCGAGGGAGATGACCACCGACATTCCGCAGTGAGATTCTTCGATGCCAGAAATCATGTTCTGGCAATGTGCTGTCCGCAAAGCACTATCTTCCTTGGACATTCATAAGTGAAATCCGGGCCGGATCGGGCAACCCCCTAATTGGGCTGCTTACTTGTACTCCTGAGTTGGTTCCGATCCTAAAGCGCCTTTTCCGCTACCTGTACTCGCTCGGCACTGTCCCGAAGTGCTGGAAGACCGCTGCGATACATCCGATCTCTGCAAAAGACGATCGTTCTGATCCGTCTAACTATTTCCCAATAGCTATTATTCTCCAAAATCCATTCTTAATGGTCAGCTCCTGAGGTATTTAGAGGGCCACCAGCTAATTAGCGTTCAGCTGTGACCTTCTTGTATACCTTACACCTAGATGGGCATAGGCAATTGAGTCCAAGGGGGAAGCGCTTCTCTCTAAGTTTCCAGCATACGGGCTTCCCGAGAAAATATTCGACTGGATCTCCATCTTTTTGGCGATTGGAGCATCAAGGTTGTCATCTACGGAGTCTGTTCCGACCTTAAACGCTGGGGCCCCACGAGGCTGTGTCCTATCCCTAACTCGGTGTCTGCGGACGACAGCACTGGGAATACTCTTTACACTGGCCAGGCAGGTATTACTGTTTATAGTTGGACGTTCAGGTTTGCGGTCATTTGGAAGGAAAGGCTACATTAGCCTCTAAAAAGCTTTTTGTGCTCAATAATTTTGCCGCTCACCACCACTATGAACCAGATGCCCAATGAAGTATTTCCGAACCAATTCGACTTAGGGCGACTTAGTCCTTCAAGAAAAGGGCGTACCAATTCTTAAAAGGCCGGGTACGCACTCGCGAACTCTCTGACGTTGAGAGGGCCCATAGGTGGCGGTATCACTTAAGTGACCCTCCCGCCCGTTCGCCCCTGTTTTATAAAGAAAATTAACTAAGAAACATATCCAGTGTACTATACCTTTTACTTTAGGAAAACATGCTATGAAGCACGATTCTAGAGATTTTTACCACAAAATTCGTCTTATTACTAAATCTCAACGAGGTAACAGAACTCGAAAATATATCTGAAACGTGGAGGAGCTATTGCCAGTCATTGTTCGTGGATCGGCAGTCGCGACAGTCTATAAGCACAAAACCAGAGCCAGATGATTTGGAACCAGACATCCTTTTGTTAGCAGCCATAAAACACCTGAAAAGCAAAAAAAAGCAACGGGTAGATGCAATTCCTACAGAGGTAATAAAAGCCCTAGGAAAACATTGCTCTGATATCACACGCTAGCAAAATATTGTTACATATTATCAACAAACGACTGAAACCTACCTCTCTAAAGAGATCGCTCCAGAATAAGCCGGTTTTGTGAAGGGGAAAGGCTCATTTTACGACAGGTCATGGAAAAGTCAAGATAATTTAATAAGCCCATGTTCATATGCTTTGTTGATTTCTCTAAAGCATCCGACTCGGTGAGATGGCAGGTGTTGAGAAAGACTGCTAGAGATGGGCACACAAAACATCTTGTGCACTTATTAAGACGTCTTTATGAAGAAGGCACAGTTTCAGTTCGCACAGATGATGTCCTATCAGGTGATTTCCATCCAAGTGCTGGAGTACGCCAGGGGTGAATAATATCACCGCTCTTATTCAACGTGTACACAATATATGGTGCTGGAGGAGAGTGCTTGGGCTTTCGTGGACCGAGTTTCGTACAAACGTCTCGATACTTCAAGAACTCGGTATTGAGTAGCGCCTGTTTTCAACAGCACAATCTCGCATCCTTACATTCTTCGGACACGTATTTCGGCGCGGTGTTCGGTCGCCAGGGGAATGTGGAATGCACTAGACCGCGCGGAAGGTCACCTACGCGTTGGACTGACCAGATCAAGTCTGCCGTAGGAGATTCACTCAATGAGTGTAGCAGGATGACCTCTAATAGGCAACGATGGCGAAACGTCGTAAAGTGTATCACATCTGCCCCTTCTATCATAGCGATCACGACCGCTCCCTCAAGAGTAGCGGATAAGAAGAAGATACCTTTTAGTTCAATTAAAAAAAAACATGACTTTAATGTTGGTAAGTTCTAGGTTAATGTTTAGTAGTTTTTATAATCTATATATAATATATTGCAGGTACATCTCCAAAAGATCAGATCGGATCAATTTGTATCTGATGAGCTAGTAGTACAAAAGGACTCCAGTGATGAAGAGACAGCTGAACCAGAGCCAGATGAATTCGATAAGCTATTACAACAGCAAATAGAATTGGCTAGAGCCACCCCTGCCCCTGCTAATAGAAGCATTGATACTGCTGTCGAAAATCGGTATGACTTCCATATTTACTAGAAAAATATGCGATGTATATAACAACTTTACTGTTAAAAGCATAACACAGACTAGATGTAGTGTAGACATACCTGAAATATTCTGGTGCGTAGCCACAGCACCAATTTAAAAATATAATAGGAAATAGTTTTTTTTATTATGAATGAATTGGTTTTGTTGTCATTGTCGTCATCATTTGTTGGTCAAATAAGCTTACAAATTTATGTCACTTAACCTTAATACTGACTAGAAATAAGTAAAGACTGTTACATACGTAATAATAATAAGAAATTATATTTAAGTGTCATCTTATTAATCGGTGCTTAATGAAAACTATCGAGATCTTTATTTATAAAATCTGCATTGTCTATGCATGTCTGCTGCATCGTCATTGTCTGCACGGAAATATTTTATGGATTCTAGAACTAAATCATTGTACTGCTATTTGATGTTTTCTTCTCTCTCTCTTTCTCTATTTTCTATTTATATTATGAAATAGCAATGGTCACATTGCTATTTTTTTTGAATTGCATTGTATTGGTCAAATAACGATATTGTAAATAAATAATTTATGTTAAAAAGTTACTCCTTATATTTTTTAACTTATATTGTTTGATTACAGCTCACTAGTGGTGCCTAAAGCTACATCATCGCCGTCAATAAGCGAGGAGCAGAAGGAAAGAATGCTTCGCAATCGAAAACTAGCTGAAGAAAGACGACTTGCTAAACTGAATAATTCCAGTAGCACTACTCCTAACAATTCTAATATTACAAATGTATGTGAGGTAAATAATTATATACAGGGTAAAACAAAGGAAGTTAGTTCAGATGAAGAAAACGCCGGTGAGATGAATGAAGGACAGGCACATAAATATGAAGAATTAGAACCTAATTCTATTCTCCAAAAAAAGGGTAAGCCGAATGTTATAGACAGTTCTGATGAAATATCGGATAATGAAATAATTGCACTAAAGAATAGTTCTAAAGATGATAACATAGATAAGGATACAGCCGAATCACAAGGAAAAAAGCGTAAAGCTAATATTTTAGATAGTTCAGATGACAAAAACCATGATCACACTGGTATTTATTTTGAAAAGGAAAATATTAGTGAACAAATAGATAGTGACAGTGCAAGAGTTAGTCTTAAAAATAATGTATCTGAGGCAACAATAGAATCAAATGAGTTTAATGATGGTTTTAAGCAAAATGAAAACAATGGATTAAATAGGAGTAGTGGATTAGACATTAGAGATGTAGTTTTAGAAAATAGTATTATACAAAGCACAATACAAGGATTGGTAGAAAATGATAATAATATAAACTTGGAACGCGATTTAAATAATGGCGTCAATAGCTCAGAAAACGAAGGTTTAACTAATGTTAATGAACGAAATGAGGAATTAATGGATGTAGATTTTAGTGAAGACTTTTAATAGTAAATTCAATTCAATTTGTGTTGCATATGTATCAGGCTAAAGAAGAATATAAAGTAAAATGTAACCATAAACAAAAGTAAGCGTGAGAAACTCATGCTATATTAGAATTCAAATAGTTAACGGAATGGCCATCTGAAACAAATTCAGCTTGCGGTTACTAAACGGTATTCCTAATTGTCGAATTAAAACGAAATTATGTTTAGTTTTATTTTATAATTTTTCTAAATTGTATATTCTTGAGGGCTTGTATAATGTGTAATATTTTATTTTTTCTCGATGTTTGACAAACAGCGAAAGAGTACAACAGCGTTCTTAATCTAGCAATAAATAAACAAATATTAAATTTCGGAAAAATTTATTACATTAGTTCAAACGAAAATACTTATATGTACTGTGTACATGATGGTTGAAAATAAACTTTAAATAACCTTATGCTACAAATGCAGATGATCTTTGTATAATGATGTGAATGAATGTAAACATGTAGCACAGAAATTTTTATTTCTGCATAAATAAAAATGGTGGCATTTTCACAGTGACTTAGATTAAAGATGCCAAAACAGTTTGCTACGAAGCCACT
Organism: Pieris brassicae; assembly: GCF_905147105.1. Classification (NCBI taxonomy): domain Eukaryota; kingdom Metazoa; phylum Arthropoda; class Insecta; order Lepidoptera; family Pieridae; genus Pieris; species Pieris brassicae. The sequence continues at coordinate 6,757,228 of NC_059670.1, forward strand.
ATAATCTTGGCAACGGCCTTAACATTGGTCACATACCAGATTACCGAGAATTCTTTTCCAGTGGGCTCAAGCACCAAGGTCATGTCATGTTATGGCATTCATATAACTAGATAGTGAACGATGTCTTTTATGGCGAGATTAAAGTATTTGAAATATAAAATTCTCTTTTAGCCAATAACATTGATGATGTTTTCAATACTTGGCTTGTCTAAGAACCATGCTCACCTGACACGTTACAATGTACCCCAAGAATCAAATGGGAGAACACATTTTGTATATGAAAGTATCAATTTTCATGTTTCAGTACCTGCCACCACACATTTATTTTCTTCAAATGGTTGTCGCCAGGAATCCTACCCATACAATCCTTGATTTATATGCAATATGTACTGCCAAGATTTTAGATACAAGAAAGAGGTACACTTTACAATTGTATAATATACAAAATTAATTAACAATTTTACATGCATTTCTAAGTTATTCTAAATATAGCAATTCCCAAAGTTTATATTACGAAATTATTAACTAATTAATCCTAATTTTAATATTTACATTTAATATTTGGTTTAAGATCAGTACATTAAAATATACTCCATTTATTCAATGCCAATTTACTTTATAATTTAACGAAGACAACTTCTAATATTATTTAATTACAAAACAAGCTTTTTTACATATATAAGAGAAATTGCATTCAAATTGTTTTGTCTCATTTAAAAAATAGATAACAATAGAAATTTTATACATCTTAACCATTGAAAATGTATATCCCTATTCAATAGATAAAGGATACTTTACTGGTATAATAATAAAATACTATACTAATTACATGATAATTTACAAGTTTTTTAACCCTTTAATTGCCCTTCAATAATATTTTGCATAATGCACAACAAAACCATAATTGCAGGACTGATTGGAAGTTAGCTTGATTATGTTAATTGTTAAAATAACATCTTGCATCAACAATTAGATTACAAAACAATTTTTAAAAACACAAATTATCAACTATATGTATGCAGTAATTTGAATATATATTCATACAAACATAACAGGTGATCATCACCAGAGTAGGCCAGTTAGGTGTACGAAATTCAATTGGTTCCAAATAGCAATTGATACTTCGTAAAAAAAACTCAAAATTTTACTTTCCTTTTAAAAATTGTCTTTGACAAATTTTTAAGCAATAAACGAACCATCTAAATATCAATTCAAACCAAATTATACATTAGAACTTTAAAATCAATTCGCTTCTGGTATTAAAGACGCGAAAAATGTTGTAAAAATAGTCCAAGTTACCGCTAGCAGTGATTGATCATCATCTGGGGGGTTTTGGTTGTTTGAGGGGTCTGGCGTTTCTGGTACCACTGGTGGGGTCTGTTGTGCCCCCTGCGGGGCTGGATCACCCTCCTGCGCTTGAGGAGGTTGATTTGCTCGGTTTCTATCGTTATGTTGTAAGTTGTTGTTTGGATTTACTAGCAGGTCGCGGAAGAAGCCAATCTGGTGTCTGAAATAAGAATAAATTACTATGTAATAATATGAAGTTATAAAAAGGTAAAATAGGTTTTAATTTTTTTTATACTATACTTCTAAATGTAACATGCAATATTTGGTACAATGGTTCATACAAAATCTAACTCATCTGAAGTATCCAGACACTAGATATTGATAGAGATACACACTAATAGACAAGTTTCCAGCTGCTATACTTACAAACGATGATTACTTAATAATTTGGTGTGTATGAAAAATACTTACAGATATCCAGTAACAACAAGTATGAAGACCAGAAATAGTCTCGCTGGACTACCATAAAAGTAGAGTAGCGAGATTAATACAGCGATACGCGACGCCATATATAAGTTGTCGAGCCAGTCACGGCCTTCTTCGGGCATCGGCTGTGGAGCTGGGGCCGGAGGGGGCGCTGGTGCTTGGGGAGCTTCTTGGGGAGGCATTGTGTTAACTGTGTATGCCTGCCATCTGAAGTTACATAAATTGATTGTGTTAGTTCAGTTTTTATAATTAGAAATAGCTAAGAACTTCAAATACAATTTGGTGCTGTGACAGGTTTCTTAAGAACTATAACCCCATATTCATGAAATCTAAATCAGTCTTATTGCATTATTTCAAGTAGTCATATATGTCACAGCCAATTTGACAAAATAATATATTTTAGTTATAAGAGGGAATTTAGTCTTATTTAGTTTTTATGAATAAAGGAGCTTATTCTTCTGATAAGTTCTTTACAGACTTTAAATCAAGGAATTGAAGATAATATGTTCATCCTGTTTTCTTAACTTCAAAACAAAAACAATAAATAATAAAACACACAGTTATAGAGTTAATAAGATAATTCATTTTAGCTTTCATGATTGAAAATATGTTAAACTGTACTCGTGTTTTAAAATATTATTTATCTAACATTAATTTGTTAACTTACAAATTAGCATACTGTTGCATATACTGCATATATGCTTGCTGCATTGGTAGATATCTATCATTGAAGTTATAATTCTGGTATGGTGGCACCCTCCCATAATTATTAACAAAGGAACTTAAATAATTCTGCATTTCCACAGTGTGGTTTTGATCATTCTGTCTCATTTCTGGTGGAGCTGTCTCATTTGCATGCTCCCTATTTCTATTTCGGAGACCATCTGTATTAGGCTCTGGTGTGTCCATTTTGTTCTTAGAAGTGCAGACTAGATGCATAGTATGAGGCATTGGGTATTCATAATTACGCAAAACATCCTTTAATACTGAATTGTCATCTAACAACTGGCCAGAATAAATAATTTTCTGTTCTTCAGTTTTCTGAAAAGATAATTTATTTTACTGCATATGTCACAAGTTAAGTACTTATGATGGGTTACTTAATTAAAACATACTAATTGATGGAATTTGGATATCATAGAATACAGTATATATACTATACTGTACAGTATTCCCATAAAAAATACAGGCCAAATACATATTATATTATTTTTAATTATACTAACATATTACTTACTAACTTATCATCCTTTTAAACTTAAATTACACAAATGCTTAATAAAACATTATTATCTTATATACATTATAACTACAAAGGTTCTTAAAGCATTGAGGAACTTAATTTTATTTTAAAAACAGAAAAGATGACATCATCAATCTAATATCTTCAAAAATATTATTGATGTGGGTGTAAAATCTACAAAAAAAACTAAATGACATTGAACAAAAAGATAATGTTATCATCAATTGCTACCTATTCAATATACTATATACTTATGGTAATAGACTACAATTATTTTTATACTAAATAAGCAGTATATTTAGTATTTCTAAATGTAATACTTAACTTGAACAACTTCTTTCAACACATCTCCAATTTAAATAATATAATGCAAGCAATTAGTTTCAACAAAAAAATCTAGTTTGGTTTTGATAACAAAGCAATTAACCATTGTTATTTTAAACAACAAGTGAAATTGTTTCGATTTGATAATAACTTTAATACCAATTAAAAATATACTGATTTAATAGCTAATTGTTTCTTTTATAGTAGAGCAAAGAATTAAAATGTAAAGTTTCTTCAAATACCTGTTGTTCTAAATACAATTAGGGGCCATTGCTTAGCACTTTACACCAAGTTTTTCTTTTGAAAACAATCTTTAATTCCATGTAGATTAAATGACATGCTTAGTAGGCATAGTGATTATGATATTATAATTATATAATAGTAAAAATACGTTTTCTTACCGGTTTACTGGGATAAACTTCAGATAAGTGACCTTTTAGCTGACGGACAGTCCAAGAGGTTTGACACTCGATATTTTGGTCTTCTATTTGCTGGTTTGGAGCCTTTACAATCAGGGTCACGTTATCTGGTATCATTTTTATAAAACGCAATTTCTTTAATCGTTAGATAATAGACAGATATAATTTGATGTAATCGTAGACGGTTTTGTAAACAACAATGAAGGATTCTTATGACGCAGTAACTATTAACTTAATACTTAGAAATATAACGTGTACTTTGAACACTTGTCGTCTCAAATTGCGGAAGAAATGCGAATTGAAATTATTGTTTTTAAATGAGAAGTAAATAAATAAATCCGAAAATTCTTTCAGCGCTTGCTACTTGTCAATTTGCCTGAAATTATCTGTCTTTCTATGATTGGCGCTAGTTTTTATGGAACATCGTTTTGATTTTGTATTGGCGTTTTAAGAATTACGATAAGATCGCTAACAGTTGATTGGCTCATTTAATTTTTTTTATTTTGTTAGCTGTCTGAAACGGGCAACACTGAGCCACTCGTTTCTCGTAAACAATTGGTGGAACTGTCTTGGGAAGTAAAAAACTTGATGTCATTCAGTCCAAAGCTTTGATAATTGTGACAGGAGTGATGAAATCTAGCCCAACCAATGTTTTACAAGTAGAATGCGGGCAACACTGTGCCACTCGTTTCTCGTAAACAATTTACTATAGATGGTGGAAGTGTCTCGGGAAGTAAAAAACTTGATGTCATTCAGTCCAAAGCTTTGAGAATTGTGACAGGAGTGATGAAATCTAGCCCAACCAATGTTTTACAAGTAGAATGCTGCGATCCTCCTTTAAAATTAAGAAGGCAATTTCTAAGTGATCGATTCATGTTCAAATCTGTGTAGTTTTCTAACCATCCTCTACATGGAAAACTGCATGAATTGAACAATATTATTCATACGTCCCGTTACTGGCGACACAAATCATTACCATGTCTAATAATAAGCTTACGTAATTTTTTAACAATTCACAGCCGCATTCATCGATCTCTATCATTACCCATATTTATGACACAATAAAAATTCTTTAATTCTCGATCCGGATATAAGATATGATATAATAGGCGTCACTAAGCAAGATATTATGGAGTAGATATATTCGTTTCATGTGTAGGGTTGAGGAACAAAATTGGAATAGTTGGGATTACATTTTTACAGATGCCTAAAAGAATAATCATATTTTTTTAAACTCAAAAAGGGCCCTCAGGCTCGGCAAAAAATCCTCTCCAAATGAAACTTTGTTATCCTATTATTTCCGAAATACGTGATAAGCTTTTAATATGTTCTCAAAGAAATTACAACATTATCTTTGCATGGATTCCAAGTCACTGTGGGATTAAAGGAAACGAAAAAGCTGATGAGCTTGCCAAAGAAGCTATAAAGGATGGAGACATTGTCCTATACGTCATGAATTATTGCCATGATTAAGCTGCTCTTCCCAAAACCCATTGACCTCGACATATTTTCTTTTCTTGTTTCCAATATGACCGCACCTCCTTTCTGTATTCCTTACAATTACTATATTTTCCTCTTCGGACTAAAATCTCCTGCATTTTGCTTTATCCTTTATTGTATTATCTTCTTTCATAATTAATAATAATATTAAGATGTAATATGTATATATTTTCTTTTGAACTGGCTTATCCCTTTGTTTGTTTTTTCTCGCGTGTAGTTTCCCAACCTTTTACTTGAAATTGGCATAAAGTCAAAGCTATTACGATAATATTAAAAAAAAACAATTTACAAACATAAATAGATTTCGTAGACATCGTTAAATGAAATTTTCTCCATTTTCAGTAATTTGACTTGCCGGGCATCATACAAAAAGGATGTGTTGCCGGGAGTCACCGGAATAACTTATTAGTTGTTTATGATTTTTCCATTGGCCTTCATACCTATATCTTTTCCCTCTTCAGCCCGCGCTACAGTAGCCTCGGAGTATACATTAAAAAGCAAGTGATCCCTGACGAATTCCGCGACAAATGTCAAATTCTTTTGCTTTTTCGTACTCTTACGGTTTTTACGATTTACGATTTTTATTAACCTAATGTCTTTTATCCCGTCCTATGTTTACAAGGCTCATAAGTACGTCGTGCTTACATTATCAAAAGCTTTCTCGTAGTCTATGAAGCAAATAATGACATCTGTTCGCGTGTGTCTAGGTACACTTTTATAGTCTAAGATCCGGTTGCAGGATTAGTGCGTTCATCGGTTATTTGATAAAAAACATTTTTTATGTATATTTATAATTAGGAGAATATATATCTACCAAGTTGTCTATCAAAATTTGGCTGCTAGTATTTTTAAACGATCACTTGTTTTTTAAATAAAGTATCGTCTACAAGACGTCAAGAAGACTTAGTTAGTTAACGTGTAACATCATTTGTTAGACAAGGATAGTCGGTTGTACAACGCTTCTAAGCCATTGCGCTTGCTTTTACTTCGTATTTTCTGGTTGAAGGTAGTATTTGTCGCAGGCATGGTTGCTGTTATTGTTCAGGTTTTTCCAAAGTTCTTCTAATGTAAATGAATTGGAATTAAAATGTGCGTGTAGGTGATTTACGACTTTTGATACACGTAGTTTGACGTCTTTTTCGTATAATACAAAGATAAGGTTTTATATAAAGATAATTTAATATGGCAACGAGAATAACAACAATATGTAAATTGCAAACGTAATTTATTTATTACACTAAAATTGCAACATTTATCTATAGTCCGTATAAAAATAATTACAATAACAAATACTTTGTTTAGCTACGGCGCGCAATACTATTTTAGAATAAAGCATTTCTATATATCACTAACAAATTCATGATTTGTGTCGCTAAATATAACAATAATGATACACAAACGGGACGAGACTAACCTGTATGTGAGGTAATATAAATATACTATTTTTGAACGATAGTAGGATATAACAATAAATATGAGTTCATTGTAAGCGCAGATTGTAATTGTCTTTTACTTGGGAGATTACCTCTGTATTACTGACCAGGGGCTTCAGATAAACATCACATTTAGACACGCTCACGCTTAGCCACGTAACTATTTTCTTACATATTCGTTCGTGGGTCACGCCTGTCGCAAAGTGACTTCGTCTCAGGCGTTAGAGCAATTCCGAACCTATGTAAAATGATAATATTAGGTGACAATTCGTAAATAATACTATATTAATCAAATATTTAATTACAATACTACATAATAGACCAATCTGGCTAAGCAAACCATTTTATCCCATGATAGGCAATTTAAGCTCCAGCAATCTAAGCAACTCCTAACTTACTTTACTATGACTTAATATTACTTGAAATTTATTTTCATACACGAGTCCAAGAACTGTTATAAATAAATTGCAAAGAAATAAAAATGTTGATTTTATTTTGTTGCTGTAAATAAGTATAATCTAAAAATATATAACGAACGTCAATTGAATTAAAAATATTTGTAATAATTATCTTAACATTTACTAACACTTATTCCTAAGTTCTATAAAATTCTTGTACTGTATAAAGGGAAAGATTATAGTTTATGCAGTAGACACATAATTGACGAATTGAAATTTGAATGTTAATAAATGCCTTAAAGGAGCTACGTCACTTCTAAGAGAATATCCATCGTAAGAGTCCTTATAAAGAAGAAATAACACGGACACACACGAAACAAACAATTAAACTTTAAGTTGAAGTACAGAAGGAAGATATATTTCAAATAACAGCCATTATTGTCAGAAGATTGCTTATAGATTTACGAGTCAGATCTGACAAACGCAGATTATCCTACCCTCCATAGTTCCTAAGAATTTATATTAAGGAAAGAACAAAGAAATGTATATAGTGATTGATAAAGGTAAAATGACACATGCCAGATCTGCCCGAAGCTTATCTCTGAATTAACAAACATATTATGAACAACATCGAAAAACTTTCAAAATGTTAAAAATGCTAAAAAAACCGTTTAACAACACACATTCACAGCAATATCACAAATATCTCGTTGGTACTAATAATTCATTCTGACTTTTTGTACTTGATAAGTTTTTAATCTATGACCAATCTCAAATTTTGAATCAAGATTAGCATTATCTATGGCCTTTTTAAACAATTTAATGAGCATAAAACGTGCAAATATAATTAAATAATTTTGATGGACATTTTTTTTCCCCGTTAATCACGTTAGTAGCACATTCATTCCTTTTCCTGGTTAAATAATACTGTATCGAGATTACTGGTTACTAAATGGATTAACAATTACCATTAACAATATATTAACAATTAGACAAGGATTTTACAAATGAATATAAATTACTTATCAGGGTCATCTAAGTTACTCATAACCTACATATAAAATGTTAAATTACGGGATAAAATAAACAAGTTATGGTCAAATATTTATTTTGTCAGGTTTTATTAAATAATAAAATCTGAATATGTAAGGACATTTTAACGTTTACTATCGATGAAATGATTGCATACTTAAGTCTTCAAGTGGAAGACTCAGCCAGCGTTCAACTATTTATTAGACGTCGTCAAAACAAATGATTAGAAATTGAATTCCGGTAAACCTATTGGAACATCCTTTTCCTAGACTATAGAAAAAAAAACAAAAATAGGTCTACAAATATTAGGTTTTTTGTTAGGTTTGAGGCTTTCATCAAACAAGTATTCGACCATAACACGAAGCAATAACCATACAAAACTGTACGCCTAATAACTCAATACGCGTTTTCATAAACTACGGAAGATTACGTTGACGGCGGTAGTTTGACGTCATCCACCTGGATCAGCTGTTCTATGGGGATTAGGGATAATTCGCCTCCTAACATTGGCGCCGGTGGGCCCTAAAAAAACATATGATTTATTTTACCAAAAACAAAAAAGTTAAATCGAATTTAAATTTATTTTACTTGATTAAAATTGAGCTGTAGAACTATATGCTGTGGTCTGATAGTAGATTTAACATTTATTCTGTGGTCAGCAATGCTACGACGTTTTGTATGTAATTTGGCCGTAGTTCTGTCAATATTCGTAGTTCTAATGGATTTGGGATCGTGTAGATCAGAGTCATCAAGTCGTATCGCAAGCACAATCGGGAGCTATAAAGTATTGGAGTTTTGAACAATGTATTGTCATCGTCTAACATACGATATTAAACCCCATATTATGTTATGGTTAAAAATTTGTGTTCGAACCATAAAATTGTTAGGTAATGAATATAAATACAATCCAGATTTTAATAAATGACGGATATAAACTAAAAAGCTTAGGAGGTGTCTTTAAATGATTGCAATATTTAAGCAATTCTAAAGTATTATGACATGATGTATCTGATAATAAAGCTCAGCTTCTCTCCGGAATACACAATGTATTTGATGTATCTGTTGTAGATATCAAAAATGTAGGCACAGCAAATTATGCTTTACTGCACTTGTAATTTTGAGAGATCTTATTTTGAATAAAATTTGGTTATGGTTTAAGACTAAAAATATTAAAACGTTTACCGGCGTAGTCAGCGGTCGCTCTGGTGTGTGTGGCGAGTGTTTGTCGTGCGCCTGCGCAGCTTCGCGTGCTTTACGCAGTCCCAGAGAAAATACTGCCACTGACCGGACGCGTTTCACTAAAGCTGCACGTGCGCGGGAACGACCTGCGATTATTTAATTTTAGATAACATCAAACAAAATATAAATTTATTAATAATATTACGTGTTACGTAATTAATTTATATATGCACATATCTCCAATAAAACATTAAATAATGAAGTGTACATAATTATTGTATAAAAACGTATTAGTATACGAAGTAGATTGTCCTAGTTCCCAACTATTAAACTATACTGTTACCACAGAAAGCTGATTGTTTATTTCCTAATACAATGTGACGTTCTTAGTTTCTCAATGGAGCGTTATTAAGGCAGTTTTTGGCGCGCACCTCCACTATGTGGAACCAGCTGCCCTTGGAAGTATTTATGAATCAATTCGACTCAAGAAAGGGCGTACCAATTCTTAAGAGGCCGGGTACGCACTCGCGAGCCCTCTGGCATTGAGAGGGCCCATAGGCGGCGGTATCGCTTAACATCAAAACAAAATTAACTAAGAAACGTAGTCAGTATACTATACCTTTTACATTTTAAAAAACATGCTATAAAGCAGGAGTCTAGAGATCTTTACCACAAAATTCGTCTTATTACTAAATCTCTACCTGCTAAAGCCTGGGCTATAGAGAACAACAAACATGAATAGGTAACAGAACTCGAAAATATCTCTGAAACGTGGAGGAGCAATTGCCAGTCATTGTTCCTAGATTCCTTGTTCCGCGACAAGACAGAAAAGAGCGTACCAATTTTTAAAAGGCCGGTAATGTAAGTGTTTATAAGCGGCGGTATCACATAACGTTAGATGAGCCTCCAACCCGTTTTTGCCCCCTGATACATATACCAAGATCATCACTTTAATTAAAACAGAAAGATTAAATTTAAAGCTAGAGTATAGAGTATATCCTACAACAGATTCAGAAAAAAAGAACATGACTACAGATGGGTAAGTAGACAGTACAATATTAAGAAAATCAAACATAAAAAGACGAGAAAAATACAAATAATTATAACAATAAAAAAGCATGCAAAGCTGTAGAAGTATAACAATTATTCTTTTAAATTAATAAAAGAGTGGCACGCAATATTGGTTCTAGGAGTAGATACGTGGAACAGGAACAGATGCAGATATTTGTACTCTTATGATTTGGAAGTTTAAACAAATACTCACTGCTCTTGTCCTTGTCTTTAGGCTTGTCGTCTTCACTGGAAGTGGCGCTGGTGTCTAGAGAAGTAGGAGACGGAACAGCATTCAAATCCGGCTCAGATCCTCCAGCACTAACACTACCCGACAGTTCCTAAAATGTAAAGGAACGTGTTTACAATTATACTAAAGCCAACAAGCAAAAATATTTTGTAATACTGGTCTACTTGACATCCAAAAACTTTTTAAGTCAAAACTTGATTAATTATGAATTATATATATGTATATAAAAATTGATCTAATTATACCAGACAAAAATCATAGTCGCGTCACTAGGTGAGTATTTCCTTACCAAAAACTCGTACGTAGACATAGCAAGACACTAATGTTTGAGGGATGGCTAGTATTGAATGCCTTTCTGCGTTCATTGCAAGTTTGGCGCCGTTAAGAGACGTTTGGCGTACTTAACTAACTGACAATAAAATATAGATTTGTGTCTTCTTCTACTTATCATTCATTGTTGTTGTTTCTTTGCATTATTTTATCTTTCTTTCTTTGTGTTGTATAGCTGTTAATAATCATTAAAAAATGTAGCTAATATTTTCTTCAAATACTGTTTTTACAAATTTTATTAAGATTTGAGATTTTCGCACAGACAGTAACTACAGTGAAAAGAATTTTAGTTTTAAGACACCTTTTTGCATTTCACAGCTTAATATAAATTTTCTCAAGGTTAACTATCAAGACCGATGTGTAGACATATGCTTTTTACTTAACTCGACCTTGCAATTGCTTTACAGCAGTTGTGGAAAGCAAGAGAGTACCTGCAACGTAGGGTTGACAAGCGGTCTGTGGTGTGTAGGGTGTGGAATACAATGCGCAGACCGGTGTAGTGGTTCATCTCTTAACCCTCGCACGCCGAGAAGGGACAGAGGTGCACCTGGATTGGCTTCCTATACGAAAAAATAGAGACAAGATTTATTAAGTGTGAACGTATTGTATGAAAGGAATTTCTACAATACTTTGGATTACGGCAGTATGCACATTTATGAAACTAACCTTTTCTCCTTTAGGTATTTATAGCAGATATCAAACTAAATTAGAGAAAGGGGGGAAAGCAAATTGAAAAACATAACTAATATTTATATTTTATTAGAGAAAATAAATTAAATATTTTTTTGACTAAACTCTTCTTACCTTCCGTAATATAGGCTTCGTAGGACTGACATCTTGCAACATTTGCAGCGAACCGGTAGTCACTGCTGGATCTATAGAAGCTGCTTTAGGCCTGGAAATTTCAACCCTTTAGCCGAGATTTTAGAAAATATCATTTCTGATAATTCTTAAGCAATCGGAAGACTGTGAGGCTTCAAAAGTTTTAAATGTGCGAATGCCTAAGCAGGGTTAAACGTTTACGAAACTTCAACATCAACCCTTGCGAAAGAAGTACAGCGGGGTTAAAGAATGATCTAGAAAGCTGGAAACGTGAGGGGAGAGAGAAATATAAATTCGACTACTATTTACAATTTATTTTTACTAAAATGTTAGAATATCAAAAGGTCAAATCTTTTATAAATGTAATGGGAATTTTGAAGCAAGATTTTTAGTATGTACGCTAGCCTTCAGGATATAAATGACATGAGTGCATAATAAAAAGAAATTACCTTTATAGATGTATCATTTGAAGGATTAATAAAAACTACAACAGAGAGATCAAAATTTATTTGCAAATAAATAATAAAAAATAAAACACGTACAAAAAGCATATATGGTACAGATAATATCATGGAATATATAACTCGTTAACTACACACCCATCGCTGTAATGTCTCAAATTAACTGAAAACAAACAGAATGAATCTAATTTATAATCTATATTGCAATTTTGTACTGGCAACATTTTGCAACAATCAAATTAATTGCAGGTTCCGTTTTCTGAATAATTAATGACTTTATTGTACTAACCTTTTTACTTATGTACAAGGTATTTGGGCCAATTTGATATAGAGTCGATTTAATTATTAAATAGATATTAGAAGATAAATTTGTTTAGGTTTTCGATTACGTTTTTATTTCAATTTTTTTTATTTATATTACCGAATAATACAATAAAATCATATTGTGTTTAATTAGAAAACCGGTGTGCTTTGTTTAACCATAGCAGTATTGTTTAGGACAAATGCACGAGACTTATGCATATAACAATAGTTTTTCAATTATTTTTTAAGTGTAATGTAAGAGTCTAAGGATCAAAGGTTAATATAAGATATTGATTAACCGAACTAGTAATTTATCTGATTTGCCCAGAGCCATAAATTATACACTAAAATCTTATAAGAACATCAAATTTGCAATAGTTTGGTTGCAAAAAGTTATTAGTACCTCGCCCAATGAACACCATTGCATTTGTAATCTACTATCTATATGAGAAAAAGAATACTGCGTGCCACAGATAATATTTTTACTAGTTAACTTGGAACTTGAGCACCACACTAAAATCATAGGAGCAGTGGCTCCAAGAACTCTTTCATGCATATGAAATGATTCTATTTCATATAAATGATGTCATTCCAGTTACTTTCAGGACTAGGGAGTCCTATCATTTAAAAAAAATTGCCGGAATTTACTCAATTTCGATATTTATTCAAAGATATTTTACATACAAATAGTATGTTTATCTTTCTTCAATAAATCAATTATTTAAATTTATCTAATAAACTTTAGAACTTTTTAAACATACGACTGAATCTGATATTTTTTGTCCTTATTACTTTGCAATTAATAAACGTGTCAGATTTAAAAGTAGAAATATTTAGTGGCAATACTCACCTAAATGGTGGAATTTCTGAAATTTTCCCAATATTAATTTTCTTTTTTTCCACCGGCTTTTCGAGCTTCGGAGTTGTTGGTGTCAATGTTCGTGGAGTGCGAGAGGGACGTATGTCGTCTTGACTAGGAAATTCCGACTAGAAAAAAAAATGTTAAAAGAACAAACAAATTTAGCTATATTAGAATAACGGTGCGTGTTCCGACTGAAAATGAATTGATTTTTTTTATTATATAACAGGGGCCTAACGGGCAGGAGGCTCACCTAATGTTAAGTGATACCGCCCGCCACCCATAGACACCTAGAGGCTCGCAAGTTCATTGCCGGCCTTTTAAGATACTCCATTCTTTCTCTTAACAAATCTTGGCAAAAATGTAATTTTAAAATTAAATCTTTCTGTTTTACCAATAGCGGCGCGTGCGCAGAATTGATAGCCTCCCGTCTTTGAAACTCCACCTTTGCCATTTCAGTGGCAAGCCATGCCGGGATCTCGGGAATCGCCACGCGTAGAGCCAGTACCGTCACCAATACCACGTGCTAGAATTTTTTTATTTAACTGAAGTAAATCTATACTACGGGGAGAGTCAGCCCGATATTTTAAAACAATATCATCGGAAAAAGGGCATATTTTAGAAATCAACGTATTCCAAGTATCGAAGGCTGATACAGAGAAAAATTATCAATTATCTTTTATTTATGATTAAATAACAAAAGACAAATCATTTTCTATCACCATAAAGCATATTTTTGTCTTCTGTATCTTAGGTACATTGCTGCGTACAAGGCTTGCACGAGTGTCCACATGTGGAGCGTACGAGCGTAACGGGTGAGGCCAAATAACTGCGTACGTCTGTATTTTTTTTTGTTATATTTAATTTTATCCTTGTTTGTAAGTTCTGTGTGTTTTAATAAAAAATAAACATATCATAATGCTATATGAACCTGAAATTATTTTATTTCAAAAAATTCCGCGGTGCATAGGTCCGAGGTTTCAACTGGCGAAACTATAACGGGATCAAGCACTAAAGATTGCTAACTGCTTATAAAACGCAAAAGGTTACGCAACAATAAACTGACATTTTCTTACCTCTAAAGCCACAATGAGTAGAACAGTTTGAGCAGGTGTCGCGTCAGGCAGCAATCGATGTACGGGCCCAGATAGACCAATCAACGCGCAGTTAACTAATACAGATACTGCTACCATCGCTTCCATTGCGTGCTGAAATTACGACAATGATTAAGTCCTAGTAATTTTATTGTACAAAAAGCATATATGGTACAGATAAATCATGGAATATATAACTCGTTTTACACACCCATCGCTGTGTTAAATTAACAAGAAACAAACAGAATGAAACTAATTTATAATCGGTATTGCAATTTTGTACTGGCAACATTTTGCATCAATCAAATTAATTGCATTCTGAATAATTAATGATTTTATTGTATTAACTTTTTTACTAATGTACAAGGAATTGGGGCCAATTTGAGCTTGAAATATGGCGTAAGTCGATTATTTATTAAATAGATATTAGAAGATAGATTTGTTTAGGTTTCCGATTAAGTTTTTTTATATATTTTTAGGCACAGAAGGCTGATCACCAGGGTCATCAGGGTGCTTCAAATAATAGAGGTTTCTTGTTTTACTCTATATTAACCACTCGCGTATTACAATAGTATATGAGCGAGATAATGACGTGCTAATTGTTATGTACCGAAGGAATGCAGTTTTAGCAGTCAAAGAGAGTGCCTACGTACAAATGTACGTTACACACCGAGAGGAAATACTCTCGGTGTGTAACTCTCATGATTTAGTTAATTGCTATGCAACGAATAACTTTAATCTAGAAGAGAGTGCCTGCGCCTGGCTTTACTCTCGGGGCGTAACTCCGACGTTTTAGGAAATCCTCACGCTTATAAGTGATCTAATTGTACAGCCGAGGCACGAACATAGGAATCATCACGCTTATAAAACTAAGAAAACCTGAGTGATCAAAATGTACAGCCTTGGCTCGTACGTTTATATATATAATATGGCAATATTTTAACTTTATGCCAGTTTCAAGTAAAATACATATATTTGTTTTCCTTTTTAAAATTAAATAAAACATAAAAAAGAAAGCCTTAACCTTTTTGGTAACTAAAATATATTAAATGTGACTATTATAGTAAATTATTATAATAAATTTATGCGTGCAATAAATTAAATCGCTCTTAGTTAAATATCTAATATAGATTATATATTTGTTTTAACTGTTTATTTGATAATTCATCGCTAAAATAATTGTGCATTAGATAATATACGGTAACGCAATGTAATAAAGGGGGTAATATAATTCATAAGTACTAGAAAGAAATAATCTTTGTCTCGAAACAAAGTGTGTGAAATTTGTTAGTTCAATGAGTACAATAGCCTATTAAGATATTTATCGTGCTCAGAAAAACTGTAGAGTATATAGAAATAATTATAGGCATTTATAAATTTATAAATATAGTTACCATACTGGCAGGTTATAAAAATAAGTGATGCAGAGACGCGTTCGCTGCACGCCTTTACATTACATTGACAGTTTGCTTAAAAATACAGTGTGAACTGTATATAACGACAATCAAGGGTCTGTGCATATTTTGACCTTACACAGTGTTGCCGTAAAATGGAAAGAAGTAAAATCTATATTAGAAAAAGAAAAATGTTTATTTCACATTAGTATAAGTAATTGCAAAAAAAACTATTATTATTTGAACGCATAGTCTGTTATTTTCGTCTTTCGTTATTGTGTTGTATTTTTTTTTTATTGTATATTTATATTTTACGATATTGAGGCATTTTCGTGATAAAGCACATGCAAGAAATCGTTATTTATAAACAAAGGAACGAATTTCTTAGAAAGTTGGTATGCATGATGCCGACAGTCGAGTTTATTGCGGGCTTAATAAAGCGACAAAAGAACGTACACAGCTCCGCAGTTTTAACTAAATCCGGTAACTTAAAAGTATTTTTTAGTATTTAATTATTATCGTTATTGAGGTTGAGTGTAATGCTTTGTAGAGTTTATCATTGTATACAAGCTAAACCAACCAAAACCGAGTGATTTCGACGCTTTAAGGGGTTTGTCGTTAAATAATTTTTGCTTACAGACTATATTATTAAAAAAGTAAATGTATCACCTGCCAGCTCCCCACACTATTAACTCTCTCTCCAAAGGGTCGCTGGGCTACATGACACAGCTTGAAGGCATCCGCTCGTATCTCACATGCGTTATTCAGTAGAGCACATAACGCCGCTAGAGGAAACGCAGCGGAGAACAATACCACGTGACCTAGTTGAGTCAACATCTCCAGGTATTCAGCGAATGTGCCTTCGTACTGAAAATATTTATGGCTTCATTCATTTATTTAATAACATTAAAAAATACAACAGAAATAAAACATAAATTCTTGAATACTAAAACACTAAGGCCCAATGAATTGTATTGATTTCAATTTGTGTCTCAATATTTTTTAATGTCCATTAATTAAAATGGATTAAAGTTTATAATAATACATATATCATAAACGTTTTATTATTATCATGTAAAATAATTATAAGTTTATAATAATACATAGCAACAATCCGGTAAAAAAGTGTTTTCTTTTAATGTGTAAAAGCTATGTTAACAAAAGACAATACTATGTCCATTATTATTTGACGAGTATTCTATGAATTTGATTTTGATATTTTGGAAAAGCTGGAGGTCTTAGGATTCCGATCAATGGTATACATGGGATGTTAGGATATCGAGTAGAAAAAAATGTATATAACAAATCTAACCTGTACATTCGACATTTGTAAAGATTGGAAATTAACGAGTTATATTATTATTTCATTGACGGGAGAATGAGCAACACAAACACACACTTTATTTTCTATAATTCATTAAATGTAATATTTTCGTTCAAAATAGCATTTACCTTAAACAATTGCGACTCCAGCTCCGCCTGATGTATAACCTTTTGTCCCACGACAGGTTCTGAATCACGTCTGTCTTTGTCTGTGCCGTTCAATAATAACTCCGGCGGTTCACCACTTGATGAGATTTTTTCCTTTTCAAATAGTTCAGCTAGCTGTTCTGATGTTTGAACTGAAATATTTTTCTTGTATTAGCAATAAAAAGTGACGTTAAAAGGAACAAAATGCCATGAAATGCCTAGTAAAATGTTTTTTATGAATAAAACCCTACTTCAAATCTCTTTTGTCTGTGGTTATTATTTTAACTACTATAAGGGATAAAACGTTGTGGAAACCAGCACAAAAATATGAATTTAGAAATAATCTAAACAATATTATAAAGAGATATTTGTGACAGATAAACTCATAGAATGTTACATTAACCCCGAGTAACATAGGCTATATTTATTTCCAAAATTAAAAAAAAGCCCAAGCAAGCAAGTCTTTATACATAAAGACGAGACAAGTACGCACACAAATATGGGTAATTGCAGCCGATATTTGGTATGAGATATATTCAAAAATATGTTTGCTTTATGACATGTTACTCACTTTTACTAGGACTCAAAGCTCCAAACACGTCAAAACAGATTTTGGCCAATCTCAAATTCTCAATGAGATACGGCAGCGCAGATTCCTTCAGATTACCAATTATCTGTCTCGTTATAAGGAGAACTGCTAGTTGCTACAAACATACACTTTTATCACTTAAAACGCATTAAATTATAACTATTTCTTTCAGAAGAAGTAGGTCGAAGAAGACAAGGTCTTTATTAACGTTCTTCTATTGAAATCTTACCTCTTTCAATTTATCCATATCCTGAAGATAGAATGCGATGTAGAACAAACTCATGAAAGAGTTTACGAACTGAAACTGAATAAACAAAACATAATTACCAAGTAAGTTTCAAATTGTATACACAATTAATCTCTTTTCAAAGACAAGACAATCGGTACTAATGAAGATAAAGGTCCACAGTAATGTGTTAGAACACATTACTGAAACATTTTGATAGATATGGATGGAATGCGAAGTTTTGTAATTTTTTTATATTGGAACTTTATAAGTTAAAGTAATTAAATAAGAAAATTTTAAAAACTCATCAAATCATTGATATATAATTTGTTCAGCATTTAAGCCGTACTAGGTTTAACTACCGCAATATTTAGTACTGGCTTCTACTTGGCACTGTTCTACTCGATAAGGAGGCGTCATTGATATTATGTAATAATAATGATAAAAATATTAAGTAAATCTCGTGTTTTTTTAAATATTCATATTAAATGTAATTGTTATAGTTATAAAAAGAAAATAATTATTTTATCGTTAATTTATGAAGCTATTTAAATTATTAAGTGTTAAAGTAACGTGCATATGCTGAGAATGCCGTGCTATGTTAATAGAAAATACATTAACAGTTGTAGAAGGTATAAAGATGTTTTGGGTTGCCATGCAAATAAAAAAAAATTTCAACAAATATTTTGAAGAAACATATATGAGTCACGTTCGATTAATATTGAACAGCAACGAAAATGGTGATGATAATTATGGATTTATATTTCTAGATGGCAACCCCATAATTAAGCTAAAGGCATTTGCAGTTCAATACAAACCAATGCAATTTTCACAATCAGATGGTTCTCATACTTTGTCTCAAGCCGATAATTTTCTATTTAAATATCGATGTTACCATGTACCACGTAGTCCATTCCCATTTTGGTAAGCGGTAAAGAGAAAACAAAATTTACTACCATAGATTAAAAAAATAGATTTAGTCTATGGTTTTCTATGTCTAATTATATATTTGACAGGATTTAAATCATGCTAGGTTTATTCAACATCACAAAAAACCTATACCGCGAGATATAGTTCTAAACTACAATTAATTTTAAACTATTTTTTATATTTCTATAAACAAAACTAAACTATTTACTTTTTAATTTTTTTTTTTTTAAATGATTTGAATTTGAATTAAATACTACGACAGTTCTATATTTAACCATAACTAGTTTATTAGTAGAAAAAAACTTTTTATACTTATTCACACTAGTTAGTAATAAAAAATCTAGCAAATTAAAAAAAATATAATGTACCTTTGTCATTGAGCCACCTGGCTATCCTCGCGTATGCCTCCTCTTCTACGGCTATAATAATAGCCAAAGCGGCACGTGGAATCCAATTAAAGTAGCCTATTGTGTTTTCCCACCAATCCTAGAGTTTTAAATCAATACAAATCTCATGACGTGACCGGATCACGGATGACATAAACTCCTCTCGTACGTAGACTGTACCATATTTTTGGATAAAATGGACAAGACATTAAAATGATAATTTTGATCCATAATATACGAAGAACGATATATCTGTTTTTCACGTTTAGGGTATTTTTTCGAATACTTATAGAAACTGTTTAAAAATTAAACAATTTTAATGAATTCGTATTTACGATGAACAACATTTATCTGCCATCCCAAAATTATAATTTTGGAATCCTAAGGATGGAACAACTTCTATATATCTCTATAGGTGACTACATATAAATTAAGCCCTATAATGTGTGGCCCATTATTCACTTCCTATCAATAAAGGTTGTGGTCCAGGGTCTTCAGACAAATTCAAGCTGACTCACAACAGCCAAAATAATTTGTAAAGAAATGACATTAGTACACGTATTGTCACGTGACTAGTTTCATACAAATTCGTTTGGCGTTAGTGGGTCACGCCTGTCGAATAGTGTGTCTGTGGTCACACAGTGTGTCACCCCTTTTACTTTAACCAAAGAACATATCGGAGCAATGTTTTCCTCATTTTGGTCTGAAAAAATGTTTTACCTGAGCTAATAACAACGCGAAAGTAGCGACTCCAGCAACTCCTAGACACAACAGCATGACGGGGAAGGAAACGCAGTGACGCCAAACGCGACGACGCCATGCCGCGTACTGCGGCTCAGGGCGACCCGTTACAGGGCTTATACTCATCTCACCCTAAAAAATACAAATAACCTCTGAAATATTTTTTTAAGATCCTACACAGTAATATAAAATATTGAATAGCTATTTCTTGAATCACCTTTCTTATTAATTTTACTGTGCTCTAGTAGTTTGACATTTTAAAGCGAAGAAAGTTGAAGAAGTTTACTTTATTCATTAAATAATGGATTTTGAGGTTTAAGTCATGTTTACGAATAGACTTCAGGTAGTTCCTGAGAATCAGATTTATTAAAGATAATTCTATGGATTTCTTACACTGATATAATCTGAAATTAATAAATTTATAGGTTACCTGAAACAGAGGTCTTGGTTCCAGGAGCAAGTCATCTCTCTGATCCAACGTACCCCATTTATACGCTAACACGTTGGAATACCTAAAATTCACAATTTGTATTTTATTGGACTGTCGTTGCTCGCGTATACGCAATATGGACACAATCTAATTATTACCATGCATTAATATTGTTAAGAAGACGGATTGACTGCATTGTTTTTAGATTTTTCTACTAGTTAGAGAACTTTTCAGCAGGCTGAAATGTGCTTTCTGACCGTTTCAGGGGACGATTATCACATATTATAAAATTGTAATTAGCATAATTTTACCCTAGTTTTCAGGACGCTTAAACATTTTTCCAGAGTCAAGTGTAGTCGATTGGTACACTTTTTAGGAAACCCGTTTTCAGGCCTAATTACACCCCTTTGATGAAGGAATACTCTAGACCGAATTTCTAGGTGTCGGAAATGGATGGAATGATACGCGAGAGAGAGGGTAGATCGGAACCTTCTCGAAGCTAGATCGTGCACTCTAGAACGCCGCACGATAACGACGGAGCAATGTGGGAAAGAGATAGAGAGTAGGTACGTCGTTCTAAGAATTGCTCAGTAGCAATCCCGCCTAGAGAGTTTCGAATAACGTTCAAGAGTATTCCCAGGGATATATAAGCGAGCCGAAACGCGAACAGTTAATTCAGTTTCGAATGCGATTTTACGAGATAAAGTGCTAATAAAGTGAACACAAGTGATAAAGTACTGTGTGAAGTGTGTGTAATTAGTGCAGTAATTAGTATTTATAAATTTCTCATTGATTAATTTAAAAATAAACCCTTGAAGAGATCTACGGAATTTTCTATCCGATCCTCTAGTAAAAGCACAAAGTACCAACAAATAATGTCAATCATATAATACAAACTATATAATATACCTTTTCCACGTCTCCAAATAAACACACGCCCATAATACATTGAACAACGAAAACAAAACGTGAGCTATATCTTTCCAGTTGTCACTCGCTGTACCCAGCCAAACCTAGAAATAAGCATAGTATCGGGACTCTAAACAAAAATATCTTGTAACACACTAACGCTAATTACCAAGGAATTATAAAGCTCAAGGCTTATTAAGAAACACAGATATTTAGGCTAGTAGTACGTAGTACTTTCTCAGGCACATCCATTAAAACTATCCAGCTTATTTACCAGGTTTAGTTATGCATTATATATCTATAAATAAAAATGGTTTAAGGTATCATACCCAAAACACGAAGCCGACCACGGCGGGTACAGTGAGCGAGCGTGTATAATGCCCCAGCCATGCGAAGTACATAGCTATCTTCACGCCGAAGTATTCGCTTATCTCATCTAAAATAACACATAAAGTCAATTGTCAGAGTCTTTAATTTTCATAATATGATATAGTCTAGCACGTTAGCAGCAAAGATTAAAGTGGTAGATGCAAAATTATGAAACATTTTCACGTCCTTGCTTTATACAATTAGGCGATTAAAAGATTTAAATGCGCACATAGAAAGTCCATTGGTGCAAAGCCGGGGATCGAACCTACGACCTCAAGTATAAGAGTCGCACGCTGAAGCCACTGTAAACTTTTTTAGTATTCGTGGAAATAATAAATATAATTTTCGTAAATAGTTATCTTACATTTTTGATTCTATCTTTAGTTAAAGTAAAAAGCATTTTTTACTTTAGAGTTTTGAGTTTCATTAAAATAAACGTAATTACCTAAAGGTTGTGGCGAGAAGAACGTCTTGACCCATTTCTTCCTTAAACTCTCCAATTCATTTCGCTCGTGAAGCGGAAACATACTTCCTATGACACCACGGCTTACACATGCCGGAACTAAAATTACATATTTACGTATTAGTTTTATATTTAAAACGTCAGTAAATTAAAAAAATATCGACTCGAAGCAATGTCAGAAGGTTTTTTAATATAGAAGGTAAAAATCACTCTTAATGTTAACAATATTAAAAAGCCTTTAGAAGGAACCTTTCGGGGAAGGAACATTCTTATTAAAAAATTCGTAAATATTCATTAATCATCACGGAAATATAAAAAGGAAAACGAAACTAATATATTGTTTTTTATAAACATATCACCCAATTATCTCCTATGTACAGTATATCGGTACAATAATTGTGTATGGTAATCTCATTATTACGGCAACTAGATGATACTTTTTGTGTTTATCAACACAAAACAGAAATCCTTTGCAGTGTTTCGCTAATAAACACAAACATTTAAAGCTAATTAATTTAATTTTCGTAATTAAGACCAATTTTCAAGTCTTAAACATCTTGTGCACCTACCAATGCTTTGTCCTGGTCGTAATGTTAACGCCGGTTCTAAAGCGTGTTCATCTCCCGGCTCTGCTCTAGCTGCTTCTAGCACGTGTTTAACTAGCTCGCCTCTTTCTTGAGAACTAAGGAGTTCTGATGCTGATGATCCCTATGCATTATAACAAGATAGGCATCTTATACAGTTTAAACAATATGTAGATTAAACTTAGGAGTTAACTTTCCCAATATAAGCCAAAAAGTCTTAGATGTTAACTATTTATGAGTAGCCGATATGTATATTATAAATAATATACATAATTTACCGCGCCAATAGTAGTAGTACGTTTATAAGAATCCTCTAACTTGATACGGTTCCGTGCCTTGCATAAATAATTCAACGATTCCGTTGTTACCAATATCCCTGATAGTGGCATTTGAATAATGCCAATAATATAGGTTGCATAAATTGGAACAAGTGTTTCGTGTTCATATCGATTTATATTTACGTCTATACTTAAATATAAATATGAATACGAATCCTATGATTCAAGATAGACTAGTGCTGGTAGCACTAAGTTGTTTTGCATTAGTCATTTTTATTCTCACATTTTGAATATTTTTTCTATTTTTAATTTATCTATTTTTTTTTCGTATTCTTTATTATGTTTACATTAGTGCTATCGTATATAGTGCATTCAAGATTTATATATGATATAAATCTTGAATAATTTTTCTTTATGTACCAATGTAATAGTGCCGAGCGTTGGTAAGCTTTTGCTAATACAATCATAATCGTAATGAAAATGTACGTATAGATTAAGTACATACAAAGTAAAAAAAAATATAATCAATTAAAATATACCTTTTGAAAACAATGCATATCACGAACAGTGAACTCTTTATAACCTCCTCCAAACTCTGGTTTAAGTTGTTTTGGCAAGTGGATCTCCTCAGCCGTTTGCAGGAGTCTACAACATTACATTTTATTTGGCAAACTGACAATATTTTCTATAGAACAGTGGAAAAATGGCCAGGAGGCTTATCTCATGTTAAGTGACACCGCTGAACATGGACACTCTCAATGCCAGAAGGCTCGCGGGTGCGTTGCCGGCCTTTTAATACATTACTCTCTTTTCTGTTATACATTAACTTTAGTGTTAAGTACTCTAATGCTATGCAGTCACGCAATTGCGTGTAATAAAGTAATTACTTTATAACCTGAAATCCCGGGGTCGATCCACAGAGACCCAGCAAAAGTTATTCTAACGTCTGTTGCATGTCTGAATTTTTGGTCATGCAATATATTTCTGTCAACCTAACACTTGATTCACTATTAACACACATTTACAGGATACTCACACATCGTCGTCAGCTGTTATATAGAAGGCAGAGCATTGTGAGGAGGCGTGTTGTCGAACGCACACGCGGAGCCTTGGACGACTACCACGTAATTTTTGTAATAGCCATAGAAGCATGCTATCTGGGATACCTGTGCAATAAAGTATGCTAAAAATTGTACCTACGCAATGCTAATAACACTAACGATATGGGATTGTTATTCGAATATCTTTTAAACCATTTGTCGGCACCTCATATACTTGGTGTGTACACGAACAAAATGTGACATCATTATCAAGGGCTTAAAATATATTTTAATTAATCGTGTGGTTGCCATATGAAGCAAATAGTAAAGAGTAAATCGTTTATATAATATTTAAAAAAAATGTGTACTCAGACTGATTTCTGAGTATAAATTTGGATATTATTAGCAAAGATACTCTTTTGCTGTGGCCTACTTAAATTCACAATCCATTATTCTTTTATGAAATAAATTGCGCCAAAAAGTGACGGACGTCTGGATGTGCGCCAATTTAACTTTCTTAGTCCTCTATACATGTACATGATATCTAAGCTACATTTCAACTTAGACTTCATAAATAACTGCATGGTAAAATGATCATTATTTAGCTATAATTTTGTCATAAAATACCATCTTTATTAAAGAATCTATGTAAGTAATGAACAGAGTCCTGGTCCAGCCTCAAATGACAGATGTGCTGTCAGACTACTCAATTCATTACCCAAAAATATCATGGAAAACAAAAACATTTTCAACCAAATAGGCTGGGATTTAGGGATGAATAAACTCTTCAGCTTTATAAATTATATTATATATTTTTTACTGGTTTCATATAGTATATCAATAATATGAATCAATAAAATTACTATAAAAATATACTAAATATTGTAGAGAATTGTAAAGCATTTCAGCAATTATGGTCAGCGAGAGCCTGCCACATCAGTCAACATTGGAAGATAACTTTTAATTACTAGTCAAAGTTTGTATTTACTATTTTCACTGAATCATTATATAGTTTAGCTTCACAAAAGAATCAGTTATAAGATAATACATATGTACTGAAAACAAATTACCTCTAAATTTGTAAGGAAATATTATAACTACTAATAGCATATATTATTAACACGTCCAATAATAAATGTACCTTTAGGGAATATGAGAACAACATCGGTTTGTTGTGTTGGAGTAGAATGTAGTAACAGTCTGCGAGGGTGCATAAGGTGTGCCCCTATTTGACCAGCTATGGGTAGTCGCCTCCGCAGTTCTCTGCCAGCTGAATAAAATGGTCTTTTAAATTTGTCAGTGCTCTTATATATGAAAAAAAAAATTTCAGTATGGAATTAAAAAATCCAAATTTGTTTAAAACCAATCGCTTCTCTAAAATTGCGACACAGTTACAAAGAGGTGCTTATCATTGCGTAGAATTTATAAATGAAGAAGACCTTTAAATGAAATTAAGAGAGTAAAAAAATAAAACGTGAATTTACCACTATCCAGCTTGTCCTTTGCAAATTCAGCGAAAGACTTGTGTTCGCCTGGTGTCGAATGAGAACTGCTTTCGCTTTCATATTTATCGCAATTTCCGGAAGCCTTATTGTCAATTTCCATTATTAAATCACGAAAACGATGATTAACTATGATCGCACTGTAGACCTTCAATGATCTTACATCATCGATTACAATAGCAAATAAAAAGAAAATTATGCCTGACAGAACACACAACTAAAAATAATACTTTAAAAGCAACAAAACAAATTATTACTTTTTCTTTGTTCTGCAATTTTATTTAGTTACATATTTTTTGTACTTATTAAATTTAAATTAACCTTCTATTTTTTATTTTTTAAAACGTAACTAAGAACTGTGAAGCATACTGTCAAAATTGATTTTTAGGCCTTGGATTTTTAGCCGCTACAAAGTTAGTTGCCATTAATAAAATATATAGATTATACGAGGTATAAGTCTAAAGAAATCTCATGGCAATCTCAGGGAAATAGAAAATTGTTGTGGTTAACACTGGGGAAATTGGATTAAATTAACTTGATACTGTTTCAATTTTATTTATGTCTTTTGTATTAATGAACATGAAGTATATTAGTTATTTGTATGAAGAATACATCGGGTTCTTAAGATAGGTAAATATGTCATGAAAAATAAATTCATCGTTACTTTACGCACTATTTTATTACATAGATTTTTTTTTAAATATATTATTGCAATAGTTTTAATTTTATGCCAGTTTTAAGTAAAGGTTGAGAAACTACATGCGAGAAAAAATAAACAAAGACATCAAGAGAAAACTAAGGGATTATTTATCATTTCAATCATACAAATAACTTAAAACCTTATTCAGAACTAGAAAACGACTTCATGAACTGCACTGCATTTCTTGTTCTTCTTCACATGAGAAACATAATGTGGTGTTTATTACAAATCACTCTTCCAGCATTTCGATTTTTATATCTTTCTTGATGAAATAGTTTTTTAATTTTCTTTACATGTTAACAACATTTTCGCCAATCCTTTACTACAATTAGTGAGGAAGCTTCTTTTTTAATAAGTTGATGTCATTTGCAGGTCTATTTACATTTTTATCAGAAACTTTTTGCTTTATTATACCCCAACTAATTTATATGGGATTTGTGCGTGTGATTTTAATACTTCATCTATCTCATATAAGGGCGCAGACACATTTCAATCCTTCAACTAATCGACATTTACGGCAAATATCGATTTGGGTTTTGCGGGCAGTTTATTCATACTTACGAAATAATAACTAGCATTTTCCATAACAATGAATTAAGGTCACGTTAGATTTGGAAATAGATTCTTCGACACCCATTTTGTAAAATTGTCATAGTCATATCTTGATGGTAGTCAGTAGATACACTTGTTGACCTGTACACCAAACAGCAATTTCGTACAAATCTATTTTCTCCACCAACGTTTACAATGATCCACATCGCTCCAAGTGAAATACTTTTAGATGGACCTGGCAATATTTTCACTTTGAAAGCACTTATTCACTGAACATTATT
This sequence comes from Pieris brassicae, assembly GCF_905147105.1. Classification (NCBI taxonomy): domain Eukaryota; kingdom Metazoa; phylum Arthropoda; class Insecta; order Lepidoptera; family Pieridae; genus Pieris; species Pieris brassicae. The sequence goes on from NC_059670.1 coordinate 6,784,542, forward strand.
GCTTTTTAATTCGCATATAATATATTAAAAACCTCTCTTTAAGTATAACACTGTAAAAAATAATAACATTTATCATGTTACTCAATTGAAATCTTAGTCATTTATCATCATCACCACTCAGCGTATATACGTGAGAGTGAGAGAGATAATTTAACCCAATATTTTTCTATCCTCAGAGATTCTCTTCCTCCGTTGAAATCAGTATATTGTCGTAGAATTAACAAGCAAAAGTTTCAATTAGATTTAAAGAAATCAAAAACTTAAGTTTTGAGTGTAAATTAAAATAAATAATCCTAAGTTTGCGTTGCCGGTTTCAGTAATGAGTGTTTATATTAAACCTATGAGAAACTATAGTAATTATTAAATTATTAGTAAAAAGTATATACCTTTCTGTAACTGTAAACATTTCTCCATAAGCACCATTGCCGCCACGCCATAGCTTCATCTATGAATAGTTTGACTATGATATTTTCATTACATACCAATCCATAGACAATTTTTTAATATGATATCTGTCACCAATTGTATTAGATCAGTCACTGTCAAGCTTTTTGTAAAACCCAGTCATTTAACAGTCAACGAGCAACAAATGAAAATTGAAAATATAGTTCGTGTCAAAGGTTTATGTGGTAATGATGTGATTAATTTCATCCTTTCGTTATTTTACTCGATAATAAAAGAGATAATGGACGTGTAATAATTTTAATACTAGTGGTTTCAGTGTTAGTAAAAATAGCCAAGTTTTTCATAGCAAAGCAATAAAAACTAATTATCTTATAAGAAAAATATTTAGAAGAAAAGGTGAGTTATTTTTAAAAGTTAAACGATCTTTATTTTGTTAAATTATAATACCTTTTTTTAATTAGAAACATTGCATTATATCATATGAGAGGAATGTCCTACGAAAATATAGGCGTTTAGAGAATATGCGCAGTTTCTTATATCCAGGGATAGCCTACTTTCTCGAAAACAGCTGTTATACCGTCACACCTTTTCCCCGCAAACCAGCTGTGTCGTCACTTGTTATTATTTGCTTATATGCGTACGTATACTGACGCTTTATGTAAATGTGGAATAATAATGAAGGTCATGGGTTTAACGGCAGATCGATTTATCATGCGCTGAAAATATTTCATTTCAATATTGCCCTTATTTCCACCTCTAAGGAAAACATTCTAAAGTAAAAAATACAATATTCATAGTGATTGATTATTAGAATTAACTCAAATGTTAGAATTGACTTTGTTAATATTAAAAATAATCACTAAATGTTATTAACAAAATAAAAAATCTATAAAAGAAAAATATAAGAAATACACAGAAATTGTATTTAATTATTTTACATGCTAATAAATTTTATAAAAGCTGGGTTTTTTCTATAGATGTCTGTAGGTTGGGCTAACCTACCCATCCTTCCACTTAGGTGTATACTTGAACACCTGAGCGTAAATGATGCACTTGCAGCTACATCAACTTGCCAACACTGGCGCAGTGCCATACTATTATATGAAGGACACAAGTAAGACATATCACATATTCTGCCTTAATTAGCTGTTCTCATATAATTAGAAAAAATCATAATATTATCTAAACAATAAATTTTTAATAAGAATACATTTTTCAAAGTTACAAATAATATATTGTTTTAAAATAAATTTTTGATATCTGTGTGTTTTATGCCAGTATTTGTTTTGCAGAGAAGTTATTAAATTAAGTGTAAAGAACATAGAGAAGAGCATGTTCCTGACTCGTATATTTAAAAAGTACACAAAACACTTGCACATTTACATTGACACAACAGTTGTAGAAGAATTTGTGTCCTTTATGAACTATATTTTGCCATTGTAAGTATTTATATTTTTTTTTTACTTTTTGCAACATTACTAGAAAATTTACAGTAGCCAGTGCAGGATAAAAAGCAAAGCAGTCTACAAGCCTAAAGCATTACAAAATTACATTATCATACTGTTACTAAATCATTCTTGTACTTGTCTCTTACTTAAGTTAGTAATTGTAATGTGGTAAGTAAAGGTTCATTTTAAATACGAAATATACTGATACCACTACATCAAAAGAATCACTATACAGTTTAAGCTCCTATATATTTTTTGTAACGAAAAATAGAAACGTGGAAAATTAATTTTTATCCTTTGTAAAAAGTTACAACAAGTATTTGTGTTGCCTAATAGGAATGTTGTGTGTCAATAATTCATTAATAATTTCGTCGTCGAATAAAATATGTTTTGCGATTCTTTTAAGGGTCAATATTCTGGGTAAACTATTACTGTAGACAGATTTTATAGTACTGCAGATTATATATCTGCAAAACGGTATGACGGGCAGATGACCTTGAACTTTCCCAGGCTTGTAGCTTTATTTAGGCCGAGCGCAATCGATCGAATTGTATCCCCGCACAGGATTCTCATGTATTGATTAGATCATAACGAGACCTAGAAAGATCGACGAAGTTAAATATTTGTGACTTCTTTCATAAGGGCATACAAAATGGGTTCTTGTAAAGCAGTTGTGAAATGTTATTGTAGAAAATTTCAATTACATGGAGTGTTGGTTGTGCAATCAAAAACACCAACAATGATGTAATAATATTACAATAGGCTCAGTGACGATAACGCGATTACTAAGATACGATTAAAAGCAACACTGTTGTATCTAATACAAAGGCTTGTGTTGTAAGCATTTTTAAAAATATCTGGATGTTACTTGTGCAGCAGATTGTCGTTATGTTAAATGCGTACGTTTCTCTGTGATTGACGTATAACTCAGAGGTCCAGCTTATACATCGATGCCCATCGAAACATTGTTTTCGATTTATCATTTTTATATAATGTTTCACATAGTGAGTAGTTGCAGAACTGAAAATATTCTTAATGTTTTGTGTCTGTAATGTATAAGACTGAAAATCGCTTATTTTGGAAGACAAAGACGAGTTAAGGTACTTATTCGATGGGTATAATGTAAATTTTTCTGTTATGTCGGATATGCTATTATTTTGTTTAAGTTAAATATATGTATGTGTATGTGGTTATCATATTTGATAGTCTAACTAAAGTATATGAGAGTTAAAAGTTAATGACAAGGCTCTGGTCGGTCTTTGACGATAAAAGTTACCACATATGTATCCAGTTTTTTTTTTTATACCGGAAATACTTATCTTATGACCCGTTTGACTTAGGAGTTCTAACACCAATTTACATATTATATTTGAATAAATTCACTTTCGAGCTCATAACCATATTATGACGTAATGTTGTTACGGTTAATCATGCTTACGTCGTTTTATAATGTACTTTAAACGTGTCTAATAACACCTATATTGGCTTATCTACTTAATGTGTAAAGGAAGAATTTTGTGGCTATAATTTATATACATATATGTAAAATCTTATGACGCGTTCCAAACTTATGAAACGATGCTAATTTAAATAAAACTTTTAGGTGTAAGCTTAAATCTAATATTATATTATCTTTCCGTAAGAATAAATTAAAATACTACTGGTCAGATTTAAAATTATTTCACCACCACATATACATTATGCCCGAGTAATATAGGCTATGTATAGTTCCTAATTAAGTAAATGTCGAGTAACTATATTGACGGAATTTTTAAACATCCTCTGTTTAATCAGTCACTACTGTAAACTTATTGTGCAGACACAACAGCCTTCAAATAACAATGAAATCAACTGTTGTAAGGAAGTACACCTCAAGATATATGATCTCGATGTAACAAAACACGTAATATAATGTCGATACCCTTGGCGGCCCTTTCACCGGTAGCTAAACTAGACTACAACGCTACATTCAAATACTTTTCTGATATTATATGATAGTTGATGTAGAATCTATTAAACGTTTTGATAGAAACAAAATAATTACATTAATGAATTGCTTGAACTTCGACGACAAAGATTAGTTCAAGCAATTATGGTGATCGCTTTCAATTTCTGTGTTTGACAATAAAATACGTGATAAATAAGTTATAATATGATTCACTTATATACGAAAGTCTACAAAAACCTTTACCTTCCGATTGCTTGTTTATATTACTAACAAAGATAGAAATTTTGCATTGTAAATGTTCCGAAAATTCTTGCTATAGTGGGATGGCTTAACTGATAAGTTGAAATACATGATATCATTTCATCTAAGGAAAAAATTAAGATAAATAATTTGTTGTAAATAAGGTTTTCGGATGCAAATCATTAACTCGGCGTTTTTAGTGTTTTGCCTTAATCAATAGCATACGCTATTTGCTACGAATTGGTGCTATTTAAATTGTACAGATAAATTCTTAAATGAAAATGGGATGGGAAACGGAGCTTAAGATGTAACCCTAGTAGTTATATAGGTATATATATAATCTCTAACGACGGCAGATTTGTCCCCGAGATAAAAAGCCGAATCGGCATGGCTAAAGATGTCATGACACGTTTAGGCAACATCTTGAAGAAAAGAGCAATTGGTATCTAAATCAAAATAAGACTGATACGGGCTCTAGTGTTCCCTAGATTCTGGTATGGAGTAGAAAGGTGGACTATCTTGACTCGGGAAAGGCAAAGATCGATGCCTTTATGATGTGGTGCTGGCGGCGAATTCTCAGAATACCGTGGACTGTGAAGCATCGATCCTGACCCAACTCCGCATACGGACTCGCCTATCTTACAGGCGATCAGAACTTGGACAGACTTAGAAGTAATGCGCTGAATATCATCGTTATAACGTCAGTTTAGTTCATAAATACAAAAAGTTGCGTATGCGGCAGTTAAACAATATAAACAAGACTGATTAATACTTCCTTTTCAACATGTATTTTATTTTTATTCTATCTATTCATCGATGTTGGGGAAAGTCAATCAAATCAGAAATATAGAAACATTTATTAACAATTTTACACATTAATAACGAAAAATCAAACTCAATATGACAAAAACAGATATAGAAGTAGAGCCAGTGATAATAAGCACTATTCTCGCTGTGGACACACGGGCAAGCCTTGTGACCGCAGCACTGATTTCCAGAGAGGCTATTGAGTACATATGGATAGGAACATTCCTATGCACTTCCTTTGTATGTACAAAGGGCTGTATGTACTTATGCTTTATCTAACATTGTTTGTGTGTGTGTGATAACAATAAGTACAATATATTAACTATTATTATTACTTAAGTTTTCTATCGAGGACTCTTGTAACTATTGTGTAGAATGTATCCATTCATATATTGAACCTTATATATTTATATATATCTTATATTTTATGTTGGAATAATTGAGGGCGAAATCTTCTATGGTTCTTTTGCTTTTTTGATGAGACTTCCACAACTTTAATTCGAGATTTTGCTTTCAGATACTTCGATACAATAAATCTAAACGAACTGGCATTTCTCGGTCCAAGTTACATACTTAAGAATCCAAATGTGCCAATACCACAACTGCAAAGGTAGGTGTCCTATGTAAATTATCTTACTGTATGTGCATGTTTTATTCTTTCGTGACTTAGGTATAGGGCTAGACTATATATATAGACTTTTCATGATGTTGATGATGAAACTTTCACACATGAAAGTGCTATACATATGTAAGAAGTGTTCTCGAATATGGTTGCTCGGTTTGGTCACCTAGTTACACAGTACAAAGAAAAAATTGAAAAGATCGAAAACGATTTTATAAAATGTATCTACTATAAGATCTATAATATGTTTGATACCTATAAATACGCGTATGAACATTTTACAATTGATACTTTCGACATTCGATTACGAGACGCCATGACATCATCTCAAATAAAATTAATTGCAGCTCCCTACTAGAAAAATTTCCCTTTCATTGTTCCTGCCTACCAGACTCGTAGTCGTGGTTTGTTTCACGTTCCTCACATCAACACTAACTATGCAAAAAACTTAGTTATGTATCGCGCAGCCCGGACATACAACGTCCAATATTTAAGCATTGACTTGTTAAGGCTATCGCGGAACATGGTTAAAAAGAGTATCAAGAATACCCATAGCGCAAAATCACCTGTGTCATGAGCATACACCACATACACACCTTCACGTACCCACCCTCACGTTTACACAATCACACAACACAGCCAAATTAGGTACCACTAAGTTAAATGTAGTGAATATTTTTTATTGCTTGTTTCCTTTTAAACATTTTTGAACCTTTATGTGGTTAAATATTATGTATTCCATCTCTACAATTACACTGAAAATATAGTCAGTGTAATTGTTTATTATTATATATAATTTTTGTTAGCTGTATACACAAAATATACAATATATATCAGAAGTAAATTAATATAACTTCTGATATCCTTTTCAGAATAATAGTTGAGACTCTCGTCTTCAAGAACCTACATAGTCTACAGAGGCTTCTTTTAACTGGCTGTGAGATGGGAACACCTAAAAATGAAAACGATAGATACGTAGTAAGTCTTGTTCTGTTATATAATATATATGTTAAGTATAAGACCTACATAAGTCGAGAAAGGGCATTCCGTGGATTTTTTTTCAAACTCGCATTCCGCATTGAATTCAAAACTAGTATTGATTAGATTCCGTTATCTGTCTTGATCTAAGATTAAAAGTATATATTTCTAGCGATTAAATGTTAGGATATTGGTAGATTATTCACAATGTTCAACTTCTATAGGATATGGACGAATGAAATGAAACAATGAAAATTAAAATGGAATTTTCTGTTTAGCACAAGAATGTAGAGTATTATTCGCGGCCGCTGACGTTCAGCACTAAGCGTTGCCTGGATGACACCATACTATCTAGAAGCAATGTCGGATTGATGATGTTCTCTAAGCTACAGGTAATATATTTTTTGATCATAGACTACAGTGCGCCCAATGTAATAGATTATATTTGACACTTTTATACATTCATTCACCTTGTGTCGGCGGGCATAATATTTTATTTATTTGAAGTTGGCATTACACAAGCGCGAACTTTTTTCAATTCCGATAACATTTTGAAATAATGATAAATTTTCAGATTAAATATGAAAAATATATATATTTTTAAGTCGATTATCTTCCATTTATAAACCATTATAAACATGAAACAATTCCTGTTTTATAGAGAAATGAATCGAAAGTTTATAAATTAAATAGAAATACAGAGTTATTGGTAATTCGACGTATTATCGTTAGGAGGATTGGGGTGACTATTTATGATAATTATAGTGCATTCATACAAAAATAAAAACATGTTTAAGTTATCATGTGTTTTTTTGAATTCAAGTAAAAAATGAAACATCAAAACTTTTATTTAAGAAAAATTTATCATAGTATCTCCTTTTGTCGTCTGCTTAAAAAAGAAAACGTTAAACATTGTTTATTTATCAATATTAAAACAAAAATTATAAATGTGAGATGAAAACTATAATATTTTAATATTTTTACCACTAAAATGCTGTAAACAAAAAAAAGTGAAACTTGCCTTGCCATTTATTATAATTACCGTTGTCATAGATCTCCAATAACTAAAACGAAAATCAATAATTAAACTAGGAACTTATCTCAAAGAAGAATAATCTAATATAAATAATATAATAATTATATTTAGGTTTATTGATAATTCCACATATTCCCGTGCACATGCGTTAAAAGATCTATTTATTAGCTTTTATGGATGTTTTAAAACTAGTTTGACAACTGTTTAAACAGGTGACAAATGTCATCTATTAAACTCTCTTTTCTGTAAGAATAAATATTCAAAATGACGGCTATGCCTCACCTCGGAGGCTCACCTGATGTTTAGTGATACCGCCGCCCATGGACACTCAATGCCAGAGGGCTCGCGAGTGCGTTGCCGGCCTTTTAAGAATTGGTACGCTCTTTTCTTGAAGGACATGAGACTTCAATGATTTGTACAACATAAGAAATCTAAGAAGTAGCTAATATCTGTGTTACGCCTCTACGTCTATCTCTAAATATATATTTAGATAATACAAAATTTATCCTCGATACGTTGCCAGGATAAGACAGGTTATATAATAATATTTAAACCCCCGTCCACAGTCCATAGTGATAGACTACGAGTACTTAAGCTCAGCTGCCGTAAACACACTGAGTCGTCTGCCGGAATTGGCGCTGCTCACTTTAAACATCGGACACAAGCGCCCTCTATCGTTGCCGAGATTCGAATGGCCGCCCGAGACATTGAACGTCGCTATTAACGTCGTAAGTATATTGATCAATATTCATAAAATGATAGTGAGAATAAGTTAAGTGCATTAAAACTGTAAAGTATTTCCCTAACCACAAAACCTCCATTTCATAAAAAACAAAACTGACTTTTGTCTTTTTTACACCACAGCATAAAGACAAGTGCGAGAAAGAAAGGAATGCGTACTTTTAGTGTAATAGGACTAAGTCTTAATGAATAAGGGCTAATCAATCATCAATTTCATTTTAATTTATATAGAACCTACTATTGAATTGTTTCCTATGTTTTGTTTGTTTGTTTTCCTTGACTTAATGTCCTTTACTAGGGGGCAGAGGGCGTCCACAGTGAGTTTCCATCGCGTTCAATCTTGAGCATCGTGTTTTACCTTGCTCCAACTCATTCCGGCTTTCTTTGCCCCGTCCGTAACTGTGCGGCGCCAGGTTTGTTTGGGACGGCCACGCTTCCGCTTTCCTTGCGGATTCCAATCAAGCGCCTACTTGGGAATATGATTGAGATCCCTTCGGAGTGTATGGCATATCCAATTCCATTTGCGTCGCTTGATCTGCTGGCTGATCGGGGTTTCTCGACAGCGCTCCCAAAGTTGCTCGTTAGAGATCTTTTCAGGCCAGTAGATGCCCAGAATACGGCGAAAACAGCCGTTAACGAAGACTTGGAGTGGGTTCAAGATGTCTTTGGTGACCTTCCACGTTTCACACCCATAGAGCAGCACGGATTTGACGTTGGATCCGAATATTTTTACCTTGATTCGACGCGTCAACATCCGTGACTGCCATATAGGCCGAAGTTGTGCTAAGGTTGCTCTGGCCTTGGCAATGCGCGAAATGATGTCCTCTTCTATACCTCCAGTTTCAGACACGACGCTTCCGAGGAAAACAAATTGTTGAACGCTTTCTACGTCCGCTACAACCATCCGCAATGGGATGCGATTCTTAACTCCAAGACCGCATTACTTTCGTTTTCCGGGTGTTGATTTTGAGTCCCGCAAATCCCGCCTCGCGTTCCAGGTCGTCCAACTTTGATTGTATGTCGCGGTGCGTGTGACCTAGCAGACATAGGTCATTAGCATAATCCAAATCTTCTAAGAAGTTGGTTAATCCCCACTCTATTCAGCGGCACTGGTTCTGATGTGTGCGATGCATAATCCCGTCGAGAACATCCAGAAAAAGTTGTGGCGAGAGTAAGCAGCATTGCCGGACGCCTGCGTGCACTTGAATATCGTCTGAGATGAGACCACCGTGAGTCACTCTACAAGAGTAGTTCCTATAGCTGGCCTTAACTAGGTTAATTATCTTTGGCAGGACACCAATGTTAGAGAGTCGCGACCATATGCTGCTCCATCTCAGCGTATCGAAGGCTTTTTCTAAGTCAACAAAGTTAAGATAAATCTCCCTTTGCGATTCTGATGCCTCTTCGAGAATGATACGAAGAGTGTTAATTTGGTCGGCACACGAGTGGTTAGGCCGGAAGCCAGCTTGTTCTATGCGAAGGAGAGGCTCGTCGGCTGCAGACAACCTGTCCAAGATAATTCTGCAGAAAACCTTGGAAGGGGCCGAGAGCAAGGTGATACCTCTCCAATTGCTTAGATCACCTTTTTTGGGCACAGTAATAAGAAGGCCCCTATTCCAGTCCTCCGGAAGCTTCTCGCTGGCCCAGATTTTGCCATTCAAAGGTGTCAGCGTGTCGACGGTAGTAGCCAAGTCCGCTTTTAACGTTTCTGCAGCTATTGAATCAAGCCCTGGTGCTTTATCAGTCTTAAGACCCATGACGGATCTCTCTACTTCATCACGTGTAGGTGGTTCGATATCGATGTCTAGTGGCCTGGGTGGTGGAAATATGTAATAAACATAAAATTTTGCATACATCGTCAATACACAGCCATAATTAAATGTATTTTAATTGTTTCTATCTCATATATTTCAGATTTCAGTACCATTGGACCGCTTCAACGATATTATAGAACATGTATTTGTTCGTGGGCTTCTCCTGGTTTCACTTAAAGTCATGTTCTGTAAAACTGTGAGTTATAATTGTTTTAATAATAGCTTTTAGTTACAAAAACGTTAATTCTTAGCTAAATAATGCTTTATTTCCAGCTATTAAAGTCGGAATTGCGTCTTTTATAATGAACAATTTAATGCGATGTAAGGTACATATACTTAGCCGAAGCAATGATTATGTTCCCGGGAATAAAATGTTGGACTTTAGTAATAAGCTTTTTAAATTTAAGACAGTACGAAGAAGTATTTTATTTTAAGTATGATTTGTGATTTATTGCCTACTACACACTTTGCCTACATTGATCTTACATCCTTATTTACCTATATTCCTAAGGTAAAACTAACAATATACTAGTAAGAATAATAATTCAGTAGCATTACAACCCTATCTAAGACAGCCATCAGATTTGTTTCTCAGCTGATTATCTTAACTATGCAATAACACTTCCCATTCTCACGTTTCGGTTAAAGGGCATGCCTTAGTTTCCTCAAAATAACATCTTACCAGCAAGCTTAGTTGCTCACGTATATATAGAAATGCATCTCACAACCTCAGGATTGAGGTACCAATTATTACATTATGTGTAAATAATATATTTTACAGTTCCATGTGCCACTGTTATCGCACCTGTCTCGTTTGTATAAGTCCACGCTGCAAGAGTTCGTGTGGGTGGACGCTCCGTGCATATCTACCACGCCATTTTACAGGGTCGTCAAGCCTGAACTGGTACGTATTGGTCTGGCATTTGAAAATATAGTCAATAGGAGAGATAGTAATTTTTTAAAGAAAGTAAAGTGTAAGTTTTTGTAATAATCCGAATGAGCTGAAATGTCAATGTCAAATATTCACGTGTAACTTAGTTCTTATGTTCTGTGCCGACAGTAAAAATTTTCTTAGAACAAAATTTCATTGTGATAAATTTTATCATTACCAACAAACTCAATAGAAACTTTCGTATGTAAGGCAACAAATATATGTTTGGAAGAAACCCATTTACATAGTTTGTCTTCTTTTATTTTATTATTCTCCTGTTTTGTGTTATTGTAAAGTGAATAAAGTGTTATACAATACAATTTCAGTACGATGTTTGTGTGAATCACATTCTACTGATGTGCTGGCAGTGTGTACAACTACGTAGACTCGTTATTCATGGTAAGTAGCTACAATAACTTTGTTCGGATAACTATAACAGTTGATACTAACATTTGTCCAAAAGGAAATCTATGTTCACGTATTAGGCATTTATTAATTATGCCTATTTGTTGATACATTATATATATATATATATATATATATATATATATATAGTTAGTCTTATTTCTTAAGATATCTTTTATATTCTTCGGGTATAATACTTAAAAAAGTGTTATGTTACTTTAATATATGTACGTAATAACCGTAAGTGTCCAGGAACGAGACAATTTATGCATGTTTCCAACTATAGCAAGTAGCTAATAAATTTGTTTCAATTGGTTCTGTCATATTGAATAAGGAGATCAGATTGAACCTTCAATCTACATTCTTTATAGGCTACTGGCTCTGGCAATACGACGTGCTGGGTATTGTGCGCCTGCGCAGGTCGTTGGAACGCCTTGAATTATCAGCAGTGTACGGGCAACAGAACCACTTCGGTACGGCCGATAATCGCGTACTAAGAGTTTTAGCCAATGACGACTTGGATATTTTGGAAGCTCAATATATTGAGGTATGTATTGGCTTGTGAGAACCACTCTTTGGGATATGCACTTGTCTATGTCCGAAAAAAATTGGTTTGAAACTAAAAGAAAATATATGAATACACACAGTGTATCTTATATATAACCCTTCAAGGGTTTACATAACTCTTCAAGGGTTGTCGAGTCTAAACATTCTAGTCATTGAGCATTTTGTTCCTATTTTATAAAATAAAGGCTTCGACAGACGTGACCTACTTACGCTAAACAAATTAGTATGGAAATGAGATTAGCTCACACTTTGTCACGTGACCAATTTCAAACTAATTCGAGAATTGTGAATTTTTCTCAAGCTCTTGGTATGGCTGTTAAAAAAATTGCGTGTTACTATTTTTTTTTAGAAAATCAATGAGCATACACAGTTCAAATGGGCGCCAACAACATATGAGGCTTTGCCGCCAGCGCTCAAGCTCAATGCTACTTCGCAAGATCGGGCTGATTACTACATGCGTGAAAGTTCCATATAAACAGTGAGTATACAGATATTGATTGCTAATAGCTATTAAATTTTTCACAAAAATTATGAATTTCAAAGCATACAGATACCTACGGGGCAAGTGTGTCATCTGATGTTAAGTGATTCTGCCGTCCATAGACACTCACACCCACAGAAGGCTCGCAAGTGCGTTGCCGGCATTTCAAGAATTGGTACGATATTTTCGTGAAGGTCGAATATATAACATTTTATATCTGGTCATAGGGTTCAAATATTATGTCACGCTATATTTGGGGATTCTTGAAATCCCCCCCCCATGAAACGCCGCCGTAACTTTTTCTGTATCCAAAAGTAAAACGTTTCGTGACCACCCCTAGTGACTCTTCACACCTAAAACTTACCATTATGTGGTGTAAATAACTGGAAAGTGGAAAATAATATTAACAATAATGCGTAATTCAATCCCCGCCCCTCATCGTAACGTTTTACAAGAGTAACACCACCCCTCAAAATTCGTTACGTAATACTTAAACGCTCCCATAGTCTAGATATGTGAAAAATTTAAGTTAATTTCCTTATTATTTAACCTAAATCTAATTAATTCAACACGGCGTGATAAAATAAACCTTTTTTTTTCAGGACAAAGACAGGCTTCAAAATTCAAATTAAACCTACAAAATATATATCTTAAAACAAATCTAAATGTTAAATTTTAACTGTTGACGTCTCGCGCCAATACTAAGAGACAGCTATATTAAAATACCAATACGTCAAAAGTATATTTAAGTTATTCGATGAAATCAGAAGTATTCGGTATGTACACAGTTATATGTTTATAGAACTATGTATTTTTAAATTAGTTGCTATATACTTTGTTATAAAACGGTTATTTTGTGAAATAAGAACAAGTATACAAGGGCTTGAGTTTCCGTATACCAAAAGATAAAAGGACGTCGAGTTATACGATCTGTCAAACTATTTTTCTATCAAGGTTTGACATTTGACAGTGCTGGTCAGATTTTGACTTGTAAATAACGCCGGTATTATAATTAGCTTAATATTTTAAAAAGTATAACCGTGAATATGCGTATATATCGTTATATGTTGAGTTGGTGTAAACTGTTCTACTGAACTATTTAACGTGTGTTTAACGAAAATCCTGTAGGGCAACTTTTATATTGTTTTACCTTGGTAACACTGAAAATGTTTAGAAAATGAAAACCTACTTAATGTAGAAAGTTGCCAATACTTTTATTGTTTTTCGAAGTAATCTACGTTCCTTTCATCGCATTCGATGGACTCACTGAGAAAAGCAGTGGGCCAGCCTTCCTCAGGGGTCTCTTCTATGGCATTTTCGTACGCTTTTACCGCATCTTCAGGGCTCGTAAAGCGAATACCTCGAATTTTATCTTTAGTTCTTGGGTATAAATGGAAGTTACTGGGCGCCAGGTCAGGACTGTATGGAATGACTCATTATCTCGACACATGTCATAGTCAAATATTCACCAGTCCATGCGAAGGTGTTTCTGGTCATCGGTTAAAGTATGGGGAATCCACCTGGTACAAAGCTTCCTGACGCCTAAATGTTTGTGTAATATTTTTTGAAATTGACTCATACCAATGCCTAGGCTTTCTCGCATCTGGTAGGTCACTTTCTTATCTTCCTCTATCAAGCGTCGCACAGCACTGATGTTATCTTCAGTAGTCCTTGTTAAAGGACGTCCGTCACGCGGATTATCATTGAGATTGCTCGTCCACGCTTAAACTCGTTAAACCAATTGTAAATAGTGGCACGAGATGGGGCTTCATTAAGAAATGCTAAATTGGCTTCAATCATCAATGTTTTCTTTAGCAATGTTACTTGCCTTCTTGTAACTTGCCCGTACTAAACATTTTCAGTATTACCCACGTATTACAATATTTCAAATAAAATAAATATGATCCTTAAGCTATTGCAATAGTATATGTACACGCATAGTAGAGTGAGTTAATAAATTGTATTGGGAAATTTGTATAATGAGTTATTTTAGGGGTTTTGTTGTATGACACCTTTAAATTATAATTTAAAAAGCGCTTTAGTGTATTACAAGGGTGTCGGTTAGATTTAAATAAAAAAAAAACTAAAAATTTCGTGAAAAATGTATAGTCAACGGAGTATTAGGTTACCAATATGTTTTAAAACCAATACTTGATAGGCCTAAACTCAAAACATTTCTACAAAGTTCCTGATTTCAAATAAAACATTTTCAGCATTAATCAAAGCACTTTCCTACATTCGTTTGTACCAATAACGGATTGAATTCAATATAAGCTTTCGATAAATTGTTCGTTATTGATAAGATTTAAATAGTAGCGAGCCATTAGCTGCAATTTATATATGCCTGTATTATAGCATAGAAAGATCCTTTATATATTACAAACGTTTTGCACTTTAGGCAAATTTGCAATTTCATGTCAATTGTCAAACCGGTTTATAATCTGTATTCACAAATTGGCGCCATTTTTATTTTATATCGGTAACAGATAGATAAATACGCCAGTACATCCTGTACATATTGTGGTTTTGGTTTTAATTACGTTTATCAATAATGACTACTAAATTTATTGAAGCAAAACAAGCCTCATTTTGTGAATACAGATAAAAATATTTCTTTAGTGTTCTATAATATGTATAGGAAATATTGAGAAACGCCGAATGATATGTTTACTGGCAACATCTCACACCACGAATTTATCGCGTAGACGAGTCAATATCTTAGAGAATGTTAGTGAATGCTTCGCGCGTCAAAGATGTCGCACAAATGTTATCCATATGTTAAAATCAGTGTGCGATTCTGACATTTTGTATTACAAAAATTTTTTTTTTCAAAAGTCTGTTATCTCAATTCAGTTATGAAGAAAGCTAGGTTTTTAAAATAGATTAGGAATGAAACAGCGTGTATCAGTAACCGCACCAGTATTACTTATTTTGATACAGAACGAAAAATATGTCCAACAAACTTAATTTACCTGTAAATTTATTTGAATATTATTGGTAGTTTTTCTCTCTTAACTGATACCTAACATTTGCGAAATATATATATATATATATATACTTTTTGATTTATCTTTCGATACATTTTTTTTTATAATTTATCTTGATGAATTTTTAAACAGATATTTGTAATACAAATGTTGTTGGACGACAAACGTAATTCATTTTAATGTGTAAATAATAAAGTCGTCGTTTTGTAAATATCAACATTGACGTGGCGAAGTACGACAAAACATCTAGTCAAATTGTAGGGCTTTGTAAATACAAGGCTAAACTTTAACGACACTTGGAAGTATCCCTTCAACCTATAGTCCAACCAACCAACCTCAAGTTTCTCTATTTGTTCTATAAAGTTGTAGCGTAATTCGCAATTTTTCAATTATAAAAAAGCAAAGTTTTACAGCGAATTAATTAATTTTTATTTCTTTTCTCCTTGTGTCGTGAAAAGGATAGCCAATCGACGCGTGCGCCCACGGTAACGAAGCACAAACTAACCAAGTATTACGGATACATATTATAATCTAATATCAACACTATAGTTTTAAGAAATCTTGACTGTATCAAATACGGTTATTTGCCACTAACGAACGAATAGAATAACGATAAAAGGTTTCTCGAGAGTTGATAAAAATGGGTTTTGCAAGAGCAAAGATTCCATGAAGAATTACGTTAATTTAAGAAAATCCAAAATTATATCAATTATATACTGAAATCTAAGTGTTAAACTCAAAATGAAACCTGATGTGCAAAAGAATTGTTATCGTCATCTCAACTCTCGCTAATTCAAAACTTATAGCCGATATAGGTAATCGAACTGCATATTGTAAAAAGCACCTTGTGTAAACATTGCTCTGGATATACTCCGATCCGTCCCCAAATCATGTTTTTATAAAAATATTGTGATGATAACGCGTAAAATTGTCTTGGCTATGGTAAGCCATTTACCATTTAATAAGGTTTGGAAAATACTTTTCTCTTGACAAAAAATTCAGAAATATTGTCTCGCAAAATCCCAAGTAAGCATTTGCATGTTATACGAATAAAATGCAAGCTTACATTAATGAAATTAAGGGATGTTGTATAATTTTACGCGTTACTATTACAAGTGCAGAATTTTCCTATCGAATGCAAGGTGCTAGGCGATCAAAAATGATGTCACGCACAATGATACACGCCTTGTAATAGTGTACAAACAATACACGATAGACATGCGTGCTATCGATCGAATAAAAAATAAGTATAACGCTTCAAGTAGTACTAAGTACTCGTATAAATGTTTTCTTTTAAATATTTTTAAAATGTTTATAACGTGCGATGTATTGTAAGGCAACGAAGAGACTTACCACCATACATTCCCTGAGACTGAATGCCCTACGACGTTATATATTTTCGTAAAGCTGGCTCAGAAGTATTTCAGAATTTTCAGAATTATTTACGACAAATTAGGGCGTAGCTTTGTTTTTTATTGAAACAATAACTTTACAATCTGATGCTGTATTTATTTTTATGAAAAAGGGAAGTGATCTCAACTATATTAACATCCGTTCAAAATACTTTTGACGTGCAGCTTTACTAAATACAAAATAGAGGATCGGATATAACCATATAACGTTGCAAATTCCTACGTTTTTATGCTATACCTCATGTATATAACAATAAATACGTATACAGTTAACATATTGATTAGTATCGTATAAACCAACAGGAGATTTATAACAAAATCATTAACTGTTTTCTGTAAACAAATGCATTTTTTCTATCATGAACGTAGCAGGTGCGCTGACCTTTAACAATTAATTGTTTCATATAGTTCTATCCAGATCCTCAATTATAATTTTAACTGTAAAATGACATCATATTATGTAGGCTTATTGTCGTCATTCCCGCCTCTTATATTGTTATTTTCTCTGTCCTATCTTGGCATTTACCACACCTGCCACTTTAAGGACTTTAAAAGATTTAGAAAAAATATAAATTATTGAAACGTGGTAAAAGATTATTAATTATACCAAAGAGGTTAAATAGGACAGAGGATACCGACCACCAAGACTTTAAAAAGGCTGTGAAACAACACGAATTCGGTTTGGCTACAGAGGTTTGGTTAAAATTAGTTAACAAATATTTTTATATAATAACAGAAGATAACTATTTTTAAACCATTCCTAAGCATTGTGCATGTTTTCGCCATTTTTGTTACCTGATGATAGAATTATACTAGTATATTGCTCAAGAGATTTACATGCACTTTGCCAAAAAAGCTGTATTTGTTTCAATGTGATTACAGATAGCGTGAAATTTAGTTGTTGTGAACTTAGCTAATTATGAATACCGCACCAGGGTCAGTGCGACATCATGCTGGTTGAAATGTTTTTCGCTGTTAAATAGTTTTATTAAAAGCTTGGTTTCAATCATTCAATTCGCATTTTATCTTCCCGTTTCATTTGAAAAACTTGTAAAAACAAAAAGAACTTCGTTTATTAAATTTAACTACAAATTTTCAGCTGAAGTTAAAATACAGTTTTATATAAGATCGGTATAGTAATGATTGAAACCAGCTCAAATTTAATGCTGAACCGAATCGCCTAGAAAATTGTTGTACTTATCCATCTATAGATTTTAAAGGGAATGTTAGGATTGACAGAGGGATGTTTAACAATCGTTGTGTTTGGTCCACGATCATTGTCTATGCTTCATCAAGTTTTGTCTCGCTCTTTAAAACAAAAACAAAAGTGAATCATTAGAAAAAGAGTGGACTCTGTTATTGTAGAATCTTACTGTTTTAATTTATTTTTTCGTATGTGATAGTTTGTTTATGTATAACTTACGTGATGTAAGTGTATGATAATCTTTAATCAGTGTTTATCTTACTTCTACTTAAGATGTAGATTTAAATATTCGTGTATGTTGTTAATCAGTCACTTTAGCGTGCTACACACATGCCACAAGCATAGACGCAACTGCGTGAAAAGTACTAAAAGTACTGAGCTAATTGAAACAATTGTGTAGCGTCCATATTCTGTTTCACTGTTGTAATAATATATTTAAAGCATTTATATAGCGCCTCTATATCTATTAAAAAGTATATAAAAGACAGTATTTTAAATATTACACATTTACTTGAGCGTAATTTAAATGAAATTAAAAAGTATTTGGTGTGCTTATTGGATAAGTGACTATCGCATTAATGTTTATTAATGAATATTTGGATCTCAAATCCAGTTTTACGGAGTTCTATCGAAGCACTCATATATTCAAATTGAGTGTAATTTTATAGCAGTGCTATTTTTTTTATATATAATTGAAGGTTACACTACACATATGCAAGTTATTTGTCAGTTGATTATTCTGGTTAAAATTGTAACAAATGTGCCATTTGTATGTGAATCATTAATATAATAGAAATCGTATAAGGTACGCTCAAGTACGTAATTGTAGCAATCGCGGAAATTTAGTTCATTCAAAATCGAGTCGTTTATGTAAATTGTTACATTTTCGTGTTTAAAACTTGTAGTAAGAAAGTGCGCAAAAATGTATTTTAAAATATTCTCATAGTAATAAAACCTAAATTAACTGTTATTTCAAGGTAAAACTTTAAAATAGTAGCAGGTTTTTTATGTTCGTATCTCACTAAATGATTGAACTAGATTTACGCATTTATTAAATAACGTAGATAATGTGACACTCTGTCAGGCTTATATAGATAAATTGTCTATTTTAGATGAGTCAACAAATGAGAAATTAAAGATATTTTTTCATATAATCATCAAAGTATATGATCAATTCTGAATCATTTCACTAAAAATTTACTTACATATTAGTAACATACAATTCTATTAACTATACAACTATACTATATATATATATATATATATATATATATATATATATATATATATATATATATATATATGAACCTAAACGGGTTTGTTGACTTAATTAAAATCTCAATTTTAGGCAAAAATATTTATAAAAATGTATGTCTAGATAATTAACATAAATTAATTTTTAGCTCGGCGCTTTGATGTCATAGAGTTGAGAAGCAAAATTTATGCGCTATTTATGTTTTGTCTGTATATTCATTTCATCTAATGAAAGTATTATCTTACTGGCATCACAGCGTCAGGTAAAAATAATTAAAGTAAAATACAATTATCTTGATGTTTAACGTAATATGTAATCAATAATGATACTGGTATTATATGTTTAATATATTTACTATTGGCCAGAAAAATAAAAGCAATCACGTCTTTTGATAGACAAAATGAATTCAAATGTTTATCAAGATAGAGATTATACCCATCATGTATGCGTACCTATTATATTTTTTTACAATCAAAGATAATAGCTTTTATTTTTTTGGCCATACCCTACTATTAATATGTGTTTTTTTTCACCGTATCATACATATTTTTTAATCCAACGAAAAGGTAATTTTCAAAATAATATCTGATCTGTACTTATCAATTATAACATTTCTTTATAAGGTATTCAATTTAGTAAAGTTATATGTATTCAAGTAATAAATAATATATTCATATATGTATATTAAAGAGAGTTTTATTTCATGATGACATTTTAATAAACGAGACGGTGGATTATGACAATATCAGGTTCAGTTCCAAAATAAAAGTCCTATTAGTAAGAGGTTTTAACAAAAAGTGCTAAAGAGTAAACGCAATTATCTATTGTTAAAGGGTTTTTATTCCATTTTACCTTTCGTGTTTATATACTTTATGTATCTTTTTAAACTAATATCCTCTTTTTAAAAATATTTGATTCCTTTTAAAATCGTGTCGTATACTGCGTCGTCTTCAAACTTAGCACACCTGAGATGATCCTTTAACTGCGTATATAGTAGAATTCACTAAGAGCATGGGCAGGTGAATATGGAGTATGTTCGTTCAATTCGAAGTCACCTTCTTAAATGGCAGCCATCTGGACTGGGACTTTATCAGAGCGCTGACAATGTTTTCATAATCAACTTGGTAGTGTATAAAAACACTTCCCATTAAAATTATAATTTCTTCTGTCTTAGAAACAGCAACACAATTTTCAACGTTAGAAAGTTCTTCCTCGCTTAAACTTGGCACATCAATGCGTAACCGTAAAATATGGACAAACTCCAATGTCGCTCTAAAGTTTTCGTTCACCAGCTCCGTCGTAAAAATTTCGCACGCTTAAATTTACCCATCTCCAAGAAGAAACAAAACAATCTATGAATTCTCTTTGGTTGTAAAAAAACAATTGATATTTTTTTCTTATATATTTTGTTTTCTATGACAGTATTTCTTTTTGTTTCTTGCATTCTTACAGTTTATTAAACATCCCACGTATATACCATGATGCATACAAGACATTCTAGAATGCATATGGTATGATAGAAAGGTACTGAATACATGTGGACGCTGATATTACAAAAAATAGATTAGACGAAATCTAATAACAAAGTCAAAAAAATATAACGTCACGTTTAAAATTTATTATAATAATGAATCATAATATAAGTATGATTGACGTTGTGATAAGTCGCAGGTGGGCATCCTTACGTGCAAGAACGCGCCCACAGCAACTTAGCATAACGGGTTAAGGTTTAAGTAATTGTTACACAATTATTATCTGTAGGCGTTTGCTATTTTTTTTACATTTAACCTTGGATTTCTATTTGCAAATTTATCTTAATTGAAATTACTAGGGACATCTGTCAATGAGTTCTATGTTACAAGATATATTCATGAGAACTCCAAAGGCATATTTGAACTTTCATTGAACATTTTTTTGCGCTATAAATCAGTAATGGCTTCGCTGGAAAAAATAATATAATAGGGTGGTGGAATATGACTATTAAATATCATATCATCCTATCATTATTATTCTACAATTTAAACAGATCATAAATCTTCTCACTTAACGAGATTATTAGAGTATGCGCTCTCATACTCAAGCTATGCTGTCTAAAGATACTAAAGGTAAGTAACACTAAGTTAAGACGTCGCCTCGTCGATCGGTTTATTGATAATCATATTTTAAGATATAGCTTAATCGCGAGTTCTCGCCAGCTGTAAGGGAGGTTGCGACATTTCTCAATCTATCAAAGAGAAATACATTGTATAACTCTCAAGTAAATTTAATGAGTTCATTAGTCCATTATCTGTTATTGAGTCTAGGCCCAAGGTTTAATGGAACCAGTAATATTCGAAGCATAGAATTCACAGGCTAAGTTAACTGGGTAGCACGCATGCGCTCAATACGTGACAATAAAAGGTACCTAGTTTATGGTCTTGTAGCCTCCGACAGAAAACTACACACTTCCTTTGACCTTATATCGAATGTTCCGCTCAATCTCAATTTTTAACAGACTTTACGAATAAGTTTTTATTTCGATTCCCATTTATAAAGTTTGGTTATATTCAATTCAGTATTTTTTTTATGGACACCACTTATTATTAAATTCATGTGTTTAGAATTATCGGCGTATAATTGGAAATAGAACTGTCAAACCAAAATCAAAAATAAAAAATCCATATATGTAGTCAATTGTGTGGTTTTACGCATCATAGACAAACATATTTTTCTGATTGTGTTTTAATTTAGTTAACTATTTATTGAGTAAACAACAGTTATATACAGGTTCGCGACTTTTATTCAAAGGTCTGTACAGACATATAATATGCTACTTGTGTTCCATGAAATCGTACGTACATTGATGAAAATCAAAAGTATCGATACTTGTAAAGTATATTTGGAATAAGACATTAATTTGAAGAAATCCACCACAGATTCCACTTAACATCTTCAATGATTCATTAGTTTTCCCACGCGACAATGGTTATTCCATTTCATTTTATCCACTGTCATTAGACAAGGACAGATTCCATCGACCTGCGAGGTCAGGAATAGAGGCTGCATCAATCACCACCGTGAAGCCCACGTAGATGTTTTTACAAGGTTCAGCCTACAATGAGATGGGTATTAATGTTTACGTTTCAATTTCTTATGAGATTTGTTTTTTTGGTCGGCAATGGCTGGTACATACGGCGGGACAGTAAGGTACGGTTCTGCCTGTACCCAAGAGTGGCTAAGTGTGCGGATTTCAATCCTGAGATAGGGGGTTCGATGCCTGGCTGGATACTAATGAATTTGTCTGTCTATGCGTACAACTTAGACTTGCACGTTCAGTAAAAGATCACGGTAAAAATGTCTTGAACCAAAAATCGCGCACTAAAGATTTGTTTGAGAAATATGAAGGTACATACAAAATTAGGCCATCTAAACATTATCATTATTAAGGCACAGTTGATACACTATCCGGTCATATGATAAAGTTTTTTACAAATATCAAGCGGTCGTTTTAAGAAATTTGCATACCATTCAAGTTATCTATATTTATCTTAAAAATATATATGAAATTAACGATATCATTTGGCTGTCAGTTCATGGAAGTTTAAGTATTTCCTACATGTCGCAATGTTTTATTTTTTTCCTCATACCTTAAGAAACCTTTATAGTTTACAAGCCCCATAAAGAGACAAGTTGTATTCACAGCTGTTTAATATTCGAACCGATGACTAAGAGTTGGCGATCGTGCGCTATTGTATGGAAAATGTGTTAATTATATGCAGGTGAAAATGAACTTTATCTTATCGTAAAATGTCACAAAGTTCTGTATTTATTTGTTTTTATGAATGTAGTTCGAGGACTACATAGCATCGTTTTCAGAATTTAAGCATTCATTTAGTAAATTTTATAATATAGCTTTGATTCTAAATTTAAATAAAATGTACAGAACATGCCATAAGACGTGTTATATAATACAACAGTAATAAATTGTGTCTGAAAAGATTAATTAAATATTTAAAAAAAACGTATAAATTTCAATTGCAATGCAGTAGAAAAAAGTAAGAAAAACTCAAAGTTAATAGACCTCTCAGCGGGTGTAGCTTTGACATTATCGCTTTCCCGCGATTCATTATCCAATCACATGCCAGTATTTCGGCGGTTGTCGCGGAGTGCGCGCGTATTGTTTATTTCTAATTTAAATTGTATACGATAAAAAGTGTATTCTTATTTTGAATTTAATATAACTATATTCATGACAGAAGGTTAATTTGGAGTGTGGTGCTGTGTTTATGTTTTATTGAGAAATTACTATATGAGGTAATTTACAAAATTCTTGTCTTTGCGAAATATATTTGCTATCGTGGTTCAAGGAAAACACAGTCTTCATTACAACATAGTTTTAATGTAAACTTAAGTGACTGATAATGTGTTACACTGTTCCGGTGTACTACGCATATGTACGTATAGGTATATAAGGGATAAGTGGTTAGATAGGTTATTTTTTGCATTTATTAAGAATGAAAGTATATTTTTCAGTAATATAGTAAAAATGGTTAAGTCTTTTAGGGCAGGCAAAGTCACATTTTAACTAAATACTGATACTTGATATTTACAACAGGTAAAATCGATATATCTGTAAAAATTTGATCTGTTAAAATTATGGTTAGTACGTAAAACATTAATCATAATTTATAAAATTAATAATCATCAATCATAGTACATCCTCATTCAGCGATAAAATTAAAAATTCCTTGCTTATTCTATTATTTTGGCAAAGTTTCATTTTCCTTTAAGTAAAACGAAATGATGTTATTCAATGCAAAATAATTTAGTTTTAATTAAGGATATACCACACAGGTATGCGATTTTCTTATATGAATCACCTTGAACTGGTAAAACGTACTTACCTTTTCACAGAACTTGATTGGTGTAAGCTCAGACCATTCTGTATAAAATATAAAACAGTAAAGAAATATCGTGAATTGTGAGACATTATTTTCCCAATGTTAAAGGAAAATAATCCATATTTTGATTTGATTTTTTTATGAATAATTCATCAAATCTCAACAGTATAAACTAGCTGTTATTTGGCAGCAGTCATAGGGCATTTGTGAACTTCTTTATCTCTTGTCACATATGATTGATGATATGAAGATACATAAATAATTTGTAAACACATTCCTTTGTTTTTTACAATACCATAGAAAAGAGTTCAACGCGTAAATTCCTTAATCTTCCTTAATCAAATTAATTTTAATTTTTATATAAGTTAAGAAACTTTATCATTATTATTTACTATTTTTAAGAAATTTTTAGAAATTTTTAGGAAATAATGCCGACTCGGTTTATGTAACGTATTATTAAAAGTAGTCTCATAATAGTAATAAATACTTATATTACGATGGAAAATCAAAATTTGCTAAAAGATGAGATTGTTACAAATTAAGTTAATTTATTAAGAAAACATTTTCTAAACGGATTGAAGCTATGGCGTTTAAAAAGTGTTTTCTTAATCTGTAAAAGCCATGTCAGCAAAAGACAATACTAAGTTAATTTAAAATTTACGTACATCAATATAATTTTATAAGAATATCCAGTGGCGCTATCGCCTTTTAGATCTTGGATTTCTATCTTTTTTCGTCATCATTTGTTTTTTATAAGAATAGTCTTCTGTGCCTGTCATAAAAGAACGTCCATTGCTTCACAGCGGGGTTTGGAACCCCAGATGAGAGTCGCACCTGACCTGGTCCAACACCGCTATCTCATATTTTTTGTTATAGCAAATTATTATTAACATATATAAATAACTGTGAAACATAGGTAGGGGGCTCTTAGTTGAATTTAAGGAAGCATAAGACACTGAAAGACCTATTAAAAACTATATCCTACAATTTTATATTCAAAACCGTTTTGTATTTGATCTGGTAAACATCAAATAATCATAAATATTTTCAGTAACCACAAATTGTTTAAATAGTTTGTTAAAAATAACTCGGGTGGTATACCGTATTTGTTTAAATAAATCCGAAGTTCGATAACGGGGTGTAAAATAATTCACAGTTGCATCACATTCCAGATTTAATGTGTAAAATAACTTGCTCTGATTACACTCGCGCACTTATCGATTTGCTCCACGTGACACGATTTATTTATAACACGTAATTGTTATATGTATTTATTTATGTAACTTTTTGTATGCTCGGAAAAGTAATAGAAATCGTGATATATTTTCTTTAGTTTGAAAGCTGATGATATTATTGGAACAAAGAGTTCGTTTTTAATCATGGAATTTTTATTCTATTGTAAGGGGCCAGTTTTGCTTTAAATCAGTCAAAAACTGCATTTCATCTGCACGAAAAATTAAATGGAAAAATAAAGACAAAACAAATAATGGGCGGTCTTACTGCTTACTGCCCAAACATAAATATTATAAAGATAAAAATAAAATACTAATATAAAATAATAATCTGTATTGCTACGCACTAAACACTTTTGTAACCTTTGACATAATATTTAAGAAACATCAATGCGACACGCTTGAGTACCACAATGATAAATAGTTTTTAATTGCACTTATGTAAAGTTATCGCGATTGTGAGAATGTTTAGCATTGAGTAAAACACGAAACACACTATGTAGGTCGTGGAATGTCGTTTTTACTGTCTCTGTTAGAAGTTTTCTTTGAACGTTTTGGTCGATTTTGATTATTGTCGGACTACATATCATTTGTAGTTAAGTTATAATAGTAATTTTTCGATAAGTGTATAAATAATAAATGGTACAGTAACCAAAAGGAAATTTTAATACCTTAAATTTAACAATCCAATCTAAAGTAGAATTGCGCGTAGCGTAGATCGTATTTATAAATACAATATTGATCTTACCTGTTCTTAGATAAAGCACTTTATAAAATACAGTTTAACTAATTTAAAGTCAAAGAAGTCTATTAAAACTTGTTAACGTATAATTTAAAAATATGAAGGTGAAATAAGAGGACTCTGAATTTCAAGTATTATTGCTAATTAATGTAAAGTATATAAAGTAATAATAATAAAAATTCTTGTGCAGCGTCTGTTTTTAAACGTAATTCACATTGAATCAAAACAACTAATCTAAACTGTTCATTAATAACTCATACATCATAAGCATTAAAGATGACGCATTAATTTTATTATAATGCGTCATAAGCTATGTCTGTGTAAAATACATTTAAAAGATATTGCTAGTTCTCATACGTTATATTTATCGGCAAATAAAATAGTTGTAAAAATGTTCTGTAACCCCCTTTTCTATTAAGAAACTAATTTTGATATTGCATTATGATATTGCTTCATAGCATGAGGCTGAAGTATCTCATACCCCTGTAAGTGAGGGATGCGCCTATTAAAAAACGTGTTTTGAAACTGGTTAATCATAAATGGCTTCGAGTAGGTATATGTAATGTGCCGTATGTATTAGCATATCGCTGTGTACCTATACCAGCATGCCACTATCTCTATCTATTATGTATAACGTTTTCTAATTTGCCAGTATCTGTAAAAAAATTTGAATATCTGCATCTAATTGAAATTATCAAGTCACTTAATATATTTTCAAGTGTGTGCTGCAATTTTGTTTCCTATTAAGACTATTTTAAAAAGTTTGTGTAAAGATTTGCTCTTAATCATCTAATTTACTCACAAACATTCAACATAGATAGATGTACCAATGTAACAATATATGTATTGGAATTTATTTTTATAATATACATATATTATGTTCTTAGTATATGTTGCAGGCAAAAGGCTCATTACTATCACTTACGTACGACGAATAAACGGAACATTTTATATCTCGAGATTCGTTTCGTGACAACGAACGTGGTTCAGATTAAGCCATTGTACGCTTATACTAAAATAACTAAACTAAATAAATCAGTTGATAGCCAACCGTCAAATGTTATTTCAAGAGGCCTACCCAGGAATTTATTATAAATCACTCTATCTTACACACCATAATAGGGTATTTACGAGTGACTCGAAACCTGTGATATCGTGACCTAACGTAACCAGATTAAAAAAATAGAAACAAGAACTGTTACCTAACTGATCGCTTCCGTGTGTTGCGTTCAGAATAATCAATTTGCTAAATGCTGATACTAATCTTTGTTTTTTTTATTATATGCATTTTATAATTAATCAGATGCGCAAAATCAGTTGTTTAATAGTCATATTTTCTATAAAGTTGACGAAACATTGAAGTTCCATAGTCCATAATTATAACTATTTTACTGCGTATGTTTGATTTTATTACATAATAACCTCTGCAACTACGCACCTTGTTATCGAGTTATAAAGCTCAAGTAGCTTTTGAATAATTATAAAAATAAATAAAAATCGAGTTATGAATGGAACGAACTAACAACTCTATTTATGTTGTATTTACAATGGAAGCACCTAAAGTCCCTTGACCTTATAGACCCCATTTTTATATTGTAATGCTAAACACGCCGACTCCCTAGACTGCTACAGTCACAAACCAAACAAATCCATCTGCTTTCATATCACGTATCACACCATGTGGGCCCACGGAAATAACTGTAAAAAATATACATTGCACAGTACCGTTTTTGTAATTAGGATTTAAATCCAGGTTAATTTTGTCAAGTACGCTACTATTAATAGAAATGAAGCCTCTAATCCGACGTGTCTGTCATACATCTTATTTAAATTTAAGTAGTGTCTATAGTTAACATAATAATATTTATTTTAGGTAGTAATAAACAGTTAAAAAAAATTTAAGGAAGTGTTTCATAATTTAATCTTATTTTTTTATTTTAATAAGCAAAAGTGGGAACAAATTCTCTAAGAGGTGTTGTGTGGTTTGACGGGGCACGGAGACCCCCAACCTGTTTATTTGCCTTTTACATGTTTATTATCTTCATCATCATTGTTCAACTCATCTATATACTGTAAAGAATAACCTTATGCAGTCATCTGAATGTGCAACCGTCTTAGACCGGCACGGCTACCAACCGGCTTCCCTCATAAAGAAGGTCCCCAAACAGTAGCGTGAATCGCACAGTATCTATAGTTAAGAATCGGAAAAACTTTGTTAGCGCGTTTTAGAAATACAGTCTTCATAGTAAACGGATTTAGTTTTTCCTTTTTTATACTATTGAATATGCGTGTCTTAAGTATCAAAGAGCAAGAATTTATATTTTTAGTATATATATCACTCTTAAATAAATTGTTATTCGTTATTTTCTTTTTGTGACGTCACAATACGAAGCGCCGAGTGTTCACAAGTTTAACTTTCTTGTAACAGATGTCGCTAGACATTTCAGTACTACACAGTACTTTTATTATATTCTGGTCACCATTTTTATTTTGATTAATTCACAATATATATTTAAAAATCCAACAGAGATACTATAAATAATGTAGTAATTTATACCAATTATATATATGTTGTATTAAATCATTTGATCTTGACATTTCCTAGCATCAAAAAGGAAGTAGATAGTAACGAGAAAGTTATTTGTCTTGTATTTTGTGAGGCTTTTACTCTCATTGTCTTGGTTATTAATTGATGACTATTTTTTACGGTACGAATACTAAGAGAATGGAGTAGTCAGTAGAAAATTAATTTGGTATAAAAAGTGTACATTTTATAAGTTTATTAAAGATTGGGTAAACTGATTATATTAATTGCATTTAACCATATATTTAGGTATTATAACTCAGTTCAGTTTCCTGACCAAAAGTCGTTTATGTTGATATATTTTTATTTAGATTATAATAAATAAATGGTACTCTTTATGCCTTTGTATACATTTCGTAGTGTTATATTTACGTATTTATTTTTATCTAGGGGTTTACACAGTTTTGACACCAATGGAAAACCTAGTTAAAAAAATTAAAAATCAGTTTATCTGCGATTGGAGCCACTTCCAATTTCCATTAACATTGACCTACTTGCTTGAAGCTATATTAGCGTATTAATGCAATTACACACCTAATATTTAATAGGTATTTAAGATTTACTAAGGCAAAGTCATAAAGTACAACACAACTTTCAAATTATAGATACCCGTAGTAAAATATTTAATCGACAAAATTTCCTCATCTATTATTAAATGATCCAAGGCAAATAATGTGATAACACACACTGTATAAAAAAAACAAATTTATTATTTTCATTTTATTTATAAACCGAATATCCCAAATTATAAAAGTTCTTACCAATAGAGGGCGTTATGTTAAATAATTCAGCAATGGTTGGTCGTTGTTCTTAGAACACAAACCCTTAAATTAAATAAAAAAGCAATTCATAAAAAGCTATTTTATTTTTTATCATTAAGTCCATTATAGTTGCTAATTAAAGTCATATAAGACATGCGTACAAACTTTACAGTTAATCTAAATGTGTTAATTTACTCACATTAAACAACTGTTAGGTACTATTTAAATACATATAATTAAGTAAACCAAACTATTGTAAAAAGTAATTATTTTCTTTGCATACATTCTACAGCATTGTGTCTTAAGTGATTCTCATGCGTGGTTCCCATGCGAACATAAAAAAAATTGTATACGATTTTCTCAGGATGTCGTTGATAACTAGGAAGAAGTTAAATTATACGTGGTCATTTCCTTGTTACTACAAAACGTCCTAAGCTTGAAATGTAAAAATAATGTTTTTAACCAACTTAAATATCCAAATTGTCCGCAAACGGCTTTTTTCTCTTTTTTGTCCGTTCTCGAGTAAGCAAGTAAAATTGCCACGTTGCAACTAATGCCGAATACAAATCTTAACAAGTATTCTCTACTACATAACTAAGACTAATATGAAAAACAAACGACTCGTAGCTATTCCACGTTTTTAACCTGTTATCTGTGAAAAAAAGGGTCGAATGGTTTTTTGTTCTGTTCATTTGGTCAAAAATAATGGCTGAGTAATAAATGTAAATAAATAATACCTATAAGTATGTTAAGTGTGCGACCCTGAAGTCGTGGTTTCGAGTTCTGTGAACTAATGATTTTTTTC
This sequence comes from Pieris brassicae, assembly GCF_905147105.1. Lineage (NCBI taxonomy): Eukaryota > Metazoa > Arthropoda > Insecta > Lepidoptera > Pieridae > Pieris > Pieris brassicae. Next base: position 6,814,827 of record NC_059670.1, read on the forward strand.
TATATCGGCATTTAATACTTGTATGTACGGCATGTCTTAGACATAAACACAAAGTGTTAAGAGTATATGTGTGCACTGATCACCTACATGTAGCATACCTAAAGAAACAATTTTGTTTCAGATCTGACAACCGCCCTTAAAACCTCTTTTAACTCAGTGAAAAGATGTAGGTTGGTTGAAACTACAATTACGCCATACCTTTATACCAATAATGATTTTGGATTTTTAAGACTATATTAATGCTAAAATGTCTACTAGCAATGATTTGAGCGATGAAACTGATGCATCTCCAAGACTAAGGATGAAGCCAGCTGTTAATAAGATATTCTGCTGCAGCGTCACGGCTGCTTCTGGATTTATTGCAGCTTATGCACTGGTAAGTGTTTTATATCAGATATTTAAGATCTTTCCGTTTTACATGTTAAGCAATTTAACATATGTATGAAAATATTTCTTTTAACATACTTTTATAAAAGGGCACATAGACAAATTATTGTGATTGATATTTTGTTAGGTAGATAAGTAGTCTTTCCACCTTCTGTCTTCCTTCGTATCATAGTTAGGCCGGGATTTAACCAATAACCTACTCTACTACTGCTCTACGCTTTAGACTTATAGAGCGTAAATTAAAAAATATAGCTCTAAATTCTTGTCGGCTGAAGCAAACTTATCTTCTTTATAGTAATAGACAATCTAAGAAAATATTGCTCGGTATAAGAAAATGGTAAGATCTCAGGATACCAAATAAAAACCTTAATAATAAACCGTGTGCGTAAAAGAATACGAGTGACACGATTTAAACAACCAATCTCTCACGCGATTTTTGTACGTAATATTAAAAATCATAACCCAAATACCCAGTTACGCTAAGAGGTTTATATATTCCGGTCGTTGTTTCGTCACTTCGTGGGATTTGGCCTTAGTCTATGGACGCGGCAAACCCCTTCTATTTTACACATTGTTTATTTGATTGATGACTGTTACACCTTTGGACATGTGTACATTTATTTCATTTTTATATTATGAACTTGGACGAGGACAAAATTTTTACGAAGAACCAAAAATATATTATTCCATGAGTTTTATTACCGAAAAAGTATCTTAAGAAAGGGGTACCTTTTTATGCCACTTTTATATGATTCCAATTTTTATTAATCACAATTTTGTATATTATATCTAAATCAAAATTATTCAACAGTCTCAGAATTTATATTGTATTTTTTTGAAAATATACCTACTATTATGTGTTTTATTTCAGGTGTCCTATGCAATCGCCCTTATATATGAGATAGTATGGGTTGTGGAGTCTCAGAGTGGTCTGCCTATACCATCCGCTTTGCTTATGATATGTTACTGCGTGGTAATAGCGGCTACGGTCGTGCTGGTTCACGGCCTTATATCTGTGAGTTTATTTAACTAACGGGTAATTGTTGGTAAGAGTCTTAATTGATCTCTCTGAATTGGACTATAAGGATAAAACAGATTATTCGTCTCGAACGATACCTAGAGAGTTTCTAGTTTCAATAGTTTCAAGAATGGCGTTCATAAAAGAGTTCGTTAATTTTTACATTTCAAAACATTATTTACATGACTTTTTGGACAACAATAATTATTAATTCAAGGGTTAAAAAAATGGTACATCTACTACATAATAGATGCCGCTACTATGTTATTTGAATTTTACGGAGCGCTTCATACCCTTGCCAAAAGATGGCGTTCAACCTAGCTTGACCTGACCTAGTCCTCTCAGATATATGTAATACGAATCTCTAAAGTCGAGTATTTGAGGATTATTGACTGAAATATACTTAAAACTTAGAAGAAAATCTATGCCTAATTTGTAAAAAAAAATATTTATAAATAAAATAAATAACTTGTACAGTACAACAAACTCTAAAAAAATGAACCGTATTTTTGTAATAATTTTCAGAAAAACAACAAATACCTGCTGGCGTGGCTTATATCAGTGATCTTGGTGCTGATTCCTGAGTGTGCTCTAGTCTTCTACATGTCTATAAGCCATTGGGTAAATAAATTATAACATCAAAGTAATGAATACAAAAAACCTATGAAAAGGTTCCAAGATTATTAACAGTTTTGTAGATTTCCTTTGACAACCCATCGATACGCTTAATGATAATTGTATACACTTCTATTTTTCTAAAATAATAAAACAAATGCAGGGTCTCCAAGGGGTGTATGGAGGTGCTGAGCTGGCATGCTATGTGGCTCGACTACCAGCCATTGTGTGTGGAGTTGTCCTAGTACAGTCTGCGTATGCACTTAGAGAAGCGAGGTAATAAAACAATTTGTATGTAATATTGCTCTATATTGATTTACGACTGGTTTATGATATGAGCAGCCTTCACTTGTGGGGTCGAACCTCGGCTGTGCACCAATGGACTTTTCTTTCGTGAGGAATCCTGCTTTAGAGTTAAAAAGTCAGTGTGTCAGGTACAAACAGCTTATAATAAACAACATATTACTTGCCTTTTAGAAAAAATCAAATAATTTCAACAGATGCAGAAATTTGAGGCCAAGGGGTGGTGGTGGCATTGTTTTTTTTATAACACCTGAACGTTAATCATATTGAATTGATTCTTTCATATTACACAGCTTAACTCTATAGAAAATGGTAGCTTAATGCTTTTTATGTAAATAAGTACAACAAGTAAGCTAGTGTGTTTACTGTATATAGTATCCTCGATATTTCAGGAAAGGTGAATATGGTGCTGGCGTCGGTGTGAGCGGTAGTGAGTTCGATGCCAGCCACTACGTCCCCGATACTGCGGCACCGGCCTTCACTAATGAGGGCTTTCTGGCGGATAATGGTAATCTTACACTTCATTCTTTAAGAAAAGCTTGTTTTAAATAAATATTTTGAGTGAACAATAGTTTGCTAATGTGCATAAGAATTTAAGGCAATAATCTTTTAATTTTTAATTCTAGGTAAATCCGGCTCAATGCCAGATCTCCGTCGTCACTTGGCCGCTCGTCAATCCATCAATATGGGCTACCCCATCATGTTACCACAACCACCTCCCGCCTACTGGCAACACTTAGCCGATCGGCAGTACGCAGCTTCTCTTCGTGGCTACCCGAAACATTACCCACAAAACTTTGGCACCTGGGTTGGTCCCAGAACCGACTACAAACGTCGCCACTCAGTCGTTGGCGCGTTTGACGAATACCCGACCAAATATGACTTCGACGATCGTATGGACTGTAAGAGCGAAATTAACGAACGGGTAAGCTACCCGTACAGGCCCTATTATGACCCAAGATATCCTCCAGATTACGCATATTTCCAGGACTTTAAAAGGGAAGATGCGGGATATGGAGTCAATTTGTTACGACATGATCCATACTATAGAGACAGGATGTACACTATGCGGAATAGTCACACGTCTGTGGGAAACGAATCGGATGATTTGACTAAGTATAAAGATGTTGCTTTATAAACAAGCTTATTGTGAGTTATTCATTTCATGAAAGAAAAGCTCGCCGGCTTTGCACGGGTATGATATTTGATTATGAAACATAATGAACATGAGAACAGTCAGGCAAAATTTCTAATAATCCTATTAGAAAAGATATTTTAAACAAAAGAAAAAAATATATATTCTACAAGGTATCCTTCGTCCATAATCTATGGAATAAAGGATTTTGTTTTTGTGATGTTTAATCGATGAAATAGTACATGTAATGTTAATATAGTATATGTTAAACAAGTAAACGTGGTTTTTGTTTAAGAATTATATGATAAAAGTAATTAGTATTAAATCACTTAGTATAATTGAAATATCAGTATAATTCCATCCTTTAAAAGTCTGTGTTGATATAAGTTATTAATTAAGAATTCATTCGAAGTCGAGATTGTGACTACGTAATGTGTTTTAGTAAAAAGTGATATAAAAATAACCCTTTGACGTCTTTAAAAAATATGAATAAAATTACGTCTATTTAGTTTTTTTTTTGGAAATCGCGTTAGTAAAGAAAAAAAACATGCATTCGAGATGCGCGGTGATTTCATCCTTCAACATTTCACGTATAATGTAATTACTTAATTCCTGTAGTTATGCTGTATGATTACTGTAAAGTATGTAAATAATTGAAATTGTAAAATTTGTTTTAGTTGTTACCTAATAACCAAAGTATAACTTGTATAAAAGTGTAACTCTAAAACTGACGTTCAAATTTTCTGTCAATAGAAAAGAACCCAATAAAGTATTTTATAAACAAACCCGAATCTTTTTTCTACTAACCATTATCTATAACTACTAACGTGATCTGAAACGAGTGAAACATTCGTCTTATTAAATTTCATTTTCGCCAATACCACCAATACCAAACCTTATTTCTGGGACCGTTCAACTTGCCATGCACCAGCTAAGGTCGACGCATTTTAAACTTAGTCGTCGAGCAATAAATGTCAGTCGCATCACAGGATGTCGCCCTTTTAACCCATGCTTTAAAGCATTCTCGCTTACGACGCCGCCTTGCAACAACGTTTAAACCAACGCAGGAACCTGCCATAGACCGGCACCGCAGAGGACGTAACAAAAAGTTCCAAACCTTGCAGGACCACCTCGGTGACAGAGTCAGTCACGAAAACCATATGGTAGGACGGTAGGGAAGGACGCAAAAAAAGACCGTATCCCATACAAATTTGCTGAGTTGTTGTGCAACATGCAGCGACAGCCCGCGAAGGGAGGGCACGTGAACGGTACAATGATCCGATGAAGCCTTTCGAGAGAATCTGTAGCCGTTTGAATGGGCTCGATTAGTTTGTCAGTTTCGTCATTTCCGCTATGGGACCTATACATGGATGGTCATAGCAGTATACGCGCAGCCAAAGGTTAGATAGGTCCGTGCCTTCAAGCGTCCCGAGGCAACGAGAACAGATATCTCCTCTGACGCACACACAATCTCCCGCATGCGGCACTAATGTATGTTCCAACTTGTATTCCGGGTAGGAGAGGTGGAAATTATCAGCCGGGGAGGATATCTGAGTCTCGGTTAGAAAGAGCAAGGCCGGCGTCGCAGTCTCTTAGTGAAAGTGGACAGCGTGGATGGACAGTTTCTCTCTCACCGCACGAAATGCAATTACATTAAGGCGAACCTATTGCATCACCTGATGCCGGTTTTCTGAGAGCCAGTGGTACTGTCCCGGTCGTGCCTGTCCATTAGGCTGAAGCCTGAAGGTAACAGCATGGCACTACTTGGAAGGGATTGATTGATTGCGCTGGTGAAATAATCTTTGTCATAGGTGTGAAATAACCTAGGACGATGGGGTCGTCACACCCTGAGGCCGATAAAACTATAATCAATAAAAAGTTTATCTTATCAAGAAATTTATAGCTACAGATGCCGGCAAACTTCTGTAGCATTAAACAAGGGAGTGGGGGGAAGTTTGTGCATCGTACACAGCGCAAGGCCACAAAAAACAACTGATTTACCAATCACACGATAGACACGTCATTCTCCCGCCGTCGTCACCCCCTCCCAGTGATACCTAAAAATCGCTTCTGCGCAGGCAAGGACATTTGTTCAAGATGTTTGCAGTTATCTGTACTAAGTCGTTACTATTTTTCTAAGGCTGACCATACTTGCTTATAATCTGTAGCATCTATGTAAAAATACGTCAACTGTCAATATTCTTTTAGTTGAAGTCGTCGACATTACAGAAAAGTTTTAAAAAGTTTTTGCCGTGCTAAAGTTACTTTTAAAACTTTAATGGTTCTTTTAAAACGATTTAACTTGTAAATATAAAACGTCGGGAGTTAACTACATAATGCATAAAAAGTACAGTCGTGCATTGTGTTAAGTTGTTTTACATTTTACAGTATATTGTATTGTGTAGGTGGCTGTGTTGGTCGGTTCGTTCTAATGTGAAAGTGTATTTTCGCATAAAATTTAGATCCCATTGTTCCAAACTTTCCGGGTGACAGTAAAGATAATGTTGTACGAGTGTCTTGTGTAAAATATTTGCCTGGAGGCGTTATGTATTGTACACGCTAAACTTTTTAAGAAGTTACAAGTAAGTTACGTATTATGTTCTAACTTTGCGCATGATATTTCGTAAATAAACATAATCGTAGACTGTGTTTTTTAAATGTTTTTATGAAAGTTGACATCTGTTATATTTAATACTGAAATGTTTCTTTTAAAAAAATCTGCTACTTAATTTTTGTTTTATTGTGTTTGAATAAAATTAGGAATAATAAAATATTCTTAAAAGATTTATAAGTATGTATTTTTTCCATGTCAAACATGATTTATAAACAAAATATTTTTCATAACATTACCAGGTTATAACTCTAGTAAAAAAAGATAAGAATTGAAATTTTTCGGTTATCAGATATGTTGATTGAATGGGTTTCCAGTTGGCTTATAAAATGTTCATTGCTCACATTTTCAAGTATTTTGCTTATTCTATTTATTCATAAAAATTCGATGACAACTATAATTTAATTCAATAGCTTGCATGCATGGACTAGTCAAAGGTCTTGCTATTGTTGGTTATATTCAAATGATAGGATATTATTCTTATAAATATCTAGTTCTTATCTAATAGATATTCATAATTGCTAATACAGTGTAAACTCCATATAACATCCCTTGATTTAACAATGAACTCCCTAAAGTGTCAAAATCAATGGCTTTCGTTGGTTTAGCTTGTCTTCTATACAATGATACACTCTACATAGCATTACATCCAATCTCAATAACCACAACAATTGAGTAATAAAATAGTTTTTAAGTGGCTAAAATTACTAAAAAGTGTGCACTGTGTACATTCTTTTGTCACTTTATTATCCTAGCCTACAATAAACTTGACTGTCTGCATCATGCGTACAAATGTTTTAAGAAATTTGTTCTTTTGTTTACAAATTGGGCTTGCTTGCATATGTAGACTGTTGTTGACCATGACCAATAAGTAGGAATCATATGTGTTTTTCTTATCTCCATTTAATGACAACTCTACAATGCCATAAATAGTATCATAGTCCTAGTATCATTATATAGAGTTTACATTGTAATAGTAAGAATAGTAGTGATGTTTGGATAATTATGTTACACTTGTAATTTTTTTACAAAGAATATAATACTGAATTAAAAGTTTAAAATTTTCTATGTTTTTCAGATTGAGAAGGAGAAATGAATGTTCAGTTACAAGAGAATGTCCGGCTTATATCATCAGGTACTTTTGTAGCTACTATACTATTAATTTTTATTAAATTTTATTATTTAAAAATATTTGCACTAAAAATATTGCTTTTGTATTATTATCTTTAACAAATAATGTGTTTTAGTTGAGAGGAATATGTATATGTATGCTGATGATACTATGAATTTTATAAGGGATCACACAGTGCCTTGCTGCAATAAGTATTTATAAGTAACGCAGACATAGCAATGGCTTTCTATGATTGTGTCTTTATGAGGTCTTTATAACATCCGTTAAGCTTATGTTAACCTTGGTAGAAGTTTTCTATTCACTGCAAGTAAACAGATTTATTAGTTTTAGTTGTACCAGTGTGTAGTTATGCTCAGTTTTGGTGGCATTTTGTATTTGCAAAATGTATAGCATACGTTTTTATTTTAACCGGCGTTATACAATATCTCCTTTAATATAATACCTTAGTTTGCTACGCGGAATGTGTCAAGCGTGCCGTTTCCCAATACTGCAAAAATAAAATAAACCCAATATCCATCCATATGTCCGTTGTATGCCATTCTAAATTGTCTGTTTATACAAAATACGTTACCATCGTTGGTCTCCGACTACATCTTTGAACTGTGTCCTTACAACCCACCAGAGGCGCGGAACCAATTACAAATTTAATTATTATTTCCAACTGCTTATGTTGAATATTGCTTAGAATATTTTGTCATAGACTTGCAATAGCTAATTGTGAACAGAATCACTATGATTAAATTTACGAATGTCTTATCTATAATAGATATAGTCGAAATGCATTTTTTTTCTATTTCATATTTTCATTTTAAAATATGTATCGTTTTGTTAAAGTTCGTATAAAGCCTACCAATTTATTTCCGTCTCTATAGACCTTATTTACGTGTTGTTCAATGTGTTTGACTGTGAATACATTGCGCATTGATTTCGTCGTGAATATTGCATGAGCTCTACTGGATTTCCCATTCAAACAAGTGTCTAGTCAGTGTCTCTGGTTGGACTGCGGCTCATTTCAGGCTATCACGTCTTGGGCGGATCGATGACGCGCAGGCGCCCTTTACCATCTAAACACAAAGAGCAGGTGGCTGCCTTCACGAACGGTCCGCAAAGTAACCCTGAAAATTTTCTCAAAAGAGAAATCTCGATAATGATTTAGAAATAGATCAACAGAATTAAAATTTATTCTTTTATCCGCGCGAAAAAAGTTTGGCCATGTGTGAAATTTTGTTTTGACTGAAAATATACCAAGGACATAATTACATTAGTGGATAAAAATGTGAGCGGTTGGTACGTATTGTGGATTACTTGTTGCGCTCCCTACTTTCTGAACGATTACGTAATTTTAAAATGTCCTAATTAGTCTGCCGTAAAATGTGAATGCTTTTTACGGTATTTACAACTTCGTGATGATTATTTGTTATCGTTGAGGTTTAATAATATGTTCTGTATTTAGCTTTGCACCGATAAACAAGTTTTATTATAAATTGCTAAAATGGCGAATTGCTGCATCTTTGTAACAAGTTTTTATTGCGCAAGAATAGTAAAGCTAATTTTGTAACGTCTGTTATTGGTAATGCCATCGTTTTTTAATACAATTTATATAAATTGTTTATTGTTTATGCAAATTTTTGTACTTCTGTTGTTCGTTTTTTTAAATACTTACTTTGTTATAACAAAGTTAGATTGAACTAATTTACGACGTGATAGTTTTGCTATACTTTAAACTTATACTTTTTACTTACTTATCTACTACTACTCTTGACAATTCTCTGTCGTTATCATATAAATAAACTACATTTATTTAATTTGACGTTACAAGACAACTGAATTTTTAATTATAACAACCAGAGCACTCTATTAAATTTTTGTTTCTACACCGTAATATTTTATTATGTATAGTCATGTACTTGGTACAAAAACCTCCCTTAAGCTATAAATAAATATTCTACTCGGGTGTATAAGATAGTTTTATCCTTAAACAACCTAACCAATATGATCGGGTTCTAGAATCAAGTTATTATTTATATTTAGTCACTGTTTAATCCACAAGACTATAATAATATCCAGAAACGGTACCTTTTATTAAAAAATATTTTTTTACTTGCTTTTCATTTAGAAAATTTATGGGGACTTATTTACCTACGTGGTACTTTATTGCCAAAAATTAGACAAGTCTTTTGTATAGTCTGGATCTATCTAGAGATACAGATATAAATAATCTCTCAACACATTATATTCACACGAATAGGGCTTAAATGTCTCCACATAAAAGGAACTTAATGACAAAACATTAAAACACTATTAAATATCACTTAGATTTTATACATTGTCCTGTGACTCAGGCCGCCATTGTATGCTGTACATTGTATACTCTAAAGGGCTATGAAGGTAAAGCTTATTAATTGTCAAACTATTACAAAATCGGCAAGCTTTAGATACAAACTATTGCTTAGCGAAGTTGTTTAATATGCTTAAATTGATGAGTAGTAGTCGCAATTGCAAAAAAATAATGTCTTTAATTGAAGATTTTTTCAAATACACAATGGCATGTGCCTGTCTTGCCGTCCAATCTGAAAGTATTTCGCTGGTAATCGTCGCACCTTGGATTATACGGACTGCGTACTTACAGCTAAGCCTGAAGATTTTGATCATGTTACTTTATTTTATTTTTATTTACATTTAGGAAATAGTTTAAATCAATTAAATTACGTACACGTTGTGTAACAATCTTGGTCGCCTTTATAATATTAGCACTTACTTAAAATATTTAGTTGAATTATAGTAGGGTAGTACATAGGTAATGTACGATATCGACGATACGATACGATTGAGCTCTGTAAGGGATCTTGGGGTCCTTCTTGACTCCAAATTATCCCTAGATAAACACATAGGCTTGATTATTAATAAAGCCTACCGTATGTTGGGTTTCATAACGCGTGTCACCAAACCTTTCAAAGACAAAACCACATATAGTCACCTCTATAAGACGCTTGTGCAGTCTCAGTTGGAATACGCTAGTCCAATCTGGAATCCCTACTACGCTATATATGTCACACAACTGGAGGCTGTACAAAAGAAATTTTTACGTATTTTAAATTGTCGCATGAACGGTGGTAGGGCTAAATACAACGAACTTTTAAAAAAATATAATTTACTTTCTTTGAGTACTAGGCGTAGTTTGATAGATTGTGTCATTATAAGAAAAATATGCGTACATGAATTAACTTGTTCAAATCTTCTCGAACTCATAAGATTCAATATTCCTGCCAGATCTCTACGCTCGTACAGAACCTTTAACCTTCCGACTCCCAGAACCAACATTGGGTTCCGTGAGCCTCTTCACAGGATGTGTTCTACTTTTGATTCTACTACTAATATCGATCTTTTTTCGCACTCCTCTACTGCTTCATTTAAGAATAGGTTAAAACAACTATTCGAGTAGTAAACCTTGTATCTTTCTTCTTATTTTGGCTACTAGTATGTGTTTTGTTGTCGTTCTACCGATCTATAAACTTAGTACTGTCTACTTAAATATTTTGTTCTCTGTCATGTCACGTTTTGTTTTGCTTTATATCCTTTTTTTTATCAGTGAAACTTTTTGTGGATATATCCAATGCTTTAATTCTTATGTTTATATTTCTTTTCTGACTTCTACTTTTAGAGATGTATCTGTTTGTTTCCCAAATGAATAAATAAAAATAAAAATAAATATCCTTCTCTGGTCCATTTTATAAAACGTCGAATTCATTAATATTCTTTTAAAGTGTTGATCAGCACATATGTACTTTTGAATCATTCATATCAGCCTTGTATAGTTGGAACTTACGTTAGTTTTGAAACTCAATAGCGCAATATCACATTGCGAGATACACAGTTTCCCATAAGAAAATGCACGCAGCACTTGTTACATGTGTAAAAAAATTAATAAAGCAAACATTTCTCATTTGCTCAAATGTGATGCGAACACAAATATATTTTAGGAGGTTGTGCCTTTTATTAAATTACGGATCGTATGTTATAGCTTTTGTTTATTGTAACAATCAAAACTATTGAGAGTTCGTTTTCCATTGTTTTAGATACGTCCGGTCCTTGTCATAAACGGACTATCTAGCTTCCAACAGCTATTCAATGTTTTGTGAATTTCTTTCGTGACTATTTGAAAACAAATGAACAATATATTAGAACTATGTGATTGTTTTAGTATAATAGGGTACTCTCAACTAAGCCGGTAGTCTTCTTATGTCAAAAAATAATAAATTACTAATAGGGTCGAGTGTATTTTTATATGTACGCCAAGTAGATGTGTAAAGCAATGAATAAAAGCGAGCGTTAATACAAAACGAATGCCGACAGCCATTTCATTTCCATTCGTACTGCGCAAATGTCAGATGGCTTCCCGTGTCCCCGATTGTTAAATGTAACGAGGGTGCAAACGTCCGTTTTGAAAATATTATGAATGTTACGTGGTTTTATACAGTTTTATGGAATTTTGCTGGCTTTGTTTAGCGAGTATCTTGCCTGGAAAATATTTTCTGGGCTTGTTGTTGCAGAAACCCGCAGTACCGGGTTCTCAAAATCTACAGATATACATTGAACTATGGTATTACTAACCTTAGTAATATTACTTAAATATGATTCTTATATTCGTACTTATAGTTTTGCTATAGTTCTTTAACAATAATAGATCTGAAAGAAAAAATAATTTAACCGGATTAAAGCTATTTGTATTATTATAAACTTCTAATTCCGACGTTTCGCGTGCTTTACAGCGTGCGTGGTCCGGTGAATAATCGCTCTATTTTAACCGCCGGCAGCACATAAGCTCTCAACAACTTGGTGTTGCTGGTAGCCTGTTAGAGTTGAGGACACTTCACAGATTTTAGAGAATAAGAAGCGGATTTGTCGCTCAGTACTAGGTTTATATATTAGGTCCTTACATATGAAATTGGCGTTTTGTCGTATTGGCCACTTTAACCTCAAATTTCTCCTCTTTGGTTAGGAATTTCAAATTCAAATTAGTACAGCTATTTACTCACGTATTTGTGCTTCGATGACCGTCATTCATTTGTTTTTTCTGTTTGCGTCACTCATTTTACAAAATGGAAAACTTAAAGTATCGCATTATTTACGAGTACGAGTTCCGCCGTGGCACTAGTGCTGCGGAAACGACTCGAAGGGTGAATGATGTGTATGGCGGTCATGTTGCAAAAGAAAACACAGTTCGTTTTTGGTTCCAACGTTTTCGTTCTGGAAATTTCGACCTGCAGAATGAGCCCCGTGGACGGCCTGAGACCCAAGTTGATAATGAAGTATTGAAGGCTATTGTGGAAGCGGATCCATCGCAAACCACGTCCGAGTCAGCTGCAGGCTGCGGTGTTAGTGATAAAACTGTTTTAATTCACTTGAAGCAAATTGGGAAGATTAAAAATCTTGAAAGATGGGTACCTCACGAATTGACTGAAGCAAACCGGCATCTGCGCGTCGACTGCTGCGTTACATTACTGAACCGGCACAATAATGAAGGTATTTTAAACCGAATCATTACCTGTGATGAAAAATGGATTCTTTACGATAATCGGAAGCGCTCAGCGCAATGGTTGGATCCTGGCCAGCCAGCCAAATCCTGCCCCAAGCGAAAATTAACCCCAAAAAAGTTACTTGTATGCGTTTGGTGGACTAGTGCCGGTATTGTTCATTGCACTTTTCTCAAATCTGGCCAGACTATTACGGCTGATGTCTATTGTCAGCAATTGCAAACCATGATGGAAAAGCTAGCGGCTAAACAACCTAGGCTGGTCAATCGCTCCACGCCATTGCTACTTCACGACAACGCTAGACCACACACTGCACAACAGACGGCTACCAAAGTAGAAGAGCTTCAATTGGAATGTCTAAGACATCCTCCGTACTCCCCGGACCTTGCTCCAACAGATTACCATTTTTTTCGAAATTTGGACAACTTCTTGCAAGGGAAAAAAATTAACTCTGATGGGGCAGTCCAAATCGCCTTCACAGATTTTATTGATTCCCGTCCGACTGGTTTTTTTAGTAAAGGGATGAATGAACTACCTATGAGATGGCAAAAGTGCATAGAAAACAATGGTTAATACTTTGATTAATTAAATATATTCTATTTAAAAATATTCGACTTTTTGTTCCTCCCATACAAAACGCCAATTTCATATGTAAGGACCTAATATTTACTAGACGTCTGGTATTCCCAAAAATAGAAAGGGATGATTCTGTAAACAGATACCTTAATCGTCGTGTTTTCAATCTCAACTGGATTATGTGCATCACATACGAAGCTTCACATTTTAACCATTAAAACTACAATCAAAATCTGTTATAACGACATCGAAGGGACTACTTATATTTGGTCGTAAAAATAGATAGTAACAGCCAATGACGTTGTTATTAAGTACCTAATACTTTTATCCGCCGAGACCTGTGATTTTGGTCAATATAACTGGTATGTTGTTATAAACGATTTCATTGGTTTTGTCTATATATATATGTGAGAACATATATATTACTATTGAAAAGAGCCTACTTGTGTATGATTTACATAGATTTCGCTCATCCCTGCTAGTTTTATACTCAGCCTTGGCCCCGGAAGTAGGTCGCTCGATTGTCATTACATTTTATGCAGTCAGGGAAATGGGGGAACCGATGCTCGCGCGATGAATTTTTAATATTCAATTTGCAACTATGATAGAATGAAGGTATATGATATTACTCCGTTAGGTTTACAACGGGGACGTGTTGCTTCCCGGGAAAATTAATCTTTATTCTCGTAGCCAGCTTTATAAACTGCGCTAGTTCATTCTAGACTGTTAAATATCCTTGATTTTTATGGAATGCATGCTAGTAAGAATCAAATGATTTGCTTGCCTAATAGTGAGTTTGGACTCATGTCGTATAATCACTTCTAAGGATAAAGAAAATCCATGGTATCAAAAGTTTAATTCACTGATTAGTGACTTAGTTAGTTTGCTGTTAAACATTTTGAATGTTATTTATAAGCAATATATACCATACTGTTGGTATCCTACATTTTATTTAAGAATCAACTCTGAAATACACGTGTTGATAATACTACCAGTAAGGTAGTAAATACTTTGATTTCCAACAATAAATAGAAGTTCGTGACGTGTACTAATAAGATTATGGTGATCAGGTCATAGGGCTCGATTACGAGGCCGGGCTTATCGCTAATGAACTTGGATTAATTGAATATGTTGTTTACCTAGATGGTACATTGATACGAAGAGCATACTTATGTTGTGACTAATATTGCATAAGGTTTTTGACACTGAATATCGCATTCCACTCAACCAGGAGTTATTCCAAAAGTTATAATTACAGTAGAATGCAGATACTTAAAGTATTTGCATTGGTTATGTTACGACTTAGTACCCAAGTAACATAATGAAGTGAGAAGCGTAGTACAAATTTTCAAGCTAAACTTCAACTTGTCATAGTGTAAGCCCTTCATATGTAATTAAGACACGTTAATCACCCTTATAAAACTTTTTGTTATGGTAATTTTCGCACTGGAGATTTGCAGTCATGTCATACTAGTGAACTTGTGGTGACTGGTCGGAGTTAAACTCGCTTATGCAGTGCAGTATGTTAGTTATTTCGACTATGTACTTGCGTGTTGTTCCCACGAGAATGTAGGTGCGTGTTCCTAATCGCCAAGCCTCCTGCTTATAGAGGACAAATCTTTGTTTTTAATTTATTTTATTATTTTTAATTTACTATTAATTACTTAAGAAGTCGTGTGGAATATGGTGTAATGGATGCAGCTCCTTACAAACATTGTGTAAAACAAAAAACTTGGCGATTATAAAGAGTGGTGGAGAGTTTATTGCCAGTTCTTCTCTTCCGCTTTACGCCATTGATTTCAGAACTTTCAATAAATATAAAATTAGAAGCATTTATTACGTGTTTCTTTGAATACTTTCATATATGTACATTGTGTTACCTATTTAAATAAATGATTTTTACAACGATTCTATGATATTTAGTGCTGCCAAAAAGTCGAAAATAGTATAAACACGTGTGAATTCTTTTTTTAAAGCCAGCAAAAAATAACGTACACTTCTAACAACATCTAGCAGTTGTTAAATATATTTGGAACACGAATAAGGCTGCAGCGAAAAGGTATTTTACAATACATAATTAAAATATCTGAAGAATATCATTGTGTTTTGAACGACGACTTGAAAATATGAAGTGCCAGTAACTGGATTATTTACGTTTTCGTGATTAATATTAATAAATTCAATTGCAGTGGAAACCACCTTGAACTGATTTTGTATTATGACTTAAAGAGAGTCTCTCTTTTCAATGCATTTTATATATCTCTAGGAAAACTTTTATCTCGTCCGATAATTAGTCGCA
Organism: Pieris brassicae; assembly: GCF_905147105.1. NCBI lineage: Eukaryota > Metazoa > Arthropoda > Insecta > Lepidoptera > Pieridae > Pieris > Pieris brassicae. The sequence goes on from NC_059670.1 coordinate 6,830,437, forward strand.
GTTACTTATCTTCAAGTAGCAATTTCGAATTAATTCAAATCATAAAAAACATGCAAGTTTCATATGCAAAATATATAAAAAAATACACGTCCGGCAGAAAATTTGTTTTTAACGTTAACATTGGCTTTAATTATCAAATGATGATTTAGTAAATTTATTTAAATACTATTATTTTACAGACGAGGGCGACGGCAGCTCGGACAGTCGGTCCGACAGCAGTGAGGACGAAGTTACAGAGCACGTGACGGCCACTCCACCACCCAACATGGCTGCTGCGAGGGCCCAGGTAACCGACCCTTTTTCTCGTGTAGTTAGTGTGTAATTGACATTAATCAAAACTGTGTTTAAATGTTAAATCAAATATCACATTGTTGTGTAATATAGTCTATATACCGACACTGAAGGGACTGTGTATTTTATGGCGTTATAGAGAATTGAGATGACTCTTAATAGTCGTGGTCAACAATAGTTTACGCGTGTAATCCCAATTTGTGAATTTTTATTCAGGAATTTATTAGAAAGCTCGTATGCATGATGCCGACAGTCGAGTTTATTGCGGTCTAGAATAATAAAGCGACAAAAGAACGTACACAGCTGCGCTGTTTTTACTAATTTTAGCAACTCCCCAGTACCAGCTCCTTCCACTTGACCGTATTCAACGAAGAGCGATTCGAATCGACGATCAATCATTTTCCGTGCGGCTTGATCCCTTGGCGTTGCGTAGAGATATGGGTTCTCTCTGCATCTTTTACTGCATTTACCATGGAGATTGTTCAATACTGCATTGCTAATACCTGCAGCTGAGTTTCATAATCGGACGTCATGGCAAAATACAAAATACCATTTGTATCACCTCGACGTCCGTCGTTCCACAACTGAGCGTTTTCTAAGGCAATTTTTGCCGCGCACCACCACTATGTAGAACCAAGGCCGGCAACGCACTTGCGACTCTTCTGGCAATGTGAGTGTCCACAGGCGGCGGTATCACTTAAAATGAGGTGAGGCTCCTGCCCGTTTGCCTTCTATAATGTAAAAGAAAAAAAAACTTTAAAAGCACTTTATTACTCAATTGTTGTCGTTATTGAGAGTGGGTGTAATGCTATGTATTATATTATTGTATGGAAGATAAGCTAAACCCACCAAACCCAATGGTCGTTAAATTGAGAAACGTTACATGTCGTTTACACTTTATTTGATAAAAAAGGTTTTGTATTTGAATTGTTAGTGGCCATGGCATTATCATCATGTCAAAACCTCGTAAAAAAACACTATATACCGCCTATAGTCTACTTTCAAAGTGTTAGGTATTAAGTTCATAAGGATTATTTCATTTTCGTGATTTATGTGTCTTTTTACTTTTTTATTTCTATTTTTAATGTATCATCTTTTTAGTTTAGTTTGTTTTTTTTGTTCCTGTTTAGTTTTGTCTTAATAACTGTGTACAACATGTATTTTGCACTACTTGCCTATCTGATGTAATTTAACACATTCTTATTTATTTTTTTCTTTACTCCAGAGTGGTTGCCTGGAAGAGTTTGCTCGAAAGCGATAAGGCCGCCAGTTGCCCTCCTTTTGATTGAATTATGTTCATTTTTTTATATTGAAGTGTAACGAAGTGTTAATAAATAATATATCTATTAGTGTATCAACTGCAAATACTGTTATAAAAATATACACACCATGTGGTTTTAATTATAACTATTAGATTATTAATATGATCAATGAAAATTTAAAGTTAAAGTTACGTAAAAAAACGTTGTTCACCTGTGTTGAGATATTTCAGGACTTCTCTTTAAGCGGCTTCTGAATTGAAACTCAAATGTGTCTATATGTTTAAATAAAAAATGCAGCGATAGTTAATTTTCCAGGTTCCCACTATAAGTGTGACACCGCACAGCCCCGGCGTGTTAGATGACAGTCTTCAACAGCTGCGGAGGCTGCATGCGGCTGTTCAGCGTATGAGGGCTGCCCCACTGCCCTTGCTGGTAAGGTTATTATTATAATGACACGTATCATGAAATCATTTATCAGCTCGTGCTTTGCACACGGGGTGTGTTATGGCCTAAGGAACACATAGTATTGTCTTTTGTTAACATAGCTTTTACACATTAAGCTATGACACATGGTCACCGTGACCACGCACGCTGTAAAGCACGCGAAACGTCGGAAAAAACATTAAAATTATGTAAATAATTATAAGTTTTTAATAATAATACATAGCTTCAATCCGTTTAAAAAGTGTTTTCACAAAGGAACACGATAAATGACAAACACATAAATGTGTCGTCAATAAAGCTTATTAGTAAAATTTTATTGTAATATTTTGAATATATAGAATATTATGCATAGACATTATAATACGAGAACTATGATTTCTAAAGTCATACAAATGAATTTGAAATTAAAATAACACGACAATAAAGTTTATGAGAACTTTGAATTGCGCGCCAATCCATATACATATAATTAAATCTGTATGATGTTTAAGGAATCTCCAATAATAATAATTTTCCTGTTTTTATTACTCAATATGTTTTATATTTTAGGCAATAGGGACAAGTCGTTTAAGTACATCTTGTCCCTCGTTGTGTAAAGATGGGGTGGTGGAGACTGAATGCTCATCGCCAACCCACTTGGACTTTTATCCGCAAAGTAGGAAGGGAAGCGGTTAGTATTATGAAACAATTTTTAATTTAATTAATCAAGTAAGCCAATTGATATGGACAGTTCGATATATGCAGATGAAACCTTATTTTATGAAAAAGCTAAAGTAATTTATAACCGTTATTTATTCGAAAGTGATTAAGAATCATTATAGCAAATTAATTATGTGGTTTACACGACTAGTAAACACTAGCGATCTTAGCTGTTTAGCTGAGATGAGTTAACCATTAATATAGTAAAGATTACGTAACGGAATTTTGGGAAAATGTATAATATTATACAAATATTCGCAAGTCTTTAGTTAATATTACGTATTCCCAGGTGAGTCCCGTCAATGGATGTCGTGGGAGAGGCGGGATGAAGGAAGACGAAGCTCGTGGGCAGCATTGGAACCCGCGCCCCCTCAGCATGATACGCAGAGACATCGAGGGTAAGTGTACCACGAAAGCAGTTTAAGATAACGAGACAAATACGATGAAATAATTTGTATTACGAATAAAACAATTCTGTTGACCTAATAGTTAAAGTTAAACCTTTCACAAATAACAATGATTTATCTGATATTTGAAAGATCAATATATTTCCAGTGCGTTAAACGGTCACAGTGCTTCCTTATCATCAATGGAATCTGAAGGTGACGCACCACGACCTGTAAGACATTCCACTCACTCACTCAATGACAATGATCTCGCTGTAAGTAATAACGAAAGTATAATGATTTCGTTGTTGTTGCCTTTACATTTTTTTATGTTATATCTATATGCCATAGATTTAAATAATGCAAGAGAAGGTAGAAATCTTCAATTTACTTATAAATTTTTTTATTTTTATGAATTATATTTGTTAAAATTGAATTAATATTATTATAACCAGCAATCTCAATTCACTACATGGCCTGTTGCTTATTATAAAAAAAATAATTATTTTAGGTTTATAAGTAGAATCAGACAATTATACATACACATATTACTTTTAAATACTACTTGACCACTTATAGAAGGAATTCGAAAAAGTAACTGCAGCACTCCGAGGCGCTAGTAGCGCGGTCCCGAGTAGTGGAAGCTCGAGGCTACTTGCGCGACTACCGTTGCAGAAGAGCGTATCAACGCCCAGCATCGTGGCAGCAGTGCAACCGCCGCAGCCGCCACCACCAGCTAACATGTAAGTATATCAATTATTTTAATTTAAAAAATCAAACATTAACACCTTTCTTCATTATATACCTAATTAACTAATTATAAACCTTAAATCTCTATCAAATAATAGGCTCTCGAGTAACTTGCAAACGTAAAAATGGGACAAAAATTTAGTTAATTTTTATTCAAGGATGTGTAATAATTTGCAATCTAAAGAAATATTAATTAAATTTATTGATATACAGGAATAGTCTTCTTATTTAAAATTAAAGATATAGAAATGTGTGTGTTATACGAGTATAGATTTCCTTTACAAAATTTGGTCGAATTAATAGTAGGAAGACAGTTTATCTATGCCTTAGTTCAGGAAAGTCAAAAATCGCTAATTCTGTTGTATCCACTTTGATACGAAATTTTAAATTTCGAATTTGGACGCATAAATAACAAATTGTATTTAAATTTAGAATATACAATTTGATTACCATATTGTTTAAATATGTACTAGGCGCATGATTAGATTTTCAAATGCATGTATAGGTTTGAGTGTTGTGAACGCACAATTGGCTTTGCTGTTTTTTGTTTTTAATGCACTAACTAAAAGTTAGGCTATTTAATATATTTTACATCAATTTGTTTTATTTTGTTTGTTTGCACTTTATGGTATTTTGTGACAGTTATACGACATACATATTTACGCATTCCTTACCTTATAAAAACAAAATTTTGTTAGATAGGTAATTAATACTAAACGTTCTGTTCATAGACGTTTTCTTGTAACAATGTCTTTCATTGTGACAAAAATTATTTTATAATATTGATTTAAAATTAGAAATATTAAAATTTTCGTAACTGTCACAAGTACTCATAAAAGTTTTGTCGCACTGCTTATCGTGGCATCTCGCTCGTGTTAGCCTATCAGCCGGTGGTGCGAGCGAGACAGAAAGCGACGAAGACGCTTCAGCTGCCACTGTAGGCGCGACACAACTAACTGGTCGGAGGAATAATTCGCATCAGGAGCATTTGGGGTTACATCGGCTGGCGTTTTTAGAACAGTGAGTGTATCTCTTTCTGGCGTACGATTATAGCAGAGGTGCGAAAGAGAGGCTAATCTCGAGTGTAGTATATGCGGCTATGTCCATTGGCGTTTTAGAGCAGTAAGTGTATCTTTATTTACGTTAACGGCTTGATTGTGGATTAGATAATGAAGGACTTCAATCGAATTCGAGTATTGACATATGCAAAATGTACGAAGTATTTTTAATTAAGATCTTGTGTACAGCGTCTACATATACTGAAATACATATTCTTAAATCGCGTTTTCATCCTGAATTGTCTATTGCATGGATTCAGCCTTGGCGGGAACGAGATATATATTTTAACTATATCTACGAAGTCTCCTTTAAAAACATAAGAGAATAATATTGTGTATTTGAAGAATATATACAGTAAAATATATTACTATAATAATTAGTATTCAGGTAGTAGATGGTTGGAATAACACTTTGACATTTTTTTATTTCAATGCGGTATTTTTAGCAGTAGATTAACTGGCAAGGTTTAAATTGTGCTTGTTTAAACCATAATATGTTTTGAGGGCATGCTTTCAGCTTTGAAGTAAGTGGTTTGATGCTTTTAACACAGTGATCGAATGTAATTTTAAAAAATGGATTTATTTTAACAGAGCGTCCTATGATCATCATGCTGAAAAGCGACGGAAACGAGGCAGCTTATTCTTTAGAAAGAAAAAGGTATGAAAATTCCTATATTTTTCCTATGTATATGTTGCAAATAGCATTGAAAACATTTGTGTTTGATTATAAATATTACAAAAATAATTGAATAATCATTCATAATTGCGGTCATGGTTCCTCTCGATTTGTCATCATTAAATCTTTTTTACTTTTTATTTTTAATGTATGATTTAGTTTAGTTTGTTTATTTTTTTTGTTTCCTGTTTAGTTTTGTGTTAATAACATGTATTTTTGCACTTCTTGCCTATCTTATGTAATTTAATACTTTTTTTCTCTTTACTCACAGTGGTTGCCTGAAAGAGATCGCTCGAAAGCGATAAGGCCGCCTTTTGATTTAATTATGTTAATTTTTTTTATATTGTAATGTAACGAAGTGTTTATAAAATAAGTAAATCCTATCCAACAGTTTCCTATTATTATGGTACCACCCTTGAATATCTCCTTTCCAATAAAGAAATAATCATCAAAATCGGTTCATAAACGACAAAATTATTATATATATAAATTATTACGGGCGAATGGAATAACCGCCTTGAATTTTGAAATCGGTTAAAAGTGAAAGAACATTTCGGCTTAATTCCCGTTTATACATAAACTTTTTTGTGTGTTAGGACAAGTCACGCAAAGCGGCGCATGTGTGGCAAGCGGCGGTGGCAGGTGGACACTGTGATTGGTGCCAGCGTGAGTTGTCTGATAAACCAGCACTTTACTGTGAAAGTAAGTAATAGAAACATTTTTACTTATATTTAATTATCTTTAAAAGCAAAATTGCTTTTTTCCTTTGAATTAAATCATACTAATTCGAAAGAACATCGCCGACAAATTTTGTAAGTCAGTAATTTATCTTTTTGGTACCCTTCCTTTATAGTAATTAATGCATACAAATAGCATACTATTGATGTAAACAATGTTTTTTTTAGATTGTACCATGACTGTGCATCAAAATGTATGCAAGGACTACATTGTTGAGTGCAATAAACCAAAAACATCAAAGGTAGGACAACAATTGAATATTGGAAAATGGGAAATAAATACAGATAACACAACTTTCTCTACAGCTGTGATACTTTTGACATTCAACACCTTTTGTCGTCAGTCACCGTGACCACGCACGCTGTAAAGCACGCGAAACGTTGGAAAAAATTAAATTTATGTAAATAATTATAAGTTTACAATTACAATTATAATACAAATAGCTTTAATCCGTTTAAAAATTGTTTTCTTTCAATGTGTAAAAGCTATGTTAACCAAAGACAATACTAATAATTTCCAGACAACAGTTGGAAAATCCCTAAGTGCCAGCAGTGGCAAGAGCAGCAAACGAAGTTCTGTTTCCGGCCAATCCCAGAATTCCAATAGGTGAGTGGTTTGCCCCTTTCAATTTATTTTGTAAATAAAATAAATATCATTCAAGAGAATATAATTTATATGGCATATGTTTTGCTGCTTTATTTTTACATTGCAACGATTGGCGGATTTGAGGGAGGGGATTTGCTGACGCAAGTTTTTATTTGCGTTTGGATATTACACTTATGGAGTATGCTGTATGCTGTATGTTTTAGCAACTGGTGATCGAACAATGTTATTATTTATGACACCTGTATACGTGGAATAAAGGAAAAAACATCGTATTCATGGAAACATATATTTGATGATATAAGGACGTGTTTTCTCTCCGTGCACGCTTCACATTGCGTACTACGTGTACGTTTGTGAGCGTATAAGTTTCAATTAAAACAGTATACTAAAGTGATCACTGTTGGTAAAGCATTAGGTTTCCAAACAGAGTGTTTCTTACATCGCCGTGGTGATAACTAAAAGGTGAATTATCTTAGAAGATACACAAGTATGATGAGTTTGGAATATTTCCAATTCTTTGATCTGTTTTCTTCTTGTATATTTTTGTCTTCGTTCCGACTTCTTTGAGTTGAATTTTGCCTTATATTTGTTGAGCTATTCGTTTTTATTTAGGTTATTCGGTTAAAGTCCTTCTGTGAAAAGAAATCATTGTGGCAAGATTGAGGTGTTTTTTATTCCAATTTATTGTATTGTAAAGAAAAGAGGTGTTATAAATAAATTGTTATTTATTCATATTTTAATAAAGGATTTAACTCTCAACTCTAGTCTAGTCCTTATTTTATAATAATTATGATGCAAAGCAAAGTAATAACAATATTTTATTTAAAATGCAATAAACACCTCAGTCAGTCTGCTCGCGTTCCCTACAATCGTATTGGCTCACGTAAAAATTTATGATCAGCAAGAAATCGAGCGGCTGCTACTCGCCGTGGCGGCGGGTCGCCACAAAACTCGGCGTGCAGTAAGTGCACTTGGTATCAACGCCTTTTCTTCTATCATTCGCTCCACCTATAGATATATGATCCAAATCCACAACCAGAGAGATCGTAAACCTTATCAACCAACTTCGAATTTGTGGTCTAAAATATATGTGAATTGGTTGGTCCATATTTAAATGTGTAATTTGTTGCGTTAATGTAAAAATCGTCAGTTGTCTTGTGTATAAAATTCATTCATTCGTACATAACTTTACACCCACGAGTTGACCTTTTTCTCTTCTGTATTATCCACGTCACAAGAAATTATCTCGTATGAAGAGTATTACAAAGAAGGTTGACAAATAACTTGCATGTTATATCTATACGTGGACACCACTTGACGCCTATAGACCTTCTCTTATTTCTTCGTCATGACATCATGTCGCAGGTTCAGTTAGGTTGACGTTTCGTTGTTTATTTTATTTAGATTTTGTTGCCTTGTATATCGATAGTTGTGGAATTACTTTACTCATGCTTTCTATAAACTAACACATTATCTTGTAGAATTTTCATGCTGAAGTATGTTTATAAAGTTTTATAAAGATCGTGGTTTTTAAAAATACTACAATTCTCCAAATGCGACAAACACACAAAGTAATTCTTAACCTATCGTATACACCACAGTTCGTTACATACATAGAAATCAGATCCTTCTAGTTCGATCATTTACAAGCCTTACTTGTGTATCTTTCTATCTGACGGTAGTTTGAGAGTCTCTTACAACTGTTGTAGTAAGTGTTGAGGATTTCCAATTTATTTTATTCAAAATTTGTTTGGTTGTCAATGTCGGAAAGTCTCTACCAAAGTGTATGAATATATGCCTGTGTCAAATTGTTGTACAATATCAGTTATTTCTTCATCGTTTTTTGCATGATTTAAAACATTGTTGTGTGAGCATCTATCAATGCTTCTTATTATTATTTAGGCTTCGCTACGAGTTATTGTTATTGAATGAAATTGTGTTGATGAACTTTCGTATCATTAATATCATTTGTTATGTCGGCTGTTATTTGACCTTTGTTTGTATTTTGAATATGACCGGAAATGGCAACACAGAATTTTATTAGAATACACAAATATTTTACAGACAAAGATTTAAACTTATTTATAGTAGTGTTAGTGGAGTGTTGGTTATAAAACGATAAGAGAAAAACCTACTTTGTTTTTCTGTGTTGCTATTTTCACCCGAAACATTTATTTTAATTCTTATTGCCATAACTAATATTTCAGCACGAGTATATACAATGATGAGAAGGACGGCTCTGATCATAAACACGATCAAAGCAAGTGAGTAATTTCATTTTATTTTTCACACTTTAATATTCACATATATTATGTAGTTTGTAATTCCTGTAGTTGCATAATATGTGATATAAAATATATACCTAAGAGTGCTTAGAAAGCTTCCGCGAATGTCTTACGTCTTAGTTACTGTATTATTCAGATTTTTATACACATGTCAACTTACAACGTACATTTGTTTTGTAAATATGTCCTTGAAAACGTATGAATTATTTGAAAGGTTTGACTTATTTATAGTTTCTAGGGAAAAGCAGGTCGCGACTTACCTGCGTGGATATTAACCATGCTCTTATAATGCCATCAATTGTTTTTCTTTTGATTTTGGGGAGGTGCTATTGGGTGAAAGCTAGTTCGTAATAAATATGATGAGCTCATGCAATGGATTCTCTTGTCTTGTCTTGATCGTGTTATTTTGACACCTGTTTGATGTATGTGGAAAGCATTAAAAAAATACTAAAGTATTTAATAAATGTTAAGAACTAAACATTATATTCGATATTTATGTGTCCATACTTCGATATAATTCTTTGATGTCTTAACAAATTACGTACAATTTCAGTGCGTCAGACGACGGCGTGACGGAATGGCCTGAAGTATACATAACTTCAGACCAACTTGGCGAAGAGGCGATTGTGCTGGGGCTTGGTGCTACGGAGCCCGAGACCTGGGCAGCTGGTGCGCCGAAGGGCCTGGCTAAGTAAGTTTAAGCTTCGTTGTTCGTAAAACGTCTGAATTTTGTAATTGAGTCTTGACTCGTTTTCTTTCGGATGATTGTACTATTTTATTAATTTAAAATTATCTCAAAGATTTCATAGAAAAAAGACATATAAATATATGTAACGGTTATTTATATATTTTTAGGAGTATCGGTGAAAGAGAAACTAAACGTCAGGAACATATCTACGAGTTGATTTTGACGGAGAAGCATCATTGTCTCACAATACGACTCATGCAAAAGGTATATTGTTCCAAATATCCACAATATGTATGTAGAAAAATTAATTTTAACTAATTTATGTTTTATTAGAGAATAGCGTCAAGTTTATTATATATTATGTCATAGTGTGTTATGTTTTTAAAACCATTTACACTGGACAAGTACTGTACAATAAAATATCATAGTGTAATTTCTATAAAATAAAATCTTACAGGCGGTAGTATTTAATTCCAACTGGTGTTATGAATATAGATTTCAATAACAATAAATGAATTTTTTTGATCAGCACGCATTGAATAGACTACAGAACAATTCGATGTCTGAAACGTTAACATGAACCATTTTATTTTTCTTTTCTTAAATCAAATAATGTCTTGTCGGACATAACTTTATTTTCATTTCATTTCATTCGAGCTTAATTTGAGACAAATGAAAAATTTAATTATTCAAATTTTAACCAAATCTACAGTTCTTACTTAATAGAGACTCTATTAAAACGAAGACAAATCGTTCTGGGATTCTATTGGTTTAACTCGTCACTAAGATTTGAGACTAATTTATTCCAGATGTTCGTAGAAGGCATGACGCGCCTCACAGGTATAACGGACGCCCAAGTGAGCCGAATGTTCCCACGCCTTGACGAGCTCTGGTACATACATGCGGCGCTCTTGTCTCGCCTGAGAGCAAGACAGAGGACGGCCCCGCGGGTTAACACTATAGCGGATATATTGGCCGACGCGTTCGCCTCACCTGATCATCATACATTGAAAGCGGCTTATGGTAATATAAAATATTTATCGAATTTTGTTGCTCAAAATAGTTTTAAAAGTGTACTAAACCTACGAGAGTTAAAGTTATGAAATTAGAATAATACAAATATGAAATTGTTGCTTGTCTTGTTTACTTGATTAGACGTTTATAAAATGTTTTTTTTTTAATGAACTTGTGAAAAAGTTATTACATCAACAGTATGAAACGAATTAAGCGAGGGCCAGCGGTGAATCCCAAAAACAAATTGTATTTAAATAACGTTAATTTAATTACTACAATAATTAGGATTTAACTAAATAAGAAAATTTAATCGGCCCAATATGAGATGCACGATTAATGATCTATATAGACTTAGTACTAATTGAGAATTGACCGGTCCGATGTGAGGTATACGATCAAAAGCTTCCGATATCTGTTGTCCATTTACTTTTATAACGGTGTTGCGTCAAAGGGTTGATATTGGTTATGAAGGGGAAAAGGGAGTGGAATGGGACTGTAACAAACGTCTTTTTGTTTATTATTAAATAAATTGAGGCTTATAGTTTTTTATGAACCTCTTATGGGTTACGATAATGAGTATTGGGCTATTCTCTAGTATAATATTATGTTTTTAGGCGAATTTTGTTCGCGACATCGTGACGCCGTGGAAGTGTTTAAAGAGTGCTGCGCCCGTGAGCCAAAACTCGCGAGGTTCATTAGAAAGTGCCAACAAAACCCTTTACTTAGGAAGAAGGTATTTTTATTTATATTTCAAATTATTTTTTTATTTCTCTGAATATTTTTTTCTATCAACAATTATTTAACTTTTAAATTTTTAACATTATTTGCAAATCATTTTATACATAACTGATACAAAATAATGCGATGCCTACTATATATTTATTTTAATACACCAGAATACGCTTTGCGTGTATATAAAACAACGAACTCTTATGTCATTAGCGTATTATTCAGAAGAACTTTATCCGTAACTGCGATCTTTTAACTTAAGTACTTTGTCTCTTTCTCTCAAATCTATATACGCTGTGTCAAAGAGAGACAGATGACTACTATTAAACGTTGTTATTGAACTTATATTATGAATAAGGATATCAGTTTTTATATCGATTGTGTTAGTCGTTATCTTGTTGAACAAAATACGGTAATACTTCTAAATAATTTCAGGGTGTTCCAGAATGTGTGTTGTTCGTAGCACAAAGACTTACGAAGTATCCTCTACTGTTGGAGCCCTTATTGAAGACGGCCGGAGACGATCTCACTGAACGAGAGTTATTACAGAAGGCACTATGTGGTGTCAAGGTATATTTAAAACCATCAAAAACAAAAAAATATATTTGACACGCTGTCATTAAAGTCATGATAAAGCTAGGTTTAAATATTACTTACGGTGGCTTATATAAATTGTGTGTGAGTTTGGATCATTGTATTTTTCGTTATCCTTGAGAAGATAAGAAAAAAAATAATTTGGCATTGTAAAATCAATGAATGATACAATCTTCAATCTCTCTTGATACTCTATTAAAAACAAATACAGAATCGGGTTAAATCGTTCAGTATTTAGAGATATTTTTATTTCTTAAAAAAAAACACAGATTATAGGTATATCTACTAAATACATATATTGAAAATATTTCAGGAAATATTAGTCGACGTAGACAATCAAGTGGCTGCCAAAGAACGTGAGGATAGAAAACTCGAGATTTATCACAGGATTGACGCTAAATCTTTTGCGAACTTCCGTGGAAGAAAATTCAAGAAGAGTGATATTCTACAAGGGAATAGGAGTCTTAAGTGAGTAGAAATAAAGAGCAAGATTCTACTCCTATGAAAATACCTAAAATGTTTTCATTTCTTAGACACTTGAACTTTATACAAAAACGGCATGTTGAGTAAACAATTTTTAAATTAGGTTAAAAATATTCTTTTGCTAACGGCCGCTTTTTCTACTCGATCTATCTAACATTTCCTATCCAGATCTTCGCAAATTTAGATTGATAAATGCCGAAATTGGATGTCTCGAATTCAAAGATATTTTACAAGAACAATCCATCGGTTATTGAAAAGTATTGAGTATAATTTAAAGGAGTATAGAAATCGGCCGTAATTGAACATCTGGTTTCTTCAGTAATACTTAAAGTTATCTAGAGGAGCTCTAGGACTTGAAAGTTAGGCTAGAAATAATAAGAATAAATTATATTTCGATTCTATATTTCAATAGTAATAATTTATTAATATTTTTTTCAGATTTGAAGGTGTAGCTACATTAATGCAAGGCAGAAGCAAAATGCAGACCTTAATGGTGATTGTTCTGACAGATGTGCTGTTTTTTCTTCAAGACAATAATAATAAATATACGTTCTTCACGCCTGATAATAAAGTGAGTAAATAAATTATCCGTTTAACATTTAATATATTAAAATTGGGCTGTTTATATCCATACTAATAATTATAAAATTAACATTTGCAGACATTGTCAGTGATAGATAACGTAAGCTTAAAAATAAAAAAAATTATTTTATTATGAACAATGGATTATAATTTGTAAAATTTGGGAAACCTTTTAAGTAAAAAATATTGGTGTAAGGATACCCAGCTCTTCCTTAACAAACTTTAGTTTTTTTACGTGACGCGTAATGCGCGTAAGTGAATGACTGAGTGTGTGGGTGCAAGTGAGTGAATGAGTGAGTATAATGTATAACTACTTGTTAGGTCTCAAGAGCATCTCCAACTCTGCATGAGGTTTTACCGTTTTTTTTATATTATGGATGAGAAGATATTAGTTAGCTTGTAATTTGTAATCTATATGAAAATTTCATATACAAATTAAAATAATATATAGTTAAGGAAGTATAACGGCTTTTACTCTATGTCAACAAAAAATATAAAACGGCAAACATAGACAATTGCTTTAAAATCGCATGTACCTTAGCATAATCAAACAAATCTTGTAAATATAGTTGTTCTGTTTTTACAGTGTATTTTAAAATATGTTATCTATCCTTTTCTACAGAAAATGCAAAAGAAATCACCAGTCTGTGGCTAGTCGGAAGAAATGTTATGAATTAATATTAGAATTAAGTGTATTGAATAAAATAGTGTATATAGGGTTTATATTATTCATCTTGAAATTTCTAGACGGGCGTAGTGTCTCTATGCAAAGTATTAGTACGGGAAAAGGCGGGAGCAGATGGGCGTGGCCTTTACATTATCTGCAGTGGGCCATCCGACCCTGAAATGTTCGAGTTGAGAGTCCACAGGCCGAAGGATATCGCTAACTGGATACATGCTATTAGGTAAGATTTCACTTCTAAAGCCTTTTTATAAAAATTGGATCAAAGGTTGACGGATTTGTTACCAAGGCTGCTATTTATATGAAGAAGAAAAAACACTGTAGATAACTCTGATCCGCGGTTTAAAATAAGGCCAATACTCTTGTAATATTTTCCTATTAATAATGAATATGAATTACAAATATTTATTAAAATCCTTTAAAGCGTCATTAATTTAGTAAAATAATACAAAATACTGTCAAACTAGGCATATGATTACATTCCAAAAATCTTGAACTTAGCTTACTCATTACGATATATCATTTTTTTTTATCGAATTGAAAATATAAGACAATTTAATAAATGCCTGAACATAATGAAAGTACCTGTAACAAAGTTGCTACTACAATATCACTTTCAAATTTATTTGTATGATACAAGTATATAATTTATATATTCTAACTTCATTTTCTACCATTACACCAACTTAACTGTTTTTTTTCTTGTTTATAGTAAATTAAATAAAAAAGAAAGAATAATTTTGGACGATGGAACTTATTTGAATAATAGATATATAGAAAATAGTTCCAGTGGTTATTCTGTATCAACAATTGTACCATTTTAGGGCGGCAGTGCAAAGCTGCCCTGAAGAAGTAGAAGAGAGTGAGACAGGACCTCATGTGCCCTCTGCAGAGGAGAAGCAACGCTTGTTAGAAGCTAGACACGAGAATATAAGACTGATTACTGGTGAGTCATGTTAACAATTAACTTTTTAGGTGTTAGTGTTCGTCTATGCAGTACTAAATATTTAAATAAAAGCTCTTTATACGAATACCACATATAGCTTTAATCATATATATAATATTTCAATTTTCCTGCAACTTTACACTAAATTTTTATTAATGAATATTTTAGAATAATTTTGACTTTATTCTTTATTCGCTTAAACACAATTACAGTATTTACAATATTCTTAACTTAGTAATAATAATAATAAATTAAAACAAATATACAAAATTTGGTTCCTGTGGCAATATATAACTTTTTTATACTATAACTGTTTGGAAAAAGATGTTTATTTTCTAATAATGAATATAGATCATACTTGTATGACGTTAGTCAGTCTTTGACGCCGTCGCTGGGAACAGGTTAGAAAATATTTGGAAATTCGTTTCGTTTTACTTCATGCAATGATACTAGCCACTTACCTTTGAATACAAAAGAAATAATGATAATGGTTTTGTTTAATTTTTATCAATTATTTATATTATTTATTTTCACATTTTATATATTATATTTAAAGCACTTTATCGCTCAACAAAAGTGAGTTCACAATAATCGCTTCAATATAAACGCAAATTTGATTATATTATAACAAATTTTCGTTGCGTTAAAGCAGTTTTATTTTAACGTATTTAACTTTTATGTGACGTGATGTTATTGTTATTACGCAATGATTATTAATTCAAAAACTTAATAATTTACAAAATTTTATGATTCAGACGAAACACCTCAACGGCACATTGAAGGTGAATATTATTCGCATGAAAGCATGATAATAACTATTTTACGTTTTTTTGACATATTCCTTTCGATTTTTTTTGTGTTTAGACAATCATTTAAACGCTTTAATTGTTGAATAATACACTCCGCCAATATTATTGCTTCTACATTAAACTATCGCGAAAGATGTAAATGATTTTTGTGTTATCCAACTAATATTGTAAGAACATCTTTCAAAGTTTATTTGGCACTGGCTTTCAAATTAACACATTAAATACATAAGATGATGACATTTCAGAGGCACTTCGATCGAAGGATAAAGAACACGCGGTACTTTTGGAAGAAAAAATGGCTTTACATATGAAAATGTTTGGGCATACAGGCGCCTCGACATTGGAATTACCAAATACTGGTAAGTTTGATACATAAGTCACGTATATCCATTTTGAGGTGTGCACCAAACAGATTTACACTCTTATGCATTTAAATTTTTCTTAATCAAAAGATATCATTTTGTTCATAGTTCATATTGTCTTTGGTTAACATAGCTTTTACACATTATAAACTTATTTTACATAATTTTAAATTAAAACTTTTCCGACGTTGACCACGCACGCTGTAAACTACGCGAAACGTTCATTTTCTGTCATTTTGTTATGAGAAATATAGTTCTTTGACCGAAAAAAAATTATGATGTATAGCCCATTATTCATACTTTTAAGCAACTTTAATATCCTGAAGGAGATTTAGTTTTTTTTTTCGAGAATTGCCAGACTGATATTTGTTATATAAAAATAATTATAATACATTTAGCATTTACCGTGGCATGGTTACGATATTATTTTCTTATACAAAGAATAGTAACCATGACAAAATATACCGTCTTAACTCTCATAAAATAAAGCCTTTAGTATTACATTAATAATTCGTGTACAAGGTAGTTCACAACACGGCCGCTTTTTAATATAGATCTTACCACAGGTGTAACTACAGTATTTCCGGGTGGGTTGGTCTTTCCCGACTACGTAAGAGTAGCCGCACCCACGCCTGATACGCATGCGCTGTGGCAAGAAGTCTGCAAAGTTGTTAAGGTAATTGGAATTAAGATTATTTATAAGCATTGTAGGTCTTGTGGGCATTTCCAATTAACGGAAAGGATTAGAAGTAATTTAGAAAGATAAAACCGAGTTCAAATGCTTGCTTTGCCTAGAAATGCTATTTATTTAAAATATGTTCACGAATTAATAAAAAAATTATTTGTATCCAAAAAGCTGTAATATAACTAATTCAATAAAAAAATGTACATCTCGACATGAGTTTCCAAAAAACGTACACATATTTACGGACTTTAACTTAAGCTCTATCACATACATATATATTAGGTGAAAGTGTGTGGATTTCATTAAAAAACAATCAATGATAAAAGTTATTTTCTTTAGGATGCACTCGAAGTATGCAACGCTTACAGTACGTATACTAGTCACAATACAGGGGGAGTCGCGGTAGGCCGGAGCACGAGTTCCGCGGGAGAAAAGCACTCATTGGCTTACGAGAGCCCAGCGTTACCTCGACGTGCTGATACATTCGCCGGTTTCGATGCTAATAAACATCGAGCTCAAGGTATTTTTTCAGGCTCACTAACATTACATTGCAATCACAGACGTCAAGGCAAAATACAAAATACCATCCGTATCACCTTGACAATTCCACTAAGGGTCTTTGAAGAAAAGAACGTACCAAGTCTTAAAAGACGCGCAACGCACTTGTGAGCCTTCTGGCAATGTGAACGTCCATGGGCGGCGGTATCAATTAACATCAGGTGTGCCTCTTGCCTGATTGCCTTCTATTAGATAAAAAAAAACAGAGAAAATATTATAAATTATATGATGAAGTAATAAAGAAAAATGTCCATCGAAAATAATTTCTAAAAGATTTTGACACGTATATAACAAATATAAAAAAATCACTTAGCGTTACGTTGTTATAACTATGTGTTCGGCGCCTCAACTACTTATTATATTTTGTCATTTAAATATTTTTATGAACTTTCTCGACTCCTGCTCCTTGAAACCAAACTCACATCATTTATATATATATGAAAAGCGATATTTTTAAATTGTAGGCGTAACTCCCCGCATGTCTACAGACACGCCGACGGAGGTGGAGAACGCGGAATGTCGGGAAGCGGAGGTTAGCGGACGGGAGGCGGCTCTGAAGCTCCAACACGCAATATACACGCTCACTTGTATCGTGTGGCAACAACTCACTACTATACATAGGTCAGTTGGCATTTGCCAGAAAAATATTTATTTTTCTTGGAAAGTATAGACAATTGAATAGGACTTCAGCTAAAATACCTTACTTAACTTACCTACTTACTTTGTAAAAATGAATTTAATTTTTAAATACTTATGTAAACGCATTATAATAATTAAAAAGTAATTTACTCAGCATGTAAAGCTATTTGCTTGTTATGAACGTACCATACTTTATCGGCGGAAATTATTACCTGTAAAGGATCCTTGGGCGATAACTATACTTAAAACTAATAACAGTTTGGAGGCTCAAGTGTGTGCGTGGCGGTCTTCCGGCGGGAATGCGGCCCGAACGCACGATGCGCAGTTAGAGGAGCTACGACACGCGCAGTCGCGATTGACGGCTGATAGAGCCGCTTGGGAAGCGCAACGTACTGCCGATAGGGATGCGCTTGCGACTGGTATGTAATTGGTCGATATTTTAATTTTCTCCTTTGATAGATTATATTCTAATATAATTGATGTGTATACGTGTGTTAAATTTGTGATGTCATATTTTCTTGTAATACGCATTGTTTTAGAACGTATAAATAAATACATTTTTTTATAGAAAAACGTCAGCTGCAAGCGATGCGAGAGCAGTTGGAGGAGCAACAAAAGGACGTAGAGCAACAACGCGAGAGGCTTTATAGGAGGCTCGAGAGGCTGCAACAACATGGTATGATGCTAAATAATCTAGATTCGTAATAAAATACATTAAATACCATAGATTAAAGAATTTCATGATTGTCTTTGGTTAACATAGCTTTTAAAACAATTTTTTTTAACCGGATTAAAGCTATTTGTATTATTATAAACTTATAATCACGGTCAGTCACCGTGACAACGTACGCTGTAAAGCACGCGAAACGCCGGAAAAATTAAAATTTAAAATTATCTAATAATAATACAAATAGCTTTAATCCGGTTAAAAAAATTGTTTTCTTTCAATTTGATGATTTAGGAAAAAGCTGCAATTATGCAATTTCATTACCAGAAAAAAAAATCATTAAATTTACTATTTAAGGTGGTTCGCAAGAAGAGATAGCAAGTGTTGGTACCCTTTCGCCCGACTCGAGCGTCAGTGATACTCACCGAAGGAAGGAACCAAAGTGGCGTAGTAAGTATTTAGTATTGAAATATTTGGTTGCCTCACTTTCATATACGAGCAACATATTAGAAATAAATTAAAATAGTATTGTCTTTTGTTAAAATAGCTTTTACACATTAAGAAAAACTCTTTTTGAACGCATTAAAGCTATGTATTATTATTAAAAACTTATAATTATTTACATAACTCTAAATTTAAGATTTTTTCTTAATAAATTAAAATGTTCAATTGCACAATTGCATTATTTGTATTTGTTTGGTCTGGTTTGTCTTTTACTTTTAACGTTTTAAGTTATTTTCTCTTTGTTATTGTAATGTTTCCCTTTAAACGTTGTGCACACTTATTATTGATGAAAACACGATACATGCATGTGCATGCATATCTATAAGTGTTTGTATGTGTTTCGTTAGTGTGCCTTTTAAAATAAATAAATAAGCATGATTCATGCAAGGTCTTAACTTCAAACCATTGCAGGTTTTTTTTCTGTGAGCAATTAACACTTATAATAGGAAATATCGAGTTAAAACTAGAATGTTTTGGTCCCAAAATTGACGAAGTATGTCAGACACAAAAGGCACGACAGCGATAAATAAAAAACATATGAATTAAATAAAATCCGTTTCTCTATGGGATTATTATTATTACCAATTCAATATTATTGTACGGTCAAATCAGCTTGGCGACTTTTCTACGTTTGTGGTGCACGATTCTAACGCAATAAAAAAAAATATAATGTATCTTAGCACTTAAAAATAATAAATTCTTCTAGAATCTTCCAATATGTATAAGTGTATAACCTGGTTTCGCAGACAACCGTGGCTCGACGGGTTCCGAATCGGGCGCTAGTGTTTGCAGCAGTCGGGGACCACCACTGCCGCCGCCGCAACTTCTGTCGGCTCAGAATGAGACCAGAGCTATTGTCAGGGCACCCGTGCAGGTATACCGAGAAATAGTATTATACCACGTATGTCACGCGGAATGCAGTTTTGGCTTAGTGGATTCAGCGTGCGTCTCTTAATGCAAAGAAGCTAGCGGAGCGGAATATTAAAGTATAAAGCGTTGGTCAAAGATTCTAGAAATTGTTAGATATTTCATTATAAATTTGATAATAAAAAGACAAATTAAGAGTGTTTAAAACGAGGAAAAAGGTCTGAATAATAAACATGAATGTTACCGCTTGGTTTAGTTTAGTATTCTTGGCGAAACAGTTGTTAAAGGTTAAAAGGTATATCGTGGCTATGTTTAGCCAAAAAATTCGCCAAAAATTATTAAAAGAAGCAGTTTTTGTCACTCCGTCTTTATTATTATTAAGTGCTAAACAGTGAATGGAAAAAAATAAATTGAACATAAGAACAGTGTCTTCCCTTTAATAGAGACTATAAGTAGCGTTATTGGACACTTACTTATTACAATCCTTTTTAGTAAATTAGGTTAGACTTAAATTACTTATTAGTCTTAAGTTAGGCTAGATCGTAATGTTCCATGATGTAGTAAAGACACATGTATATTTAAAAAAAAAAACGTGTTTTTTCGCACTAACGTGGAAATACGTCGGTATTAGACAGCTAATATAGTTGATATTTATAGCTATAATGTTCACAGCAAATGGTGAAGCAGCAGTTACCGCTGAAGTTAGCGAGTGGCAAATCCCAACAGCCACCGCCGGGTTATCACAGACTGCATGAATCGCCCAGCGATGTGAGTATACATTAAAAGTTGAAGAAACTTTAGATCATAATCCCACAATTACATTAAAAGTTCAATAACTTTCTTGTTTTATTGTGACAATTTACATAAGTACCCAAATGGCCAAAATTTATTCAATTCAATTTAGCTGTTTATATTATAAGGATCACACGATACAGCCATGGAATAGATGCTCTACAATGAGAAGTGTTAGCCTAGGTTCTGAGGCCGTGCATTCGAAACACGGCACTAATAGGTGCCGGCGGCGAAGAAAACATCGTGAGAAAATTTAGGGTTGTAGCAACCCTGGATTTATTATGTACTCGTAGAAGTAATCCCAACTGACAGACACATAAGTTAATATCATTTTATCTTGAGTTATTTAATGTAATACACGAATGTAATTTTTATACTAACGGTGAGTATTTTATTAGTCCGATTTGAGTCGTTGTTCAACTTTTTTGCTTTCAGCCTTTAACTCATTAATCTATATTTAATAGTATGTTTATAGTATTTTCTTACCATTTTTACAAATACGAATACCATTTTGATTTAGATAGATGCGATATTGTTTAAGAAACGACTCACTTGGCTTATATATTTCCCTTTGACAGATTAAATGGTTGGTTTTCAGGAGGCTGAGTATCCAAACGTTTTTTAGGAATCGTTTTTTGTTTGTAAGTAATCAGTATGTATTCGGTGTATTTATTTACGAAATTTTCACATAGTTGTGGTAGATGATGTAAATTGGCTTTTTATTTTTATTTGGAACTTACAACCATTTTATCTGTTAAGCTTGTAAGTGTTGCACGCTTTTATTCTAAAGAAGCAAAACTAGATTTAGACTAAGTGTAAAAAGTTATTATAATCAAATTAAAAATTTTTAGGAGCTTTTTCAAAGTTTAAATTATATCTCTTTGGCTTTTCTATTATCGCGTCGTAAAGATTTTATCTAGCTAGATTTAAGTTTTGCATTGTCTTAATCTTAAAGGTTTCAAATAACAATGCCGGGAAATTTAAAACTACCACCAAACAATTTCAGCACCACCAAGGCGTAGTTATCCATCACACGCGCACTGGCAGCTCTCCTGCACAGATGCCATCGCAGCAGCCACCTACTAATAAAGCCACCAGGTAATAAATTTACCCGATTTCCTTTTATAAAGGACTCGAGAGACTAGGCAGTTCTGTTCGTTACAACGTACAATGACAATATTTAATTCGTATTAAGGTATATTAAACTCTTCTGCAGAACAAACACATACCCGAAATTACCAGACAAATTTCGCGTACGATCTCCCGACTCCAACCCGTTACCACCTCCACCAGCGCCTAACCCACCCGAAGAAGAAGTGATATACTTCTGACAGGCAGGGCTTTCGAAAACTCCTCCGGATTCCTGAGGCTGCCGATTGTCCTAAACCCGATTCGAAGGACCAAAATGGTAATGTGTCATATTTCCTAGAAATATTTTATTGTTTTTTCTTTATATCGTTATAAAGGATCGGTTATAAAGGTATTCAGATTCGAAGATAAACATGGCTTCCGTATGTCAAATCTAACACGTTTCTGACTTATGGGAGTCATAGGTGTAAATCGCGACTGAATGTTACCCTTAGTATTAGTTATTTTAAAAGGCTGGCAGCGCGCTTGCGAGTCTTCTGGCAGTTCGAGTGTCCATGGGCGACGGTATCACTTAACACCAGGTGAGCCTCTTGCCCGTCTGCCTCCTGTAACATAAAAAAAGTTTTAAAATATAACTGACTAACTTTTCGGCAACGTACTCGCGAGCCCACCGGCACTGAGAGTATCCTTGGGCATTAACATAAGCTGCCTCCTTCCCGTTTGCACCCTATATAAAAAAAAATCACCGAATAATCGAATCTTCATATACTATTGTCCAGTGTAGCTTTGTAATTTTAATATAATTTAGTCCTCAACAATTTGTGTATTTCTTCGGCAGCAAAAATATTTCTGTAGCGAACTCTATGTTAGTTAAGCCTTGCACCTTCAGATTGATTTGTTAAGAAGGGTTTAGGATAACTCTAGGCTTAGAATATCGTGTATAATCATTGGTATAAGGATTATAGTGACAATCATTGGATATGTTGCATGACACAAATGTTTGTTGCTCTAATAATAAATCATGTTTTCCATTTGTAAGTCTTTTAGAATCATTTATAATTTACATATTTGGTTATCATATGAGGCAACAAATAATCTATTACATTCCTTTTCTTTGATCTCTATAAGTATTCTATTTATTTTGCGATGCGATGGCAACTTTTCTGTAGTTTTTCATTGTCCGATTTAATTTACATTATGGGTTGCCAGTTTATAGATAAAGTTACATGTTTATTATTGCTCTTCAAAATTGGTAAAATCGTAGTTAATATAGGATAAATATATTTAAGTATATGGTATATGTTTTTGAATGGTTGTTTCGATTCAGGGCCTGAATTCTATAAACATTTATTAGAATATCAACCTTTACAGCGCCACTTTTTTACTTTTTTTTGCGTCTGGGTACGGTACAGACACGTCGAGATCGAGATTACTAAAGTATAAAAGTAAATATTTTAAGTTCGTGGATCCCACGATCCAAAGAAACTTATAAAAATTGCGTGTACCACTGAAAGGCATGTGTCTATGTACGTGTGCGTACTAGTAAATGAAATGAAATGAAATTTTGCGATATTTTTGTTAATAAAAATCTATTCTCCAATATGCCAATTAAGTAATTCAAGGTTCATCAATCATTCATATTCTACAAAAAAATTATTGAGATGGTGTTTTCAAAATGGCGTTCTGCTAAAATCCAAAACATGTCATTTTGACACAGTAGACGATGCGTCAACTGTGCGAGGCGTATATATATAAAGACGTTAATATTATCCGCTATGAGGCTAATAGGGTCCGATGTGAAAAAGTAGTGATTGACTTAGGTAGCTATTAGAATTGTTAAAGTGCGTTTTGTAAATAAATAGTTGTTGACTACGGTTTTGATGTAGGATAGAAGTTATACCCCATTACTTTAGATATAGTGAATTTAAAAGTTTCATTAATCGTCGTTCGTTAAATATGAGTGGGGCAAATCCGAATTACTTATTCCTGACGTACAAATCAACCTGTTGTTTCAGATATCATGTAAAATTTTACTAATAGAAGTTGCTATCTCTTAAAACCACAATTATACCATATTTTAGCTGTTCAAAAAGTTTTAAAGTTGCGGAAATATTACTATAGCACGTTTGGTGATTATATCCGGAATTCAGGATTGTTGTAGTATATGGAGCTATAGTGTCGCGATATACATTTTTCCAAATTATAATAATAGATACATTATTTAAATATATTTATAAGAGAAATTTGAAAATGTCTATATTTACTAATACAATATTATACACGCAATTGTATTGTAGTTATTAACGAAAGTTTTCTTGACAAAATCTGAATGCAATTCACCTATCTTTTATTTTTAAAAGCGAAATCAATTTTATTACACTGTTTTAAAATATTTTAATGGAATTACTACTATAGTTAATAACATTAAAATCGTGTAATTGATGATTGTAAATAACGTTAAATTATAAAATAAAATGTTATTGACGTTTTAAATCCTTATTGAGATTGGCAATTGCATGTTGTGATTGCCGAAGTGACCGGGCTAAAGAAGGACCAGAAAAGTGTGCCCTTGACGTGAAATTGTATAGGAGACATACAATTGCTAGTCTTACGCATTTATTATATCTTGTGTGCATATAATTGAAAGCACCAATGCTGTTCTCTGGTTTGTTTCCAAACTTTCATACCAATCCCATAATCCAAAATATTAAAAAAAAAAATATTTGACAAAATAAATGAGAAAAAAATTGGTTATATGCACACAAAATGAGCTCACTTAGTATATTATTGTTACTTACATGACTATGTGACTATTTTTCGTGCATTTACTGTAATCCTTACTATTTAGTCTTTTGATGAGGTGATATTTTAAACTATTGACTCACTTTGTATATATGAATGTTGAAGTTTGAATATTAGATATATTTTCAATAATATTCACCTATTTTAAAGCAATTATGAAGTTTATATATCTTGTCTTATCCTAAAATGATCCTAATAAAGACTTCTAAGCACTTGGTTATTTAAGTGATTAACAATAATCATCAGCTTTCCACCTAGGATCATTAACGTGTTAGCAGTGTTTATATTTTCATGCGTTTTAATCTACGAAATATCAGCTACAATGATATTGTAGCTGTTGGTTGACACATTATTGCTCAAATGCAGCGCTGAGATGTTGATCAATTAATTTGTTGGTAGCACGAAAAACGTTTAAATCCATGATATTGAAATCACAATCTCTTTTTTGTGGTCGATAATGTTAAAAAGATTACATGACAATAAATAAAATATAAATTTACCGATTTAATATCGGAATCTATTAAATAAATATTTTGGCGATATAATTATATTAAAAGCAATTCTATTCTATATGGCAATACAATTTAGTATATCATGCATTTATTGTTTTAAACTTTAGGCATAATATTGAATTTAAATGTAAGGAAATAAAAATATTCTACTTAGTAATTTATGAAACACTTTAGTTTAGTAGAACTTTTCAAGTTTTTTCTTAAAAGTATAATATATCAATTGCATTCCTTAAAATAAGGATCATCACTGTCCTTTATATCTATTATGTGGAATGAAAGGTACAGCAATATAATAAAACAAATTTTACTTTCTCGTTAAAATGTAAGCTTCGCGTTTGTGACATTTGCATACATTTCCTTTTGAGACTTGTAATACAGTACAAAATGGCGTTTTCAATGAGCATTATATAATTTCATTTATCGGGTTAAGTATTTAGTTTTAAATTTATGAATTAAGATAATAGTCAAATAACTTTCTTCACGAATATCACAGTATTTTTTTGTCAATGAGTTATTTTTTAGGATAATTTTAACATCTGCTATATTGCGTAACAAGAACGCTCATAGTGGACTTAAGTGAGACATTACTTAGTATAAGTTTTGTGGCAATATTTAGAGGATATGTAAGCTTTAATGAATTGTTTCGATTCTATTGTATCCCTCCAAAATTTATTTTAATCTGTGGCAATGACAATACTGTCATGTATTGCTCAAAATTGCTCACACTGTTCTTTAGCAATTGATATTACTTACAATTTGTATAAAATATTATTTGTATTACTATCCAATTTATGTTGATCTGTCTGGGCGTCGCCCACATTTTACTAGAATAGATGAATAAAATAAACACTTAGAATTAGTAATTGGTTTCATTTCTATCCGAATCCGAATCCCTAACAACCCATGAAATATAAATAGGTTAGGAATTTTAAAAGGATTTGAAGAAAAAACAACCATTTAAATACAAAACAGTTTATTGTAATAGCTTATATAGAGCAACAATTCATTAGGGCTAGATGACTATGTAGGTAATTATAATGGTGTTCAAAAATCAAGCAACAGCATGTGATAACGGGTTGAACAACAAACTTCCCGATGTGTGGCTGCTATTGTTTTTGGTTACAGGGCAACTATACTAATGTCACATTAATATCACATGTGACGTGAAACTGCAAGAAACATCAATTTAAGAGTTAAGAACTGTAAGAAAATAATAATTTAAAGTGAAGCATGAGGAAATTACAATTTCCTTGAAATTATCTTTCCAGTTCTACGCTCTGGATTTGGAAACATTACGTAAATTTAGTTCTTTTTTAAAATATTGACATTCATTTACATAGGAATAAATACATTTTGATTTTAGTTTTTGTAATTTGTTAAATATTACATAATTCACCATTGTCTGTGTTTATTTTTAATTACACGATCATAAGATTTGTAGCGTCAGATTTGCGGCTTGGTCTCGTAAAGTAGCCGATTTAGACCACATGACGTAGACGAAGCCCAAGTTCGACTTCAAGTGTCTCAAAATGCAAATATGCACTCCCGCTAAGTCTCATTTCTAAATCTCACCTTAGGACAAATAATTATCAGTATTTTTTATCGTGCGTAAGTAATGGGTGTGAGATGTTTTTATTAGCAGCTTAGGGTAAGATTCTGAGTCGAGACTTAGTGCTAAGTATGACTCATACTTGCTGGGTGCCATTTTGACCTAATAAAGAATAGAAACTTTGAAATCACCAACACCTAATTCAAATTAGGTAATTGAAGCAGTATCAGTAGCTCATTATGTACTTGCAATTTTAATATACCTATTCTGTTTATAACTAATACCCATTTTTAAAGGCACATTCTAATCATGGGATAAGTGGAAAGTTCATAAACTCAAAAAACATATCTTATCTTTGTAGTCGTAGATAAATTATATTCATTTTTCTAAATTTAAAATAATGTTCATTTAAATACAATAAATATACCTTTACAGGTAGTGATGAATGTAAAAAATAGTGCTCAGCACTCACAGGCACATTCATTTTATTGTAGAGGAGTTCTAAATTTAGCTATTTGCTATAAATTGGTCTTTAATAATGAAATAACTAGATCAATAAGATAAAAGGCAACAAGTTAATGCTATCTATGTGCTATACTTATGTATAAAGCTAATATAGTGATTGTATATTTTAAGCATAATAATTAATAGTCAATAGTGGACATCTGTAGTACTTGCCAACAAGAAACATGTTTTATATACAGAACTAATTCATCCAACCTTGACCATACTACATAAGTTGTGTATATTATATTTAAAGAAACACATGCCCTTACTAAATTAATTTAATATTGGACAATGTGCTTAATAATTTCCCCTTTGCATTCTTACCACATCTCTGTTCACAGCATATCTCTAACATTTCCATGGTGATTTTTCTCCCAAATCTGTCCTGATCTGTACAACCTGTATATCTTATCACTGATAATTCTGTCACCAAACTTTAACATGGCACCCTCAAATTTGTGTTGAAAGACCTGCATTTCTGTTTCATTATATCCATCTATTTCAAACTTTTTTGGATTGCCACATATAGTGTATTTATGTACACCCAACATATCTAAAGAAATTGATTTGATGTTGGATGTTAAATTGAATATATCATCAAAAGATATCATTGTATCTAAATTGTGAATTTCTATTGGTTGTTTCTCTTGTGGCACAGAATAATAATGTGTTTTTTTCATGATGTCAGGATACCCAATATCTGCATTATCATCATCATTTTGGTTCAAACAAAATATTAAAGTATTTACCAAAGATGTTCGAAATGTTAACATAGGGTCAAAATCTCTTAATAATGCTTGTATAGAATCATGAACTCTAGGTACAAGAAATTCATCCCAAGCTAACACAGTTACATGACTTACTTTATTTGCTTCTTCTTTGTCAAATTGAAAATGGCGGAATATACAATCTAACTCTATAGCATTTCTTACAATTTGGTATGATTTGGAAAATATAAAGGGATAGTTTAAGGGATAAAATTGGATATTCCACTGAGTTATATCAGCTGGGAATAAATTAAGTCTTCTTATAACATCTTCAGAAATCATACTGTCATAAATTGTGAAGTAGTCTACACCAACCAAGTGGTGTAATACTAAAAAGTCAATGAAAGCATCTCGTGATACCATAGGAATTTGATTAGGAATAACACATACTGCTGGTATAACAGTATTGACAAATCTAATATTACTTCTCTGTTGCACTTTTCTCTTGGTATTTACTTGAATTAATCTATTAATCGGAGCATGCAAGGGATTGATATTATAATCATTTATGAAAAAACTAACTCCATTTGGTCTCCCAAAGTCTTTGTTCATAGAACATTCAAAGACATAGAGTCTGAAATTATTTATAGGCTCAGATGAAATTTTGTAGTTAAATCTACCAGATTTTGGTTTTGGTACATTGTCATGCCAAATATAGCATCGAAAATTGGGGATAACATGCGCTTTACCAATGACGATAGTGTTAATAACGTGCGCATATTTTGGCGATAGGTCTTCGTATTTTTGATATGAACGCAGAAACGATGAATAGGAATAAAAATCTTCATTAATTTCTTGAAATAAAGGCGGTGTTTCTTTAACTTCCAGAGAAGAATTCCTTAAAATCTCGGATAACATTGTCGCATTGAAGCCGGGCCCGCAGAATTCAATCTCCGAAAGACCTGGTTTTCCAAAAATATTAAGTACTTCGAGAACATAGCGTAATTTGTAGTATTCATGTCGGTACATTAAAAGCGTCACAATACTTAAAAAACAAACGACGATGAGTATTAATTGATAATATTTCCTCATGATGCCTACTGAAGATTTGCGGTGGGTCTTCATTTAGGAAAGTTCATTAAACTATCACCACTGTTTGTCTGTGTATATAATTGATTTATTTTTGTTAATAAAGAATATTTAAAGACATCACTCAAATATATTCACATTGTTATACACTAAGATATTTTAAAATGTTTTTTATGTTGAATTTATTAGGTATTCGAGTGTCGACAGTGTCATCTGTTAATTGCCAAAGCTGTCTGACTTGGATAAAATGCTGTTTCTGTGTTGTTGTTGATAATGTCATAAAGTTTTTGTATTTGTTAATTGTCAAGTATTAACTAAAATAAAGTATAAATGGCAATGACATAGGATGGATGATGACTTGCGTTGATTCAATTTCCATTCGATAGTATTTTTTTAATAATCGCGGTACTCTTCTTTGATTTGTAAAAATATTATTATTTATTAATTTCAATAATTACATACCTATTTAATTAGAGAAGGTTTGTTGACATTTTCAAATAAGACTGGTACTAGATATGGCTAATCGAGAAGAAACTTTGCGTCAATTCTGCGATGTTACGGGAGCCGACGAAAACCGTAGTAAATTTTTCTTGGATTCGTCTAATTGGCAACTAGAGGTAAAAGAAGCTTAATTTATAGTTTAATATTACCGCAGTACTTAATAAAAGAAGGAAAAGCTAAACATTTTTGTATACTTAGCTAATTAATTTTAGATTAATATCAATACAAATAACTAAAATAGTATGAAATCTTATGAAGTAATACTACTACTTAACAATCTGTATCTTAGGTAGCACTATCTAGCTTTTATGAACATGGTGGTAATATAGAAGAGTCTTCAAACCCTGTACCTGTGTCAGCATCACCACAACCAATGTCTGAGAGTGATATGGAATCTCCACCTGGATCTCCTCAAAAGCAGAAAAAAGATAAAAAGAAAACGTCAAATACCAAGTTTGCTACATTAGATTCCTTGCAGCCAGACAGTTCTAGTGATGAAGAAGAAGGTTGGTACTTGGTGTCATTTTTTTTGGTACAGTATGTGAATTAACACAAAATAACATTTAAATAGACCCAGTTAGTAGTTAAGAAATAATTTTTTTTCGTACTTTTTCATTTAAATATATATTCATAAATATATATTATATATATAAATAAATTTGGAATTAGTGATAAATACTGGCCTGGAAATTGAAGCAATAGTGCAGAATTTATTTTGCCATGATTCATCATGTTCTAAAAAACGAAACATAACTAAGACTGAAGAAGAGTTAAAACAAGAGTTGATCAGGTTGAAAGAAGAGATTACTAAATTGAAGAGAGAAAATGATGTTTTAAGAAATGAAATTTTAAGATTAAGCTCTTCTGAAGGTCAGCTGTAGGAATATTGAAAGTACTTTTGTAGACACTAAATAACCTAACAACAAAGCTCTCTCTATTCTATTAAAAACTAGATCAGTCTTTTTATTTAGTATTAGGTTTTATGAATATCTAGTGACATAATCTGTAGTAAGAATTCTCAGGAATGGAAAATCACAAATACTAGGCTAGGCATAGGCTTTTAGTATTTTTGGTTAATTAGTGATTTAATATAGTAAGGATACCTAAATGGCTTGCAACTTAAATAGATAGTTGTTTGTAAGGACATAATACGTAATAATTCTCTTGTTGTTTCAGGTCAAGCATTTTATGCAGGTGGATCAGAAAGGTCTGGACAGCAAATTCTTGGGCCAAGCAAAGGACGAAAGGATATTGTATCAGAAATGTTCAAAAGTGTTAGAGAGTAAGTTTTCTTTGAGATATAAATTTTCTTTTGAAACTAAATATTAACTCAACATTACTAAAAAAACACTAAAATAATAATTAAATTTATAAGCAAGAATTATTCTTTTCACCATAAAATTTTTATTTAGACGGGGTGCTGTTGTCTTTGAAGATGAGCCCACTACAGCCAATCGTGGACGTGGCGGATTATTTGCTGGCGTTGGATACAGATTGGGTAAATTACAACTTATCTTTACAGTTATAACCACAAGTCAGTTCGTAAATTGTAATTACAGTAAAGTCTGGATTTGCTTAGTAAGGGGTACTTAAGTTAATTTTAATTGTTTGTTTTTCTGACGAGTATATAAATAGTTTTGTTGGTATTCCGACCGACACAGGAACAGGCGACATATAACAGGCCTTGTGAAAAACATGGATTTTTAAGATTAATGCCACAAACAAATAACGACTGTAATTATTTTTTATGTATTTTATCAATATAATAACTACGATTGATTTCTTTTAAACGATACTCATTTTTCTTACATCCTCGTTGACGATATTTGCAGCACGCATTTTGTCAATGTTATGTCAAACACCATAAGGTTACATGACAAAAGTTTGAATTGTAAAAGCGCAATACACTGAAAAAAAAATTGCTATCGTAACAAAAGTCATTACTTAATATTAAGGGTAAAGTATTCTAATTTTCCGCGCTATTTCCTTCATTTTTCTTTCATAAACCTTCTCCTGACAATAACAAACACAACAAAAGAATTAGCGAAATCGTTCCAGCCGTTCACGCGTGATGCCGTGACCAAGGGAAATAGGAAACATTTATATATATATATATAGATTTTCTTTCTTGGCCCATTTCTGGACTATACTAAATTGTTAATACATATGTAACCTTTGTATATTACAGGACAAACAGCAGATGATCATGAACCAGTGACTCCCGCAAATGCAGCGCAAGTTGTAAGTCGATTGTTCACTACTAAAATAAATAATTTTTGTTGTTACTCATTCAGAAAAAGAGAACGTGGTTTTATTAATTTCTACTTTATAAACAAGGCTTAGAAGTTTATAAATCTCCTGTATAGGTATACTAAATAACTTTTCGAGAAATTAATAATTGAAGTATATAAATTGGTAACAATACAATAACAACTAAAAGAAAATATCCTTATATATCAGCCCACATAACAATTGTTTCAAAGGCAAGTTTTCGGCCAGTGGTTTGACTGTTTGAGAGTAGTTTAGGTTGAAAGAAAAACCACATCTTTTTTCCACATTTTATAGGGATTAAGAGATACAATATCATAAGATAAAAGATTGTGGTAATCTTAAATTTCAGGATCAGACCCGGTCAGTTCGGCTCAGACTATACAGGGAAGGCTTCACAGTCGATGATGGGCCACTGAGGCAGTTCGTGGACCCTGCAAATGCTGAATTCCTTAGTTGTATTCGTCGAGGGTAAGCTCTGTTCAAATAATTTTTATTTCTAGTAAGCTGAGAATCGATTTTTAATACTATGAATATTGTTTGTGTTATAGATTATAAAAGATAAATTCACATTACATATCGAAGATAGTTAAAATAACTAAAAAAGTCTGTGCTATGTACTAGCTTTTCTCATTTTCGTAAAATGCATGTTCAAAAATTCCCTGAAATTCCTGAAAATGAACACAACGTGTACAAGACACGACATATATTTTCAAGTTTTTGTGTTTTACAAATTTTAGGGAGATTCCTCCAGAATTGTCATCAGGTGGGGAAGTACGAGTTAGCTTGGAGGATCGACGTCATGAGGAGTGTCCTCGGGTTGTTTCTAAGACTCAGGCCTTTGCTGGAAAAGGACATATGTTAGGAAGGTAATTTTTTGTTAAATATATTGATCCTTTGTTTCTATTATTTATTCACGAGCTTTGAGACAACTGTCATATTTTGTAGAGAAAATATTGGTTGGTAATCAATGTTAGTTTCTGTGGCTCATTGATCTGTGTTGATCACTAGATGACTTGATAGTCACAATTTTAAACAGCCTGCTAAATTTGTTTTAGTACAAAGAAGGTCTGCCTTGAAGTGGTTAGACTCTGGTGAGATATGATGTACGCGAATTAGGAGTTACTAAAATAAATCAGGTCCAGGTAAATTGTCTTAAAAATTCTTGCGATTAAACCAAAATAAGTAAAAAAATCACTTATCCATATAACAGTTACTACCTGAACTTGATATTGACATTTGACAGTTATAGAAATTTGATTTTCGAAAATGTTTAGGGCATCTTTAGTTCAATAAAGAAAAAATTTACGACGTTCAAGTAGCGCTCATTTTAGAATGATTAGCTATTTCGTCTAAAGAGCGAATTCTTTCGATAAACGTAATAACATCTTTAATATTGAAATAACGATTGTATTTTCTCTTATTTAGTCCGACCCCAGCGACAGTGGGTGCAACCGTACCCGTAGCTTCTCAGGCGGGAGACAGGGCGGCCAATCAGCGTGCCGCACAAGAAGCCGTCGGTCTTAACGAGACAACTCCCGTAACTACTGTACAGGTAAAATAATACGGCTCCTAATTTTTTAGGTTTTGTTTGAATGACACAAGGCTGACTCTAGCAAGGCTTGTATTATTTAATTTAAAATTGTGTTGCATTGTAAAATATACCGGGCGTGTACAATGCCCGATAGTCTGGTTTACACATAAACAAACATCTTTAGTTCAAGCATTACGTCACGCAATTTTCGGAGATTCTTGACCCCTCGCCATCCCATGAAACGCGCCGTAACGTTTTCTGTATCCAATAGTAAACGTTTCGCGACCACCCCCAGTGACTCATTATAACTAAAACTTACCATTATGTGGTGTAAAATACTGGAAAGTGGAAAATAATATTAACAATAACGCGTAATTCCATCCCCGTTACGTTTTACAAGAGGACACCCTCCCCCCCAAATTCGTTACGTAATACTTGAACGCTCCCTTAAGGGATATATGAAGTAATTACATAATTTACATAACTCGACGTTTCGAGTGCTTTTCTGTCGTAGTCGGTCATCTTGGATGTGGTACAAGTATCTATTTATTTATTCATTTAGGTAGGAAAACAGATACATAAAATAAAAGTAAAAAAAAAAATTAACACATTGCATACGAATATCCACAAAAAGTTTCACTGATAAAAAATAAGATACAAAGTAAAATAATACAAAACACATCGGTCTTCGAAACACAATTATTAATGTATAGATTAAATAAAATCTTTAGTGTTTGATATAAAAAAAAATCGTTACAACCTGTAACGTTAGGTCTGGGCCTCGGAAATCTGTATCTGTTTCATGATCATTTGTTAAACGCATAGGCAAGTAGGTGATCAGCCTTCTGTGCCTGACGCACGCCGTCGACTTTTTGGGTCTAAGGCAGGCCGGTTTTCTCACGATGTTTTCCTTCACCGTTCGAGCGAATGTTAAATGCGAACATAGAAAATCCATTAGTGCACAGCCGGGAATCGAACCTACGACCTTAGGGATGAGAGTCGCACGCTGAAGCCACTAGGCCAACAATGCTCACGGCTCAGTGTTTGATATATAATTTAAAAAAAATAATCTCAGTTCAAAATTCTTAAGGCGTATTTTGTAAATAATCGAAGACGTCGATAACGTTTGGTTATATTTTTTCTCAATATGGAGAGAAGCCTTGACTCATGCTTTTTGACACTCATTTATTTGGAATTGTTTGAATATTAGAAAGCGCATTTTTAACCATTAGTAATTAATTATTTGGTGTAAAACTCATAAAAAAAGTTGTTAATAGAAATAGTAGTGTTTAGTCATCCGGGTTACAAATACCATACGTAAGCTATTAAATACCTCCGACGACTACTTAGTCGGGGAATTATCTAGAGTTTTACCTATCTTTTATATGAAATTTTAATTCTTTATGTACAGCGTATGAACATGTAAAATTTTAGCTCCACCTTGATAATTCCAAATAGTTATTATGCATTATTTAAATTCCAGTTCCGGCTAGCAGACGGCAGTCGCCTTACGGGTCGTTTTAACCACTCGCACACAGTGGAAGATCTCTACCAATACGTATCGCGAGCGGAGCCGGCCTATCAGATCCAGCCATTCATACTACTCACAACATTCCCCAGTGCGGAGTTACATGACCGCACTGCAACGCTCGCTGCTGCCAATCTATTGAACACCACTGTATTGCAACGACTTAAATAAACTGTGTTTTGATGTCGTGTTTTTATTAAGGCTTGATATAGAAGCATAGACCTCATAACTAAATGGGTTTTTAACTTAAGTGGGAGAATGTAGTTTTTGTTCTTATCACTGAAAATTGAGGAAATTTTAGTTTTTTTTAATGGAAAATTGCGTCATCCGGATGCAATTAGTTTGATACTTTTGTTTAATAGAGGCCTTAATGTTAAAAGCAATTGTTTACATTCTTCGTATTAAATAAGTATACGGTTAGATATAAAAATGTGAAAATAAGCTAAGTAAATATGTAGAACTTAAATACACACTTATTTACAATGCTTGTTTTATTTAAAAAAAAGATACAATAACATTAAAATTTTAATTCAACAACAATAACTAACTCTACATAACAAATATAAAAACAGTATTAAATTTCATAAATCGTTAAAAATTTTATAATTTACAAATACCAAGATAACAATAACGTCAAAATGGTAAAAAATAACCGTCAATGGCGTCACTACCACTTGAATTTAGACCTTAATAGAATTATTAAATGGCTGTTAGCTACAGCATTCGGCTCTTGGGAATGTGCACGCGCATGGGTCTGTCGCAATACATTCCGCGGGGCACATGCAGTCACAAGCTATAAGTAGTATAAAGTTAAGGTTAATAACATCAGACTGATTTTGTGTCTTCCTTTAAAATTAGATTTAAAAGCTGTCTTAGACTCTAAACAGTTAATAATGGCAGGAATGTATAGTAGGGTCTTTTAAGATATTGTGTTTCTCTTTAAAAAGCAGATAAAGTTTCTATCGACTAACATTTGTCATTTCCAGTATTTTGGGTACTTCCACTCGTTAGTGGATAAATATTAATGATATAAGAAATACTAACGTTTACAATCTCCATACGAACAGGGGTCAATGTACTCGGTGCAGTCTTCACCGGGCGGGAGGAACGATGAACGGTAAATTGTTGTTCCTTCCAACTGTAAGCAAAGGGTATTTTAAGCACACACAATTGTAAAAACAATGCAGAAGGAGCAAATTTTAAAAACAGTTTTTCTTTTACATAGTTCTGCTGAAGGTAGGAAATATTGGTAACAAGTATTGTCGCTGGATAGAAGGTGAAAATCGCTATTATTATTAAGTTTTTTTTGTTATTTTAGCAAGTTTATGATCGCGGCGAACTGCTCAACACGGTCATGTGACGCTTTTTTATTTTTGAGTGTTGCAAGAATTGTCGTGTATATTAAGTTTATAACAGGTCTATAGTGTTTTGTTTTGTCTCTTAATATGACTACCAAAGTACTCATTATTACTAGGAATATAATAGCAAGTGCCGATTCCAGTAATTATGACGCCTATAACTTAAATCCAACGAAAATTCAATAGATTTACAATTAATATCACGATTGGTTGACGAGTCGCTATTGATAAAGTATAATGAAGCCTGCAGCAATCGAGTAGGAACTTAACGTTATAAAACGTCTCTAAAAATTTACCTTTTGACATGGTTTTTGATACTGTCCTTTGCAAGCCCAGGGTGGCCGCTGTGGTGCTGGCACGCAAACAGGCTGGTAGGACATCTTTTGTGTTGTGTCACTGTCCATTTTGGCTATGAAATATATATTATTATTTTTGACAACAATGTACTGTATTTGAGTAACGGAAACAACGTTGAAAAGTGATTAGTATGAATTATATGCTTGACAATCGAATATATCGGAAATCAAAATTATGCCACAATTTAACTCTATTTATACTCCCTATGAACAGATGAAATCTCACAATAAAACTTACCGCTAGGTTTCTCATAGCATCGGTTAGGAGCATAAGACTCTGGGCGAGGTACTTTACCAGGGTCCAAGAATGACATGCGGTTAACTGTGCGATCTGGGGATACAAAACTTTTTAAGGTTCTTCATAAAGATACGTTAATATCTACGTATTTTCTTCTATTTAAATGTAAAGTTTAATTAGAAACAAATTTTATAATAAGATTATATTTATATCATGAATTGTAGCCTGTAGGTAGATGGTATTAAGGCGTATGGTATGGATGGTATTATTGTCCATGCCCGTGATATAAAAATGTATGAGTAATAGTTTAAAAATAAATGTTTGATCCTAATGACGAGATCCATTGTGACGGTTTGGTCATGAACGTTGCTTGCAAAAGAGTAAATGGCAAGGGCGATTTTAATTTTAATTTTTTAATAAACTCTTAAGGTAGATTCCATTTTTAGGATCAATGCACGCCCTCACACTGTACTGTATTTTTTTTTATTCAAATGAAATCGACCTTGAGATTGTTCTTTGCAAAAGAGTTTTGTTTGAGGAAGGTATTTAAAATGGCTCTCAAATATGTTGTCCTTAAAAAAAACTCAGTGTTGCTAGCACCGGCACCCTTTTTAGGTCTGGGCCTCAGATTTCTGTCTCTGTTGTCAATCTAATAGGCAAGTAGGTGATCAGCCTTCTGAGCCTGATACACGCCGTTGACTTTTTCAGTTTAATTAAAGCAAGCTGGTTTCACATAGCTTACAATGATAATTTAGTAGGAAGCCCAGGGTAAAAATTATGCTAGAAAAAATAAACCAACTTTCAAAGGGTTGCTCCACTGCATGAAACTTGGCTGTTGGTTTAAACGACTCTCTCATTTGCGTAGTCTTCGGTACAAAGTCGTGTCTCTGAGTCGTTAGATTCTGCATCGGTCCCTGTCCCCACATATCGTGGTGGCAAGGGCGGATTGCTTGCGTTATACACACCGGGTTTGGTAGAAATGATAGCTGGAACAAATACTCTTGTAAATGACCCGTTAGCATGAGGTGTGTCGCGTGATAAAGATCAAAATAGATTTTGAATTTGTATGATAGGAAATTGTAAGTTAAAGCGGTGGATCTTGGTTTACTACATATTCTTTCAACTTCCAACTTCATTCTCTTACGTCAAATATGAATTCGATATTCTATATTATTATATTCGATGCGGAGCACACTATGAAGTCACTAAATTTTACCCTTATCTAGCGGAAATCACTCTGAAGGGCTCATGAATCGAGTACATCTTATCTCGTCATTGCCCGTCACGATTTATACACAATAATAAAATTAAATAACGAAAAAATGTAGATGCAGCCACATTACTTATTAGAATAATCTAAAACCTTAGAAAATTAATAAAATAACCCTGTGAACAAGCGCTCAATTTAAAGGAAATTTATAACTTTGTTAAAAACCGCCGGCGGATAATATAGTGGGAACAAACTTTTTGAACTGTGTCGCCTTCCATCGCAGCCGTTGAAGGCATGATATTTGGTACAGGTTTAACAGGCTGAGGTATTGGTGCTGTGGCGGGGAGATAACTGCAAAATACATTACATTGGTATACATATCCACTCTGCAATAAGAAAATTGTAAACAACCCGAGAAATACGATTTTGAGGAATGAATTAACTTAATGTCATTTGTTATTTATTTATCTCTCGGATATACACAAGCCATTATATAATTTGAGGGTTTAGGTATTTGCCGAGGGATTCAGTAGAAGCCTTAATTAACTAAACATATTCTGTATGTTTTGTGTTGTCTAATATTAATTATAAGCGCAGTTTGATGCATTTTAATGGGAAGGAATCTAATTGTAATAATAAGTTTATCTACCTGTTCTTGTAAACAGTTTGTGTTTCAAAGCGTTTCGACGCGGTCACTGGGTTATTACCAATATTAGGTAATATAGGACAACGACGGCAGTCGGCAGCTGGGTTTAAAAAACTGTAAAAAAAAAACAAATTATGTTAGTCTACTAAATAAAAATATTAATAGCTAGCACTATGTTTTAGAAAATTCAAATTGATATTTTGATAGTATCCTAGTATATCTTCATAGCGATAATGGTAAAGGCCCTCGCTTTATCGGATCTTAAGAGTTAAAAGCATTTTATAAAGCCGCGTGAGGTAGGGATAAAGCTAGTTTTCATCCACATATATATTTAAAAAAAATTAAGGCTTAGATAGCTTAGAAAATCGCTTATAAAAAGATGAAGCAAGTTATTTCACAATTATATCACCTCATACTGTAGGTGGTGTTATCTTCAAGCTTCTGACAAGGTTTCTGATACTGTCCCTTACAAGCCCATGGTAAAGGTTCTTTCGGCAGCAACTTAAAAAATACACCAAATTAGTTTTACAACATCGAATGCTACAGTATGACGTCATGGCCCCGCTGCTTTAAAACAGTCTCTTCAAGTACTCGTATGAAAAATCTTACTCCTGTAAAGATACCTGGCCCCTTACTCTGTAACTTCCAATAGCGATACCGACAACGATTCCGATCCCAATAAGTTTTTGTTCCGTGCATCATCTCGCAATCACAAGGTTGGGCTATTTGCAGGAGATGACTATTTGCATACAAAAACGTCGGCATCAATATCGCTATTGAAAGTTACAAATGCGTATGCGTCAAAAAATTCTTTACAAATACTGGATAGCAGTTTTGAACTCATTAACTTATTGCAATAAAGTTATGTACTGAAATACGATTTTTACACGATACTGACATATTTTAGGCGTGAGATTAAATTAAGGTTTTTGGTCACAGAGTTGGCCTTGTTTTTTTTTATACAGAACTAGATAAACGTTTGGCCACAATCTCGATATCTATCTTGAATGATCCCATGATAAACTGTCTAGGGTACATTGAAGGGGGCAAGGAGTTTGCTGATTTCACAAGATATCCAAATCGTGTAGTTTGGTTTGTGGTTTGGCTGGTTTGGCACCAGCAGGAACAATGAAGGGTTCAAATTCTACACGTGCGGAGTTCGACAAGGAAAGACGGAATTGGTCTTGACTATAACTGATACCAACATCTGTGACGTAAGGACGACAATGAACAAAACACGCAAATGCATTATTAAACATACAATAATTTGATATGCAATAGAAGAAATTTCATTTCTTAGAACTCAGCGATAAACACACTAACACACATATATACACTAACACATTACCGATTGACTTGCATCATAAGTTATACATGTATTATTGCGAACTACCTACAAACTGTAAACAGCTTTATTTATTCCGATTACATTATACCCAGAATACCGCTAACAAAGTGTTTCCGGCAGCTGAGCATATAAACAATATTTCGACCTTATAAACTAAGGCCTTCGGGCCGGCCAGTTAGTGGTTAGACTAGTGGAGATTAGAGAGACTACTTCTCCTCCACAAATAAGGATAAAAGTAATATTATAATACGAACTTGGTTGGGCATATAGCTTAGTTTATGTGTCGTGCTGGAGTCCATTTTGGCGGCTGGTTTTTCATAACACCGCTCTGGCGCATACGATTTTACCGGCTCCATCTTATCCGGAGGCAAATACGATAGCTTGTTTACTGTGCGGTCTGAAATAATGTTATGTCTAGTTTCTCCTCTTTATAATACTCTAGGCCTAAGTTCGATCACAGGCTCTGGACAATACTGTAACTGTATATAACATTTTTAGGTAAAACAAGTCTTATTTTTTAGTCTTATATTTTAGTCTTTGGGTAATCATTCGGTATTAAAATAACACACATTTTTGTAACCTTACTTAGGTTGTCACGTGCTTGTACGGTACGAATCACGCAGCAAAGAAACCAGCATTGTATTCTACCTAATAAGTCTTAATAGCGCGCTTACTTTTAGTTACAAATATAATGTAACATTGGCACAATCTGGATTTGAAGTGACGACCCTCAAGATTGAATTAAAAGCTTCCTGGTATAACTACAGTTAGTAAAATAGTGTAAGTTTTTTTAAAATTGATGTATTAGTTTCAGTATATGTGTTTTACTTGATGAATGGATATGAAAGCATACAAATAATACCCCACTTCCTTATTTAATGTTTTAAAAGAGTTATTTAAAGAAGTACATGAGCATGGGCATCATAATGAGCCTTGGCTGTTTTATGTCTTTGTCTGTTTCCTCTTAATTTGTTTATTTCTTCATATAGCTATTACAAGATACAAGGAAAATGTTATCTAGGGCTACAGCGATCATAACAATGATATCATCTTGAAGTAATTATTTATTAGATTACATTGAGGGTTAAAATAACAATGACATAAACGGAAAGTAATATTTGTAGGGGTCAGCAATCTTCGCTATATCAATTATTGTTTTCTGGCTTTGCTTTTAGTGTAATTATACTAAGTTTTAATGATATCAACATTTTCTGAACCATTTAAGATTATTTATTTGTAACTACAGAACCTACAATGATCTCTTTAATTCAATTAAGTATTGGGCTTTAAAAATTTAAAGTAAACATTCATAATTTCAAGAAGCCGCTCAGTAGACAGGCGAAGATTTATTATTGATTGGCATGGAAAATAAAAAAGAATATCGGGTATCAAAACGACTGTCTTTACAAGATTAGAGTTAATATCATATTCGTTATAACGTACTTTCAAAAGGTGTTTCGACAGCGTGGAATTTCGCTTCCGGCTTGAAACTCTCGCGAAGTACGCAGGGCTTAGCGACATAGTCATGTCTCTGAGTAGTGAGGTTCTGCATCGGCCCCTGTCCCCACATATCATGGTGACAAGGACGAATTGCTTGAGTTACACACACTGGATTTGCCAGAAAGGATAACTGAAAGTACAAAATATAATGTAACTTAATACTTTGATATTGTCTTTGGTATAACTAATTACCTTTTACGTATATACCTAATAAATTACACATCCGAATGAGCGTAAAAGGCTAACATTAAGATAGTAAGATAATAGTAACATAAGTAGTATATTAAGATCCTAGAAGTTCTTATGTCTCAATATTTGACACATTCGTACTAGTTAACTGGGATTCTACAAGTACTTTTGGGCAGGTGTAGTCCCATATCCCAATATACAACTAGACAAAGTCACGCTTGGTAACTGAAAATTTCCATACAAATTCGACTGGCGATGACGAGGTACTGTCACCGAACATTTTTGTCTAAAACTTCAATAAAATTTAAGGGCTTAACAGAGCGCTCAAAGCACAAACGAGCATAATACAATACTTTTGATTACTTATTGATTTTATTACGAAATAGGATTTCTGAAAGTGGTATAAATTCCATTACCTTTTGTACTGTGCAAGACTCCATTGGCTCACAGCTGGGCACCAAATTAGGCGTAGGCTTTCGTGCTTCGCCCCGAAGATTTTTACAACCGTCAACAGGTAGATACGACATTTTGTAGGTTGTACACGACTCGACTCGCGCAGACGGCTTCATGTAACATCGCCGGGGTGCATACGAGTCAGGTATTTTCGGTTGTTTGTAGCACTGAAACAATAGTTAATAGCTAATAACACTTAAAATAATTATCGGAATTGTAACTATGTAACGTCGGCCATAATGGGCCCAAGAGAATATGAAAAAAGAATTCTTCACAAAGTGGTTGTAAGTGTTTAAAGAATTTTCTTAAGTAATCCAGGATCATTAATCATATTCATTGTTCAACTAGGATATATATTCTAATTATCTAATTATTCTAATTCTTCGGAATATGAATATTTGAAAATGCTAATGTTCAAAGTGGGTTACAATCGACTAAAAACAACAAATGAATTGATAATTCTGACTAGTGTTTGAAACTGTTGAATTGAATTGTGTATATGTTCATCAATTCACACCGAACTCCAATCGATAGTCAGGTCGAGTGGACTGTACAGTGTACGTGACGAACTGACTCCAAAGCATTGAAAGACAAAAATGTCGGCTGGCAAGGTTATAGCATTAATATTTTGGAATGCGTATGGTATAATATTCATCGACTATGTTAAAAGAGGGAAAAACCAACGTACGTATTTGCAAGACAAATGATAATATAATAATATTGAATAATCCCACCAAATTCTACCAACAAAAAAAAACTTTTTCTATGTCAGAACTTTTCCGCCTAACTTGATTATAAGATTGTCCTGTGATGAAAAAGGCGAAATTATTATTATATTAAAACCGATACATAGATAGCGGCGAGAATTTAAAGTTTGAAAAAATATATAAAAACTTGTGGAACAATTACTTATCACACAACTACAGTTAATTGGTGGATAGTTGGATATAGACTTGTACTAATAGTCTTGTTAATACTCACTGGCTTCACCATAGGTGGTTTTCCACAGCAGCAGGTCCTGCAGGGACAGGGCTGCTCCTGCTTTCCATCTATGGATCTCCCGTCCCGCAAGCCTGATTTTATACCGGCAGAGGGCGCGCAAGGATCCGCAGCGGGGCAAGGTACGCACCTAAAACATACATAACAATCAATATGCTTTTAGGACAAAATTCCATTTTTTATTTATCAATTACATTTTTCTAACATATATATATATATATATTCGTACCTAATACTGCATATTTTGACAACATTGTTAAGCAATACCCCTCATCCCAGAGGTCGTAACTTCACGCTTACAGTGAAGGATAACAGCATGAGGAAACTGGCATGCCTGAGACCCAAAACGCCAAGAGCGTGTTTCAGGCACAGAAGGCTGATCATCTACTTGTCTATCAAAAAAAACAAATGCGACACAGATGCCAACAGAAATCTGGCCCAGACCTTAAAAGGCTGTAGCCACTGGTCTTCCTACTTGCATACATTTAAGCCGAATTCTTGATTGTTCCTATGTTTCTTTGCATAAATAGCAGGTTGATATGGCTGCAGCTAATAATAACTGAGTAAAATGATTGTTGTAGAGTCATATTTCGAAGATATAATTCTTTCAAATCATGTTGCTTTGCCATAGGTATATTTTCGCATTAATTACTAACAATAATAATCGCTTCAACCATAATTTATTTCATAGACAAGATGGTGATCAGTCTGACATATTAATTTGAGACATGCCGGTTTTTTTCATAGCACGAGCGAGAGCGCACATAGAAAGTCCATTGGTGCACAGCCGGAGTTCGAACTTACGACCGACTTAGAAGGATGTAGGCTACTGCTCTTAGGATTCATAAACTAATATGGCCTTGTTGCCAAGCAATGAGTCATTTTCATTAGATTATTTGTGCAACTGTACTTGCTGACATTGAAATATCATTGCAATGCCAATATATGATAAGAAATATCTAGCTGTCGTAAAACGAAACGATAAAATCTACGTGTACTAAAATTAGTTTACTTTAGATTTTGATTTACCTAATATAATCAACTCTTACAGAGTTACATCTAAATATTTTCCGATACGTAAAATCCAACATAAAGAACATAAGAGTTGATTAAATTAAATCAAAACACCTTCAAGTCGACGTTATAATATTCCTAATGTCTGTTTATGCTAGCTTTGAAATGAATATTATGAATGCCTATCGCATGTTTGGGTTCGAATTTCGTGTACTACTAAAGTTATTAGATACTTACTCAGGCATGATTTAAA
The DNA here is from genome assembly GCF_905147105.1 of Pieris brassicae. Classification (NCBI taxonomy): domain Eukaryota; kingdom Metazoa; phylum Arthropoda; class Insecta; order Lepidoptera; family Pieridae; genus Pieris; species Pieris brassicae. The sequence goes on from NC_059670.1 coordinate 6,874,883, forward strand.
TAAAATCTTAAAGGTGAATCTATAAAAAATAAAAACTAATCTAAAAACTAAATTTTGTATAAACTGAAAAGATTTTTAGAAAAACATCACTATCGAAAATGTAAAAGACACTGTCAACTTTGAATGATTAGACGAATGTGTTTTGTTCTTTGGAAAATATTACTAATTTTAAATAAAGTGTAACAAAACGTTCTTATATGCGTTTGCTGTTTAATGGGCCCTATATATGCACATTTGGAGTATTGCTTATAAAGAATTTTTGTGAATCAAATCGACAAGTAAGCTACGAAGCGGCCTCGCACGTTTTGCCTTTCATAACATCAACATCCAATAAGTATAGTACTAACAAGTTGATCGAAAATGAATTATGTATTAACAAGAAAAAGCAAAAAGAATATTTTCACTATATACATGCCAATCTACACCCTTTTTGTAGGTAGCTTATGCCTGTCTCATTGTCATAAGACGTACAGGCCACTCCACATCATACAGGATCGTACAGGAGGTCTTTTACGAAAAACGACCGCCAAAGTTTCAGACCGAAACGAAAACCGTGACGAGCTTCGTATTAAAGCCTATTGCTTAAGCACTTCGGGACCGAACAGTGCGGATGTATTTCGTTTCTTGAATTATTAAAAAATATTAAAATGATTATTTCAATGACATCCTTATATTTTCGATAAAATGTCCAAAAACTGATTACAAATTTAAAGATATTATCGTAATAAAAAATTGTATTTAAATAGTAGAATTTTATTATATAACTGTTAAGCTATTTCTATTTAAAAACGAAACCCGTTTGTGTGCAAGAAAATATATTTTTTGGTAAAAAAATGGCAGAAAATTTGTCATTTTAAGTTAAACACAACACATCGCTGGCATATGTGGTTGCATTGACTATACCATACTTAGTATTGTCTTTTGTTAACATAGCTTTTACACATTAAGAAAAACATTTTTTGAACGGCTTGAAGCTATGTATTATTATTAAAATCTTCAAATACAAACGGTGTCACCGTGACCGTGCACGCTGAAAAGCACGCGAAATGTCGGAAAAAAAATTAAAATTCAAAATTATGTAAATAATTGTAAGTTTTTAATAATACTACATAGCTTCAAACCGTTAAAAAAGTGTTTTTCTTGAAATATAGTTATATAACATACCATGTTAGTGGTATAAATCACTCTGCTATTTTTACTCGGAGGCATCATTTTCTTAGCAGAGATTTTTAAATAAAGTTCAACTAAGTCTTTAATTTAAAACTAATTTCTCATCGGGAATTTTCTTATCAGAATATTGTCAAAGTCGTTCTTAGTCTCTTTCCTGATTTTCATCGCGTAATTTCTATTCGTAAAAACAAAAAACGCGCCATGGTAAAAGCAGGACATTGTTACGATAACCATTATGTCAAATAACGAAAAACTAAACGTCAAGTGAACTTAGGAATAAGAAGAAAGTAAACGAAAGGCAAAATGTGCTGTAGACCTCCAGGTATAGGTAAATTCGTTTATAGATATATCGCGTTCTTGATATCTTTTGGTAATATTTATAATTGTGTTTATATTATATAGATAAGATAATTGTGGTTCATTAAATTTACGATTAAGTAATAATTATGTCTCCATATTATCATTATACTACTATCATTAGGCTAAACACATTAGTATTAAAAATCTCTTTTTAAATTGTATCTAACACAATTTAAAAAATACTTTTTATAAATTCTAATCTAGTATGCTAAATCTAGCTATACGTTATTAGCTATGTACCAAATCTATATCTATTAGTCATCTCCGTTACTTAGTAGCACACAAGACATCCGTCGTAGCAATGAGTTCTGGCAAAAGAAATATTGTTTTGGGTAACGAAATCGGGACTCGGTGTGTTTAAAAAACCAGTTTTTTTGGAAAAATTTATTGAAGCCCTTATTCTTAATTTACTTATAGTTTTTTTCAGATAGATAAACTATTATCATGTATGACTTTGACCGTTTCGTGGTAATATATGTAAGCATGCATTGTGTACTTTACAAACAACCATTTCCTAAAATATTCGATGGCTTTAAATTCGGTAGACAATTATTCTTTATATATCTTGCTTACTCTACGTGTGCTATGTTAATGTTGTGCGACATAATTGCACACCATACAGAAATAACATTTGAAATAGAAACATTTGAAATTCGTATTTCTCTACATTTTCGTAAATGATTATATTAGTTTAATATACCTATTATTATCTTGATGGATATAAGAAATTACAGAAATGTATAAGTAAAATGGTCGATGCATGGATTAACTGAATTAAAAAAAATACTAAAACTTACAATGACACTCGCTTCGTTCGCAAAATATATATAATAAGCTCATAATGCTTATGAGATTACGTGTATAGAGTGGTAATGAATAAACCTCATTATTTGAATGAATTTGATAACATTACACTAGTCAACCAGTCGCGTTGGCAACTTGTTACTGTGTGAACGTGTTATCAAGATATCGTTTTTAAGCCCTCGTAAGTTATTTTTCATTTGTCACGATTAGAACCTAATCCTATGAACCTCCTAATCCTAATCTTATGAAGTGAATTAAAAAACGGTCATATTAGTAATATATAATGTTTTGAAACCAACAAACTACCTTTAACGTCAAACTCGGTATAGAGATTTTAAAGGAAAGCAATTGATAACACATCTATTATTTCTATTATAGTGTTCTTTTTCATATTTTTTTATCAACAACCCCCTTCTAAACTTTTGTTTCTTCAAGAAAAATATATTTTAGCAGCATAAAACTATTACTGTTGAGGTTTCTTTTGCATTATACGTTAACTTCAATCACTGGCGCTACAACCTATTTATATAGGTCTGAGCCACAAATTTTTGTATACGTTTATTATGCTAAATAAAAAATTGTCTATAAAGGATATGTCACACTATCTTTTGTTCATGATTGTTTCAGTTCTAGTTTCTTTTAAAGTGATTCTTTACGATATTTTAATAGTTATTTGGAGCGAATCTAATGAAATTTATCCGGCTGTTCTTGAGTTGCAACTGGTGCAACTAGCTCGACTTGTTTTGGATAAAATGATTTCTTAAGCAAATATTAATTGTTGCAACGTATATAAATTGGTCAACTTTACCCCAGATTACTATAGATAGTACTGTCGTTCCATTTTCCTCCATTGTCAGGAACCAAGGCAATACTATTGAACCCAGTCTTGACAGCCCCATATTAACAAACAGAGCAGGAAGATCTTTCCTTCTTTTGACGCACTTAATAGGTAATGCAATTTTGCCTATCTCTACTAAAATTTCTCTTGCTCACTTTCTCCTTCTTTCTATTATTGATTACGCTGATGTGTCTTATCCAGATATAAATATTTAATCAGATATAAATGTGGTTATGTTTTAATCAGATTATTACCTATCCTAATTTAATTTCGACTTCGTAAATTTGACCATATTTCAGAGTTCCGAAGAAAGCATAATTGGCTACCCATTGGATTGCTCCTAGTTACTTAAAGCATAATTTTATGTTCCTCTCTGGCGGTGGTTTTGATTTGCGTTCCCTAGACCTATTATATTATTCCTATTTACTGTGCGAAAAATCCTGCTATGGAATTCCTTACCAGTCGATATCAGACGAGCTCAGTCTTTAATTTTTTTTAAATCTTCTTTTTGACCATTTTTCTTCTGCCTCGTATTTAGCTACTTATATATTTATACTCAATTTACAGCTTATACATTTTTTTATACGTGTACGTTAAATTTTTTTGGTTTTCTTTAGATTTTACTTTATTTTAGTTAAAGTTAGTGTTAGATGTTATTTTGTGTTCTTTTTTGTTAATTATTTATGCACTTCTTGTACATTACTCTCTGTAGGTGTTTCTTTTTTATTGTTCGATATTGGTATTGCCTGGAACAAATCGCTTGTTAGCGATAAGGCCGCCCGTTGCCTAATAACTTACGTAACATGCTTCTTTATATGTATGTTTTTGTATAAGGTAACGAAGTGTAAATAAATAAAAAAATATCCAGTTTTTGTACTGTCAGTATTTTATTAATAAAGTACGTGTATGAAAAGCAGCGTTGTGAAAAAAATAATAAAATTACGTACCTTAAAGAATATAAAACAGAACTTTTTATTAAACTGGCCGATTAAAAAATATATTAAATAAAAATGTCATTTTAGGTTAACGATGAATTGTACGTGTGACTTTATATTGCCTACTCAAGATGGTTGGAATAAACATTACGACAACTGCAAAACGATTTGGAAACACGATAAATATGAATATCCTAAGTAAGTACTATCACCGTGTTAAGACTTAGAACGCGACATTAGCGGAACTGTGATTTAAAAGCCATTTAAGTCACCATTAAAAATAAAGTGAAGTGAAGTGAAGTAAGTACTAAGAGATTTAAATATAACAGTATAATTATCCAAAGATCTAAATGGGATCAAAGATTGTGCATGCATTTTTTAAATTCCCCAAAACTTTATCTTATATATATGGTGTGCTAAACTAAAATCAAAATGTACGATAGGTTTTAATTAGAGAGTTTACCTACACCTAGTGTAGTGAATATAAGTGCAAGTACGGTATCTGTATATAAACTTAATCAGATAATTAAGTCAACATAATTTTACGTAGACTTAATTATTGTATTGTAGTTCATGTAAAGCAACACTCTCTGAACTTTAACTTTATTGTAGGACAAAATAATAGTGTCTTCTAATCGCCTAAAATCATTGTGAAGTTTATTGAAATTAACACAGTTTCTATTGAATTATTTAAGAAATAAGGATGGGTCAATACAACTACCAAATAAGCACTTATCAAAGCTTGACTGTGATATTTTATACCATCTCGGTTTTGATACTGCGAAACATGATCTACCAGCAATATTTGGTGACGTAAAGGTATGATTTTGAAGTAATTTTTGTTTAACGCGAGTTGTTTCAAATTTATTTCAATTTTTTCTCTGTCTAAGTTTATGAATTAACTAGAATAGACTTGAGCGCTTAGCACGAACTTGACTACAGTTTAGTGTTCGTATACGTTAAATACGAAAATGTCGGCCGTTCGGCGCTAATGCATCAATGTATATTGTACATGAATACAAATCAAACGGTGTTCGTACTTCAGTTTCAGATACTAATGTATGAACTACATATATATGTTGGAACTAAAGTACGAACTGAAGAATGCTGTTAAAGGTTTACCTACTTTAGTTAATTAAACTTAGTAAACGTTACTATCCTACTTAATTTATTTGTTGCCGTTTATTATTGTTCATTGAAGCCTCGTAGAATGCAACTTCATAATCTTATATTGTTATAACAAATTCTAGTTTGTATGTATGGGAGGAACTAAATACAGAATGAAGGACGTAGCTGCACACATGAGTCAACTATTGAATATTCCGTGTGACTTCAACAATATGGTCAAACAAGCTCATAGATACGTTATGTATAAAGTTGGACCAGTACTGTGCGTTAATGTAAGTATTTTTCTTTTGATGATAGTATCGCATTTAAAGTTTGCTTATAGAACGCATTGCAACTGTGCTGCATTATGCCCTTGACGCTTGCCCTTGGTAATGAGTCATTACTACTCGATACTATTTATCGGACGCAATGACCCATTAGGTAATATGACTGGTGATGTCATCGTTCCAATTGTCGCTAATTACCTGTCTAGAGCTTGTTTAAAATAATGAATCAATAGAGGGGAAGAAGACATAGGAACCAAGTTAGAACACATAATATTAAGTATATTTATATTAAGGAGAATAACCGTATAAAAACGTGTACTGATTATTATTTTACATATATTAATTACTATCGGCCCCCGTGAATTTCGTTTCCGCCTTTGTTTTTTTTACTTTTTACCTTACCTTACCTTTTTTTAGTAGCTATATACCTATATTGCTACGCTATTATAATCTTTTTTCAATTTTTTTCTTTATAAAAACATTCCTCATAGTTAAACGAATAATAAAAATATACTCAAATTGGTCCAGAAGTCTTACACTTAGCAACATATTTTGCTATTACTTTTTGTTTATATAGATTTAAGTTATGCTGAAAATGAACTTATGAAATAATTAAAATGTCTAAAAAGCCTAAAAGTTATGCATTATTTTGTGTGTAAAATTTACAGCACGGTATCGGTATCCCGTCGATGACAGTAGTGTTGGAGGAAGTATTGAAAATGCTCTTTTACGCGAAAGCAAAGGACCCTATTTTCTTCAGATTGGGTACCAGTGGTGGAATGGGGATTTCAGCAGGGTCCGTTGTTATTTCTTCATGGGGTATGAATGGGACCTTGGAAAAGATATATGACTTGGTAAGGATTACATGTGATGTTTAATTTTAATATATGCAATCTAAGATTTTGTTCTAAAAACGTGCATTATGCGTATCTTATCATGTATGCTAATGTCACTATGAGCCTTACATTATGTAATTACAGTCGAATAAAATTAATTTTATAGCCCATATTGGGGAAGACTAAAACATTCCCCGCGATTTTTGATCAGCGGTTAAACCAAGAACTATATTCTATTGCGTCTCATGAAGATTTTAGCACGTACGTAGGAGGAACAATGGCAGCCAACGATTTTTATAGAGGTAAGTAAACTTCATTTCCATTGAATCTTTAGGCCTAATCGTTGAGAAACGCAGTTTGAATTTAGGCTTTAGCCTAACAGATGCGCAAATAATACTTGCGTATGAGAAAGGAAAAAATGCAGAAAGAAAAATACGTGTAGAGGGACCTTTTTAGTTCACACATTTTAACACATACAAATAACTCACAAATCTGTGTATGAAATCTTTCCCTTAACTAATAATAACTGATACAGTTGATAACAAACTATCTCTTTCTTATTTGCCTTTTAATATAATTATAGAAGCTTTTTTCGTGACAGCAAGCATTCGTGATAGAAATTATGGATCGTTAGCTTAAATTAAATCCTAATTATATTTTGACATCTGATGTCATTATTTTAATACAATCAGTGAATAAAAAAAGTGTTATTGATTAACCAGGTGAGGGAAGAACCGACGGCGCATTCTGTGACTACACAGAGTCGGATAAAATGGATTTCCTACAGACTCTTGTCGGCTTGGGTGTAAAGAACCTTGAAATGGAAGCTACAGCCTTTGCTGCTATTACTAAAGAAGCTGGACTACGGGCAGCGGATCTATGCGTAACTTTCCTTGATCGTTTGCTCGGAGACCAGGTTGGTATAATCTATTTATTCCCCTACAAATACCTGCAGCTGAGTTTCATTACCGGACGTCAAGGCAGTTTTTGCTGCGCACCACTGTTATGTGGAACCGTCTGTGGAAGTTTATGGGCGTTATCACTTAACATCAGTTAAGCCAACTGATGTTAAGTGATACCGCCGCCCATGCCCAGATTGCCAGAGGGCTCAGAAGTGCGTTGCCGGACGATTAAGAATTGGTAGCTTTACTTGAAGGATCCTATGTCGAATTGGTTCATTGGAATTGGAAATATAGAGGTGAAGCGCGGAAAAACTTCCTTAGAACGCTGAGTTGTGGAAATACGGACATCGAGGTGATATGAGTGCAATGTCGTATACTGCTATATGCTATATATAGGCTTACTATATATATTATATTCTAACGATGCATGTTAACTCTTTCGGTTACCTCTAATACGAAGTGTTTCTTTAGTAATCTATACAAAAATGTATCGTTAACTTTTCAATGCGTTTTAATTTCAAATTAATTTATATCTTCTTCAGGTTACACCTGACGCACAGACACTTAGCCAGTGGCAAAAACGTCCTGCTATAATTGTTGGTAAATACATCGAGGCCTACTATAACACCAAAAAGTAGTAAGGATATAATTGCTACTTTTGAAAGAATAAATAGTAAATTGAATGTATAAGACAATATTTTTATAGTAATATTAAATGTTTTTATTAAAAAGAGGCCTATTTTTATTGGTTTCCTCATTTAAGTAACAAAATACTTTATATAACTTATAAATATATATTTTATTTTTCTCTTTGTAATAGATGTGTAAAATTCTAATAAATCATTGGTATTGTAATAAATTGATTGTTTTAAGGAAAATACACATTTTGCTCACTAGGAGTAAGCCATTTATTTGTTCAATGGAACAAGGCGAACAAACATAACAATGACATTAACCCACATGCCAAAAAAGGCTTTGCGCAGGTTTCCCTCCAATTCATAGCTACGGGCTACGAACTACGTCAGTCGCGTAGCATTGCTTGTCGTAGCATGTCGCAGCGGAATCTCAAAAATTGAATTAATTATATCTGTGTCTGTTTTATAATAAAATATTTTTTTCAAACGGAGTAGCTTCGAGTCATAATTTGTGCTTATAATGCCGTGAATTGTCGTATGTTAGTGGTGTATATTTCGAGCTAATGTGGACTGCATATTTATGGCGAGTAAGTATTGTTATAATTATCGTCCCTGATCTGATCAATTAGCCTTAACTCAATATTTCTACATTTATTTTCAATTTTAAAAAATAAGCCCTTTTATTTCTTAAGAGATAAATATTAGTAGAGCATTACATTACTATAATTTAACCTACAATTTTTTGTTTTCTTCATACGAGTAGCGATAAAGTGAATTCAATTGGATTTGATAATAATAAAAGACAATATATATAGTATGGATATATTTTATATTCGATTTTTTGAATTTATTAATACACTGTCCAATTTTTAATGATTTTCGACATATCCGATAGATAGTAAAAAATGTAATTCCTAGTGGAAGCTGGCTTATATCATGAAACGCGTAGGATTCAAAATTTTGGTAAGGTCTGATCATGTTATATAATAAATGAAATCTTTACAAATACACGAAAAGGATTCGGATTAGTACTAAATACACATCATGTATCAGAATGTGGAAAACGTAAGTGAGATTTAAAGAATATTTTTTTGGTGTATATAATAACAACAATAACATACTCTGTATGGTTGTTTGCTGTAAAGCACTCAAAAATTCGTGTTAAATTGTTGTTACAATAACGTGGACAGAAAGTGAAATAGTTAGCGTATTATTAGAACAACAGCTTTTGCTTAAAGCAAGAAATGTTTTAATCTGAATTGCGGGCTGTGAAAATATTTTTCTAGGAGGTTAGGTGTATTATTTTCAGAGGATTATACTTGAATATTATTATGTTTCTTTTAATATATTGCATCGGTTTCCTGGTTATTCTATGAGCGGTATACGGTAATATCCTAGGTTCGGTTAAAACTTCAACACAGAAGCAAGGGCTCCTTGCCTTATTGGGTGGTTACAGAACAAATGACGTCCAACAAGTGTTTAAGGCTGATTTTAACATTTTTATTCTAGAAATGAATGTACAAGTAATTCTACATACATGTAGCTGTGTCCAAACTTCTATATGCAATGAACCTGTTACTCAAATCATGTGTAGGTAAATTAAACTCAGATTTAGTCTGGAGAGCTGTCAAACTTGTAGTTTGACATTTGGTGTTGGAATTTAAAATACATTTACAACTTTAACAAAGTAGCACGGTGATCAGCCTATAATGCCTTACACACGTTTTATTGTTGACATAGCGGTTGTTTACGATTTTCTGCCGTACGAGTAAATGTTAGATCAAATAATAATTACAAGCCGGAATTCGAATACACGACTCCAGGTTGCAAATGACATGCCCTACCGCTTAGTTCATAAAGCAACCACAGAATATAATGTGACAATAGTTATAGTTTTTGTAAATGTAGGAAAATTGTGTCATGAAAACTTGAATTGTAACATGCTTTTCGTATTTCCGATGGCACATTCCATACGGACGTTGCAATTTTCCAATAAAAGTCGTTTACTAGGCGAAATATGAGTGACATAATTCCTATTTATATGTATTGGATTCAAATGAAACAAAAGATATGGTCTTTTGTTTTCTTTATATTAAATAAGAATTTAACTTAGCTTTACGTTAGCTTTACGTTTTATTGGAGCTATTAAAAAGTATTTTTCAAGCAAAAATGGCTTTCAGCGTTGGACTCTTGAGATTTGTGCCAAAGTGCAAATCGTCTCAGATTTACATAACCTCTCGATACAAAAGACAAAAGGGTTTCATGATAAAAAGCCTACATCCCAATTGTATGTTCATACTCTTGGATGCAGAGCGAGCTTCGAATGTAGGGAATAAATATATAAGCTGCAGTACAATTGTCATCGTGGAGGTGTATGTAAGAATATATATATTTTTTTTAAAATGGTAAGGATAATAGATAAGGGATGATGGTGATTTATGATAGATAGAACCTAACAATATTGTTCAAAACTGGTTCAGCGGAATTATTTTCAAAACTATCAAGTAGGCTGTGATTAAATTTTTACCCACCAACCGAAACGAACCAATATAACCAGTAATATGCTATTAAGTACAAACGAGTACCAATGTTCCTTGCCGGTAATTTATTAACAATCGCAGCGAAAACTTGGACAAATCTGCGTGGGCATTGACGGCTTTACCTCACTGAAAAATACACATACAAGAGTCATAAAAGACAAACAATGTTAGGGGTGTTATATTTTTAATAATTAATTTAAAATAATTGTTTGGCTGTTAACTAACACCCTTAAAATATATCTTCCGTGTATAGAAAGGCCGCACTTGCGAGCCTTCTGGCAATTTGAGTGTCCATGGGCGGCGGTATCGCTTCACATCAGGTGAGCCTCTTGCCCGTTTGCCTGCTATTACATAAAAAACAAATAGAAACAATATATTTTCATATAAATGTAAACAGTTATTTCAGCTTTAAACGAAAATACGCAAAACAAAGATGGAGCCAATTGTTTCGACAATATAATTTCAAAAGCAATTTTAAGGTTTCTTCACGAGATTTATTTTCCTATGAAAGTGAGGCTAATGAAATATTATTGTACTCTAGAGAAGGAAAGGCCTTTTTAAATTAAAGTCATACCGATAATAAGTAAATACTTTGTGACCTCGTAAAAATTGGCATTGCGCCAAATTCATTGAGACTTTTTCGTCAGATGTGTGAGCGTATCGAGATTTGCTGTCTTTTTCATGCAAATACCAAAGTATCTAAAGTCTACGTCTAAAATGGTGAATTTATAAGTTTTGCTATACTTATAAATTTACAATAATAACTGTGCATTAAATGATTGGAGCGTGACAAACTAAAATAAGGGAAAAATTTAATAAAAACGTTGAAGTAATTCGTACGTAAATTTCCCCCAGAAAATATGTAAAGTAGTGTAATACATCATGTGAGGAATTGGCGCCACTTATACATATCAAACGCGACAAACTTGGCCTATCGTATTAAGTGGTGAAATCTACTAACATAACGAAAATAGAGCTAATAACACTAAAAAAATACCGTCTACCGTCTACTCTTTGTTACGCGTACACGCTTACACTATTGAACCAAGTTCAATTAATTTTAGTATATTGATTAGATCCAGAAAATACATTTTTATCATATTCTGCCCATTCGAAATTTTAGGTTTACTTTCTAGATTGTTAATTATAACTATTGGCTTGTCAGGTACATCTGAGAATACTTAACTAACCATGACGCTTGGGGAATTGGGTTCGATTCCCGGTGCAAATTGTAATTAAATGTTTAATTTATTCTCTAATTTAATTGAATAACAGAGTTCAATACACATGCTACACATTAACAATGCAATGCTAATTGGCGCTGTTAAATTGTCTGAACAAGTATTTCGCGGTTTTAGTATAATACACGACACGTCACGATATATTTTTAGGCACGCTAGTCTTGAGCTCTGTCAGTTAAAATTCACAGAGAAATTATTTAACTAACTTGAGATTATATTTGTGTTTGTTAACGAAAATACTGGCCAACTCATATAGCGAAAAGATTAATATTTAAACTTTTAAAAAAATCACATACATACCACGGGATCTTCTTTTACCAAGCAAGGGGCTAGATAGGGATTCTAAAACTTTGTTATCAAGTTATCGAACATTAATTGAAGAATAAAATGTCTATCTCTATATCTCTTTAGGTCGATTGAGGTTTATTATGTGAAGATGGCGATAATATTATTATGCGTTAATAAGGTCACTCTCCAGGCTGGCTTTCGTCCAGAATATTTCATCATGGTTTGTCCAATTAATTCGTCGCGATATACTTTTGTTGTCCACTTATCATTTGCAGCTTTATTTTTAATTCTAGCAATATGGATGTAATCCTTTCAGTTGAGATTGCATAATCAAAAAATATGAATGTAGATCATGGCTGAATTAACATGTCAATCGATTAAAAATGACATTTGATTTAATATGACAATTGACTTCGCAAGAATGAATCTAGTGTAATTATCGGATTATGGATGGATTATGGACTATATAAAAAAAACTGATTATACGATAAATTGATAGTATTTATGCTTAAACAGTAATAATATTGAATGATACCATCATGAACGTTTATTTATCAGCTGAATAATTCAGCGTGAACCTAATAAATTATTAATAAAGTATAGAAATATATTCGTTCCTAATTTAACCCGTGATTACACAAACTGTAAAGTGCCTATGAAAAAAGTTTAAAAGAATCACTTAAATTTAAAGAGTAGAGTTGGCCTAGTGGTTTCAGCGTGCGACTCTCTTTGGACTTTCTTTCTATTTGCTTTCTATTAACATTAGCTCGAACGGTGAAGGAAAACATCGTGAGGAAACCGGCTTGCCTTAGACCCATAAAGTCGACGGCGTGCGTCAGGCACAGTAGGCTGATCTCCTACTTGCCTATTCGATTAACAAATGATCATAAAAGAGATACAGAAATCTGAGGCCCAGACCGAAAAAGGTTGTAGTGCCATTGATATTATATATATTAAATTTAAAACCACAATAAATTAAGATTAAAAAAGGTCAATTAATGAAAAATCTAAATTTTCCGTCTAATCTGATGAAATTAAAACTATTTTCATTCATGTAATAAAAAGTTTGAGCATTTTAAACTAAGATATTTTCCGACTATGGCTTCTAGTAGGTACTTATAATGTAATTATAGCAAGAGTAGGTTGACTGTAGCGTTCAATTAACTAATGGAATATTTTATAATAACTACACTATTAGCTTAAAAACAAGTTTAGAACCAACATAAAGTATTTTAAGTTTTCCCTTTTTATATGTAATTTCGTAAGTAATTTGAATGTAGCTGATACACGCATCTTTGTATATAAAGAGGATAAATGTTTTAAAACAGTAATTATGGAAACTAATGAAACAGAACAATTTGAACCTTGAAGATATTAACCTAAGTATCAATTACATCAACAAACCATAATTTTATGTTCTTGGAGACCTACCTAAAGAATAATGGAGCTATATTATATTGTTAAGAAGGTGATAAGTGTTGTTGAGCGCATCTCGATTCTTAAGATTCGATCTAACTTTAATGCTCTTCAAAACTATCTCATGTCCTTTATCTTTACTGTATTTTCAGATTTCTCTCTGAACTTTGGTTTACTGGCTATGTTGTATTATATATAAAATTAACTGAAACTTAATCATTAGTTTTTAATAATATTGTGTTAAGATGTCAATGTGAAGCGAATGTTGTAAAAAGTTAAGTTAAGTCAAAGAATATGAAGAATTTATTTTTCAAACAAAGAATGTTAATTTAAAATAACACTAGTTTAACCAACCTATATTAACCAATTTGCATCCAGATTAAGAAAAGTCATTCAGTTTAAAGTATTTATTAATACTCAGTAAGTGACACTGTTCTTTGTACCTTCTCTTTATAAGTATTGTAAGGGAGTGATAATGATAACTACTTGAACAAGCCTATCAGTAATAGTAGAGTATATCACAGCGTCCATTTATTCTAATAAGGTTTTAGTGATAATCACGACTGATCCAGTCCCACGATCCAGACAGCAAACAAAAAAACTTTGGAGTTTTTAAAATCAGATCTCGTTTATAACCGTCAAACATATTATAATGTACAAAATAAAATATATTATACCATATTTAAGAATCTATCTCAGAACTGTAGCCATGGCCCCATCTTGAAGGTCATTACGCCTTGATTCATGGAGTCGTAAAGCGGGCTTTAAAACGCATATATATCGAATTATATTAGGAAATTTGAAATGAATCTATATAATAGCACAGTTAAGCTTTGTATTTCTTATTTTTTCTTAACCATAAAAACACTGATTGTTTAGCTCTTTTAGGGTTGCCGTTCTGTTGTGACTAAAAAGTAAGTTTATTCATTGGACAATATCAAAGCCCCTCCTAAATTTCTATATTTTTATAGAACAGAGGCTAACTTGTTAAGTGATACCGCTGCTCCATGGGGACACTCTCAATGCCAGAGGGCTCGCAAGTGCGTTGACGGCCTTTTAACAATTGGTACGATCTTTTCTTGAAGGACCCTAAGTTAAATTGGTTCGGAAATACTTTAGTTGGCAGCTGGTTCCACATAGCGGTGGTGCGCGGCAAAAATTGCCTTGGCCGGAGCTGAGGCTGTTTTATGCCTTCCAGGCCCTCCATCACCTGACTACTACTGTCTACCTCTTTTCTCTCCATATCATGGCTGGTTATTGGTGATTATTCTTGTCCACGATATTAAGTGATCCGAAAGGGCAAATTGCAAATATTTCTTTTAGCGACTAAAATATTCTCCATACGCTTTAGCTAAGTTCGTTTAACTCAGTTATCTTTATAATTAGCTCTGCTGAACGATACCTATACATAGCGACAATTTATATTTTTCAGGTAAACCTCTGTGTTGTACAATAACTAGATAATCTATTAAACTTGTACAGTTATTGTTATAAAGTGAATAGTGTTTTGTTTGCTATGTAATAGCGGGGAAACCGGACTCTTCCTGTGTCTTTTTCTTAAAATAACTTAGTAAGGGTTCCGAAATCTAAAGAAAAAAATGATGTTGTATAAAGTAAAACATATTTTTAGAAAAAGTTATTCTGCTATGCAGTAAGTAAAGAAAATCATGTTAATGGATTCACACCTAGAAACTTAAACGAAATATTTTTAATTTCTAAGAAAAGCTGTGTAATTGTTTTCATTTCTGTTTTCTTTGTCAGTGGTTCGCTGACAGTAATATCGAGTTTACGAAAGAAAATCTTGAATTTTCTTTCTGTGAAGACACGATGGAATGTTATTTATTTTGAAGGTAGATAATTTATTTTCTTTTAAAAAACCCACTTAGTTCCTGTAATCTAGGGCATTTGCAGACACAATTCAGTATCAGTTCCATAATGTAAGTTCCTTAATTTAAGCTCAATACAATTATGTTTATGGGACCCACCCATTACTGGCCCACGTCATCAACCAGTTGTGGTACCATAAAATAGATTACTATGAATAATATTATTGATTCGTTAGCTTAAGCAAATACTACCCAGTCTCTTGCTGATCACGATTGCTGCAGACTACACAAAACGTCAAATTATATTAATAATGTTACAGTTTCAGATTAAATTCCATTAGTTGAAATTATTTTGAAACTAGTATTACGAATTCTTTTACTCACACAACTTGCTATAATTTGGCCTATAAACCTTTTTATTGACAAACCTTGTTAATGTTTAAAAACGGGTATACAAATAAATTTCAAGACTGTAATTTATCCGCTCCGCCCCGCAGTTAGTAAAACAAATATCAAACACGTATAGTTGAATATATATATGCTCACGTTATAATTAATTATATAAATACACTCGTATAGCGAATGTCATATTATTTTTTAATACATTGTAACTCCATTTTGCTTTAGTTACACTACCAATAAGTTATGTAAACCTACAAATCGTGCCTTGATTTTGAAACCGTTAGTAAACAAAATAACTAAACTTTACAGGAGGAATAATTTACCTGAGTAACTAATAAGAGATATTTTTGAGATTGTTTGTTAAATGGTCGGTTTTTAAGGTCATATAATTTAATGTTTTCTATTAATTTATAGTATTCTAGTTTTCTAGTATTTTATGCACAGGTCAATGTAAAATATTAATTTAAATCAATATATTAAATTCTACTCAAACTGTTATTCCCCTAGCATTAATTTAAATCAAAAACTGTAACAATCAGCATCCTGAACCAGTGAATAAGAATTATTAATATAGTTTAAGTTCAATAGTGATTATTTCAAAATGTTATTATAATATGAAATCGCGTAGTATTGTGGAATTGTTATTTTGAATCAAACTTACCTTAAGTTTTTCCATTCTGATAATTTTAGTCAAGATTAGTACAATGGTTTCAATTGTACCCTTAGGGACATCCAATTGGAATATTTCGGCGTAAACGGGATGAAAAATTATTGTTGTACTACATCTTTAAATTTAAAGCATTACATTTAAAGTTAAAAACTGCGACTTAACAAAAAAAACACATTTTATTAAATGTATATAAGTAAATAATTAACATGAATGTCAACATCTGCCGTAGCTAAACAAATAGTTACACTATTTATAAACTTTTAAGTCGATTCCGTAAGTCCTAGATGACAACTTGTGTAGTAACGGTTTCGCCAATAACTATGTTTTAAATGTCAGTTTCTTCTTCTTCTTCTTATCCGGTACAATCTTGATAGAGCGGTCGTGATCGCTATGTAGTAGTGGTATTAGAAGGGGCAGATGTGATGCGCTTCACGACGTTTCGCCATCGTTGCCTATTAGAGGTCATCCTGCTACACTCATTGAGTGAACCACCTATTTCAGTATAGAAACTTTTAAATTTAGCGAAATAATGGGCATTCATAAGTATATTTTGTAAAAAAAAAATGGTTATTCGTATTAGTAACGGATTCGAAATCCTTGTTTCAAC
Source organism: Pieris brassicae (assembly GCF_905147105.1). Classification (NCBI taxonomy): domain Eukaryota; kingdom Metazoa; phylum Arthropoda; class Insecta; order Lepidoptera; family Pieridae; genus Pieris; species Pieris brassicae. The sequence continues at coordinate 6,891,747 of NC_059670.1, forward strand.
ACTTTCACACACTTCAACACAACACAACTTTGTTGTGTGTGTGAAATGTGGATATTAAATGTAGAAACGGGTCTGAAATGTATATATCTGAGTGTGAAAATGACACTTTCGATGTATACAGATATTCGATTTCCTCTGAATAAATCTCTATATTATTTTTGCACAGTCTGATGAGTAAAATGATAAGACTGAGAAATTTCAACCTTTTATTATGTCATTTCTCTACTTATGTCATTATATGAATGTTTTTGTGAAGTACCTGCTTTTCGTATCAAATTAGTGTTGTTGCTTCAGTTCAGTTCACACAAATTATGTAAAAACTATAAATTATGACTGTTTAATTTTGTCACGGTACCTACATTAGCCTTCCTTTAAATTTATCGATTGACATACTTACTTTGACTTAATGTCCTATAACCCCTAGGTGGGGCAGAGGGCGTCCACAGTGAGTCTCCATCGCGTTCGGTCTTGAGCCTCGTGTTTCACCTCGCTCCAAGTCTTTCCGGCTCTCTTTGCCTCGTCCGCAACTGTTCGGCGCCAGGTTTGTTTGGGACGGCCACGCTTCCGCTTTCCTTGCGGATTCCAATCAAGCGCCTGCTTGGGAATATGATTGAGATCCCTTCGGAGTGTATGGCCTATCCAATTCCATTTGCGTCGCTTGATCTGCTGGCTGATCGGGGTTTCTCGACAGCGCTCCCAAAGTTGCTCGTTAGAGATCTTTTCAGGCCAGTAGATGTTCAGAATACGGCGAAGACAGCGGTTAACGAAGACTTGGAGTCGGTGCGAGATGTGTTTGGTGACCTTCCACGTTTCACACCCATAGAGCAGCACAGATTTGACGTTGGATCCGAATATTTTAACCTTGATTCGACGCGTCAACATCCGTGACTGCCATATAGGCCGAAGTTGTGCAAAGGTTGCTCTGGCCTTGGCAATGCGCGAAGTGATGTCCTCTTCTGTACCTCCAGTTTCAGACACGACGCTTCCGAGGTAAACAAATTGTTGAACGCTTTGTCGTTACTTAGCGTTTTTATATTCCAAAAAGCAATTCGTGTCCGTGATTTAATGCCAAAGGTCGTCGGTAAAAGATCGGTCCGGTTTCTCACTGTTTCGGTTTCTTGAATCGTTGGTTTTTCAGGCAAGCAGGAGATTAACCCACTGTGCCCTAGTCTGATAGTGGGGCTGCCACTTTAGAGCATCCAGACATGCTCGGTTTTATACGGGTTACCTCCCTAGTGAGTGGATTCTGTTTTAAGGCGCAGAATATTCGCCTTTTGCCCTGCATCCTCAGCTCATCTGCAGCTCTAGGTAGTGGGCACGCGTGAGCGTGGCTGCAGTAGGTCCCAGGGTGGACGACTAGGACGTGGATGACTCGGACTGGTCGGGGTTCTGCTTATACTAGTGTTCCACTACGTAACACAGCAGAAGGTTTTTTTTGGCTTTTTCTAGGCAATGTTGACCTCACTCCATCAGCGATTCCCACCAACACCAACCTCAACTTCCCACCCCAGGGTCGCAATAACTAAATAAAAAAATATGGACGTATAATAAAATACCACATCGGAGCATTAAAAAGTTAAGAATCAAAGATAAGTCGCTGTAAGCCAGTTCTGTTATCTGTGCATGGCAGTTCTATAGTCCATTCATAACAAATGGGGTTAGCGTTGAAGATCGTTAATTAAAATTTATTTCGCATTTTATTTAACTTATATGAAAAAGTACTGTTGTCGTAAGCATTATACAAATTAGATATGCTCATTTGTGATCGTGAGGAATGTTTAGGACCCAAAAGTCGTCGGCTGAAGGCGTCACAAGCCTGACTGCTACTTGCCTAAAAATAAAAAAATATCTGAGGATAAAGCGTTGATCAATTTATAGACATGACTACGTAAGTAACGTACGTAAGCCGGGGATGCTAGAGCCCCGGCTTACGTCATTTTGCCATGTACATTATTTATAGGAATCATTTTTTTAGTTCAATAAGAATAACTATCTACTATAATAAAAAAAGGGTTTGATCGTAAAGGGGAACTAAGGATAATATGTATTTTTGGATGTTGTATCATAAAAAAATAAAAACAAAAAATTTCGTCTAAAAAAATACAAATTAAATTTGGGATGGACACCCAGTGACACCCAGGACAAGTGATAAGCACTTAAGGGTTTGAATGATACATAGTAGCCCATTCTCAGATTTACTAAATATTATTAAAAAAATCATAAGAGTCGGTTGAGCCGTTTGGAGGAGTATAGGAACAACCATTGTGACACGAGAATATATAAAGAGATAATTATTTTATTAAAGGCTTTATTAAATCATAACTATATAAACTGATAAGAAACGGGTGAAACTATAAAACTATTAAAGTTATAAATATACATTATGTATCATAATTTAAGGCTTTAAACTAAGATTTAAGACTTTAAGGGCAATTAGTGTTAGTCAATATAACAGTATTAAAATTTACTGCCGCTAAGTATTGACCTGCTGTAACTATAAACAACAATTGTATATTGTTTATCATCATGTTTGCTATTGGTATCGAGAGAACGTTGTGGTTTAGAACAATCTCTTGACAAGCAAGGCTATTGCCGGGTCAAAAGGCCCATTTAGACGAAGAGAGTTTCTCGCACGTTTTGGCAATGTGAGCAATAATCGCCACAGCATTATCGTATCAAAATGTTTACATACAGGCAGGAACTAAATTCTCACCTACGATTGTCATACGAGATTTACCAGTGATTTATCGGTAGGCGATAATTTCTTGCATCTGTTTACACATCGACATTTTAGTAAGATTCTTACTTACGAGAATCTTGACTAGTATAAACACGATCTCGTATGACATTTTTTTATGTTCATACAAGTATCGTACAAATCGGTTTAAAACTTTTTTTGGTTGGTCTGGTTTTTAGTGCTAGGTATTTCATTCGAGTTTAGTGATTACTAGGCGCTGTCGATATTAAGTTCATTGAACTTTATAGAAGTTATGAGTGTTTGTGGAACACGGAAAATGAAAATAAACCCAACATCTTTTTTTCCGTTTCCGTTTAATTAATTATTGTCTTAGAAGAGCAGATATAATTAAAACACCCTTATGTACTGCACTCATGGTAGCAACTGGACCTAAACCTCGAATTACGATTATTGCTTTTGAAATTCTATTTGGTCGGACACAATAAATTTTCCATTGCGAGGCAATTGTGGCCAAAGTGGAAGAGCGAGAGGTGTCAATGTTTTGACGAAGAAACTTTTTTAATATTATTTCGATAATCGTACCTTCGAGACGAGAAACTCTCTCCATCTAAATGGGCCTTAAGTTTACATCTAACATGAATATAATTTAAGGTAAATTATAAATTCCAAATGAAACAAAATAATTATCTCTAGCTTTCGCAGCTTTGTCTGCGTGGGTTTTGTGTATTTTAGCAAGATTTTATGCGACCTATTCGAACAATAATCGTTATTTTTAGTCATAAAAACAAAAAAAGCAGTTGCGCTACAAAACTTCGTCTTGTCCTCAGTGTTCTGATACATGACGGTGATTTTTGAGAAGCGTATAGGAGTAAAATCTATTGGCACTCAACCTTGGTTCGAACGCACGATATCACAGTTAAGAGGCGCACGCCCAAGCCAACACTGCACACTAAACCATAAAAACCTTATAACTTTTTCAACCATATATCCGTCGAGTAGTTTTTGAGTTTATTGCATTCCAGCCAGATAGATGTTGCCGATAAATTCACTTCAAGGAATTATTTATTTTGTCCTTAGTGTTTCGTAGTTTTGAAATCACAACTAAAAAGAGTTGATGACATAAACGGATCAATGTGACATATGATACTAGTCAATAAATATGCTAATCTAAAATAGTTTGGCACTATTATTCGCTTCGAACAAAAATAAAACAGTTCATTCGTTTCGATAGTCGACCAAAACAGAAATGTTCGTTGAGTAAAGTGTTTTCCAACAATTTCCATATTAAATGAATATTAATTGAATCATTGTTTTTACTGTATAATTTAAAACGTTTCATTGCAGACAAATAAATGGATATGTTTTTTCAAGAAGCATCAGAGAGTTGCCCAAAAAACATCAAAAAAATTTCAATTATTTCAAATTTACGGTAAATGTTTGACTTAAGCTTCATTTTTAATTATGACATACATGTGCAAACAACCTTTTCATACACAGTTAACAGTTAGTCATAGCGTTAATCTACAAATTTTCTTAAACTGAACAAGAATAATGAATAAGCAAATTAAAACATACAACAATAATTATACATTAAACTTGACGTTGCCTACATGCATCCATTAATCTATAAAATGACAAATTCATGATAGGTGATACACTCTATGGAATGAGAATCACGCGAATTTATTATTATTATTATTTTACATAAAAGTCAAGGTTTCTCAAAGTCGCTTTAATATATACCACATTGTGTACCGTTTTGGGTACGGCTTAAGATAAATATGAACAAAAAAACTTAATCCAGAAAAAGACAAAAGATTTCTATATTTGAAATGAATAACGTCAAAAACTACTTACTATTCTAACTTCATTAGAATGCCTTTTTTTAGAATGTTCCTAAGTAATGAACTAATTCAAAACAAAAAAGAGTCCAGTCGTGAGTTAAGTTCGGTGGCGGCTGTTGGAAGGATGATCAAATGTAAATTTCTTGTTTGAAGCTGGGTGTCAACTGGCCTTAATCGATAAAAACTTGAGCATATAACTAATAAAATTAGTGGCAGTGGGATCGCGACGCTAGATTAACAAAAAACTAACTTGACTTATTGAAGGGTTCTAATAATCTAAGTGACACTTATGTTTCCTATAAAGAATATAAGTGTAGTCGATCTATTGAACATGATCGGAAACGAGAATCGTTATGTTACAATTTATGAGTGTGCGAAAAACTAAAGGACTCATTTTAGCTTCTAGGGTGCAATTCTAATTATTAACTAAAACTAACAGGCAAGCAGGCCTTAAGGGGTGGCGAACAGGGTAATCGCCCGGGGCCACACTCTCGCAGGGGATTCGCGTAACAACCCAAATTTAAAAAAGAAAACGATTTTTTTAACTTAATACTTTTGAATTCTTTGATTCTTAATTACATAAGGTAAATTAAAATAATGTTAGTTAACTAATTCATTCACTCAAAACATAATTGGAATTCATCGTGTAGTACAGATACCGGCAAACATCTTAAACAAATGTCCTTGCCTGCGCAGAAGCGATTAGTAGGTATCACTGGGCGGCGAGAGAGTGACGTGTTGATCGCGTGATTGGTAAATCAGTTGAGGTTTGTGTGCCGCGCTGTGTACGATGCGCAACCTTTCCCCCACTTCCTTGATTAATACTCAAGAAGTTTGCCGGTATCTGTACTTGAATTTCGCGCCTCGAGGCACTTGAAGATCGTTTTTTTTTACCGCATAGCACTCGGAAGTCGGGGCATAATGTTTTGCTCCTCTATCGGACGGGACAACCCCGTGTTTAGTTAGTTAGTTATGTAAGTATACTTCTTCCATTCGGTGTTGACAAGTTTCTAGTGATTGAATATTTTTGTTTGTGCAAATCCAAGTCTGACATTGGTAAGTCATGGCAGGTTATGTATTAAATATCTTCTTTTTGGCCTCAATTGGTATAATGTCGTAATTGGGTTTTCAATGTCCTCTTGTAGAACCCAGTATCTCTTACATATGTGTAACTCTAATAGCTAACAGATGGTAGTAGATCTTTTCCTACGTACTTGTTATTTTGGACAATTCACACAATATCTTTTTCAATTTCAATTTATAAATTGAAGCCTATGTCTAATTCTGATGTGAGCTATGTATATTATTGTAAAACCATTCAGTAGTGAAGTCCATTTTATGTCATAGAGTAACACATATACATCCATACTTACAAACATTCGCGTTAATAATATTAGTAGGATATATAACTTAACTAATGTTAGGTTATATGACTCGTGTAAAGCCGGAATAATCCGGAATGCTGACAGTAATAAATAAAAGTAAAGTTTAATTATAATAATTATTGTTGATGTTAATTTCCACAATGGCGTCGTGTTGGCTTATCGTTCGAGCATTGCGTGATATTATTGCTACGGAGTTCACGCAAAATACTGTACTTTATAGGTAATTTGAGGGGATTCTAAAACTAAGCATTTTAATTAGTTAAATAGAAAAAGGGAAAATAGGTTTTAAAATACATAGATTATATGCACTCAAAAAATAAGCAAATGTTTAAACTGGAGTATCGGAGCCTCAATTATTATTTAAACGAACTTAACAAAATAAAATTGAATTTGAGGACTCATAAAAACAAAATTCCTAATAATTCCGCCATTTATTTTACCATATTATTGTATTAGTATTATTGTACCATAATAATATAATTATTGGAGTTTCCATGAATCGGGTAAAATAAATTATATTCACAGGGAGGTCTTATAGTAATCCTTTTGTGTTAACTGGGCTAAGAGGATTAGTCCGAAAGTGTTGCCATTGGAGTTTACACTTTTGAAATATTTTTTTATTTCTTATTGAACCGACATAAATATTACCAATGATAATTAAATTAAATTGTTTTTAATAATTCAAAGAGCATTTATGATAAAAGGTTGTGGATATATTTTACGGTCTGCCAAAGGGCAGTGAATCTCAAACTTAAACAAAAAATTAAATCTATTAAACCCCGTGGTTATTGGTAATGAAACATCTGTTTGTTTAAGAATTTTTAACCCGGTTTGCGACAATGGTGTTTGGCGTATACGTTTCAATGATGAACTTTATAACCTTATCCTTGACGACGCCAACATAGTCTAATTCATAAAATGCAACAGGCGCGGGTTGGGACCTATGCATCTGTGGCTGACGACAGAACTCCAAGGTCCTTACTAAACCCACAACCTGGTGGCAAGAGAGAACCCGGTAGACCGAGCTTGCGTTGCTGAGTTGGTGTTGTTAAGGACTTCGTTAAGTGTTCGAAGTACGCAAGAAGCTCGAGATAGAATGCAATGACGAAATATACTTGTGAAGGCAAAGGCCCACAAAGGTCTGTGCAGCCGTTGATGATGATTATGATGATGATGTTTGTTTAAAAGAATACAAAAAATACCAAACCGATTTGAAACTAAGTATAAAGATTATTATATCTGACTATGTGGATCATCGGATTTTTTTAATTGTATAAATGTTCTTAATATAAAGGAAGTTGGTGTGGTGGAAACACAAACTGTACACAGTTTTTCTATCCACCAGGACATCGAACATATGTAAATAGGGTTAGGTAGGTACTCTAAATAATATTTAGTACAAGTGTTTTAATATATGAGTAATTAATTATAAACGTTACAAATGTATATTGTAATATAAAAAAATTAACGAATGCCTTGAATTTTATATACTATAATTGTATATAGGTTTTCAACTTTATCATATAACTTGACTGAACAGTATACCTCCCTCTTTTTATGTAAAACACGTTTGAAGCAGCGAATAAATATTTGAAGGAAATCCTGTAGTGACGGAAATAGAATTCGAGAGATTCATATTTGTTCTAAGCAAAATACACACACATAGTTGCTTACAGTGTTTGTTATACATTTAATTAAATGCAAGTACTTTCTATAAAAGTTTCGAATATTAATTTGTTCATACCATCATACCAGCGCAAACCATTATTGGCAATTTTCTGATCTCTCGAAGTTTATATCTAAAGTGTTGATTAAATAATACTATTTCTAAGTCAAATTATCTTTTATTTATAATATGAATAACGCATTATTTTAGACAATGATCTATAATTTAAGAAAAACAGAATTTACCAAACCTTTTAAAAACGTCGCATATTTTATTATTAGTGCTTAGAACTCTGATAAAACTGCCGGAATAAGAACTTTGACAAACACTCCAAAAATATTGAAGACTACGGGCATCGTGGGCGGAATGGGTATTTTTGCATTGCGGTAGATGTCGATTTTCAAATAGTGCTTTCCGAGTACGACATTGCGTGATAACAAGTCCCACAAAATTCTTGTCAACTTTGTAACGCATAAATATTCTACACACGAAACTATAAATTATAACTTTTGAGGTCCTTATTGCCACTATGGAGTAAGCGTGTATACAATACTAAAATATATTGTTGTACCTTTTTCGGGGTTGCTATTTTCGACCAAACATCTTGCAATTTTAATATAAGATTAGTATGTTTATCGATTAGAAAAAATTCCTTCAAATACATTTGTGGAGAGAATTGGTGATTAAATATTTTCTTAACTGTGAGCGTGCGTTATATATAGCGCACAGATCGTAAAATAACGATTATACATATAATAATAAGGAGGTTTGCAGTTTTTAAAATATACGGTAAATATTTTTGGATTTAAATATCGAAGTGGCAAGTGACGGTCTCGATATGGATACTCATTCACTTAACTCATTCAGCAAGTAATTTCTCTCATCAATAAAAAATCGACTATTTTTCGCAACAAAAGAACCTTCACAAGTCCTCAGCAGCCCTCTTTATGGACTCGATGAAAAAATTAATAAGTTGATATAGCTATTTTGATGTCGAATAACTAATGCATGTGAACGAATGAAGAACGAACGAAGTGTAAATGACACGTTTAACCTTATTTAAAAATAACACCAATACTGAATACAGACCCAAAATATTGATGTTTAGATATACTCGTTCGATTCATATATTTCAATAAATTGATGCAAATTTAACGTTGACCTCTTTTTTGTATAAGATTTAGTTTGAAAGACACGAAAACATTTGTGTCAATAATGTGTCTGGGTCATGCCCGCTGAGGTTAACATAGAAACTTAACTTAACTAACATAGAAGCTGGGTGTCTTGAACAAGGATTTCATTTTATGAGCTCGTTTAGTAACAACATCGCACACGCGCCTAGGCTAAGACTAACATAATTGAAATTTGCTGGCTAGCAATATTATTTATTTTTATTATGAAACAAACTTCAAATACAGACCTCACAATAGTAATGTGCCTTGTATACGAAGACCTTAGAGAGGTGGTGTTTATTTGACAGCTGTCGCGACGACTATCATTCACGAGTAGAATTCAAATTTGATTGCGTTAACAAGGTCTTAGCAGACTTTTTCCATAACTATTTATGCGAATTGTATTTCTTTGAAGCATGTTTGAATTGGTTTGGACTGATTGACATAATGACCATATAACTTCACTTATTTATTTTAAGCAGTTCTATGTATTGTATAATCAAAAAGATATAAAAAATAATTATACTCTAATGATATTACAATCAATCTATTAGATTTATTGTATGAGTCAATTTCACGCTCGCAAATACCCAGGCAATAGCGCAAAGAATATAAGCAACTAGCATTTGTGAAAAAGCAAAAGCGGAATAAATAATAGAAAGGACTTTACAGGACGGTCAAAAGGAAAAGTCATCGTCATGCTTATAAAAGTAAGAAAGCCTGAGTGAGCGGAACGTATAGCCTTGGCTCGTACATTTATTTAATTTATTATGTCACAAAATTTAGTTTTGATTTAGATTCAGATTTACCAATCGATATTCTATTAAGTTTAATTATAAAAACCTATCAGTTGTTAACTGTGTCAATATAAAACGTTAATGACGTTTAATATGTGAGAATTGGGTAAAAGTGATAATGAATACAAAGACACAATCAAATACATACATACATTTATTGGCCAACATTCGCAAATAGAAAATACATATACATATTTTCCAGTTACTACCGAGCTAGTCTAGTTAGTCAGATTAGACTAAGCCTTAATCTGATCTCTTTAGATCGTATAGTTTACTTGTGAACAGCCTAAAAACCTACTTAGCTGCACTATAGAAAATACAGGTTTTTAAGCTTTTCATACAAATACTAGATTGATAAAAATGTAGAATTGCACGCATAGAGATTTATTTGAACATTGATGTCTGTTGTACCCTTTGGTGAATGTTTAACAAAGATTTAAAAGAATATTGTAAAGGTTAAATTTCAATAATAATTACTTCAAGAGAATTTCACAAAAGAAGGTTCTTTTAAATTAAACGGAATTAAATAAACTTAAAGAACTTCTCTCGTAAAGAAAATTAATATAAAATATATCAACCTCAAGCGTCCTGCGTTTTATATTGTAGGCCCCGGAGCATTTGGCGCGAAATGAGGGATTAAAAGGTTTAATTGTCCTACGTTTCGCAGTTGAAATCACTACATATTATCAGTATTCATCTGTTTATCTATTGGGCTGTGATAAGCTTACATTTTCTTTACGGTACATAATCAAAGTCTGATAAACCTCTGCAATTTATTACGTCCAACCATGTACACAGGTGTTAGTATACCTTTTTAATTTTAAAATAATATCTCTCTGAATTTTTACTATAAATGAAACTTTAATAACACTTTAATAATCTTAGGTACCTACTTGCCATTCGAAATCTAAACAACAAAAATTTGAACAATGTTACCAGACCCGGCAAATGAGATCGATATAACCCCGAAGTACGGCCCAGACGTTTTTGCTCACAAACGAATTAAATACAGGATTTATACGTGAAATTGTGGATTTACTAGTAACTGTCATACCGCGTAGAAGTATGTATATTATATATCTTGGTGTTGATATTGATAAAAATCTCAATTGGAATAAACACATCAAAGATTTAAAGGCACACATTACGTATTTTTTTAAGCTTAGATTGCAATGAGAGGCATTAATGACGTAATTTCCTTTTTGTTGCCCATATCTTCTTACGTATGTTGCTTTAGTAATTAATACCAATACAAATGTATTGAAAAATATAATATTTTTGGTGGTTTGTTGGTTATACCTTGGCCTGTTCCTCCCGTGACTCAAATCTTTTTTAACCAGTTTTTCCATACTGTCAGAGGTCCGTCACCTTATTTATATTTGTAATTTTGGTTATTGTATTGTATTACTAAGTTATAGATTAAAAATGAACGTAATTATAATACACAGCCACGAAATAGATGATGAAATGGCTGTAATCGCCTTAAGCTGAATTTTGTAATACAACCATTATAGCTCTTTTAACGCTAATCATTTCGTTTCGAATAAGCATAATCCTTGATAGTTTAATCACAGGTCAACTTTACACTTACGGCGGACATGACCAGGACATCGTTTTTATCATGTAGGCATTGGTAGCATTCTAGACGTGAATAAATTCTCATTTTACATTTTCTATACTTAGCAACTTCACATTGACCAATTAACTGTATATTACGTTTAAGAAAATATACATTATTCAATGATCATTTAAATTTAATCACATGTTTTATTTTCAGTGTCGCCATATACAAGAACATCCAAGCACCATCTAACACCATGCATGTCTTATAGTCATCAACCTCAATGACGCTATGTCGAGTAAAAAGCATTCGCCACAACCAAGTAAGTAATTGCGTTAAACTTACATTAGTGGCATTTAATTTCATACATATTACCGTTTAAGATCAAATTGCCTGGATGTGTTACTTGCGAGGTGTCTGTTTCATAAAACTTAACTTAAAATGATATTTTTGTCCCCAAAGAATGTTGTTTGAAAACTCATCTACAAAAGAGCGACTTATTTCGGCGTCCATTTCATTGATCATTTTTATGGAAGCATATGATTTTTATAAGGTAAGACTACTATTTCGGTATTGGTCTCAAGAAAAGCGTCGCTTTTGTAAGTAATAAAAATAATGGTTTCACTTAACGGCATAGACTACGTTACCTTTATTTGGTAGGTTCGAGGCTCTTTTGCGGTCGAGTAGTTTTCTCCGATACAAAATTATATCTTAGCAATAAAAACATTTTTTTTGAAAATGTATTCATGTAAAACGTTTAACTTACAGACGCTTGAGAAAAGTAGGTTAATACACCTTGACATAATTAAATACATTCAATTTGCATTATAAGAAATAATTGCCCACAGACAGTTTCTAAATAGTAAATCTACGTATAATTTTACATGTTTTATTTTATATTTATATTTTAAACTTCTCGTGAAATTCGGTGCTAAATATAATTTCCTAATATAGTGGAATTTACAAAGGTCATTTTTCAAACGGAATTTCAAACATTATTTTTCAACTATACAATACTGTATATAGTTGTAACTTGACATCGAAATGTAATAAGACATGTTTATTTCTACGTCTGTTTCATTGATCTGGTGTTGGACCGGCAAGTGCCTGGTACTTTCCGATAGAAAACATTTAAATTTTTTAGCTGGTAAAAGATCCATGAACCGCTATGTTATATGCTTTATCCTAAAGAGGATTTATAATATCATATTATAGACGTTCCCTACAGTCAAGGTGCTACTTATGCAAGACAATTCAATATGATTTAACACTTGGTGTTTTTTTAAATCCTTCATAAACTTTGGCTCCGTTTTTAAACGACGAATGTATATCGGTTAGATATTACTAGTAATAGATAACATGCCGAACGATATATTCAGATAGACAAGTTTTACCGTTTATCAAAATTAAACTATGTTATTTTAAAGTTTTCGCAAGCACTTGAATCAACGGTATAGTTTCGCGTATTGAATTGTTTTTGGTTATTCGCGTGCAGCACATATTGTTCGAATGCCGAGAACAGTTCTTTTCCGAGGAACAATGCGATAAGTATATGACATTTGTTTCGTTAGTATTCTTCACAAATACGGGATTTTGATTGAATTTTATACGTACAACATATTGAAGTATATGCATTGCTAGTTCGTGGTAGTTTATTAGATGAGCAATAATATTGCCACAATTTATCACCAGTTTAATCTTTAAAGTATTAAAAAAATCAAATACCAATAATAAATCAAGCCAGTTAATATCTGCAACATCCATATCCGTTTAGCTACGATACTACGCGCAGCTACGCGATTAATGCAAATCGTAGCTTCCAGCTTATTACGTAGCAAAGAGAGCGGTCAACTGAAAACTGATCCTTCAGGTAGCGGACTGCAATTTAATTATAGCCTTAGCGTTTCTCGTACCTTGATTATGAGAGCAAGGATTTTCTGCTGTATGATTTTGAAACATTAGGAAATCATTGACAAAAAATGTGACATCTCGTTAAAGGTTTTTTATTTATTTATTAATTTGGGAAACAAACAGATACATCTCTATAAGTAGAAGTCAGAAAAGAAATATAAACATAAGAATTAAAGCATTGGATATATCCACAAAAAGTTTCACTGATAAAAAAAAAGGATATAAAGCAAAACAAAACGTGACATGACAGAGAACAAAATATTTAAGTAGACAGTACTAAGTTTATAGATCGGTAGAACGACAACAAAACACATACTAGTAGCCAAAATAAGAAGAAAGATACAAGGTTTACTACTCGAATAGTTGTTTTAACCTATTCTTAAATGAAGCAGTAGAGGAGTGCGAAAAAAGATCGATATTAGTAGTAGAATCAAAAGTAGAACACATCCTGTGAAGAGGCTCACGGAACCCTATGTTGGTTCTGGGAGTCGGAAGGTTAAAGGTTCTGTACGAGCGTAGAGATCTGGCAGGAATATTGAATCTTTTGAGTTCGAGAAGAGAAGAAGAGTTAGATAGAAATCACGACTGCTAGTTCAACTACAGGACAATATGTTTGGCCTACCGCCTTTCAGGAATATCATTACCAAGTTATGCATTGTAAGATCACGATGCCCTTAACTCACTCACGCCCTGGTTTTTATCAGTCTGGAAAAACTTATTATTTCAATTAAGAACTTGTAATATAGCGTATTAAATGGAGCTTTTCTAAACGATTAAGTATCGCAATACAGCGAGGAAATGCCAGAATTAAATGTCTACCATAGTGTGCTAGACCAGGGACCAAACTTTTAATTTATTTTCATTTTCTATTTATATATTATTATTATTACTATGTAGGTTAAAAAATGTAAATACTGTTTGTATGTTGTAGTATATAATTAATAAATGACAAATTTTAAAACTCTTATTTACAAAATATTTTAGTTATAGTTAAAATAACAAGCATTTAAATGCTTTTTATTATTCCAATTATCAATAGTCGACTGTAACTTACTACCCTATTCAACTCTCAGTCTTCCCAGACCTGTCAGTTAACTATTACATTAAATACGTCAATAATAATCCATAGTACCAAATGTATTGTAAATATAGGATCTGAAATAACTAATACCATTTAAACTAAGCTAACTTCCAACAATGCAATCGATATTTTCTCTACAGGCGGAAGTAAAAAGAGGGAAAGTTTTACTATCAACATCAAATCAGGACTTCGATACTAATTGGATTTTGCAAGATATGGATTCATGGTGACGTTTAATCATGAATAAATTTTATCGACTTTTCTTTATAGCGACAGTATCTTGTTAATAACACGAAGAATGTTTTTAAAATATAAATAGTGAAGTCCTTTACTTAAGATTAATTATTTATTCATAACTGGCTGTAAGCCTGCCTAGTCATAAACACAATATAAGAACACGTTTTTGTTATTATTCTTAAGTTCTTAAGATTTGCAACCTAACGAGCAATTTAACTTTATGACATTTTAAGAATACATTTGAACACTATTAACCAATTTTTGTGGCCAACCGGAATATGAATAATGAAGAATGAGTATCTAATATTATTGCCGATAATTCGACTAATGGGTACAGTGTTGGCATAGTGACTTCAGCGTGCGAATCTCATTACTGAGGTCGTAGTTTCGATCCCCGGCTGTGGTACAATTGACTTGCTTTATATGTGTATTTAAGATTCCCTCGAATGGTGAAGGAAAACAACGTGAGGAAACCGGCTTGCCTTAGTCCCAAAAAGTTGTCGGCGTGCGTTAGGCACTGAAGGCTCACTTACTTGCCTATAAAATTAACAAATTATCATGAAACAGATACAGAAATCTGAGGCCCAGAGTCTAATAAATAATATAAAGATTATTTATTTTTGTAATAATGTGTGTGTATCATAATTAATTTATAACACAAATAAACAAAAAACATATAGTTTGAATGTCAATTGAAACGCAGTCGTGTGCTGTATACATATATAGTCTAGTCTCACTACAAATCGCGTTAACCTTTATCTTCTTTGAAATAGTTGTGAGGACACGAACCAGGAGTTCTAGTTCTAGCTACATTAGTTTCAAACGGAAATTACTATTCGCAATTACACCAGTTTTCCCAAGAATTTTCGTAATTACTTTTCCCATTATGTTAGCTTTATACGGGTGTATAAATTATTTCAAAGCTTTCAGAATTCCTTTTGTAATAATTCGTTAACCAAACTAATCCGCTTATGTTTTTTATTCAAATGTTTGATGTGTAATGGACGTGCTAATTCCAAAACCGAGTTGAAATAAAACTTAATTTTCATACATTAACAAGGGTTATTCTTGCGTAGTAAACATTTTAATGTAATGTTTAAATTTCGCTACAATGCATCGGTTAGAATCGTCGAAGACCAATCCCTTTCAGAACCGGCTTGAGGAGAAGTTCGGGTTAATACCTGCAGTGCTGCGAAGCAGTATACGTATGTTAAACAACTGAGCGCTTTTTAAGGCAGTATTTTGAACCCGCTGCCCACTAAAGTATTTCCGAACCATTTCGAGTTAAGGTCCTTCAAGAAAATATCGTACCAATTCGTAAATGACATTGTGTCCATGTGCCCGCCGCTTATCACTTAACATCAGGTGACTTCGGCCAGTTTGCCTGTTATTCTATAAAAAAAGTAAATTTTCATGCTTTTATAAATTTTATGCTAATTTGTCTTTTATATAACTTATAATGTTTCGTAACGGGCAATATACACGGGGAGTATCCTTTATTTATATTAAAATGAACCAAAAGAAAGTTTTTAATTTAACCCATTATTGTCGTATAACTATTTTTTTGTTTTGAACATGTAATGGTGTATTTAAATAAAAAAGCAATTAGGGAAATATAATCAGCAATACATGAATAAATATTTGCGTGTTTTAAGTATTGCTTTAGTTTGTGTTATGGATACTATACAAAATGGAAAAGATAATAGTGCATATAGATTTATAATACACTAGTACTAGGCCCCTTGATGAATACGTTTTCACCGAGGGACTTACCATGACCTTTGTTATTAATACTTGTCAAGCTCCACACTGGTCCTATTTGTATCATGAAGTGAATTTCGCTGACATATAATTTACCATCTTCTTATTGCAAACGTCATCCGATTTGACTGATCTGATGTCGGCTTTTAAAAGATCATAAGATTATCCGAAGTTTTCATAATGTTATGTTACCACTAACCAGCTTACGACACATTGTGACACGTCAGGCATTTTATTTGTTTAAGTAACGAAAAGAACGGATATAATATTAGGAAGAACTCAGCAGTTATTGCTAATATTATATTCGTTCATATATTTTTACCTCATAGCATTGAAGTGTTAACTTACAATAAACGGACAATTTCAGATATTACAGACTTAAGTTTATTTAAGTTTTCGGGTATGACGTTATAAAAGAAAAGCTTTGAATTTTCTTTCAAATCGTCGAAAGGATAAATATGGGTTATAATGCGATGGTGTGTTAAATAAACGTATTTTTAATACAAATATACTTTTATTTATATAAACAAAATGGAACTTTTTATATATACCTTTATGAGATTAATTATTAATAAATTACATAAACTTAAAACAATTTTATATATCGCTTGATATCGTTTAATTTTTAGAATATCCCGAAATAAAAGCATTGAAACCACGTTGTGTGAGAAGCGAGAAGTATAAAATAACTTTAAATATAAAAAGCAAACTTATTATTATAACAAATTAATGTTTGCAATATCAAAAATAAAAAAATAAATAAAAGGAAAATGTATCTCATATAAGAAAACTAGGAATTAAATCTTCATAAAACATTGTCCTGAGGTAAACTTAGTGGGTGAGCTTATATATATTCATGCATAATATTATTAAGAATGTTTATTACATTATGTAACATATAACTAGAGCTAGTCCTAAATTGCAACAGGTCAAGTGGTTGGGCAATGTGTACCAAATGGCGAACGACAGAACCCAAAAAGGTTTATCTTCTAACTGAAGTCACAACCTGGCGGCAAGAGAAAACCACAATATATGTTTGTACACAAAAGAAAACAGTGTAGACCGAGGCTGCGTTGGTGGGATGGAGTAGCAAGGACCTTAAAACAATATTCGAATTCAAAGTTGGACGCAAGAATCACGATATAGATTGCGATAACGAAAGATACTTTTGGATACTAATGACCATAAGAGGGTGTACCATTGATGATGATGACAACAATACCAGTGGCGTTACAAATTTTTAAATCAATATTTCTAGTAGGCAAGTAGGTGGTGAACCTTCTGTGCTTGACATACACTGTCGACCCTAGGCGTGCTGGTTTTCTCCACCGTACGAGCGAGTGTTAAATGCGCACAAAGATAGAAAGTTTATCGGTACACAGCCGGGGATCGATCCTACGATCCAAGATAGGAAGCCGCACGTTAACACTACGAGGTCAACTGCTCATGACAACTAGTGCTAAGATTTTTTGCTAAACTAAACGGGATATAGCTCAAAGACAACGGTTATAATAGATAATAAAAAAAACATAAAACAACAATATATATTAGTATGTGTATGAATATCAATTGCGAATTTAATTTTGGGGACAGCCCCGATAACGTAAATCGAAGATTTAACTGAATATCTGTAATACATTTTACACGAGCCAAGGATAACTGCTCTTAATTTATATTGCGGCCCTTTTAAGGAGAGAACTTTTGCGGTTGGCCATTATAACAGCTGCTCGTGTAAGGTGTATGAGGAGCTTCTACACTTATAGCCCATTTATATAATTTAAATCAGTCTAATTGCTCCGTTTTAACTAAAGTACTCATTTGTTTATTTTCTTCATAGTATTTAGACTAACATGCGCACTTGTGTTTACACAATTTAACAAAAAGAGCCGGAAGAGTAATTTACTTAAAAGAGTTCAATTAGACTGATGTAGTTTTTATGAACAAGCGGGAAATATGATAAAAACACCCGTAATGCAACATTTTAGGATAACTATGCTTTTCATCTGTAAAGCCAACGGAAAATTACTGTACTGTAGGTATTTATTTATTTTATTTATTAATACTTCGTTACACTACAGAAAAAATAAAAAATTAACATAATTAAATCAAAAGGAGGGCAAATGGCGGCCTTATTGCTTTTGAGCGGTCTCTTCCAGGCAACAAAACAACAATAGCAAGTAGTGCAAAAATACATGTTATACACATTTATTCAGATAAACTAAACAGGAACAAAAAAAAACAAACTAAACTGAAAAGATGATACATTAAAAATGAAAGTAAAAAGACATATAAATCACGATAAATTATTATAGTAATTGATAATGCTATAATGTGGTGGCAATTATTTTATGTTTGATAATCTTTTTTGTATTTGTGTATTACTGAAACGGGCATTTGCAATTAATAGTTAATATTATTAGCAGCATTAAATAATAAATCAAGCACAGAAACCGTAATTTAGCAGATGTACGATAAATTAAATTGTCCGGAGAGATTTTATCGTGAAATATTGAGTGGATAAAATGGGTGTTTCGACGTGGGTGTTCATCAGTAGTTGTCTTAATCAGTTGTCTTGCTTTAACTTCTAAAATATACAAATCTAATGTTTCCTAATATACAAGACACGATATAGATTTAAGAGTTTTAAGCAATTACACACAGTGTAGTGATTTTAGCATATTTAAACAGTTTGTTTAAAGATAAAGCAATAAACAGGAAATGTAGGAAAATTAAACTCAGGAATCGTAACCTCGAAGTAATTTCCCTTAATAACCTTTAATGGGTCTTGAAATTGTATCTTTACCCGACGTATTTTACGTTGCAAATACTAAAAAAGAATTAAAACTAAATTATACCTCGCATACCATCCATTCTACCGAGTAAATTTGTTTACTATGCATTAACAACAATGTAAAGTTTAACTCAACATTTCGATTTAAATTATTGCTTATGAATAATCATATAATTATATAAAACAGTTTACAACAAAGATTATCTAAATAATAGTTTTCATTATATTTCACCAAACTTGTTTCTATCTTAAAATCTCTAAAATCTTGCACATTTTGCTCATTCGGGGATTTCCATTTCGGGGATTTTTTTTGGGTTATATTCTCACGGAGTAGAGTTATTACAGGCAGTCATTTGCGCCGTTATATGGTATATGCATTTTATACAGTTACAACGCACTTTACACATTTCTAACTGTACAATGAGCTTAATAACAAGGATAATTACATAAAATAAAGAGAATTAAGAATAATTCATTATTTTTGCTTATGGTATTGTTCTGTGAAACTAAAACCTGATATATGGTTTTATTAAAAGTACCTCCTTATTTGCTTACCTTGTCATTATTTTTATAATTCTATAAAGGCTCTGTAAACATTGCATTAAAGAAAATATTTCATATAATCTGTATAAGCTTTGTAATCTATATCTGCGAAAGTTATTAAGTATGTAAAAATATTTATAGCCATTTTTTACAGCTTCTGCGGGAGACGCCAACACTTAATACATTTCGTATATTATTTATACATAAGATCTATAAAAACATTCATTGAAACATTCCTAATCATAATAAAAAGTTCCAGTCAGAAGCAAAATAATTTACGACCAAGGAGTGATAAGAATCTTACGAGAAATATCACGCTCTGTTTCTGAGTTGTAAAATGAGCGAATTACTTGTTCCCTTGAGATATAACGCCAGATCGTTTGGGGCCTAGTATTAGGCTGAATTTACAGACGACTTTTATGAAAGGGTGGTGTTCCTACATTTTTACGTCTGATTTATTCTTCCTTTTAAAGATTTAATTAAGTGATTTTTCGAAGTCAAAATAACTTTATTCATTTAGAAGTACACTTATAAACGTCAGTTCAAAAGAAGTGAAATTAATTAAAAATTTATATTTACTACCAGTTTGCAAGTCAAGGTCGTAGAGCGGGCAAGAAGAACTGGCAATAAACTTACCGCGACTCTTTTTAATTGCTAAGTTTTGAGTGATACAAACCACTAGACTTTCGTCATAAAATGAAAATCGGATACTGTATAAATAAGGTTTGGGATAGTGGGGCACATCTTCACAATTAATAAAGGGGTCTGTTACAAAAACTACAATATTTATTAATGCACATGAGGTACCATAAATTATAGATGCTATAGCTTATAAAACAAACTAATCGAGTAGAAGATTTTAGAATTTTTGGTAATAATATAAGTGTATTAAAAATCCTACCGTGACAGAATATTACAAACATAAACAAACGTTAAAACATTACCAAAATCAAGCAACCAGCTGAACTAACCGCGGTTTCGCACATCGTTGCCCACGGTTAATGGTACAAATACCTAGTTAAATTTATTGGTTAAATATGTGGATAAGTATTTCGTATTTTAAACAAATCAAGGCGAATTGAACACAAAACACTTGTACTACAACCCTTTAGGGTCGAAGACGAAAATAACGTGTTCCGTTTGATTGTAATTTTAATCTCAATACTCGACACGAAAAATAATGCGTCATATTATTATGTCTGATTGACCAAGCGCATCTCTATGGTTTATTATCACATCTTAAGTCATCTATACTGTAAAGTATAACCATGTACAGTCACCTGAATGCGTAACCGTCTTAGAGCGGCACGGCTTCCCACTTACATGTCTTCATTCTCTGTTATAAAATAAAACATGGAATGTTTTTAAATTTGGAATGGAAATTGCACTATCCGGTACTTTTCCAGTGGGGATCCGAGCTTGTTTCACAGAACACATTAATAGTACAATATCTTTTTCGTATTAACTTATTAGTATCACATAATTCGAGGTGGTTTAAAGCACCGAGCTTATAGTATACTAAAAATTACAAACATGGTTTGTTATTTATATTTTTTATTATGTACTGTTATTGTTAGTATAATTACGGTATTAGTATATGGGCGTGTTATCACCTACCTATAATGAATTTATATGTTTCACCTTACATTTAACAAATTAAAAAAGAACAAAAATATGCTATACGTGTTTGCATGACTGTTACAATTTACCAGTACAAAATAATGAAAGTCACAAATAAGGGACAACACACACTAAGCCATTCAGATAAGAATTCGATTATCATTTAAAAAATAAACAATTTGTTAAGCTTAGTATTTCAATTCATATCTATGAAAAAGAAATATAATTGTGTTGCTACCTAAAGGTCATGGTCTCATTTCTGTATCTCTTTCATGATCATTTTCATATTAATATTTTCTGATTATATAGAGATTTTTAAATTTAGAATTTAGTTTATTTCCATTTACAAAAAAATCCCGTAACCGGAAGTAGTGGATACGATACGATAGATAACAAGCAATTAAAGTTTTAATAATAAATTAAATCAAAAATGAAAGAGACAAGTAGAATTCTATATTTACAAATACAACAAATACAATCGCAATAATTTGTAATTACTTATTAATAATATATTTATATCATGGCATAAATAAAAAACATTTTCTGCTACTCTCATATATTCTTAATTATTATTAATTAAGAATAAATGAGAGTAATTATTATGTATTCATAGGCCTAGGTAAATTGTGTGGTGACCCCTAAGTCTATTGACACGCCGTCCTAATTGGCACGTATGCCGCTATACCGGGGTGTATTGTATGAGCAAGTTCAAATACTATGAACAGAGCGAATACAATCACTGGGTCGACTTAATTGCTTATTGGTTTGTAAGGCATCATTACAGGTTCGTACAGATACACAAATATAAAACCTAGACCTAAAATCTCTTTCGCGTTTTAGTGTCACAAGCGTGATCTCATTTCTGTGTCTGGGACATGTCATCGATATTTGTATTTGAGATATGCCAGTTTCCTCACGATGTTTACCTTCACCGTAGAAGCAAGCTGATTACCCACAGAAAGAAAATTCCACATGGGGCACAGCCGTGCATTTGAACGCAGAACCTCGGGGATGAGGGTTGAACGTTTAAGCCACTAGGCCAACACTGTTCTCCATAACTACCAACCATATATAGAACGTATATTTTATTTTCAGAACGCTCTGAAGGGCTCAGCGGACGCTTGTCTAAGTCAGCTTCAGAGCTGTCATGTTCCGCTCCAGTTCATGCTTCTCCGCCACGCGCCCGCTCTGCTCATCATCATACACCACTCTCTGTTGTACATAGGACTCATCATTTCTTTAGTAATTTGAAGGTAAGCACATCACAATATAGTAAGATAAAAGGTCTCTTATTAAAAAACATATTTTAAGCTACATATATAGCTTTTACACATTAAGAAAACACTTTTTAAACGGATTGAAGCTATGTATTATTATTATAAACTTATAATTATTTTTGCTTAATAGATTTTCCAAGCAAAGCAACAGCTCAAAACATAAATACAAATGATTCATACATAAACTACGCAGTTTTAAGTAAAGAACTTTATTATAAAGTTGATTTGACTCAAAATTAAGACCCAACCAAACTTCTAACAATGACATCAAAGAGGATTGAGGTATAATACGTAGTAATTAATTCCAACCCACGCTCTTTTGGAAATTAGAGTACCCACTTTTATTAAACTATTAATACATTTGTATTAATAGTTTTGCTATTATATATTATTTTCGATCTATGACAAATTATAAAAACGCTAAATTGTTTTAATTGTAATGAAGTTTTTTAAAGGGTATTTCAATACTCTGTAACCGTAAAATAAATAAATAAATAAAACCTAAAGGTTTTTTCCATTGCAGAATAACTTTTACCTAGGTAACACTGAAAATGTTTAGAAAACGAAAAACGGCTTCATGTAGAAAGTTGGCAATACTTTCAGTGTTTTTCCAACAAATCTCCGTTCCTCTCTACCCATCGTCGCATTCGATGGAACCACTGAGGAAAGCAGTGGACCCATTCTTTCTTAAGGATCTCTTCTATGGCATTTTCGTACGCTTTCACCACATCTTCAGGGCTCGTAAAGCGAATACTTCGAATTATATCTTTAGTTCTTGGGAGTAAATGAAAGTCGCAGGGCGCCAGGTGGATGACCCATGATCTCGACACCTGCCATAGTCAAATATTCAACAGTCCGTTTTGCGGAGTACGCTGAAGCATTGTTGTGGTGAAGAAGGATCCTGCTTCGAGGGCGCTGCTGTCGAATTTTTACAAGACAACAGGCAAACAACGATTGAAATACCAGTCTGCAGTAAATCAGTCGCGAAATGACCTTTCCAACCAAAGAATGAGGCAATCAGCTTTTTTCCTTGATTTCTTCCTTTTTTTACCTCAGTTGGCCGATCCTCGAAAGGAAGCTGAGCTGATTGTCTTGTGGTTTCGGTTTCGTAGCAAAGCTTCCTTATGCCTAAATCTTCGTATAATATTTTTTGAACTTGACTCATACCAATGCCTAGGCGTGCCCATATCTGCTGATAGGTCACTCTCTTATCTTCCTCTATTATGCGTCGCACAGCACTGATGTTTTCTTAAGTAGTCGCTGTTATCATCATTAAGATTGCTACGTCCACGCTTAAACTCGTTAAACCAATTGTAAATAGTGGCACGAGATGGCGCTTCATTAAGAAATGCTAATCACAGCCTATTAAAGTTTTGTTGTTGAGTAAGCCCACAACGAAAGTCATAATAAATCATTGACCGAATTTTTTTTCGCATTAGCTTCATTTTCTCGTGTAACGAGAGTTTCCGATTAGCCGCCAATTCACAAAAACAGGTGACAAATGAATGCAATATACTATAAGGTTACCAAATAGTTCTAAAATTGAAATTCGAAAAAGTTTTCATTAGCAATGTTTCTAACTAGCCAGTTCTAAACATTTTCAGTGTTACCCACGTATATGTTAAATGATAAGTATAAAGATTTGACGTGTATTTTTGCAAGTTGCTGCAGTTCTATTTGCGTTATTTCGATGCTGTGCGATTATTGTTTTTCGATCACGTCTCACCAACTTTGTCAATATGTGCTAAGCAATCTTACTATCCGAACAAAATATTATTTAAATTCCTTATGTATTTCTGAACCGTGTAATCTAATGTGAACACTTTATAATAGGTTGGAGAAAAAGTTTCTTCGCATTATTTAAGAAAATTCTGTAAATATATTTAACTAAATATGATGATAGATATGATCCCATTGCTATAGAAATTTTGGGGCTTCTGATCAATTGTTTTTGGCAGTCCTCTCGTGATGTTAACCTGACACTGCCTAAAAAAATCTGAAGAGACCGAAATAGGTGGAAGTCTGAAGGTGCAAGGCGGGACTATACGGCTGATGCATTAACACCTGTCAGCCAAACTCTCTTAATTTTTACTGAGTGGCTAAAGATGTGTGAGGTCTAGTCATTATCATGATGAAAAACCACACTCCTTCTTATTTATTGATTCCGGCAGTGTTCGCAGAAGAGTTCAGAATCGATGGTCCTGCCTGATGGTAACAGCTCATAATGAATAATGCCCTTCCAATCCCACCACACACACAGCATCACCTTGTTAACCCTGTGGCGAAATCTGTAAAGCCTGACCGGCCTTTGACCACGACCTTTTTCGCTCGTTCTTGTCTTACGTGATCCACTTTTCATCAACGCTTTTTCAAAAAAGGGTCGGTTTTATTACGACGTAATAAAGAATCACTAATGAGTACGGTTCATTAGGGTTTCTTTCGGTGAGTTCGTGAGGTACCCAAATATCGACCTTTTTTGTGTACCCAGTTTTTTTCAAATGCGCCAAAACTGTTTTGTGGTAAATTCCCAGTTCTTCTGCTACGTCGTAACTACAGATATGCCGATCTTGCTCATGTTTTTCAAAAATGCCATCCATTTTATCCGTAATTGGGTGACCAGAGCGACGTGCATTTTTGACGTCAAAATTTCCAGATAGAGAACGCTTAAACCAAATTTATGCTACTCTCACAGACACTGCACTAAATCCATAAAAATAGCGAAAAAAATTCCCCGCTTGCGTTGCATTATTACCTGTTTTGTAGTAAAATATTAAAATGTATCGAATTTATTCATTGGCCTCACTATCTCGACAGCTTCAGAAACAGATTTTGGAATTATCTTCTTTAAAATTTAAAATTTTTATGATACCAAAACCAGCCAGATACAAATAGTAAAGCCAAAGAGATTTTATTACAAGTTCATACATACTATAATAATGTGAAATGACTTTTCCCCCAATCTATATTTCTCAATGGTAATTTAACAGTGGTTAACGACCTCTCTGTTCTATATTTGAATTTCTTTGAGTTCCAATTTTCAATTCAAAGGTTTGAAATGAAATGATTAGTAACTTGAAAAGCAAAGGGTAAAAATTTTATTTCATTTTCATTACAGGCGAATTTCATTAATCAAAACTTCTTCGCTACTATTTCAAAACTGTACCGTACTAATTACGTCTATGATATTATTATTTTGATATAAAACGAATGGTATGGTTCAAATAATACCAAAACCATACTAACGCACGTTTTATAATAAGGCCGTTTATATCTTCCTATAGTCTAAGATAAAGATACAGATGAATATAGAATATTTTAATTAAACCACTACTTAGGTCAATTCCTCAGTAATTATTAAATGTTAACCATCGGAACTACGAGTATAATGCTTCACATCACGATGGATTTCATTAACAAAGGTTTTGCGCTTAACAGATTTTAATCAATTTAGTACTTTAAGTCTTGTTTTTGTACTCAAATTTTACGAAGTTAATTTTGGAAAATACACAAAATTTTCTCGTTTTCGCTGTTTTCTATGAAACTACGAGTACAACAAGTAACAACGTAATACGTTTGGAATTTTTTAATTAAAGATAAAAATGCATGCATTTAATTATATGTAAAACTTAATATATTGTTAGTATATATAAAACGTACACATCATGAAAGAAACATTATACATATGTTAAGTAATTAACGGGCAGTGAATGCCATGAGTAGAAGATAAATTTTATTTTTGTAACTTTTTAAATTATTGACTCAAACGTGTCTGTAAAAAAATTCTTGGCACGACGTCACCTCGACGAATAATTTAAAAGGGCTGTGAAGTTTTTTTATTCAATAGAGTTAATGAGAACATCCGCTAATGAAATGATGGTGTGTGTAAGTTTAGTACAGTGTTCTAATGACTGATGAAGTTGACCAATTTATATCCATAAAATTGATTGGCTAATTGATTTCTGTATCAGTTTCTTTAATTATTTTTTGTATAGACTATCAGTTGACTAGCGTACAACGCCATCGATTTAAATTTGCAGATGTGCTAGTTTCCTCATAAAGATTGTTTTACATATCAAGCATTCATTAATTGCACGAACAATTTTACTTCGAAGGGTAATATTATTGTGAGTGCTGTTTTATAGTATATTTCATTAACAGTATGTGATAAAAAAATATGTATTTATATTTGTTTTGTTTGTTTGTATGGGTAAAACCCGTGAGTGGTTCATATAAATATAAACGCCAAAGTATTCCACAATTTTCTATCTTTTCTTTTAATTTAATCAATATTCTAATGTTACAGTATCAAATGTCTAATTTTAGAATCGTTGGCAACGCAGTAAAAGCCGTGAAAGATGTCCAGCTGGTACAGTACTATCCGTAGCACCAGGTGCTGACAGCAGTGGCACGGACTATGAACACAGTTCCGAACCTACTCCCGCTAACTCACCATTGCATAGGATAAGGAAAGGTAAGCAAAAACTTTTGCAATTGCCAACATTCACAGCCGAAACTATAAATTTAACAATTCAAATAAGGCTTAGACAATTCTATGATGAAACATAGCCAAGCTTACTGAATATCTGGGTATTATATACATATATATAAGTACTATTTACAAAGCCAGACAAGCCTTCTGTAACCGTTCATCTGAAACCATAATTGTTATATCAGTTACGTGTGTGTTTACTACAAAACCAATGAGAATGAGAGAGACAAAAGAATAAAATAATAACACAAAATATATACGCTCGGCCCTAACTCGTAATAAATTTTCATTCTAAAAGCAATTCCAAATGTCTATTTCAGTGAGACAGGATAATAAAAGTTATTAAGAAACTTTTTCCGTCAGGTTTGTCGCTTAGCAAAAGTTTGGTAATATCTCGATACGACAAAAGTCTTAAAAATCTTAACAAATCTGATATTATAATGAATATGAATGAATATTATAATTATATTATATTTTTGTTTTTTATGTGCTATTATGTAGAATTAATGTTAAAGACTAATTAATTACTAGAACCGGAACAAACCACAAGTTTAATAACTTCGCCAATAGATGGCGTGAAAATATAATGTTATTATTATAAATATCAGAATTAAATATAAGCCCATTACAATTCAAATAATAAAATAAATAGTAACTAATAGTTATTTCTATTTTACGTTACACAGAATAGGAAAGTTGTCAAATTCTTGCGTATTGCTGCATAGCGCCATCTGTAATGGTACTTTGGTATCTGAACAAAGTCATTGCGTACAACTTTACCGTTCGCTTGCAAAGTAATGTAAGGTTTTGGACCTAATATTTTCACATTTCTGCAAAAGAGGGTAGATTACAATTCATTCACGTGATTATAAGGGCAATTAATACAAATTGTCTTTGATTATCCAATTATGTCCAAATAAAATTAAATCAAAATATTTTTTAATTATTCAATTACTCAAATAGGTAACATAATGTACGTTATTAAAGCGTTGTATGGTCGAAAACAAATGGCAATAAAGTCTTTATTCTCTCTTTTACTCTTTGAAATCGGTAGATATTTTTTTTACAAAAACATGTGTAATAGGCTTCTTTGTTCGTGCTCCTCAAAACATCTTAAAGCACACATATGAATTAAATTTAAATAAATAAGAAAAAAACATAACACCTTTATCAGTATGTCTACTACTGATACTAGTGGTGAGTGGTGACCCGGCGCGAATAAGACGCATCGGCCCCCTCAACACATTGTAGGGGAACAATTCGAAGCATTGTACATTAGAATAGTAGATAGTCATATAAATGTTGAGGATTCCCGTGTCTGAAAAAACCAAGAGTGCCGCCCTCACCTACATCAAACAATAGATATTGCTGAACTGGAGCAAATCATATCCAAGTAAGATCATTTAGCTAAGCTTAGCCTGCAGCTTTGTCGGGAGATTTCCATTCATGACAACACTACCTCATTAGGGACTTTGTTAATTATTGCCCTGGAAGAAATACTCATTTTATGAAGACTTGAGGATGATACACAACTTTTTCCTTTATTACCTACTAATATTATAGTTATGTAAGCTACTAGCTTTTGAAATACAATAGTTTTCCACATAAAATATTCTCGTAAACGTAGGATTGCAGCGTGGACTCAGTTTCTGGATTTAAACGCTCATTTAATCCGTTGTGTGTTAATCACGTAAAGGTATTAAATTGATTTAAAATATATAATTCTTTAAATGTATGAAGCTAAGATAGATAAGGTTGCGTATTTTTTGTTGCTTAAAGTATATAAGCATATAATTTTTTATAAGCTTGTTTTAGCAGTCTCATATTATAAAAAAAAGGTGAATACTCGCCGAAGCAAAAGCAAATCACGTACAGAACATCTACATTATTGTATTGAAATTGTATACTAAATTTTAGTTACGAAGGTTGATCTAAAAATGACGACTTTTCGTATCATTCTAATGACATGCGACCTTAGCAAATTTGGACCCGTGCAATAGGGCTGTACATACCAAATAATTTTTATTATGACCTTTATAGTGTTTTAATTATTACGAAATATCAAATTCCTAATGTATCAAATAATATAGTGTGATATAATAATGTAATTATACTTAGTAATACTATGAAATAGTCTAGTAGAAACTAGAACTAAACTTTTGCAAAAACACTTTAAAAATTTAAAAAAAATTTAATTGTCTGATGTAGTACTTACGAGTATACTCGTGTAAATTAATTGTCGTCCAGTGAGCCAAAAGCCGCCACAAGTTAACTTCTTCTCTTCTTCAGGAAGATTTCATTTTTATGGATTTAAACTCTCGTCCGCACCCTTCTGGCGACGTGGAAGCATACATGCAAGAAGTTGGGATCCGACGTTTAAATTGGTTAGCTCGAAGTCCTGACCTCCATCCAATTGAGCATGTCTGGGATGTTCTAAAGAGACGAGTAAGATCAGTTCAATCTGCTCCTACCTGCAACATTAGAGAGATAAAAAGAGTATTTGCAGAAGAATGTGAACGTATTACTCAAAACCTTAATTAACATTAACCTTTGAAAAAATTGCCAGAATTCAATTCACACGTATTAATTTAAACGTTAATTAATTAAATTTCATTTAATTAACTGAAATTGACCTTTTAATATATATTTTTGCAAAAGAGTTTAGTTAAGAAATTTATAAAGTCTAATAAATTATCTTGCTTATCTATAGCAAAATTTACAATCTGTGGCTAGAACCAATAAATGTGTTGTAAACTAAATCTATACATATATTGTTGCTAAAAGTAGAATATATTACATACGTCCTGTACATATCGTTTTAAAATAAATCTTACAAAAGACTTCGATATTATAGAAAGTTTGTAAAATGAACGGCGATCCGTTTATCTATATCCGCAGATAATATCATATAAGATTCACGATTCTCTTCGATAGCCCTATATTAAATTACCATTTTCAATAGAGGGTACGGGTTTAAACTTAGAACTAAGAGAATCAGTTTAGGTAATATATTTAGTTGGACAACAAGCTAGAACTTCAGACGAGTTTCAAACATTTAACTTTGGAACATTAGGAATATAGTTATTTTCGGTGTGGGTACAAGCATTAGCTTCGTTCCTTCGTTCGTGAATAGATAAGGCTAAGTATGTAAATACTGAATCACATAATAAACAAAAGCTACTCGCTAAGGCATAGTCATTATACTAGCGTTATGCTAAAGATATTTAAACGATTGCCATATTGTCGCGAAGTTACTAGAACTATGACTGCTGTAAACTATAATGCAATAGAATTGTCAAGTTATGCAAATAATGCAATAATTAATTAACGTGAATAGTATAAATAATTTTACGTTCAACCTGTTTGAGTAGTTGATAATTTATGTGTTGTAGGTACCTTGCGTAGATTTCATTGTCAATCCATAGTAAGATGGGCACGCTTCATATATATATACTCTCACAAAATGACATGATAATATGTATGGTGAAAAATGTCCTTGATTGTAATTTAGATAATTTGTCTCGAAGAGGTAATTGCTTCTAATTCAAGAGACTTGCTTCAGCTAACGACTAGTACGTTTTACGTACTACATTATACATAAAATATAATATGTCCAAGTATAAAAAATAAAGTATCGAATTACATAAAGAAGAAAAGCCAATCGCCATATTCTGGGTCAACTGAAAGAGCTAGGCGTGAACAGAAAAACTAACACTTCGTGTCTATGTCCGCATTAAACGATCGCTCGTACGGTGAAGGAAAATATCATAAGGAAAGGGCCCTGTATATCAGATACAGAAGGCTGCCTACCTACTTGTCTTTTCCTCCTAGAAAACACAAATAGTCACGAACATATGAGGCCTATACCTTAATGGGTTGTAGTGCCACTGGTTTCTCTTCGAAACATTACATTACAAC
Source organism: Pieris brassicae (assembly GCF_905147105.1). Classification (NCBI taxonomy): domain Eukaryota; kingdom Metazoa; phylum Arthropoda; class Insecta; order Lepidoptera; family Pieridae; genus Pieris; species Pieris brassicae. The sequence continues at coordinate 6,922,498 of NC_059670.1, forward strand.
CAAAAACGATATGATTTCGTGAACATGACTTAAAATAGAAATTTACATTAGACATATAAATAGCGTGGTGGAAAGAGTTTTATTTATTTTCAAACCATCTGCTCTTCAAAGAAAAAATGCATGATAAGAAGTTCGTCTCTTATTTACCTTTGTGTCAAGAGCTATAGGCTTATCAGCGGTAGCCAGTAGTGAGATTCCAATTAACTTTTAAAGGGACTGCACTAATCCCAAATGAGTTCTACACAAAGTAGTCGTCGTCTAACGGAATGAGCTATATCAAGGACAATCTTACTTCATTAACTCAGTAAATTACATGTTTAATTATATGCTTTGTTTGGTTTCTTTAGTCTTTTACTGGGAACACAAATAGGAATTATTAGGGATATAATATTTTTTTTTAATCAACACAATCACATTTTTTTAAATATAATACAAACTGTCCAAACTCGTAGATGGATGAACGTCGTAGCAGAACAGTCCTGTAATATAAAATTTATTTATTTTTACTTTACATTAACTTAATTGGTTTAAAAAAATTGAAAAAGGTAAATGTATTTCTGATTATTTTAAATCTAAAAATCGTTTTTTTCATATATTTTCTTTTGTTATAAATTTGATGTTATTTAAAAGATTTTAACTAACACATATTTAAGTAAACACAATTTAAACCTATATATATTAATACAGAATTAGAATGAAGCTTTTGATGTGCAGCAAAAGATCTCTTTTGTTTTCAGTACAAGGTCGTGTTGGGAACTTTTATCTTTATTGGATCTATCATTTATACAAAGACTAGGCCAATCTTGCAACTTCGTTGTATTTTAGTGTCACTATTCTATCTCTGCTTGTGCACTGCTCGCTCCCATAGCAAAAGAACAAGCATCTTAAGGAAATGGGCATGCATCACCTAGGTAACACTGAAAGTTGCCAATACTTTTATTGTTTTTCGAAGTAATCTCCGTTCCTCTCTAATTTTATCTTTAGTTTTTGGGAATGAATGAAAGTCACAGGGCGCCAGGGCAGCACTGTCTGGCGGATGACTCTTTATCTTGACACCTGCTACAATCAAATATGCAACAGTCCGTTTTGCGGAGTGCGCTGAAGCATTGTCGTGATGAATAAGGATCCTTCTTCGAGGGCGCTGTTGTCGATTTTTTTCCAAGACAACAAGCAAACAGCGATTGACATACCACTTTGTATTAACTGCCCTTACATCTTCTAGTACAACTGTTGTGAAAGACCTTTCCGACCAAAAAATGAGGCAACCATTTTTTTTCTTTATTTCTTCCTTTCTCTATCTTAGTTGGCTGATCCTCAAAAGGAAACACCCACTGAGGTGATTATTTTTTGGTTTCGGGTTTGTAGCAATATATCCAGCTTTCATCACCCTTTGACGATGTCAAATACAGCTAAACCTAAATAGGTTACCGCCGTTGAACTTATCTAACATTTGGCGACACCAGTCCATGTGAAGGTGTTTCTAGTCGTCGGTTAAAGTATGGGGAATCCATCTGGTACAAAGCTTCCTGACGCCCAAATATTCGTGTAATATTTTTTGAACTTGATTCATACCAATGCCTAGACTTGCCCATATCTGCTGATAGGTCACTTTCTTATCTTCCTCTATCAAGCGTCGCACAGCACTGATGCTATCTTCAGTAGTCGCTGTTAAAGGACGTCCCTCACACGGATCACCATTGAGATTGCTACGTCCACGCTTAAACTTGTTAAACCAATTGTGAATAGTGGCACGAGATGGGGCTTCATTAAGAAATGGTAATCGCAGACTATCATAGCGTTGTTGTTGAGTAAGCCCACAACGAAAGTCATAATAAATCGTTGACCGAAAATTTTCTCGCGTTAGGTTCATTTTCACGTGTAACAATAGTTTTGCCGCCAATTCACAAAAACAAATGACAAATGAATGTAATATACTACTAGGTTACCAAAGACTTCTAAAATTGAAAGTCAAAATAAGTTTTAATTACCAATGTTTCTAACTGGCACAAATATTTAAAAAAAATAGACAAAAAGAAACAAATGCTCACAAACCGATACAGAAATTATAGGAACACACCTAAAAAGTTTAGCGCCATTGGTTTCTTTCCAACTTTGTAGAACAAAAAGTCGATTTAGTGACTTAATGCATCGAGCAAAGCCATTCAAATCATTTCATTAAAAAGTTAGTATTACATATTTTGGATTGATATATATTCTATTTAAAACCCTTTGGAAGATGTAAAATGTAATAAACCTGTCTGGTCTGGATATTTATTTCCCCAAAAACAATATGACTGGCTGAATGCCGAATACAAAATACACAAAACCATTTCTTTGTCATGAAACATATATATTTATTGCATCACTGATGAAATCCATATACAATCTCTTATCATATCAAGCTCAACGTTTAAAGCTATATTTATAATTATAGTTTAATTTTACTTATAATTTTAAGATATACTTATATATTGTGAATAACTAACGTTTAACTGTTTGCGACGACGGTGCTTGGCGTATTCTTAAGTATCTTCTATTCTATCTTTAAGTATCTTAACATATTATGTACTCGTCTATAGTTGATCGAATAATACCTCTTCGCGGTGACCGAAGCCCACGGATGTCTTTATTACTAATAAATAGCTACTAACATAATATGTGGAGGAAGAGAACGAGTCAAATATAAAAGATGAAAGAAGAATCTATAGTTATTTTTTACATTCCTGACGATGGCACAGTATTTCAACACTTACACACTTTTAAAAGATCTAGTTTTTTTTTATTACAATTATTTACGATCAATAATCGCAAATTATTTAAAATATGAGTTTCGCCTGATTACAGGGAGCCTACCATGAGCTTTCTTAAAACAATCCATTTGAGATGTTTTGCAGCAAAGCTAATTGTATAGTTTTACACATAACTCCCGCGGAATTTATTAGCTGTATGTGACCCTCTAAATTTTAAAATATAATAATAGAAACCAAATTTATTAAAAACTATATTTTTTTATGATAAGTTGCATTGCTTTTATTTTCTGCTTTGCTTGTAGTATGTACTTTTTCTTAAACTTCGTCTATATCGAAATCATAACAATTTTTTATTCACTTAAATACAAATAATAAGACAAAATATGTAGTCTTATTAAACGGTCAAATGAGACTAATTTATTTTTTATGAATAATGTTGACGTGTTTAGCACGCACCTCGCACATATGATATAATATTAAAAGTAACTGTATTTTGATAGTCATAAAATTATACCAGTGGGAGACAGACGACCCTAAACTACCCCATCCCCCATCCCCCATTTCAATCTTCCATTCAAGCGTTCAGTTGTCTCTGGCTCCGCGTGTGTGACAGTAGTGTCGCGGTGATTTAAATTTCCCGCGTATTTTTAATCTGTGACAATTTGTAGTAATGTAATTTTGGATGCAGTGTAGTGCGAGTATACATTTTTTACTAAATCCTTTTTATACATAACTTCATACATGCCACCTTTGAAAAAAAACATGGGGCTACAAAATACTTGTCGTATTAAATATAAATTGGTAGAGGGAAAAGTTTTTATGAAACCCATAAATTTAAAATACCGTGTCTTTCTACATTTCTATTCTGATATATTTCCAATGGATTTGTAATACTTATACACGGTAATGCATAATACTTTTATCCCAAAACAGTTGGTCAGATGTTCAGCAATTATGTTATGGTCAGAGATTAGGTATTACTTATTTAAATTATATTGTCATTATAGAACAAATAAAACTATTATTTACCTAGTAACTTGTAACAAAATACGACGAACGTCAAAGAATGTTTCACCTTTCGCCTTTAAATTTCCTGGTACTTTTATAAAATTCATGGAAAATTTATTAAGAGTAGATTGAATCCAAAATATTTGTTAGCCAACTTCAAGTTCAGGTTTTTTTATTTTAAATATAAGCTGAATCGTAAAAATTTAATGAATATTAAATACAGTAATAACAATAAACCCAATGACAGGATGATGATAAATGTTATCTATGCGAACCCGACTTCATTTTAATATAATTTCAATGTAGCTTGATATAATACCGCAAATAATTTAAACAAATTTAGAGTTTTGTAATTCCTATAACATTCAACTTAAAAGTTTATTATATTTTGTATTGATACAATTCTTACCTAGTTCCATTAACCTTGCAACCGCGAGCAAATTATTTGGTGGTGTCCAATATTTGTCCGGTTGCTGTGGTTTCAAAATAAAATATTTTACATCTTTTTAAATTCTATTTTGTCAAATTTAAATTTTGGTAGAATATTGTGCGCTTTGGAAGGTGACCCGTCTCACCTAGATTCGAAGTGGGTCGGTAAAAATGATTTAAACTATGCTTGTGGGTGCTTAAACCAAGTTTAAATTTTAAAAATAACGTTCTTGAATTTGATGAGATGCCTTTGTGCTATAATGGCGTAATTTTTGTGTTAAAATTTTTAGTCAGGTATAATAATTGTCTTCAACAATATAGACCGCGAGAATATAATGAATGACTCCTATATCAACTTGTAAAGTATATTTTGTCAATCTGTTATGAAGAAAGGAATTCCTAAGCTATATCAGAATGCAAATATGAATTTAAACATGAAGTAAAGTAAAGTTTTGACATTTGTGTCCAAAAAGAAAAGATAATGGTTTAGGCAAATATTGGTTTACGTGAGTACTACGCATTAAGATCAGTTCTGATGCGAATATTACATTATTGACATAACTTTCAACGCAGAACGATTCGTAGTTCAGTAATATTTACCCTATTCGAATTAGTACAAAAAAGTCCTTAGATAGAATATATACAAAATAACCTTCAATCCTAAATATTAAATAAACATTATTTACATGCGACGTTATGTTTTCGCAGTAGTCTATTTGGGTTACAAATAAAATTCTCTAGGGCATTGACCTTACTAAGTTGAAAGGTACCAGTGTATTTATGTTACTTTGCTTGTAATTTAGAAGACTGTTTTTATATTATATTATTGTCATACTAAATATTGAAATTTTTATCTTAATGTTTGTAAACATATTAAGTTTACTATTGTATATATGCATATATTGAATGTGTTAGGAAAACGTTGCACAAAATGATTATTTTCATTTTAAATTTGTATAAATTTTTGGAGATAAATATTATTTTATTTATTAACGGAACCGTATCACATTCGACCGTTCGATTATATTATAATAATCACAATCTGATATTTATATGTCACACAGGCAGCTTTCACAGAAGAAAGTACATTTGTAATCGATTCCTTAGTGCCAGAGATTACAAACTAAGTAAGGTTATCTAAGGTAAAACTTGTATCTTAAAATATTATACCATACTCATATTAAACTCTATTGAGACGTCGCTGCAAGTCTTATTTGATAAGGTTATTGATTATGTAACCAATCAAAGTCAAGGCGGAAGGGGCGCTCGTCAATTTTTCACGGTGAGATTTTGTTGCCATTTAAGCGCTTTTTTATTCCAGCCTTTACGTTCAACCTACAAATTGCCTTGATATCAGAAAATGTTAATTTTTAAAATGAAATGGAAATCGCAACCTCTATGCTTCTTCAGTAACACTTGAAGTATAAATGTAGCTCTATTCTGGACGATACAATGGTTATTTTGGATTTTGCTGATTGCCTATATGAAATATGATCAATAAAGATAACAACAGGTGAGTTGGACGAGGTACCAACTTACTGATAAAACGCAACAAATACGCGTTTCTTTTGATTACTCAATAGCATTCAATTCCAATCAGAAATACACGACACTACATATATTTCCGTTTGATAAACCACACACAATTAATGTTTTAGTTTATACTGTAAAGAAATCGAAAGATAAACTATTATTTATATAATATGTAAATGAGTAATCTCTGATTTAACCATTAAACAAGTTGTAATAAGTTCTTAAATATCACTTGATGATCACAAAACTTCAAACAAAAAGAATGATGTTAAAGATATATATAAGGGTGTAATAGGTTAGAGTAAAAAAATGAAATACCAACTTGTTACTTACCCTTGACCATTTTGGCGAGTGTCCAGTTTAATATCACAGGATCAACTTTTAGAAGCTTTCATTTACAATGTAATTTGAAATTTCTCCATGCGTTTCTTCCTTTTCCGTTTATATGTCACACTTGTTCCATTTAATGTATTCTTGCAAAATATGATGATTTTTGTACCGTCAATTTATTAGTTCTAATTCTACCTGATTTTACAGTAAGAGTGTATCTTTTACCGACAAGGTACATGTCTGTTCACCTTTATAGGTGGCACGCTTTCTTATGAGGGATAACGAATTCATTGCAAAAAAAAAACAAATATTGTATCGAAAAAATATACTTATTTTAACAAATACCGACGATCTCCCTAAATATAAACTATATATTTTATTGATAGTATATAGGTTACATTACATACATTACATTACAATGTAATAAATTTAATACGGAAATGTAGCGTATTCATCTAAATAGGTTTTATATGTGCTGAAGAAATTGCTAACAAAGGCCTTAACTCAGTCGATTACATCATCCCAGGAAGTTGGGAGCGCTGAATCGATACCGCCAACCGAGGAAAGCTCTGGGAGTTCCCATTTAAAATACTGTTCTAAATTCAAATGTTGTAAAATGACAATCATATCAACCGTTATTTACAAAAACAATAAACATTATTTATTGTTTTTCACCCGACGAATTCATGTTTGTTTTTATAAATAATATTTATAACACGTTTTAAATATATCATATTATTTTGTTGGTCCATTAGTTTCACGTATGACTACGTGACAGTCTAGATCTTGCATGATGAGTGAACATGCAATGTTCTCGAAATTAGAATAGAATTCGAATAGTATTTCAGAGCTGGTAAATAGTGATGATTCAATAAATGCCAGCCTTTTTTTCAATTTTCTATTAATATACATAACGGATATAAGCAAGAAAATACTCAGTACTTGTACGTAACCACTATTTTCTACTAAAACAAGTCCTAAATCTAACACATTCAAACAAAAATGTAATAGACAGGAAATAGATGTGTTTAAAATGGCGTCACAGATTTATAAGTGTGCTATCGAATTGTGCGCTGATGAAGAAAATTAAAATCGCTGTCAGAAAGTGGCGGAGGATGCGCCTCTTCCGTAAACGTGATGGTAAGTCTACTCAAGAGTGAAAAGAAAGAAAATGCTTTTTTTTAAAGTCTGAAAGCTACAGAAATAAAAACATTTTCTTTCATCCATGGCTTGTATGCTTTAGCGTGCGAATCATGCCCTGAAGTAAGGTGGTGTAGCTGAAGGTGAACACTGGACTTTCTGTCTTTATGCGCATAATGTCGCTAAAACTCGCAGTGAAGGAAATCATCGTGAGGAAACCGCCAAGTCTTAGACCCAAAAAGGTGTTGGCGTTTGGCTTTTTATAAAACAAAAACAGAATAGCAAGAAACAGATACAGAAATCTGAGGCCTAAAAAGTTGTAGCGCTACTTTTGACCAAAGCAGTAGTTTTACATCCCTTCCCCAGCCCCTTTATTCCCCGATTATTTACCCGAAAATGTAACTGGATTTCTGAAGTACCGACTAGTGACATAAATACATATATGCATAAACTATACACAAATAAATTTTAAATAGCAGCCATAGATAAAATTATATAACACGATCTCCTTGAACTTGACGACTTTATTTAATCTAGGAATAAAATACCTAGTTATAAAATATGTTTGTTTAGATCAATCGTTGAATCGGCAAGCATCTACCGATCCTGTGGCTTCTACATCTGCAACACCTCTACATTCAGCGAGGCCGCCAGTGGAACTACTTCAGCTGGTCAGTGTAAATAACTAAAAAAAAAATATAAAAAAAACGTATATACGTAATTATGAGATAAACAAATGTATTTTCGATTTAATTTACTGGTTATTTAGACTATTTGCAAAAAATAAATATAAACTTTTGCAGTGGCTTGTAATTTATATCTTGTGTTGTGTATTTTTATAATGTTCATCTTCCCCCGCATTTTCAACTCTAACTTGCAGTTTTCTGTAATTTTCTGCTACAGTTACGTATAAGTAGTCGTAGGAATTAATTAATTAACTAGCCTAATTATTATTTAACGACCATATCTGTTCCTCTGCTAACTGATCATTGCCTTCGCGTAGGTCCAATTTTACAAATGTTTGATTCACTGTGCAGACCTCGCAGACTAAATAAACATTCTACCAATAAACCTTTGATATTTTAGCAGTAAGACGGGCGGTCTTTCAAATGCTTTGTCTGCATTTATTTGATCTTATTTTTCTCCTGTTTTATGTTATTGTGATGTAAATAAAGTGTTATGATTATTATTATAATAGTCTTAACACACTAGTATTACATGTAAGGTCACTTTTTAATATTTGAACGTTAAATAACAATTCTGAAAATAATATGAGGAAATTACAAATATATGTCGTGTTAATTATGTTCACAAACCGACTGAATTGTGTAGTAGGTAAATAGCGAGAGAAGTGGGCAGAGACTCTTGTCCTTGAGAAGGCTGAGCACCTCGCTTGTCTCGACACAGCCTAGGAGAGGTTTGCTGGGGTTCATGCTAAGCTTACCCAACCACTACAGTGATAGTGAGTTGGAGGGTTAAGTAGATCTGTTGTGGTTATCTAGGAAAAAATGCAGCCCCTTCGTTATGATATCTTCTGTAGTTTTCTTGGCTCATTGATGCGTGCATATAGAATTATGCTCATTTAATCCTTATTTAAGTTAGTTTATGTTTCCAGGAACCAGACGAAGGCCAGCGCCTAAGAGAACAGCAGTTACGACAATACGCATTCTTTCAGCTCAGGATACATCTAAAACGAGGACAAAACCTTATAGCTATGGACAAAAATGGTTAGTGATAAATATAGAAACACACAAAACTTGTGATAGGTAACACGGGCTATCACGCTAATCAGCTGTATTTTATAAGTTTCATTCAGTCAGGCACACTACGACACAAAATACACTGCAAACTAAATCACACATTAAAAAAAAAAAATTATGTATGAAATCTGTGTAAACTAAAATACATTCTATAATTATCCTATTACATATTGTAAAATGCATTCCAATTTACTCGGTATACGAAATCAATTTCCTAAGTAAGTAAATGAAATACCTACAAACAATATTTTCATAATATGTGTTACAACCATTTTGTTTCATCTCTTACGATTTGAAAATATCAAATATATTACGTGCAATTTACAGCTTTTGATAAGTACACGTTTTATTTTAGTAACAATTACGTATGTTAACTTCGTTACTATATTCATAATATATAATTATTATATATAAGTTTAAAGTATTGTTATTTTATATTTTGCACGTTATGTCATTAATCAGCGCTTTTGCTTTTAAATCATCTTCATTTGCACCTGTCACTGACACAATATTTTTTAAATATTATAAGCAGACTAATAATAATTAGTCTTAGATCTATGGAATATTAAACCTGGCCATGTTAATTAATAATTATTGCCCTGAAAATATTCTTCTTTTACCCTAATTATCAAAAAAGTTTAGTTCCCTCGAAATTACGAAAGATGATCTCTTTCCTCCGATGTCAATTTTTTTTTGTTAATTTAATTTTCTTATGAACATAGATAGAAATTTATGATAGAGGAGTGTTTGTCTAGGGCTGAAGCGTGCTATTCTCGACGGTTCGCTTGTGCGATGAACCACGGCAGTGAACCATTTTTTTATGTTCGTAATTTAACACTCGCTTGTTCTGTGTGTTTCTCGAACCCAAAAATTTAAGACGCGTGTTAGGTTTAGAATAAACAGACGCAGACATCTCAGACCAAGTCCCATAAAGAATTGTTGCGCCAGTGGATTAGTTCTACGTAGTCGGTCCTAAAGTTCTGTCAAAAATGGAAATAATGATAAAAACAAAAGTATCAGCTTTTAATGAGTCATATATCTATTTATAGTACATTAATTAGGGATATTATATCAAATAATTATTCGAAATGACCTCCCTTATTTTTAATAAAGGCCCTTAAGCGCCGCGGCCAGTCGTCTATCGTAGCTCGCACCATATTTGTTTCAATTTCAGCTACTGCTTTTTTTAAAGATGACTTCAGACTCTCCAAATTTTTATGGGGTTTATCACAGACCTCCGAGCCTTTCTAAAACCTGGTATTGTCTTTTGTTAACATAGCTTTTACACATTGAAAGAAAACACTTTTTAACCGGATTGAAGCTATGTATTATAAATTTATAATTATTTTAAATTTAATTTTTTTTTCTCCGACGTTTCGCGTGCTTGGTGACTGAAGACAAAAGGTGTTGAATGTATCACAGCTGTAGAGAAAGTTGTGTTATCTGTATTTATTTCCCCGGAGTTGATATCGACTAAAATATGACGGATTTTTGCAGATTTTCTAAGACCTGCCAAATTTTATAGTCCAAAGTATTAAGGTCCGGACTGGAGAAAGGCCAATCCTCATGTCTAATTAAGTCGATGTTTTGACGCTCAAATCAGGCTCGAGTGGTCTTGGCTCTGCGTGCAGGCACAGAGTCCTGCTGGAACACGAAGTGTTGTCCCGCAAATAGCGTGCTAGATAGGTCTTTGACAAGCCTATCCAAAACCGTCTCTTGGTACTCTTTTGCAATGGACCATTACTGATGATGGATGATGTCCATGTTACACCCTCGGAACTTTTTTCCAGCTTCTTTAGAACTTCTATCGTACACTCTATCATGTAGTGCTCTTCAATATAGAAAATCGTCCGTAAAGAAGATATCACGGTGTAGGTTTTACGCGTACCGCTACAACAATACCCGTGATCTCTTAGGCATTATTGCCATCAACTTCTGTTTTCGGACAGGATTTCTTGCTATCCGCGCCTATACTATATGGACTATACGACGAGTGCCCACAGTGGTGCAACGCTATAACAGCCACTCCATGTGAAAAATTACGGAAAGTGGTTGTTTTTTGTTTTAAAACAATAGTCAAACATTCAAAAATAGAATGCAATAATTTTTTTATAATGTTCGAAATTTAAAAATAATGTACCAGTGACAGAACTTTGGAACCAACTACGTAAGTACTCGTATATATTATCCTCGTATGTATCTTTTCAGAAGTGAAGGAAAAATATAAATATTTAGGAAGTTTTCATACAACAGGTATATACTCTGCTGAATTTTATATCTAGTCCCAAAAATTAATTTTATTTCCAGATTTCGATCTAAAAGTACATTTATTGGCATTTTTCATCAAACAGAAAGAAAGCGAAAAGTACACAAGATGAAAAATCTTCTAATCAAAAGTAAGCTAGTTCTATCCAACGTAGAATTAATACAAAGTATGTGTATGCTTGGAAACGAGACATAATAGAAACTGCTTTTGTTTAACTTCGGGACGTTAATAAAATAAAGCTAATTATGATATATTGTTGAACCTAACTTTCATGTTGCATGTGAGCATGTTATTTATATAAAATGTAAGCAGGTTAATGAATACATTACGAATTATATGAACAAATTTCTTCACATATTTTTTCCAACCAGAAACATTTTAATTGTTAAAATAAAAAATAAAAAACGTTTAAGTTGAAATCTGGCGATGATTGAACACCCTCGTGTCTCAAATTAGCACGACGTAGCCCTGCGCTTATTATTCCGTAACTTGTATAGAAATATCGATCCCAACGTCTTTATATGACATTTCGGTTCTCTAAATATCGGAAGCACTCATGCCACAATCTTGGGTTCTTGCGATACAAAAATCAGGCTTAATCAATATCCGGATATAATATGTTAAGGATCTGGAAGTTAAAAGGAAGATCAGCTTCCTCATCATCTAGGCCAGTTTCAATAAAGCTGTGGGGGAGTTGAGTTTCAGTTCTGTTCAAAGATACTTTATTTCTCAAAGAATTAATTACACTCACATAGCGAGAGTTGGTTAGTTATGTCCATGCGTTATGAAATTATTTGAAAATAAGCTATAAAAATAAAAATATTAGGTAGGTCGCATTTATGTTACAACACGTATTGTGTGATTAATGATAATTTTTGAGGGATTGTTTTTTTTTATGGTATAGTAGTTACATTATATATGCTAAACCTTAATACTTTAATATTGCTTAGTATAGGCATAGGCCAGGAAAAATCTGGATTATTAACAAAGTCTTAAAATGGAGTCATAAATCATCCCCTATCCTATCATTGTTATATTAATTTTCGCTTATTTTCTAACAAAATGTGGTGGTTGTGGAAAACCAGGTTTGTTGTCAGGCACAAGTGACCCCTACGTCAAATTCAAAGCGGGAGGGAGGCTGCTTCACAAGTCAAGAATTGTTTACCGGGATCTGAACCCAGTGTGGGACGAATGCTTCACGGTCCCTATTGAAGATCCATTCCAACCTGTTCAGTTGAAGGTAAGTTAATTTTGGGAAATAAGGTCTGGGCCTCAGATTCTGTATCTGTTTTATGATCATTTGTTAATCGAATAGGCAAGTAGGTGATCAGCCTTCTGTGCCTGACGCACGCTGTCGACTTTTTGGGTCTAAGACAAGCCGGTTTCCTCACGATGTTTTCCTTCACCGTTCGAGCTAATCTTATGCACACATAGAAATAAAATCCATTGGTTCATCCATCCTCAGCGATGAGAGTCGCATGCTTAAGCCACTAGGCCAACACTGCTCATAAGTTAAGTTACGTTAAGTTTATTTTATATTTTACTTTTTTCAAAGGCTAGAATTTAATTAATGTTCTATTTAACGTAGATTTAGTAAATAAAATGAAGAGAATCACATTGTCACTAAAGTATATATATTACACATAATTATCTGTACAAAATTTAGTCGTAATTTCGTTTACAGTAATCGTTATATGTCGTACTTGACCCATTAACACTACAGAAACCACTTTACTACGAATTTTTAGTTAGAATAATTAGAGTAACTTAGAGCGCTGTTACTTAAAATTGAATATCGATAATAATTGCACTCATTATAACTTTTCAAATTCAAAAATAAATTTACTGATATAGCCTTTAGCGTAACGACACAACTGTAATAGTTAAACATAAAGTATTGATAATATTTTCATAGGTTTCAATGTCTTCTATAACTGTAGTGTATCTTTGCTCTATTGTCAATAGGTTCCGATAGTACGCGATATAGGTATGTTATTGGTATATTTTTCACTTGGGTTATATGGATATCTAAATTTTCTATATACATTCCATAGCCTCTGTTTATTTAGGATTGTTGTCCAGTGGTCATTTCAATCATACCAACCATCAAATCTCTCATCTTTATAATATAATTACAATAAAGTAAACAACAAACATACATTAATTTATTATAATATATTTAATAACTAAACTATCGTCAAAATTAATTTTGGCAATCAACATAAGGAATTATTAATAACTTATGTTTGGAAATGCCAGCATTTTCTCGTTCTGTATGAAAGTAGGTCGATATTCCCACTTGAATACATACGCAATTTAGATTCATGAGCTGGCTGACAAATTGTCTCTAAATACATGTTTTTATTGTACCATATTATATATTAAACTATCGTAATTAAAAACGTTTGCTTCGTTTGATATAACTTACATTTTAAGAGAATATTATTCTTCGCTATGAGAATCGAATAATAACTAACAGAACCAAATACATCCTTGTCTTATCTCTAGGTCGATAAAGAGGGTCTGATAATTGATCAATTTATACTTCAGTATCTGTTATGACCACGATTTTGAATTTCGAAGAAATAAATCAAATAAGGCGAACATTTAGGAGATCGGGTGGGTGTGAGTGTATTAACTGGTTTATTAAAGTACACCACAGAATATATATAATACATTTTTCTACAGTATAAAATATATGACAATTACAATGAACGTAAAATTTACTAAAAATAATAAAAACATATTAAAAAATAAGAAAAAAGGAAATTCCAAAATTCCGCGTGATTGTTATTGGTAACAGCATCTCTTGTCAAACACCCAACCGCGACGATCCGTTTACGTTTGTCACATTTACGTTAACTTTTTCCGAACAAACGAACGCATCTTTTCGTCTTTTGACTTTTGTTTTACATTCTTAACAGCCAGTTTGTACTCAAGTGCCATTTTTCACAGGCAACTGGAAAAAGGGACATTACGGTTATTAAAGTTTGTTTTTATTGTCTTTTGTTAAAGTAGGTGTTAGCGGAAGACATCTGCGTCTACTTTACTGAATATAGGAATGAATATAAAAGGTAATATCAGAATAAAGCTTTTAGTAACGCTAAAATATTTACGCGATTAATGAAGCTCGCGAGGCTAAAATGTGGTCTCCTTCATAACATCTAAACAACTTGTATCTTTTCATCGCAGAATAAACACAATTTGTCAGAAAGAGACGAACGACGTGTTAAAATAATGGAATTAGATGAATTTAGTTTTTATGAATAAATGTTAAGAATATTTATTCATAAAAACTAAATTTATCGTTGATAATATATTTTAATTTTGTTCTTAATTACATAAGATTTATAGCATCCTTCTTCTTTTATGCTATAGATATAATAAAGTCGTAGAATACAGGCTGTCTACAGACTATAACCTCCAATACTACCAAACGAATTTCGGTAACAGAAATAATTTCACTTTACTTACTAATCTCTTGCCAAGAAACACCCCTTTTAACACTGTACTAAAAGAATTATAACCTAATTAATGAGCTATTCGCCTCTTAAAAATTGCATAGCAAAATGTTGTGTTGTGTGTGCAACCCGGAACGCGCGAACTTTAATTGTTTAACAAAACCTCATTATTATTAAATGTATAACGTTTTCAGGTCTTCGACTATGACTGGGGCTTACAAGATGACTTTATGGGCTCCTGTTATCTAGATTTAACCGCTCTGGAGCTTGGAAGATCACAAGACTTGGTACTGTGTTTGCGAGACCCCAACAAGCTCAACCAGGATATGGGGGAGATCGTGATGAATGTCACCTTGTACCCTAAGTCACAAGAGGACAAAGATCAGGTGTGTATTCATTGCTAGAAACTCTCGTTTTACAAGAATCAATAACAAAAATAAGTTTTAGAAGTTAAAACAGCTACCGTCTGAATTAAGAGTCGGTGTATTGCATTAACAGATATCTTAATATGATAGCTTTAGTATTTGGCATGCCTGATAACATTCAGGTTCTTAGAAGGCATCAAAAGCATTCAATATCACTGCGAAATTCCTAAAAATAAAAATCAAACTATAAATTGAACCATGGCATATTTTATCTCATAGGTCAAACGTCAGTGTTAATAAAAGTAACTTGTAGTCCTACATATTATATTGGAACCCAGATACTTGGAAGGTAGGTATCTACTATAAATCTTCCAACTCACCTAAATGTTTGGAACACTGTAAATATATAGTTAAGAGACCTAAATACTATAGATTACAAATTAAGACAAACACCAACTCGCACGCAATAGCGACGTCATAATGGTGTTTATGTCAGATGCAGTTCACCATTAATAATAATCATAATGTGTCAAGCCAATCCAATTAGAAGTAATGAAATAATATTTGTTTAGACCCTTGGGTGCTTATACAATTTTTAATAAGGCAAATGCGTTATGCAAAACTATGTTATCTTTCAATAGTGTAACAAGCTAAAAATTACCATTACATGATAAGATCTGTTGTATTATTAATAATACGTTATTATCATTCACAATTTTTATTGTAGTTAACAAATAAATAAAACCTCCCCTTTTCATAGCCAGGAATACATCAATCCAAAGACAAAGCGCTTTGCGAAACACAAAAGTAAAGAATAAAGTTACATTTTCAAATCAGTCGTGCAGAAACCACGTACGCGTGCGCGCGTCAGTAATTCGTGCGAGATAAAAACTAACCTAAATTCGTAAAACAAATAAACAGTGAGTGATACAACGCATGTGCTATGGTTTTCTAGTTATTTTTAAAAACCTTCGTTTAAAGTTTGTGCCATACCTAAGTGATTTGAATTTAACTAACTAACATTTTTGAAATGACCTTAAAGGTCTTTTGAGATCCTATCGAGAAAGGATTAGATTCAAACTTTACGACAGTTGATTCAATACTATTATATATTGTGGTTTGGTACTTATATACTATTTACATTAGGAATGACTATCATATACAGGCAAACCACTACCATTCTTAAATTTAACTATACATTTATGTGCTATGTTCTCATTAATTTTGACCAATCCTGGTTTGTTTCTACTTTCTTAATAATTATAAAACATAATGGTCATATTTTTTATTATTCTCTTGCAACATAAAACAACAAATTCGTATAGATAGATAAACAATTCGAATTATAAGCACGTATGAACGTGTATAATTATGCACATAACTGTCTAGGTACAACTTATTGATAACATGCCTTTTAAAATGCCGGCCAGGTTTTAATAGTATAATCTATACTTACTTCGCAATATTTTTCTATGTAACTTTTGTCTATTCATTGTAGAGAATTATGCCCTTATTAAATTTAATTTATACACATTAAATATCTACATTTATTCGACCACAGCATAGAAATAATACACATACATTTGACAATAAATTAAAATGACTTTCCCCACGTCCAATTAATAAATATTACATTGCTAATTAGGTAATTTTATTGTATAAAATTATTCATGATTTATAAGTTATATTCATTTTCTTTAGTCGGCAGGAGTTGGCCCTATCGTTAAGGATGTCTCGGCTTGTAGTGCCAGATAAGTCTGGCCAAATGTCTAGACATAACTATATCCGTTGAAGTATAATATGAACGCAGTGTAAAACAATTTAGTCAATAAAGCCGCATGTCTACTAATAAAACTTGTTCACATACGTACATAATTAGAGTGCTTTCCTAGTTCCCCAAAGACTATAAAAACACATGTATGTAAATCTAATAACAAAAACACTTCTTAAAATTTCTTTAGTCTAAAAACATGAATAAGAATTTTTCTCTCGTTTATTAAAATAAAAAATATTTTGATATTAAAGTTTATCTATTCTGTCTACTGTCTATTAAATACCGAATATTCTACTTAATAGACAAATTGCTATGCCTAATCCTTTAACTTGGAAAACGTAGTCCCCTGAACTGATTTTTATACATTTTTGTTTGCGTATTCTATCTGTTGCTCTTCTTCGTAATCATTTAAACTATTTAAACCGTACTTATTAATTGTTAGCTAATGTATCTAAACGTGTGCTAATAGGTTTGGCACGTGAAATTCATTAACGTAAACATTGTTTACGGAAAATACACGTAATGCATTGCATACCTGACTTCATAGTAAAAGCACAAATTTTGGGCCTCAGTGCCTTCACGGTACGCCATAGATTTTTCGTTTTATATTTTTAAAGTTTTAAATAGGAGTCTGTAATATAATGTACTTTGAGTTTTTTTGCCTACGACTAATAAATGTTTTTGGCGCTACAGAATAGTAAAAGGTAGGTAAATCGTCTTGTTAATTAATATACTACTTGTTTTTATTTTTTTAAGTATTCCCTTCTTGCAACGAAAAGAGCAACATACAAATACGAAAACAATGTGCGTACTTGTAATGTTTCAAGTCTTTTTGGCTTGTGTCCAAACTATTCGTACGATAACATTGTATTAATTATAAATAAAAAATGTCTGTTTTAAACACCTTTGGCACATAATATTTACTGAATGATAAGTTGAAATGATTAAAATTTTATATAACCCATAACCAGATGTTTTTGCATATATATTGCATATATGCAATACCGGATAAATATGCTAGGACAGCTCAAATACGGTTAGTTAATCTCGAATCAAGAAATAAGATCCAATTTGATGTTAAAATAGGTAGCACATAACACAATCAGCCATAATAGGCATGGAAATGTCATATTAAATACACCCCAAAAAAGGACTCAAACTAATAATAATAAGGTACGTTATATGCAAGACTATCTTTGCATGTAATCAATACGTTAATCGCTCAGCCTACCATCGTTTTAAAAACAAATTGTGTTCTAGATTTTGTTTCTTTTCTAACTATAATAGTTTAGTTGACTAAATGCTAACACAAAGAAAACACGCAAATTAAATAAAGGTGATTGTTTTGAAATACTTGTGATTCTATAACTATCTTTATTTATCTATATTAATTAACTAAGGAAGTAAGGAATACAAATGTTATCCTGGGGTCATCACGTAAACGAAATACGCCGCTATGCTCTGGTAATATCCTTCCTATCCGCACTAAAACTATGTTAGCGCAATCTCTTGTGCTTCCTATTCTCGATTATGCGGACTCATTCACCTCTGATATGAATGAAGAGCTACTTGATAAGATCGAACACCTGCAGTATTTCTGCATACGTTTCATATTTGGCCTTCGGAAATATGACTATGTGTCTAAATTCCACAGGGAGCTGGACCTATTCGACTCAGGCGTGACCCTCATCTTTTTCAATTCCAATTCCTATCTCAAAACCCATTCCTATCTCAAAATTCACTTCAAATTCTTAGATCCTTCTAACTATATGTTACGCTGTTCCAATGGATGTTTATTGGAAATTCCATCGCATAGCTCATCCTTCATAGGCAATTCATTTAGGATCTTCGCCATTAAGTTGTGGAATAGGCTGCCGACTCAATAAAATTGGCTACCTCTCTATCATCTTTTAAAACTCATCTGTATAAACACTTCTTAATCTTATCTTATCCTGATCAATCGTGACTTGTGTAATTCTTGTTTTTCCTTTTATTTTGTATTGCATCGCTATTTGCTATTCATGAATCTGTAAGATTAGCGTTTTAGTTTTTAGTTTGTTATTAATATTTTTTTGTTGTATTACTTTGGATTAAGGATTTAGGAAGATTTTATATAACATTTGGTTCTGCACTTCTTGATTTAGTTTTTCTCTTACTAGGGTTGCGTGGAAGAGATAGCTCATTAGCGATAAGGCCGCCCCTTGTAATTTTTATGTATTATGTTACTTGTGTTTTTTTTATCTTTATTGCAACAAAGTATTAATAAATACTATAATGTTAAGAGAATTATAGAATTCTATTCAAAATCGAAACCGTAACTTAGGTACATGAAACGCTATTCATTAAAACATGTTAATTGAAGAAGAGCGAAGCTTTCCTGTCACAGGTCTTTGACTTACTAGGAAGGCCTCAATCTGAACTCTACTATGTATAATAGCTAAATTATAAAAATCATTATGCCATAACAATAAAAACAGTTAAAATATTTATAATTGATGTCAAAACTTATAATCTCTCCAGCGTTATAAAGGATCCTTACCTTTAAAAATCTAATCACCTGATGCAGAGCAACTGCGAAGAGCAGGGCGTGACAGAAGTTATTGGAAAATGTTGAAACCAAACTATGCCATGTCCTATAAAACTCAATTCAATGTAAAATAAAAATAATTCAGTATAAGCAGGCTAATCACATGATTTTTAATTAATAAATTAATGGTCAACTATAAGATGCTGTTGAAACGTAGCGTTAAGTAGGTACAACAGTAGGTCGTGGCATTCAATATATCTTTGAAATTCGAATTTTTTCGTGTTTCACGACAATAATGATTGTATAGGAATGTCGAGTAAATAACTATTATGGACTGTCCTTGTAAATGCGGTAAAATATACCGATCACAGATAACATAAAACTCACAGTTAGTCATGCTTTGTTAAATAAATAAATATAAGCCTTTACTTGTATTTCCCACGATTTAATATACATACTCAAAAACGATTTATGAAATAGAAAATGCCCTGCAGTTAAATTATATTAAATTGGTAAAAGAAAAATCAAGTTTAAGCTTAAGTGAAAGACACATCGTCCTCAAAACTATACACTGTCATAAGGGAGGCGCTAGATAGGAACCGGTGGATACAGATAGACCGCTCCAGAAGCTTCCTTGTTTTTTTTATTAAGTATAAATTGGACGTGGGTTAGGTAGTTGAGGGTTAGTTTTTCTGTTAGATACAATTCCTTTCCCTCCACCGCCTGGGCAGAGTCCGCGATGCTTCCTTGTTGACAACGATGCTCAGACATGAGCTGCCGATTGAAGAGAGGTAGAGGAATTGGTAAAAAGTCTTTAAAATAGCAACAAACGGGATTTATCTTACCCGTCATATGTATTAACACACAGAGCGTTTCTCTATCGCATACCTGATATTACTGCGGCTAAAGCACCTTTATGTGTCGTCAGCTCATGGTTTAAAGAAATTCTCACCATCTTACCTAAAATCACCTTCCTCGATTGATATTAAAACGTGTACAAGGGCAAAGAAATGTGGTCTTTTACATGCATATATTGGCAAAAGCTGAACGCTAACCTAACCCTCAGATTCAGAGTCGAAACTTAGCGCTAAAGCATTTGAAATAAAACTTACAATAACAACAAAAAACAAACAAAACAAAAAAATATATTTACTGCTTACATCAATGTCACGGGATACTTCATTAGTTTTATTCTAGCTTTTCAGATCATCTTCTACACTTGTCCGTATTTCAAAATCTCTCTTTCCAGTACATTCCATTTTAATGCTTTAGTCAAATTAGGCCGTGGTAATGTCATTTTCATTTCGGCATTGAAATGTCTGAAAATCAATACAATGTTAATTGAAACAACTCACCTATGCTATGCCTCGTATAAACATGTACAAGCTTTGCAATTTACGACCCGTGAATACATTAGTTTTCCTCGTTCGTAAACAGTCGAGTCTGTCGTCACATGTCGAGTTTAATATATTTCACAAATTTATACCCTGTTACTCAATTCATAAGGCCTGAAATAACATTTCTCATTTAGATTATTTCAAGATATTTTTATTTTATTTCTTTAATCAGTTGTTTTCTACCTAGAAAAGGAATGTTTACATATACCACGAATATAAACTTACCTGGTGTCGGATTCCCGAATCTAAGGTATAAATAAACCATGTATCTCAGTTAAAAATAAAAGCGTTTGAAATTTAAAACAAGTTTTGGAAAACGAAATGTCCGAAGCTGAGCACAAAATGGAACGATTTAAGAATCGTATTATAAGACTTCAAGAGAAAATTCTCGATCGAGTTGAAGATATAACAGACCAAGTGCAGAATAAAATAGAGAAATCAAAACTATCAAAATTCGTTTCTCACTTGTCTGAAGAAAAAACTTCTATTGAGGATGCCACAGATAAAGATAGTACAAGCAAGTCTTCCATAGATTCTAAATATAGTCAAACCTCAGAGAGTATTCCATCTGTGATTATAGACGAACCTAGTGTTAATGCAGACCCTAAAGATATCTGCAAAGACTTTTTGACTGTGGAAAAGCACGGGTTTTTGTATAGGAGATGCCGATCGGCTACACATTTAAATTTGGAAGATGATTCCAGTTTTCATAGTTCTAGTGAATCTTGTTTCTCTTGTTTGGATTCTAGTGATGAGCGGTAAGTGTATTTTGCAGATTTTTCTACAGCTGTACTTGTGAAACGTTTTGATCTGTATTACATTTAATTTTATGATATATAACTAAATAATTTTAAAGTGATTTTGCACAAATTATTTTTTCGTATGATAGTTTTAATATTGTTAATCGTTACTACCTACAGTAAACAACAAACAGTTAGTTGAATTATGAATACAGTAAAAATCGAGAATGAGACATTATCTTACTAGATATACATAGTTATAACGTCTAATAAAAGATTCAGAGAAAATACTAAAATGGGCTATTTAACATTATGAAAAAGAAATCTTTATAAAAATGGCGTCAAAAACCGTTGGTGTAAAAATATATAGTTTTTATAGGCCCTTGACGTGACACAAAATTCCATGCCAGTTATATAATATATTCGCCTGTTCGCTTCTAATTCTAACTTAATGTTTAATTTCGTCGGTCGTCGTCGTTTACTGTTTTTCATAAAAAAAAAATTAAGAGTGATACACGCAATAACTTGACGTTTGTTTACGTGTTTACTAGCACGGTACTTGTGCGATACGACGATCTAGCATAGATAAGCGTTATGTTTAATTTGAAATTTCAAAACAGAATTAATAATAAACAATTTCTGTTGGTTCTATAGTCCTATAGGATTTTTGAAATCTTGTCAAATACATGGGGTATTTACAGTCGTAGTCGTTCATATAATGAAAAATGTCCAATCGATGACTTTATCTTTTACGGTTAATGTCATGGTTATCTGTTATCATAGGTTATGCTTGACGTCATTATGTGTAGAAGGCTTAATTAAAATCTTCCAAGCAATATTATATTAAAAGTAAGGTCTTGTCGTGTCTTATTTTGAGTATATTTCGGTTACTTACTAGAGTTTTAGATAAAAAAACGAAAAGCTTGCTTCAACAATAAATATACATTCACATTTAGAAAAACCATCGGTTTCTTTACGAAACTTTATTCACATTATATAAGTATTATTTTTCTTCAAATTCTAAATAATTTAAGACTTGAGTATTCAAATTTACAGAATCACAGAAATCAGACCGAGAGCCGGCAGCCTTCCAGGACAAAATTCAGATATAGCCTTTGCTATCAACACCTGCACAGATTTTATTGAGAAAATTGGAAATCGATTCCCCCGTCTTAAGAATCGAAGCGATAGAATACATAGGGTACTTTTTTATTGATGTGGTGGACTAACATTACTAATATAATTGGATTTTGGGTGTATATTCTAAAGTTTATTTCTTAATAATTGCTTGTCGCTTTAATTACAACGCAAAATAAAAATTGATCGGTATATATAACTGTTTTGAACTAGTGGTTTCATTCATCTCTGATATCTGAACCTAACCTAACCTAACGTAGGTTCGATCCCCGGGTTTTTCATCAAAGGACTTTCTATGTACGTATTTAACAATCGCGTCAATGGAACATCGTGAGGAAACCGGTATGCTTTAGACCTAAAAAAGCCCCCTTGTGTCAGGAACAGAAGGGCTGATCACCTACTTGCCTATTGGAAGTCAAATAATCAAGAAACAGATATAGAAATGTAAGGCCCAGACCTAGAAGATTGTAGCCTCAATATTTTTTTTATTATGTGTGATCTAATATACTAATGTCTATGTGGTTTTTAATGTGTAATGAGGTGTTTGTACGTATACTAATACTAAAGCGATGATATATAAACTATGCCATATTTAATCCAATTAATGGTAAAGCTATATTACAAAGTAACTTATAACTTTGTTAATTCATTATAACGGTAATTTTGGTTCAGAAGGTAATGATGTAATTAATTGCCTTTAAATTATTATTTAAACAGATACTACTGTGTGATACTAAAAGTGTTTGACCATTTGGATGTGTACGGGACAAATACAGCGAAGTATTGTAAATCGTAAAGTTAACAAAAGAATTGTTACGTAATAGTCGTGGATCGTTTTATTCAGAGCATAACGTTACTACGAATTGCTTAATTTTGTTTCACATTTACTATCGTAGTCGCCTATTTGTCTTCGGTATTTTTCCTTGTACGAAGGGAAAATATATTCCTAATCAATTTCCTTGTATTTTTATTTATTATTCATAAATCTTATGGGTTAATTATTTGCCTGGTTTTTACGTCTATTTATTGTTTCAGTATCTTTTGAAAAATACACGTCTAAGTGACGTGAACAAAAGATTGAAAGCGCAAATATGGAGTTCTGTGGTCACCATTGTCCTAGTGGAAGCCAAGAATCTTCCCGCGATGGACATAGAAACGAGATCCAGTGATCCTTACTGCAAGTTTAGGTAAGGTGTTTTATATGTAGGTTTTTAGTTTTACAAAATCTTTTCTCAATTTATAGTAGTTATAAAATTATGTAAAATAGGTAATGTATTAGTTACATACGTGGAATCACTAATATTTATTATTCTTGTTGTAAACTATAGAAATACTTGACGCTTATAGCTTAAACTAAGGATTCTATCACAGGAAACAAAAGACAGTTAAGTTTGAAAAACATAAAGTTATCTATTTGGCTCAAATGTGTATGCTTAACATAAGTATACTTAATGGACCAAATGGTCCGTTGTTCGTTAAGTCCTGGCTAATTAAGCCAGCCTAGCTACTTCCAGAAATTTCCCGGGTTCTTCAGAAACTTCACGGACCCCACTGCTCCAAAGATTGGCTCAAATATGAAACAAACATGTAATGTGTCGCCATATGGACGTATTTCATGAATTTCGGTATAGAATCAACATCAAGATCTCTCTGAAAAGAGAGCGTAATTGTTTATTCATCGCCCTAGCGAACCGCGGTGACCTTATTACCTACGTTTCATTCAAATATGATAAAGTTCTCTCTTTCAGGTTAGGTAACGAAAAATACAAGAGTAAAGTGGTCTGGAAATCGTTACATCCCTCGTGGCTGGAGCAATTCGACCTGCACCTTTATGACGACCAAGAGCAAATATTGGAGGTGACGGTTTGGGATAAGGACAAACAGACGAAAGACGAT
Organism: Pieris brassicae; assembly: GCF_905147105.1. NCBI lineage: Eukaryota > Metazoa > Arthropoda > Insecta > Lepidoptera > Pieridae > Pieris > Pieris brassicae. The sequence continues at coordinate 6,947,011 of NC_059670.1, forward strand.
TTTTTGGGGCGGTAAGAAAGGATCCCTTTTTTATGTCGCTTGAATTGTTGCGCAAGAAATAATTACCTTAGGAGACTCCTCCAAAGAGAGGAGGAAAAAGTTATGATTTAATCTATATTGTGTATCTGTCGACGAAAGTCTTGATACGCTGTGTTCTTCAGAAAGGGATTTACTGTAAAAATATAATTTTTAAAATCTGTATGAAATACCTTTAAAGCTAGATCTTTGAGCTAGCTCCCTTAACTATTACTAGCAAATTGAAATTTCCGATTTTAAATTCTTAATGAGGTACGTAGTAATGGTTACTATCACCGCTATACATATCGAAACGATGTTGGATTAAAAACTCATTAAAATATTGTATGACAAGAGCGGGCTAACAATTACCTACTTGTGTACTACGCACTCATTATATACATATTCATATTATAAATCGTGTGTTTTATAGATGTACAATAGACTTATCAAAGTTAGAAAGGGAGAAAACGCACAATATACGAAAGGACTTGGAAGATGGAAATGGACAGATTTTTCTTCTTCTTACCATAAGTGGCACTACTCAATCCGAGACCATTACAGACTTAGCGACGTACAAAGAGAATCCTAGAGATATTTTAAATATTGAAAAAAGATATGTGAGTATCTTAATACTGTGAGAGACAATGACTGAATGAATGAATTTTAAATGACGTAAAATTGTTTAATGTATTTATAGTCAGTCTGGTATAATTAACATTTTTATTAATACTGTATGGTATGGTATCTTTCTGTGTAGAACAAATGTTCATAAATCATCATATATTTAGAAATTACTATTATATAGGTAAATATTGTATACGGAATTGTTTTTTACAAATGTCAAGATAATTATACATTTATACTTATTATACATTTTTAACATTGAAACATTCTAAATAAACTAAAAGGACAGAAGACACCAAAAAAAGCACAAACCTTTGTGCGTGAAGTGCTACAAATTTCTTTAAATTCCTATAAAGTAAAAAAAAATACAAAAAACAAAATCAACGAGATTTGAGGGAAATAATTAACAAGGTGCGGAACAATACATGGAATTGTCCATTCTCCCTAAACATTATTTGCGCGGACTGTCCGAAATTTTAGGTTGCTCATCGCTCTTGTATACGTAACATTTAACGTAACGACACTGCTTCTCAGGGCAGAGTCGAAAAAGTTTCCCTTTCCGAATATCGAATTTGATAGGCATACATACATATGAACATACCACATAGGCACACATAGAATATGAAAATTATTATTATGTTATAACTATACGTAAACAATGTTATAATGTTCACTGCCATACAAATATTTAACTCCGCGAAGTTTGTCACCAAGGAGTTTCAAGTATGCTAGGGCGCAAATTTATGGTAATATTGGAAGTTTACTTATCTTTAACAACTTATTCTTTATGTCTTTGGCGCCATTTATAAGTTGCTACATTCACCTTTTATTAATTAGGTTTACTCCCAATTTATGATATTATTAGAACTTACTGTACAGACTATTAAAAATACATTTGAATTAATAACCCACATTGACAGTTTCTCACGTGGTTTTGTGTCAATTTTCAGGCGTGGTTCCGACTTAATGAGCATTCTAGCGGTGTTGGATGGCTCTGCGTTAAAGTCTACGGGGCAAAGGGTCTGGCTGCAGCAGATTTAGGAGGTAAATCTGACCCATTCTGTGTTGTAGAACTCGGCAATGCCAGACTGCAAACCCACACAGAATATAAGACTTTGACCCCGAATTGGATGAAGATCTTTACATTGTAAGTAATGGTGTAGTTATGACGCATTTAAAGGTGCGTTTACACACTCAAAAACCAGTCGGTCTGGGCCTCGGATTTCTATATCTCTTTCGTTTACAATTGTTTTTTATAGGCAAGTAGATGATCACACTTCTGTCCACAACACACGCCGTCGGTTTCCCCACGATGTTTTCCTTCAGCGCAGGACCGAGTGCCAAATACGCACGTAGACATAAATTCCATTCGCGCAGAGACGGATATCGAACATACGAGTTCAGGAATGACACTGATCCTACTAGGCCAACATGTTTATGTCATGTTTTACATAACAAAACTTTTCAAGACGATTTAAATGTGTGATAATAATAAATTATCTTAGCTTAGCTGGATTAAGAAAAAGTATACGTTCATAGATTTAAAAATGGTCTCAGTGAGGCATTTGTTGGTCGTTACAAAAATATTATTTGTAATTTATTTTTTTGTTTTCAGTACAGTCAAGGACATGAGTTCGATTTTAGAAATAACGGTTTACGATGAAGACCATGACCACAAAGTCGAGTTTTTGGGTAAACTGGCAATACCAGTATTAAACATACGAAATGGGGAGAAACGATGGTTCGCGTTGAAAGACAAGAAAATGCGGGGGAGAGCGAAGGGAAATTATCCACAAATACTGTTAGAGATGTCAGTGATATGGAATCCGGTAAGTTTAAATTATTTCATTCTTTTTCTATCTATTTAACTTGTGTACTACGTAGGATGTGCATCTTTAGACCTAAAAATGGACGATGTCTGTCAGACTTATAAGGTTCTACCTGTTAAGGACTAAATATACAGACATATGCCTTGATTATGTGTTGAGGGTTGAGGGACTTCATACATCAACTAAAGATATATATAATTTTATTCATAAGCAACATTCATTTATTAGGTAAAATAGTTAGTACGTCAGGAATGAACCTAAAATCTCCAGATATCTACTTCCATAAACACATATAATTCTGGAATAACTATTTTTTTTTTCAGTTAAAAGCAGCCATTAGAGTCGTAAATCCAAAAGAGCCTAAATACATGCACCAAGAAGCAAAATTCAAACGACAATTATTTATAAGAAACGTAATGCGGCTCAAAGCTATTATAATGTGGTTTATTGAAATTGGAAAAATATTGCAGTAAGTTAATTTTTCTAATGCATAAATGAAGTATAAATCGCCTTATAACGGCTGATCGCACGTTGAGAAGAATATACGCCATACGGAAATACATATTATATATTTATTATTACCTATTGATATATTTATTACAAGAACTTTTTCAATATAAAACTAAAAGTAAATAATTCTAATTTTTTTGTGTCTTTTATCACATGATAATAACGACAACGGTCGTTCCATAACTGAGCGTTATTTTAGGAATTTTTTGGCGCGCACCACCACCATGTGGAACCAGCTGCCCATTGAAATACCAATTCTTAAAAGCACGGGAACGCACTCGCAAGCCTTCATGCATTGAGTGTCCATGGGCGGTATAATTAACATCAGATGAGCCTCGAGTATATTTTACGAATACTACTCGAAAGCGAACAGTGTATTTTTCAATTTTTTATTTTCAAATACGACGATTCACAATTGTCTACATGTAAAGTATGATTATTTTATTAGGTACAGTGACTATGTCGTGATGGTTGTTCATCGATTTCAGGAAAATTTCATTCAGTCGTTTTGGCTTTCAGAGACTGTTTTGAATGGGAATCGCGAATTTGCTCTTTCATTGGCCTTCTAGCGTGGCTCGCCTTTTGCTACTATTACGAAATGTGGATGGTACCATTGTTTCTACTCATATTCTTCGCGAGGAACTGGCTGATATACCGATTAACAGGTAAATAATAAGCACTTTTTAACAGCTCTAAGACAAATTTATTTTAAAGTATTTTATGTATTAGTAAACAGAATACGGTTATTATATTTTATAATAATTGTATATCTTCTTCTTATCCGGTACACTCTTGACAGAGCGGTCATGATCGCTATGTAGTAGTGATAATCAAAGGGTAATTATTATGTCGTGATTAGTCAAGTACATAATGTTGGTAAAACTTTTTTTTTTCATGTAGACTCCAGGTAGTCAAATATAATATGAAAATTGTTATATACGCGCGCCTCATCACTGAATGACTTAAAATTAAAATTCTTTTAAAAACGACTCCATCATAAAATTTAAGTGCAAGAAAACACGTTTATTAATTATCGCTACCATTCATTTTTATACACATAGTGATAATGTTACGTTCTAACTCAAATGTATCTAATTTCGAAATTATTATTTTATAGAACATATAAAATCCTACAAAAATCCTTGGGCGTGTTTTAAACGATTCGTTTCTGGTAGTAAGTTTGTTTTTATTTTTATTTTGTCTGCATGCTTTTTGTTTTTACGCTTACATAACTAAATATGGGCAACAATATAGTCTTATAGACACAAAATAATGGTAATCTTAAGATTCGTAGGAGGTTGTATGTAACCCATTGTTGAATAACTTGTTGAGTTACATGAAAGTTGTGGGTGAGTTGTTCCGCGGATGAAAAAGAAAAACCTGGGTATCTTAGAAGTAAACTGGCGTTAAGTCCGGGTTCCTCACGTCTCCTGACGATAAGGAAAATCGAACTCAAAATTTTAGAAAAATGTTTTTACTACTAAATTAGTACTGATTCTAAATACTATAATAAATTTGTATTTTTTTTTTAACATTGGGTATTGTTTTTTCTGCAAATTTTGCATTTGCATTTTTGACTTTAAAATAAACTAAACAACATGATAACTCAAAAATGGTTCACATATTGGGAGTTTAAACTATATATCAGGTGCGTGTAACTCGTTTATTCGTACAAGGGACGGCATATCGAACCGTCTTTATACGGCGAATCTAGAATGGCCCTCTCCCAGCAGAGACGTATAACTACGCCTACTTCACCCATTCCCCAGAGTTGAATATCATGAGTTTCTTATATAAAACCAATCCCATACTACTAGCATACGAGTATATTATATTACTTCTGATACCTGATTCCGTGAATGACTGGTGTACGAAGGTGGCGTATTAGAAAACATATTTCGAGTTATTAGCTTAGGCGGTTGATTACCAAGGAAACATACTCAGAAATATATTTGACTCTATGACCCATGCTCCAATACGAAGTCTCGTATGAAGTCTCAAATAACAATAAAATTTATAGATACGTGTTATTGACTTGAATAGTTCTACATATATCGAAAACTTATAATATAATTATTAAGTATTTTAATAACAATATTGCCTTGAGTTACGTGGCTTGAATGACATTTTTTAAATATTGTAATGTAACAGCTACAATTATACTCGGTTAGTCGTTTTATCTGCTTTTGTTTAAACAAAATATTCCTATGGTACTGGATTTTAAAAAACAAGCTTTTTTAGGTGGAAATCCTCTTCTCGCTCCAGTAGATGACGATGATTTATTGGCTGAAGAAGACGATGAGGAGGAAGTTGATAAGGTAAACGTATGATATTCTTCTCGTCCAGATTTTGTAAACATTTGAATGTAACATGCAAGTTTTTTTGATTTTATATCTAACATAATACATTTTCTCATATAATATTGAAATTTATTTCGAAATTAAAAATTAAAATACGAGCAAAAAAGAAATTTGTGCGTGTACTAGTGTACACACGTAAGAAGTGAAAATTCTTTATATTTTCCGAAAAATTATCTACTATATGCAAATTAGATAAAGGCTTTTATTATCATAGCCATGAATACGAATAATACAATTGTTTAATTTTACCTTATTACTACTAAGATTATTACAGAATTTAATTCATTGTAATATAATTATCACTATCATTGTTATCGTTATTATATATATCTGTTATTATTGGCTTCGAATCTCTTAGAATCAACCGTGGTAGGGACAAGATAAAAGATAGCTCTTAACGGAAAAATCTGACGGTAATTTTTTATTCCCATGCTGATAAAGAAGTTTCACTACATTTTTTTTATTTAATCACACTTCTTTACACAATGGAGAATAACAAACATACTATGTTACAGGAAGAAAAAAAATCGTTAAAAGAGCGTCTTCAAGCTATCCAAGAAGTAACGCAAACTGTACAGAATGCTATTGGTTATGTGGCTTCCTTAGGAGAGGCTGTTAAAAAGTAAGTATATATTAACTTAACTTCGTTTTTACTCAAGACAAACAAAAACAAAGGAACGATGATTGTACAACGTTATATCTGTAGCCAAGAGTTTAGTTTAGTCACACAGTCAAAGTAAATCACTTAACCTTATTTTTTTGGTGATTTACTTCTTCCTGTCCAGGCCAAAGGTGAAAGGTGGCCTTGTTGTCTGCACTTCTGTAGGAACTTAATCTCGATTTCCACTGACATAATCAAACGTATATTTGGTTGAAATTTGTCAATAAAATAGACTCAGAAATGTGTATTTTTGTTGGAGGATTATGCCCATTTAATTCTTGAATTTTAATTTTTCAGCCTAACGAATTTCACGGTACCCTATCTAAGTTATTTAGCGGTAATAATGCTGGCTGCAGCGATGTTGGTGCTATATATGATACCATTGAGATATTTACTTATGGCTTGGGGTGAGTAATATTTTACTTTTAATGCTTGCGAATAAACTATGGGAACCACACTGTTTTTTAGAAGAGAAGAGTGGTTCAGCACAGCACATCCTTATAAAGTTTCTCTCTGTCTATAAACTTTCAAAAGTTATAAAATTAAATTAATCAAGACATTGTGGTTACAAAAATAAAAAAGTACGTGTTTTTCAGGCATAAACAAATTTACGAGAAAAATCTTACGACCTCACACAATACCGAACAATGAAGTTTTAGATTTATTATCTAGAGTACCGGATGATGAAATATTAGTAAGTATATTAGATCTTTTATTTAAGTCTTAAAACATACGTATATTCTATCTTTTCATTTTATTACGATTGTAACGCTGAAAGGTTCATTTGTTGTTTTTTTAAGAAAGCAAAAATGTTTGATCATCATAACTTAATTATCCGCAAGAAATATAGTCGATTGGCGAATTTAATTATGTAGCGTAATTTATGATGTTCAACTTTGACAGTCCTGTGTAAATTTTATTTTTTTCTATAAAGAGAATTTATATGATAGGAAATGAGCAACATAAAATTTAAGTTAATTGGTATATCAAATAAGGAAATCCTATAGAAAAAGTTACTTTTTACTTATTTCCTATTTTTACAGTAACTTAATACTAATGCAATAGAAAACTAAACTAAAAACATAATATAATCATAACAAGTAAAAACTTAAAATCTAAACCATTTTATAACTAGAAAATGTCGTTCAAGTGAAAAAGCGGGGTTTCTAGTTATATTAAAAAGTTTCTTAATCGTTTCTAATTTAATTTAATGTATTTACAGTTAGACGTACGAGAATTAAAACCGCATCCGACCAGCGAACGCCGGGACGCGAGAAAAAAGCACAAAGCTTCGTAACATTCATTGAAAGTTCGTGAAAGAATCAAGAACTATATCGGATCAGAATAGACTAATATCGAATCATTATATATAACCTTACGTTGAAAGCATTCAGTAAGCATATAGTTGGAAATGTGAAAAGAATATAGTATATTATATCTGACAACATTGCGAAATGGTAAGATTTCAGGTTTGATCTCTGGGCTCAATCATTTAGGTTGCATGTGAATTTGGATTATTTTGATATGAATCCAAGTTTTCATACGTTTATTTGTAATATTATGGTATGAAATGTAAAGAACCCCTGAAAAAGTAATTAACTATATAACTAATAATTATTTACAACCCTTCGTGGCGTTGTTATGTGATTCCTGTAACACAGAAGAGTGATTTCATGCTTACTTCTAAACAACAATATTCCATTATGGTTACATAACATCATAAAATTAAATTTCCAACAAAAAAACAACATTTTTTCTCAATTCTATTAATATCCAAATTAATGTATACATTGTCAATAGACAGTAGAATTATTTTATAAAATAGTAAGAGTACCTGTTTGAAACGTCCAGAATGTATAAAAATATTCAGTGGGATGGCATAGACATAAAAATCGACTGATAAAATTATTAGGCACATAGAAATAATTTTGCATTCCTTTAATTTTCAAATGAATCTCATCCTATTTTCCTCAATTTTCTTATTAGTAGAATAGATCTAGATAGAATACCTTTTGTCATTATCAAATAAATTATTATAAATGCTGTTAAATGTAAAATAAATTTTCTATTAAACTATTTGAACGTACTATAACTAATAGCTATTTGTATAATGAACAAAAATTCATGATTAATCAACTATCAAGATACGATAATAGTGAGAACATTTATAGTATTTTAAATGTTGTTCTTCCATTGAATATATTGCTTGTTAGTTCCTCTAGATTACTATACTTGCACGCAGACATTTATAATGGTCTTACTCTAAGACGTTACAATTTAAAAATCAAATATTACAGGATTTATTTTATAGATTGTCTCATATTGTTGCACAGATAAAACTAATAAGGCAAATAATAACTGTCAAAAATGACGATATCAGAGAATAAATGGTTTGACAGAGACAATATTTGAGAATACACGTGTATTATAAGACGGGCCTAATTTCATATCGTATATATATATATATATAACAAACCTGCTGCAAACCTTATAAATTGACTGCAGCGTATATCGAAATTTCTTAATAATATATAATAGTATTATATCGCGAGACCGTACCGGAATATCTGGTTTCAAATACCAAGTCACATTTACTTGACCTTGAAAAAATATTGGTTGTTGATAATATGATTCATATAGATTTGATGTTAAAAATTTAACGACACGTCATGTTATCATTAAATAATAGAAGACATCCTTTTGTAAGAATATAGCATAAGACTGAGACCAATCTCATTAATTATTTTGTTGTATAGAGACATTTTTTTTTAATAGCGTTTTTATAGTTAGATAATATCTAAGACGAAATACTTGCATTTAAATAGAATTTAATAATTTAAAAAAAGTTTAGATCCTAAATAATCAGTTTGAACATTTTCAGGCTTTCTTTTCTTTTATTGATGCGAATTTGTCGCACATATATTGTGCGAATACTTTTGTTTATAGTTAATTGGCTATGGTCTATTCAAATCAGTGAGTGTTGCCACATAGCTTCAAGACTCTATTCGCTATAGAACTTAAATATTATAGCCGTAAGTCTACGATTACGGATCAAGCGATAAAACTTGTAGTAAATTATCTAGTCATTATTTTTCAAACTTTTAACTTATATTAATTACCTTAGTTAGGTTACCACTGGAGTCATCGATTTTTAATTTTATGTGACAATTTAATGTCTCTACATTATATAAAAATGTCTTTATAGTTTCACTATATAGTCTTAAAACTTACTGAGTGTTTCAAGCACAATTCGTAGCACTTCTTCGTTCTACTGCACAGCACAAAACATTAGATAGGTTAATCATTTAAATTAAAATTGTGATATCTATGCAATACAAGCTTAAAAGTTATTCTTATGTACACTCTTATTATATAAAGTACGTATTTAATTAAAAGTCATATGATGTTGTATGGGTACGTTAATAAAATATTGTTACTGTAAAAAAATTACGTACTTCATACAGAGAATGTATTATAAAAGTGTCTCAAAATTTAAAACAAGATTTATATTTATTCTTTTTATAGGAAATTACCTACTAAACTAATTTATGTTATTATGTATTACTTTAGGGATTTCTCATAATAACCATAAGATTGTAATTAAAACACAAGTGATAAATGTTAATGCTTTTCATATTTTAAAAATAAAAAAGTTTTAAAATTACCGATGAAGTTTTTTTAACGTATAAGACTTGAATATGAAATTTAAATTGTGTAATATTTATGTTTGTTAATCAATTAAGGCGTTATGATTACTTTTACTCAAATGCAAATTAATTTAATCATCTCTTTTGAATAATGTATATTTTTATTCAATTTATACAGCTGTAGAAGTTTTTGGCGACACCTATACCAATCTATGAGTAGAAATCACTCCAATGAAGTCACCCTGACACGCTAACAAAGTTATTCCCACCGTTAAACATATATTCACAACTTCTCAACAACCTTGATTAATTGTCACGTCTTACAAGAAATATTATGATATTATTTTAAGTGGCATAAAATAACAATATCGCAAGAGACTCGCCATTCTAGTCTAGTATAGCCACGAACTATAAAGCTACTTAATAAATCATAATATCTGTGGTTATCAAATGATGTCTATTGTCAATTGTCATCGTCAATCATCGCGACTCATGTCATTTTTGAGTATATTCTTCATTGTCTCGTGTCCGTCAATGAGCCGTGGCCGCGGATAATAATTCAACACACCCCAGACCGATTCTTTTTACAAAAATGGGTTCCAAATTGCAAGAGTACAAAGACACTTTAGAGCATAGCCTAAACGACAAAAGCAAACCTTGGACAAAGTATTTTGACTTAGCAGAACAAAGGACGGGCGTAAATAGAGTCTATCTATTCGTTGGTAGGTAACTTTTTTATACAGTTATTTATAACGTAAGCTGTGATTTTGACGTTTATTTTTCCACAGGCTTGGTGGCGTTCACCGGTTTATATTTAGTATTCGGGTTCGGAGCTGAATTGATATGCAATTCCATTGGTTTCGTTTACCCCGCCTACATGTCAATGAAAGCATTAGAGTCGCCACAAAAAGATGACGATACAAAGTGGCTTACCTACTGGGTTGTCTACGCTTGCTTCTCAATAGTGGAATACTTTTCGGACTTTATTGTCGGATGGTTCCCGCTTTACTGGTTGATCAAGGTTAGTAGTTATCCCCTATACAAACACCCTTATTGAGTAAAAACAATTACCACAATGAATTACTTGATCTTATTGAACTAGGTAATGCCTATACAATTTTTTTTATATCTCATGCTTAACTTTGTGTTTAGTTGAATAAATGGTAAATGACAATTTATAATTTATGTTACTGTAGTCTACAATGTCACAAGTATTGTGTAGGTATAAAGACTAGGCAATGTTCATTCAGATTCCAGGTAGTGTTAAATAATATGTATATCTAATATAAAGATTTTTCATATTAATGCATATGTATCGGTACCAATTAACAGTATAGATATAGTATACACATAGTTGTTATCTAAGATAAACTAATTCTTGATAAGCAATGATAAGTGTAAAAAGGATTCTTAATTTGCTTTCACCTGGTGGCGTCATTTGTAAATTTTCTTACATTATAATTTTTGTTTTAATTTTTATTATGTAACTAATTAAACTGTATATGTGCACATTCATACTCCAGTGCATAAAGTAATATGAATTTGCAGTATTATGTAACTTAATATGTCACACTTCAGTTCTCACAGATTTTGTTACATAGTTAATTTTATGGTAGTTTTAGTTAAATTCTTTATCAAGAAAAGAACAGCTTCTTATTAGTAAGAATCTAACTTAGCCTATACACTTAAAATATGAAAAAGCAATTTTCTCTCACGTGTTCCTGTAGTGGTTACAAGACTTCACTACAAAACTTACATATATAACTATGTGTTACTTTCTAAGATCAATTAAGATAAACTATCTTACTACTGATAGGACATGGAGAATTATTCTAATCATTATAACAACTAACAGTTAACAATTAAGACAATGAAAGTAAAGTTAAGATTTTGTAAGAAAAATTCAAACTGCAACATACTTAAACACTTTGGCCTTTATCTATATTGAGGTAGATATCATAATAAATAATGTTACGATTTACTTATTGTAATTCTCTACAAGGCAAATTTGCATTTGCATTTCTTATTTATTATAATATAATGCAAGATTAAATATACTACAGTAATATTTTAGTCATTATAATAATTATCCTTTAGTGTTCATATGAAAATTCCACTATTGTTTGCTATACAAAATAGGTTATATCACAATGATGTATTGTTTCCACAATGAGAGGTCACTAATGACTCATTAAGATAATTAATGGTTTATTTTTAAAAGCAATATGTTATCATTGACATTCACATTAGTGAAAGTGGTCACCCCAACCTCGCTTTTGACCTTTGTAGTTGTTGTAGTGTATACAAGTAATATTTGTTCATGTCTGTAATAAAAAACAACTGCATTTTGTGGATGATATTATGCAAATGGTTAATCAAGGCAGTTATGAATTTGACGTGTAATTTTTATGTGTTGAATTGTGTAATAGAGATATATTGACAGAATATATTGTGTTTAAAATAACTAGAATATGTCTGCAAATAAAAGGAAAATATTGGCAGTTCGTTATATCTGGGTTCTGAAGTGGAATCTGTTATCCAATTCTTAACTTAAAAGCAATGTTAAGAATGGTGCATTATCTTTAAACAAATTACATTTCTAAACAATACTTATTATTACAAAACATCTTTGCATGATTGTTAGTTTAAAACTGTTTTCATAATTGATACGATAAGCCATCTTGGTAGATGACATGGTTGTCAAGCTAGACTCCCAGACAATATTTGAAAAGTATTGACCTCTTTACTTTGTATCTGTTTTAACTTTTAACTTATTCAATTACAGTGTATCTTCATAATCTGGTGCTACCTCCCAACAGACTACAATGGCTCAATGATAATCTACAACCGCATCATTCGCCCTTACTACCACAAGCACCACGCCAGAATTGATGATCTGGCTGCGTCAGGTAAATATAAATTAATGGTAGGACAGTAACATAACATGGAGTTAGGAAAAGGACTAACAGACCCCCCGAATGCTAATCAGCTTAATGGTTGATTTAATAAATAAATATTTTTCGATATTAATTTATTATACATTAAAAGTTTAGGAAGAATAAATGCCACCGCTTAAAGTTAATTTATTTGTCAATTAGGTTATTTTTTCGGTACCAAGTACCAAGTTATAAAACTTGTATCAATTAATTAAGCGGAAATATTTAAACAAGCATTTACAGTCAGTGAGATAGCATAAGTTGGTTAAAAATTGATAAATGAATTTATAAACCTATTAAGTGGACAAGATAAATATCAGTGTAAATATGATTCATGATGCTAATTAAGAGGCGCTTGTTAATTGATTATTTATGATGATATAGAACAAGCCTAGAAAATGAACTTAGCTACACGAAAATGTTTTTATTATTATATTGATTTATTTTAAACGACTTTACTACGGGTTTTGTCCGCTATTGGGTTTCAATGCATATTTAACTATTATGTACTCTGGTTAACGTCATATTGTTGTTACCATTCACCGGCTCCAACATAATCATTTGAGAATGTTACTTTTAGACACACCTAACAATGTTTGTTTTTATGTAAAAAAAATCACTAAATAAATTTAAACGGTAGGCTTTCGAAACATACTTATCTTTTAATTTACGGGTCAAACTTATTTAAAAATAAGAACAAACTGTTTAATTTAATATTGATACCTATTTTCTAAAAGCTGTCCTTAAATTCTAAAAAGAAAATAAAACAGCCGATCCACGTTTGAATGTATTCTTTTTTAGATCCTTTACATCAGCTTTTTAAGGAAGTAAATAAGGATATTAATAAAACTGTTAAGTCTATTAACAAAACACTGAAGAATACATTTCAGCATAAAAATGAGTAACAGGTAAAATGCTTGAGGGCTTACTATAAATCACAGCATGAGGCTTAGATCAAGTGTAACATTTTCCTATGGTCTGTCCTACCCAAAACCTCGCATTTACATTTACATGTTTAGAACTCAAAGGAATGCTTACATCCAGCTGAAAGCGTCGAGATACTATTAATGTAGAAACATATACTGCATAATTGTAATAATAATACATGTTAATTTATTTTTTTGTGTAAGTCAAAGTCAACAAAGTTTGTCTAATCACAGTATATAAGTCATTCTGAATCCAAATAATTATTTCTGCATTCTTAGTTTCGAAGCTTGGAATGTTTGAAAGTATATATATTAACGTCATGGGTTGCGGTGGCTAACTCACCTGGTTTTTCATGAAAAAAAATCCATAATTGCATATGTGTGTGGCATGCTTACATCACAGTGAAACATAATTTTATAGAAAGAGTACTTTAATTGTTGCACTGTGCACCGAGTAGAATGATTCAATTTATATGAATAAGGGGGTCAGTATTTGCTTTGCTATGAGGTATAATTGGGCCATAACCACAAATTCAATGTCTTTTATGTCACTTTTTCTTAAAAGATTCTAATAGGAACCGAACATTTATATTATTTACAATTTCATTTTTATATGCAAAAAATTATGGGCATTGAAAAGTGGACATTTTTCTCAAAATTTTGGTCGGGAAATAGGGTCGCAGCTATAAGACAGTATAATAATAAAAAATCATTGCCACCATTTTGTTTTAACACCACATAATGTTCTCAGAGCGGAGGCTGATGCATGCCCTCTCTTGGTAGAAAGAGACATTCGGTTATCGTACGTTATTGTCCTGAAACAAATTGTTCTATAGCATCAATCAGATCAGTCTACTGCAGTATTCTTAAGTGAAACATAGTATAAAATATATGTATTTTTCAAGTACTTAAGACATGAATTAAAATACGTGTTATGATGGCGGAAATGTTTTGAATACATTCAATATATTTTCATTCTTAAAAGATCCCGTGAATATCCAAGAGTTGGTGCAAGGTGCAAATAGGAAGATAAATACGTCTATGAAAAAATTGGGCTAAAATCATGTTATATAATCGTGTATGTTTGATTTTTTTTATTTGTATTAGTTTTTCATTCTAATAAACAATGGGCCTTCAATAATTGTAGCAGTCGTTTGAAACTTAATTCGTAGTATTCTTGCACAATTTTTGTGAAGCTCTTGTAATGTATTAAGTATTTTATTTATCTTAATATTTCACCATTTATTGCACATTTTTCAGTTCATAGTATTTTTGTGATATGATGGAGCAAAGAATCAGCTTGATTAAGTCAAATAAATAAAACAATATACTTTTACTTTGAGTAGTTCCAGTCTAATTCCTAAGTGCTAATTTATGTGTAATTGCGCACTCACTTTAAGTGAAGGAGAATTATAAAGTTAAACGTTAAAAGTATGTCAGCACTGAACATATAGTTATACAATGAATGCTAATTCTTTGCTCACTTGAGACATATGGTTATTTTCCTTTCGTATTAAACCCGAACCCTTATTTTAGGTAAACAAGAATAGAGCTGTACAGCACTGAAGTAAGTAAAAACCAATGAACTGGCAGCTTTCAGTGTGTGCTTATGTAAAAGCTTAAAAAACGACTTGTTTATCTATGTAACTGTCAAATCTTACGTCCTTTACAGCCAAATGGATGCCGTAAATAAAAATTGCAAATTATGCTTTTTTACATTTATGACATTGTTGCATGGTCAATACCTAAAGTATTTTTTTTAACACTTTCTAACAACCTTTTTGTAATAATTATCTCAATTTATTTATGGCACTATTGAGCAAATATTATTTGTCAAAACTGCTTGATTTATATTTGCTATGTTTATTAACTTGCACAATTAACTTAAAATTTTCTGTTAATTTGATATTAGGTATAATTAATAACTACATATTTATACTCACCAAGGTAGATTTAATGCCAGTCTGTTGAAGTAGCTTGATTGTAACTAAACATAATATTATTTTACAGAGTGTATCAAACAAACTATATTTTTAGTAATTTCCAGTAATAATCAAGGATTTCATGTTTCAATTTCCTCAGTTAATTAAATTTTTCCAACCATCACTAGTCGTTCCATTTTAATTTACCAGTAGTTTTAACTGAGATTCAAGTAAATTTGAATTTGTGTAATTGCAATAGTGTCCAAATGCTTCATATCGTTTTTCAAAGTTGTTACAGCGCTCTTAGCGCAAACGAAGCTTAAAAAATAACGTCCAGTAACTAACGTGTAGTTAATTGTTAGTTGGAATGACAGTAACTTGCACAAACTATTGGACAATTTTCGCGTCCATACGCGTTGTCTTACAACTCAATAACTCTGCATTAACCATATATAATTTAAAAATAGGGCAATACTCTGATACAACACCTATACATATAAATATATATTTAAATAAGTTTTTGTTATTTCAGCTTCACGCCTAGTTACAGACGCTGTAAGGAAGAGCAACTAGGATTAATTAACTGCTATTGAAGGAAAAGTACAAAACATCAAATACAGCACTATTACGCTTTCATCATTCAATCATTACGTTTTTTTCAATACACTAAATACATTTTTGAAAGAAAAAAAAATACTTTTCACAATGGTACCATTTCTGAAATAATTCCTGTTATAATAGAATATTGCTTGGTTTATTTTGAAACCTTTGCAATTACTAACTTTTGATAAATAATATCAAATAAATCACCCTGATATAAGGCGTTAAACAAATGTTCTGTGTAACAAATACGCTGTCACGTCGGTATTGGGTAGATATAATGATCTAAAGCCATCATGGTGTATGTTTTGTAATAACTTGAAAGTTTTTAGTTTTAATTTTCTTAGTAAATTCTTTGTGACTTTAAATCTTAGGAATGTAAGTGGCTTACTTTTTCTCCTTATATATTTAAGGCAATGAATTTCCTGTCTTTTTGTACTCACTTATATCTTGACAATGTTTGTCTTTTTTTAACTTTTATATCATAAAATTTATTGTTATACCTAAAGTTGTTCTAGGAATGTTTTTGTTATTAAATTTCTATAAGACCATGTTTTTTTAGTTTTTCACAAGCTTTTGTGTTGCCACCTAGAGAATTTAAGCGTGATGGTAATACCTGACTTTATAACAGTAGGCTTGTTGATGCTTGAAATGTAAATTCTGTTTGTGCCTTGTTACAACTGCACTCTGATTTTCATTGAGAAATATATTAAGAATGCCATTTCACTTAAATAAAGAAGTTCATTGATTTGCTTGTTTCTTTTTGTCTTATTTTCCCAACCTAAGTCCCAGCAAAATAGGATCTAAACAAATATTTTATATATCTAGTTATCTACAGTAGTCATTGAAGCAAAATTGAGAGTAACTGAGTTTTCTTGTCAATTTATAAGATTCCAGAGAAAGGCCAGAATGTTCCTCTATTATCCAAGGTGGAACATAATAACTTTAAAAAAATACAAGTTACTAAATTTATTTATCATAATTGCTACAGTATGCTAATATCTTAAATTATGCAGTACTCTTAACTGCTTCTTTTTCACTTTTTAGTCTATCTTGTTCCGCTTGTCTGTTTCTCCATGCTGTCATATAAGATTTTGGATGAATTGGAAAAAAGCCAGTTAGACCTGTGAACACGAATAGAAAATATAATACTTAAGTAAGAAAATAACTCAACACATACTTCAAGAAATTGATAAAATTTAAAAATGGAAATAAATAAATAATTATGTAATTTATTTTAGTGTTTGTATGACATAAGTGCTGTAATTTAATACAAATCCTATAGTAGTATTTTAAGTGAAAAAGAAAATAACCAAATCTGCTTATAAAATTAGAAGGAAGAATTCAAAGTAATGTAAGGAGATAAAAAATACCCAACAACTCTGCTACTGGACTTGTTACATGTGCTCCCTGTCCCAGCCAGAATTTTAGCCTTTCTAAATTCAAAGCAACCAACTTTTCATTATTTATATTTGGCATAGGATCATATGAACCCAACTGTTCAATTACTGGTTGGCTATTTAATCTCTTTCGCTGAAATCATATTATTATATATACATTAATATAAGAAATGGTTATACGAAAATACATTATACTTCTCAGTTGTTCACTACTAAATTAACACATTTATTTTTCTACATAGAACGCTAAAGAAAATATCAAAATTGAAAAGAATTTATTAAATTATAGACTAAACAATTACCTGAGTAACTGATATATGAAAAAACGGCCTATTTGTACATCCCTGACGTATTAACCGAATTGATTTTGCCGCTAATGCGTAATATTTACCAGTACCACTGGCAGGAGGTAGAGGCATCGTAAATAGATTGTGTTGTCAATTAAAACTAGTATTAAATGTAATTTACTAAAATCATAACACTAACAAGACATAACCTCAAATTACAAAGTGACAATATACATTTAAATTAATGGAGTCCAGGTTGACAATTGACAATGAATATTAGTCATTGGATTTCGTTACTAAAAAATTCTGAATCAGCCAACAATTTAATATCAGACTGAATAAATAATCTATACATTTAATTAATTAATTTTTTTGCATATCTAGGATTCACATTGTTACTTTCCAAGTATATTAACGTAACGACTGACGGTGTTGTCAACATAACGATAAAAGTTTGTCGATACGAACTGTCATTTTCACACAAATTTAGTTTTTGACTTTCTACGTGCACTACTGTTTAGGCACCTTGACTAAGCCCCCTGCTATCAAGAGTCTAATGGTTATTTTCGCAAAGACTATATAAATTCAATTCTTAACAATCTACTGTACATATTTTCCGTTCAATTTAAAGTCTAGTCTACGTCACTAGTTCGGCATATGCAATGGTGTTCAGATTCGTGTATATAACAGAAAATTGGTTCGATAGTTAAAAGTATCTGACATACTCTATTCGCTTTTTGTCAATGATGGAAAAGAAGAAGAACTTCCTACTATCGACATAATAGTAGAAAGATTGAAGCCTTGTCAATAGACCACGTAATATTTTACGTAATCTATCCATTTGCAGTGCTTAAAAATTCATTCATTCAACCTTATAAAAGGGCTATATTTCTCAATAGTCATAACGGTCGAAGCAGCTGGTTTATGACCCATTAAGGTTGTCGCTTCTCGATGCGATCCCAGGTTGCGAAATACCGTGTTTTATAGTTCTTTAAATCGATATAACTTGTATTATTAGTTACCAGTCGCAATTGTTACGTTTCGTTTTTTTAAACGAAGTTTAAGCTTCATTCAATACTAAAAACTTTTTCATTTCACATATTATTTATTCAATATAAAAGTATTAGCAATTACGAATAGTATTTTGAGCATGGAGCCTAGGGGTCTCGGACTGTTTTGTCTGTTTGGTCATACATGTTAAATAAATATTTTTATATTTAGGCTATTTGCTATTAATTATAAAAAAATGACTTCCTACGAAAAAGTGTATTTTTAAAAGATTTACTTTTTTCTTTCATTCTTATTCGTTTGAGTATTTTTTAATATAACTGAAAAAGAAATACTTTATGCACATTTCCCGCAATTCAAAGGCTAGTAGGACATGTGTGCCTCTACTCTCCACGCATCTCTGCTACCCATTCGGCTGAGCAATACCCATATAAACACTCTCCGGTTACAGAAAGAGATTTCCGGGGTTGCTTTTGCATGCTATCCTCCGACCACCTGGTTTAATAGCAACAGAACATTTTTAAATTATAACTTAAAAGTGCTATTTTTCGAAGTCTTCGAAAGAATAGAGCACAAAAGTCTACTTTTACATTAGATTACATTATTTCCTTGAAAAGTGCCATCAAGGTGTTGATAA
The DNA here is from genome assembly GCF_905147105.1 of Pieris brassicae. Taxonomy (NCBI): domain Eukaryota; kingdom Metazoa; phylum Arthropoda; class Insecta; order Lepidoptera; family Pieridae; genus Pieris; species Pieris brassicae. The sequence continues at coordinate 6,966,376 of NC_059670.1, forward strand.
CGACAGTGTAATAAAGGCATAAAATTGAGTAAGCTACTTTGCATGACATCGTTAGACCCAAACTTAAAAATAAGATCAAAAAAAACAAAACGTTTATTGTTGAACAAATTCTTCTGAGAGCCACAAGCAAACAATGTTATTGGTGTTTATTTTTTTTTAGATTTAGGTATTGTTATTGTTTACTATTAATATAGTAATCGTATATAAATAAATTTTATACATCTATGTAGATACGCCGTGGTATTTTAATTATTATATACAGTTTTAATTACAGTTTTTGTGCACGTAATTTTATTAGAAAAACAGCGAAGGTTTTATAACTGCTAAGAAATAAGGATATCGTCTAACCTACTATCAAGTTCTTCAGAGTACTACCACCAGCATACCGATGACCTTATGGCAAACAGAGATAGAGATACACATCTTGTAGTGTTTGAGGAAGATAGAAAATTTAAGTGGGTCACCAAGCGGAGAAATAGGGAAGTTAAATTTAAAGCGCTGTGACGCTGAGTGAGTCATTTTCTAAATGGGAATCTGAAAACTGTTCTAATAATAGAATGAGTGACATATTTTAAATTGAAGGATTTTGAATTAAATGCCCAACTTGTTATGCTGGAGCCTTTTCGTTTTTACGTTGTTGGCGTTCTTTAAAAATATTTGGGGTGAATATCATGAATACTTTTTCAGATTTTTATTTTAAAATGGCGTGGGTATGTATCTCGTATACGTTTATAATTTACAAGAGAGTGATAGTAAATGAAAAATACAATTATATAAAAATGTTAATATATATTGTAGCATTAAGAGTTCATCAAAACCTGAAAGATTTGATCACACTTAATCAAATAAATCTAATTAAGATTTAATGATATTAATAATTTAAAGGAATTCAAAGTTTGTTGTGAACAATCCCAAAACTACCTTAACCACTTAGAACCATAAATTATCATACATCAATACGCATCTCGTACACGTCCAATTATAGATTAAAATCGTGAAGCGCTGACAGCGCTACATTGTTCACGCATGCGCTATCCACAACGATCGATCCCCCGGGCTCGTAACACAGTGATCGCGCGCCCGTCGCCGAGTCCAGAGCACAATGCGTTCGAATTGAGGCGGGAAACACGTCAAACTGTATCTCCGCGAGTACGCCGGCGAAGAGGAGCGGCCGCCGTGCCGAGACGAATGGCGTCGGCAGGAGTGGTCGCGCGGCCGCCTTCCCCAGGTGGACCGCAGTCCCAGCCGCCGCAGTCCTTACCTCCAGCGCGATGACGAACCTTCCCCGGCGCCGGACGAGCGCGGCCGATCCGCCTCGGCCGGCGCCCACCATCGAGCTAGACCCAGACCCCTCCGCTACCAGTCCCTAGAACGAGATTACGACCGCTCCTACGCCCCGCCACCGCCCCCTGAAGATGACTACTATCGCCGAGAACCGCCACCGCTATTCCTCGGCGAACTACAATCCCAAAACTCCGACCTACAGCGTGAACTTGGCAACTTGAAAAAGGAACTCGAACTGACAAACCAGAAATTAGGATCCAGCATGCATAGTATAAAGACGTTCTGGAGTCCGGAACTGAAAAAGGAACGAGCGCTACGGAAAGAGGAAAGTGCGAAATACAGCCTTATTAATGATCAGCTCAAATTGCTCAATCAGGAGAATCAGGTCAGTGGTTTGCATTGATTAAAACCGTTTCATAGTTGTATAATGCAATTCGGGGGAGAATTCAAGGAACTTAGTAATAAGCGGTATTACAATGCATAGTATTTGAAGGAAGATACGCCTGGCATTCGGCGTCGGGCGAGGTACGCATGCTTAAGAACTCCTTCCATTGATGTCACTCTGATAGGTCAATGGGAGTACCTCTCGAGGTGGCCCAATTATATTTCAACTGTAACATCCAGTTGCACTGCCAAAATATACCCTAAAATTAGTAACTTCAAATTAATAATGATTATGTTAAGTTTTATGTTTAATTAACTTATACTAAGGTACAGAGAATGTAAATGAAATGGAGTTTTTATGAAATCTATGGACATGCTGTCAAGAGAGGACGTATTCATTTGTTTTAAATAAATAAATTTGAACGATGACACCAGCAGGAACGTTTCAAAATCAGCAAAATATTTAATTAGTTACCACGCACTTAGGTACCACTAAGTCAGCGTTTTATTTTAAGTTGAATTTAAATATGAAGCTGATTTTTTTTAATAATGCGCTGGGGTAATCATTACACATTATCGCTACGCCGCATTAAAATCGGCGCTACGTGATACTTGCTACGCGTCGTAGAGCAATGTAAAAAATTACAATTTATAAATCCCTAGAGGTTATTTATGTAAAGCGTAAAACCTTTATTTTTTCTGAATTACGATAATATTATATATTAATTAAAATATAAAAATCTGAGAGGTATAACTTTTTTTATAATTACTAACTAGGTTACAAAAAAATATCAAGTTTACATTATTTACAATATCATCAAGGGTAAATAACGTGTAATTATTATTGATAATTTAATTAGTAAACGTTTTAATCCGATATAAATGAATTCTTCCTCGAATACCATGAACTTTATCGTCGTGAAGTTCTGTAAGGCCCCTAGTTAACATGAAATTTCTTAGTTTCATTTCCGCTAAAAACAATAATAGCTTTCTTTTGTCTTACTGGCCTGTACATAATAATTAGTAAAACAGATCAAAATTCTCTTCCCTTTACCCTGTGTCCCATTAGGGGGTCTTTCAGTTTATATGAGGTCATCATGCTAACACGTACCTACATTGCTTACACAATAGCACTGCCCTAAATTTGACGTACTTCCAAGGTATACTGTAGCTGGTCTAACACACAATATAAACTTTTTGATACCTACTACTCACTCATGCCTTGATTTTTCTAGCCAATCCTCTCTATAGAATCGAGCGTTTTTTAAAATATTATACAGCAAATAATAGATAATAAATACGGAAACTGTTACTAGTAGTGACGAATAAACTAGGTTCAACGACCTCCACTTAAGACTCGTTCAATAACAGTTTCAGTACGTTATTGAAAGAAAAACATTAATTACGAACTCCGTACACGCTCACTGAATTGCCAGGAAATTGCACGACGCAACGATGCCTAATGGCAGCTCCTGGCAACACTGAATAAATAAGTTTCAATATTATAATCTCGTATGTGTGGTCGTCTATATACTACGTTAAAATTTATCTAGGATTGTAATGAACGCTAAATTGTGTTTTAACATAAGAGATGTGTCCATTCCCATACCTATGTATATATAAACCTTACGTTCATGATGTGATGAAGCATAATGCGCGATAATATTGTCAAAGGATACACTATATACGAAGTGCTTATCAAGCAATAAATAATAAGTCTGAATTTGGCAACAATTTTTGCGTCGCCATCCGGGAAATAGGCCGACACCACAAAGTGCTTACGGTGTCATAAATAGGCCATTATTCATGACATGGATAATTTATTTTATGATCCCGGTTTATTGGTTTATGTAAATGTAATTAACAGAATTTTCTTCCGAGTATTTTAGAAACTATCACAATCACTGTCTGGAATATAAACTTTACTTGTAGGTGCAGGAATCTCTTTTATTGTGAAGAAATATAAATAACTGTAACAAGTGTATAGGGCCAAAAACAAATAAATTTTTTGAGCCATAAATAGTTTAAAAAAAATGTTTTACATTTAAATTATTATTGCTTTTATTACAAGCACACAATCATCTTCAATCGTGAAAACTACAAACAACAATAGAATACAAAAAAAAATCTTTCAAACCAGTTGAAATTTTTAACAATAAAACAGAGATTTTTAACAATAGAACAGAGAACGACAAAAAATATCGGCTAGTTTAATACGCATATCTTTTTTATCTGATAAAGTATTAATTTCCAATACACAAATATACTGTATTTACAATATTCTCAACCTAAGAATAAAAATTTAAAAAGTTTGGACTCTGTAGTAGTGTACCTTTAATGCTGGCAGAATTTTCTCGCTGCATTTCGATAGTTATTCGTCTTGCGAGGAAAACACCAGCTCTGGCGTGACCTCAGTACCTGGTATGTGACGCCAGACACCAACTTAAATCTTTAACGAATGCCCGTGCACTTAAACCCTACAGCCCAGTAGTCTCTACTCCGCATGCTCTGCGGTCGCGCCAGCTTTTGTGCATGTCCGAGATAGGTGAGACGGGGCTAACGTGTCCGCACAAGTAGCATCACAAGTATCTTTTTTAGTCAACCCTTTCACCTACACAAATATATCTTGTTTTTTAAGTTAGTCTATTAAAATATTTAATTCTACGTGCAGTCAGATGAGTAAATGTAAGGTTCAAATAACATTTATATTAAGCATCTTCCTCGTGATCGAAGATTGACTGTTAACAATAATAATTGTTGGCAATTCCGCGCTAGTTGGATAAGTTTCTCAGTGAACGTGATTTCCGTTAACTCTGTTAAAACTCTTAACAACTTCATTTTTATTTACCACGTTTTTTAATTTCGTCATTTAGTTGTAGAAATGTATTTGCAAACCTCGTGATGATAACTATGTCTATTAATTATTGTGTAAATATTAATATAGCACATAATTTAACCAATGTATCAGACAGACTACAATTTCGTGCGTATGTTTCATTGCCCCATCCTAGCTATTCCCATGCTATGCATGGCGTGTCGTGTGTCTTCCTATTTTAAAGTAAAATATTTGATATAAATACAAAGAGATATAAAAAAAATGATGACCCTCATTGCTCATCTAATAGAGACCATCATGCATTATCTAAACAAGAACCGTTCATTTTGCAAAGTTCAATAGCTATAATCTTAGACGAATAAAACTATATATATACATATGTGTGTGTGTGTGTATATACATATCATTATTTGATCGAGACTGGTCGACTCTTCAATATCAGTTCAGATACTAAACTAATAATTACACTTTTGAAGTCTCTTTCGCAACAAAGGAAGTTTTTTGGCAGGGTCTAGATCCTTCTGGCGTCAGTCCAAAGGACAGATAAATGTAGGCTTAGTCGCCGTAAGTCTAGACTTTAACCTACATTTTTAACATGGTTCCTAGAAATAAAGAAAAATTAGACACATACACTTCCTATACGTTGTGGCAGAATAAATTGATGTCTCCACGATGTCGCCAACCTGAAGTGGGAACAATTGAGGCAAGACTTACACAAAAATATCAGTCATTCTAGAATCGCATACGCAATGAAGCGAGAAGAAGGGTGCTCCTTACTTTAAAGAGTTTTCCCTAATTGTTACATTTCTTACAAATATGGTTTGTACTATACTTAGGCTACAACTAATGCAAACACTTATAACTTTAAATCTTAAATATGAAGCTTTGTAGGAGAAGAAGACTTGAGCACTGTACTAATAGATATGAATACGTTTGAAATTTTTTAAAATTGATTTTTTGAAATTGTTTCGTTAACATAACGCGTTTTATCACCACAAACGTAGCCGCAGGTCTGGTCGTGAGAAAATTTCAGCATAGCAGTTTCATTACACTGCATCAATTAATTTGTATTAAGTACAATGCAAATATCCAAGAGCTTAATTAATTCACGCATAAAACGTTTTTAAGAGCTTGGAGATACTTTCGCCCAACAAAATTAGCTATTAACACGTAATTAAACTTAATTTTATAAACCCGATTTGTATCTTAATTAGTCAAGAGTCTATTGATCATATATAAAGATTTTAAAAGCGACTGTGAATATCTTGTTTGTACAATTTTACAATGAATGCGAACATTATGGCTAATCAAATATTCACAATTACGCTGTTACGAAATATATACTTAAAAGTGCCTCTTCAAATATAATATACGAGATAAAATATGCTAAAATTATTTTAAAATTAGTGACAAAATCGATATATCGCTAAGAAAATTTACAATTCTGTTTTTATGACACAGTAACTCACCAAACCACGTTTTCGCGTGGGAGGTTAGAAAAGATTGAAATAAAATATATAATCGGATTGATTTCACTTTATATCAGTATTACACACTTTACAGTGTGACGTGCGAGCGTTCACCTCGATCAATGATAATCTGTTACTGATGATGTCATAGCTTAATACTTTGTTGACCTCCCGAATAATGCCTGTATAAGACTATAGTCTATAAAAATAATCACTATTACTCAAAACAGCAATTGAATTTCTTTTGACTGATATATCGTGTAATAAGAAGAAAACGGCTGCCATATTAAGCCGCATGCACCTGCTAAAACTCACAACACAAATATGTAATTAATTCATTTTGTGTAAGAACTACACATTACTACGAACTACAATTAGATATTTCTGAATTTCAAATGACATGTAATTCGCCCAAGTTTTAAGTTCTTTTCCGATAAAGGTGACAACAAAAAAAGGTTTTTTTATATACTATTACTTTTTATGGCTATTTGATTATTGACAATTCCTGTGAAGTCATAAATTAAAAGTTTGATCCAATATGAACCGAATAAATTATTTTATAGTAATTAGATCTTTTATTTCAACTTAGCAAGATATATAAATAAAACCCTACAGAATTTAGGCATTTTCATATTCGTTATCTGCCTGCTCATTTTATTCTTTTTGGCAATGCTAATATAACGTCAAATGTTACGATATTACTCGAAGATCTTCTAGAATACAAATGAGTCTTATTTCAGCGTCTTTCGTCTGCACTGCGCTATATAAATCTAGTGATATATCCCGCGACGTCGTCTGTGAATAATCATCATATAATAAAAATGAATTCAAATTCTCAGATCCTTATAACTATATATATGCTCCTCTAATAGATGTTTTTTTTGAAATTCCATCTCACAGCTCATCCTCCTTAAGCAATTCGTTTTGGATCTTCGCCATTAAGTGCTGGAAGAGACTGCCCGACTCCATACGATTGGCTACCTCTCGCATATTTTAAAACACTTTTTTATAAACATTTATAAATTTCTTATTATTTTGTATTATATCGCAATTCATGTATCCATGATATCAACTTTTTAGTTTTTCATTTATTTTATTATTATTTTTAGATTATTTTAGATTAGGGTTGGTTTTTACAAGATTTGGTTATACGCTTCTTGCACGTTACTGATCATATTTCCTTTTTTTAGGATTTTTCCATACTTGGGTTGCCTGGAATAGATCGCTTGTCAGCGTTACGGCCGCTCGTTGCATCCCTTATAATTTTTATGTATAATGTATATTATGTATTTTCTATAAATGTAACGTATGTTACAAAGTATAAATAAATAAATATAAAAAATGTCGTAAATTATCTTTTCAACTTTACGAAAATCACCTGTTTGCAAACAAATTGCAAAGTGAACAATTAAAATAGTACATAATGCAATATATCAGAAATCGTTTGAAATCTGGAGTTAGATGCGTATTACATAACTTAAGGCCTGAAAACTATTATTTCATTCGCCCTTCAAATTAATCTTACAATACAATAAAAGGCTTAATAGATTTTACACGCAATATACTATCAAGCCCAGATTACTTTAGTATACAAATATAAAACAACACTGTAACAATATAATATCAATAATTGCTACATGAAACTTTTGTCGTCATGCATTTGAGCCATTTTTATACCTCTCTGTTATAGTAGGGGGAGTCCACGATGCTAAATGGGGATTTACTCGAGCGTCATAGAGACCTATTGGGCTGCAAAGCTTAGATGATTATAAAAAAAAATGTTATATAATGTATACCTTTTAATCGGGGGAGTTGCGGCTATAGACTTACAAAAATGTAAAATAAACTGTGCCATGGACTTTGCCATACTCGAGCGCGTCAGATATTCATATCATCCATGTCCTACACTTAATACACGTATGTTGATCTGACTGTTTGCGTGGTGGAAGTGGTCGTACATAATGGTTGAAAATGAAAAAAAAAATTTACGGGCGCGTCGGATTTTGAGCGCGTCTAAGTGAACCTAAAAAAAGCTCTAACGGTAAGATACGAAATCGAATAATCTGACGATTTGGATGTGACGTAAACTGGCGGTTGCCATTTTGACATACTCAAGCGCGTCAGATTAAGATATATATCATCACGGTTCATCTTTATCGCGATTACGCTTACGCTTTATTGCTTTGGTAAGCTATCTACTCTCTTCCTTATATTGTGAGATGTATTACCATCGGAGTTTAATAATGGAAATATTTAATCCGGTGAAAATGTAAAAAGGATATTTTATAACAAAATATTTACAGTTAAATTTAAGATAATACGTAAAGCTAGGGTCTAATACGAAGCCGCTTACTGGGACCGTGTTATTATATATAATAAACTTTGAATATGAAAATAGAACATAGAAAGTTGCTTATTAATTATAAATATAAGTCACATTGCGTGTTAATATACCAAATATCAAAACTATGAAAAAGTTCATTAACTACGTAAAGCTACGAAAAGTTTTTCTTATCTTAATGTCGAGCTCGTTATTTGTTTATTAAAAGAAATGAAAAGAAATAAATTGTAAAGTCTTATTATAGTTTAATAGTTTTATTATTCGTGACTTGGTCTCATAGAATTGTGATTTTAATAAAGTTCTATGAAGGTCCAAAGTACACTAAAGCATAGTAAATATAACTCTCTACTCTAAACATTTAACTCTTCAAATACCACATTTACATTTTTAGCATAACTAGTATGCCTTTAACTTTGTGACTAAATCATAAAATATAACGTAATCAAATATATATACGTAACGACCAGACATACACTCTATAATCACAAGTGAGCAAGGAAATGAACCATTAAGCTTTCAGTTAGAGCTGTTACCAGTCTTTTGTCAATCGTCAGTTGTGACTATAGTATTGAATTATAATTTAATTAATTAATTTAAAAATAAAAATGAATGTTACATGTATAATATATAATGTAATTTTTACTGTTGAAATTACATGACATTACATAAATAATTTGTTAGATTCGTATAAAGACGGTACGGTAACTTCTTTTTTATAAATTTGTGGAAAGCCGCAATAATGCCAAAGTCTGGGGTATAGGTATATTATCCATAGCAAAATTCCTCAAAAGCAATTTTTGGCAGAGATTATTACTTAACCTGTGGTTACCCATCACGACTGTCAGTTTTGGCGGGAAGCCAACTGGAGGCGTGTCAGGTATGGTAGCATTCAGAAACCTGTTGACTTGATATTTTGCTTGAATTGGTAATGAGCTGTTAAGTGAACTGCTAATGACTACTCCTTCATTTCGTTGAAATCGTAGAGTTCTTATACAAAAATAAAAGTATGTATTGTAAATTGTACACCGAGTGACAAGGGTCTAAGGTAACTCGTGGAGAGTAAACTTTAATTCCATTAGTAAACCCCCTAAAATTTAAGACTTTGTTTGTTGCCCATTTCATTGTATTGTCGCTACAAGTACTCTAGGCCACAATGTATACTTTTTACGGTTCGAAATAAAAGGTATTTGCTATATGTCTTCCGCTCCGTTCGTTGTATAATGCGAATGATATGGCACGTTATAATATATGATAAAATGTGGCCAACCTTACGAAAATTAAAGTGTATTAAATAAAAATACCCACACTAAATAAATCAGCCATTTTTAATTCCGTTCCGTCCGAAACGTTCGACACGGCATCACGAAAAAAATAAAATTTTCTTTTAAATAAATGGGAATATATATTTCACATTTTTGGCATAGTTCCGTCCGATGATCGATTGAATATAAACTAAGTTCAACACGATAGCACTTAACCCAGATTGTTCTAAAACTATCTATCTAATAATAGCTTTTGTTATGTTCTATGTAGGTGACTATATCAAACGATGGCGTAGCCCAACAATGCTCATAGTGTTACAATTATGAATTTAGACTACAGGAAGGTACATAGATTTTCATACGATTTAACAAAAAGAAGTGAAGTTTCTAGAAAAAAAAATACGCATTTCTAAACGTCAATATTATGTTTGTGATGTTTCCCAGTGACAGTGGTCGGTTGGTGAGAAAATTTTGAATAGCAAGACAGCACGGGTCGCTTCATTGTACAATATGCCTTAAATGACTATGGTATGACAGGAACATGACATAATATTCATGACTTCAAATGGCATAGAAAGTTTGAAAGGGATTTTTGAGGATGTCCGCAAAGGTTTAACACAAATAAAAGGTTTAATACACTATATGTTTATAGCACCTGTATCTTAATAAAAACACACAACTACACGCAACACTATGTCAATTACCATCTATAATTCGCAATATTAGCGCGTTTAACAAATTTATTAAGGCACAAAGGCATTAAAAATACGTGTCAGAGTGTATATATAATGTTTCTCATGTAAATAAAATATAATTTTGTAAGGAGACATAAAGTTCTTTAAACATTAAATAATACTTGTCAAAAATCGCTTCAAATTTACACGTTTCATATAGAAATAACGTCATCTGCTAGATATCTATGAATTATGTAGACATAATGGGGGCTATTATTAGTTTGTTTATATCTTCCAGCTGACTCGGTCTGATATTTTTCGTGTCATGATGCTAGCTAGCTATTTCTGAAGTACCACATGTTTCGCGCATCATAAAGTGGTTGCTGAGATTGAAATAATAAATCATTACTATTCATATTAAATGAAGTGCTCATTCATTTTACTGTGGGAAAAATAGGGTTAGGAAAAATATTTTTTTTTGTTCAAGAAAGATGTTACTGCGTAATTTTTCGTGTAATATCCATTTATACCTCCGTGGCATAGTCATTTCGCATGGCGTATTATCCACAGCTGCTAAACAAGGTATCTGACGAAACTATTATTGTTTCGAGTTGGTTAAGAATAAAAATAACGCATAGTAGCGCAGATATGTTTTTCCTATCACAAACATATTACTTAAAAAAGTTATATGTAGGATACATTTAATTATATTGTATTGATTTTTAATAAATAAATATTTTATGATATAAGTAAATAATTTATCATCAAAATCATTATAAGTTGTTTTACTAAAAACGTTGTATATTCTTCGCACTTCACAAACCAGTTATTAAAAAAATAAAGTGTTATATTAAAAGCAATCAGATATATTGCACTGAGGCCTCGGGGAATATCTGTTTATCCCGAACTTGTGAACAGTAAACACTGACATCGGAGTAATTACTGTATGTACTGTTTACTTAGTCGCACGAGATAGAATACAGAAACGTCAACTTTCTATATATGTTTAAAGAATATTAACGTATATATACTTTAATTAAAAGTTAACGATTATCTACCCTGAGATCGTATATTGGAAACCCACACTTGAAAATCGTAACGTCTTAGACAACAATTAAAAATCGTAAAGTCTTAGACCCAAAGTCGATTACGCATATCAGATACAGAAGGCAGATTAAAGTCAAAGTATCATTAATATCATTAAAACGTTCAGAAGAGGTCAATTAATCAACATAAATTTATTGAGCATAAAAAAAATATTACGAGAACAGATGTTTCCATTTGTTTATGATGTTTTACGTGCAATTTAATGGTTTGATTGTTATAATGTTATAGTTTATATGTCACTGGCCTTAGTATATGTTAATGATTTAAATATGTTCGACGTCCTGGTGGACAGAAACCGTGTACAGTTTGTATTTGCACCACACCAACTTCCTTTATATTAAGATCATTTATACAATAAATAAAAGATGAGATCCGGCTGAAAAAACGCTTCACCAGTCCTTTTAAACGCCAATTATTTTTTATATTATAACATGCCTGTAATAAGCTGCAATCCTTATATCTTGCTCCACTAATAAAAAAGCATTCTTTAACGTGTTACTAAATATTGCGTAACACTTTCCTTATTAGTAATACTTAGGAAAAAGCAGATCACGATATCTGCCAGCGGATTTCTGGACCACTACTTATTATAAACATAAAATTGTATTTCCACTTAATTTAGAATCCATCAATATAAATTTTTTTCCCTGTAAAATACTAACCCCTAATTCTAAAGGTCCATAATACTGATTAGAATAAAAATTATACAAAAATCCAGACATCACAAGTCACATGCATCGCATTTTATTAAATAACCTGTTTCAAACCTTGATCAAAGTTCCAAATTGGATGTAAATTGAAAATATTTTATCATAAATTGTTCGTTATATTTTTGTTTAATAAAAATTCACATCGTTCAGAACATTCAATCTTTATACGTAGTTACTCGCCTGTGAAAAGGTACAACAGAAAATTTAATATCGCGAGAAAATAACATATAATTTATGATGTGAACTATTTCGTAAAGTTATATAAAAATTATATTTAAGTTTGAACGATATCTTAGTCTAGGTAATAAATGTTATTCATCACAGTCATACCATACACTGTTTGTTCCTTTTTACGAATAGAACATTCGTTTTAATTGTAAATTCAGATTAATAAAAACCAAATCTATTTAGATTTTGAGCGCCATCAAATTTCTTTAACATAATTGTGTGTATATAAATTTAAACTTGTTAGTAAGTATAGTAATTATAAATTGGATTTAATTGGCTACGTATGGAAGAAAACCTTTTAAATTTAACGGTATCGAAACCCAATCACCGCCGTCCTACATTTACGAAAGACATAAAGTATTTAATGTTGCCATAAAAAAATACTGCGAGCGAAAACGGCTACACCGATTGGGTGTATAAACTGTCATAGTTAAAGATGTAATAAACATTCAAATACAATCTTTGTTTCAAGTTTAAATAAGGAAAATAATAATTAACTATACATTTTCTGATCCGCAGGAGATTCGTTCGCTGGTTTGTTCGTGAATTATTATTATTTTTAGCAAAAAGGGCTTTTATTTAACCACTCCCGTGATTTCAAATCGTAAATCAAATTTAGAATAATATCTTTCAACGAACTAGAATAGGCTTAATCTGATTTAATTTTTAAATCTAGCAACACAGCTGTCAACTGCACAATCGTTACCCATAAGCACATAAAAAAATGGGTACGATATTGAATGGTTGCGTAACCGGTTGTACTATTTTCGGGCGATCAATGGCGCGCGGCACTAGCGCCATCTGAATTGAGGCTAGCACTGTGCTATTAATGTTATCTGTGGAAATGGGAAAACCTCAATTGAACTGGCCTTAACTATGGCTGTTACTTTGTACTTGTCAGTGGATTTTAATTATAATACAAGGCTAATTTTGTTATGTACACACAGTTGTTAAAATAAATATGTATGATGCATTTAATACTCAATTAATGGCTTGTTAGTTTGTACAAAAATATTTTATTAACTGAAAAATTTAGAAGTTGAATTAATTTTAAATATAGGATCAGAAAATTACGTTAAATTAAAATTTGAAGTATCATCGAAACTTCTCAAGGTGTTTTAGTGCCTTTAAACGTGTCAAGTAACTACAGTTATCTCAGGTTTTTGTCAAGGATGAAAACGGGACGTCCCACTTAAAATTAAGGCAATGTTGAGGGTCTCGTCAAACTACGAGCGAAACGGTGTCAAAATATTTTTTCTTTCCCAGGTATTACTAATTAGTATTTATTATATTCTTTCCACCTATGTGAAACTAACGGTTGGATAATTTAAATAATTGACATTGATTGTATTGAGCACACTCTATTACTACTCTGATTTATATTAATTAAATTTTATAACATATTAATTTACAATCCTTACAGTAATTACATTAATAGTCACCTTTTTACAGAACCAATACACTATATTAGTATACTATTATATAAGATATTGATCAAATTATATTATAATTTTAGAAATATTATATGTATATATATTGTAACATACTAAATTACAACTCGCTTCAGGAGTTGCGCATTAGCATTGAGTGCTGTGGCGGAAACCTAACTTTATCGGGGTCAGTAGCCTTCGCCATCTTGTTTTTAAGGGGCAATTCACTTCCTCTTAAAACAGCACAAACCGAGAATAAGGCTGGAATCCTTTTATTAAAGAGCGACTGAGCTTTGCCACTTTTAAGTTGTTGAAAAAACTTTGGAGTCAAGTGCTATTGCTATTGTTATTTTGTTTTTTTTTATTCTTTTATTTTATTACACTCTTAAGGAATATTTTTTCTCTACGAAAACTTAAGTTAAATTAAAAATATAATATGTTTCATATTGTAGTTTTAATGAGTTTGTAGTGCCGCACTTTAAATACATCTCAACACAAACGTGATCGTATTTTGAGGAAACAAAAAGTTTGAGAGAAGGTTTAAATAAGTATATTATAACGCATCAAAAAATTAAATCTTTGCCGTAACAATTTTCTAATAATTATTTATAAAAATGAACCAGATATTCTTATGAAACATATTGTTTAGTATTTCTATATGTTCATAGTTACAGGCAATAAGTACGAACAAACATGACATCGCGTTGATATACTTAGGAAATCCGATATATAATACAGTGTAATATATACGTTTTTGATACGTCCTTGAACGTATCGACCGTTAAAATTAGGGTTGCCGTTGTGCGTAGGCCTGCGTAGCGCTTCGTAGCAAAAGAAAGTTGATACAAAACTATAGAGTTTAAGAAGCTCTAATGCTATCAAAACAATACTTATTACGGTATACGTATATATAATATGTATATAAAATGATAATGATAAAAAGTGTTTGGAATGTTAATATATTGGTGGTTTATACATATATGTTATTAAATGCCGCGTCATTTGCGTATAATGCTTTTAATTATTATATATCCTAAGAGGTGGATTGTTTTAATTTTTTTTTAATTTAGAGTATAAAATAAATAAACTAACTCTTTAGTAAGAAAACCTGCAATTGAAATAATAAAATAAAAATTCCTATATAGAGAACATTTTTGTTTATAGACGAACCATATTTATTTTATTAATTCAAAAATTTCTCCAAAAACGCCTTAACAAATTTTTTAACATGATTCCTATTGAGATTTTGGAGAAAATTTATATTTTGGTTGTAATGAAAGTGGGTAAGACTTAAATCAGCTCGTGAATAATGATAAAAATTCAGAAATTTTTATCCCCATATCCACACATCTTCATCTCATAACAATAGCTTGTATCTGTACAAACAGTTTTGTGAAAAGAATGCACTAATATCACACAATATGCGAAACAATGAAAACTATTTGTGTTCCCCACAATGCTCCCAAAAAGCGGACGCAGGCTAAATTGATTTTTCCGGAACATTTCAAAAACCCGATGTTAGAATAAGAGGGTTTTGTTTCAGTTATATCATATGTGTTTTCTAGAATCGTTATCCATGCTATACAATCCGACATCGTTCACGATACATCCAATACTGTTAGTTCTATTAATTGAGAAACGGTTTGATTTTAGGTTAA
The DNA here is from genome assembly GCF_905147105.1 of Pieris brassicae. Classification (NCBI taxonomy): domain Eukaryota; kingdom Metazoa; phylum Arthropoda; class Insecta; order Lepidoptera; family Pieridae; genus Pieris; species Pieris brassicae. The sequence continues at coordinate 6,981,759 of NC_059670.1, forward strand.
TACGGAAATACCGTATTTGTTTAATATAAGTTACACTTCACCGAACTTTTTCGTTTCATCCCGTTAACGTCCACTGTTGGACATAGGCCTCACGAACAGTAAATCTGCTAAATTAAACTTACGAAAAACGTTCAATTGTAAAATTAAAATTTTTTTCGTGTAAAATTTAACGACAGCTTATTTTTTTCAAGAATTAACTTCCGTTTCACAACCATCTTAATAGCGTCAAAACAAAACAAAGTTTATATATTAGACATTGTAATGCCCTATTTTTAGATGGATGATGTCGAGCAGATCTCGTAAATAATAATCTCTGTCTAGATTGTTATTACCACCCACATAAGTCCTACAGCAGTATGAAATAATTACGTAATTGAGCTGAATATTCAATATGCAACGGTAGTCCCGATAAAGGCTCTGTATATTCGGTACTCGGCAATTAGTGTACGTGCGCTTTAATCTTTAGGGTAAGCGGAGAGTCATAACCCATCGGTATATATACAACCACTTAAAAGTTATGGTAGAAAAATACATAAATAAACGAACTCTAATAATAATATTTGAACGCACAGCTTATCAAATGCCTTGAGGCTTTTAAACATTACTTATGAACCAATGCAGAAAGAAAGCGCAAAGGGGATTTTGTGTAATATAGATAAATGATTATTTAAAAAAATATAATGGAATGGTATTCTTTTAGAAACAAGCAATGTTAGTCCGACAACTGGAAGAAGAGCTACGATTGCGCTTACGACAACCTGCACCCGAGTTACAACAACAATTGGAAGCGCTGTACTCCGAAAATGAACACCTGCAAAGGGAGATCGCCATACTCAGAGATACTATTAAGGTATTTTAAACTTTCTTAATCTAAGAATTAAAACAATTTTCGAATGACGGTGAAAAATATCAACAATATAGAGTGTCAAGTAGCTCTAGCCTCTGCTAGTCGTGTGATGATTATGATTAATCTTTGTATTTAATTTTGAATAGGAACTGGAATTACGGATAGAAACTCAAAAACAGACGCTACAAGCCCGAGATGAAAGTATTAAGAAACTACTTGAAATGCTTCAGAATAAGGGAATGGGTGAGTTTAGTTTATGGATATATGAAGGCTTTCATTTCAGTCTACAAATTAATTTCTACTTTATAACCGTTAGAATATATATAAGGTAATAAAAATTATGAATACTGCTTGTTAAATTACATTATATTTATTATTGAGGATTTGTAATAGGTAATGTATTAATGGTTATTCTACCTTTAATAATTAGCTACATAAATCAACAGTTCCTTCCCTTCAGATTAACAAAATACATTTATTAACTATCCATCTTTAAGAAACTTTACAAATTTAATTTTGTTTGTAAAGATTGAAGAACGGAAATTGGACACTATGAGATTTATAAGGTATTCCACTAAATTGGTTTTCCAGGTAAGGAGGAAGAAAGGCAAATGTTCCAACAAATGCAAGCGATGGCACAAAAACAGGTAATTGTTGCAGAATTGATGAATGTCCGTATCGCATGTAATAGATGAAGCTAATCCGCTTGGGGGAAATTCCCCGTAATCGAGGAAATTTCCTCAATGGAATAATTCTCTGACCAGTAGACTTTGATCCTGCACAATCTATTTGATCTGCACATCACAGCTTTCTCATTCAAGTGTACTCAATACACATGGGCGTTTTATTTTGTGATACCTTTATCAAAGTCACTGTTTCTCTTAGAGTTGCTCTTGATAGTATCATTTCATTATTTTCCAGCCGAATGTCTATCGCGTTGCCTTCTGTTATCCAGCTTCGTTCAATGAACGCTTCCTTCCACTCCAAGCTTGTCCCAACGCACTGTCCCACGTCACGACGTCTCGATCGGCCACACGACCCCGCGACATTTGCATGCCTAGTTCATTACGACCATGCGACCCGTCATACCCTAGCGGAGACCGTCTCGTAAAAATCATTGGTTGACTTGTTTAAAATTGATTTGAACCGCTTCGGATGGGGCTGCGTCGGTGGGGCCGAGCGCCGAGCGCAGCCCCAGGCCAAAGCGAGGACGGCTGCGGGCTGCGGGCGGCGGGAGGGAGGCTGACCGACTGGATGTGGCAGGAGCTCAAGGCGACGGCGGACACGCTGAGAGCGCTGCAGACGCAGCTGGAGCGTGCGCTGGCAGCCGCCGGGCTGCCGGGTGGTTCCGCAGGCGCTACGCTCACCGCCGTGCTGGAGACCAAGGAGGCGCGCATCGCGACGCTGGAGAGGCAGGTGGCCCTGCTCGAGGCCGAGCTGTCCGCTTTCGCCTCGCCCGCGCCGCCCTCGCTCGCGCCCTCGCACGCCTCGCTTTACGATAAGGCCGACCCTCCCTTCAAGCGACAAGTAAGTTTCCTCCTCGACGACGTGCGCGTCACCACCGACGGGCGGCCGCTGCGCTCGCCCGACCGCCCGGTCTACCTGGCCCGCCCCTACAGATTCGCCACCACGCTGTGACCGCAGCCGCGACTCGATGTATTTGTTACTCTTAATGTTAAGACTGTTAAATAGGATCTAATGTATTGAATCGTGTGAGATAACGTTGTTACCGTAATAGACTGAACAGACTGTCGAGGTCGTAAGCTACGTTTGTAAATTGGTTTAACGTGTTACGCTTTCGGTGTGATAGCAACTCATCGTCCAGTATAGCTTGGTCCCGCGCCAGACACCCATCACTAGTATAGCGACTCACACGACCTCTTCATGTAGCCGTCATGTCATCGTCTTCACAGTATCGGTAGATAAACGTATCACAATGTAGGCGCCCGTTCATTGACGACGTATTTGAATTTTCCACCTTTCGCTGGAAAACTTTCTTGTGTCCGTAGCTTGACAATATTAACGCTAGTACTAGTTGAAATGGAAAGTTTTCCAGAAAGTCTATCGGCTCGAATTAATGTAAAATAAATGCATGTAGTTTAAGATTGAAATGTCTTCCATGGCGCTGTTACAGGTGCTGAAAACATTTCTCAACAACGCTTGAGCCGCTTGTATGAATACGAAAATAAGTAATTCCATGATAATAAGTAGCATATTTTTAACATTATCATTATCGCCATCACTATTCGCCTATGTAGATAGATATTTTCTATTCAACATTTTCTTTGTACTAATCGATTGTTTGGAATTATTTTAATTTTATAATCGGGATGGTGCTATGAGCAGTTGGATGAGTTTCGGCTGGAGATTCAGAGGCGAGATCAGGAGATTTTGGCGATGGCTGCTAAGATGAAAGCTCTGGAGGAGCAACACCAGGATTACCAGAGACATATAGCCGTCCTTAAGGAGTCGCTCTGCGCAAAGGAAGAACATTACAGCATGTTGCAGACGGACGTATGTCTTTTTTAGTAATTAAATACAATTAACGGGTTATTTAATAGGTAATTAATTCAAACGTATGTCAAACCAGTATCATTAAAAATTTACATTAGTCTAAAGAAAAATTACGTTTTTGTAATACTTTATATGCAAAATACTCTCAAAAGTTTTATTAAATGAAGGGATTTTTAGGTTGAAGAACTTAAAGCTCGCTTGGATGAAAAAAGTCGAATGGTAGAAAAGAAAACCGCTACAGCATTAGCAGCTGCGCATGAGTTAGCAGAGTTCAGAGACCATTCGGAGATCAAGGATAGAAAAATCAATGTGTTGCAGAGAAAGGTACAGTGTGATCTAATCGCAGGTTCATTATTATTAGAATTTCTATTTATTATATTACAAATTATATAACTAGTGCTATTATACTATAATAATTAGTTGTTTTTTTTTGTTAATTTTTTCGTACATTTATCGTCTATTTTGTATTTCTAGTGTTGCTCCAGTTGTTTTTAGTTCTGCTACGTGTATTTAGTGTTTTATTTAATATTATAAAGGTATGTAGCCATTATTTGTATTATTTCTTTATTATTTTATTTCTTTATTATTAACCTTATATATATTAATTGAAGTAACTTAATTTGTAAGAATTATAAGTTAATATCATTTGACATTTTAGATTGAAAACCTAGAAGATTTACTGAAGGAAAAAGATAATCAAGTTGATATGGCTCGAGCTAGATTGAATGCAATGCAAGCACATCATTGTTCCTCTGAAGGGGCTCTCTCTTCCCTTGAAGAAGTAATAGGGGATAAAGAAAAACAAATTCAACAATTAAGGGAACAAAGAGATCGAGCCGAACACGAAAAGAATGAAGAACGAGAGCTTCACGAACGAGAAATAGCAGATTACAAAATGAAGTTACACGCACTGGAAAGTGAAGTTGAAAAACTAGGCGCTAGACTTGAAAGGGCTCAAGCAGAGAAAGATAGGCTAGAAGCTAAGCTAGAAAGCTCACAATCTGAGTTAGGAAAATCTAAAGCTGAATTAGACAAGGCAGCCAGTGAAGTTGGTAGGTCCGGTGCCGACTGGGAAGCGGCGAAACAGCGTTTGGCTCGTCTAGAATTGGAGAATGAACGACTTAAGCATGAATTAGAGAGATCCCAGACAACATTCGGTAGAAGTACTTTGACAACATCACAAGAACTGGATAGAGTTCAAGAAAAGGCTGATAAGTCCGCTGCTGAGCTAAGAAGAACCCAAGCGGAACTAAGAGTAACACAGGCCGATGCAGAAAGGTCTAGGGTTGAGGCCAGTGCCCTGCAAGAGAAGTTAGAGAAATCCCAAGGAGAAGTATATCGTCTTAAGGCCAAATTAGAAAATGCACAAACTGAACAAGATAGCTTAAAGGAGGAATATGATCGGTAAGTTTTAGTACAATCTGGATAGTTTCATATTCTATTCATAGTGAAAGTCATTCAGGTTATTTTATTAGAACATATACATGATGTCTTTGCTTGCTCAATTTACAGGCCGTGCTTATAACCGCAGTAATTTCTATTAGGGTTTGTTGTTTTGATATTAGCTTTCTATCGTTTAAACTAGATACAATCACTCAAATATAAATATAAGATTCGATCACATCTCATATAGTAAAGCGATATAACAAATTTAAAATATTACCTTCAATGAAGGAATGAGAAGTTTGTAAGAAATACAATGTTGTTACGATTACGATTTTATTGGGGTTCTGAGAAACGCTATTTTCAGATGTACTTTCTTTTACTCAAACGTAAATACATTATAAGAGGCCTTTAAGTCCAACTACTTACTTTGAGCCCAATACTTTGAAGACAACCTGTTTGGTAAAGAATTGCTTTACGAAAATGTCAAATACGTATTATATTAAATATATCATGACGGTATTCGCGAGCTTAACTCAGTTTAGTTTGCAGTCACATGTTGATGCAAGGTATGCCGAAAGCTGGTACTGAAAATGGCAATAAATTTACGTTTTTTAAGTTTTATTACATTTTGATATTTTGAAAATTCGTACTTTATTATCGTTACTGTGACACAATAAGATAAGAATTTGATAATTTTCTTCGCCGAAATGATAAGTTTTATTAATTATTTCAGTTCTTCAGAAAATTTAAGTTCAGCTTTACCTCAAAAACTTGAACCTGGCCAATGATATTAGCTATATTAAAGAAAAGACGAACCCACTTTTATTTGATCAAAGATCGTTTTTCAATATTCAATACTGTAGAAAGACCTAAGTTTTAATATAAACAAAAATATAATTGCTAACATATCCAATAACTGATAAAATATAACGGTTTCATGAAAATAATAAATATTTATAGTTTTCATCCAATTGGTTAGGTATTATTTATTGGTTTTACGAATATATTTAATTTAAGTTATAACATAATAAGACAACGAAAGATATTGTTATAGTTCACATTCAAATTTCTTTTGAAATTGGTAGATTATTTTAATTTATCATCAAGACTAAAAACTATACGGTTTGTGCTTATAATACTGATTAGCCCTCATTACGTTATAATTGGATAAATATATATAGGCGGTTGCCGACTGCAAAACATGACTTCCAGAAACCATAAACTCAGTACCAAATATTTTTATTTCTGAGTACAATTAACATTTTAAATAACTCATATTTATTTAACAGAGCGCAATCATCAGTAAGTCGTCTCCACTCTGAACGAGATAAGGCTATAGCTGAACTGGACAAAGCTCGTGAAGAACTTGAAAGAACTCAGGCTACATTAGGCAAGGCGCAATTACAACAAGATAAACTCCAAGCATCATTAGACGCTGCTCACTCAGAGATCGACAAGTTGCAAGAAAAACTAGATAAGAGTGCCGTCGAGGTTCGAAAGGTAATCCTTTAAAATATAGCATAAGTAATAACGAGTATATTCACTAATGTATATTATGCCCATACTCTTTTAAATATTTTTTATAGAAAATTCAAAATGTTTTATTCAAAACTTATACGTTAACTATTCGTATGGTCATTATAATATATTCAAAAGGCGTGAGACGGGAGTCACTCAACCGATACACACTTACAGATTCACTATTTATACTTTTTTTTCCTTGGCACGGTTTGTGCGTCAGCCATGCAAAAAAGTTAGGAAGTTTTTTATTAGATTTATTTTATTGGTTTGGAAATTGGATCGAAATTTGGAAAAGGATCAGATAAATTAGGTATATAATAAGTACATAAATTATTATAATTTTATATTGTTATGAAAAATGAAACTGGCTAAAATTTTATATACATCAATATTTATATTAGATAGAAGGATAGAGATTGAAGTCTATTTATTCTTGGAGACAGATAAAATATAAATTTTAAAGTCAAATTTCAACTGTAGTTAACAATGATTTTTGATCTTTCAACTTCCAAGCTTCAACCTCTAGATAATAATTCAAAAACAAAAACGTTCCATTCTTCAAAACCTGCTAAAAGTTAGCTCTTTTCTATCACAATAAATTAACGAATTTATATTCTAGCGCTTTTAAGTGCTATCAGTTCTCCAAATCTTTGTTTATATACTAGGTAGATTCTAACTACCTAGTATATAAACAAAGATTTTAACTAACAACAACAAACATGTACAAAATGTAAGTCAATGCATAATTAATATTTTCTAATTAGCTTTATTTCTCCGAGTGTCAAAATTTGCCATAACAATATCTCGTATAAAACTATTCTTACTAAACCGCGTATATTTTTACAGCTGCAAGTTGATCGGGAGAAATCCGCTTATGACTTCGAATCACTCCAGTCGCAGTTGGATAAGGCTTTGGGACAAGCTGCTCGTCTTCAGAAAGAAAGAGACACAGCACAGCTCGATGCAGACAGATTTAGAGACAAACATGAGAAAGGACAAGTAAGTACATTTTCCTGTATTCTTTAAATTTATATGAACATTATTATGGTCTGAATAAATACATAATATACTATACTATAATTAATAATATAATATTTTACCAATATTTCACATCGTATTATAAAAACTTTATCACTTATTTGGCACCCAACGCTTAAAATATATTTTTTACTTATTAATGTTAACACGACAATGTCAGTGTCCGCGAATTTAATTCTGTAATTAAAGTGCGAAAAATTAAGGATGTGAAGATTTATAGCTTTTGATAGCTAATTTAAGTTATAATTTGGATGTCGTATCTGAGTATAACGGTAAACGCAGGACTTCCGAAGATTATTCACGGAATAATTAAGAGCATATATAAATGCGTACTGCATGCAAATGACTTTCATTCTTCTGAACGATTAAATATACACCTCTTTAAAAGTTTTTAGAAAAATAAGTTCACTTACATTATTAACGAATGGTAATTTTGCCAAGTTTGGAAGGATTTAGTATATTCCAAAATAGGGGGGCAAAATATTTCGTGAGATTAAGTAACCCTTAGAGGATTAAGTAACCCGTAAACAAAAATTAAGAATTGATTGGCATGAATCAAAAATTTTAAAATAAAACATATAAAAACAAGTTTTTAATAAATATTTATTTTTAGGCATTAATAGCGCGCATTCAAAAAGAGCGAGATTCAGCACTGGCTGAAGCAGCAAGTAGTCGTGAAAGAGCTGAGGCAGCGGCAGCAGCAGCAAACCGTGCAGCAAGAGATCGAGACAGCGCAGCAACTGAACTAGATGTTCTCAGGGAACGATGGGAGAAAGCACATCAACAGCACCAGAAGCTTACTGTAAGTAAAAGTATAATTCCACACAAAGCTGAGTAGCAGATATATTTTACTCCTACATTTGATTCAAATTGAGTAAACTAAGTAATAAACGGTTTACTTCTAGCGCGAGTAGGACTAAAGAGAAATCGTGGAAGAAACACAAAGAATATCATTTATTTCATTTTGAAATATGTTGCTCATTTTGATATTTTATTATATACATAAACTTTATACGTGACATATATTATGAAAATACTTTCGATAAAAAATTTACTTTGCCATTTTTCTTTCGTATTTTTCTCTTCTCTCTACTTTTTGCAGTTGATTTAAAAAAATATATTTTCTAAACTACGTCTACTATAAGAGTATCATTTTATGCTTTCAGATGGAAAAAGATGACGCCCTCACGGAATTAGAAATAATGAAAGAGAAATTAGACAAAGCTTTATACACGTCACAAAAGACCGTAGAGGAAAAGGATTCTGCGCACAAAGAATACGAAAAAATGCTTGAGAAGTATGATAGGTACTTTATTTTATATGTTGTCTTGTCTTTATTATAAAAACCATTAATATTTTTGTAAAAGTGTCTTTTATTGTAATCAATATATTTTTTTTACAGATCCCAGAATGAAATATACAGACTTCAAAATAAGATAGACATACTCGAAGCTGACAAAGATCGACTAGAACTTGAATTAGAAAAACAAGTGCATCTATCTACAAAATCTAGGGACGATCTTAGAAAATTGCAAGATGAATCCGCGCGGTTGCAGGAAATGTATGATAGGGCCTCTTTACAGCTTGGCAGGACCAAAGAACAGGAAGAAAAAGCCAAAGAAGACATGGATAGACTATGTGTCGATATCGAAATGGTACGGGATCGCTACGAAAAGAGTCAAATTGAACTGCGCCGGTTTCAAGCGGAAAACGACAAATTAATAGCTGACAGCGAACGATTGCAATTTGAGTATGATCGAGCTATGACTCAGTGTGGTAAAGCACAAGCGTCAAATGAAAAAACACAAGAAGAAATGGCCAGAGTACAAATAGAACTTGAAAAAATGTACGACAAGCACGACAAAGCATCCGCAGAGTTGAGACGAGTTCAAGCTGAATTAGACAAGGTTAAGACAGATGCATCCGGTGCTCGTGAAGAAGCAGAAAGATATGCAACTCGGTATGGAAAGTACCACGACTCTAAAGAAGAACATGAAAGGACAAAACTAGAAGTAGAACGACTGCGCACACGATTAGAGAAGACAACACTAGAACTGGAGCGAGCGCGTAAGGCTGAAGAGGAGGTTACCCGTCTCCGGGCCGATCTAGAGCGCACCGAAGGCCTTCGAGGTAAATACCAATTCGAACAGGATAAATGGAGTACTGAAGTTAGCAGATTGCAAGCGGAGTTAGATAAGCATCGCGAACGATTTGAGGCTTCGCAAACCGAAATCCAACGTCTTCAGTCGGAAAAAGAGCAGGCAGAAACAAAATTACATGAAGTCAATATACAGCTGGAACTTTCGAAAAACGAAGTCACTAAATTATCTACAGCGATGGAAAAACAGAGAACAGACCTCGAAAGAGCTCACATCGAATGCGAAAAGTTCAGGGATAGATGTGAGAAATTGAAACTGCGTTCGGATCAATTAGAGAAAGATAATGAAAGGTTGAAAGGAGAATTAACACAAATTGAACGGATGAAGTTGCAAGCTGTTGCGGGTGACAAAGCTAGGACCGAGGACAGACTTGAAATTGAACGACTTCGTGACAAATTAGAGAAGGCTATTCAAGCAAGAGATGCCACAGAAATGGAGGCAGGCCGTCTAGCAAAGGAACTTGAAAAGTCACAAATGCATCTCTCTAAGTATCAGGAGACGAACGAAACGACACGCGTAGAATATGATAGAATGACCAATGAGTTGGGACGAATGCATGAGCGTTTAGAACGAACGATACTGGAAATGCGTCAAATAGAACAAGAAAGAGATGCCCTTAGAGCGGAAATACAGAACACAAGACGTAACATAGAACAACAGCAACGCTCTTTAGATCACCGCACACAGGAGACTTTAGTAAAACTTCAACAAGAACTCGCCCAATCGGTGAGAGATAGAGAAAAGATGGCCTCTATCCTCGAGCAACGGGACAAACAAGCTGATGCTATCGAAAAGCAGATTGTCAAATTAGAAGCGGATACCAAACAATTGACAATCGAACGTGACCAACTTGTTGCTCAATTAGAAAAGTCTCAAGATATGCTTGTAAACTTCCAGAGAGAACTTAATTCGTCGGAGACAGAACTTCAAAAGCAGCGTCAAGAAGTAAGGCGACTGCAAGAAGAGCAAAGAAAAATCACACAAGATTCCGAACGCGGTGCAAAATCGATTATCGAGAGTCGTGACAGAGAGATCGTTAAACTACAACAGCAAATGCAAGCTGTTACAAAAGAGAAAGATACTCTCAGACAGCGAGCAGAGAGAGCCGAACAGGAAGCGAAGAAAGCGGCCGAAGTTGATAAATGGAAATCGGCCGTGGAAGCTGAGAAAACAAAAGCTATTGCAGCTGAAAAAGCGTTGTCGGAATGCCAACAGCGCTTAAACTCATTAGAGAAACAGTTCCAGGCTCAGCAACATCAATTGCAGCAGCTGCAAGCTCGTGGACCGTCCGACGTGCAGTCCGTACAAAAGCAGCTTGAAGCGGCTCAAGCGGAGGCGAGATCGCTCGCTGTGGAGAGGGAACGTTGCCAGGCACAGCTCGAGATGCTTGTTCAAGAATTGGAGAAGAGCCAGGTCAGTTGGAGGATCGCCCGGCCGATAGCTACCGGGAGGGCTATGCGGGGTTGAATCGAGTTTGACGCTAGTACGGCTTGGCAAACGAGTAATAGCTAATGCATTCGAGTTGTTTCACACTTTAACTCTTACTGTCACGATTTCTTTAAAGAAACTATTTTTTTAATTATCTTTTTTTAGATTTTTTGGAATGCAGTCAAAATAAACGTACAAATCGACATAATTTTTCCTAGATATTTTTTCTATGCTTAGATTTTAATTTACATTTACATATTTTTTACTATTTGCGTCATGCTACAAATTCTATTATTAAAACCATATTTTATTTAATACAATTTCAAACTTTTTTGCCATGCTGCAAGTATAAAAAGCAATATCTAAAATATAAACGACACAGTAAACTCGATTGAACCGTATCGCGGATCATTGCACCGGTGTCAGTAGTATGTTGTTTTCAATGTTCATGTCATCATCGGTCATACATTGTTGTATAGCATGCCTCCTGCCGCTGGGCATCCTCCAACCCCTCATTTCGTATTTAGTTTCATCATTAAAGCGGCGTCAAATTTCATGAATGTAAATGTTTCGGCAAGCACCTGACATTTCCTCACGCACCATCCACGATACAATCGGTTGGCAATGTTCGGTGCAATGCTTTGTCCGGCTTCTGGACGCTCTGTCCGGTCCTGGATATATGTCCGGCCGGTCTATGGCCATATGTCTAGTCACCGGGCACGTCCGGTTACTGGACAGCCTAATTATTTTTATATCTTTCAGCCATCGCTATGCAACTGTGTATTGTGTTGTGAATTAAAGATGTTTTAAATTATTTTATTCTATTATTATAACGCTGAAATTATGATTTGCCATTTACTTTGGTACAAATAAATAATCTTTCAAGAGATCATAATTACAGTTTAGCTTATACTTAATTTTGCTATTTGTAAATATTTCTAATGGTATGACGGAAATGTGGGTTCTGATAGCAGTTGTATTGAAATCGAAATAGTAGTAGACAGAGACCTTCTCATTGCCAAGCAAAACTTTACTTTATTACGAGCTTAATTGACAGTAAAAAGGGCTCTTACCTGATTTGATCTATGTCGTGTTGTTTCTGAAGCACCGCTATCATCTCCCACGCTGTCATATAGGTAAATGAATGATAATACGAAAATGTTTGTACAGCTCGCACTCCAAGAAGCGAACAAGAAACTCCAAGCTGGACAGAGCGCCAAAGCTGGGGACGATACGGCTCAGGCTAGGAGGCAGTTGCAAGAAGAATTTAAGAAGCTAGAAGACGCGAGGAAGCAGTTTGAGGAAAACAGAAGAGCGGTGGAGAACAAACGGAAGGATGTAGAGGAGAAGGAGAAATCGCTTACGGAGGTAGATCGACAGTTAAAGAAGAGAAAAGAACAAATGGACCAAATGGAGGCATCTTTGAGGAAGGCAAGATTCTTAATACGCTATTCAGAATTATTTTTTGTGCATACAAGAATGAATAAATAAATTAGTATAATGTAACAGCTTAGCTTCAACGATCGGCGTTAATACGCTTATTGCAGCTTGAGAATGTTTTTGAATATCAGCCGGCCAATAACTTTAGGTTTCGGTTGCACAAAAAGCCAATTAAGCAATAAAAAAAAATTATGTCCTTTATTTTATCTCAAGTCCAGGATCTAGTTAGGCGTTTAGTCTTTACAAAGTTCACAAAACTAGATGATTTTACATAACTAAAATCGTATTGTAGGCTGGCGGAAGTACAGCAGCGGTGTCAGAAATGAATCGCAAGCTCACAGACATGCAGAAGGAGGCTGACGAAGTTAAGAAGCAGCTCAGTCAAAGCCAAGAGGAGTCGAAGAGGCTCTCGACGGAGACCGAACGCTTGTTGCAGCTAGTTCAGATGTCGCAGGAGGAACAAGCGCAGAAAGAGAAGCAGATCATGGATTTGCAGCAGTAAGTTCTTGACGTGGCTTTATAGTCAGTTTAAGGATAAACCTAACAAAACTAAACTTTACAAGAATTTAAAGGGTCTCACTGAAAATCAGTGCTGTGGTGACAAGGCTCTAGTGTATAAAGCGACCGTATTGAGTGGGCCTATAGCATAGCAGTGTTGGCCTAGTGGCTTCAGCGTGCGACTCTCATCCCTGAGGTCGTAGGTTCGATCCTCGGCTGTGCACCAATGGATTTTCTTTCTATGTGCTCATTTAACATTAGCTCGAACGGTGAAGGAAAACATTGTGAGGAAACCGGCTTGCCTTAGACCCAAAAAGTCGACGGCGTGCGTCAGGCACAAAAGGCTGATCACCTACTTGCCTATTAGTTTAACAAATGATCATGAAACAGATACAGAAATCTGAGGCCAAGACCTAAAAAATGTTGTAGCGCCATTGATTTATTTTTTATTGAGTGGGCCTAAATTCAAACTGCACACAACTATTATCTTTTTCATTGAGTTTCCTTTACAAAAATCTTTCTTTCCTTTAACAGCACTGCTTCTGCGCAATACTTTATTTACAATAAAATTTAAGATTCTATTGAATAAAACTTTGCATTTTCGTTATTAGATTCTGTAGACTTTGAATTACACAGTAATTAATATGATAAAGAAGAATTTTGTATCCTAATAATGATAATCATAATCGTCACACGTAGTTAATATTTTATATCTGATTAGGTAAAATAGTAACCCCGTACTTCTCGTAAATTGGCAGTTGTTTTGTCAAGAAAATTACCTTAATTACATATATTATAATAACTTTTCAGGTCTGTGAGAAACCTTCAAGCCAAACTAAAAAGTCAGCAACAAGCACAAGCACAAAGAGAAGAGGTAGGCTTTCTTATAAAATATATAACCGGGACTCATATTGATCAAAGACTCAGTGCCATAGTCTTTTGGTTGCGAGCCACAGTTAACAATTATGGACCTCAGGTCCTTTCAAATAGAAAAATGTTAGTTTAATATCCGATGCTAAGACATATGTGAATTAAGCTAAAATGTTGTATCAATGAGAAGACATACATAAATCCCTCTCTTCTTTGTTTTGTATCAGACTAAACTATCTCTAAGATATTTTGTTATAATTTGAATTGTGATTATAATAAACTAATTCAACGAAATTAATAGTCAATAAGATATTTTGAAATATTGCAAGGTAACCCGACTAACATTATTAACAAATCTTTTTCCTGCTGCATTTCAGGCCGGACCCGCTGGCTTCCTTAAAAGCTTTTTCTAAGCCCTTCTCAAGACTGTCGTTCATTTAATTTTTCGTTCGTTTTTTTTTCTTTAACTGTCTCTAAACCGCGAGCGATTTCTCCAGACCTAAGCTTTACAATCGCTAAGTATTTGTATTGAATATTGTAACAAAGTGTTCAGATTGTCGTATACATCAATACGTCACATGTATTCGTATACAGATTTGAGTTGGTAACCAGCACACAATTAAAATAATTAGTTTAGCAATAAGTGTTTAAAGTTTAATAGTGTTCAGCGGGACTTGTTTTTTAAGATAACGATTGTTAAGCAACATATATAAGTAGAACTGTAAGTGTCCATTAGTCGATGTTACTCCGCTTTCAATCTTGTTATGCGATGACTTGACCGAGTTATTTTTGAGTTTATACGTTTTGTTACTAAATAATACTGTTTTTGATTTCTTTTTCTTTTATTTTCACATCCCATGTTAGGAAATAACGCGCGCGAGACAGAGTGAGATAGCTGCGATCGGTGACTTGACAGACACGTTAAAAGAAAGAGACAGACTCAAAAGTAAATTAGAGGAGAAAAAAATGAAAGTTATTGATCTTGAAATAGAATTAAACGAATCTTCACTCATACTATCAGAGATACTTAACATATCGGACGGCCAAGAGCTGAGTAATATTAAAAAGAGCACATTTTTGGAACTGCAAAAGAGTGGTAAGGTATTGGATAGACTCGATAAATGCAGATTTAGCAGGAGCCACAACGACTTACTAAATGTAGGCGAGAATCCACAGATTAACGCGCAAAAGCTAACACGTAAAATAACAGATCTAACAAAGGAGATTGAAATAAAGAATTCTAAAATTATAGAACAGCAACGTAGTATATCAATATTAGAAAAAGCGTTGCGAGAAAATAATAATATTGCTGAGTTTGAGCAACTTTTAGCGGTCATAAGAAGCAAAGACGAAAGGATTGAAGAATTGGAGAACATTTTGAATAAGTCTGGTTACACAAGAAAATTATATAAAGATAAAAGAATTTTGAAATTAGAAGAAGCGTTGAAGGAGTCAATTTTGATCGCTGCAGAGAGAGAAAAGGTTTTCTATGAGGAAGAAAAAAGGAGGATTGAAGCAATAACGAAGGTAACATTCATATTTTATAACATTGCAAATTTATTTAAAAGTATCCCGTGTGTCTTAAACTGGTTATTTTTCATAGTTTAGTGTAATTTTAATTATTGATTTCTGAAATGTTTTAATAAACGTTGTTCTTGAAACAAGATGATAATGTTATATTCCTATGTTCGTTATTTTGACAATTTCAATTTATACGTGAAGAGTGCCTAAATAAACAACCATTGAATTGGTTATGGTTTAATATTTTCACTTTTTTTATTGCCAGATGAAGAAAATGGAGCAAAGATTAAAATCTCTTCAGAATGTATCAGTTATGAACTGTAATACTTGTTCATCTATATTGAAACGACAAAAAATTATGGAAGAAACATTGCATTACTGTCAAAAACAACGAGATGCAATACTACGACATCTATCAAATGTTATGTATGTAATCGATGATCCTGCTAGATCCTTGCATGCCAATACCTAAACTTCTCCTGAATTAAAAACAAGAACAGTGAGATTTAAAAGTTTTTGATACTGATAAAGTTTTAACAAATAATTATGAAAATTACAGTAAAGATCTTCTTGAAGAAGCAGTTAGTGCAAAGGACTCCGAAATAGCTAAACTGGAAATAAAAGGTGTTCTGGATGAAAATGCGACAAACATATGTGAATCTCTAAAGCTGGAGAGAGATAGAATGCTGGATAGATTAAAACTAGAGGTAAACCTTTATGCTATTTAATTTATTTTAAAAATCAGGTTTCTTCAGAAGTTTCTGATCCTTCGAAGAATTTCTAGTTTGGATAACTAGTCATTAACTAATCATTTAATAAATTTTAAAATTATAAAAAAAAATATTTCTTTTTCAGAATGAAAAGCTGATGGAATTTCAAAAGGTTACCAACATAACCTCGGAAGAAAGTTCATTGCCAATAATCTCTGACGATATGACGTCAGAGGACAACCAACTCGTTTGGGTATCGTAGATGGAAACTTAAGAATGCGAGTGATTTTTATTAATGATAACTCAATGCAAAGTTCAAGGACATAATTTAGACACAATGCTTCTTTATTTCAGAATCACTTAAAACATAACATAAAATTTATGTCTTTGAGTTATGCATTCGTTTCTTTAACAGGCACTTCTCACAACATACACTGCTAATGTTTTTTTTAAACGTGTGACTTTGAACTGATATTCTAGGATTTACCTAGACTTCACTTACACTTACCTACACTTCAATACCCATAGGCTATTATAGGACCTATTTAATTAAAAACTTTTACAAAAATCCAAAGGAAATAGTCATAATTTTAAATTCAAACTAAATTATAGTAAGATAATGCAACTTTACTTATTAGTATTTACCGAGGTAAAACTTTGATTTTCATATTAGATTAGGTTTGTATTTTGATTATTATTTTAGGGGATATAGTTATAATTTACAAGACAAAGTAATATCATAAATATTCCTAAAAATGTGAACACTGTTCTATCGGCGAAATAGATTTATGCATTAATTGAAAGGCGTAGGTTTTCAAATTAAATAAAAGAATCATATTCATAGATATACCAATGTGTGTGAAATAAATATACAGTCATGGTAACACTGGGGGGTAATGTAAAATAAATGACGCAAGACAAAACGTTACGTCCGAAGGTGATCGAACGTAATACGACAGTATCAACGCGTATGACAGTTGACCAATCACAATCGAATGGAGCACACAATCGTTCCCTTTCTCATGTTAATGGTCCCAAAATATGATTGTGTGGAATGCCAAACTTGGTACATTCTCTGACCTTATCTATGGTTAACAACCCTTTACTCAATTAAAGTCCATAAACTCTCAAATTATAGATATTTTTGAAATAGTGATTTTAACAAATTAATGTGTGTAACTAAAACTTGCTGAATCTGTCTCTTACGTAAATGATTTTGATAAATGAGAAATCAATTATGTGAATTAGACATGTTTGCAGGAGGAGGACATCCCAGCTACTGTACTATGACGTCATAAAGCTAAGTCTTATGTGTTGTGAACATCTATCACTTGTCATCTCACCCGCTACCTTACCATCGCTTTTCACCAGCCTTACGCCAATAAAACCTCTTCAGAGACTGTCTCCTTTCTTTTATAGTCTGTGTCAGAGCGTCTCTTTGACAGTTGTCAAACGTTGACGTTATTGTAAATAATGTTTTAGTTATAACTCTCACACGATGCGACACGGAACCATTTATCGAAAAGTAATATTTTTTAATATATTGATTGAGATTGAAAAATTATTTATCCTATTCATATACTCTAGCACTTGTTGACTTATACATAAAGCAATAATGTAATCTTCGCTCGTCTTAGATTAACTCGGACTCCGTGTATATTTCTAGTCAAATGTATTGAAACTGCTTATTGTTATTAACTATAAATCCTATATAATGCTTAACAAGCATTTATTTTAAGCACTAATATTATTTAAAACTAATTTATGAAGTTAAGTACCACAGTCAAAAATTGTGTTTGAAATTACATATCATGCACAAAGTTTGGAAATCTTTGGGCATTATCATGGTAGCTTCGATTTTAGAACGTTAAAATGCTTATCTGATCAAGCACTGCCTTAAGTGATAAGTTTTCTTTGTATCGAGAGCCTACGTAAGCTTTAAGACGTCCGATCGGCTCGGGCGTTCGAAACGGAATGAGGTTTGCAGTATTTTTAGCACATTGTGGCAGCTATTCAACTACCCACAGGTTAAAGAGCTTTTACATTTTTACAGTCTTGCAAGTGTTAGGCATAGACATCTTTTTGTGAATTGAGATATAGAATGAGTGAAACTTGTATGTTATGTTATATCTGTTGAATTATGAAAGTTTAATATGTTGTTCTGATACTGTAATCATTTAATCACGTTAACAATAAATTTGATATTCTGTACAAAATAATCTAAAAATAGTTTGTTCAAATCACATTGCTTTTATGGGGAGTTGTCTAACACTAAACTGGAAGAAAATTGGATAATGATCTGCCCATCTCGAACTGAACATAAGAAATACACTCCGTATAAAGGCATTATGAGAATCTCGCATTCACTTGTTTTAAAACAATGTTATTTCTTTACCTGGGTCCAAATTTATTTAAAAGTTTTTCTGGACTTAAAGTAATATCCTCTATTGACAAAATATATGGCTAAAGTAGTACGTATTGATAGAAAAGCTGCAATGTTGTGTTGATATCTAAGCTAATGATTTAGCATTGATGATCGCTATTGAGATCATTGGTCGATGGTCTATTCTTAAATCATAGCCAACAACAAGGTGTAATAAAATAAGGTACGATCAATTATGAAACTAAATATTTGTGATTTTCCCTACCATATTTTATTGACCATGACAAATAGATAAGTTACCGCATTGTTATTGTAATACTATTTTAACATGTATAATTGTATATTTTAGTCATAAATATGTAATATTACAACGCATAAATTAATTGCTTCTATATCAAATTTCTTTCGATTAAATACGATAATAAAATATATTATATTTAATGGTATCTATACGTAAGATAATTTTAACTTCTACTGATAAACGTATAATGTTGCAAACAATACTTTAAAAAGCTGCTTACATATAATTACATGATAATTTTGGTCAATATATGCGTTGTAATATTCAACTTGACTTTGCAGCAAAACTTTTGTATCGGTAAAATGTAGGTGAATTGTACGATCACGAAATTAGTTATTGTTAAAGTTCGTATTGTTTCAAGATACATATATCGACAGATATGCTAAGGATAAATGTTCTTTGAAATATAATATCTTCGTATAATATTATTTTGGCTTTTAATTTCACCTATTAATACGTATTAACCTTCATCGGGGTCTTTGCAGCAAGGGTGGACCAGCAGGGAAGGGGGTTAACTCATCCCTGGGACCTAAAAAGGGTTTTATACACTTTAGGGGGAAAATATTAATATTTACAGACAATACATACTATCAAAAGCTATATATTCTTATAACTACATATACATATCTTATTCATAAAAATATAAACTTTGACAGACACACACACGCGAATACTTGATCCGGTAGCAGTTTATTGAACTAATGACTCAAGCCGTGCAGATTAACATAAACTCGGACTTAGGGTAAGGATTCTTTACAGGCTTCACAGTTCGCGCAGTTTTGTTTCTGCTGATTTAGCTGTACAATACCTAGTTTCTTTATAGCAAAACATTCAAAAGCATAAATCACCAACTCATATACTCCTAATCAACATATCCGGAATATCAAGGACACGATAATACCTAGACAATAATTCCATAATAGTTCCGTTCCGTTTACATCGAAAAACAACATTCACAGCTGATCGATGTAGAAACGACTTTATCCCTATAGTTAGAGTTCCCCATCAAACTTTCAAAATGACATAATATTTGTAATGATTAAAATATAAATACGTAATACTTTATTTTAAAATAGTATTTTCTATACATATTTATTTAAATTTAAATTCTTTATTCAGAAGTACACCATCTATTGAACAGTAGCGTCACCATAAAGACGTTCCTTAGTACGTCTATTCACCAACAGAGGGCCAATACTAAAAAGTTATGGTAATCAACAAGTTAAAAAGTATTAAATACCGCGCTGAATATATATAAAAAAAATTCAGCCTGGTTACGTACAAAACTAGGAATAATGAAGTTCGGACTATAGAAACAGATGCAAGCAGTCATGTGTAAGTAAATTATTTCTCAAAAATAAACTACATGGGATATGCAAACTTTTTTGAATATTTTAATAAAAATGAAAGTTTGAAAAAAAAATCGGGAACCCCAATAGCGTGAGTTCGACGGGCGGAACTCGTGCGCACCTGCTTCCGGTGACGTCACTGCAGTTGTCACGTCGCAACGTCGAGTCGTGTGAGTAAATTTTATTATTCATAAAAAAGTTTAAAAATTAATTGTTTAAATACTCTTTATGGATTTGCTTTTGTTAGTATTAAGAAAAATTAAGACATCGTCATAATTATTTTTTCTTTAATGAAGTTTCTAAACTACATATATATCAATTGTTAGGTCAGACGGTAATATCAAAGCCCAGGCTTATCACATACTACAAAGATGAATATATTTTGACATATTGTAAATCCTTTTTGTAAAGTACCAAATTCGATAACCCCCAAATGGAGTATGGGGCAGATATTCCTACAGATTCCACGATTCAGCCCGCCAAATTATTCCTAAGCCCTCCATGCCAAACGCGTACGTAAGATACGTAAGATTTACCCAGTGACGAAAGCGAACTAAAAAAACTGATTAAATTACAGATCCTTCATTTCATATCAAAATTAGGCAAAAAAACTCAATGCCAATGTTAGAGCCGAATTTACACCGCACTTTTTATCAGAATGTTGTGGTTATCCTAATTGGTGTAATAGTCCGACGTTGCCTCGGGGTGATTAGCGATGCAGTAGGTGCATGTTCACAGTAAGATTGTTGTATTGGGAACTGATACAATACACTGATGTTCTTGAAATATGTATAATAACCAGTAGCTCATGAGGTTTTCGGTGATGTATATCTATTACAAAAATACTATTTATTACAAGCCATACATAAATAATCAAAATCATTAATATAATTTAATTCATTAGTTTTCCTTTACACATTAATGGTGATCCGGTTCGAAGGACCAATGTGCAGCTTGCCACTATTTAACTTAATACTTAAAATGTGTGTTTAATTTTGTATGTAATAAATGTCACGAGAACCTGTATATTATATGTAGTGTATTTGTTTGTAAGCTGCACTATATAACTAAATATATAAGAGGGCGAGACCTAAACCCTACCAATCCAGCGGTTCTCTAAGACATACAGATGTACCCTAACACATCAATAGTGAATATATGAATAAATAAGGAATGTCTACACCAAGAGACCTAATGTAACAGAAGAAGCTTCACGGTAAGGATCAGAGGTTCAAGGTGTAGAGGTTCATGGTTGTGTGTAATTTACTACCATTAATAGTTTAATTATGCATCGAGTTCATGGCCACAATCGTCAGGAGTCAAAAAGTCTATAAAAACTCGTTTGATATCCGTTGCTTTACAGCAGCTATTCAAAGTCTAGTGAACGTGTTTAGTAGCACAATTCACAAATAATGTTAAGTCACCAACTTAGATAGATTCCATGCAAAAAAGGCATAGGCTATTAAGCAAATCATCATCAAAATTGCCTTTTTTACACGAGTAAAATACACTTTATTCAATTTAAATCCGAACGATCTGTCCCAAGTTTTTAAAACAATTCTTAGTTTACACATACAAATCTCTTTCTAATGTTTGAAATGGAAACTTGGTGCCAGTTTTATCACTTTTAATGTTTAACACAAAACATTATTTCGCCGGAAATCTCGCCCAAGATGCTATGAAAAAACTTTATCTCTCTAGTCTCCAATTCAGAACCAGCAACGGGAATGTATGGAATAGGGATTACGATGATTATAGTAATTTATTTTTCTTAGATTTACAATGTTAAAGGTAGACAGACATGTAATGATAGGTTTATTATTAAACTGCGGATTTAACACTTATGTTTATCGAAGAAGAACATTCAGGGGTTGTACATTAATCACGTGACTTTAATCATTTGAAAAAAATGCAATTATTTTAGATAAAGCACTGGAATTCAGTTTTGTGGGTCCGATCTCTTATATTTAGTTTTGTTTTTTTAATTTTATTTAACACAGTAAACTGAACAATCGTCCTGCCCTACGTTAATCGGTATTTTTATTGGATAATATTTCCCTAAATTACGGAGCTGAACTGCGCTCCTTTTTTTAAAATACGAGGTCGGCAAACGAGCCTACGCAGCCATAACACTAATGTTAGCCTTTGATGTCTCTTTTTTTAAATAGCGTTCTCGGTTATGTAATATCAATCATTACGACTAATTATTTGGACATTTTTCCATGTTCTGTGGAGCAAGGGACGTTGCGTTTGTTGTCACTGATCAATGTTGCTGATAATTCCGTTGTTATAAGGTATTATATTTTTATATAAGAATTCCGATATTATACGATTTTTGTATCTGGTTCGCTGCCTCAATGCCGGTCTGTTAGTCGAAACTTTCCGGCTTTCGTACTATGCAATATTTGACGTTGTGTTACATTGTGTTACCTATATGAATGAATCATTTTTGACTTTGACTACGAACTCATTAAAAACTATTCGACCCATCACTTTCAACGTTAGCAGTAACAAACCTTATGTTATCATGTAAAAATTTCACGTTTCAGAACGCTTGGTAGTTAGGCCTTGTATCGAAATTAATACAATTATCGACTATAAGGTAAAATAATAATTTGGCAAATAATTCATACATTCATTTTACCTTATCAACGGGTCGAGAATTTCGTAGCCTTAAGAATCCCGCGCCTGACCACTAAGCCAAAACTGCGTACGCATATTTATTTGATAATAATGTAATTTGATCCTTATGTACCTCGCCTTTAACTGGTTACTAGTATATAATGTACTATGTTTCTATGTACTAGTAATGCACTAAAGGTTTTTCATGTAGCATGCGTTTTAAAATGAATACGTATCTATGTTTAAATTCTGACAAGTAGCTTTATCTTACGTAATATCGATAGATAAGTTCGAATTTGAACGTCAAAGAGATTCTTTAATGAATAAAGAACGCAACAAAGTAATATAACATCTTTTCGCGAAGGAAGCATTGTTTTTACCTAATGGTTCATTGCAGGTTGTTTGCGTGTTGTTCCCACGAGAATTCACCATGCCTCCTGCTGATGTCATGTGGAACATGGTGTGACGGTTGTAGCTCCTTACAAACGTTGTGTAAATACAAAAAACGTGGCGATTAAAAAGAGTGGCGGAGAGTTTATTGCCAGTTCTTCTCTTTCGTTCTACGCTCTTGATTTAAGAACTCAAACATCAAATGTAAAATTAGAAGCATTTAATGTTTATTTATTTTTTATTAACGTTCATAAGTGTACATTGTTGTTACTTATATGAATAAATGATTTTTGACTTTGAAGTGAAAGGCGCCTTCCAAAAAGTTTTTATCACCAAGGAGTATCATTGGTTTTTTGCTAGATTCAAAAACCATGCGACAGTAACAAAAGCCTGATTACGGAAAAAAATCAATTAAACAGGCATAATTAACAGGTCCATTTTTGGGAAATCTTATGTAAAAATATTACCATTTATCAATCAAAAAAGGGGAAATTAAAAAATACATTATGTCGTATGAAAAACCATTACTGAAAATGGCTGTCCTATACGTATATAAATTACAATACACCTAAAAGGTATTAAAACTGCAGATCATTATCTAAATAGTAGTATACACCTTAACATAAGGATATAAGGATAGTTATACCTTGTACGAAAACTCTTTAAATAGCCTGGACGAATAATGAGATGGACTGCGGATATTTTTTACTAGGATTGTTTAATTTTAATACTTTGCCAAAAATCTATTAATGTTAAATCTTGCACACAATATGTTGAATATTAAATAGAATAAATAATTTCGATATTATTATT
The DNA here is from genome assembly GCF_905147105.1 of Pieris brassicae. Lineage (NCBI taxonomy): Eukaryota > Metazoa > Arthropoda > Insecta > Lepidoptera > Pieridae > Pieris > Pieris brassicae. The sequence goes on from NC_059670.1 coordinate 7,005,549, forward strand.
AGCTATTACAACATTGTACAGTATTCTAATCGCCTATGTAGCGAATTGAAAATCCGTGTAACTATTTCAACAAATTTAGAATTATTGTCGAAACATAAAAGACAAAACTAAAAAGTTTTTCTTCATATTATTGTTATAGTTCTCTGCACGTAAATTGTAAAATGTTAGGATAGGATAGATCTAGGTCTAAATTAAACGTAAAGTCCAGTCATGCCAAAATCTCGTACGGTAAAGGGAAACATTGTAAGAAAACCGGCATGCCTTAGCCAAGAAGTCGATGGCGTGTGTCAAGTGTGTGTTTTTTTTTTTGTTCTTCTCCATGTCAAAGTACCTTTTGGAAGGAGCAACTAGTCTTTACTTATATTTTTAACTTGTAATTTTGACTCTCAAAATTGCCTTTTTAACAGGCTTAATATAAATAATTAATTTGACTTTTCCCTATAGGCACAGAAGGCTGATCATCTACTTGCCTATTAAAAACATGATCACCAAACATATTCAGAAAAAAAAATTATAATGAAAAACGCTGAAACGCTCGGAGCGGACCGAGTTACTAGTATCAAAACTATTTATACGTCCTAGACTTGCGCAATGAAAGTATTCAACTTTTAATAATCCTTTATTTTATTATTGCATATTTTTATATGCTTTTAAGTTAAAACTACTAGTTAAATTTCATGACCAGATATACGCAATCTGAATTAATTGTATGTGGAATACAGTGTCTTTTCTTGAAAAAGAGCGTACCATTTCTTAAAAGGCCGGCAACGCACTCGCGAGCCCTCTGGCATTGAGAGTGTCCATGGGCGGTGGTATCACTTAACATCAGGTGAGCCTCCTGCCCTGTACTATTAAAAAGTATTTTTAGATCTACTGTATACATATAACACCACATTTTGAAGCTTACTAGTAAAAATTTAACAAGTAATTTTTATTTTCTATTGTGCTAAAGTCTACCCATAAAACTGCATGACTTGCTTCCGTACCTGAATGGCATAGTAGATCGTATCCAAGAACATCTCCACTCAGCCTCGCTTGAGCACTTTACTGGAAAAACTGTCTGACCATATTAAAACCATGTAAAACATTCTGTAGACAATTTTTGCAATTACAGTAAGGTAGGTAACAAGAAAACTACTTGCTTAATTGTGCCAATTCTATTTTCAAATCAATACTTTTAAATTCCAAATTTGAATATTGCCGAACGTAGAAAAATCATACCTATGGCTACGTAACTGTATAGTATACATTATAATATAGGGCCGTACGAAAGTTACTGTTATCTTGGCATATCCTCTCTAGGCAAAACGCTCATAAAGTATCGCATTTATTATCTCAATGTCCACGTAGAACGGAATACGGTCCTTCATGCGCGCGCCTCTCCCCCCTCACTGCTATTGTTACGAATTGCTCATAAAGTACCGTATTAGAGATAGAAAATATTTCTACCTCTGGTTTAGAATTGAATGTTGAATTGTATGAAATTCATAATATATTTTGGAATAAATTAAACATACATTTTAGGAATAAAAAATGCCCGATTTTTTGGTACATAATTTTTGTTATTATATCGCCTAGATAACATGTAAAAAGGCAGGTCTAAATAAATTTCTTATCTCTCTGGCGTTCATTTTAAATGCGGTACTTTATGTGCGCGCGCATCCATGTACAACAGAGTTTGTTGGAAGCAAGAGAGAGGCACGGAAACTCGATACTTGCCGGGTCTCAGAGCAACCCTTCGTCTTATTCTCTGTCCTTGTCTTGCGCGACGCTCGACTGCGCTACTCTACTTAAAGCATTTCCTACATTGCATGCTATAAAACTTTCAAATATAATGAAAAATGTTCATTAAAACATAATTGTTCATGAAATTAATAACTAAACTATCTTAATTATTAAACTTATTATTATTATTACTATTACGTTAAGAATATGTGTATGTGTGTTGGATATAATAATAACAATAATTACTTTAAATATTTTGAAATTAATAATGATTTAATAATATAGAAGCTATTCGCAGCTAATGATATGTTATGGGCTGAACTTAGTTACACCAAAAAGGCTCAACAAACTCATTTCAAATACCTAACATGCTAGGTTAAGTTAAGATTAATCTAATCTAACTTTAATTTAATATGTCAATTATCAAAGTTTACCGTAGATCTGCCAGTGCATCTTATCTATATGCCTAATCATTTTTCTTAGTAGCTTTCTATCTATTAAAATATATGATACTATTATCACTAATGATAAACATAATAAAGATTAAAGAATATTTGCCAGGACTACAGAGGATACCTATATAGCTTGTTATAGCTTTGTGGCACAAGTGGTTGAATTCCTTAAGCCTGCGTCCCGGTCGCAGCGCCTACGTAGTTATAGCGCGAATGTACTTTTGCCCACTTTGAAATACCTCACTCCATGTGTAGAAACACGCAACTGGTATTTCTGTGTATTATTAATAATATCTATTATTATTAAATAAACAGGTGTGTGATTATTGTAAAATACAATGTTAACTTAAAGTGTTGTACTTTAGATTATGATCGCTCCTAGCAATGATGATTTGAATATTCGTAATCATGAATATAATATGAATGTAGTCTTGCTATGTTGGTCATAGTAGATAACATAAGTTAGTCTTGTAAGCTCTTGTCCCGAAGGAGGTTCAGAAATACCTTAGGACAACTTGGTTCCTAAGAGTTGAGGCACGCCACAAAAAGTACCTTATAAATGCTATGGTAGAACCACGGTCACCTAAATAGTACGTGTGCAGAATATTTCACGTTTCATAAAAAATAATAATTATCAAGCGGCGATTTTATTTCTGTTTGTCTTTCTCTATATTTATTTTATTATTTTTTCACTTAGTAAAGACTTCAAGAGCGTGTGTAATAAAACTACATCAACGTTTATTGCCGTAATTAACGCTAAGCAGTACACGACGTTTATGTGCATATCAAAATTTATGAGTTAGATTTATTACTTTATCAGAATTGTAGCAAACACAGTTTTAAATATTTAAGAACCCTTATATTTAAACCAAGTCTTAAACGATTTTTTTTCTTCTATTTTTGGGGTTCAAGTGCACAGGCACTAATTAAAAATTTAAGTTGGCACCTGGTAGATCGTACCAGTGACCACAGAGCTGATGCTTTCCACGCTCAACGGCAAAGTACATACATATACATACAGCGAGGAAATGCTGCCAGCATTAAAGGTGCACTGCCACAGGGGGCAAACTTTTAAAATTCGTTTTAAATAGACGATATTTGTCAATTTTTAATTATTATTATTACTATGTACAAGAATAAATTAAATTAAAATTGTTGGAAAGTTGGAAATAAATTTTAACTAACAATACACTAAACAATGTCTTTAAATAAAACTTCTAAAATGGACATAAACACAAATTTATTACATTATTTACATACTTCGACATTTACTTTGTAGCAGTCTTGGTTGAGTAATCAAGTGGGCTCCATAAATAATGTTAATTATTTTGTAAAATACATATTCATCTATACATATAAATCATAGTCGTTGTCTGACGTACTACAGTCCGCAATAGATATAATAAAGCTTTTAGAGAACTTAAAATTTATTTTAATATAATCATTACTTACGTAAAGTAAGAGGAAATTTTTAATAAACCTTAAGAAAAAATTCATTGACGCCGTTTGCCACAACGAAGGTCAGCTGTCTAGAAGCGGGCGCTTTTTATACATCGAGAGCCCATCCGCGAAGGAAACAAAAAGACTGGATTTATATTTTTTTATTATTTTATTTATTCTCATGTTTTATTTTCGTTAAATTCTCGCATATCGCACTTCACCGTTATTGTTTTTGCAAGTTTCGCGCGCTCGAACTGTCACTGTCAACTGTCATTCCTAAAACGTATAAATGGTGTAAATGGATATTTGATCGATGTGATGCGGATGAAATGAAACCTTTTTTGCGGGTCTTTATTCCGTATAGGCTATCCTTAGATCTTTATACGAACAGGTAGATACAGTTTCTTTGAAATACCTTAAAAGCAATCGTTAGAAATCACACGTATTTTTGCCTATATGACAATTATGTTTGTGTGCCCAAATCTCAACTACTTCTTATATTAAAAAAAACTAAATATTTTATTTATAACAAACAAATAAATTATGTTTCATAAACATGTGCAAATTCTAAATTTTGTTTTTAAGGGACTTAAGAGGTTGTGTACCTCTCAAAATGAAATAGTAAAAAATAATAATGTGTTAAACAAACAAATAAAAAAAGGGAAATGTTTACGTAGATAGATAAATACCTTTCGACAAACACTACATTTATAAACCTTATAACCCTTTAATCTAATTAATACTATTTACGGAAATTAGTAAAGTACGTTTTCATCAAGATTCCAATTTATTAATCCGTAATAATAAAAAGAAATAAGATAAGGAGTCCCGTAATAGAATAATTATATATATATATATATATACACAAAGAATAGATTTTTTGTTAAATTATAATTTCTCATTAGTTTTTTTAGAAAGGCATAACAGTAAACTAGTTATTCTGAGTTGATTTAAAAGGTAAACATATATGCGGAACTTCTAAACCAGAGACTTATATATATACTTATAATAGTTAATTAATATTATGCAAACAGTGAGCTTAAGTTTAACCAATCGACATTATAATAAATGAAAATGATAAAAATAGTTATTAAATCGGAATGGTATTATTATTCAAAATATACCTTATATTATTACGTAAGTAGGACATTCACAACTCAACAATAATATAAGACAAAGTTAAGCTGTATTTTATATTTCACAGAACACAAATCATCTTCCACTCATAACTCTTTGATTACATTCTTGCGATGTTTAAACGGTAATAGAATACTGAAATGTCAAACTGGCATTTTATTTTGAATCTGTATTTAGTCGTTGTGTGACCAGTTTGTGGAGTTTTATTATTTATTAAATAAATCATAATACGTATAGAAAAGAGTGTGTTAAGTGATGTACATATTCGTGATTTTCCTTAACATTTAAATCAATACAGAATAAATGGACTTGGTAACAGTCTTCTATGTACACATGTTCAATTTGGCTTACATACCGCTTTTTTACTATGTTGTCGAAATTCAATGAAATTTTTACTGGTAGGGTTGTATGATAGTTCTGGGTCCGGGCACATCTGGTCATCATAGGTTAACACTACATTTCCAAAGTAGTCTTATCAGACATACGAACAAACGCTAATGGTTTGTAACAAAATTATATTTATAAAATATATATCGACACAACGTACATTCTCAAGTTTTTATTTAATATTCATTTAACTATTCAATGCATTATGAAACCTGTATCGGTACGCACTGTGTTTGCGCGTACAGTCAAGTTGAAAAGCTGGAATGTTAAAAATTCGTAGAAAAGTATATATAAGAAACATTAATATTTAAAAATTGGTATTTGATACTATCTTTATTTAGAATTTAATTTAATAAAAGAGGAATCATATGGTATCGAAAAAATTAAGATCTATATTCTAATTTGCATCTCAAGTCACCTAATAAGACAATTTATAGAACATTAAAATAGACTCATAAACAAATCAACAAATCTCAAACTAATCAACACCAATAACGGGTGTGTTAATAACAAAATATTATAACTTATAAAAAGCTTTAGTTACTAAAGGAAAACATAAAATGATTTCCTTTGTATATATAGCACTCAGTTTTGGTATAATTAATTCAGGTACAATCGAAGGGTAAATAACATAGCAATATGTACACGACTGTATGAACTACCAACATATAGGTATTAACAAGGTAGGCTTGGGGAGCGATGAACAAACAGACCGGAGGCGATGTATGCATTATGTATAGCTTCGAAGCGGCTGCCCGAATTTTTAAATAGGGCCCTTTAAACGTAAAGTTAAAATCAGATCTGTATGTCTTTCGAAATAAATTCATAATCACTTCTTATTATCGTACACATGAACACACATAAGGAGAAAGAAATCATTTGAGGCACGTTCTATTTAGGTCTTACAAAACTTAAAATAATGTTGATGAATTCACGCCTGTGGATGTGGATGTTGGATTTTAAATTCAGAGTCGACACTTGGGCTGAGATTCAGACATTATGTATTGTACAACGGTCAAAGTTTGCATAATTGTATGCAGTATCATTGTTCTTGTGTGACATTGTATAAAAACTTTATTATTAATCTGTGAAATGAGTTAAAAAACATGTAATGTAAATAAGATATCCAATACAAAAATATATTATTTGTAACTGCAAGAAACATCAATTTGGGAGTAAAACTGTAAGGAGTAAAAAATTTAAAAGGTATTATTTATTGGTAAAGTATGAAATTATAATTTTAATCGTAAATCAACTAATTTAGAGCATGAATTATTTTAAAGGTAAATTTTTATTTGTGAAATGTTAAATATTCATCCATTATTTTCTGTATTTATTACACGATTGTCCGTTTGGCGCCATTTCGCAGCTTAGTCACTCAAGTAGTCGATTTCCATCACTTGGCGTGATCTAAGTCCAAGGTAGACTGAGCGTTACTGAATACAAATATGAACGCGATGCATTTTGATATACGGGAATCATAGTTCATGTTATGTTTCATTTCTGAATCGCTAAATATTTTCCCCTACAAAAAACGAATAGCTGTGGTCTGCAACAGACAAACAAAACAGACCAGCTATGATGAATACAATTGACATAAATTATATTTTAAAAATTACGTATCTATGGTTGCCTTGCCCAGGTTTTCTAATGTTATTCACATAGGCAGTCATGCAAATTAACTTAGTCTAGCCCGAAGCGTTTCACGATGTTAGTAAATTATAGTTTTATTCTCTTTGTATAAATACCACTTTTCCCTCACTCATTGGTTATGAATTAAAATTACCAGGTATTGAGGAATAATGGATGCGGTATTTTATTTTAGTAATTATAACGTTATTATGTGTTGTACATATTTGCATAAGAACGTGCACATAGTATATATATATATATATATATGTTTTATAGCTTTTAATTTAAAATATTTATTCCGAAAACTTAAAACTTAAAAAACTGAACGTGGTTGCCTCAATTATTAGCTTAAACGATAAAATGAAAAATATTCTTAATATTTCCTTTCCATTGTTAATATAAATTATTAATTTATAGTGATAATATTAATGCAAACTAGAAAAATAAACATACATACTATATGCAGACTACAATACTTTAACACCACATCCAAAGGAAAAACTTAGCTGATCCATATTTTCGTCACGTTTAACTTTTTTGCATCGCGTGCTTTGTGACAGACAGACAGACGGACAGCGCAATTTATAATATGTCCCTATCGCCCGATCTTAGCACGCTAACTAACCGCCAATTTAAAAAGACCTATCTATTCCAAAACAGCGCTTACAAATGTTATGCATTGGGAGGTCATCAAAAAATGGTCGCGTTTTTTAACCGCCATTTTGTGTTGAACCCACAATTCTGTTATTTACGAATAAAACTCGGGTCTTTGGGAAATGGTCGCGTTTTTTATGACTATTTCATTATGAACCTCTGATACGTTTAGATCTTCTCACACCAGGGGTCATTTTAAGTTGGTCGTGTTTTCGAAATTAGATGGAAAATTGATAGTAGCTTGAAATTGTTCAATTAGAGTCAAGAAAGGGTTTGTTATACCTATTTTTTCATTATGATAGTGATCGGCTGATTCATAGGCAAATTAACGAGTTAAAAAACGACTCGTAGGTAGTCAAACATAAAGTTGATTTTTCTGAAGATTATAAATTTTTCTGAACTTAATTATTGACTGACAGATATTATGTAACTAAAACCTCATTTTAACCGAAATTGTAGTTAAAAACTCGCGAAACATTTTTTATCCCAATTGGCAAATTGGGATAAAAAATAAAATAAAATATTTAAATAAAAAAACACACAAATGCCGGAGTTCTGACACATTACATCATTTCAAGTTAATTAATTCTTTTTAACAATATGTACTGAAATATTTAGTAATGTTTTAATCAATATTATTTTTACGTTCCTCCATGTGCGTATAATCTAAAGGTCCTGAATTCTAAAGAAATAATTATTATCTCAGACAGATCACTAATTTTTTATTATTTTATTAGGATGACAATGAAATATACATAAAGTGTGTCTTCTATCAATTTAAAAACGGTAAATATCGATTAGTTACCTTATTATTATAGGTATATATTACGGTACTGGGCGGGGAAAGCCGGACAATTTTCATTGTTCTCATTACGTAGTGCAACCCTTTACATTTTAACCCTTGTACTGATCGCAAAACAGTTGAAAAATATACCACCACCACCACTATGTAGAACCAGCAGCTCACCGTATTTCGGAATCAATTGGACTCATTCTCAAAGGCTGTCCATCACTTAACATCAGGTGAGCCTCCTGTCCGTTTGCCTCCTGTTATATACAAAAAAATATATAACTCAACCCTTTAACTGACTAAAATATGAGTATTTATTGAGGAAATATTTCTTAAGTTACTAGTTTTAATGGCGTTGTAATACTGAGTACTTACTAGAAGTGTGGCCGTCATAGCATCTTTTCAGAACGTTCTTCATTTAATCATTTATTTTTATTTGCCTTACGAATTAAATAAAAACACTTACGCCTTTATAATATCCGTAATGCAACTTATATTTTTACTAATTAAGATTTAGGCGATGATAAAACAAGAAAGCGCAATCACAATTAAAATGGTGTGGGTAGTTTCAGGAAAAATCGCTTAGGCGTGCCCATATGTACTTACCATAAGTTTCCCTGTGGCTTTGAAGTACACCATGGACACCATGGCCTCCATTGTCAGTGCGGATCGTTTTTCCACGCCGAGCTCAATGTTTCAGCCATTTTGGAGCCAACAGGCATCGCTAGAGACGATGGCGGCCGGATGTATTTGATCCCTTGGAGGACGGGCTGATGGAATGTTACTTGTGTGGTCAGGTTAGCCCCGAAGCTCACCTCAAATACAAATGCAGGCGGGGCCGCAGAGCAGGTGGAAAATAATAAACTGCTCAATATACTTCTGGAGTAGGCACTATATTATTTTAGTATTTAAATTGTTTTGTTATTATTACTATGGAGGATTTTATTATTGAATTAAAATAATAATAATATTTTTTATACATTAAACATAATAAATTAGCGTAATATAGAGTATGTATATCAAATACTGTCTAATGAATTAATTATATACCTTTTTTGCTATCAGTACATGACTTTCCCTCATGGTAGGGGTCCGCAGGCATTTTTCATTGCGACTTGATTAAATCCTGGCCCGTACATACCCTGCATATTGCAACATGCACTATGCAAATGAAACCGTATTTGTAAGAAAAATATAACTTTACATGATAAATATTTATGGCAATAAAATTATGCGTTCTGTACATGTCTTAAATACGAATAAAACATCAAACTCTCAACTATCGAGAATAGTTAAGTCTACTTGAACACACACAAAATATAATAAAAATTGGTCCAGCAGTTAAGAGTTTCATTACAAATACACGAACAGAAAATTTATCTAAAGTATGTAGGTACCATTTTGTTCGATAACTTTTTGCCATCTTTTTGGGGCATGATCCCATTGGTATATAAATTTTGGGGCTTTTGATCAAAATACCGCGACAATTAGTTTTTTACCTTTGTATATGTCGGTTCCTTCGAATTTCTCTATATCTTGTTGCAAAAGTGATATCCTATATACATATATACATACGACATTGCAATATGTATTTGTTTCTATGAAATTCCTCTAGCCTAACAATTAGGTATCTGAGTCTTTTAAAGCGAAAGATGAGTATTGTTTCACCGAGATTAGAACCCAGATCTAAACGTATTAAATTAACTATAGACATTAGTGTTTGACGAACTAGCTAGAAAATAGGCTAATCGTAAAGATTCTAAAAACCTATTTTACAACTGCCAAACTACGCTCGAAATTTACAAAAATTGTTTTTAAAAGCTTTCAAATGTTTCAGTCGAACAATAACTCACTCCACAATCCACACAACACGGTGGAAAATGTACGATAAATACATATTTCTTAATATTTTGACGGTTTTATGAGATATTTTTCATGAAAACTATTTTTCATAGAATATAGACCACCAACAGTTTTATTAAGAGACGAACAGAACAGTGTTATTCTGATACATTTCGTGAGATCGCTCTCTATTCAACTCCAAAATCGTGCTTACAATCAATTTTGGTTTTATTAGACACCAAATTGTTTACTTCGTCATTTTATTCCAGATCTTGTCCGTGCATAATTTAAATAGAAAATATACAAGTATCAGTCATAATCACAGAAAATTATGGCCTGTGTTCCAAATAGTGTCGCATGTTTTTAGTAACCATTGTATATTCGCAGATGCTTGGTGAACCCATGCAACTTATTCGATACAAAAACTCCCCTCGGGAGTTGTGGTTCTAAGGAAATTCTAAAGGCATTGATCTAGTTTGGCGTCTTCATAAGTTCTCATGTAATTTTCACACGTGTATATCCTTTTTACGTGCAATGTTTGAAAGCATATAGAGATTTTAAAAATCTAGTTTTGAGCTCTGGCAAAAGGTCAAACTTGAGATTGAAACAATGGGTTGATAGCTTTTGTAACTGGATTTGAGTTTAATTGGCGTTCTCTACAACTAAATCTCGATGAACCGAGAATTTGCGCTTGCAATGTACTTAATAAAATAGATACAGGGCAAACCCATGGCAGTACTATTTATTTCAAAGTGCCTGATGGTTATGTCAGAGGGTGACGATATTATCCGCCGTTACTTCGTGTGCCTACAGTCAGGACTCAAAACTAACCTTCTAAAAATGGCACTTAAAATAATTAGTTAATTTTTGAATTATGTAATTCCTTAGCTTGTTTCCCTAATTAATGTCTTATGTTTGTTTTTTATTGGTTATGCATTCTTGTTGATTTAAGGTCACCAGTGAGATAGGATTATGTTTTTGTAGACAAATCTGTTATACACATAAATAGGCGAACAGCCTTTCGTTAAACACACGCCGTCTTTTTAGTTTTACTTATTTTTCAGTTCTACGTGTGCCATCACCGTATGAGCAATTACAATCGGCAATGTGCAATTTTCTTTTCGATTAGATTGAATATACGTCTTTAGACATATGTATTTAAATATATATTAAAATGTTGATTAACATTAAAAGGAATAGCGTATATTAAGTAATATCGTGACATGTGACGAATGTTCTACCAGAATAAACCTTTCCTTCCTTCGCAGCTATATTTGTGGCCACATATAATATGTTTTAGCGACACATATATTTCGCCAGTGACACGAAATTGATGTTACTTTCATATTTATTTAGGAAAGATATTTAGTGTGTAGTTATTACCAGCAATTATATATATAACACGAATAAAAAAGATCATCCAACAATCACATCCATGAAAACTCCGTTAATTGCAACGTTATTAATGTATTTTCATATTATAGCAAAAATTCATATGGTGCCGGTACTAGAAGAGTTGTGAGTATCCGTTTTGTGATATTTTTTTACTCTTAATAGGTACATGATCAGCCTTTTGTCTGATATACGCCGTATTTTTAGGTTTGAGGCATGCTAGTATTCCCACAATGTTATTTTTCACTGTACGAGCAAGTGTCAATACGCACATAGAAAAAGAAGTCGTATTAGAGCACAGCCGTGATTCGAACGCAGACGTCTGGTGGACGCGCTCCAGCCACAAGACCAACACTACTCAATATTTTACACTTATAATAACTAAAAAACAAAATATAGGTATGTATCTATAAAATGGTCTTGAAGGTCAAATCAGTCATAATTATTCATATTGATAATTGAATGTACACTTACCAATGTAAAGAGGTATAAAAAGTACTTTAATAGATCTTTTATAATGTTAAGGTACTCTCTCACTCTCTCAAACTCTCGCATGTAATTAAACAATAAAATAAGTGCTAGTCATAACACAAGGGTACGCGAGAGATCTTTTTCCATCGATGTTCAAAAACCAAAGCTTTACACAAAGTACAAACTCATTACACTTATATCTAATCATGCCGCACGATAAGTTATCTTGTGTTTATCAACACTAATTTAATAAAAAGGGGCACAGTTCATTAACCTCAAGGTCAAAGAACTCAATCGCCAGGTAATGTGAGATGTTCTTAATACGCCATTCAGTTCTAGTTGCTGTATCCTTATTAAAATCTATAAATTATCACATAGCAGGAATCCCGCCTAGCTAAGTCCATCGTAATCTCAAAGTGTCACGCGATCGACAAAAGTACCGCTCAAAGGATGCCGCAGACTAAAATAGCCACTGTATTTTAACTGGACTTGCTTTTACAAGATTTTCTCTCATGCCGTCTCAAACATTCACTGTGCTATTTACGTGTAGGTAAAATTTATATAGCATGGATCACTATATTTTTAAATAGGTGTTTAAATCTACCCGATCACAGTCTACAATCTAAAAATACGACTAAAGGACTAGCTTATGAACACACCTTACGCAGTGTTGGCGATGCTTGTGAGACCTACTATTAGGTTACACACTTCATACATTCGCTCTCTGACACAGGTATTTTTTTACTTATACCCAAACCTTACACATTGTAATGCATATGTACTTATAATGAATAAACACATTTTATTTATTTATAAGGGCTTAATTGTTTGTTATATTAATTAAGCAACTATTATACCATTTTATGTACGATTACTCAATCGTGGAAGTGAAGGATTCTAAAATATTTTTTCATTAGGATCGTAGAAACTGGGAGAATACTCTTAAACATATTTTTTTTCATACTATATAAATAATAAATCATACTACAGAGAGGTCAACTGTAAAATGTAACCAAAATTTTTGATATATATTTGCAAATTATTTAGTATCGACCACTATATGTTGGTTTTGTTAGAATTAATGGGCCGTCTGTTTGACCCGTGTAACTCAAATTATTGTTTCGTCGAAAATCGAAGCCATCTATCTGGGTTACATTAGTGCTGAGACACAGAAGGATGTATAAGAATAAAAAACATTGTTCAGTAATCACATCCTTTATATACAGTACAATACATGAAATCCTTAAAAATAATTAACATTTACCACATTTACATATTAATAATTAGCGAGGCCAAAAAATTAACAAAAATATTATGTCATTGTGACGTATTGTATTGTATTGTTAATAAAATTTTACATACTAAAACCTATAAAGCCACACATCAATAGACGAAAGTTTTCATTAGATTAAGTGGATAATGTTTGTGGCATTATACATTTTCAGATTTTATGCAAAATTTACAATTGTATAAAATATATTGTTTTCATATAAATTGGTGTCATATGAATCACTATATTATGCATTGGTATAAAAATATTGTGAATACCTAATCTAAACTTTCGAGTACTTTACGCATGCTTAATATACAGTGTAAAACAGAAGTGTGTAAAATTAAAACATAATAATAAACATCTTGTCAAATATATAAAAAAGGCAAGACGATGAAATTAAAATAAATACGAATTTAAAATAAACGAACCATTTCCATTCGTCGAAATGAATTTCGTTATATCGCAACTTTGATGCCAAATCTGATGTATCATATAAAGCAGTCGGTATAATATGTATTTATAATACATATATTTATAATACGACAAAAAATCAGTGTCTGGTCTGAATCCGAAATCTACTTAAAGCATTTACGAACACCATATACTTTGTGTACACCAGAATTGGGTCCAAATCATATTTTTTCTAGCTTAATCTAAAAATATCCACGTTACACGGAATTAAGATGGAGCAGACATTGGCAACACCAACTTAAATACTAAATTACAAACTATAAATAAATACTTAAACCGTGATTGGTAACAAATAAAATTAATCTTAAATTTACAATAATTACGAAAAATTATGAAAATAAAAATGATAAAAATAATAATTAATTTATTGTTGATAAACTTTTGTGCCATTTTATTCATATACAAATTATAATTTTAGATACGATTATTTTGACATACAAATGGTGCTTATTCTGACGTACAACGATCCTATTTTTCAGTCTGTAAAATTAAAAATATTTTCGCTGTCGATATAAAAAAAACACGCTTTTGATAACAAATAACTTTTTTATGATTCATTATTATCTACAAGACCTTTGTTGTGTATCTTCGGTACTATTATATACAATTGAAAGTGCATTCAAATTATTCTTGTTTAGAATAACATTTACATGATGCATATACTATATACGTCAGAATAAGCATATCCATTTTTAGATTGACATCTGATATCCCAATTTATACTCTTCCCGCTATATACATCTTCTTGGCAGTGACCCCGCTGGTCCTTTTTCTTATATACATTCTTTACATATCTATATAAATCAAAGGAGAATACGCATTACATACAAAATTACTACAGTCAATAGCTAATATTACCTCAGCTTTTAGGACATTTTGATACGAATCCAAGTTACGAAAATCGAACCGAAACAATGCCTTCAGAATATTTCTATAACGATTGCGCGGTGCAACACAGCAATCAATCGTTAGCGTCCATTTTTTTTTAAAGCTAATTTTAAATTTGCGTAATTTCCAATAAAAACTCTTTCATATTTCGCCATGACAGAGGCTCAACATTTAAAATTTTCATTCGGGACCAAAGTCTATATGTGTGCGTGTTTTTAATTTTAATGTAATTAGGTTGTTTTTTCTTGATATGATGCTTCGTAAACGAATGAAGCGTTACAATAATAACATAATTTAATTTATTAAATAAATAAAATTCGCGTCTTAAAGACTGTTTCTTATTTATTTTCGCATGACTATGGCTCTAAAAATGTACTAAGAAAACTTGCTAAGTCGTTTTACGCATCCTCTTTAGATTTCCATTTTTCCTAATTCTATTCGTAGTACGAATGTCTTCAGTGGTCATTGTACCTTGTTGGTCTAAAACGATTGAATCATTTGTGATGATTGACTTGATTGACAAGCAATTGTGATGTTTAATGAAATTGTATATAAAATTATTATAAAACACACATTTATGTACAAATTCTACTAAATGAAATATATGTTGATATACAAATTCAGTCATCTATTAAAAATAATACAATACGCTGATTCCTAATATTCATTAATAAATAATGTGATTTTAAAATAAATTAAAGCCTTAAATTTATATATTATTGTATTGGCTTTGTGAGGTTACAACAAAACCTTACCTAAGAAATATAAAACATCAAACTTATATGGACAGATCTTTGGGACCAAAGACGAATAAAATTGCTAAAACAAATTACGAAAAAAAGCGAAAAATGTACAAACTGATAGATATATATATTCACAAATGTCCCAGATACAGTATCTTGCCTATATGTAAAGATACAATGCCAATAGAATAAATAAATTATAATTAAGCATTACATAAAGAACTGTAAATAACATTTTCAACATTTACAGGTCTTTATAAAATGCAAAGATTGGACAAATACAAATTCCGCCAAACTTACTCTTACAACACAATCCTGAGATTTATCACGGTCACGCACCTGACGATGACGTCACGTCGTTTACGATGACGTCATCATCTCGGTATGAGTTTCACATTCCATTCAGGCGCAGATATGATTAATGGTATTGAATTATGGAATCCCTTGCCTTTTTAATTGACAGAAATGCTAGATTTTATATAAAGCTAGTAAAAGTTTTTTTGGAATATCTCATATTTGACGACATATTGAACCTATTTAAATTGGCATACATATATGTCAATCACAACCCCTTAAACATTATCGGACAATTAAAAGAGCAGAGCGTCTCGTGGGAATTAAAATTCCTTGGTTTAAATCCATTCAAGTTTGGCGGCATCTGTATTGAAGAACAGAGATCATGGGCGTGCATCATTGGAGGATTCCACGTCACTCGAGCTGGCCGAAACTGACTTCTTAGGCTTATATTCTGTTATTACTACGGTCACACCGCTTACCGTTACCTTGTGAAAAAGATTTCATGATGACAAAGAGACAATAAGTATTTATTGAAAGGGAACTCAATTCATAACGATATTAGTCTGATTTAATTAAACACAAATTGTATATGTTATCTTATACGGTAACTTGTCTATCGCCTAGATGTTTTATCAAAACAGGATTAAATAAACTTCAATATTTGTCAGTATTCTATCAAATAAAAGACCTCACCTCTCTAGTCTGTGCAGAGCTTCTATCAACATTGTTAAGTCGTGGCTGACGTCTTTTCTTCTTGAGCGAGTTTGCTGACCTTGGTCTCTTCTGCGAGCTAGTGGGCGCCGTGCCAGCCGCCTGTGCCGCCACCATCGCTGGGTTAATTCGAGGCTTTCGTGTCGAGGTACCTGGAGATCATCGATCAAAATCAGAAAACGACAAAGAAAAAATACAGAAAAATTAATAATGACTGAAAGCTCATTTACTAAAAGCAAGTCTTTAGCCCTATAGATATATGTATTTATATTGGAAGAATTTAGCTAACACTCATTGGATAGGGTTCATATTCCATAGTAATGTTACAACTAACATTAGTAAAGTTACATACATACATATATATTTTAGTTAATAATTAGAAGCGGAAATCAAATGTTAGCAATCATTTCACACTTGAAGCCAAAATTAGTTTTTCTAACACTCATTCTAATATAACATTCATGTTACTTATTAGCTCATGTTTAAAACGATTAAAGCCAGTTTACACCCAGCCTCAAACAGAAAGTTTCTCTTAGAATTTACTTGAACATCTCTATAACACCGAACCTAACTCTCGACAAAACAAAATTATTTATTTAAACTAGATCTAGTTTATATCTGAGATCCATATTTATAGGCTGTAATGTATGTTTGCACTAAGAAACCCAACGTTTGATAATAATCAATTAGGATTCACTTACATTCGTTTTAAATATAACCGTGAAGTATACATGTGCAGTTGGAGTAAAGGATTGAATACTATTTATCAGCCACAACTATGACCGTATTAGGCGTACCCTAGTAGGCGTATTTTTTTTAATGTATGAATTAACATATACGATAGAATTTACCGTCAGTGGCATAGTCTATAGATATAGTTACGTAACAAGTTGGAGGGTTAATGCGAAAACTGTGTAGCTGAACCGAGTTCCCAGCAAATTGAATTGTAAGATGTTTCGTATTGCCTCCAGCAAGGTCTGAGTGGCAATTTCTCAGAATTTATAGCTCTTGTATTACCTATAGCTATGTCGAGTACCTACTTGTGAAATGCGTCAAAGCAATTTAAGGTTAGTTAACAACTTCCACCCCGGGGCTTAGCTTCGTTCTCTTCGTATAAAAGAATAAAATTAATCTCATTAGGTCTCGGCCTCAGACTTATATGTTTAATGATCATTTGCAAGTAGGTGATCATGATCCTGTGCCTGACACAAGCCGTCAACTTTTTGTATCTAAGGCAAGCCGGATTTCTCAAGATGTTTTCCTTTACTGTTCGAGCGAATGTTAAATGCGCAAATAGAACGAAGGTCCATTGGATCCAAGCGGGGGATCGAACCTACGACCTCAGGGATGAGAGTAGCACGCTAACACCACTAGGCCAACACTGCTATTGTACTTATATTCTCTTTGTTTACCTTTTTTATGTAGATCAGCTTCCATATACTCTAAATAAAACTTTATTCTTAATTACTTTTCTCTCAATAAATCTATAATTTATTGTAGATCACAATAAATAAATAAACGATAATTTTATGGTCCTGGAACAACATCTGCCTGGCTTACTGGCCGGTTGTGAACACTATTTGGCAGGTTCAAATTTCTCTTTAAATTATTCTAGTAAATTTGATACAAACAGCGTTTGTTGTGTAGGCGTTTTCCGACCGCATTATGAACTCATTTTGGAGCCGTTCGAGGTCACCTAAAGGATGGTCTTCATTGGTTTACGAGAAATACATATAGGCTCAAATACTAAATGTGTGGTGTTATTTCTTTGGCCCAAGTGGAAACAGGTTTTCGTATCTTATTGGCCAGCGGAGCGAGGAACTGTATAATATATGTATAACTAAATATTAAGGAATATAAAATATTCCCGCAAAAAATTATTAATACATGCCCGTCGTCGTGAGCTTGGTTGCAAGTTTTTTTATTTACTAATAATATTAATTTAAATAATATAATATTGTATTTTTTTAATGCGGGTAATATATAAGATGAGTTTAATACTTGCCTATAAGTTTTCAATATAGGTGCAGCAATGAGTCTGTATTGCCCTTTGGGAAATTACACAATTACCAAGGCTGTGATTACATAAGCCAGTTTTATTTTATTAAGATGACTAATCTTATAAATAAGATATCTAATACTTGTGGATAGTCATTAACAAGGCATGAGTTTATTTATGAAAGTAATAAAGGATATGCTGTTCTTAAGAAAATGCACAATTTATATTTATTAAAATCATTAAAAAAACAACATCAAGATAATACCATATTAATTAAACAGTGTATCAAAGAAAAAACACAACTAATATAAGTAGTAATCCTCCTCGTTGATACTAAATAAAAATAACTTGTCCCTCCAGAGATGGATATAAGCTAAGTATAATTTAAAATGCTTTTGTCACATCCAATCTCTTTATTGATTTAGTTACTTCTATTTAAAATTAGGCCAAACATTTATGTTATAAGATAACATGAAAACTACTGTATATGTGTATTATGAATAATATGTATTGTACTGTCTACATCTCATTTATATCTATATAGTCTGTAAGTGTAGATTTCTGAATCCCAACTAATATCCCATCCCATTGCAAATATTTTTAATATCAAATAGTAGTGTAAAAAATAAATACATAATAATTAACAAGTAAAGCATTTTGCTTTTTCATACATATCACAAAATGAAAATGATGATTAAGATTATGGATTCATGCACATGCATAAATTTATTGTGTATGATTAATATATAAATATATATTTTTAATAAGTAAAGTACCTCTAGATAAGTCTAGATGTCACTGAAAGACCTCATCTAACATAATCAATATATACAAACTATTTGTGTGCCAGATTCTTTAAGGTTATATTACAGAAATCAATTTATGTTGTGTTAGAAATCTGTGTTTATATACTCATAGTTTTTAGCACTAGCTGTAAAAAGAAAGGTAACGAAATATATTGAAGTACATACTTAATGAAATGAGTCAAAAGTGAATGACCTATATTTAACTAACTCCAATAGGAATACTAAGTTTTTTTAATGATACACACCTTTTCTAACGTCACACATTGAACATTTAAAAGCTTCAGCATTATTTCTGTACGTGCAAACGCTGCAATCCCAATAATTTTCTTCGAGCACTTTAGAGGGACGTTTCCCTCTTCGAATTGCATTTTTCTTGTCCATTTTAATGGTCACTTCCAATCGAAACGATATAATATGTACCAATCATGATATTTTACAATAAACACTATGCTTTTTATTACATTGAAACGGATTTTCTCGTATAGAAATCATTATTTTGGTTTAAATAAAAACGACTCTGAAAAACACTACGCCATGACAGACAAGGCAACTTGTCGATAAAACGGAGCAAGCGCCAACTAGCGGCCCAGACTGTTTTACCGACCTTTGGAACAGATAACAATTTCAATAGGATCTTAGATTGAAAAAAGACGCATATGTATTTAATATGTTTAGAAGTAGGTAAGTCCATATCCTTAAATGGTTGCTTTTAATAACGAATGTTATTTCATTAAAACGTTTTTATTTAGTTAAGGATAGAGGATTACTATTAACTCTATATATTGTTGATATTATAGAAATATATTTTAAATAAATAAATATAAAATTTCATATTTACCTTTATCACTGGTTTTGCTCCACAGTGAAAGTTGTAACAATATTAACCTTGACATTTAAATTATCACTTGCTACCGAATTGCAACCTAAATAAAAACTGAATTTTACCTAACAAATAAAACAAAATGGACAATACAATAATTTTTTACACGGTTACGCCGCGGATTTTACTATTTCAAAACGGACTTAGCTACTTTTTATGAGGTATCAAATGTCTAGGGCGTTTTAGTATTTTCTGAAGCTCATAAAATCACACTCAGTATATAGCAGGCATTTATATATTGTATTAAAATAAATCTTGTGAGACGTTTTTCCACAATCCCAACAACCATTTATATTATTTTATTAATTTAATCTAAATTTTCAAATTATTTGACAGTTGACAATTAAAGAAATTTTGTGGGCATAATATATTCAATAAACTTTACGAAATTAAAAATATTATAAATCCTGAATTCCACAAACGTATAGGTAGTGTTCTCGTGCATAAAGCAAAAGTTTACAGAATCAACTAGAATTTAAAAAAATCGAGAAAGGGTCTATAATAAAGGTACGGAAATTCGTCGAAAAGAGGGATCGATGTGAAATTTTGTTTCTACCTGCTACGTTTTTGTGGAGTTTCGAGGGTTAATTCTTATAAAGTATCTTTTTATATTATAGTCAATGGTACCGTTTGTTTTCTTTCTTGTGTTAGTTAGTAACGTAATATTATTATTTTTATTACAAGTCTGATCCAATCCTCCAACGAATTTAAATAGTTTTTCTATACTATGATTTACTTGAATTAACTTCGACTTGTTTTGTACACCTAATATGTATGTGTGATGTTATATTTAATTAATATTTCATATAAAACACATTTATTTACAAATAACTTTAGTATGTGTATGGCATATTTATAGTCTCGACATAAGCATCTATCAATAAACTTCATAGAAGAGTTAATTAATAAACACCATCTTTTTGTTAAAACTAGATTAAAATTTTGCGTTAAATCTATAGTCTATCCAAACTAATCATAATATTATAATTACCAAGTTCTGATACCATATACAATATTTCGAAATTGGAACACTAACGTTATTCCCGCGCTTTCCCAAACACGTGAAACCGCTACTTTTTGTAGGTGTCACTTATCGTTGGGAGCCTCAATTCGAGTTTCACATATTTCTGGGAAGCTATTGAAGATCTTTTTACCACTTTTTCGATGGAGACATTTAACGTGGAGAAATTAAAATATTTAAATAAGTATTGTATAAATTGAACAATATATTGTGTTAAGATTAAAGTACAATATAAGAAAGCGTGAAAGTTGAGACGGTTTTGTTCCTACCAATTATTTCAGCTTCTATGTCAAAGTGATAAATGGATATGACGTAGTGCAATCTAGATCTAGGGTCCCCAATAATAATCGTATTGCATTGGTAGAGTCTGTGCGGAAAAGGAACTAATGTATAAAATATAATGCTTATTTACTACGTCATTGCATCTAATTATTAACAGAAAATATTATTTTAAATTATTAATACTTTTGTCATATTACGTAATAACTAAAACTACATTCAGTAAGGTAAATGGCCTGCCCCAGCCCTCTGGAAACGAAAATATGTATATTCGTCACAGATTTACAAAATACTTATAGAAGATCGTTTATGTATAAAACACTTGAATAGTACTTAATCAATTAATTAGGTTGCGTCTGCCCAAGAATATTACTCTACAAAACTACGCTAAGAAGTGTCTATAGCAAGAGCATTCTAAAAAAGTTTTTCTAATTCGACAGCTCGCCAATAAATCACACGAGTTAAGAACACAAAACTCGGGGTCGCAGTTGAACATCCCGACACCCCGACCACCTGTAGCGTCGAGACATTGTGGTTTTATTGTAATAGTGACTTACTGCCACAGATAATAAATGTTTCACACGAATCTGTACAAGGTCTATCCGCGTGTCAATTGATATAACCTAATCTGATCGAATATTTATACATTAGATGGTAGTAGTATAAAGTATTTAAATATATTTTTTCTTGTTTTGTATAATATGCATCCAATTCGTGTTTATCGTACGTATACCTAGATTTATGTTAAATCATATACTTTATAATCAGAAACGTGGACGACACCGGGATTTTTTTTAGAATACAGTCTTAAAATTAAAATTTGTTTTGCATAATCTGTTGAAAATATTAAAAATAATAAGTTATTTTTCCAATCAATTGGCGCGAGCCCCGTTGAATTTAGGTAGCACACATTACCATTTACACTGGCAGATACCTAATGACGAATATTCATAATAGTTTTCTAGGTCTTAAGGACTGTCCAATGTGATAATCTTAAAAGTTGACAGATCTTGATATCAGATTTAAGTTTGATTAACGTTCTAGAATACGGCCTTACTCTTTCATTTTCACCTGATCTATACTCAGATTATAAATTGAGTTTATTCCATAAAAAAAGAGATAGATGTTGTGTTATTCTGAAAATATTTTACTCTAGTCACTCAAGACGTAAGCACCTATATAACAAAACAGAAGACCAGAGTTCAACTAAATGTAACAACAATAATAACGATTTTTTAATGGAATTAACTCGAGTTAAATTCAATAATATAGAGAGTTAGTCAGTACCCAGAGAGTTATTTACATAAAACTAAAACTTACGTTCCTAACCATAAAGCGGTTCAGGTCAAACCTAAAAAGTAAACGAATTTCACTTTCAAATTTCAAAACTCACCTGTGAAAAATGTTGTCAACACTGTCTGTGTTGCCACAACAAAAAGTTTGCATTGAATCATACACGCCAACCTGTTGCATGCAATAAAAGAAAAAGAAATTGGCTGCCCGGAAATACGAACCAGCGGACAACCGAAAAAACGACAAGCTGATTTATTTCCTATCTGTGGATTTAAAAAGAAAGGATTGGCATTTTAAATGCTATCCAGCTCTAGAAATCGTTTTTATGGTTTATAAAATATCCTTGCCATTAACATCTGGCTTTCAGCATTATCATAGTCTATGCCAACTAAATATTGTGCATTGAAAAAATGGTTTGAGTAAAATATTTTATTACAATTAACATTTAATATGAGATTAGAGAGAGAGAAAGTATAATTGTAATTATTTCACGATGGGTTATACAGTGTTTTTAAAAGAGCGAAATACGACCAGGCTGTGCTCAGAATCTGTAAAAAATATAAATAAATTTTTGCAACAAGGTTTAAATTAATATACAATCTAAATATTATAAACCCACACTCATAAAGGCTCTTAAGTTCACGTCAGCAAATCCATAAGCAGTTAACTTGCTAGCCATCTGAGCTCTGAAAACATACATCTTAGGTATAATAGACAAAACATTCCACTATCTTGGATGTTGCCAGATTTTACGTAAAATAAATTTATTTACAAACAATTACTGCTGGTGAAAGAATTTCTATAATCGGTCCGAATTACTTTAGTATATAACGTTAGGTAAATACTTTATTTTCTGATTAAATATTTACTGTATCTGTGCAACTGTCAGCTGTAGGTAAGACGCGAGAGCAATACATAACTTATGACTTTATGAAGCCCTAGGGAACGATCAGGTCCAAACTTGCTATTATTACGAACATATACTATAGCTTCAGTTGGTTGGTTTTAAATATATATATATACAAATGGTATTATACATACCTTATCTGAACAATATTACAAAGTTTCCTAACTTTAACATCAGCATTGTACCACTTGCTGCTATACATTGCGTTACTTACACCAGAACTCTAAAAAAGGACTATGTACTAATAAATGATATATTTACTAGTAATATAAGTTTCATAATTAATTGTTTGTCTAGTGGCTTGAGTATTTGACCCTAATTAGTAGGTGGGAACCCCGAAACTAATGGAGTTTCCTGTGCGCTTACGGTATAGGAAAACAACGTGAAGAAACCGGCCTTAGGGCAAAAGGGTCGACAAAAGGCCGGCGCGTGCCAGGCACAGAAGCAGAATAAGCCCAAGACCAAGGTTTTGTCGTTCGTATTACTTAATAATTAAATTAAACACTTGATTTGTTTCTGAACATTAAATATTATAAATACTTTTAGATTATTTTAACATACCGACTGCATCACCAAGTCACCGAAGAAACAAATAAAAAATATTTGCAATAAACTTGACAATAGAAAGGTGAGGAACACACTCGTAAACGCCTTGTCTCCCATACTCTGAAAACGTATTAGTTGAAACTCACAAATACTAGTAGTAATTCAGACTCATGAGTCGGACTTTTATTTAAACTCATGTTAATTAATTTTCACATATTAAATTTCATGAAACTTAATCTAAAATTCCAGAACGTTCGCGCCTGGTTGATATTTTTTCCGCTTTACTTTTAACTATCAACATTAACATTTATAAAACGGATATACATACCATAACATTAAAGCCATTTAAACAAATTATAATTGAGCTCGTTAGAAAGTAAAGAAGTGTGGATTTTGAATAAATTTGATCTAGAATTTTCAAGGACCTGCAAATATAATATTCAAACACAAATCAGATGCTTTAAACTTCTTAAAATTATTAAATGCGAATTAAGACCAAATAGAAGTCCAGTTACAAGTTAGTCATGGTAGAAGTGTTAAGTATATTTTATCAATGATTTTTTCTATCCATGCACGAAATTAATGCATTCCTATTCACCGAGTCAGCAACGGTGTATAGGAATCTATTTGAAGCCCAATTTAAGATGTGTGTCAGGACATGACCTGACCTGTCAGTAGATAGATCACCTTTCAGATGATACACATCAAAAAATAGATTGTACGTTAAAAATGATTAAAAAGTGAAAATTTAACATTGGTGTCATTATCAAACAATGGGCTACATGATAGGTATTTAAAAACCATTCTATATCAATGACTATAAACCCAATATTATTTTTAATTCAGTTAAGTATTGGCTTCAAAAATTCAAATAAACATTCATAGTTTCAAGAACCCACCTAAACGCTACTCCCGAAAAGTCTGTCCAGTGATGCCTATGTGATACTTGGGGATTTTCCCCCGAAATTTAGGGGGACTGACGATGTCCAGGGGAATTTTTGTGCAATTTATAGTAAACCTCGAACTCAACCAACAAACTAAACCAAACATAAACTCCAAGCGTGGTTATAACTTAAATATCAAACGTTATCGTGATACACCAAGATAGAAATAACTGCTATTTTAAACTACTTAAATGTATTATTAACGCATTATTAAAATTACGGGAACAAAAAAATATTTGGGATATTCAATTGATCTTTTGGGTTACGTATTTGACCTTTCCCAGTCTCTGATTCTCTCTCGTGATTCTGGACCAGTCCTTATGACGAACTACGTAAACAAACGTATTGACGTGTTCATTATAGGTTTTTATATAGATTACCCTGAATAAGACTTAATTTTTCATACTGCCAAATAGCCCGTTACGAAATTTTGATAAACCGCTATTTTCTTTTTAATATTAAAACTCTACCGTATCAGTTGTTGATGCAATATCACAAGCTCTGTGAACTCCAGCTTAAAATGATCAGCGTTGAGTGATCTATGCATGTTTATTTTAGAAAATTTTGTCTGTAGTATACGAAACTGTATCCGAATAAACGTACAGCATATGTAAAAAAGATTGTCTGTGCTACATATCTCGAGGATCGCAATGACTTCTGAAAAATATAAAACATAATGACCAAATCACAGTAACGAAATAAAATAATATTTTCAATAATAAAATAATCGGTAGTATAATAGATCATGTGGACAACATACAGAAGAAAAATATGTTTGCGTTTAGTATTCTTGCTTCATAAATACCTATAGGTTTCATATGAAGTACTTATTAACAGCTATCATTTTCTAGTAGGCTTTGGAACAATCACACATTCTCAGCGGTAACAAATATGTATACAAAATTAGTAGAACAATTTTAAATAACGCATGAAAGCAACATTTCAAACTTTTTTTATTTTAAGTATTGTCTGTTCGATATATCTATAGTAATCGTATCAATTTAAGAAATTAATATTACGGACTAACAAATTTTATTATACTGACCTGACCACAGCTGATGCAAATACACAAACGGCCAATATCTTATGTCATGTGAGTCAAATGGATAAACAATCAAAAACGGCAACAAAAGATCCCATTTCCCAGTATTGAGATACATAACAAGAATCAAAATTAACGGTGTTATGAAGAACATTAAAATCAATATAAAATTTAGTACTTTAGACATCTTCAATACTTTATGCAAGAATTTCGTGTCCTCTCTAAAGATTTCTGTTATTTCCGTGTCGGACATAGCTCGGTGTTCCAACTCTCTTAGTGTTGTTATTAGTTCGTAGACCTTCTCCTCATTGCTTATTACAGAATATATTCGAAAACTTGCTAGAAAACTGAACGCAATACATGGAGCTATATACGTTAGATCTATGAACGATGCTCCCTTTTGCAAAGCAACAAAAAACCAGACGAGCGCGCCGAAAACATCAGAATTGTGCCAGATAAAGTTAAATATATAGATGCAACGCCGTTTTATACGGTCTTTTTTAGATGACCTATCATAGGAAAGGCCTAATAACGAAAAAATCTTATCGAGTTCTTTAAGGGCCCGATTTGTTTCCATGTCTGTTGAAGTTTGAGTCCGAGTACACTGCCAGTTTGTTTATATAGTTAGTAATTATACGCTGAATAATTAAGAAAATTCTAAATTTCTGTCAATGGTATCAATATTTTAATAATTATAGTAATTTTAAAGCAGGGTCCTTATGTATTTAGTGAAAGGATATGTAGGTAGTTGACAGCGATATAGATTATTTATAGTAATGAAACCACTGACATCTTAGAATAACGTTAAATAAAGCACTGTTAGCTTAATGGTTAAGTATATGGCAACATACAGGCTATAAGTTCTCCAGCTTTACTTAATAGATTTTTCAAATTTGCTATTGTAAAGTAAATTCCGTAACATTAAAACTTTATCATGTTTATTCTAAAAAAAAACAAAAATTAAATGCATTTATAATATACATATTGTACTTAAACGGGATATTAAAAAACACAGCTTCAATCTCTAAGTTTAAAGTCGATAAGTATTTTTTAACTACAAACTTTATTTATCTACTGTGGAAACTATAATTTTCCTGTATTTAAGAAAAACAAAACACGATATTAAAATTACATACACCAGTCACCGAATATGTAACACTGGCTTGTGAGTATAAGAAACTTGCCTGAGGTTCCGCATAGGAAATACAATTTCGAATAAACGATGAGACTACCACTAAATTAAAAAAAAATGACATTTAGGTGGCGGTGATTGGACATATGTATTTACAATCTATAAGTTTTTGTAAAATTTCAAAATTTTGTTACTGTATAAAACAAAAATTGTCGATCTTCCATATAATTTTATCTAGGAGGTCTGGCTCAGGAAATCGATGTTTTTAGAGGACTCGGCTGTAAAATGTTATATGCGCTACTTGTCCGCTGGGCCGTAACCCAGAACCGTGTTCCGTATAACATGTTTGAGGAAAATCATATCTGTCGAAACGTCTCCTTACATATGATTCTTTAAAAAAAGTATATATAGTAATAATTATACTCTGTTTGCTTCATTAATATGCTAGTTTCGGGTAAGCGAGTGATTTGCACATTATACTCTAGTCCAATCCAGGCTTGATTTAGTTCACATATTCTTTTATCGTTATCTTATATCACTCCCTAGTGAGTTAAGAACAGATGAGTTAGGCCTAGCATCATCGCCTTTGCCCTGCATCCTTAGCTCAGCCGCAGCTTGGGTTGTGACGCCCACTTTCTTGCGGCAGCTTCCAGGACTATGCCGTGGATGTAAATGACTGGGACTGGTTAGGGCTTTAACAACTTTAACAGAGCAGGCAGTTTCGTGGTATTTTATAGGCAATGCTGTCTAACTATCAATGATACCCACCAAGGCCGTACCCTAACGATCAGGCAGGTATTCTACGCCGGATATGGATATAGGACTTTAGGTAATTCACTAAAGTAATGATAATATTTAAAAGTGCACTTTTTTTAAACTAAAATTAATTAGGTATGTTTGCGGTCTGTGGCAGTGTACCTTTAATGCTGGCAGTATTTCCTCCTTGCGGTACATTATAACCAATTGATGTATCATGAACTTTTATAGACATAATAGTAATGAACCCTAAATAATATAATGTTTTGATAATTACGTGTTTCGTTCGAAACTTTAAGTTCATGAATAATTTAATAGTTCTTTATAAATAATATTTTTTCAGTAATTTATTTTAATTTATGGTAAGCGAGTGGTCTAGGTATACTGTTACTTGGGGCAAATATTATTTCATATTTACTGTTATACTTTGACATACCTATGTACTTTGCTGACGGACTATTTTTCTGGGAACCGCTTCGATGACGATGATTTTTTCATATGAACTCATTCGAGAGTCTTTAGTTATATGTATAAGCAACGTGTAAGTTATTAATCAACTATATTTAATATTTATTCGGTATCATTGGTTTTGTATTTCTAAAACTAAATTGTTAGGTCACGGGTCGGGACCGTGGGCCAGCATATTCTACACTGCTGCGGTGACATCGAATATTAAAGTAAGAGCAAAAAGAGTGTCATTTCTGTGAAGTAACTCTGTGTCAGAGGTTAGTTAAGCACTCACTTGCTTTCTGAGTGATAATCGCTCTTCATAATCTCCATTACGTAGTCGAAAGTTTTCCCTAGTAACTTTTTCAGTTTTTTTCAGAACATAGAACAGGACAAACGGGCTCATCTGATGTGTTTCCGGCCTTTTAAGAATTTGTAAGTTCTTAAGAATTGTAAAATTGTTATAGTATTTGTACTTGATGCGAATTGTTTCATATCTCGCATCGTTGCTGTCGGAACCATTTACGGTATAACCATTTGGTTAATTCCTAACTCATTTTATGACAAAATCATATGCTGCAATGAAAAAGACCCTGTCTGCATTTTTAATTATATGTTTGTTTGTCGAAACAGAGTATTAACATCAGTACTAATATATTTACCGAAATCAAAAAAAATAAGATTTTCGTAAAAATTACTGTCAATAATCATATTAAATGGTATGTTGCTTTTATGATCTCGTACAATACGGATTATATATATGGAATATATTCTATCTGGTAAGACAGGCCTAAGTGATATTCTTGACACATTATACTGTGAGCGTCTACTGATACGTTTAAATAATTTCAGATTAACAAGAAATTTATAAGGTCCTATACGTAGAAGTAATATTAATACCACACACACACACATCTGTAGAGTTAGTGTGTGTGGGGTATGAAGTGCCCCGCTGCGCCAGACGGCAGACGGGAGTATAGGTATTTTATTACAGGGCTACTGCAATATTACATTAAAATAAAATAATTCTTATAACTTGTGCAAGCTACAGTTGTTTTGTAGGAACTATTTAGTTTTACATTTTACAATTCGAATACCGAATTCCGAATTCAAAACACCTAACATTTCCGAGATCCGGACTAGTATACGAGGTGTATTTTTTATAGATGATCTATTAAGCGATTGATAGCCATAATATGTATCTGTACAAGAATCGATTACTAAAAGCTGAGTTATTTGTAAATAAATTTTATAATATTTTGTTCTTTGGATTAGGTTATATTATTTTACTCTCCATTTATAATCTTACTATTGTTACGTTTTCAACTCAATTTCATGCATTTTTAAGTTTTTTTAAATCTGAATAATAGTTATAAAACACTGACAGCCCTATTAATTTTCAAGCCCACCCCTCGTATAGCCCCCATAGTGTTTGGCAAGTGCACACACGGGCACATGTAAAAAATGACAGGCAATAAATTTGAAAAAAGAACCTGTTCTATGGCACTCTATGGGTAGCGCATTGTCATACGCCCATTTATTATTTCCACTACTGGAATTTGGAATTAGAATCAAAAATTCATTACATCTTTACTATCAAGAAATTGTATGAAGATATAATTGCTAATTTAAATGTGTTTTTTTATATATAAATATGAGCACAAAGTTATTACTACATAATGATTTTTATTCCTAGACATATGATCAGGCTTGGTTTAGTCATAAACGCACATATGACGCATAGCTATATTTGCCGGCGAAACAATTATCGTACCGAATTAATTGGTTATAAGTAGAATATGTTAAACAATACATTAATGATAGGATAGCCTACAGTATCCAATGGAGGCTTTTGGGGTTTTTGGGGCTTTAAACGACGTTTTACGAGTATGTATGATGTAGAGTATTATTCTTTTAAATTTTTGGTGGATACATACCAGTTCTGACCGATATATCGGATATATGAATGAACCGACACCGAAGCGTGGACAAACGCAAAAGTCGTCTAGCAAGGTTGGCACCAATATTTTGGGACATGCAATGTATAATATTCATCGAATACCTTAAGAGAAAAAAAACAACTATCAATCAACAGCGACTATTAGGTATGTAGCGTTATTGGAGCGTTTGATGCGGTGGAAAAATTGTCCCATTTGAAAGGAAGACAGTGTTGTTTCATCACATATAAGTAAACGATGGCAATTTTTTTTCTATGTTAGCCTACGATCTTTTCAGCCCAACTGTTATATATCTAAGCGATGATTTAGCGACATACTTATGTGATCGTAAGGAATTTTTATTGAAGTTTGTAAATCTTAATTTTAATACTCAAAAATCTAATAATAATACATTCTCAATACAGTAATAAGACGTAAAATAGCAAAGCGTATTCTATCAATTTTTTGGTCCGAATGTCGCCACGCGCTAGAAACTAGATTGACCTGAATTGAAACCAATCAAAGTAAAAATTCAAGTCAAGGACGGAATGCTAGCGAAAAGTGATTCAAGGTTAAAGGCAAGCTTTGAAAGATGTTGCCAAACTAATTCTACTTAGGGTCCTATAATGAGCATCTTTAGTATTCATTACTAAAGGTCGTACATGTCTTGAAAAGCCCTACGTTGACTTGTTGCCTCCGCACCGCTGTATATTCCGCTTGTTTCCTTGCATTAGCGATGTTGAGAATTGTCATGACTGAAAGAGCGTACGTAGCACACTTGTCCTAGCGTCTTCAGCGTGCGACTTTTACTCCTGAGGTCGTAACACTGCATAAGGAACATAGCTTATATAAAAAAAACAATACAAAAAGTAGTAAAATAAAGGAGCAATGATAATTTTAATAAACAACTATGTACGGTTGTAATAAGGTTGTAACTTAGGACTTTCCTTCCAGATGGAAGGTAGATAATTTTTCTTAGGACTTTGAAAAACTGATTAGGAAAAATAATTCTTTAAACTATGACAGTATCTTTATTAGAAGAATTTAATCATCTACTACTATAATATTTTAAATAGTGTAAGCATTAATTATTTAATTGTACATAGTTCTGAGAAGAGCGAAGTATGACCAGGAGCGGCTTAGAATCTGAAATTAAAAAAGATGTCTAAAAATAATGTCTAAATTTTACTACATATAAAAACATATTTTTATTTAGATTTATATTTGTTTTTTTTTTTCATTAATTTTACATAATAAACAAAAGACGAAACAATGGCGCACAATTGTTTAATTGTTTTTGGTCTACAGCATCTAGTCCAATCACAGAAATGCAATAAAATTCATTGGACCTATCACAATCAAACGAAACACAACATAATTTCGTTGTTTTATACGATAACCATCCAGTTACTGTGCGTTTGACTTCAATTCGTCCAAATAAGTGAAACATAAGAATTAAATACTAGCTTATCCAGGCTTCTTATAGTTTTATGGCTTATAAACATACAAATTATATAAATAAAACAATTAAACTACAATATTAGTCGATTTATATACCGTTGTGAAAGCTCTCAGATTAAGAGTTGCAAATTTGGCTGCCGTCAGCGTACACGGTTTTTGGGACCTGAAAATAAAACACCATAGCATGTTTACTTTTAAATAGTATTAGTGTTAGATGATATGCAAATCGTGTTTGTACTGTCAAGAACTATTGCTATTAGTTAAAGTTATTACAGATTAAATAATAATTAATTGAAACAGCCTGTTAATAGCTTTAATATTGATAACTATGTAATATGATATAGTATTGGATTTGACTTTAAGAGTTAGGGTCTGTTTCACAATGTACCTACGGATAAGTTCTACATAAGTCCCAAATAAGCTATATATTACTTAATGGTAGGTTAACACTATTGTTGCGGTTCACGACTATCACATAGCGCTATTCGTCACATAAAGTCCATCATAAATTATGAGTCCGATGAAACGCGAAGTTACTTTTATCTTCCAAATAATTTATGTGTTGCATAGCTAATTGGTACTTTATCCATACATTGTGAAACAGACCCGTAACCTTTTAGTATGAAGTCAGTTATGTCACCAAACATCCTAATAATAAAATGAAAAATATAAATACCTTAAAAGTACAATGTATAGACTTTTCTTAATTTTAAGTTCGGCGTTGTACCATTTACTGTTGAAAATCGCGTCACCTACTTGTGAACTCTGAAAATACAATCACCTAGGTACGTATCATTATAGTATACGAATCTTCCCTTGTTAAGGGTCTACTAGGTTGTTTTTACGCTTTTATTTAATGGATCAACAATAGTTTTCAAACCCCTGTGATGCGTTGATGAATTGGTCCGGTTAATCAATTTTGTACATAAATGTCTTATACTATACGAAGTCATTTTTGAAATGTGTAAATATATAGCTTACATATACATGGCATATTATCTACAATACAGTCAAACTTTCCTTTTTGTTTTTATTATAGGATAGCGGAGCAAACGAGCCTACGGGACGCCCACAACGAGCAGTCATCGCAACGCATGGAGTGGGTTGCCGACCTTCGACGAAGGACTGAGGAGTATGCTGTTTTTTTACACATCTGAAGGTTGTATCTCCCAGGGAAGTCCCCCGCCGGAAGTCAATTCCACAGTTTTGTGGGACTTTATTCACACATAGGACAAGTATAAAAAAATACCCCGAATTATATTAGTTCCCATCGTGGGTACAAATATTAATTATTTGTTTTTTCAATCGAAGGTTTTAATAGAATGTAACAATATTTTTATATGAGACTTGGACGATTTGGAACGAACTATTTTCTACTACAATTTATGCCCATAGACATTGAAACTATAGACACCCTAGATTATTGTGTATGCGAATAAAAAAACTGTGGTTGGAGGAATTAAAAAATATTACCGATATCACCACCATGTCCCCAAAGTAGCAGATCATAAATATCTGATACAGGCACATTACCAGGAAATTCACAAACGCGAATATTGGGCCAAACTGTTTACTGAACTGTAATAAAAAATATTATTATTTATTTATATCTTTGCGCTGTTTTTCCGAAGGGTTAGGAGACCATGCATTTACACCTGCAACGGTCCTGAAATAACTCTTTCGCTTTATCCACTTTAATGACATTCACCATGCATGCTCGACAGTTATGGGTACTTTTAACTTCGACTAAATACGACATGACCTACCCAACCCGACCTCACCATCCACGGTTGCTTTGTATATTCTACTTGTTAACCGCTTCTCATTCATCCGTTCTACATGGCCAAACCACCTAAGCTAATGCTTAAGGTAATTATTTCATATCCTTGTCCCCTTTTATAATAAATTATCTATTTAATTTAAATATTCTATCTCTATGTCTACTATCTATCTATAAAAAAGACACTTTTCATACAAATTAAATCTCTATCTGTCTATTTGCACCGTTTAAATATAGCACTTATATGTCTCCATTTATTAATTGACGCATTTTGACTGAGATCATTAAAAGATGAAAGTTAATACTTTGTCAAACTCTGCAAAGATCTACGCAAGTAAAATACTGCTTATAACAGTTTATGTTTTTTTATGACAGGGGGTAAGCGGGAAGATGTTATGTAATACCGCCGACCATGAACGCTCAAATTGCCAGAAGCCTTACAAGTGCGCTGCCGACCTTTTAAGAATTGGTAGGTTTTGATACGTCAAACTCTTCGCATCATAACCACAGATACGAACCCGTGACTATGGTGTAATAGTTAGTAATAATTAATATGTAGGACTGTAGTGATAGAAGAAAATAAACTCACCACGATGTTAAATCCACCTAAACATATTAATACTGAACTTAGCATTATATTGAATAGAAAAGACTTAGAATATAATTGTTCCATCAGCTCAACTAATCTGAAAATGTAAACTATTTATTAAACAAAGATTATTCTCACGGAGTTAGAATTGAAAAAGAAAGACGACAAGATGGCGCGTTTCGTTTGCCCCACGCAACATGTCGTGTTGTTGTCGTGATCTTTCCGTTAGACCAATCACAATTAAGCGAAACACGCCATCGTTTTATGATTTACATTCTCACCCCCACGGTTAATTATAGTATGTACATTGCGGAATAAGATATTCTTAAAGTTATTTATTTACAATTAGTTCATGGTGCTTAGACTTACTAGCTACACCAGGAACAGATTACCGAGCCTTGTGGTTGGTTAGTTAAAATGTAATATAAAAAGCATAATTTCATATTATTACGTTAAATATGAACATGTTTCAGAAATGTTATTATCACCACTTAAACAGATGAACCCAAATAAAAATTAGTTGTACTCGTAGAACTCATAAGTACTAATTAATTAATTATAGTAAGATGCGAACGCAATAAGCTCCTGATGTTGTAAGATGCATGCCCGAAGTCGTTCCTCTGTCTCCTTCTTAGAATTTGTGACAACCTTCTGGAAGCGGCTGCACAGTAACTCAAAGTGCATTCTCAGGTAGATGCAACACGCATGGAAAAATGTATCAGCTCCAAACAGGTACAAAACCACTATAAATGCTAAAACAAAATGTAGGTCACAAAAATATTGTATTTTTCGCAAGTATATCGCTTTATAATAATATATAAGGGAGAAAATTTATTATTCCCTTTCATATCGAGTCACAAATTATTAGTATTAAATTAATTTAAATTACTCACTGGACCAAATATGATGAAAATATACAAACGGCCAATTTGTCATTGTGAATGGATCAAAGAAGTACTTGACCAAAAATGGTAGTTTAAGTTCTACTTCTCCTGTTTTCTGATAATCTATGGCCATCAATAACAGAGGTAGCAAACAAAAAGCAATAACAACAGATGTATTGGCTATTACCATAAAAATAACAATATTATAAAACAGCTTAATAGCACGTTCTGTTATTTCGTTCTCTTCTTTTTCAATCATATTTTCTTTGTCCTCTGCTTTAGGATGAATCTCTCGAAGTTTGTCGAAAATATTAGCTAGATGCTTGTTATTAAGATACAATGGAACACATCTAAAGGCGGCCAAAAAACAAATGACAGTGCACGGCACAATCACTGACAGTTCTTCAAAGCTCTTACCAGCTCTTATTCCTTCGATCACCCAATAAAATTCACCAAACACATCAGTAAACAGCCATAGTAAATTGAAAATAAAGAGAAAATTTAAGGGAATCGACGTTTTTATTGACAGATTAACACCTGATATGAATAATGATATTTTGGTTAATTTGAATGAATTTTCAAACTCGACCATTTTAGGAGATTTTAACAAAAAATGTTTCCATACAATAAAACCTTCGTCTTAGCTGAATGTTTTGGACAGTAGCGACTGAACTCACGGAGAAGTAAGAACAACATTCTATTTACATTGGCTAATTACTGGCTTGAAACCATCAAAGGAATATTTAAGATGTTTAATATTCTCTTTTGTCAAATAAAAACGGATTGTTGAGACATTAATTAGAAGGGTTAGTAAAGATATATTAATTGTAGATTCTAGTCAGACATCACGGTTATTAATTATCGACAAGTAAAAGTTCAATTTGTAACTCTTATAGCTATCTAAAGTCACTCATAAGGAAGACTTACACAGTTGTATTATTTAATCAGATGTTAAAAATAATTGAGCATTACATATACTTAATAAAAAATCCGAGAAACTCAGTTCATTAAAAGCTTTAAAAGAATTAATGAAAGTCTACTTTTAGTTTTATACTATTTCCAGAAAACTATGATGTCTTGGGAAAACCTAAAGCGGATTTATAAGGTTAACTAATGTAAAAATTAAAATCAAAGTCATAATACCAAAGCAAAGTCTAGATTTGAAATAAAATAGCAGTTTGCGTAAGTACTTTATTAACGGTACATTGTTCTTAATAAAGCAAAATAAGACCAGGAACGACTCAGAATCTGAAAAACAAAAAAATATTATTTTTCTTAATAAAACCTTGCAAACTTTCGGCACATTGTAAAGAAATATAAAATACAAAATTTAATGTGATAAACTCTAATAGGCATACATAATAATAATAGCATAGGATAAACATTTTGTTATGTTTGACTAAGAAAAAGATTCGGTAATTATGAAACTAAATGAGAATTTATTTCAATGTGTGACAGGATATCCAGACCTCATTTATCAGAATGTTCTATCTGATTATCGATGAATTTTGACGAAAAGTTCTTCTAAAAGGAGACGAATAGGATGATGGGATGCCTGGAGTTCACGAAATAACATTTAGTTTAAAGGTAGGGGCAATCATCGAACCCAGAATATCGTGATGCATAAAGGCGGCTTAATCAACTTGCTGCCTGAAACGCCTTTAGAATCTCACCTTAGTAAACGTTATAAGATTGAGGGTCGCAAATTTTGCCGCCGAGAGAACGCAAGGCTTTCGAGACCTGAGAAGATAATACTTACTTATTAATTTAATAGGTTCAAAAACATTTAGAATGAAAGTCTTCTAAATTTGAATCTTTAAAGTGTACTACGAATATTCGCAAAAGTCCTTGGTAAAAAAACCTTTGTAAATATACAGAATATACAAAAAATATGTTGCTATTCTGACGTGACATTGCACCATATAAATCGAAAGTATTTATGTTTCTCGTAAAAACATATACAGCATTTTGTAATTCAAGCAGCCTTGACCACATTGAGTAAAGCTCAGTCAACCAAATACTTTATTTTAAATATAATGTTTGCTCATTTTTTACAAACCCTTAATCACGAAATTTACTTGACGGCGAGAAGGCTTCTACTAAGCTTGGAAAATGGGACAGGAATGTCCTCTGATTCTACCAGCGATTGTCAACATCTACTTTTACCTTACTATCATTCTCCTGGTTCAGGCATTCAATAACTTATTATAAATTAGTATATGATAACCTAGTTGGATAAGCGTTTACATAAAGAGTCCGTAACGGTTAACACGACAAGTATCTGTTAGATAGGTAGGGCAACTTATATTATATTTGTTTATCTTTCGCTTCTGGAGCTTCGTAGGCTTTGTGAGCATCAAACATACCACACGCCAGGTACAGAGAAATTATGGCATAATTATACTTGTTTAGGTTACGGTCAAAAACGTCAATTCACCACAGTACTCCATTTGCTTCGATCCTGAGTCAGGATAGCGAAGCGAGATGTATGTCATGAATCTCGATGCCTTCACCTTCACTCTCATAATATTCACCACGTATTATTCGAGCAGGTCTACCGGCCCCTCCCTCACCATCCACATCCCCCTGGTTACTGCATAGAAGTCTGGCTTCTCTCGTCTGGGGTACATGACTCGGCACCCACCAAGTAAGTCTTTATGCAGTTTTATATACGTTGAAAGTCTGTCTTGTGCCTCTCGTGGCCGTCCCGGGGCAGGGAGTTGAAAGTGTTCGCAATGCAAAGTATCAACCTTGGAAAGCCGGGATTAACCTCGTGGAGAACCTCGAGCCTATAGAGATACATAGTACGCGTAGAGACGTAGTTTCAGATTATTATGCACAATTATTCAGATTCAGATTATTATACACTATATTAATGCTCGGCTTAATTCATCTTCATACATTTCGTTATTTTAAAATTTTGATACAGTTTTTTTAAATTGCAACCATTACACACCTGGATGCATAAAGAAATACATTATACAGTTTCCCTGACCAGTGAACTGTTCAATATTGTAAATGGATACAAACCGCATAATTATAATAAATAAACTCCTTTGAAATGCTGGTTTGGCCTCGTACCACTTGTTTATATAAATCGCATCAGCAATTTTTGTGCTCTGAAAAGGTTTAAAGAATTGTCAAACCATTTATCCTGTATGACGTTTGACATAATTAGCAGCGTAACAACACAGGATTCTGGCTTAAGATACTTTTTAGAATACGAGCCTTCTTCTTCTTAAAGTGTAACTTTATTAATAAAGGTTGCCTGTTAACAATTTTAATTGCCGGGTATCTTGCGTTAGTCTAAGAAGCTTCTCGGCTGATGCGATGCCGGTCCGATCCCATACACTTCGCAACCACGACTTCTTCCTTCTACCAGATGTCTTCTACAAAATACGAGCTGGTAGAAGAAAAAATACGAGCCTAAATTCTGGTAATTAAAATAAAATATGAAATCTAGGCTTACCGAAACGCTTATCATGTCACCAAAGAAACATAACATAAAAATTTGATACAAACTCATTAATAGAAAATTCATGAACGCGAATGAAGTACCCACATCTTTGATAAACTAAAAAAAATAACATTTCTAATTAATATAAAAGAATAATCAATTTTTTTTTAATATTATTAATTTTCGTCTTATGTAAAAAAATATAGAAACACATTTACCGTTATGTTAAATCCACAGAAACATATTGTAAACGAACTAATTATTATATTAAATAGCATAGATGTTGAATATATATTTTGTACTTCGTTGACTAATCTGAAATTGTGAATGAGAATCAATAACAATATTCATTTATGTTGAAAAAATTCGCAATTTCCTGGTTCATTCTTCACAGGTACCTATTGTTGGCTTTGTTTATCTAAAAGCCTGGAAGTATACTTATTTTGTAATGAACAGGTTTAACCAGTATATAATATGTGGTATAAGCAGCAGAGCATCTACTCTGTAACTTCCAATACCGACAACAATACCTCTTCAATAATGAGGTTTTCTACCACTCGATTCCATGAACATCAGTGCTATTGAGAGAGCTTCTAACTTACATACAACAACAGGATCCGTATTGGACACAGAGTAAGGCCCTTGATCAAACTAATTAATAATAATAATCCACTAGCGCTATAACCCTTAATGGATCTTGGCTTCAGATTACTGCATTTGTTTCATCGACATTTCTTTACAGCAAGTGTTATTTGTACTCCGGTATTGAATTACTCCTGGGGTTAATTTAACTAAAATCGTTTTTTATCTAGGCTTTTAATTAAATCCATAAAACTCACTCGATTAGTTCCTGGTGTCTCAATACTAATTCTATTAGGTCCTCCTTGCTATCGGATAATCTTTCGAAATCAATGGATAATATTTCAAAATGCATTCGTAAATACAAACAAAATGCATACAAAAGTGCATCTGCACCAAAAAGATTCACGCACACGATTACCGCTGAAAAGTTACACCACATTTTGATTTTTTTTATAGATTGGACCCCTAATGGTCTATCAATCGTGATCAGGGGGCTTAGATAAGATGCCTTAACAGTAGTATATGTAGAAAGTCGAAAACTAAATTTGTATGAAACTTTGTCGACACGAACTGTCATTTTCATACAAATTAAGTTTTCGACTTTCTACATACACTACTGTTAAGTCATCTTCACTAAACCCCCAGGTAGATCTGTGGCCGAGAAGCGAGGTGTGACACCCCTTTTCTAAAAAGGAATTTTATTTACTAAAACCTAGTTTTATTACAATTAGTTAAATGTATTGTTTTTTAAACACCGCATTCTCCTGTAGTAAATTTTAAAATAAGAATAGTACACCATATACGTAAAGCAACTTTTAATTCCTATATATCTATATCAAAATAAATAGTAAAAAAATTTTTTTACAGAAATTACAGCGTTATTGTAAAACTTGCTACACTCTTTGCACGATAAATGTATAAATTATATAAAGGTATAGGAATAATAAAAAAATAATAATTGAATACTTAGTCCTAGTGGTATTTAGAACTAAACTTAATTAAACTACCAATCAAATGCGAAAATTTCCAAACATACCAACGACATAATTAACTATACTTACGTATGTAAGAATGTAGTTGCTGGGACCACATTTTGATGAGGAAACTTATTTTAAAACCGAAGACATTAGGTCTCAAAGGAAATGTATGCGTTCAAGCTGTTAGAAACTGACATAATATTAACGTACTTATAATAATTATCAAATAGACACTGACAACATACTAAAAGATGTACTTACAGCATCCAACCTGATGTATGTACTCGCCTGGCCACCAAGGCATAGAATATGGATCATACAAATATCGTACATAGTATGGCAACTTCAACTCTGTCCATCCAAATTTGTTGTAATCCATTGCCATTGATGTAAGGGGTACAACACAGAATAGAATAATAACAAAAATAACACCTAGGCACATGCATATCACGAATTTGAATAAAACCTGTTTTGTCGAATCGATTATTACTAGTATTCTTTTTTGTATGTCGCTTTGTACTTTATTATTCTTAAAATATTTCTCGTCAATTGTCAAAATCTCAGGATGTAGTTCTCGTAACTTTTTAAGAACCTTGACAGTTGCATGTTTGTTGATATAAATGGAGGCAGCTTTGATAGTACTCAAGCCGCAAATTAGCGGAAAGGGAGCAACTAACGATATTTCTTCAAAACTTTTTCCTTCTTGAATATATGCGTAGATACAGTGGAATTGACCGCTCACAGCTGAATACAGCCAGAAGATATTAACATAAAATAGGTACGAAATTTGTTTAGGCAAAATCTTTTCATTGTTATGAAACACATTTACACCAGCGAGCCAGAGGGAGATTTTGATCAAAATTAAAGACCTATCAAACGAATCATTACCTAAACTTTGGATCATTTTCAATGAAATGCGTTAACAAACACGTTTAGCGTCACTTGCCTACTTCGATAACATGTATTTAGTTTCCTCCAATTATTTACTATTTAAATGGCACGGAAGCGGTCAAAGATATTTTTTTTACTTTTAAAACTACTAAATAAAGAAAGGAGAACAAGTGAATGATTTCATTACACAAAATATATCTTTATATACCAAATTTAATTGCTTGGTTTTTAATTTTTAATTTACCGTTTATTCAAAAATCGTACAATTATATTAACTACTTAATTAGATGATTAATTGTATGCAATTATATTGTTTATAAAGCAAGCTATTGTACAGATAATCACTTTTGGTAGATACTAGTTAAGTTCTCTTGACTGTGCTTTCATTTATTTTGACAATAGCCTAATTAAGACATTAGTAGGATTTATGAGAAAGCAAATAAAGACGTATTCAGACACCTGCGGTGTCTCTTGTCGAAACACCAAGGAAACGAATGCGGTTGAAGCATTGTACTCAAAAGGCACAGTAAAGATTCAATTACTAGAAAGTAGAAACTAAAGACTTAAGAGAGAGAAAAACTTATACAATAAATATAAAGACAAAAAACACACAGAATTAAACAAACAGAATAAAAAATAGACAGCCATGGTGGTTAATTAAGTTTTACCAATTCTCAAAATACCGGTAACGCACTCGCGTGACCTCCGGCATTGAGGCATCTATATATATTATATACTACTATATTACGCAAGTGCATTAGTACTCCATAACTCCTTTTTTATAGTTCAGGGGGCAAAGGGACAAGAGGCTCACCCGATGTTAAGTGATACCGCCGCCCATAGACAGTCTCAACGCTAGATGACTCGCGAGTGCGTTGCTGATACTGCGATGGTACTGATGCTCCACACAAACGAAGTATTATTCCGTATTCACCCAAACAAACTTTAAATCGGGCATCTTCGTGTATTGTATATGATATGGTTCGATAACCCATCAGTAGCTATAGATATGTGGAAATTTATCAACGCTTTCTGATATTGAATAATGCAACGTGGGACGTACTTGCTATGTTATCCTATTCATGAAAATGAAATTAGTCTACATAGCTTTACCGAAAAACTGTTGGCGTCCTTTTTATTTACAGGGTGAAAACAGTTTATCGGAAAGAGATAGAACACTCAGTTAAACCGGTGTGCTGACTGAAAACGTCTTTATCAAAACGTTATCGTGTTTCAAACTACAAGCTGTTGTGTTTTGTATTAAATGTTGCTAGCTTTATGTTTATAAAAGTAACAATAAAAAAACCCCATCCTCTAGGCATAGTCAAACGTAAATTGGTGCTTCGTCTGTCTGTTATCGCGTCCTATTATATTTTATTCTTATTATCTGTACATTATTATCCATATATATTTGTCTGTAAAAAGAATATAATTAAGTCCATGTAGCAAAGCGACACCGCTGCAAGATAATAAACACTTTCCTAAGCCTTATTTTCGCGTCGGCAACTCTTTGAACCCAAGGACAGAATGCCGACAAAAATTTCTATAATATTTGCGTGACAAAAACATTCGGCGGATTTAAAGGACCCTCAGGGTATACCGTTATGGGATTCTTAACAAAAAATTAGGGATTGAGACGAAGAAAATATTTAGGTATAATTTTAGACTAAAACTCGCTTAAAAAAGATAATATATCTTTTTTAAATGTCACATCAATAAAATATATATCAGTATAAATGTGTATGAAAATATGCTGAGGTGTTGACAAAATAGGCCCAAGTCTTACGGTTTACAGATAACTTTTTTACTAACAAAACCACAGATATTTATAACAATTAGAAATAGCTGTGCTGTCACAGCTGATTAGGATAACGGAAACTATAACCTTTTTCTGGATTTGTCATTACCTGTTATACGCACAGACAGACAATAGCCATTGTTAAGCTATGAAATGGTAATTTTTCAAGCGTGTAGATATTAATTTCCTGAAATTATTTTTCCACATCATGGAGACAATTATCTAATTAGAGTATAATTTGAAAGTATCGTTTTTGATATTATTACAATAGTGTAGTGGTTGCTATGTTTGTTTTATTACCAGTGGCGCTACAGCCTTTTTATGTCTGGGCTTCAGATATTAGCGAATTTTAAATGCGCACATACACAAAGTCCATTGGTGCCCAGCCGGGAGCCAAACCTTCGTCCTAGGCCACAACGGAGTAGCCACTAGGCCAATACTGCTGTTCGTCTTTTTACTCTTGTAAGTTCAAATAGCCAAACAGTGACTGAGTGACTAAGATCAAGAGAATGGTATTTGGGTTTTTGATAGATCCGGCTAAAAGGCTTCCATTTTATCTATGGGTAATAGAAGATAACAGTAATAAGTAAGACTTG
Organism: Pieris brassicae; assembly: GCF_905147105.1. Classification (NCBI taxonomy): domain Eukaryota; kingdom Metazoa; phylum Arthropoda; class Insecta; order Lepidoptera; family Pieridae; genus Pieris; species Pieris brassicae. The sequence continues at coordinate 7,048,858 of NC_059670.1, forward strand.
ATAGTAAGACACCTTCTGCAGCTGTGTTGACTGTTTGACTCTTCCCATATTTGCTACTTTCGAGGGTGATGGGTAAATTTCCACTTCGGTTATATATATATAAAATAGGGTATTTGGTTGATATGTATATCTGAACTTAGGTGAGCCTCGCGGTTACGGTCGCCTTCGTCGAAAAATGTACGTCTAACAATAATTATTCAATTCGAACCATTAGTCTTAGAATTCCACGTATGGTAAACGTGTGATGAATGGGTCAAATAAACATTTGAGCTATGTTATATTGTGTCACTATATAGTATATACTTAAAATCGAATAAGTGATATGTACATCACCGGGATATAGCACGAAAAGAATCATGTATTTCCTATATAATTAGGGATATATATATAATAGCAACACTAATTGACTGGTTTATGGCATAGAAGTAAAACTTACAATACCGTGGATCATGAGACTAGAAACGTCGGTCCCAAATAAAATTTTAACAATGTAGGCAACGGCCTATACTGTTATAAAATAATTAACAAATTGTTTTTAAAACATTTCAAAGTATTGTTCATTGTTGTTTTACGATTTTGAATGATGTTATTAAGTTGTAAAAGTGAAAACTGATTTTAAAATACAGTTGGTTTTAACAAAGGAGTTTATTGTTGACAAAAATTTGTAATTATAATCGTACACTTTGAGTTGCCGACTATTTCTTCTGACGTTACGTTTAGGAATGGAGTTAAAAAATATGTCATTTGAGTAGAAAATGTGCATTTTTTTGGTATAAACTTAGTTCGATTTGCAGTAAATGACTCAACACTTGAATCGTTGACCTGACCCATTTGTCAAAATTCTATAATTTTTTTAATACAGAAGAGACATAATATCCACTATCCAGTGCTAAGTCTCAACTCTGAAACTATATCAGTGGGTATAATACAGTCGATAATCCAGTTGTTATTATTAACTTATGACAAAGGATACTACTAGTTGATTAAAAAACTTAGGTAGTCGAAAAGACTGTGCTATGCCTAAATCCCACTTGAGGGCTATTGGACTACATATTTACGCTTATATACCATTGTAACACCAAAAATATAATATAGACATGTTAGTAATAATATAGTATTATTATAAAAGGAATATTGTGTGTTTGTAAATTAGTTATAAATGAACCAGTGAAATAGAAGTATAACAGTTACGTAATTTAAAATATGCAATTACATTATATAAGTATAGTCAAAATCTATTATAACGACATCGAAGGGACTACTCATATTTGGTCGTAAAAACCGATAGTCGTAACAGCCGATCACTTTGTTATTAGGTACTTAATACAATAGAATTCAGGCGGGATTTTGGTCACTATAACTGGTATGTTGTTGTAAACGATGTCGTCGTAAACGATTTTGACTATCTATTCTATAAAATATTTAAATTTCCGTATGCGATATGATAAATAATTTAATTTAAGACAGGGTAATGTCACAAGAAACTTATCATTTGTTTAGGGTACTTAATTTGTTAGCAATTTTAGTCGTTAGTTAAGCGTAAATTATTTAGCCTTTTATCTTTATAGTTTTGCATCGATTGATTGTTCTTTAGTACTTGAACCATAATGTAAAGAAAAAACAAGGCTGAACAAACTTATACCTACGTGACAACTAGTGTCAGGCACAGCAAGCTCAAGTACTTCGACTATGCCTAAACAACAATCATCTATGAAATAAACAGACATCTGAGGTCAAAATCTATGCGCGTTTGAATTTATTTTACTTAATTGACGTAACGAGGTTTTTGAAATAATAGACATTCATTGGCAACTTAATGAAGATTTTAATACATTTATGTTACATTGGTTTGTACAAAACAAATCAGTTAATATACAACACATTTTAATTCGAACTTTTGCGAGAAATAACAACTAATCTTACGTATCGTTGAGATCGTTTTTGTTCATAATACTTAAAAATATAAAACAACTTTTATAGCGGAAACATTCTTCATAATCACTGGAAAGAGAAAATAAAAACGCTTAGGTAATTTAAATTGTTCTTTAATAAAAATATCCAGGATACATCTCTTAGTGTAAAAACAAAACTAACATTTCTATCGAAACATGGGACTTTCTTTCCTGCATCTGTATTCAGACGTCATTCTCGAAAACTAAAGATTTTGTGTTGTCTTCGACAAACAATAAGTAAATGTTACACTTTTCAAGTTGATCTTGCCATCACATGTAACATATTTATTATAATAGTTTTCCACATCATTAAAGAATAGTAAAAAATAATTATCCCTGCTTCAATCAACATAACATAACTTGAAAACAATCTTCAATCAGAACATTACAAAACTTAAACGATATGGATCCATTTCGCAAAAATTCGAATTATAATTGAAATAATGTCTAAATATCTAACTAATGGAGCAATTAAATAGGTAAACTAGACCTTTTCGAAACCACAACATTAAAATTACATTACAGATACGTCATCTAAGTACGTCATAATGATAAGAGTATACACAGATAGTACTAAAAAGGTCTAGATTACACGGCGACTAGGTTATGGGGCGTCTTTCTTCAAACTTAACCAAACTAAACGGAGAGTAAATCACAGTTATCGTAAATAATCAGTCAACAAACTTATCATAACAATGACAAAACAAAGAAAGCTACCCCGTCTCCCAACGATAATATCTCATAATTGGTTAATTTTATAATTATGTCCAGTACAACCTCATTCCAAAATGGCCGTCGCACTTACACACGCAAACGCGGCACAGAAATACACTAGTTTGAGTGTGGTCACCGCACATGCCACAAACCTAAGTTGAGTACACTAAGCCGTGGCAGTTTCACGATATGGTCCAAGCCCTGTGGAGTAATGCACGTGCAACCATATAAGTCTATGGCCTTCAAATTTAATAAGCCATCGCCTAATGCGCGAAGTCCTCTGTCAGTAACACGGGTACATTGCCCTATATTTAGTGTTTCTAGCTGCGAAAGCCTCGCCACCCTCTCCAGACCTTCATCAGTGAGTCGGCAAGCACTAAGCGACAGTGATCGAAGTCCAGATAACCCGAGAGTTGCATGAGATAATGCCTCATCTCCCACTTTATCACAAAAAGAAACATCTAAAGCCCTCAATCGGCCGCTTTCAGCTAAATGAGCTACTCCAGCGTCGGATACTCCGTCGCAAGCTCTTAAATTAACATCTTCTAATTGTGGGAGCTTTGCTAAGTGCCGTAATCCAGCATCTGTGACAGCAACACAGAATGAAAGGTTTATAGATTTAAGATTAGGAAGACCAGTGGCTGCATGTTTAAGCGCCTCATCTGTTAACCTTTGGCAATCTTGTAATCCTAAATGCTCCAATTCTGGAGTTCCCCTAGCTTCGCCTCCTCCGCATAAGTGGGCAATGCCATCGTCGTTTACATGCCAGCATGATCTTAGGTTGAGTCTACGTAGTTTCCTCAATCCCCAGGCAATTAGTAACAACCCTGTATCTGTTACATTACAGCACCCACCAAGTTCTAGTTCTTCTAAGTTTTTCAATGATTGCGCTATTCGGCCGAGTGATGAATCTGTTACTTGTTTGCATAAAGATAAATCTAGTCTTCTTAACGCTGGAAGTTCTGTTGCGAAAGCACTTGCAAGTGCAGCGTCAGTTACGCTATAACAGCCACTAAGAGAAAGCGAATCTAAACCAGGTAAGGCGGAAACTGCATCTCTTAAACCTCGTCGCAACGATAAAACTTGTAATTTCCGCACTCCGCGTCTTGCAAGAGAGGCAAATAACACTGCAGCTGGTCTTCTTAAATGTAATGCTGCCTCAACACCTCTCCAAACAGATCTTCTGTCAGCTGCATCACGCCAAGAACGACAAACCTGTGCGGCCCGACCTCTATCTCTGACGGGTAATCTCTCGAATATTAACGCAAGTATCTCTGGGTATAACCTCGAAATATGCGTTCCATGGGCCTCGGGTACCGGTTCAGGCACGTGAGCGGTCGACAAATGCGGTCTGTGTAGTCTATATGGCGCGGTGCGGTTTTTTCTGCGGTTTACAGTGGGCAATTCTGTGAGACCGAGACGGTCGTCGCGCCAAGAGAGTACTTCCTCAGTCCACGCACTCATCACTGCACTGATAACATAACACAGGCGAACATCAGCACGACTCGAAAGCGAATGCCGGAGAGACGTGCATTCAACGTGAAGTATGGTCGCGTACTGGCGGTCGAGGGGGAAGCTCCCGCCCCGCGCCCGCCGCTGGGCGCACGGCGATTGGTCGCGCTCGACGGCACGTGACGCGCGTCGTATCGATTCGGAGGCTCTGCGGCGGCATTTTTAAGTTGGCGGCCGGAGTGCCCGCCTTCGCCCCGCACGGCTCGCGACGCCCGCTTCATAGAATAATTGGATTATAGATATACCATAATAATTAAAATCATTAATTCTTTTATAAAACATGCATTAGATTTAGTCAATATATACGTATTATCTTACTTGACATACGAATTAAATAGCATCTACAACCTCTTTATATTCTTATTTATTATACTTACACCTTACTTTATTTTATAAATACTACCGTATTTTAACTAAATTTAATAATATAGTATTCAAAAGTACTTTATTGTAATTTAATAATTTTGTATTACGAACTTATTTGAATTATTTACTATGGTAATAACAGAAAATACTTATCTTTCTATAGCCTTCGCCATTATTTTATTAGGTAAACACTTATATTCATTGAGGAATAAATAAGTAAATAAGTAAATCATAATAATTTCAATTATGCAAATTTGTTATAATATAATCTGTGAGTTAGTAACCATAAGGCATTAAATATTTTTCTTTGTATCTTTAATCTATGAACAGAACACAGTGATAAGGCGGCAAAACAACTCAGCGCGCCGTATATTTTCGTTCGCTGCACTTGCCGACGGTTTACAACCAATCGAAGTTGAGCCCTATCGCGACCCATGGCAGCTTTTATTGCTATGTTATAAGAAGACCACAACTCTGTGACATGGGTCTTCTAAACTGGTCGTTTCATATCAGCCAACTATTACAAGGGCAACCGGTTCAAACCGAATATGATTCGAATTTCGAACGTTTAGGAATTAATGCGTATTTTAAGATATTGGCGGTTTAGAAAGTGGTATTATCAAAATTTATCAGCTCTCAAATGATAAGTATTTTAATTTATTTAAAAAAATGTAATAAAGACATTATATAGGCAACATTTTGTCTATTTAAGAATCATATTGTATATTTAAAATAAATGTAACTTTATAAGAAAATGGGACTGGAGATTGGAGAAGACAGGAAAGACAACAACCTACTTTTTTTTTAATACAAATGTAATTTATTACAAAATGTAGAATTTGCTCTTGTTTCCATTGATTATTTAAATTAAAATAATTCCAATATATATATTATTTAAATATAACATAAATAATTTACTTAATCAAATAGATTTCCGCAGATTGACCGTAATCAATTCAATGCAATAATATTAATGGATTGAAAACAGAGAATCACTAGAATGGAATTCTAAATTTAGAAAAAAATATATTTTAAATTCAAAAAGCGAATACCGAGTCAAGTGGAACGCGGAGTCCACGCTTTCACGCACACATACGCATCAGCTGATTTATATGATATTTTATCTTTATTATCAGGCAATTTTAGGTTTTATGCCAATGCACTAAAGTCGGAAATGAGGTGAAGTAAATTATGTTACTTATATGGGCAAATAGCACATTAAAGGATTTTGATTCTTATTACGACTAAACAATTTACAGTTTAGCTTACGACGATTATGAAATATTAATTTCAACTTTATTTTTATTGTTTTAGAGTCTAATTTGAATTTTGATAAACCAAGGCTACTTATAGACAAAGGCATCTGCTTAGTGTAAGTTTACCTGTATATTATTTTTAAACATGTTAAATTAATAATAATTGGTTTTATTTATAAAGAGTATCTTTAAAAATGTCATTTAAGCGAATTATTAAAATAACCTTTATTTAAATATTATTACAACTTAGATAATAAATGTTTTTTGTCTGTTATTAGAAAAAAGAAAAAACCTTCTACATTTCTAACTGTGATATGAATCTACTAATTTTCCATTACTGTTTATCATTTATTGCAAATAGTTGAAACCTAGTCCACCATCTAGTACTAACAAACCAAAACAATATTTATTTTGATGGGTATTCAGGATCTTCTACTTCGTAACAGCGGAAAAATCGTTTTCGAAGTTATTAATAATACTCAAATTTGGCTTGTATAAAAATTAAATTGTATTTTTATCCCTGACTGGTAACGACGAAGACAAGGATGTAGTAGAAAATAAAATGTTCGCTATCCATGAACCTTTCACGGGGAATTCAATAGCATGACGTCACGGTTTTTTGCTGTCAGAAGGCTTTTTACCTGAGCCATATGGCCCAACGCGGTAGGTAATGCAAGAAATCGAAATAATGTATTCAAGGAAAATTATCTTGCTACGCATTCTTTAATCCACGACTTCGTATATATGAAAATACACCAACCACGTTTTTATTTTATACAATTGACATGTTGACTGTTGCGTCCAACAAGTTTCATATTGTACTTTGATTTTTATTTTCATACATACTGTTAACTGTCAATATAGAGTATTTATACGTTATACAGGATAAGACAAATAACATAATATATTAACTTATTTATGAAGTTAAAATTAAATGATACGTTATCAGTTTAATTAGCTTTTCAATTACGATTTTTAAAAATTATACCTAAACTATGTAAAATGTGTTTGGCTCTACATCAGCTGCCATCGCGGATTTTTATTACAACGTAAAATCTAAAAACTTGTTTGTTCCAATATCTTATACATTATTAAAAATCTACATTGTGCGTTAGCCTAAATAAGTTGAATGAAGGAATTGTTTAAATCAGTTTGGAGTTTATCAATTTCAAACAACAAAAGCCGTATCTTTATACTAGTAGCAACGATAGTTTCTTTGAACAATAAAAACTCATAAATCGTCATCTGTTGTCGAGTAGCAAAATAACGTAAATATGTTCGGTTATACGTAACAATAACTTAGAGTTTTCATCGTTAGTTAGTAACTACATAGTAATAAAAACTTTTACACATTTTGCATAGATGGCGTAAATTAAATAATTTTGTCGTCTCTTTACTTAACCTTCTGGCGCCATCTACCGCCAAATAGTTAAAATTGATTTCACTCAAATGTACACTAGATGTCATTAATATACACTACTGAAACTTTCGCTTTTATGTGTAGAACTTTAGTTGCCCTTAACCAGTTGTAATTGTGGTTACATAGATGGCGGTAAATTTATTTTTTAATGCATATAAAGCACAACTGACATTAGAATCATCGCTCATCATACGATTTTTAAAATATGTAAGTAACTAAATATTTGTTTTTTTCTTTCTGATGTTTTCACACAAAGGAACTTAAACCAATTTTGATGAAATGGATATGTTGTTTAATTAATTTGTAAACTACTTCGCCTTGCAGCGACTTCAAATGAGTCTTGGGTTTCAAAACAAGAAAATGGCAACATTGTCGATACTTTACTTGCTCCTTACAGTGTCGACCACTTGGAGAGCGTGCATATCAATCTTCACGGGATTTGTTTTTAATGAAGTGATTTCTATAATTGTTAAATTTAATTTATAGTTTAAATTTACTTCTTGACATATATCCGGTTACAGTAAAATTACAGAAGCATTAATGTCTTAAGAAAATTTCGTTAATGATGACTAATTTACGTTTAGGAAGAAAATAATAATATACGAATGAAGAATAAGTTTAATTACAGTTACATTAAAAATCGAGACTTCAGACTCGAAGATTACAATACGATATAATGGTTCATGACTTCATCTCAGATAAAATTAATTGCAGCTCAGTACTAGAAAAATTTTATTTCCACGTTGTTACTATGCAAAAAAATCAGTTTTGTATCGCACAGCCCGGACATACAGCAACCTCTATTTGTTACAGCCTTGACTTGTTTAAGGTATCGCGGAATATACTTTAAAGAACTATTAAGGACATCCATAGCGCTAAATAACCTGCATGATAAGTATATCTTATACACACCCATATACAACACATCCAAATTTGATATTAATTATTTAAATGTATTGAATAATGTTTATTGACTTTTCCTTTCTAAGTTTCCTTAGTTATTTTTCCTACTTATTCTCTTAATAAAACCGAAAGTAGTCAGTTATTTTGTTTGGTATAATGAAATTTATATTAATAAAAAAAGGAAAAGGATGTAAATGAGCGGTCATACTGTTAAAATCACTTTCCTCCTTAACGTAATAAAAAAAATTAAAACTTTGATTAATCATCATTATATTGTAATATATTCCTTCTTAATTTGTTTGTTTTCATAAATTGGTGACAGACTAAACAAGTAATTCGTAGTTGGATAATCCAGTGGAAGGGCCGGACTAGTCTAGGTTTACATTGCAAGTTTCTTTGATCTTTTTTTGAAAGCAAGTGACAGTTCGTGTCGACAAAGTTTCATACAAATTTAGTTTTCGACTTTCTACATATACTACTGTTAAGGCATCTCGTCTAAGCCCTCAGGTTGAAGATTTTTAGGTCTACGACATTCCAGTTCTTATAATGTTTAACTTTACAAATAAACGAAGAAGTGCACAACTTCGCACGAACAATACAGGAGAGTAATTCGCAACTTCAAAACGCTTGGCCAACACTGCTTTACTATGCTCTCATAATAATAGGCAGAAGTTAAGGCCGTATCCCAGCACGAATTGCTGTGTCAGTATCTCTAACTGTAGTGTGAAACTGTGGCCCGTAATAACAATTATTTATGTAAAACATTAAATGTTAAATTAATCTAATTTTATCTTTAATTTATCTTTAATTCTCTAATTCTTTTCTGAAATGGATTGCGATAAAATATATCGTGTAAATTTCAAAATCATGTTCTACATACATTTTCCTCATAAAATTTAAATTCAAAGTGTCAAAAATTGGCTATATTTGGATTTTTTTTGTATCCAACAAAATTATTTAAATCATTAAATCATGTATCGATCTTTGAAAATGCATACATAAACTACTCAACTCCAACATATATCTTTCCATTCGCCATACTTGAAGAAACGATGACTAAAAATGGAAAGAAACAATGTACTTTTTTTTGGATAAAACATAATAATTATCCTGTTCGTAGTCTGATGATCCATTTGAAGTGGTTACTCGAGTTTTCAGGTTGTATAGGTACAGGTACTTTTCATATAAATTTATTAAATTTGTATTACCTAGACTTTTCAAAATACGGAACATCTTTATAATTTTAATATTTATTATATAAATTTATTAAAATATTATTCTATGAAAATAAACAGACAACTTTTGTTCTAAAAATAGTACACCAATCACCTATTAATAAACATGATTGCCTCAAGGTTTCCCTATATATTTTGTTTTTCCTAATTTATTTAGTGTTTGCTTTTTTTGTCTATAAATAATCTAATCTACTTGTTGTGTACTATTGTTTATTTAGGGCCACTTGTTAGCACAGGAGTATTTTTATAAATAAATATAACTGTTTATAGTGGTTATTATTAATGTTAGCAATTTCATTGTAAATTGATTTAGCAATAGTGTTGTCAACTATACCTTAAGATACGTTAATATTGTCAATACATAGCGCAAGATATGATAATATAGAAGATTTGACGGAAGATTCGTTTAGAATACTACCCTAACCTCTAAGGAGTTGATTTCCTATATTTTTTACAGTCTTCTGATTTTGTGTGACGAAGTTTTTGTGCATCCGTTTAGTTTTAAATAAACTTTAGTTGCTTAAAAACATTTTAAATATTACTTTAAAATTATTCATTGGAGCTTACGTAATTCTCATACAAATCTTGACTAGCAATTACACTGTGCTTTCTATAGGAAGGGAATAAAACCATTCAAACAAACATTGATCGATGTTTGACTAATACTTATGCAGTAGTTATAACAACATGAACTTATGTTTTTTTTATTAACAACGGCAGGAAGACCTTCATACATTCAATTGCAATATTAAAGGTTTTTTTTTTATTTCTTTAGTGTGATCTTATGTTTAATTTATTTTAAAAAATAATAGGGAAATTTATGTGACGATGGTAAACAAATTGGTAAACAAAATACAATTCTCCGTCAAACCAAGCAGAGACATTCGTAACAATACTTAAAAACACTATTAACTACTTGAATTAATTACCAATTTCCTTAAATAAAATATTAAAGTCTTAGAATGGTGAGTGTATGAACCTGTTATTAACATCCGTGGTTTAATTATATTTATAATTCAGCGAAATGTTTTTTTTAACTTATAGACACCTCTAACCAAAGCTATCGCCACCACAATCCATATTTCTTAAAAATCATACGTATCATTAAAATCTTTCGCTCCAACGTGAAGAGTGTTTTGCTTTATAGATGAGAAACGTGGAATGCCACAAAAGTCACAATGCAACGTGTTGTGTCTAACATTCACTAACGTAAGTAAAGTAACATTCATTAAGCAACATATTCTGAGCCTCTCCTAAGCTGAATACGAAAGTATTATTCTTATTTATTTATTTATGTATTACAGAAATACATTCATTATCCATACAGACTATGCCAATGCGCTGCTAATGCCAATCTTGTACTACAGTAGTTTTTACCTAAAATCATTACTATATCAGTAGTATGGAAGAGACGTGGAATGCCCACGACACATGGAATCCTAGTGTGGGGGCTAGTGCACTTTCCCATGTTAGACACAGTTCTGGGTCTCTTTCGTTTTTTTCGCAGAGAAATGAACCTAGGAACACGACTCACAGAGCTATATGCTATGTATGGCACTGATTCACGGAGTCCAATTTTTAGCAATTTAATGATGTCGGTTTGTGTTTTCTGACGTTCTTCTGTGTTCAGAATATTCAAGACCTATTTATTCTATATAGAGCAGTGTTGGCCTAGTGGCTTTAGCATGCGACGCTCATCCCTGAGGTCGTAGGTTCGATCCCCGGCTGTGCACCAATGGATTTTCTTTCTATGTGCGTATTTAACATTAGCTCAAACGGTGAAGGAAAACATCGTCAGGATACCGACTTGCCTTAGACCCAAAAAGTCGACGGCGTGCGTCAGGCTCAGAAGGCTGATCACCTATTCGATTAAAAAAAATGATCATGAAACAGATACAGAAATCTGAGGCCTTGACCTGAAAAGGTTGTAGCGCCATTGATTTATTTTATTTATTCTATATAACCTGAAAAAATTACCAGTACTAAAATAATTTAATTAGTTTTTTAATGAACATTTATCAATAATATAGGAGAACAAACATATATATATTGCTATAAATTCTAATCGTTAATTTTTCAGTGCAATCAAACAAGTTGGAACTTACAATAAAACAAATCCAGGAATCCAAGAATCAAGTTTTGAATCAGTTCAATGCCGGCCTTGCCCGAGAACGGTGCACTATTGTTCAAATCGAATTGTTTATTCGCAAAATTGTTTGAATAACGAAGAACTTTATTTAAATGTAGAACAATTTAATAACGGTGTGTTTGTGCTTTGAGTGAAATGCTACTAATGTTATGTTTTAAAACTGATAAACGAAATTTTAATAATAAATTTCACCTTATACAAATTTAAAAAATATGGAAAAATCCGGAATCATTTTATCACTGCCTATTTCTTTTTATGAACCAAAATTTTATGTTTTTAATCTAAATTAAACAATTTTTCTACCTCTTACTAATTAGTTCTAAAATAAAATAGGTTCTATAATAGTGGTAAGGTATACCAATTAAGTAATAAAAGTTAGTAATCATAAATTACAGTTTTTATGATGTCCTATTAACCAGTTTTGACCTAGTTGTAATTATTCCTCACCATATCGTTTTAAATTTATTAAAAACAATTCTAAATTTTCATAAATTAATTGAAGTGGTTTACGTAAATTTACGTTTGTTATAAGCAAGATTTTTTTATTCGCAAGTCATTTGTTGTGTTGTGTATTTCACAATGGATATTTTCAAATATTATTTTCAAATTACAAAAATCGTATATATTTTTATTCAGTAACTTATATAAAAATCAAAATTAGAAACCTTATTCTTAAATTACCAACAATATCTTCTTTATATATATATATATATGTTGAAAATGATCTGTGTCATAACCATTTTTTTAAGAAATTTTGATTAAAGATTTTAAAACAATTCGTGATAAGCCAAAATTATACTTGGCTTTTAACATCTGCATGACTAACATGACTTGTATACATCGACATGTATCAGGTACAGAAGGCAGATCAAGTAGTTAATTAGAAACAACAAATGATTACGAAACAGATAGAGAAAGGTTGTAAAAAATCAGAATCAGAAATAATAGAAAAAAAAATTGTAATATCAATTTCGTACGAAATTATAAGGATCTAAAGGACGCAAACATAGAATTTCATACGTGAGCGCAAAAGTGTTTTCCATTCAAGTTTAAACTACAGAAATATGATGAAGTTTGTAAATATTATAGTTGATTATATTTCTTTTATAGACTAGTAGGTAAGACTTTAGGGCCTTACATATGTTGAACACGCTAGATTCCTTATTATGCGTTTCTTCTGTAATCTCTTACGTTAAGAATCTATGGCTCAGCCAGGATTACCAAGCTTAATATAGTCTATAATTGGACGACAATTATTAAAACATACTAACATAAAGATCGCATATAATTATCTACCTCAATATTTTTGATTATGACAACATCTTATATAATAAATATTTTTCGTCAATAGAATTAGGGAATTAATGGGTAACAAAGAGAAATTCTGAGATTAATGCGTAACATGAAAGAATAAGGGAACGATTATTATAATAGGAACGAGAAGCGACGTTCTGGCGACAGATTCGCTTTTACACCTTACGATAAAGAATGCGACATTTTATTCACCGGTTCCTATACCATAATACAAGATTTATTGTAGAAATTAACAGCTTCCGTAGCACTAACATAACAGAAAATCCAATATAAAATAGTTTAGCATACACGGCTGGTACGTATTTTGCATACGCACGTTTATGGGTACGTAAATATAGTTTTTAATAGTCTTAAAACCTTTTATTTTCTACTATTAGCTTCTTTTTCTACATATATAAGATGTTGTTTATGTTTTTTTTGTAAATAAGACTTTTAAAAATAATGTAATAAATTTTTACGTTACGGGTCTGTGTTGTGTTACGCTCAAAACTATTTTTTTTATGCAGACATTTGAATACTTCGTCAAATTTAAGATAACATTTACTAACGATTTTATAATTTACCACTGAATTTTTCTAGAACTCTGCCAGAAAGAAAAATGTCGTGTCGTGTTCGTATTGTATGATAACACAAAATCTTCTTTCCCATGTTGAAATTAGTTACGCTGTTGCTTTTCTATTGTAAATCGGATCGAAATTATTATAAGGGTCGCATGACTTCTTTTGAGTTTGTGAAACAGGCTCATACACGCGGCTTCGCTTTCTAAATCCTATTATACATTATACCCGAGACTTTACATATTGTATATTTTCCCCCCACACACAAATTTTAGTGACACATATAATCATTTTTCAGTCTGTTTAAGTGGAAAAAACTGAAACCTTTATGGGTTTTATTTCAGCTTATTGGTTGATAAAATTTCAAAGAGCAGGTATGAACGTCCCTCCTATATTTGTGTCCAAGGAAGGTTCGGAGCCGAGACTAACCGCTAAGTATGCCGAATATCAATAAAGAATTCGATTTTGACCTGACGGGATACTCTTTGAAGATAAGAAAATTAATTTGCACCGTTTAAACTAAAGTACTCTGTTTTTTTTCATCGCAGCCTAAACCGAATTAGACATAAAGAGTACTCAAAGAGTAATTAAAAAGGATTTTAATTACACTAATTTACTTTTTATGAAGAACTGGTGTTTATTGTGCGCAGAGAAACCTAGGTCTTTTGGTATACAATCAGGGTTCGAACGCACTACATCAAAGTTGAGAATCGCAAGTCTAAGCACTGGACTAGCTTTTTAAAACATACTGTATAGTTTATTATTATATTACATATATTTCAGTGATTCTAAGTCATAGAATAGCGCTAGAAGCTATGCATACTCGTAAGAGAGACTTCACCTTATTCTTTCTACTCAAAAGCCGGCAACGCATAACAATATGCCCATGGTAACTGCCTTATATTCCCACATTTCAACTGAATTAATATTGTTACGAAGACGGGTCGACTGCAATGTTTCTAGATTTTTCCACTAGTTAGAGAACTTTTCAGCAAGCTGTAATATGATTTCTGACCGTTTCAGGAGAGGGTCAATCACATATTAGAAAATTGTAATTTTCATAATGTTACCCTAGTTTTCAGGAAGTTGAAACCTTTTTTCAGTCGGTTTCAGAACATGTGTAGTCGAGTAGTGCAGTTTTCAGGAGACCCGTTTTCAGGCGTTTTCAGGCCTAGTTATACCCCTTTGATGAAGGAATATTCTAGACCGAACTTTCTAGGTGTGAGACAAGGACGAAATGATACGAGAGAGAGAGAGAGAGAAGATCAGAACTTTCTCGAAACTAGACGAGCACTCTAGAACGCCGTACGACAAGGACGGAGCAACGTGCGAAAGAGACAAAGAGTGCGAACGTTCTAGAATTGTGCAATCGCTACTCAGTAGCAAGCCCGCCTAGAAAGTTCTCGAATATTGTTTAGAATTATTCCCAGGGATATATAAGCGAGCCGAAACGCGACTAGTCACTTAGTTTGGAATGCGATAACAAGAGCAAAACACCGAAGCGATAAAGTGCGAACAAAGTGAATACAAGTGATAAATTACAGTGTAAAGTGTGCATAAGTGAAGTAATTAGTGATTGTTTTGTGTGTGTAATTAGTGCATCTCTGCGGTTAATTTGTGCCCATAAATTCCTCATTGATTTACCAAGAAATAAACCCTTGAATAAATCTACGGCATTTTCTATCCGATACCCTAGCTCGTAACATTTTGGTGTCAGAAGTGGGATAGAAACATGCCAATTACTTCAAGGGAGAATCAAGAGGAGTCTGTGGCAGAGTCTCCAGCTGCGGAGGGAGTGCAGATAAGGGCGCAATCAGCACGCGACGCCGCCCGGCGACAAAGTTTCGATGCAAACCGCGGAATGGGTGAAAGTAACGATGGTAACATCCTCCTTGCTCTGCAGCAAATGATGGAAGAACAGACAAGACAAATGATGGAAGAACAGGCACGCCGTCAAGAAGAACAGACACGCCAAATGATTGAAGAACAGACACGCCGGCAAGAAGAACAGGCACGCCGTCAAGAAGAACAGGCACGACAAATAATGGAAGACCAGGCACGCCGTCAAGAAGAACAGACACGCCAAATGATTGAAGAACAGACACGCTGGCAAGAAGAACAGGCACGCCGTCAAGAAGAACAGGCACGCCGTCAAGAAGAACAGGCACGACAAATAATGGAAGACCAGGCACGCCGTCAAGAAGAACATACACGCCAAGTGATGGAAGAACAGGCTCAGACACGTCGCATGATAGAGGAGCAGGCACGACGTCAAGAGGAGCAGGCTCATCAGATGATGGAGGAACAGGCTCGCCATATCGGAGAAAAACTTTGTGACCTGAAAGTACAGGTAGATAAAAAAATCGAGAATTTGGAATCTGATATGGATTGTAAGCTATCCAAGCAGGATAAACGTATCCTTGGAATAGAAAATGAAATCCAATGCCTGAAGACCACTGGTGTTGTCACGACTGTTGCACCACCTGGATATCTGAAAGTGCCTCCCTTTGATGGTACATCTTCTTGGGGCGCGTACAAGCTGCAGTTTGAGACTGTAGCAGAGTCAAACGGGTGGACTGACGATCAAGCTGTAACCGCTCTTATTCTGGGACTGCGAGACGAAGCCCTCTCCATATTAGATACCAAGAAAGGTAAGGTGACGTTGAAGCAACTGCTAGATGCCCTGGAATCACGGTATGGAGACGCACATTTAGAGCACGTTTATAGGGCGCAATTGAAGGATAGAATACAACAGACAAATGAAAGTTTGCAAAAATGGGGACTTGAAATAGAGATGTTGCAGACAAGATGTTGGTTCAAGCTTTTGTCGACGGTATTCGAGACCGTGAAATTCGAATGGCTGTGAACCTTGGTCACCATAAAGACCTTAAGGATGCTCTTGCCCATGCGTTGGAGGTGGAAGCATTTTGCAACGATCATCGACCTAACCGCATCAGGGCTGTCACGGAAAAACCAAGTTCCCATCGTGGACCCACCTGTTACCTCTGTGGGGAAATAGGACATATGAGGTTTTCATGCCCTAAAAAAGATCTCAGAGGCGAAATAAAGACTAGACGTGGGGAACCGGAAGCAGCGGGTGTGACTTCCGCTGAACAGCGGCAGGGAAACGAGTAGAAGCCAGGACCAAGGGGCGGGTGCTGGCCGGTTCTGTAAGGAAGGCCCCAAAAGTTATGATCACTCAAACTCAGGATGGGAATACCATTGTTATCGATGGAGAAGTTAACGGATGTAGGTGTGAGTTAACCCTTGATACTGGAGCTTCCCGGACAGTAATTAGATACCAACTTCTAAAGTCATTTTACAAAAGCCTTTCTGGTGGAAATGTACAGCTCCTTACAGCTACTGGTCAGCACATAACCGTTCGAGGGGAAGGTATCGCTACCTTCAAGATTGGGGGAAGATCATACAGACATAAGGTGGTTATTGCTGACATCGTGGATGACTGTATTATCGGTTTAGACTTCATGAAGCATTACAACTGTAAGATTGACTTGGAGAACGGTACGTTCAAGTGTAGAGATGAGGTAGTTTCTCTAAAAGGTAATACATTGCAGGGTGGGTATGACGTCTATAGATCCATCACTGAAAATAGTACAGTCAGTAAACAACGAGATATAGTTCAAGAAGTATTAGAGGGCTGTAAGGAATCCTTGTCGAAAGGAGAAATGTTGAAAGCAAAGGAACTATTGAAGTCATTTTCAGACATGTTTGCTACACACGATGGAGATCTAGGAAGGACAGGTGTCGTTAAACATCGAATTGAGACTGGAACCGAAAGACCGATACGTTTGCGACCGCGACGAGTACCTGTCGCATATGAAAAAAATATAGACAAGATGATTACGGAAATGTCAAACCATAATGTCATCGAATCATCTTCCAGCCCTTGGTGCTCTCCAGTAGTTTTAGTCAAGAAAAAGGATAACAGTTTAAGGTTCTGCGTCGACTACCGTCGTCTTAACGATATCACAAAGAAGGACAGTTACCCCTTACCTAGAATAGATGACACCTTGGATACCTTAAGTGGGGCAAAATGGTTTACAACTTTAGACTTGAAAAGTGGGTACTGGCAGGTGGAGATAGACCCAAGTCATAAAGAGAAGACAGCGTTCTCAACTGGAAAAGGACTATGGCAGTTTAAAGTTATGCCGTTTGGGCTTTGCAATGCGCCTGCTACCTTTGAAAGACTAATGGAGAAAGTACTGTCAGGACTGATAGGACAAGCCTGCTTAGTGTACTTGGATGATGTAGTTATCATTGGGAGAAATTTTGAAGATCACATACGGAATCTGCAACGGGTGCTCACCAGACTTCATAAAGCCAACCTGAAATTAAGTCCAAAGAAATGATTATTTTTCAAAAGAGAAGTGAGCTACTTAGGTCACATTATATCGCAGGACGGAGTTCGAACAGATCCCGAGAAGATAGTTGCGGTGAAGGAATGGCCAGTACCTAAAGATAAAACTGAAGTCCGTGCTTTCTTAGGTTTATGTTCTTACTACCGAAGATTCGTGAAAAATTTCGCGGATATTGCAAAACCTCTTCACAAACTCACTGAAGAGAAGAGGAAATTCACATGGGATGGAGAGTGTGAAGTTGCATTTAATGAGCTCAAGAACCGACTATGTGAGACTCCGATACTAGGCTACCCGGACCATGATGGCGAATATGTGGTAGATACAGATGCCAGTGGAATTGGCATCGGAGGTGTACTATCACAGGTAAAAGGTGATCGCGAGGAAGTAATAGCCTACTTCAGCAAGTCGTTATCGAAACCAGAACGAAACTATTGTGTCACTCGGAGGGAACTACTGGCTGTTGTGAAGACGCTGCAGCATTTCAGTAAATACTTACTAGGTCGCAAGTTCCGTCTTAGAACAGATCATGCTGCATTAAAATGGCTACTTCAGTTCAAGAACCCAGAAGGACAAGTGGCTCGATGGATCGAACAATTGCAAGAGTATGACTTTGCTACTGAACATCGCAAGGGTAGAGCGCACGGGAACGCAGATGCATTGTCTCGTAGGCCATGTGAAGAAGACTGTAAACATTGTACAAGACACGAAGGTAGAGAGGTTGCACATGTGAGGATACTAAGAACGGATACCATTAGTCCAGATTGGTGTGGTAAATTAATTCAAGAAGAGCAACAACAAGACTCTGACATTAAACCAATTCTGGACTGGATGAAAACTTCAGCTATAAAGCCGCGATGGAATGATGTTGCATCTACTAGCACCACGACCAAGAGTTACTGGGCTCAATGGGATAGCTTAGTTCTTCATAATGGGGTGTTATGTCGTAAATGGGAAAACGCTCGTGGGGATGCATCTCATCTACAGTTAGTTGTGCCAAGATCCAAGATTCGCAACATATTGGAAATGTTTCATGACGGCTCATCAGGCGGACACTTAGGTGTAAAAAGGACTCTTTTGAAAATTAAAGAGAGATTTTATTGGATACATTGCCGCGAAGATGTAGAAGACTGGATTCGAAAATGTAAAGCTTGTGCAGCTGTTAAAGGCCCACAGTCGAGAACTAGAGCGAGTATGAAGAAATACAATGTCGGAGCTCCATGGGAGAGGATAGCAGTTGACATAGCTGGACCATTTCCGTTAACAGAAAAAGGAAATAAGTACATCATGGTTGTTATGGACTATTTTACGAAGTGGCCCGAAGTATTCCCTATTCCCAATCAAGAGGCAGTTACAGTAGCTGAGATACTTGTAAATGACGTATTCTCTAGATTTGGAGTACCCTTGGAAATGCACAGTGATCAGGGAAGAAATTTTGAGTCTCTACTATTTCAAGAATTATGCCGATTAATGGGAATTTATAAGACGCGGACTACTCCATATCACCCACAGTCAGATGGAATGGTGGAACGCTTCAATCAAACTTTGGAAAGGCACTTGGCAAAACTGTTGGACAATCATCAAAAAGACTGGGACAAGTATATTCCATTATTTTTAATGTCATACCGGTCTGCGGTTCATGAAACCACGAATGTTACTCCTGCTTTAGCCATGTTTGGGAGACAACTTAGATTACCAGCGGATATTGTAACTGGGCGACCACCTGACACACCGGAGAGTGTTACAGAATATGCTGCGGATCTGCGTAATAAACTGGATGAAATCCATGAACACGTAAGAGCATCACAAAGTAAAATAAGTGAGACTACGAAGATTAGGTATGACAGAAAGACGAATCACATAGAATTTAAAGAAGGCTCGCAAGTATGGCTCCATAACCCAACAAAACGAAAAGGCAAATCACCAAAGCTTCAAGCTGACTGGGACGGTCCATACACGATAGTCACGAAGATAAATGACGTTACCTATCGCATAAAGAAAGTGGGTGGTTTAAGGAGCAAACCGAAAGTCGTTCACATAAATCGATTGGCTCCCTATAAAGGATGTAATGATGCTCGGGACGAGCATGTCTAAGGAAGGGGTAGTGTTACGAAGACGGGTCGACTGCAATGTTTCTAGATTTTTCCACTAGTTAGAGAACTTTTCAGCAAGCTGTAATATGATTTCTGACCGTTTCAGGAGAGGGTCAATCACATATTAGAAAATTGTAATTTTCATAATGTTACCCTAGTTTTCAGGAAGTTGAAACCTTTTTTCAGTCGGTTTCAGAACATGTGTAGTCGAGTAGTGCAGTTTTCAGGAGACCCGTTTTCAGGCGTTTTCAGGCCTAGTTATACCCCTTTGATGAAGGAATATTCTAGACCGAACTTTCTAGGTGTGAGACAAGGACGAAATGATACGAGAGAGAGAGAGAGAGAAGATCAGAACTTTCTCGAAACTAGACGAGCACTCTAGAACGCCGTACGACAAGGACGGAGCAACGTGCGAAAGAGACAAAGAGTGCGAACGTTCTAGAATTGTGCAATCGCTACTCAGTAGCAAGCCCGCCTAGAAAGTTCTCGAATATTGTTTAGAATTATTCCCAGGGATATATAAGCGAGCCGAAACGCGACTAGTCACTTAGTTTGGAATGCGATAACAAGAGCAAAACACCGAAGCGATAAAGTGCGAACAAAGTGAATACAAGTGATAAATTACAGTGTAAAGTGTGCATAAGTGAAGTAATTAGTGATTGTTTTGTGTGTGTAATTAGTGCATCTCTGCGGTTAATTTGTGCCCATAAATTCCTCATTGATTTACCAAGAAATAAACCCTTGAATAAATCTACGGCATTTTCTATCCGATCCCCTAGCTCGTAACAATATTGTAATTTTTTATCAAAATAATTAGAATAAAATATTTTAAAGCGGAAAACTGTTTCAAACAAATCAATCAAATAGCAATTACAATGAAAAAAATATTAAAAGATTATTGACCTCGCCTACGTAGATTAAGTTATTAATTTATGCACTATGCTATTCATATTTATCAAATTCTATTGTCTTTGAACTGAGTGATGTGAGTCGATATTTGATAATGTTACTGATTAAAAACAAGACAATCATTAACCTAAGTTCGAAAATTAAATCTACATTAATTTTCTCAATTCTATTTCACACTTTCGACTTTTATATAAACTAACATTAACTTAATTTATTTTTATATTTTGTTTCATTTTCCAATTAATTTTAAATACATTCAGTCCAAGGTGTTGCATATATGAGTGTATGAATGATATATTACGTATTTAAATATTTACTGACAATTTCAAATATTTGTATTTCGAATATAAAATAATGAAAAACTCCCAATCTAAAATTTTGTTTGAAGTGCATGTGATTGGCATTTTTAGTCTCTAAACCACATCTTGAAAAAAAGGCAGTGTTAAAAGGGGTTTTTAGGTTATAACAAGTAATTACAAATATCATGTAGAACAGGTAGGTTGGCTATAATGACCACGGTAATTATCGATGAACACAGTTTAAAATTGAAACCTAATTTATCCCGATTGAAAACGCACACGTTTGTTATATAATTTTTAAAAACCATCATGATCAGCTATCTTGAGAGTAATTGAAAGAACCTAAGGTGACAGAAATATCTTATATTGTTATATATGGCTTATGGTATTATTTATCCGCCATCAATGGCTGTACACTGGCAGTAGTGTTTTGCAACATCTCTCGATCTCTCGAAACTTCCAATACAGTAAGCGATACTGATCCTGACAATGTTGTATGCAATTTCATACGTTGCAACCTTAAATATTATTTATATCTGTTAACAACTTTTTGTATTATATAAAACTTTAAATATCTGCTTAGTACATTTACCAATCCCCTAACTTTTGTATTTATTTTGTTACGAAAAAATATACCAATACGTATCTGTATGAAATAATAGTCGATGTTATTACGTACTCGAAACAAATACGATAATTGCCGCCTATAAATTATCTATGAAACGAACGAGAAATCAATAATCTCAGAAAAAATAATATTGTTACTTTTCTACTTATGTAACTTCAAATACTATAGAAGGGAATACAAATTCTACGTAATTTATATTTACGTACGTTATACTTACATCGAGTATCCCGCCTTCTTTAATATAGCCTCTACTTCGAGGTCCGTCTAGGTACAGGATGACTGTTACTTTAGTTATGCAATAGTCTGACAAGTTTCCCGCCTAAAAATATTAAGGTTATTCAGTTAACACTGGTTCGCCATTTTTAATGTACCAAAAAGGTTTTCCTTACCCGCTGTAAAAGGAACGGTATTTAAAAAAAGAAAAAATAAATCATAAGAACGAATTGAATATGTATGAGCTTTTTAAATTTATGTTAGAGATAAAGAAGGAGCATCAAGCAGGTGATATGCAGATATTGTGGAAAATGACTGATTATTTATATACAATTAGACCCAACCCTTATTTACTAAACACAATTATTGTTTTTTTAACTATGTGTTTCAAAGTATTGATTGAACGTTCATGATGTTATATTCAAACAGTAATAAAAAAAACATATACTAATTTCTATTAGGTATTCCTTTAAAATTAGGTAAATTGATTAAAAAAACACACGTGAAATTAATTTTACTAAAATTAATTAATACATAATTTTTATATTTTGTTTCATTTTCCAATTAATTTTAAATACATTCAGTCCAAGGTGTTGCATATATGAGTGTATGAATGATATATTACGTATTTAAATATTTACTGACAATTTCAAATATTTGTATTTCGAATATAAAATAATGAAAAACTCCCAATCTAAAATTTTGTTTGAAGTGCATGTGATTGGCATTTTTAGTCTCTAAACCACATCTTGAAAAAAAGGCAGTGTTAAAAGGGGTTTTTAGGTTATAACAAGTAATTACAAATATCATGTAGAACAGGTAGGTTGGCTATAATGACCACGGTAATTATCGATGAACACAGTTTAAAATTGAAACCTAATTTATCCCGATTGAAAACGCACACGTTTGTTATATAATTTTTAAAAACCATCATGATCAGCTATCTTGAGAGTAATTGAAAGAACCTAAGGTGACAGAAATATCTTATATTGTTATATATGGCTTATGGTATTATTTATCCGCCATCAATGGCTGTACACTGGCAGTAGTGTTTTGCAACATCTCTCGATCTCTCGAAACTTCCAATACAGTAAGCGATACTGATCCTGACAATGTTGTATGCAATTTCATACGTTGCAACCTTAAATATTATTTATATCTGTTAACAACTTTTTGTATTATATCATAAGTGTTAAATTTCATTTTAACATTATTTCATTAAAGCAGTGATGGCCTAGTGGTTTCAACGACGGTCGTAGGATCGTCCCCGGCTGAGAACCAATACACTATCTGCGCAAAAACTACCTCGTATGTTAAAGGAAAACGTGAACGCTTGCCATAGAGCCAAATTTGACGGCGTGTATCAGGCACAGAATCATCTCCTACTTGCTTTTATGAAGAAACAAATGATCACGAAACAGATAACGATATCTGAGGTCAAGAGCGAAGATTGTTACGGCACTAGTATTTCAAATTAGTTTCCGTTATGTCTATGTTGCCGTAAAGCTGCATCTTCAGCTGTATATTGTTTAACTATAATTTGGAAATGTATGATGAGTATCAATATATGTATTATATATGCCAATATGCATACTAACATGCTGTTAAGAAACTTATGAGCTTGGTAAATGTAAGTCTAGTACTACGTACCTACACTTTTCAAACTCAATGAATAAGTAGATATTTGGACTCATGCTGGAAAGATATGGGCGTAAAACTTATGTGTGTTCTTTGTAGCTTTCCAAAGACAGGTATTGGTAAATTCTTTTTGTTTATTATTTAGACAAAAGTGACACAAATTATGAGTTGGTTACATCAAAGACACCTAATGATTTAAAAGTGACAGTGACAATTGACCTGAGATGTTGTGAAATAAAACATGGCGAACACATCTGTTTTCCGTTTCCTCATTCTGCTGTCAGCATTAATGTGGATTCTGGATGCGAATACACAAAGGAGAAGAAGGGAACCTTGGACAAATGGCAGTTGGTTGTAAGTATTTTTTACTTTAAATTATCTTCTGTAATCGAATCTAGAAGCCACTTCTGAACGTAAGTCAAGAAAACGATCTGATGATTCGAAACAAAAATTTGTCGGAATTCAAATCCACATTTCCGAGTTTTAATCATTTATGTTAACAACGGAACCAAGGAGGTGGAGGGCGGTGTAAGGGTGATATTAAATATTCTCTCGTGACCATAAAACTAAAGTGCGCCACCTGAGCCGTCTAGACCAGACAAACATATCAATTCATGTATGCAGTATTTACTATTTTAAAAAGGTTCGCTTTAATGATAATCTAAATCTAGGCTCAATAAAGCGTATGTTTAATGGTTTTTTAGGTAGAAATTAAATGAAAGTACAAATTTAGCATAACTTTCTATAATGTTGATAATGTAAGTCTAACTCGGAGGCAGGAGCACCATTCAGCCAAAACTGATAGGCCAACCGTGTTGTGTTTTCCACGATAAAGTTCATTTCTATATGGTTCTGCAACAAAATTAGACATTATCAAAAATTTGCAGGATTTGTTTTTTTAAGTGCCTGTCAGCAAACAAAACTTTAAATATCTGCTTAGTACATTTACCAATCCCCTAACTTTTGTATTTATTTTGTTACGAAAAAATATACCAATACGTATCTGTATGAAATAATAGTCGATGTTATTACGTACTCGAAACAAATACGATAATTGCCGCCTATAAATTATCTATGAAACGAACGAGAAATCAATAATCTCAGAAAAAATAATATTGTTACTTTTCTACTTATGTAACTTCAAATACTATAGAAGGGAATACAAATTCTACGTAATTTATATTTACGTACGTTATACTTACATCGAGTATCCCGCCTTCTTTAATATAGCCTCTACTTCGAGGTCCGTCTAGGTACAGGATGACTGTTACTTTAGTTATGCAATAGTCTGACAAGTTTCCCGCCTAAAAATATTAAGGTTATTCAGTTAACACTGGTTCGCCATTTTTAATGTACCAAAAAGGTTTTCCTTACCCGCTGTAAAAGGAACGGTATTTAAAAAAAGAAAAAATAAATCATAAGAACGAATTGAATATGTATGAGCTTTTTAAATTTATGTTAGAGATAAAGAAGGAGCATCAAGCAGGTGATATGCAGATATTGTGGAAAATGACTGATTATTTATATACAATTAGACCCAACCCTTATTTACTAAACACAATTATTGTTTTTTTAACTATGTGTTTCAAAGTATTGATTGAACGTTCATGATGTTATATTCAAACAGTAATAAAAAAAACATATACTAATTTCTATTAGGTATTCCTTTAAAATTAGGTAAATTGATTAAAAAAACACACGTGAAATTAATTTTACTAAAATTAATTAATACATAATAGCGGATGCTTTTTACAGGCAATAGATTGCATACTCCATCAACATTCATACAAAAATTATTTTGTCATTAAAACAGATAGGTGCAGAATCGAGCACTAGGATCTTAGGCTATTCGTCATCTCTTAGACCAGTCGGTTTCCTCACGATGTTTACCCTTCACAGTATGATGAGCACATATAGTATTAATCACACACATATAATACATTTGGTACACAGCCGGGTTCGAAAGTACTCACTCTAGGATGAGCCGCGCACCTAGCCAAAACACAATTAAAGTACGTAACTTAATTTGAATCAATTTTAATTTTATTTAGCTTAATTTTATATTCAATAAATAAAGTATCTATAATTGTTATTGTAATTTAATAAAAAAAGTATCTGTTTCATAACTTACGGTTGGATATTTTAATACTAAATTAACATCTTGCCGGGGGAATGTCCATGCTTTCGATCCATAGAGTAAAGGGACTGAACCTATGAAAAAATATTGTCTGTTTATACTATGTATGTGTCTGTAGGAATGCCTGAATTTCCCTTCTGATTAAAAAATGCGGTTGTATTTTAAATTTCACTTTTATTTATTTCATTGAGGTTAACGGAAATACACCCAATGTAAATATTGTTTTGTCTGGATTCAATTCAAATGGTAGCCTTGACTCACTTGCATACGTAGAAGTAATTAATTAAATTTGAACAGAATTTTCACTTTAGAAGATTAAATGGCTTTTTATGATAATGATTGTTTATTATGAATATTTAGAAATAATACTTGGTGTAAAAATAACTAGAAACTAATTGACTTACATCGAAAAGTCCTTTAAATTCAATATTCTTACTTTCGTCATTCATACAAACTAAAACACAATTTTTTATAATATGGTGTGAAAAAACTTTATTATATATAATAGTCATAAATGGTTAAAATGTTATATTTTATTTATACATGTTGATTATAGCTTGGTTTTTGATAGCTTGAATTTTATCCTAAAATAAAATATAGAAAAAACGTGCACGATAATAAAAAATAATATTTTTTTACTTACTAGAATCATACCCATCCAGCATGCATTGATACTTTTTGGTCACTCTATGGAATGTACTTTGCATAGGTTTAGTTTTTTGGAATAAAGAGTCTAACTCATTTTCATTCACTTCAACTTCCGGAAATATATTACCATAGACTTCATCACCATTCACACACTGGCACAAAATAAAAAGAAATAAAAGAAGATGAATTTGAAACATTTATTCGAACTAATGTGGCCATTGTTAATTAACGTTTAATTATTCTCGAAATTTAATAGATAAGTAATCATTGATAAACATGTATGTAGATAAGTAATCTTTGCCGTCATAGTAAAATTATTTTTGGACAGCGATTAAATTCAAGTCAATAAAGACCTAAAGATTAAAGGTATTTTTTTATTTATTGTCTTCAAATTTGTACAGTTTGAATCTCTATATACTGTTTCAATGTATCGCATTTATCAAAATGGGATTAACCTCTCGATTATGGCTTTCGATAGGCGCTAAACAGCTCTATATTCAACAAAAGATCCAAGAAACTCAGTCTAAAAAATATATATATATATGTAATAATATCTGGCATAACATAATAAATTCAAACTAAAATGCTTACATTCTAATCTATCTAGGCCTAAAATAATTGCAAAATGTATTATTTCTGATATGTGGATATTACTTGGTATTCAAAATAAGAATAACGCCCCAGGAATTCAAATTCAGAATGTGGAAATAATTAATATAGGGTCACTAAGACCGGTTAAAAAGGTTTGAGGGCCCTCATTAGGCCTATTATACACTATTATTATAGCCCATTATGTTCACGCCTGATAAACTTGAATAGAACATATATAGAGCTGGTAAAACATTTATCTGATGTAAGTACAGAAAAGTTATTATGGTATTATAATATGAAACATGGTTTTATGCATTTTAATTACAAGTTTATGAAATTTATTTCTTATTCTATATACACAAAACTAATTCGATGGCAACAACATGGTATTATATTTAATTCATTTGAAAAGCCTATTTTTTATATAATGGTAGATTATTAATTAAAATAATTATTATTTATCTCTATTAGTTATTTTGGGGTCATTACCGTGGATTGTGCCCGGTCAAAAGGCTTTTTAATGTGCTCGAATTCCCACTGTGATGATACAGCTCTAAGCAGTCCAGGGCAAATATATTAATTATTGCTAAAATATCTATTCTCTAAACGGGACAGATGAACGGGATTCGGGACTTTTCTGAACTATGGCGTCTATCTTTTTACTATACTTATAATAAAAATCTGCTGACGGTGACTCGCCAATTCGGTGGATGGGCCCTCGAAATGGTTGCCAGATATGAGACCATTGGCCTTAGAGAAGATCAGAGTAGGTTTATCGGCTGTTATACCATTAGACATATCTACCCTCGAGCGTATAGCTCTACCAAATCCTCTCTCGACATCCAATCATGGCAAGCCAAAGCTGCACGTAAATGCCTATCCCACTGAGGTAAACAGGCCCTCGAGGTCACCACTCCCCGAAACCTCTCCACAAGGAAGACCCTCCCTGCGTTCTTATTATTAGAATAACTTACAAAATCCTATCACAAGAACAGCTCTATGGTATTATTACCCAAGTACAAATTCTCATTCAATATCAGAGGTCGTAAATATAATCCGAAACCGAAATAAATCGTTTTTTATCTTATTCCTCTTGGATAACTCCAATTTGTTGTGGCCTAGTAGTTTTGTATCATTAATTTATGTTAAGTCATAAAATTCAACTAACAAGCAGTAGCGAAAATTTACGACCATTCTACGTGGAGACATAAGAATTTGATTGGAGAAATACTAATTATATTTCAACAAAGAAGAAATCGCCAAACATTTTTACGATTTTGTAACAGTATATGTAGTTACAAAATAATTGTAATTATATATTTGTTTCGTATTTGTTCATTACTAGATTTACTCAATCAATGTGTCAAGTCTCCTTGAGCCGACTGGTATTGCAAGAGACCATGGCAAGAGACCGGACGATATGAGTTTGATTCCATGGATGATGGGCCTGGTGCTGGTATGGTATGGAACCTGTTCAGACTCGCTTTCCCCCTATCTACATGGAACCAACAACAGAGCTGCTGTGACTTGTGAAGCGGCTGAAAAGCTAAAACATGCAAATACAGGGGTCTAGGCTCCGAATATGATATTGTCCCATTAGGTGTCGAGACCCTTGGTCCGTGGGGGCCTAGCGCTATAAGGTTATTTAAGGAAATAGCAAAAAGGTTAGTAGACATCACAAGAGACCGAAGAGCTAGCAGCTACCTCGGACAAAGAATTACTCTAGCTATTCAAAGGGGGAACGCTACCAGTAAGTTCGGAACCTTGCCTTAAAGGACTCCTTTTAATACTATATTTTAGTTATTAAATTTTAAAGTCGGTATTTACAATATTTTTAACCTACATAGTAATCATGATAATTTAGAATTGAATAAATTTGAATTTAAATAATTTTATAAATTGAAAATATATTTTTTAATGTATCATCTTTTCAGTTTAGTTTGTTTTTTTTGTTGTCCCTATTTAGTTTTTGTCTTAATAACTGTGTATAACATGTATTTTTGCACACAGTGGTTGCCTGGAAGAGATCGCTCGAAAGCGATAAGGCCGCCAGTTGCCCTCCTTTTGATTTAATTATATTCAATTTTTTATTTTCTGTAGTGTAACGAAGTGTTAATAAATAAATTTAAAATAAAGCTCAAACTCACTCGTATTTATTATAATATGTCCTAGTTGCTTTTACCTAATAGTCGTAATAAACCATCAGGCGTTTTAATTTATAAAAAAAAAACTTGCATTACCCACTTCAACTTATATCCAAGTTTGGTTGGGAAAGTAGGATTTTATTTACATTTTATCTCAATGAAAAACAATAACTGCTTTAATAAAAGTACCTTTTATTTATTCTCATTACAATCAATGTTATTAACACCATAAATATCTATAGTAAAATTAAATCCGCCCCACAAAGCACTTCTTAGATGTACATTTACATAATTATAACCAACGCCACCATAGTCGATCTCCGCCGAGGCGCCATCTTGATTTCTATCTGTGATCTCTATGGCTGTTATGATATTGCCCTGTTCCTCAGAATATTTCGGGAAAGCAACGTCAGATGTACGAATAAATAAAAATGGTGATTTAACATGTTCACTGTGATGTAATAGTTTATCTTTTCTAACTGATTCACATTCAGAAACACTAGCACAATGTACACTAAAAATTATAAAGAAAGCTAGTCGTAACATTTTTAACACCATTTTGTTTAATCCAACTACTTACTGCATAATAAATAAATAAAGACTGCAGTTTCGGTCAAAATTTTACCTATATTAACATATCGAAATATTATCGGCGGCGTTTACAAA
Source organism: Pieris brassicae (assembly GCF_905147105.1). Classification (NCBI taxonomy): domain Eukaryota; kingdom Metazoa; phylum Arthropoda; class Insecta; order Lepidoptera; family Pieridae; genus Pieris; species Pieris brassicae. Next base: position 7,078,578 of record NC_059670.1, read on the forward strand.
ATAACTCCTGATAAGTCCAGATAAGAGATGTTCTATCTCATACTTGTATGAAACTAACACATATTTAGTCAAATAACTTATATAGAGTATAATAGAAGAAAATTTACCAAAGTAATATCAAACATTTATGCTTTTTTAAGTAGAGACGTATAATAATTCCAATTAATTCGATAACAAAGTAGATTCGAAGCAATAAACTGTAAACGAAATTAATATCAAATTAAAAGACATCACTATCTCAATAGAATCATAATTCTTAATAGAAAAACAAATTATGAATCTATAAATATCGATATCCAACGGTTTTTCTATCAATTGGTTTTATATAGCCTGCTATTATGTCTAAATTAATTTTACTTTGTGCTTCGTTTTTGTTGGTGGCAACACTGGTGGATGCCAACGGGAATCTTGTCCTTGGCAGCCCGTATGGCGCGAATTTAATTCACCAACGAATACATGAAAAATGGGCAATTCCATTAATAAAAAGAGATGAAGTTGTCGAAGTGCATGCGCCTGGTGGAGAATTGATTAGAGGCGTTGTTGTGCAAGATTACTACGGGACAGGAGAGTGCCATCCTGTAGGAGGAGGAATAGGCCAAAGGTCTATTTCCTTGAAACTAAAGAGCCCAAGGTCGAAAGGTTATAAGTTTATGGTTGATGTATATGCTGCGTAGAAATAAAATATTACACACATTTTATTTTGCACTTTTTGTTACAAACTTATCCATTATAACGTAAGTATATGACATTAATTAAATATTTATTAGCAATAAAAAATCGTATCTTATTCTATTATAAATCGAAAACCGTCGAATTTAACTATGTTACACTGAATCTCCTATATGGTTAATACATTAATAAATATTATATTAGTAGGTATTTAATGTATATTCATTTTTTAATTTTTGTAACAAATGTATTAAATTAAATAATAATTTATTTTTATTATGTAGTAGGTTACTTTAAGGTATTTTCTGTCGTATAATTGTGGTCGATTTCATTAATTAAGCCATCTAAGGGTAATATAGCCTTCCCTAGATTATCAGCATGCTGATAGGTTAATAAAAAGCCAAAAACTCTATTAATTACGAAATATATTTTAGTACTGAGTGTTCCCTATATTTGATCTGATTTTACACTTGTCTACTAAACAAGCAAATTTCCATATAAAGGACAAACAACTATTAATTTAATTAATGACTGGCAAACATGAACTTTATTGCCAGGTAGTAAGGTACAGTTCTATATTAAATGAGTAATCGTATCAAGTGACCTCTGCCCAGTGGATGTTGATACGGCTAATGTGTATTAAATATTTGTGGTAGGGTTACATGGCGGTAGTAATATATTAATATTTAATTTACAGCTGCCGTATGACAAATTTTTCAAATATTTAGTAAAAGCGTATTCACTGAATCAATTTGACGTATTTATTCATATTTAAATTCTACTAAATACATATGTTACTTAAGGCCTTATGTACATTAACCTTTGTATATGTTAATTATCGAATTAACTTTTTAACTCAGTTCATGATCGATTAGAGAACTGTAAGTAAACTTATGTTTAGTATTGAGATAACATCGTAGACTTGAACGTGTTACCTATATAAATTAATCCATATATTTTTTTAAAAATTAAAACCAGTGTTGCCCTAGTGGCTATTCTGAGGTTGTAGGTATGATCCGCGACTAATGGACTTCCTGTTTATAGTTTTACATCTAATACGACCTGGAGCCGTGAAGGAAAACATCGTAACGAAGCCTACATGTCTCTAATTCAAAAACTAACGACTTCTAAGACAGCAGGCTGATAAACTTTGAAATAGAAATGATAATACAAGATGCAATCTGTGTCCAAGACCCATTTAGGGATAATTACTATTATTTGTATATAATCAATTATACGTGTTTAGAAATAATAGTGATGAGTAAACTGAGTAGAAAGAGAGTTGAATCTAAGGGCACGATATTTATCATTAAGTCCCCACTGTTTATATCTTACCATTAATTGTGAAAAATTTACTAAAATAATGAATACTACTGTTAAGTAATGCGTTTATCCCGGCTCCAGTATCTGTAACTTCAGTAGCGAATACGATCGCATCTCGTTTTCATTGTTGAGTTTTATTATTTTCTATATATATGCAATATGCAAGTACGTCCTAGTGACAAACAAAAACGTCACATATTACCAAAACTGTATGTACTATTTTAGCTTTTAAATAAATAATATTTTAAATTTACAAGCTTTATACATATAAACCCCATCTTACCGATCTTCAAACAATAGGAACGACGTGCTGATAACAGAAAAAAACTATCTGTTCTCATCTCTTTTACTCTAATTTATTGGTCAATTGTCTGTCTCACACTCGTCGCTCACCCTAAATTCTGTATCACTCTCAGAACACTACTTCAAGACGCGGAACTAGAATGTCTTCTAAATTGTTAATATTATTTTATGGTCTTTTAGTGACGGTGGATTGTACAAGTGTCGTCGTCGGTCGTATTCACGATGTTCAAAAAGTGTATGAAACTGAATACGAAGCATATTCTGTCCCCTTTTTTAAACGATCGCAGGAAGTCTCCATAGAATATCCAGTTGGTGATCAAAAAATTAAGGGCATTGCTATTATAGACTTGCTGAATAGCCAGGCAGAGCCATCAATAACTAGTGGTGGTATTGGATTTGGATTTGCAAAGATTAAATTGAAGAGCGAGAGGGGTTCAGGATACAAATTTCGTTTGGAAGTGTACGCGTAGATTGATATCAATGACTGAGCATTTCAATTTTCAATGTTAAGTCTGTTTATGTTAAAAAAACGCCTTTATAAATTTTGTTAATTTTTTCGAACATACCCAATAATGAAAATAAAGCTTGATTAATTAAATTTTATTTTATTCTTTCGCCATGTAACCCCGACAGAACAGGATCGACCTCATACCGCTTTACCGTATACGCTATGCTCAATACTCATTCTTTTACCAAGCAACAAACATGTCTCTTAAAGTATTAATATTAGTCTCCGCTTTAATAGTTATAGTGAATTGTAAAAGTGTGATAGTGGGCCAAATACTCGACCATAATAATTTTGTAAGGAAAGTGCATGAAAGGACTGTCGAGGCCAATGCGATTCCATTATTTAAAAGGGAAGAAGAAGTACAATTTGAGTATCCAATCGCCGATCAGAAGATAAAAGGAATTGCTATAAAGGATTTGGAGAATGGTTTAGCGGAACCTTCGATAACAAGAGGTGGAATTGGTTTCAGTTTCGTTAATATTAAACTGAAGAGTGAACGGGGATCTGGTTATAAGTTCCTTATAGAAATTTATGCTTAGATTAAACAATTTCTTAAATTGAACTAGCACAGAAAATTGAATGGCAAATTTAGCTACTAATTGGTAATATGTTTGAAAATTTGTGTTCCAATTGTAGTATATATTAATAGAGTTATCAAATTACATATGGTTGGAAGTGTAACAATCTTAAATCGTTATTAGTCATGAGTAAAAAAAAAAGTTGAACGCCTTGATATTGCATAATATGAGATTAAAATGAACTTGAATATTTTTATCAATGTCTTTTAATTAAACATCTTATATTTTTACGTAAGTACAATGGGACCTTAAGTTTCTATAGTTTTATATATATACTAAACAAAATGTGAGGCTTGGAGTAAAGCTGACAGAAGGTAGAACATGTACCAGGATGAGGAAATAAGTAGTTAAAAATTAAAGTTATCCCATAAAACCTTTTTATTTTTTTTCCTACCGAGAATCAATTTTCAGCTAAACAAAGAGTATCATATATATTTATTAAAATAGACTCACCACATAATTATTATTATGTACCTAAACAATTCTTTACATTGCAGAAATATAAGCAAGGTCATAGCTAAATCACGTATTTTTCTTAGTACATGCCTAGAATAATATTGACATCATAAGGGGAACTAGTCATGCTTTCCATAACAGTTTTATAATGTATAATAGTTATGAATCATAAATGAGTGGGTTAAATAATGTTTTATGAAATGAATCGTCTCTTGAAGGAATCAAAACGTTATCCATCGTTTGTTTTTTATAACACAATACAGGTCTTATCAGGGCGACAATGTTGTTCATGTCTTATTTTAGTGTGCTGCTAACACTTGGCATTCTACTATTCTTGAGACTTGGTATTTACTAAACATCTAAAATTTCTTATAAATTTTCTTATTTTATAAATTCCATATAAAGCGATAATATTATTTTGATTTAGGGTTTTTAACATATACATAACACTTTTTTAACATAACACTTTGTTACTTTTATAATGATAACTTATAAATATAAAACGATTATTTAAACATAATAATAATAATTATAAGAACAAGAATCCAATACTAATATTTGGACACTAATTAGTAAATAAAGTTTCTGTAATATATTTTTAATACAACCTATATCTATTACGTAATGCATATAAAATAACATACATTATATTACTACCTCATGTATATGAAATGTGTTTGTATTCTAATATATAGTAATTATTACGTTTGCGTTCAAAATAAAACACTTTCAACTAACTAACACGTGTTTAATAAAAAACTATTTACCGTGAAAATTCATGAAATAACCTGTCTGAATCGCGTACACTTCTACCAGGAAGTTATAACCTCTGAGGATGCTGGGGCTGTTCAATTCCAGTGCAACGAAACTCTGCCCAATCCCGCCCCTTTTCAAATAAACTTCACCCCATTTATCGTGGCGCAGATCCAGAACTTTAATTGCATTGATAACTTCATTTTTCGAACAGTTTACAGTGAATGTATCCGTTCTCACCCAAATCGCTGGATTTTGTTGATGGACTTGTTGGTAGATCAGTTTGGAGTTTAAGTCCGGGTATCCGAGTATTAAATCGTGTGCGAAAATATTCACAATTGGAATTAATAAAATTATTTTGAAAAACATTATACAACGATCCTATAGTTATGATTGTGACACAATGAGATGAAAATACGTAGTGGGTACGTATGGGTGATAATAAATTAAATCAATAAATGATTTTTGTAGTGTGACTGAGTATTAGGTATGGCGTGTTTTCAAAAAAAATAATATACATACACACACGCATAAATAAATATTTAAAATTAATTACTTAATAATTACTGATTTGGACCTAATATAAAATAAAACATAAACAAAAGAAACGGGTAAGTTGCTGAATACAACTGGCGTTAACGAGAGCATCTCTTTCAGGCAGGCAGGCAAAGTTAGCGAAGGGGATTTTACAGAGAAAATTTTTTGTTAACATCAGTTTTATAGAATAAATTAAAATGGACATAAAGACATATCCAACTCACTTTGTAAATTGGAACGTCCTGTATTTTACTCACAATACTAGGAAACTTCTGAACAAACAGACGTAACTAACTCGCTAATTACTGAACTATAAACAACTCCATATTAATCTTTAAAATGACCTAATACAACAACAACTATATAATACGAAAAAAACCTCCAGAATCGTCATTGTTATTCGAATTTTCGAACAAAATCAACGAAGATGGACGCAAGAATATTGATCCTTAGTGTCCTATACATAGTAACTGAAGTTACTTCAAACGACATAAGATTAGGACTCGTTGCTCCGAGCTCAAGGAAAATTTATGGTGAAATAAAAGAAGCAGACCCAGCGCTCTGGAAAAGGACAGATGACGTCATAATTAATACGCCACACAACGAGATCATTAGCGCCGTCTTTGTCACTGATTTGCGAGATGACAAAGATGGAGAAGCATTCATCGAAAGTGGCGGAGTTGGGGAAAAAAGTGTAACCGTTGGCCTGAAAAGTCCTAGTATATTAAGGGGCTACAAATTTGAAATTGAGGTGTATGGTAGTGATCCCAGTGCACAGTTTTATAGTAAGGGTGGCTTTGCGCCTTACAGTGGGGGCGTATTGTACCCAAGAAAATATTAATTCCCTTATTATTCCTGTTTCTTGTATCTATTATGTTCTACATAAGTTATTGAATTACAAATACATGTATTTACATGACAAATCATTGTAAGACCTTCTTAGTTTACCTGATGACATCATTTCCGTCAAGGATAGTTTCTTTCCTTATTTAATTTGATAAAAAATTCCATTCTCGAAATATCGTGAAGCGTTTACAATAGACTTATAGGTATTATAAATTGTAGGTATCTAAGTATATTTAAATGCACATCACTTGCCTATCTAAAGATTAGCGGTTACTCATAATAATGTCTAAATTGTCTTGATAAGCTTGTGAGCCTACTATTATAAAATTCAATTGTACTAAGAATTTTTTTCATTGTAAAAGAGAGACGAATGTTGTTATAAAGGTATATTGCTGACAGAACGTCATGGTATATTGTGAAGTACTAAACTCTCGCTCATTAACGCACCAATTTTTAAGAATTGTCCTACATAAACATAAAGATATATAAAAGTCATACATATTTCCGAAAAATATCTTATATTATATTAATAAACCATCTTTACCTACAACACCTTTATTTAGTGAATAAAAGTGTTGTTGTATACTAAATTTTTGTAAAAAAATCGAATAATAACTTTCCTATTAAGCATTTTCCACTGGTTTCAGGTGTATTTTTTATCTTTGATTTATGACTTCCTTTAAAATTAGCTGTTAACTCATACTTTGCATAAACTGTGAATCGTTCAAAACTAAATATATCTACCAGCTCTGTACTTTTACCGTTATATTAACATATATTACAATATAAATAATTAATAGAAATAAAATCAATTTTGAAGACTTACATATTCTCGTCTGATGATTATAAATGTTCATTGTAGAAGTTTATAAGGTACGACTGATCAGCTTATCTCTCGCTATTCCAAACTTATTGGAGACGCCATCCAATACAGTGATTTTTTATAGAACAAACGGGGGCTAACGGGTAGGAGGCTCATCTGATGTTAAGTGATTCCGCCGCCCATGGACACTCTCAATGCCAGAGGGTCGCCAGTGCGTTGCCAGCTTTTACTATACCGTATAATCATAATAATTTTGCACATTATTTTTTTAAGAATTTTACAATAGTAAACATAAACTAGACATAGTGGACAGACCAAGAGGACAAACAAATTTAAAAATTATATACTTAAAATAAATGAGATATAACAATAAATTATAATTATAATTGCGCGTAATATGATGATACATTATTACTTAGCCCATCAAAACATTGGTGCTGATTGTTCGACGACAAATCTTATTAGAATACAAAATGTATGTGTATTTGTACTTATTAATATTAATTATTGTTTGTCTTATTTAGGGATTTTTTAATTTAAATTTATTATAGACAATCAGATTTGATCATGGCTTTGGAATATCTCTCTATTCTAAAGCGAAACAACTCGCGTGCATCAACTCGTCTCTGAATAAATATTATTATAATTCAAGATTACTCTACATTTCCTAGAAAATATGATAAATGTTACGTAAAATATTCGTTTCACGTTCATGTTTGTTTGTTAGCCATGACACTGGGACGTCATATGATGTGCCGTTTTGATGGATATATGCCTTTGTCGAATGTTTACGTGGAATGCATTATGCAAAAGAGCGACAAGGTTAGACGAGAATCTTGTTTGGTTGTTTATTCAACACTTTACAGAAAGTTTAAATTTGTTACGGCATTGACTTTTCATTAAAAAAACAGATACTATTGCAATCTGATTTTAATTGTAAATTTGTACACAAAATACAGCCAACCAATACAATCTTTTCGATGTTTGGAATCTGTGTGTTCTAATAAAGAATACAAAAGTCTCATCATCAAGGACCATATGCCAACTGTTAGTGCTGAGGTAACCGGAAAGGCACTGAAACGTGTCAATACCAGTAACAAGGGTGAAGGTGGAATTGTACCATCAAGTGTTGAGTCAGTATTGGTACATTTGTCTTTAATACGCATGTATTTCGTCGAAAACGAAGATTATTCTGGTTCCTAAGCTCCGCTCTTGCATAAACCCATCATTGTATATATAAAACAATATGTTCTCATTAGCACAACAGTGCTAACGAACGAACGAACAATGCGTCACTTATCTCTTATCAGTCTACTTTGCTTGGCCGCGGCTGTGAGCTGCCAGAGCCACGACTTGTCTCTTGGTCAAGCAACTTACGGCGACGTGATCGTCTATAAACTGAACGAGTACAAATATGGTTTCCCTTTCATGGTGAGGACCAGTATTATTGAGTATCCTGAGCCGGGGCAGCACAACTTTGCCTATATTAAGGCGATTTATATCAAGGACAACGCGAGAGATGGCTTCGGAGGTTATCCAACTATCTCGGCTGGTGGAATTGGGCAGCGTTTTGTGAAGATCAAACTTAAAAGCCAGAGAGGCTCTGGATTGAATTTCACCATCACCGTCTATGGAAGATACTAGTCTAATGTGCCAGGCTATTTCAGTATTATTAGTGATATGTTCGTATATGTGATATTTTTGGTAATATATAGAAAGTTGTTTTCCTTGTTAAAATGTTATTATAAATTGGGTTACTTCATTTAAATAAAATATTTATTGAATTTTATTATTTTATTTCTTCTTAAATGTATTCAATTTTATTATTTTAGTCCATAGAATAAACGCTTTTGTACTATTACTCTAAGAATGATAATACATTTATTTTTACGAAATTATAAATTGATTTTAATCAACCGTTTAATATAATAAGATTACGCAAATCTCTATTAAAATCAAGATCGTTGTATTGAGGAGTTTACCTAAAAACTTCAACGTCAACTTATTCTATTTTATATGCGCAGTTTATTGAAGACACTTTTAATAAAATCAGCCATTTTTATGTTCCTTCGTAAGCATATCTGTAAATAACACAAGCCTTAATTTTTTGAATCTAAGACCTATTGGTTTTCTCCATAATCAGGGTTCCCGATACTACTTTCGTCTTTTGTTAACATAGCTTTTACACATCGAAAGAAAACACTTCTTTATGGTCACGGTGAATTATATGTTTATATTAGTACATAGTTTCAATCCGGAAAAAAATTGTTTTCTTTCAATACTACTTTCTAATAAATAAATCTTACTGAGAGTCCAGGATTCCCCGTTTACTTATGCGAATCAGAATCGATAAAAACGAATAATTTTACAATGATAACTTGTTGTTAAACCTAATCTTAGTAGTTATAACTAATAGCATATATAGGTCTAAATATTTTATCTCAGTTTGTTTACTTCCACAATCACGACTTCTATTTATGTTCTGTGACGAAACTTTTTAAGTCATATTTACAATTTCCTATTTGCATTTTCCTGTTGGTTTAGCGATATAAATTTTGCCGATCTTACTATCAATTTAAATGAAGCTAGAGTAGGAGCTAAGCGGATAGGGACGGATGGGAAGTGAGTTCCATAGCAGAGAGCCAGAGAAAGGATTTGCCAAGAAAGGAAGAGTTATGAGATTTGATTTCAAGGATATAATTTTTCTATCTATATGGGCTTCCAAAAATTGGAATTGGTTTTTGAGATAGGAAGGAGATTTAGAATTGAACAGGATAGAATATAAGAGATAGAGAACGTGGGAATCCCGTTACTGACGAACGGGTAACCAACGCTTACGGATCAAAGAAATTTGGTTGTTTTCTTCTCGTCGACGACTTTCTTAGAATTAATATTGCATACAAAACTTTTGTTATCAACTTCTCGTATACTTATATACTCACATATAAATGATGTTGAGACTTGTTTCGCTGACATATTTTTGTTACAATGACATTAGTCATTAACATTAATGATACTCATTAAATATATATTGTGTCACTTAATGAGGCCAATATAATGGATCACTTTCTTAATAGTATTAAGGAGAAGGCATAGACTTGTTCGGTTTTCACTTCTTTCTTGGGTATACTTGAATGGTATGCACCAATACAAAAAAATTATGAATATCTGTACTTGTTATATAGTATATCAATTAGCTTGTATTCTCGTGATTCTAATAATCACCGGTACACAACAGCACTTATAAATAAATACTACATTTATTATTTTTCTATGTGAAAATATCAAATGATTATGTTGATTTCATTTATATTTATCTTTACTTAACTTACAAATCTTATGCGACATATCGCCTGATAAATGAAGCTTGAATTAAATGTTTTTCAGCAATATGGGTCTCCTGGAGTTCGAGAAATGGTCAAACCAGCCAGGGCTTTTCTCTGAAAAGTCAAGGTTTTGTGCCCGGTTGCGAGGCCTGACACCAGGGCAGCGTCGAATATGCCGTCATCATAAGGACCATATGCCGACTGTTAGTGCTGGGGTCCGGAAGGGAATTGAAGAGTGCCAGTATCAGTTTCAAGGGCGAAGGTGGAACTGTACCATCACGAGTGATGAGACGGTATTTGGACCTTTGACTTTAATAGGTATGTATATACGGTTAGTTAGTGAAATACCAATGCAAATATTATAAATAGGTCTTCTGTTTTAGTGCATATTAATTAACGTTTACTTTTTTTATAAATATGAAAATATTATTTCACGGGCATAGAAATAAGCAACATTTTTTTGAAGTGAAACTTCTTTATCGGTGTTAGTAAAAAATTTAACGTCACATTTTTTCCGTTACGCGTCACAGATTCGAAGAATTAATAATAACGAAAACAATGATAGTAATCGTTCTACTACAATTAATGAAATTCTGTAATAACCTTAATATGATAAAATTAAATAATTATATTATTTGTATTCATGTCTATGATAATAACAGCCTTTTGTTAAACTTCATTTAATTTAAGTTTATTTAATCAATTTCTGTAAAATTTCATATAGTAGATCATTTTTCGAAAATAAGGTCATAAAGAAGTTTCACTTCTTACGTGTGTACACTAGTACACGCACACATTTTTTTAAATCAAAGATCTTTAACGGATATAAACTTTAATGTATTATATTCTCGAGACGTTCCGACGAGGAATAATCGACGACGGCGCGTGTCAGCCACAGAAGGCTGATCACCTATATTCTATTTTAAAAACTCGATCGGGAAACACAACTACTTTCTTCCTGAAGACAAGACTAAGAGTCATATCACCATTGTTTTTTTTTCTATTTTTGCAATGTAAACACAATCTAAAACAAAGATCAATCATTTTAGTTAAAACCGAGTACATTAAGGTTATTTTGAAGGGTAAATCTTTTTACGTCTCACGTATGTATAAAGATATAAATTGGTTTTAAAATTACTTAAATCTTTGTTGTTATTGTTAGGCACAATCACTATTGAATCTGTGCAGAACATAACTACAGTCGCAGGTGGAAGCTAGTTTTATTTGAAAGTGACATGTAGACAGGTATAGCTGCGGTTATAAAGGATTAGAATAAATAATATTAAACGTGCAAAGTAAAGCAGCCTCATTTAAAAGGAGCATAAATTTCAGTTAAAGTTGTCGACACAGTGTCGGCTCACAGTGATTTATAGTTTTTACCGGATTCCTTTATTTAATCTGTGCTCCCGTGGTCTTGTTGCAATTATTAGATGAGAATGTCTTTTTATAATTAAGGAAATACTTCTTCCGCGAAAAGCATATTTGTACTAAATACAATACAATTTCTATTACAAAAATCTTTGATGAATTCATCATTCATCTGTTATATTATTTTGTTTAACTAAGTTTTTTTTCAGCGTCCCGCGAAACTGCATTTACCCACGCTATAACAGCTGCTGGAGTGTCATTGTCCATCTCGCGAGCATGTCGAGATGGAAGTCTCGCGTCATGTGGTTGCAGCCGCGCGTCACGGCCACGACACTTACATAATGATTGGGTGTGGGGTGGATGTGGGGATAACCTGGAGTATGGATACAAGTAAGATTACTGTTATTTGCATTATGATATCTTTTATATATAATACTATTGAATAACAGTATTATAGAATACGTATCTGTAATACTCGTATCGCAATCAGACAATATCTATGACCGACGCAATAGTAAAAGTAACCGACACAAGAATAGCAAAAGCATGGAAGATCTTTTGGGCGCATAAAGAAGTCAAGAAAAATAAAAAAAACGAGCCTAATTAAAAGAAAGCTCTTCAATACTTGTATACTAACACTTGGCATCTCAAAGTTGGCCGCCCACTAAAAGCGCAGCATACAGAGCTACAGGTGTGTCCATGATCGATGAAACGAATTAATTTTATTTGATTATTTGTATTGTCCATTACTGTATTCGCGGTCAGCGGGTTGCTTGGGGCTTAAGACAAAATCACTTTTTAACCGACGTGATCCACTAACGCAACATATTTTTTTTAATGTAATTAGTCACGTGATAAACCCTGAAAAACAAAAGAAAAAATGTAGTACTAGTGTACACACGTAAGAAGTGAAACTTATTTATGACCTTATTTTTCAAAAAAATATCTACTATATGCAACTTTACAGAAATTGGTTAAATAAAGTTAAATTTGATAAAGTTTAACAAAGGCTGTTATTGTCATAGACTGCAAATAATACAATTATTATATTTTACCTTATTACTACTAAGATTATTACAGAATTTCATTAATTGTAATAGATTTATTACTATCATTGTTATCGTTATTATATATTTTGTTATTAATGGCTGCGAAAACCGTGGTAGGGACAAAAAAAAGGTGGCACGTATCGGAAAAATGTGACGCGTAACCCAAAAATGTGACAGTAATTTTTTTTCCAACGCCGATAAAGAAGTTTCACTCAAAAAATTATAATAAATGCAAATAAATACACACAAATTTGTTTAACGTTAGTGGTACGCCTTTTGAAAAGTATTTTTGTCTCAAAGCACTGAAAGGTGTGCACTGCCTTAGTTTTTTTTGTGATTTTGCGGAAATAAAATTATTATTTTTTGCATTTAACCATCAAGCTTAATTAAAAATTATAATTATTTATGTATAGTAAGAATTGAATGTAAATATAATCGATCTTTTCTTATATTATACGGTGATATTATCTTTATTCATCTAAAGAAAATCCGTACTAAATCTACCTTTGGTACCACCTGACGCGTTTGTACCTGAGTATCAGGAAACTAGAAGCTATACGAAGGTACATTTACCTGAAAATCCTCGACACCAATGTTCTATTTCACTCTTCGCTTTCAGGGTATCGAAATCGTGTTTTTCTCTCTTTCAGACCCTATACATACGCCATCTTCCTTCCCTTATTCACACCCCTTAACTTTGATGTGAGAGTAAATTAAACGAGACACAAGGTCTGATAACACGTAGGACATAGTTGTGTGAGTGCACCTGAAATTTACGTGAAATTTTTCACGTGAGGTCAAAGGCAGGAAGGTATCTTCACATTTATTTATCCCTGGTTTACAAGTGAGCCCGTAAGACAGGTGAACTTACCTGAGCACTGAGGTTTTTTACCTGTGGGACCTCTAAGTAGGGTAGACGCGGACCTTTTTATTACTTAATTAAGTAGAAGGTACAAATATTTTTTTTTTATAAGTAACGAAAAATATATTATTTACAAAGTTAATTAAAATAAAAAATCAATAAAAGGTCCGTAATGTATTTATTTTGCTTAATTTGTTTTAAGTAGCAAAGTTGTCAGGTACACCTCAAGGATGTCAAACCATGGTAGCAGACAGATTGGCTACTAGGAGCGGTGAAATATTGAAGATATTTTCACGGAAAATTACACCTTCAAACACTTTTATACTGAAAACTGGTTCGAGTTTTGTTTGGTATTATTTATTACTAGACTAAAACAGTACATAAATAATATAAAGACTTTACAAAAATGTTCAAACAAAATAGTTACATAACATATAAGCAATTTTGCGTCTTAATTTTAAAAGTGACAATCATAATAATAATAGTAATTGAATAATGCAAAGGAAATAATATCACCTTTTAATAAATGTTGTTTCATCAGTGTGTTTTTATTTATAAAAGCCAAACCATTCTTCTTTATTGTACTAAAAAGTTTAAAATTTTGACTCTAGCTCAGCATCAACGCGATCATTAATCAAAATGGGAAATTAAAATTCTTCTTCTTCTTTGTATTTAATTTCCTGTTCATGGCAGCATAAATAAATGCCGCACTGTTTATCTGGTTGTTTTGACGATGTGCATCAAAATAAAATGTGAATAATACTATTTGTGACATAACGACCCATTAAAAGATTAGTGCGTAATGCCACAAATAGTAGAAGTAAAGTAAAGTAGTCGACTTTCTAATTGTTAAATTAAATATGTTATTTTAGGAAAAACTAAAACAATGTTATTTCAAGTAATCAGTAAAAAAGTGAACAACACGCGACGCATAACCTCCTACTTGGATCTGGGAGCCTAGAACTTTTTCACGTAGTGGAAGGGTTAAGGAAATCACCTGAAACGTTGTTCATTTGTTCTTGTTTGTCTCTATAATTTTTAACATTTATTCAGATGGTTTTTGAACCATTAATGTTACTCTAAAAACAATAAATAATATCCGTTAATTTAATGGCTGAAACGAAACCAACGAGGTTTCCATATCAACTTTAATTTGAGGTTAATTTACCAGGATGACATAAAATTATACATTAATTGTACTTGATGATACTCAAGATCCCTGAAACTTGTTTCAGTACTACATCGGTTTTCAAAGGGAAGGGTACGCTTCCATGCTTTCAGAGCTCGAAACTACGATGAAAATGCCTGAAATACTGAAAATTTCATTCCTTATTATCAGGAAAGTATAAGGCACGAGGAAATTCATCGTGAAAAGCCTTTAAGTTGTGTGCGCAGTGGGCGGCGTTTCTAGGACGCTGTACACACACAAATAATCTGTGGGAGTCAACACATTTTCTACCCATTGGTTACTCGTAGGAAAAACATACGGTATACACTGTATAGCCACCACCACCCGCTATCGATACTAATAGAAAGTTTTTATAATATAATTTTTAATTTATTTACACTTAAAACGATGTATCTAAGAATATTTTTTTTCTCACGTATATATTCTTCTGATTATAAAACTATATTTAAAAAGATAAATTAAATATTCATTATAGACAAAGAACTTATAAGAAAGATCTACACAATTTTATGATTGACAAAAAAACATATTTTCAGAAAACCTTTTTTATGACGCTTTAAAAAAGCTTTTCCAATTTTCCCTTTTGAATTTTCTGGATACGGGTGTAAGAAATCGTAAGAGGTGATGCGGAATTCTAAGAGGGGAAACCAGGGAGGGAATGCTTTACGGGGTGAGGAACTTCCGTTTACTTCATAAAGGAGATTTTCCCGCATTTGAGTATTTTTATAACCAGGCAAGCAAAAGTAGCTAGGAGATTCGTAGGAATGCACCCATCTAAGCTTTGTTTGCTGTCTTATATTAAGTAAAGCAAGTAGCATTAACTTAGTTTTACAGTATAACCTAAATATATACTTATCATAAAAATATATTTATTCTTACGCCAAAAAAATATGCCATTAGGTTTTATTGATGGTCACCATATTAAAAATCCTGAAAAAATTCCCGCTAAACAACAAACATAGTAAAATATATATGGAGGTTTCAGGAAAATCGGAATAACCGTCAGCGGAAAAATATCGAACAAATACCAGGCTACAATGCAGCACAAAGAAGTATTATTTATCCTTACTTTATAAATTAATTTTAGTTATCATATATAAATATTACTTATAGATAAATAGTTTATAAAAAGTAAATAGTTTTTTTAGTTAAAATGTATGTTTTTTTTAGAATATTCAATATTTCAAGTACAATAACGTAACGTTTATTACTATAATAGTATTTTTACTATCTACTTAAATCCCCTCGGAAAGTTGTATGTTGTGTGACGGATTTACAAACTTTACAAAATGTTTTGCGATAACTGTATCACACATCACTAGAAAATCCCTTATATTGGACAGAAAGCCGAGTAACGAAAAGCTCGGATTAACCTGGTTAAACCTTTAAAGCGAGCTTAGAACCGTCTCTTTTACCAGGCTTTTATGACATATTAGGAGTATTTTTTATCCCATGAGGCCCGCGTAGTAATATTTTAGCAGATAAACTAACCATAGTAAATATTTTGGTACTGACTTAAAGTTATAATAGCTTAAACATGTATTATGAATTAACGATAGTTATTATTAAAACAAAAGTCGTGTTACGAAAAGGTCAACCCTCTGACGTAACGCACTGCTACGGCGTAGGGAGTGAAGGGGCGTGGCTTGCTCCCCATGTATTTTATCTCTCTCTGATGCAAAAGCACTAAAAGTTTTCGGGTACCAGGATCATGAAAGTGATAAAGTTTTGGAAGACTTCGTACATTTAAATGATATTTTCTTGTAAAGTCCACCTTAACTATTGTCAAGTATATACGGTGGTTAACATTATGTTTCTACAGACTTTACTTTCAAAAAAAAAATTAAAAATCGTAAAGTTTTGAATTTAAAAGTTATAATATTTTATAGTATAAAAAGTGTAGAACAGATCAAGAAAAGAATTTCTCTATTAATCTCTTTGAATTAAACATATCAATAAATTAATGCGATTATCTAGTATCAATCGATATTATAAAATTAAAAAAAAAATATATCGAAGTTAAAAAGTTCCTTGCGTTATATAACTAAATCTGCATATAAATTGCAACCGTATCACGTAAATGACGGCTCATTACTGAAAAAAAATGCTAATTAAAATAATGATTGTACTAGGTTCACAGAAAGCTTTGTAGATGTCCGCGAGAGGGAGGGGAAAGTGAAAAGAGGCAGCCGGGAACAGGGACGACAGTTAATGAACAGACACAATAATGAAGCTGGCAGACGGGTATGTTAATACTTTCGAGTCTTTGACACTTCACACGTGGACCACAGATAAGACAAATGGCCACTACCTGTATCCCGGTCTTATAACTGTTTTTTCATTAGAACTATCAATAAAGTGTGGCTAGATAAATATATTATTATAACTTAACATTGAATAATTCGTAATTATTCTTGGCTGTGTTAATATTATTGCTATTTTAACTTTAACTAAGTTTCCCAATGTTATTTACCTTTATAGAACTTGAATATGTTTTAAATCCATTTTATACACACAAAGATTATTAAAGAATCTCGAACGATAAATAAAGAGATAAATCCGATTTGTTTTCAACTCAAACTGCAAAATTCATAATGTAGGAACATTCATATGGCTTTAGCGTCGACATTTAAGATTACTGTCAAACCTACTTAGTTATTTCAAAGGATTATTTTAAATTAATACGTAGCGGGAATCTACATATTTAGCACTAAAATGATGTAGTTATATGAAACTAGATTTCTATAATACTTTGTAAATCTATTTAGCAATATTTTGTAGGCATTCCCCCGTTAGTGTTTTCGTTTGTGTTCTTTGTTAGGGACTGTAATTGCTAGTCATCTGTTAACTCAGTATTGAGTCTATAATTAGTAACTTCAATATGCTTTATCAATAATATTGAAGTAACATGGAAATCTTGCTGAAGCCGTACATTTTTTTAATTGTATGGTCTGTTAAGAGACCTTTAAGCCAAGTCTTATTTTCGGCCATAAATTTTTCGCTTACGTGTATTTTTAATTTTTCTTATAGTTCGTAAAATGTATTTTGTTATAGGCTGTTATCAAGAAATCTCGTGTCACATGTAAATGTCACGGTGTTTCGGGGTCCTGTAGTCTCATCACGTGCTGGCAGCAATTAGCTACATTCAGGGAAATTGGTAAGTTATCATTATTTTTTCAAAATCTGCTTATGCGTATATGTTTATTGTGACACTCGCGCTTAAGTTTAGAACGTGTCCTGAAGAACAGTTTGAAAACTCTATCAACTTTATTCTACTATAAAAAGAAACATTTAAATAATTAAGAGCCGTCAGTCAAAAGTCAAAGTATAAAATAACATTAAGACTTTTAGAACATGTCCGGTAAGTAAGTTTACTACTTATTTCGAATCAAGCACTAACTAGCCCACTAACGAATTTATCAAATCGATTCCACTAGCCAAGCTACCAAGTCTACATAAACTATCAAGCGCTTCATTACTCTCTTCCATTGTGGCGGTAATAGCGAATCGTTTGGTACCGAATTAGCGAAATGGTCCAACGTTAGGTTCGCATTGTGCTAGATAACTTATAGGATTGTTCGTGCCAGTTATAAATTGCTTAAATGTGCAAGTGAATGCTTACTTGAGTAAACTTAAATCGTATTAAAAAATAACTAATGCGATTTATATTAAAATACACGGGACATATGTATATTATAAGAGCGTTACTATACGAACTACACTTTACTTTACAAATAATAAACACATTTTACACGTTTTTGCTGTATGATTGCATACTACAAAATATTTTAATTATGATTTTTTTTCGTTGATTTAATAAAACCACGTAGTTTTTTATGCTTAGGTGACTATCTCCATGAGAAATACGAAGGAGCGACGGAGGTGAAAGTATCAAGACGTGGCAAGCTACGCGTGGGTAATCCTAATTATAGTCTGCCCACGCCGCAGGACCTCGTCTACTTGGAGGAATCACCTAATTATTGTATTAAAAACGAAACATTGGTATGAAAATATAATTTTAAAATACGACCCGATTCACCACCACCCATATCATTTATTTAACACCTTATTGCTCAATATAAAGCAATTTCCTACATATACGTACATACCTAAGACAAATATGCCTTATCGTAGCCATTAAGCGATCGAATCGAGTCGAGGCACCTTAAATGTTCGAATTTTGAAATTTTTTTTTATTAAGATACAGTACAATAGAGAAAGGTCAAACATGAAATAATATACCTAATACTAAAAACCTTCACCTTCTTCTTCTATAACTTACGCATTTAGGCTTGAGGGCAATTTATTCTATGAAAGAGTTCAAAAATTGTTTCAGGGTTCCTTCGGCACTACCGGCCGAAATTGCAACAGAACGTCACCAGGCATAGATGGATGTGCAATAATGTGTTGCGGCCGGGGCTACAATACAAAACGGGCCGTTATAAAAGAGCGATGCGATTGTAAATTTCACTGGTGCTGCCGTGTTGATTGTAATATTTGTGTCAAAACTGTCGAAATACATACTTGTAAATAGGACATGACGGGTTATAGTGCAAAAATGGCTTATGTGTAGTAACTCAGTTAAATAGCTGCGTATTACTTTAGTAAGACATACTTATACTATGTTAAATCCTTGAGATTCCAGAGCGTGTTAATAGGCAGCAAAAGAGAAAACTCTCATATTAGAATGACACAAGTTTTTCAGGCATCAAATTCAGTCGTATCCATAGACTAAAAACAAATTAATTCTAATTCTTGAATCTTCTAATATTCGTCTAGGTATAGGTAATAAGTATTTATGGTTGAAAAACTCATAGAACTTTAGTAAAAATATTTGATGTATGTAGTATTTTATGTATTTGTACTGGACATATATTTTTTATCTTAAACATTTATAAAGAGGCTAAAATTTACTACTCATTACAAATGCGTAATATTATTTAATAATTAACTATAGGTTACATTCCAATTGTACTTAATTAGATATAAACAAGTAGTATGTCAGACTTTGTGTTGTTAAACAACAATGAATGTTTTACTGACTAAGAGACGAGGCGGGCTTTAGTTTTTGTGATTATTATTTAATTGACAGATCAAGTAGAGTTAGTTAAAGTGACAATTTACATGTCACCACAATTAATGTTAATAACTTTTGTTATACTGTGAATTTTTGGTATCCTTTACCATATTATTGTTGGTAATAAATTATGAAAAAATATTTAATGTAGTTTTTGTCTGGTGTCAGTTAACCTGAGAATAGTTTTCACTTAATTCTGTAGGCTAATATACTTCTTCAACTTGAAACATCACATTATATTTATCTGCTGTAATATAAAGAATTTTTTCGGTTGTTTTATGTATAAAACACAACTAGAAATTTAAAAAATATTTGTCAATTTCGACCAATACCAACAATTATGCAATTTTTATTTTCTTAAAACCTCGTTAATACAAACAACAATAACATATTACCCTTAATTCTCTTTTAATTAATTCAGGGGTTTACTCACTAAGCAAGTATTCGGTATTTAGTTTAAAAGTCTTTTACGATATTTACAGTAGTTATTTTTATTAATAATATGGCTATAATTTTGACTTTATGCCAGTTTCAAGTAAAAGGTGTATTTTTCTTTTATCGTAAAACAAACATTACACATACTCGCAGATAAAAGTTCATTTATTTAGTCTGTGGGTTTATCATGACAATTACCACATACGTCTGTCAACTGTTATTATGTCAAATTGTATGTTGACATAAGTATTAGAATATTTAAACTTTTCAGTGTTTAGAAATCGTAATTACAAATTTAATTTATTGTTTTGATAGTTCTACATTTTTCCATTGTCTACTTCGAATTTTATTTGTGTATATTTCCATATTACATATTATTCAACTTTGCTTTTTAATTTTGTTCAAGGTAATGGGAAGAATGTCTGAAGTTTCCATTACAAACGTGAGTTGGTTGTAATAACTTTAGTCTTTGTTTTCTCCTATATAATTGTTTAATGTTTTGGGTTAAATAGTATTATCATTTTTAGTTCCATTCAATCTTTTAAGTATTTTTAATCCTATCAAATTTCGGTTCAATTTAATTTTTGATTTGTTATTGTCATTCAAATTATGTGAATGCCTTTACAAGATGTTTGATAATTATCAAACAAAATCTTTTAAAGGAAGTAAGTAGGTATTCACAAAAAATGAGAATTTGTTAAGGAGTAACTTTAACATTGTTAACACAGTATTTACAATGAACTTAATTTTTTTCAGAAAATGAGTTGTAATAAACAAAATATAGAAAATTCATCTAAAAGAATACAAAAGAAAAAAAAGAGAAATAAAAGAAAAACTAACAAGAAAATCAAGAAGCTATTTGATAATTTAAGACAAGACACAAATTCTTCCCAGGAAAGTGTCAGTACAGTTAACAATGAAACAAATTCTTCACATGGAAGTATTAATACAGTTATAGAAATTATTAATTCTATTGATGTACCAAAAGAATATAAAAACAGTCTAACCATTATTGAACATACTAATAAAACTCCAAGTAAAGCTCAAATACGTAGATCAGACTTAAATATATGCCCATTACAATGCTCAACACCAAAAAATAATATAGTTAACCACAATGAAAATACATCTAGCTTTCATTCAGATATTTTAAATTTAACTAAACAAATAAATGATGAGTCTTACGTAACTATAGACTTAACAGAAAATAGCACTTTAGATGCTACTCAACCTACAGTTATTGATTTAGTAGATGATTCAAAGTCTATAGACTCAAATATATCTATGAGCGGAGACTCAGATGTGACTGTGGTGAATGTAATATCGAGAAAAAGAAATAATAATCAGATGAAGAAATTTGTTGATGGCATTGAAAAAATGGATTCTTCTGCTAAAGGCAAACTGTTA
Organism: Pieris brassicae; assembly: GCF_905147105.1. NCBI lineage: Eukaryota > Metazoa > Arthropoda > Insecta > Lepidoptera > Pieridae > Pieris > Pieris brassicae. Next base: position 7,100,087 of record NC_059670.1, read on the forward strand.
GAATTTATTGCTCAAAAGATCTTTAGTGGCTGTGATGGACCAAAGAGTTTACATAGTTTCAGGGTAAGTTTAAACAAGACATTCTAGAAATATTAAATGCACAAAGAATAAACTTGTTTTTGTTAATATATGTTTTGAAACCTATTACAAATAGGAGAAGTATTAAACTAATTCTATTATTTAAAGCAGGTAGTATGTCCGATCCCAGTAACTTTAGTTCAATTTCGGTACTAACTACTTGTTGTAAAATACTTAATCAACTAGTAAGTGATTTTAATGTAAACAAATTATTTGGTTCGGTTTTACCAAGGATGAGTTATATAGATATATAGTAAGGGCTTGGGAGGAATCTCATCACGCTTTAGGTCCAATATGAGACTTTAATCGGGAAACTCCGTCACTATGGTGATGGTACAGTGCATACCGCACTGACTTCCTACTTCCTACGACCTAAGAGGTCCCCTGAGTGAGCAGTAAATATGGGAGTTCAATCCTTGGCCCTTTCCTATTTCTTGTTTATATGTATAAATGATCTACCTTTCACGGTAGAGAAAAAACATCAGATAATGTTTGCTAATCATACATCCTTGATTTATAAAATTAAACGACATGAAACAAATCATGACAATGTGAACAATGCTCTCTCTTTGATTGTCCATTGGCTTAGTGTGAATAACCTTCTGCTTCAAGGGTTATGGATTCTAGATGAATTATAAATTATGAGGAATTGAGTATGGATGATACAACTGTATTTTTTGGAATCACCATTCAAAAAATTGTAGTGGTCCCCTCATATTAACAAATTGGCGAAAAGACTTAGTTCTACAGCTTACGCGGTTAAAAAGATTCGCTCACTAACTGATGTCGTTACAGCTGTTAAATATGCCGTAAATGACTTATGGCTTATTATTATGATGCTCCTGATGTCGAAACTATTTTCATGAATTTTAAATTATTCCTGCAATCTATAATTTTAATTAATATTAACCTTTCCTTTGCAATATATTTATGAAAATATTATGTATGTTTACAAACATAGTCATTAGATTAGAACATACGCATAATGTTAATACTCGAAAAAACGCAGGCTGCAATTACCGCGTACTAGACTATATAAAGTTAGTTTTTTTTTTTTGGAAAAAGGGATACTTTTCTTTAATAAATTTAAGAAATGTATTAAAGAAAAGCTGTGTAAAAAGGCTACTATAAAGTTTCACGATTACCTAGTTGATAAAAGGGCCTGGGACTACTGCTAGACAGGCTACTTCTAATAAATTTGCGATATTTGTTTTTTAAGTTTTGTTTGCCATTGTATCATGATTTGCTATTTTAAAAGAGTACCGAGTGTTTTTACGCCGGGTATTTCTCTCGGCCTACACCCTTTCCTCTTTGCCGATGAGTAGGTATGTCTGCGATACAAATTAAATGACGTAAAATAATTGATACCTGTATTATTCCATAATAAACATATTTTATTTTTGTATACTTGATAGGTTAAATTAAATGAATTGTACTAATTAGAAAAGAAGCATATTGCATTAAAGCACTATTGTAAGCTATTTAAAAAAATAACTAACTTATATTTATATGAGTCCAACAGAGGTTTCTTCTCCATGATAAGGTTGCCCAGCTCCTCAACACAGTGTACTCTACACCACTAGTGGTGTAGGGTCAAAAGGACCAAGTCTTTTGAGCTTTGATTTTTAGTGAATTAGTTCAAATAAGTAAAATAAATAAATATTTTATATTGGACTACAACTATATAATATTTTTTTAATAGCTAAAATAAGCTTTGTTTACAGCGGAATTACTATTCCTTATAATTTAAACAAAATATATGAATTGCCAATTACAAAGCAAATCTATGGTAGCTTTGCATATTATGCATAGGCTTACATTGTTATGTACAGACTAGATTCCGTTTTAAATTTCAGAATGGAATTAATCACTCAATTCAATCAGCAGAAGATGCTTTCATAAAAGAAGTAATACTGCGCCAGGCTCCATCCAGAAACAGTATTGGTAGTAATATTTATAATCCTAGAAAAGATATTAAGAACAAAACAGGACTGCGTATGATTGTTATAGATGGAAGTAATGTTGCTATGCAGTAAGTATTGTTTTGGTAGTTATAAAAAAAACTTGTTTTAAGTCACAGTCACTTATGTAACATTCTTGAAGGATAAAAAATCTAAATAAAAATGAAGAAAAGAATAAAAATGTTGAGAATTACGTTGTCGGTCCCAAAATTCTGTCATTAATGGACATTATGATAAAAACAAAAGTACTGATCAGTTTTTATTAAAGTACATTAATTAAGGAATAGAAATAGTATAAAATTATTCGAAATTAAGTCCCTTATTTTTAATAAAGGCCCTTAAGCGCCGCGGCCAGCCGTCTATCGCAGTACGCACCATATTCATGTCGATTTCAGTGACTGCTTTTTTTTAAAGATGACTTCACACTCCAAATTTTTATGGGGTTTATCAAGGACCTTCCTCTCTGCCAAATTTTATAGTCGAAAGGATTAAGGTCCCGGCTGGAGGAAGGCCAATGTTTTGACATTCAAATCAGGCTTGAGTGGTCTTGGCTTTGTGCGCAGGCGCAGAGTCCTGATGGAACACGATGTGATGTCCCCCAAATAGCGTGCTGGATAGGTCTTTCACAAGTCGATCCAAAACCGTCTCTTGGTACACTTTTGCACTGATTTTGACCTCCTTTTCGTTAAAATAAACCTCAGTTGGCCCGTAGTAGGACGCTCCGAACCAGACCATTACTGATGATGGATGATGTCCATGTTGCACCGTCGGAACTTTATTTCCAGCTTCTTCGGAACGCCAACTCTATCGTTCTGTTAATTGTACTTCTCTTCAATATCGAAAATCGTCCGTAAAGAGCATATCACGTTTTTCGCGTACCGCTTTAACAATACCCGCGATCTCTTAAGCATTATTGCTTTTAGTGGAGCATTAAGTAAGTTTTTTTTGTATGCTTGTAGACCAAGATTACAAAACCTTTTTTACTATTTTGCTAGTGACACCCATGTGCAAAGCCATCAACTTTTGTTGTCGGGCAGGATTGCTATCCGCGCCTTGATAGCTTTGATTACTGCTGGTGTTCTTGCGGAGCGTGGCCGGCCAGTTCTTTTCTTGTCCTCAACACTGGAGACTTCATTGTACCTATCAATAGTACGGTACACGAACCTAAGCGCCTTAAATTTTTGAGCAACCTGAAAATGGTACTCGGCGAGTGCCCACAGCGGTGCAATGCAATAACAGCTATTCGGTTTTCTTTTAATGTCCACTCCATATGAAAAAATATGGAAAGTGATTGTTTTTTTGTTTTAAAACAATAGTCAATCAAATATTGAAAATTAGAATGCAATAATTTATTTATAAAATCATATTCGAAATTCAAAAATAATATGCAAGTGACTGAACATTGGGACCAACTACGTAATATTATTAACAGTGGCTTATCTTAAAAAGTTCTGGGTTTTATCTATTGGATAGCAATTTCATGTTTAAAACTTTAAACTCACTCTACAAATACACTTTTAAAATCTTGTGTAGCTCAGGACATGTATTGCTTGCCATGTATGGCCTTTATCACCATATGTTTAATGTAAATGAAGACATTTCCCAACATTTTTATAATTAAATCAATAATGTATTCATGAAATTAATTCTACTGAATACTCTTTCAATCAAACATGCCCGCCAAATAACAACCTTGTGGCCAATTTCGAGTTGCTTCTAAATGGCAAGGTTAATTTTGTCTTTTGTTAACATAGCTTTTACACTTTGAAAGTAAACACTTTTTAACTGGATTGAAACTAAAAATATGTAAAATAATTATAAGTTTATAATAATATATAGCTTCATTCCGGTTAAAAAGTGTCTTCTTTCAAGGTTAATTTTTCATAGCCAAATATTTTTTACTAAGTTTTTTTTAATTGATACTAGACACAAAGATTTATAATTAACTTTAATTGGCTGATTTTGATGGGTTTAACTTTGGAATTTCACATCTTGTGCTTTTAAAAAAAAAGTTACCTCTTCATTAAAATCCTAATGTTTTCAGACACACCAAAGGTAGAGTCTTTTCTGTACAAGGGCTTAAAATATGTATTGAATACTTTATTCGACGTGGACATGTTGTCAAGTCGTTTGTGCCACAGTTTAGGTAAACTTTTTTTTATTATTACCTAACATTATACATTTTGTAGTAGAGATAAACTATACCTTACATTAAACATTTTGTAGTAGAGATTTCAATTATTAAATATTTATTTGTGATGTGATGACTGATGATCACTGTTAAAAGTCAAAGGGTTATATTAATAATTCAATTGAACTCTATCCTCTATTCTAGATGTAAGTTACGGAAAAGTACAGACGGGAGATTGTTGGATCAGATGGAGAGACAGGGTTATGTGGTGTATACCCCTTCTCGGGAAATCCAGGGACGGATGATCACGTCGTATGATGATAGGTAAAAACCTCATTCATAATCTTTTTATCGTTTTTAATATTAGGATTGCATGTTACATTGTTAGACAAGAACTCTACCCCCGTAAATAGATCAAATTATGCTCTGCGATGATATGAGACTATATCACGTAATCTTACTCAATAATCAGTATTTTGTCAATATATTCAAGGTATCTCTGACTTCTCCGTATTTAAGATTTAAAAACGATATTTTTGTTTACATTTTTATATTTCCAAAATTTTAATTAATCCTTTTCCGTTATTAGAAGTAATTTAATTCGGTCCAGATGTTTTGTGTCAAACCGTGTACAATTTTTACTTTTTTTGACTTCTGCGTGCAGCTCTCATCTCTAAGGTTCCATGGATTTACTAATCGAGAGCATTTGACACTGGCTCGAACGGTGAAGGAAAACATCGTAAGGAAACCGATCTTCGTTTTGGTCAGCTATTTAAAAATTAAATATGTTATTGTGATAGCTGATCGTGTCGCTTTCAATACATTTATAATTAAAATAAAATATTTTATAAATATATTATTGAATCCTAAAAGACACCTTGATGCCTGAAGAGCAGACCTAAAGGCAGGCAATGTAAACGTGTTATTTATTAATTATTACCATTATTTTAACAATATTACAGATATATAGTGCAATGTGCCGCGGAATTTGACGGCGTTATTGTCTCCACAGACAATTATAGAGACCTATTGTCAGAAAATCCAAGATGGCGATATATCATAGAGAATAGACTCTTACAGTTCACGTGGGTTGACGACATGATAATGTTTCCCAAGGATCCTTTAGGCAGAAACGGTCCAACATTGGAACAGTTCTTACGACATCCTTTACCAATTGAAATAAAATAAATTGTCATGAAATTGTAAAATTGTGTTCTGTCCAAAGAAAACTTATGCAAAATTTTGTTGTGTAGTAATCAAATCTAGTATCGTTGAATTTTTTTTAATATGTTTCTAAGTGTACATTATGGCACATTATGCTGAGGATATATTTACTAATTACACGGCAAAGAGCGACGTTTATGTCTGCTAAATTTTGTTTAGTACGGCGATCAGAGACGATTATGTGATTTCACTAATATTTTCAAAGAGACATCTGATTAGGGAACGTTCAAATATTACGTAATGAATTTGGGGGGAGGGGGGGGAGTCCTCTTGTAAAACGTTACGATGCCGGGCGGGGATCGAATTACGCGTTATTGTTAATATTATTTTCAACTTTCCAGTACTTTATATCACATATTGCTAAATTTTAGGTATAAAGAGTCAAATTATTATATACGTATTGGTGTTCGTGGTAGTGATATAATTTTTAGTGAAATCTCAGAAATCCTAAAAATTGTGATTTTTTAAGTTACCGTATAATTTTCAGATATTGTTGGAAAATTAAAAAAAATATTAACGCAGTGCCGTAAGACAAGGAATCTTAAGACTGAAAGTATTTAGTACTTTTATATTTTTTTAATATTTGCTAATACTTTTGGTCTTTTGTTTGTTAAAGTTAGATTTTTTAAAAATAAATTAATGATAAATTTAGGATGATGTATAACGAGGTTTATTGTTTTCTATACAAATATATTTTGTTGAGGGCAGCTCAAACTCATACCAGAACCACTGTTTACCGAAGAAATTTGAGATTGTGATAATGTTGCGTTAAGTTGATTTTAATTATTCACATATCCATATTTATTTGTGTAAACTTCAAAACTGATTTTCTCCTATATTTTATACAAAAATTATTTTTGTATATTATATTATGTGAAGGTAGTTGTTCCTATTTTTTAATATGCTATAGAAATCTGAAAACACATAATTAATATAAAGTAATTGTTGATAATCAATTATTTTAATTAGTGGAATTAAACCTGAAGGATGAGCATACTATAAATTTATTTTTTGACAGATAATAAGGGATCACTGTGTCATCACCAAATTATCAATGATCACCAGTCAAGATAGGTTTACTGATTTTTGATTTCAATAAAAATAGAAAAACAATATATTTTGTATAGGTATACAATGTGGTTTTAAAAACAGCAGAAATGTAGTGTTGCGTTCGTGAAGCAATTATATAAGAAATCCTCTGTATCTAAGCCAACAAGTATGACCCACTATCGAAATATAAAATCGTATGATAATAACATTAGCTCTCGGGCACGTGACCATTTCCATACAAATTCTATTTGTGTTAGCAGGCCACCCTTTCGCAAAGTATTTTTGTCTAAGGCAAAAAGATTATCGTTCAAAGAAGATCGCACAAATATTGATCTACGTCCCCTATCTATATGACAATGAGCTTGGATTTCCGAGAGTCGCCCACGAGCTGGCGTTTACTACGTGATGTAATTAAATAATAATAATTCTATTGAATGTAAATAATTATAATTTTTGTTAATTTGTTTGAAAATTTTAAAGAAATACATTATTTTCGTATGCGTATCTGTTTAATTTTATGTAATGTTTATTGTCAGGTGCCATAATACTATATATCGCATTGACTGCAAATAACTCTCCATGAATATAAACAAACATTTAAAATATTGTCAAGCAGTCCGGTTGCGTTTTCCTTTTTGTATGAATTGTTACAAACAGTTGTGTTCAGAATTGAGTAAAGCGTCAGATGCAGTACCAGTGGAGCTAAAGGAGACATCATGAAAAGGTTATTAGAAAAAATATGTTTCGATGATTTTTATACGGGACTAAAATCTATTAAATTATTGCTTCACTACATAAAAAACATAAACAATCGACAGCTGTATTGATTCAAACTTATTGTATTCAAAGTATTAGTGAACTGTAAACAGCTGATCGTTTTTAGGTGTAAAGAAGAGAAGCTCTAGGTCTAGAAGATCTACCTAATTACGTTTTATAAAATAATCTACCGGTTTTATAGTATATTCGACCTCTTTAATAGCATAATTTATCGGTTTTAAAGGATAATCTACTAATCCGTTTTATAGCATAATCGGACTCTTATTTAACCTTATTACCCGGTTATATTACCATAATGGAATCCATGGAACTTTTCTTTTACATTGAATTAAAGGTATTTTATTAATTTTCTTAAACAAGACAAGACATGACAAGACCGGAAAGGACAGGAGGAAACAAGGCACCAAGGCACGACAACTAGAAGACACCAATTTTGGGTAAATAGGAACTCATAATAAATAGCGAAGTTTGACCCACTTAAGGTTTGCCGATGACCTCTTTTTATTTACCTCAACACACGGAGAATTGATTGTGGATTATTGTGGATCATAATGCCGAAACTATTAAACCTCGGTCCGACAATATATATGATCGATGCAGGTGTGTTAAAGATCGGTGGAACGATTATGATAGGGAAGAAAAGAATATATAAAATAAATAATACATCACTAAGACGAATTACGAAGGTATCAGATGCCACAATTAAAATAAACTTAGGTGAAGTGGGAATGGGCCACCTTACAAAAATTGGAATAAGAAGTATTTAACTGATGCCCTAAGTACAATAAACGCAAGAGAAATTAGAAGGTGGATAGAACAGATTATGGAAGCAGCAGATGTGACATGGCAGAGTGGTACAGTTCAGACAACAATGGCAGGACTTTAGGACCTTTGCCAAAAAAGAGCACTCAGGTAATAATTAGATGACAAATAAAAATGTAAAGTATCTGAAATAAAAGGCTTTTATTATTATTCATATAATTTTCAGCCATTTATAGCGTTATTAGAATACATATCAATAAAATAGACTTATAAATCGGGAAAATTACGAAATAAATAAAATTTTGTTAATCCAATGGTTGTGTCGGAGTTTCAAATTCATTCATAGAGTAACAAAAATGTTATGATTTTAAGTAAAACACGAAGTTCGATTAAAACATTATTTAATTTTAATAATTATTACTTAGCAACAGATTCAAAATCATACAAAGCTTAATATTCAATTTATTTTAAATATAGATGGCGCTATATTAAAATGAGTAAAAGCATCATATTAAACGCCAGTAAGAGATCTGTTGCTCTTAGTCCCTAATTACAGCTCTATCCTCTCCTTTTTATACGTGATGTTAGAAAAATCTACATTCATTCTTCATTTACTGTTTTTCACTAGGTTTCAAAATGGATGTGACATCTAATTTTACTTCACAATAGCTGAACCTATCACTTTCTCTATCAAGCTCGAGTTCTTAATCTACACCAGTCTTTTAATGACAATATTCCGCGAACTAACACAAAACTAAGGCAATTCACGACAATATTAAAGGCCTCTCAAACATACAAACAACATCGAGTTGCTAATAGTTACGCTCTGCTGAGATTTAAAGACAAAACCTCGGAAAACTAGATTAAACCGCTGGCATTACCTGTAAGACAAATATTTTTTTGCCAAAATGAGTATTGCCAATTTTATTAACACATCTTTGCGATTTAATCGATACGCGGTAGCGATAATTTTTGGATTACACAGTTACTAAATAACACTACTTACTACGAATATTAATAGAAAATTGTAACGCAGATAACATAGTAAACTTAACATTTATTTTGACTTTTCTACTGATATATTAGGTATAAACGTATTGTTGTTAAACATTTTTATTTAAGAGTACCTACGTTTTTGATTTAATCTACGTTTGAAAGCCACACAAAACTAGTAACTTACCGTAGATTAGAATTACGATCAAGTTCTTAACAACAAAATATTTTTTTCTTGAACAAACCCAAGTATGTCCAACGATCTACGTCTCAGTCACTCTAAAACTCTTTCGTCTTTTTCTGTCAAATTGTATGTCGATGAGACGAAACAGATGATAGTTAAAGAGTGCAATGAAACGGATTTATTTTCTATAAGGGTGACTTAACATTACAATTTTCATACCTTAAATAAAAATGTCTGTTAGAATAATCAAGATTCGAAGACAAGGATAAAATTGTAAAAATCAAAAACTTTTTTGGCACTACACTACGGAATAACTTTTTGGCTATGCTCTACTGTCTAGTCGAAGTATGAATTAAGGAGAAACATTTAGTTTACAAGTAGCACTCAAATTTAATTTAAACACGAACGAAGTTACCGTGTTTAATTTAGACGATAATATGTACCCAAGGAAATCTTTTAAAACTAAACTGATTTTCAAAATCTACAGATTAATAGGAATTTCGGATTGTTTATATTTTCCGGAGTATGCAACTCGTTCGTCTCAATTTTATTTGAACTATGACGAAAAATGTTTGTAATAAAAACTTACAAATAAAAATAGAGATGATCCAAATTAAAAAATAGCAACACCGATAAAACACAACTCTAATTTTAGAACAATTTTTTAAATTAAATATTGCTCGAATTAATTTTGACATCATCAAAATTAGCGAACAAAGTAACGAATATTCATAATAAATGTTCATAAAAATATATTTAAAATTCAGCAAAAATATTTTATATAGTAAGCTTCACGGACGGTGATTTATTGAAAATTTAAATCTTATATATTTAAAGATAAATAGACTGATCATAGATTCAAAACGACACATTTAATTGTTATTAATATATTTTTAAATCGAAATTAATAACACGAACTTATAAGTTGTAATCTTAATTTATATTCCTTAATGATTAAGATTACAAATTATAACATCCCTTTTTGCGCTTACTAATGTAAATTGTCAAAGTATTGTGACATGCATCATGTGACGTTATTGTAAAATGTCAACGGTCTAACATTATCACTAACACTTAGACTTTTGTTTGACAATCAGTCTATTTGTCATTTAACATGAATAATAATTAACTAACCGTTGTATTATAATCATAAAAAATTAAAATTCGATTAAATTTTTTAATTATATACCTAAAAATCGGTTTGTTTAATTTTATCTAACTTCATTTGTTCCAGTTGAAGTTGGCGTCGTATGGAACCCAATTGGGTCAAAATATTTATATTCCTACCCTCACTTTTCAAATTTTTCAAAATATTCTTTTGAACTGCGGGTACTTTCCACTTGTCATCTACAAGTTGCATCTCCTCGCTTAATTCGTTTTTCTCACACTTTTCCTCCTTTTCCACTTTGTGTTTTGGCGAATGCCGTAAAACTGGTATGGGCAGAGTATCGAATTCGCTTCTATAACTTTCTTGCCTATATCTATTATCTACCCTATATTTCTCACTTTCAGTCTCTCTGGAACTTTTAATTTTTTCATCTGCCTTTTGCCAGTTTTCATTAAGATCTTTATAATTATAAACTTCTTGACGGTATGGTGTTGCCTCATACCAATTTTCTCTTTCCTTCCAGTTCTCATGTATTTTATTACCGAGATGGAGGCTCTCTTTGGTTGGATTCAGATTTTTTCTTAAGTAATTTTCAAGATCGTAATTCGGTGAAAATATTGCTGTATCTGGTACATTGACGGTGTAAGGCTTTTCGAAATAGCTATTTGTATCTGTGTGACGTTTCATTTGAGATCTTTCTTCGTCTATTTCCTGCTGTAGTGATGCCCTCTGAATTTCATATTCCGCTGAATTTCTCTGCATCTGAGAAGGAATCAAATAAATCTTCATTTAACCACATATTGAAAAATCTCTTATTTTATCTAAAAAATGCGAGATTTGAGTCGATTCAGAGTCTATACTACACTAAGCGAAACTCGCGTACGTCAAGAACGTTACATTTTTGACATACGTGAGTTCATTGACATTGGCTTTGACTCTGAATTGAATTCCTAATCACTTTTAGTAAATACCGTAGTATATATAATAATATTGTGTACTTATTTATTTTTAATTTCATCATTTTATAATTCTTACCTTTTTATTGACATCTCTATGTCTATCAATTTCACTTTCTTGTGCCATTTTTAACGAACGAAGTTGTTGTTCGAGCCGCCTCATTTCGGCTTGTTCCAACATTCTGAAAAAAAAATTGAAATTTTGATTTTTAACTAACTTCAAAAAAGGAGATTATCAGTTTAACCTGTTTTTTAGGCTTTCACGTAACATTTCGTTAAAATATTTGGCCACAAATCTTTGAGAACCTAAAATAATGACTTAACAGACAGAAACAGTCTCAAGTTTCATCAAAATCAGCTCAGTAATTTTTATGATATGTACATTTTTTATGAGACGAAGAATACGAGATGCCACTTAGAATTGAGTGCTACAGTGGACACCTGCATCCAAGCATTGCAAGTGCTTTGCCGACCTTTAAGGTAGTGGAACGTTCTTCTTTTGCAAATCTCTACATCGTATCAATTCAGAAATATTTGGAATGGCAGCTGATTTCATGAAGTCTCTTAAAAAGCCCTCTTTTGTAATCTAATCTGTAAGAAATCTAAAATTTGAGTATCTTAACTTACTTTTCTCTATTTCTCCTCTCTTCTCTTATTCTTTGCTGTTCTTCTATTTGATTACGTAACTCTTGCTGATAGAACTGACGTCGCGCTGCAGCCTCCTGAATATAGTACACAACAAATTACTATCTGTCAGAGATTCTGGGGTCGCTCTCATTTGTTTACTATATCATAAAGAATTAAATTTACATAAATTAATAAGAATTCATAAATCTTAAATAATAAGTTAATATTGTTAAACCAAATTAAAAAAAGTTTAGTAATAACTAAAGAAGAATGCTTAAGTTTATTTTCTTTACATTTAGAGTAAATATTTTTGTATGGCCAATTTAATAGATTACATCTCATATACATCAGTTATAGCTCCATAGTGAGATGACTAGCTTCAAACATCAATTAATGCAAATGAATTGGTCCAGAGTTCCAAGATATGTGAATCGAATTCAGTTATAGTGTACATAAAATACTTATAGATATTTCTATCGTAGGTTTAAGGTACGATAATAGACCACATTGCATTCGAATCTTAAGGTAACATTAGGCATGTTAGTTCCTTTAGTTTAAAAAGAAAACAGTTTCACTGACGCAACATTAAAATGTTCCGTTCTCTTTAGAAGAGAAATTGTTTAGAGTGGTAGAGAAAGTAAATCATAAAATTATGTTCTTAAGTACAATAAATGTGTTATCGGAATGTAGAAGTTAAAACATTGTCAAAAAAAAAACGTACACAATAAAAATGAGAAGTAAAGTAATATTCCCTGTGTCACAGGCTAATCTCTTCCATTTGACATGAAAATATATAAGGTAATAATATGGGTACTGTTGCACAACAAGTATAGGTTTGAGCATAAGACGTGTTGCAAAGAATGTCAAAATAGTACATAGAGATATCTTTTGATAATTATCGGACTTGACATTGACAGTTAGTTTAAAACTGTCAATGTCAAGTGCTTTTTAGTCTTTATTTAATAGTTAGTTGTTACCACGCAACGTGTTTTACTTATAACAGGTTTAGATCGACATCGATCGATCGAATCGACAGTGAACATTTATTTAGTTTTTATGAAACTGGTTAAAGACGAAAAGGTTTCTGAAACAGGCGTTGCGCGAATATGGTTTACCATGATAGTTCAATTCCAACTTCTAAAAAATTAATAATTAATTATATCCGCCATTACTTAGGAAGGTCACTGGGGTTGGTCACGAAACGTTTTACTATTGGATACAGAAACGTTACGGCGCGTTTCATGGGAGGGAGTCAAGAATCTTCAAAAATTGCGTGAACGCTCCCTTAATGGTAAGGTAACATTGTTAAATTTTGATGACATATCAAATTGGTCCTACGCTGTCTGTTTTTTTTAATTAATTAATACAACATTTCTATGAGAATTTATATTTGTACTTTTACCTTTTCAGCTTGCAAGTTCCTCAATGATATAACATCGGCATCCAATATAGACGGCCTGTATGTCTGTTTGTCTGTGTTGGACGACGTCCGAGCTGCAATCACATTTTTATTATATATGCGAATATAGGTTAAATGCTTTTAAATGACATACGTAACACAATTATTTGAATTTATACGGTCACAGGTTAACCCCTCGTTCAAAAAGTTAAGTTAATTTAAAATTTGTAACTTGAGTTACCTCAGTTAATTTAGAGCGATTACATCAAATATATTTTGTTTAAATTATTTATTCTTATTTATTGCTATGTAATACAATAAAGTTACAAATAGTTATAAGGACGGTCTTTCTTATGTATTGGTTTTGTTTTTAAAGAACAGGGGGTAAACGGGCAGGAGGCTCATCTGATGTTAAGTGATACCGCCGCCCATGGACACTCTCAATGCCAGAGGGCTCGCGCGTGCGTTGGCGGCTTAAGTTGGATATAATTTAATCCTTATTAAACAAACCATCAAAATCGCCATAACTCCTTCTTCTCCGGCCTCTATCTTCATAGTTACTCGACCAATGCCAAGTGGCCGGTTTGACACCTACTGTGCGAGGGGACAACTCTCGTTCCGCTTCTGTTAGCAGTTGTTTTGAGGGTAGCTGAAAAATATTTAATGTTCAGGTATAATAACAAATTTTAGATCAGTATTAGGCGGACAAATGCGCGCTTCTCTACATTTACATCATGCGTTTTAACCCCGGCTGTTTAAAACCGGTTACAATAAAAAAATAGTAGGGCTACAACCTCTGGCCCTCAAATTTCTATGTGTTCCGTGATGATTTATTTTTGTTAATAACCAAGTAGGTGAACTGAACTACTTATGTACTTAATACTCGCTGTCGACTTTTTGGGTCTAAGAGATACCGGCATCCGTTGGCGCAAGGTCAACACAGCTCTTACACGATAATAACAATAAAATATAATCTATGGTGGATCTTCGAACTAAGGACCATATTACAGACTTAGACTTTAATTATTCCTGATATATATCCAGAACAGAATGGAATTAAACGCAGAACCCACAAATATTATTTTCTTCTTATTTATTTAACGTTTTGTTGATGTGGAATACTTCCAGCGATCAAGATAATGCTGATGAAACTTTGAATTATTACGGCTCGTACGGTATTCAAGCGAGACAGGAGGGAGCTACCCAAATCATTCTTCAGAACACTCTCCATAGTACACATATATAATATATACAGATAGTACATGTTGTGTTACTCTTAGCCCTTGTAAGCTACAAGACCGCCCGTTGCACTCAACATACTATTTATTTATTAAACTTAACCGAATAAATAATGATATATCTACAGTATGTTACAAGCGATTTTTTCTAAAATATAAAACACTTTGGTAAAGATAAATGTTACAAAAATATATATATTAAAATATATAGTATATATAGTATGTATATATATATATATATATATACAATAAAATAAAATACGAGCATAACAGCGGATTAGATATGAGATAGGCACATAACAATGACATAGACATAACATTTATTACTAACAAAACACACACACAGAAACACATAAAAATAAGATGAAGAATGAAAGATAACAATTTTTTTAAAGAAAAGGGTTTAATTGTTTAATGCGTGTGTGTTGTGGTTGTAATTGGCACTGGCTCAGCATTATGCTGAGGAGCAGTTGTTCCACAGCGCTTGCAATGCTTTCTTTAAAATCATCAGCCCACTACCGAATATATCCAGCTGATAAGTACTATTTAATCCGTTATAATCGCGAATAATTCGAATGAGCAGAGCCTGAACGCCTTACATATATTATGCTTATTATTTTTGTAAGCAAAGTGCAATAAAATAATATATGTATATAATAATCTTAAAACAATTGACGGTCGATTAGTCCAAACACCAGTAATATATTCGGGTTCCACGTTATCATAAGAAGATTTAAAAGGGAGTTTATTTTAGTAAATTGATGTCTTTAACGGCAAAGATGTATTAGGGTAAAATAATATAATTCATACCGATATTCCTGTTCTTGTGGGATATAAATCATCGTCGTCCGTCTGCACGGCAACGGACAGCGGCGTATGTCTTTCTACTTGAACTGCTGTATCCACTTTACTGAAATATTCATATTTTTCGTTAAGGCAAGATACAAAATAGATTTTATCAACGTCTTGTCTTAATGTTCGGGGGTCAGAAGGGGTCTTGAATTTAATACGATAGCAAGTCTAGTATATATTATATAGATTCATAGGTTTTATATAAAACAAAATTATATGTATCCGCCACAACTGGCACTACTGAGTGATCTGCCAGAACTACTGACTACAAACAAACTTCGTTAGTACTTTCCACTAGTAGTCTCAACTCTTTTGTTTATTATTTTATTACCTTACAAATATAGATATATTATTAGAGTCCATCACTCTATTACATATGCAAAAAGGCAAGAACAGGGCTTCAAGAGCAACAAAAAAGGGGCTCCACGTCAAAATTAAAATTATGCACTTTCAACGTAAGATCCCTACGAAAAATGACAGAAAAAAGAGAGAAATGGAAAAATATGGAGGAGGCTTTTACCCGAAAAGGGGCCACTAGACCACTAAATATAAAAAATCTAGTCTAGTTAACTAACTAACTAACTAACTACAACTCCATACAAATATAACCAATATTTGTATGGAGTTCATGAATAAAGCTCTAGTAATAATAATAGGAATATTATATTAAACTGTACTTTTAAAGGGTTCTTAATAAAATAGAATTCAAGTACTTGTAGCAAGTATAATTAATAGGTTGATAGAGACCGAGTCAACTGGTCAACGCTAAAGCAACAGAGCTACCTACCAATTCAAGTAAAAGGATTCTTCTATTATTTGTCTTGTTGTTTTTTATAAGCCATATTTTAGCATTTTTCCCAATTTAAAAAAGTTTTCAATTTGACTTGTATCTTATTAATTTAGTAAGTGTAAATTTGTTGTTGTAAATGAACTACTCGAAAAAATAAACATTTCAAAACAATTGAATAAAAACAGTGTAGGTACACTAAGCCGATTTTTTGTGTTTTTAATGTTAAATGTTTAAATATTCATTTGTTTTTTTTAATTATATGCAAATCTAAATGAATGCAGTTCATCTGGCAGTGTAATTTAATTGATTTAATTTGTATTTTAAGTACATTAATTCGTATTATTTTACAGTATTTACTTGATAGAATACTTTATTAATTGATAATATACATAGCTGCCACATTACCTATTATACACATTATTAGCACCAGAAACGTTGCTGCAAGTGAAGCTGGCTCGTCGTCTTTCTGGACTATATCTGTCTCTCTCCAACTCCAGCCGTTCGCGCTCTCTTTCTCTTTCCTCCGCCAGTCTTTCTTTTTCTTCTCTCTCCTTTTTCTCACGTTCTGCCTTTTCTCGCTCTTCTTGTTTTATTTTCGCTTGCTAAGTCGACATGGAATTAAAGTAAGAATTAAGTTATACGCCTTTATTCATAAACGTATTATAACTAACGCATGTCTAAAGTTTTGTTTCAAATATCTACCGTTACATTCATATTTTTTGTTATTACAGGGTGATTTTGAGATACCTAATGGAAAATCAGTAGCTCAACAACTTTTTAGGCCTGTGCCTCATATTTCTGTATCTGTCATACACTGAGGTCGTCTTTTTGAGCCTGGGGTATGCCGAATTTCTCACGACGTTTTCCAGCGCCGTACGAGCGAGTGATAATTGCTCACAAAGTTAATTGGTCCATAGCCGGAATCTACGATCTACGAGATGAGTCACTCGCTAAAATCACTAGACCAACACTGTCCATCTTTCTCTATCACATCTAATATATATTCAAAATTTTAAATAAAAAAAATCTGTGGCGCACATGCTTTTTAGGTCTGGCCCTCAGATTTCTGTATCTGTTTCATCATAATATAATAAGCACGTAGGTAATCAGCCTCCTGTGCCTGACGCACTGACTTTTTGGATTTAAAGCAAGCCGGTTTCCTCACGATGGTTTCCTTCACTGTTCGAGCGAATGTTTAATGCGCACATAGAAAGAAAGTCTAGGTTACAGCCGAGGATCGAACCTACGACCTCAGGGAACCGCACGCTGAAGCAACTAGGCCAACACTGCTGGGTTAATTTAAATGCTCTATAAATGTCGCAGCCGACTAGTTTAATTAGCCGTTCAATTAACAGCCTAGCCTTTTAACTAAACGGTGCCGTTTAACTAACGGCCTGAAAGATATTCAGCCGTAGCGTTTGTTACAACATTTAATAGACTGGCTGGCTAACCCTTGGGCCATTCGTACGACAGAGTCATTATATGGCAGAAATAAAAAAGGTAAAACATATGACATAAAATATATTTCTTTTGAAATTAAATTGCTTAAGTCAAATTCACATTATTATTTTCACTACACTCTTCCATTGTTCTTGTTGTTTTTCATGAAACTTTGAAACACCATCAAAGTTTTTTTTTCTTGTTTATGGCTTTTATTTATGCCAACTGGGCACAAGTTACTTCGTCAGTGTCGTGTAGATGGAGAAGACACGAAGGAGATTGATCGGTAAAAATAATAATTAAGTTAATTTTGAATATGCACAGCCATCAAAGTTGTGGTTTGCCGACGCCATATTGACAGTTAAAAGAGTTTCGTTTCGAGTTTGAGAGTGGCAGAAAGTGGAATTAACAGTCAACAGGCTAGGCAAGTAATGAAACGTCATCGATCCAAGTCATTTGCCTAGCTGTTTGGTGAACTTGATAAACATCTTTCAGGCCGCTAGTTAAACGGCGTCGTTTAGTTAAAGGGCTAGGCAGTTAATTGAACGGCTGATTAAGCTAGTTGGCTGTGACATAAATATAAATACACAAAACCCGATATTTTAAGTGCTCATTATGTAAAGTCCAAAAGTACCTCATCAAGATACTCCTTATACTGCCTCTGTCGTATCTTGCGCAGCGTATTCCTTCGTCGCTCATACTCCCCCAAACCAAGAAGAACATCGCCGGTTGACCGCTCTCCTCGTATCAGCGGGTTGTTGGGCGAATACTCACCTGCCTTTAACATAACTGGAAGACCGAGGTAGCGCTGGAATTATAAAAATAATAAGATTAAGATACTTTCTCATCTAGTTTATTTTAGTAATCTTTGGTTAACATAGCTTTTACACATTGAAAGAAAAAAATTTTTACCGGATTAAAGCTATTTGTTTATTATTTATCATTTATGATTACAGATAGCTTTAATCCGGTTAAAAATTGTTTTCTTTCAATAGTTTGTTTTATTTTAAAACTGCACTTTAAAGACATCTTAGTCTGACACGAGTAAAACAAATATTAACGCATGACGCCATGTATGGAGGTTTGAGTGGTTTTTGCTTTTATGCTTGTTAAAAACAAATAAAAAATAACCTGGTGAGAACGAAAGACGAAACACTCGTTCCGACAATCATAAGGATTGGTTATAATCCCCACTCCGCGACATGAAACATCAGTTACATCTTTTCATCCCACGGAATTGCTGAACAGGGGCTTCAGATAAAGGGCTTTTCAAGGCGTATGAAAATGGTCACGTGACAACGCGTGAGTTAAGGTCATTCCGATACAGGTCGCCGATTTTTACTACAAAAAGTTGTAACTTTTCTTTCCGTACTTGAATAAGTAAAATAGACTGTATTTAAATAAAGAAACAAAAGAATTCCTAGCCGCAATATTATTATTGCAATCATGAAATCCTATTTGATCCTGATTTTACGTGGCGCATCGCGCGTAACATGCAATGTTCTGCTTTATAATTGTGGCGTGTTAGTTCCACATTCAAGTAGTCCCGACGATATCAGGGTGTGACCATATTGACGTTTTAATCATTATGCCATATTACGGTTTTAGACATAAACATAACATTTAATACTAACAAAACATATGTTTTATCACATATTTGTTAGGGCGTAAAATCTTTATGAACGATTTTTTCTATTTCTCGAAACAATTTTTTCCAAAGAAACCTATAAAAGAATGATCACTAAAGTAAATATGTGCATGACGAACTTTGACTTCCATATGCGAAAATCCAATAGGTTTCACGTACAGAAGCCAGATTTAGCGCTAAGATTCATTTCTGAATCTTACCCTAAGACCAGCCAATGTATTACACAGAAAAACACACTAAATACTAAAAGACATCTTAAATGAAGTCAAATAAAAATCAGTTAACCTTAATGAGCACTTCACGTCAAACATAAAAATATAATGTATTAAATTTACATTCACGGCCAGTTCTCAAATTAAGGGCGTAGAACGGGCGAGAGGAACTGGTAATAAACTCTCCGGCACTCCTATAAATAGCCAAGCTTTTGACTAAGCACTGTTAGAATGGTATAACGAATCATATAACAAGACGATTTTCAGGTCGTGAAATACTGAAATACGGCCTAAAATTCTTTGTACAACTTAATTAAGCCGGAACAGATTGCATTAATATTCAGTGTCGCATTAACACGCTCCAATGATTTAATTCATTTGCAACAAACGCATTACGGATAATTGGAGAGATCCACTAACTAGCGGAAACGGATGCCAAAAGAAATTGGAAATTAATATTATATGGAAATTAAAGCCGAGCCTGTACTTTCTACGCTCGACGGATTTATAATAGGCAAAACTAACACGTAAATATCATATGAAATAGATTGCTAAATGATTCTATCTCTATGGTTGATAAAAAATATTAAACCCTTTAAACGGTTTCTCTATTTTTTTAAACATAGATAAAGCAACAGTATTATTTGTATATAAATAAAAAAAATCATTAACTTTTATCTTTTTAACACTACTAAAAGACGCAGTTGAAAGTAAATACTTAGTATGTAAAATGTGAAAGCTTAATGATTTGTAATTAACGAATTGTGGATAGGTTAGGTACAGAGGTTTTGTTTTTTTTTGTAATTGTTTGGACAAATCCATGAATTGTTTTGAACATGTTTTCATGGTACTTAAAATTGCCCGGTCACGCCATATGTATATTAAAGGGTCAGTGCTCTGTGATTACACATATGTGTCCTATGTCTTTTACAAATGTTTTGTATATATATAATACATATATGTGTATACAAAGTCTCATAGAATAAAGACCAGTTTTAGGTAAACACATATAGTGCGCAATTAAGAGCGAGCTATAACCTTATCTATATTGTGATGCTTGACTCTTATTAAAGACATAAGTCAACTCTAATTTCTGTCTAATTTCGTTTTCTTCAATCATGGCGAGTATTATGGAGACCAATTTGAATGGCTGCACATTAGTTTGGCCGAGATAGTAATAACTATCTAATAGCTAATGCGTATTTTATTGTATTGTAGTGGCATTTAAATAAGAATCAATTAGCGTTTACTTAATTTTTGTTCCGCAAAACAATGTAACATCTCACTCGAACTTCGAGCATACGTTTGTTTCTCCTGTTCAGTCGCCCTCGCACCATTGACATGAAACACTACGCTTCTTAGCGCCAACCCTCATTATTAAATTAAAAAAAAGATTGAATAAAATTTCAAATTTAACCGCGAATTACATGTAAACTCAACAGATGCTACTTTATGAATTTACTGTAAATGAAAAATATATGATTTATTTTGCGTGATACCTGTATAATTTAACTAGGTGTCAGTAAATAAATGAAACAAATCAACTAATACTAACAATGGTTAAAAATAATAGACGAAAAAAACTCGTTCTTATAATTTTTGTTAACATATACAACACAGCCAGAGCCATCACTATCGAAATAATTTTTAGAATCGGTTTAGTATTTATAGAGATTACAAACCAACTAAGAAATATATAAGTGTTAAGTTTTTATGATATTAACGAGTATAGATAATTTTCGGCTCTGACAATTACAAATAAATATAATTTGGGCCAGGTGAGTAGGGTTGCATACGCGGTGCTTCCTTTGGTATGGAGCTACTCTGTCCGAGTGGTTAATCACACTCGTTATGTAAGCCACATAGCAATCTTTTATCTAACTGTATTGCATATATTACGCATTCGTTACTAAATTCAACGCCCTTTGGTTCTGTCCTATAATTGCGCGATCGCGATTGCATTTGTCACTAAAGTGGGTGAAATCATAAATTTTGCTAGGCTACGACGCGCTCTTAACGCGCATTTTCTTGTGTTGCCATGCCATGAGGAGCAAGGTGTTATAGTTGCAGCTCCAAATATGTCGTAAACTGCAATTAAAAAGGATAGGAGAGTTTTTTTTGTCAGTGAGATTTTATCAGTTCGTTCTCACTTGATTAGAGATTTAGCTGTAAATATAAAACAATTTGGCGTTCATATCTGTGGAAAAGTTACGTTTTAATAAATATATTATGACTTTGTTTGTACTTATGAAAGAAAGGAGAAATATAACAAAACCGGCATGTTTTAGATCCATAAATTAACGACGTGTATGAGAAAAAAGTCAACCACTAAACAAGAGAAGTTAAACAAAATATCTTCCACCCTATCAGGTTATTGACATAATACAAATAGGCGCCAACAAATAAAATTGTTAAAAATATCGAATTAAATGACGTAATTAAACTGTGAAGGTTACACTATCGAAGGCTGGCACCACTGTTCGCCCTTGACTATTTTCCGGCATGACGTGATCACAGAGCAGCTTACATAAGTTTACTTAAGGAGATTAAAAAATTCGATCATTATTTAAGTCTTTTATAGTTACGAATATTGTAGCATTTACCTCAGTGGAAACGCAAGACATATAAGTCAAGGGTTATATTATCTATGAAACGGTAATAGTTTCGGTATTATTGGCACAGAGTGTTAAAGCTCAATGCTTGGTCAATTAATCAAAACGTATAAATGTCTGCTCTATTACTTTAGATGTTACTTAGGTTTTGGGGTAACTAAAGGCTGACAAGTTTCTGAATCTCACCCTCAGAGTCAAGACTTAGTGCGAACTATGATTCCAGTAAATATCTAAAATGTTTTTGCGCAGAGGGTAGTACATTGATTTGACGAGAATTAGTAGCTAGTTCTGACCCAGAAACAATTAAATGTAATGGATAAATGTAAAATAATTTGTATTGACCTGCAAATTATTTATAAATTCAAAATTTCGATATCAAGATGAAAGATGTTGCTTTACACTTATGAGACTGAAAGATTTGAGCTTCATAATTAGAAAAAGTTAATCTAAATCCTAAGAATATTGAAAAAACCTTAACTTATTTCATATAAACGCTTTTGGGTCATTTTAACAATGGGTGTGGACATTTTAGGGTGTTTCCTAGGGTGTGACAGGGTTAAAAGGTGCGGTTATGTTTAGTTATCGGGCGCGAAAAACTCTTATGTATCAATCAAATCATGTGTTGTCAAAACGAATGAAATTGTTAAAAAGATATTCAAGATTTTTAAAGTTACGATAAAATAAAATAATCACTAGTAGTAAAATCAATCAAAACCAGTTTCATACAATCTATATTGGAATCTAAATTACATAACTTTAGTACTATCAGAAATTCACTGAAATTGCTGCAGAGCTTATATTTTATTTATCTCGCTGCAGGCATATCCACTCTTAATACGTAATTCAAACTTCGAAATTGAAATTCGAATTTCGAATTCAGATTAATGGCAATGAATTTCTCGACTGAGCGAACACACGCGGCCACTAACGTATAATTATATCCTATGTTCTTAATAATTTCTACTTCACTCTAGCATATTATAATTTCTTCTAAGTCTAATAAGAATTATTAGGTAACGTTCAATTTAACGATCACACATCAGATTCGATCCAGCAAGTGTGGTGTAACTTTTACTTTGAAGCTTAAAGTTATATGATTAATGTTGTTAAGTTTAGTTTAAGCATATAAACAAGTTTACAAATATTACATTGTTCCGGGTGAATCCTTCATTAATTCTAAAACTACAAAAATGCATTAAAATACTTATACGTAACTTACTACAAAATACTTATAATGTAAAAACTATTACGTTTTTATATGGAAATTGCTAAAAATATTTTTGTAAGTTCCTCGTATATTGAAGGAATAATGGCTCTTTTATATTTTATCCTAAGCACGCAAATTATATTGCTGCAGACAACTCTCTTAATATGAAAACCCTTACCTCCGATCTATGCATGATTTTTTAATAAAATTCACCAATTCTATTATAACATTACACTAAAAAACTAATTCACACAATGGGTACACTCATGTAGAAATTACAACAATAGCACCATAACCATCGGCGCTTCCTTTGAAACTGTACGCTTCGGTGCGAAAGTGCTATGCAGTAAACGTTTTCACACTACGAGTTATTGCAATGAATATTCAATTATTGGCAATATAGATGTTACCGAGTTTATAAATAATTCTTTTATTATCACAATAAAACCGTAAATGGGTTAGAAAGTACTAGATTCGAAAGAAAGTAATACATTACTAGATATATTGTATTATGTTTATCGTACTTTCCGATTTCCGTTTTTTTTCCAATTCCTCAAAAATTGTATATATATTGGAGTGTTCGGCAGGCTTATCGAAATTAGTTAACAGTGCAATTCATACGTGAAAATCAAACTACCCACAATATCGCTTGATCGTGATTGGTCCTTTGGGGCTGTCGAGTAGTGTATGACTTATATGTACATATTTCCCGTATTATGTGAAACTCTTTACCACCCAATTCGTAATAAGTTGTATTTAGTTCAAGATAAACATTTTTTTTATCTTGTTGGAATATACGTTTAACAAAATAGTTCTGGTATCGAATTAATTCCTAAATTCAACAGAGTTAAATTTAAATTCAATCTATGTAAAGGTTAAGACTTAAAGGAATGTTCGTGCCAAGAACACTCATTCCATTCCAAGCCATTCAGCAAAACAATGCCCGGTGCCATATTTTGTGCATGCTTGCATCACTTAATGGTTTCGCTGTTCGCATTGAGTTTTAAACTCACTTGGTATTATAAGTTACGTAGATTACTCTCACAATAGCAGCTTGGAACCTCTTGTATACTGCCAATGAGGTAGATGCATTTTATAACTATTACATTGAGTATGTTTCTTAAAGCATGTAGATCAGCCTTCTACGCCTGACATGCGTCATCAATTACCCTGAAACTTCTCTAGAATATGTTACCTATAATATTGAGAATCGTCCCCAATTCTAATATGTACTATTAATATGAAGGCAACGAGTTTGTAACGAGGCCCTGCTCCTAAACTTGCCATGCCACATATATTATTTTTTATAGCAGAAAAGAAGAAAAGCCTTCTCTTCTTCTAGCTAATAGAAGCTAATAAAAACTGGCGAGTTGTCCTCCAATATTGTAAGTATATAATAGATTAACGGTAAGAGGGGGATAGCGAAAGGTCCGAGCTTGGACCGACAAATATTGGAATGGTACAATAAATAGGTAGCACTCAATTATTAACAGTTTTTTCTAGGCCTCGTTAAAATTGTTCCACAGTATCCGATCTACTCCTGAAACTACTTGCCGAACTTTGTTATTAGATAGGCCATTTTGCGTAGGTCATAACATTTACATTAAAAATATTTAAAAAGCAGTCTTTAATGTATCAACAACGTTGTTTTGTATAAAAATACAATACTTTTTTAAACATCGACACAAAAAACTTTGAAGTGCGTAATTGTGTATCTAGCTTCGTAATAATAAGTAACCTAAACTAGTTTTTTTAATATATTTTATTATCGAGGCTGTCTAGATATATTTATCTTTAAACGGTCAAACTATAAACAGCGAAGATATTTTTTGGGGTTAAAATATAAAAATTCGTTTAAGTGAAAAAAAGGTCTCAGTATCCTATTACATTTCCGTTTAATGTTAGTATTTGATTATATATAATGAACATCACAGCTCGTGTCCTTGGTCAAACAAAGCATTGTATTCTTATGCTATTAGCGGTAATATCTACATCTGCAGGCACTAGACAATATTAATTACATGATTTGAAACGATGTTATGAAAAGGAATTTTCATATATAAACCTTCTCGTCTTAGTAACTTGTAAACAGCAATAGTAAGAACTCAATAGATAAATACGACATCGACAAAAAAAATTGTATTATTAATTTAAATTTATTCAGAATAGTATAGTATTTCCGTTTCTACGTATTTCAGTTCTCTAGTTTTTATCATTTAGTTTACATTTAAGGGTCAATTTTATTTGGCAAATTAAATAAATATAAGATTACAATTTGAAACACACTAATCAGTAGATTTCGCTGCCGCTCATCGAATTTGTATTAAGACAATCTTAGGGTAATGCAATCTACTTTAAATATTAGATTCAGAAATGACGCTAACACTAACACGATTTACGTCAAAAATGCATTAGATTATTACATTTTTTTATAGAACAGAGGGCGAACGGGCAGAAGGCTCACCAGATGTTAAGTGATAAGGCTCGCGAGTGCGTTGCCGGTCTTTGAAGAATTGGTGTTTTGGTGCTGCGGAAAAGTACCATAAGTATGTTGAACACAGTACAAAACCTCCTATTAAATCACAGTTTTATAATAATAGCTAAAACCATTTTAAACAGTTAACTCGAATATAGTAGGTAAATAATGATGGTTATACATAGATAATAAAATTGAAACGGGTCTACATACGAATCTTAGACATTAAAAATGGTCTTAGTCTAATAAACAAATTTGAGTCACAAGATAAGAGAAGGTATTACGTAAAAAAAATGGAATAGTAAACTTTTTGGAAAAAGAAAATTATATGATATGACAAGTCATTAAATTGTTAGTTTTCATGAACATAAGTTTTTAATTCCGGAATAACGGTTAAATCTCGATTACAAATTCGATGAACGTAATATGACACATTTTTATACAGTTTTTTTTTCATTATAAGGTAAACAATTTAACAACAAGCCTAACAGCTTTAGCGTGCAACTCTCATCCCTGAGGTCGCAGGTTCGATTCCCGGCTGGACTTTGTGTCTTAGTGCGCGTTTAACACTCGCTAGAACGGTGAAGGAAAACATCGTGAGAAAACACGCATGCTTTAGACCCAAAGTCGACGGTGAGTCAAGCACAGGTTGATCACCAACTTGCCTGCACCTACCTACTATTACAAATGATAACAGAACAGAAATCTGAGAACCAGAGATAAAAACGTTGTACCGCCACTGTTGTTTAGGTCAATAATAGGTTTCATCTCTTTGAACTAAAAAAGTTTAAAATAAAATTGACTTTTATTTATTAACTCTAAAACGATTCCATCTTACGTTACATAGGAATTGAGATTGGTAACAAAATATACACATGCTTTTTCAAGTGGCGTAGGCGCAGATTTATCTCAGTTTAGTTGATATGGCATTGCCATTAATGAATTCATCCTTATTCGACCTCAAGTCTTCTCTAGGTTTAGTTTAATCATCGACGCTAATTTAATGAAGAGAATATATTTAATTTTTGTATATTTGAATAATCTCAAATAACTCGATGAAATCTAGTTATATATAGAATGTTTATTTCTATTTTAAATGTCTATAAGATATCCATCTTTTTCATGATAAATTCTTTAACCAGGAAAAATAATGCAAAGAAACAAATAAAATTTTATAGAATCCAGTCAAACAATTTAGCTTACCCGTATGTATCGCTCTAAGTCAGGTGAAATATCTTTTTCTTCACTTTCGTCTTCAGTTGTTTCATTGTTCTCTGACAGAGCTCTCCTTCTGCAAAACTTCACAGTATGTGGTGATTTTATGTTCTCTTTGTTTTCCTCATTCTGTAAAAATTATTGAGTATAACAAACATAGTGAAATAGTTGAAGGATTTTTCATAAATACATTTCTCTGAACATGAGTAGAATCAGCTAAGTCAATATATTTAGTTCTACAATATGCTAAATGTAAATAACCATCACTAAAGTAATATTAAAATAAAAGTATATATCATTAAAAGCTTTGACCCACTCTACAATACTGAATAACAGAAATTCTCATAAAGTTTCATCATTACGAATGTCATAATGTGTAATCAATAAATAACAAGGTAAGGGGCTATATGAAAGGTTAGTGGTATCTAGGTCTATAAGCAATAAAATATTAATAGTCCCATATTTAAAATCATTATATGGCCTACATTACAAATTTGATAAACGGTTGAGATTTTAAAGCTAGTTAAAATTTTGAATGTCTAAATATATATTCATTTGTTTTTAAAAGGATGATTTATTAAATAAAGACAGCTTTTAATAGTTGAAAGTCTAGATTGTTATAAAAGAAGCATATCAATATTAACAATCAAAATTCCACTTGTGAGAAACATTTATAACATACAATTATCAAAAACTGAATAAGAAAAATGTAAGATTTTATAATAACATGTGATGGTAAGAAAATTATTTTCATGCCTAAATGAAAATTATGTACTTTAAAAAAATATTTTAATCTCAGGCAATTAAAATAATCAGATTGTTTTAAGAAAACATTATTATCCACTGATGCCATTTAGGCACTCAAATATACACATTACACAGATATTTTCTCAAACTAAAAATTACCCTTTAGAGCTGCATCAAGTAGATGTTGCAGATTTTTTTGGGAGCAAGACAGGCTTTCAGCCCTGAAAGACTATTGCAGTTCACTGAGCTATGTTATATTTTACAAGTCTAGGTTTTTCAGAGAGCGAAACGTCTGCGCTGTAGATCAATACACCGGTTATGCCGCGCCGTCTATAAGCAATAAGCATCAAATTGCCATGCCACAGTACGCATATTTTATATACTCGATCTTTATAAAGATCCCAAGTATAAACCTTTAAAATTAGTATAAATCCATAAATTGTCTTGTGTTAACTATCTAGGCTAGCTAGGCAATACATAAATACGAATAATACTTTAAGAGATGCGTAATATATGTAACGATTATAAGAATTTCTTATTAATTGACAAAATTTTAAGTTTATTAGAAAGTGCATGAATGTTTAATTTAATGCTGATATATACCTTGCTGTTTAAGAGATCGTTTTCCTGCGATAACCCTAAGATAGCTTTTTCGTTTTCTAATTCCCGCCGTTTCTCTTCAATTAATTTATCTATATCATCTGATAACATTGTTTAATTCAGCGCACAAAGCACTGTTGTTTCAATTGCAACTATAAATGAAGTCGTTGAAAAACAATTTGAGTTCAGTAGTTATGATTTATTTAAAAGACACGAGTTACTACTTTTAATTGTAAACATTGTAATGACAAATGCCTAACGAATGTATACAGAAGAAAACGGTTACGGTTATTTTAAATTATCAGATGTTAAATAACCCTGCGTCACTCCGCACTCGTCAGTATGCTGCCACTTACTTTCAAGTGTCGGAGTGTGGCAAATTGTAACTGCAATGTTCGTGATTAATCATTATTTATTTAATTTACTACATATAGATTAAAAGGTTATAAATAAGTACTTTAATTATTTCAGAATTACATCGTATCCATACCAATAGATCAAGTCTCAAGTGACCTCTGCTTGATCTGTGAAATGTGAAGTCTGCCCTATAATCTATACGTAAATTGTCAATGATGCACTTAGGTTTGTCAAGTGTGTTGATCATTCACATACCATGCTGGCTGTTAACATTGTTTTGACTGTTGACTGCTGACTTGTTAAGTCTTCACCTACTTCCTAGACTTTTCTATTGGTGTTATAACTCATTACTATCATTTGCTGTTTCTAGTTGTGTCAGTTTGGTATTCAAAACGGAATAATTGTATAGACTTCGTAATAGCCGTTATTACCAATTAATAAATATTATAAATAATTAATAAGTAAATTGGGTAAAATTGATCTAATGTACTAAAAAGCAAACAACTGTGATAATATTTTATAAATTTTACCTATCTTTAAAAAAAATGACTATGGGTACAGAATATGAAAAAAAAATCGCTGAACTTGAAAAAAAAATTAAGAATTTCCCAAATTTTCCTAAACAAGGAATTTTATTTTGGTAAGTGAAAACTTCATGCCTAACATATTTTTGTCTTTAATTTTCTTTTAGTAAAATCAATCCAAAGGTCACATAAAAGTTAAATACATTATAAAGATTTAATCAAAGGTTATCAAGCAACAAGCTTGCAACATCTCATACTAAAGTATGATCTTCAGAGATCTTGCTAGATATTTAAAATATATCTCAGTTTCTTTTATATCTTCTATCTAAAAGATAATAGACATGAGACAGTTATTCTTCAGTATCTATTTCATTAAAAAATCTACCAAATATGGGTTAACCACTTAACTATAGAGGCAATTTAACATAAACCGATTATAATATTTAAAATGCTATATTGAGTTTGATTTTTTGTAACCTAAACTAACTAACCTATGTTATTACTTAGTCATTTTATTAAATTAGATCTATTTCTAATATAATAAATATATAAATTGTTTATCATCTGTACTCCGTATTTGGAAGGTGTTTCTATTGACTTATAAATTACTAAATTAATCATGAAATAACTCTTTACTGACCATATCATGCACAGCAAACACCACCTGTCCCTTCTCTTTAATGAAATACCCTCAACATATTATAATTAGTTTATATTATAAATTTTTTAGGGATATTTTCTCAGCAATATCAGATGGCGCAGCATGTAAACTTCTACAAGGACTTTTAATTGAGACAATACATTATAAATATCCTGATGTGGAAGCTGTAGTTGGCCTGGAGTCAAGAGGCTTCCTTTTTTCATTCTCAATAGCAGCAGAGATGGGAATAGGATGCCTACCAGTACGGAAAAAAGGAAAACTGCCTGGAGAAGTTATATCATATAAATATGATTTAGAGTATGGATCGGTGAGAATCTTTATATATGTGTTAGCCAATATTCATCATATTACTTTTAAGTAATACTTGCTCTCGACATAAACATACATATACACAATACATTTGCATTATTATTTTTTATATATTTTGGCAATGCTCATTTTTTACCCTTATATACAATTAATGTTGACTGTATATATATTGCCTAACAAAATAAGATATTATTTTTAATATGCAATAAATGTAAATGTTTATGTGTAATTACATGGTGTTACGCTAGTATATTCCAGATTTGTATAAACATGCAATATCAATTCTCAAGGTTAATGTCGGATCAAGTAACAATAGTCAAGGTTAACTTTATCAAGATATGGCAATATATTCATGATTGTAAAGTATAGGTACTATGATATCTTAGAAATGAATTGCCTTAATCATCAATTAATTAAATGAATCTAAAAAGTATGTGGTACTTATATAATTTCTATAAATTTTCAGGACACATTGGAGATCCAGAAAAACTCAATGAAACCTGGGCTAAAATGTGTTATTATTGACGATTTAATAGCTACAGGTGGTTCTCTGAATGCAGCTATACAGTTGTTACAAAATAGTGGAGCTGAGGTCCTTGGTTGTCTGGTAATAATTGAACTAGAATCTTTAAATGGACGTAAGAACATATCAAAAAATATACCTGTTCATTCCATGATCAAATATGACTAATTGATCTCTATGTACAAAGTAAACAAGATGTCACCTATTTAGGATTATTTTCTCACAATCATTTTGGTTAATTCAATAGATAATTTTTTTATAATCTCTATATAATGTTCTGGAAACAAATCTGTAACTGGATTAAATGTATTCTGGAATGTTTAGTAATTAATAATTTTAAATTTTTAAATTTTAGTAATTAACTAAGCTATTTAGTATAATTATGCTTGTTGTAATTTTATTGTATTCATTTATACTTCATTGTATTACTTTGTTTAAAGGTTATCTTTCATTAAAGGGCAGGCCATTAAGTTCATCTTTGATAATTATATACATTGTTGTTGATTTACTTAATCATCAGCTTAAGTATGTTAGAAAAAAATTAATTATATATATATATATCCATAAATGTATGCATATTGCATATTGTTTTAGATATTGATTCAAATGTAATTTTCTGTAATAGACCACAATGTAAATGAGAGTTTGTCAATAATTGTGGTTGAAATAAAAACACTATATTGATCTATGACCCAGTATTGAATTATAGTTATTTTTTTAAATTCAGTTTCTTGTATACTGATACTATAATAGAAAGACATAAAAATAATGGTGTTATTCTGTGTTAATAAACATTAAATCTTCTTGCACAATATATTTGAAAAATGGAAATTTTAGTATTATTTAAATAGGCAATACTAAACTTTTAATATAATAAAGAGCATTTTAAAACCATATGTTCCTATAAAGTGTCATAATGCACTTTTACTTTTACTGTAAAGCACGCCAAATATTTAGTTATATATAATGTCATACAAACTGTAATTGTTTATGGCAATAATATTCGTTGTGGCTTATAGTTTTGGCTATTAGTTTGTAGCATATTTTATTAGGATAAATAATATTTTTCTTAGTAAAGTAAATCCAATCTTACTTAAAAAAACAGTAAACAATTTTGATATTAAAATCTAACATTGTACTATAATTTATAAATAAGTACTGACTATGGCGCCTTCAACAGGCGAATGTTATATGAAATACATATTTTATATTTTTGATTCATGTATTAGGTCTATATGCATAGAGATTTACCATTTAAAAGTGGAAACAAAACAACTAATTGAAATATTTTTCGTCTAAATTTGTATTATGAATTAACGTTATTTTGTAAGTTCATTATTTCTTCTGATGAACAAGATCGCGTATTATTAGATATTTCCAGTTTATATGTGAAAGAAAAATTTATTGACGCGGAAACAAATGAAATACGTTGATAAAATACATGAGCTTCGATATATTTGAATTTATTCAATAAACATCATATCTATGCTGTGTTCAGTGCATCAATAGAGTCATATTTCAGGACCTAATACTTTATCCAATTATTAAATATGCAGAAAAGCAATATTTTTATAGGCTGTGATCATTTGCTTCATCAAAAGCATATGTGATCTTCAAACCAAAATAATGTCATAGTGAATAGATTAAGTATAAAAAATTCAACTGTCGCGACATTTAACTGCGTTGGTTAATTTAATTACAGAGAGTGCAAAGAATGATGGTTTACTTAATACGTAAAAAACAATTAGTAATATTTTTTAATTAAAAGTGTATCATTTAATAACACATATAGCGTTTCTACTGGTTTATGTGTTTTATCTTAATGAAATAGCTATAATAGTTTTAATTAGTTCTACATATATTGCATGATATTATATTATAAAACAAAAATAACTTGATTCAAATTGTGTATACATATTTGATTCGTTGTTAAGAATTATTCCACGATAAAGCATTTGTGATTATTTTTATAAATAATAAACGAAAATAACAACAACTTGTATTATTTGACCCATATTTAACATTAATAGACACTTTTAAAGTATATAGATAAATAAAATATAAAATACTGGGAAATGAGAATATTACAATTCATAAAGTTCTTAAAGGATGGTAAAAAATTACGCATTTCTTATAGAAACTCTTACTTTAAAAAAGGTTAAAGTTGGCAGACTGAGCTTGCCTTTTACCTTTAAAATATTGTACAGTGGCGCTAATTTGTATAATTCAATATACTGTTAAACAAATAAGATTATCACAGCAAACATAAAAGTACTAAAACTTATTTTTGTCGGTTTGTTCTGTTGTGTTTTCTTTCATTTCAACTATGGGCTTGAAATCTTGAACACTTTGCCAATTCCACCTCGGACCGTCATCACTCATTGGCTCTTTATCATATTTATTATTGTCAGGTATTGTGGTTGACTCAAAAATAGTAGTTGTTTCATCGCTTTCTGTTGTGCTAGTAAAAATATCTTTATTGTTCTCGTTTACTTCAATCGGTAGGTCTACAGTCATACTTTCAGCTTTTAAGGCTTCCTTAGCAGAATCATTCGTGTCTAAAATAAATTCTACTGTTTCATGATCCTGAGAGTCTTTTGATATTTTCATGCTTTCTTTATTAAAATCTTCGACGAGTACATCTGTTACACAATCTTCTGGTAGCACTGTTGAACTCGCTTCAGTGTCTTTCATTGAGTTGCGCGCTGGCCTCGCAGTTTCATCTTTTGAGACAATTGTAGGGGTGTCTTTAGACTCAGTGTTTTCCGTAGGTTTTGATTTTTGTTCTTTTAAATTTATATCCTTTTGGGCTGTAATATCTGGAACGGCATATACTTCAATCTGGAAATCATATCCTCGTAAAGCAGTTGGACTTTTGAGTTCAATGGTAACATTATTCTGTCCTTCGCCTCCTTCAACAATTTTCACATCTCCATCTTTTTCTGGCCTCAGATCTTTTACAACTACACGACTTATCACTTCATTGTCACTGGCTGTTACAGTTACGTTATTCGCCTGTCTCCAAATTGCAGGGTTGGCTTGTTTCGTTTCATCAAATATTTTCTTTCCATTTGTATTGAATCCTATAGCTAAATCATGGCATGAAGCCACTGCCACTAAGGCGAGAAATATACATTTAGTGTACATGTTCTAAGTCCAACCTGTTACTGCGTATTCAGACCAAAGCTCGCGAGTTTATATAGATATGACTTGTTTAAGGAAAATTTAAGAATGAAATCATGGCGTTATGAGTTGCCTTCGTAATAAGTATTTTTTATATGTATTAGCCGCCCTTCCTACAGGAAAATTGTCTTTAGTCGGTACATTCACGCACATAATTTAGTTGAAAACGGTATTATTTTATGTCAAATACCTATTCCGCAATTTGACATGTACGATTGGCTTCAAATAAGTTTTACGTAATAATATAAAATAATATCTCGATTTTATTCACACCTTTGGTTTTCAACGCAGATTATTCTAAGCTCAGGATAATATTTTCATATTATTATCGTTAGTTATGTAATAAGCTAATATGTTTTGAATATACAAAGAGTATAATGATGGCGAAGTAAATAAAAACTTGTCACCTTGCAAGTACTATACGTGCATCTTATCAACACGACCATCATAGACGTGTTTAGAATAAGAATAGGAAACGCTTCCGACATCGCGATACACTTTGATACAATGTCAAGGCTCCTCAGTACCAATTAATTATTAATTATTTACTGTGCTAATTACTTTTTTATAAGTTTAATATCGTATGAATCTGATTGAACTGTTGCAGATGAGCTTAAGCCGAGCACAATAATTTGCTTATTATGCTTTATTGTTATTGTTTCCAAAAGTTCGTTTTATTCGTGCTGTAATTAATAAACGGCTTTTGGAGCGTAAATTTCTTTTTTAAGCTTTATTCTCGTCATTTTATGCGGTATTATAATTTAAAAGTTGTGGTTGTTGGGTATAGCGATATCTATTAAATGTGCTGCTATGTATTTATGAATGTCAACAGAACTACTGTACTAGCCCCAGTAGTACTGGTGAGAAACCAAGAACCAAACAAGCCTGTAAGAAATATGATTGTTGAACTGATGAAGGAATGCAATTTTTAGCATAGTTTTGTATTTACACAAATTCGTCCGTTAGTGAATTACTAAATAATATACAATATAAAGAAAGTTGTATGTTCAAGTATATTTTGCAAAAAAATATTATATGTTATTTACAATAATTAGGTTTAGAACAGGGGCACTTCTCTGGAATTTTTAAACCTTTTGCGAGTTGCTTCGTAAATGGATGTACTTCGTCACTGAAGAATGGTCTGAAATGAATTCATGACAGTATATAGTTTTGTACGATAAGCAATAATACCATTTTATCTTCCGATATTTTTTACAAGTAATAATAATGTATGTGCTAAATTTTATGATAGTAATATTATTGTTTAATTTTTATTCCAGATACCTCTTGACAAGGTATAGGCATCCTACTTATAAACATAAATAACTAACGCGTTTGAATTCGGTAGCGATTTCCCTTAATTATGATACTCGCGTCAAAACAAAATTATACGCAAAAATTGCGTATAAATTCTACAAGGTTTACGAGACTTTTAGAGATTCCGATTTTTAAACAATATTATAATAATCACGATTTTCCTTCATAAAACCTTGTTCATTTAGGAAGTTCCGGTTTGATTCATATCTCGAACAATGAGATAAATGTGACAAGATTTTGTCGTTCAAGGTTTAATTAAATTAATAAAAAAATATTGCAGTCTACTATCTAACTTGTAGGATCCATAAATCTAATATTAAAACGAGGTTTAAGGTATTTAAGCTAGCAAGTTTGTAGATGAAGTAATGAAGTGTTTTTTTTATTCACGACTATGAAAATAATTCCCGAGGTATTTTTATTGTACTTAAAATTTCTTTTTTTGCAGTATTTACTCGTTACTATAGCTATAAGTATTTTCATCAATTACAGATTAGCGCTTACTGTCGTGCATATAAAAATACATAAATATTCAGTGCACCTTAACCCGTCATAACACGCCTATAGTCTATTCAAATACCCGCTTACGATTACGTCCTTAGCAGTTCCTATAAAATCAACTTAAACCAGTTTTATTCTAAATTTTGATTGCAATATTACACAGTGAAACATAAAGAAACAAACCGTCGCAGCATCTTTTCTATCTCTCTCTGGTACTCCTCAGTTGCCAACTGACACTTCTTGATTTGATCCAACTCTTCTTGACGTGCTCGTTCCTAGAATCATTGCGATTAAGTTAATAAAAGTTTTTTACGGAAAGAGAACCTTCGTGGGATTTGTCGCTGTGGCGCTCAATTTATCTTTTATGTTATGTTGACGAGACTGTTACGTCAGTATAGTTCGATAGTAATGTTGATACTTAATATGAAAAAAAAATGTGTTATTTTTGTGAATAAATTAAATAAGTATTTATTGGTTAACATAACCGGCATGTTAATTCTCTTTCCGCACTTAAGTAAAATTATAATTATAGTATTTTTTTATTGTATATATACCTACACCTAAACAGAAAGAGAAAAAAGGGGTTTACAACTTTAACTTTGACTGTGTCCCAGTCCCAAACACACAAACTGGACACAGTCAAAGTTAAAGTTTTTTAAAATCAATCTTAGCCAAGTTTATGTCGTGAAGTCTGATCCCGCGCATCGGTGCATAGTTTTGATATTATATATATATATATATATATATATATATATATATATATATATATATATGGCATTATAATGCAGAAATATGTCTGCTTCATTGGGGCGTTGACACACAATAAAATAAAAATGTAGAAATTAAATAACTTTACACTACGGAACTTTTATAGTTTTTACGCAATGTAGGAGACACGATAGAAATATTTAAGATAAATGAAAAACTGATTTTTAACCTACATACATGTCCCGGTTATCTGAGGTTGGGTAGGGTAAATAATGTCACTTGCAAACATTGCGTAAACGTTTTTAAACTCAGTCGTCCTAATTTGGATGTTATAATATTTTTTAGTACATAGTTTGACTTAAAACCAGGCCAGTGAAGTATGTTCTGTGGTTTTCAGAACTCAAGGTAAAAGTAAAAAAAAAGTCTTAGTAATATTAAAATATCGGACATAGTTCATTTAATTTTCTGGACTTAACCAACACCTACCCTTTCACCCGCTTTCAACTTGACGTTCATTTATGACAGCCTGTATACGTTATAAGATATAGTATGACAAGAAAATATAATAAATTTTCAAATCTAGACATAAAAAGTGAAATTACCTTTAACAGCTTGTTATATTCAATCTGTTCTAACAGTTGTCGTTGGTGCAATTTCCGTTTCTGGGCATCTGTAAACTGTTTATGGTCCACAAGTTTCTCAAGCTGCTCAAACAATTGTCTTTGGTATTCATCTTGCTCTTCCAGTTTCTGTTTAAGATTCTCTCTTGCTTTTTGACGATCTTTTATTTGCTCCACCATAGCTTGACGTACTTCCTATAAATATAGTTTAATATTATTTCATATTTATACATTTAAGTTTTCCTGAATATAATTGACCTGATGCGACCATTTGAATCATCGAAAGCATTATTTCCGCCGCCCATTGACACTCTTAATGCCAGTGGGCTCGTAAGTGCTTTGCCGCCCTATAAAGAATTGGTACGCTCTTTGCTTAAATAACTCTAAGTCGAATTGGTTTCGAAATACTTTAGTGGGCATCTGGTTCCACTGCCTTAAAAAAACGCTCAGTTGTGGAACGACGTCGAGGTGATAGGGGTGGATTTCGTATTCTGCCTCGACGTCTGACGATGAATCAGACGAAATTTTTTGGAAAGTGTTCAATTTGCAGGTGTAACTGCAGCTAAATGGTAAATGCGGTAGAAGATAAAGATGATGATATATCCTAATATTATGAAGAGAATTTGTAATAAATAAACTTAAAGGTATTGGACTGATCAAAAGTTAATAAATTGTGTAATAATTAGATAATATTTTATTAGTCACCTCATGAAGATAGGTAATCATAATAAGTCTATACGAAATAGTTTTAAACATGGTTTATTATATAAGGCTTAAATATAGTATTATTTTAGGAATTAATTAAACATTAAACTTTAAACTACAAACACCTCACAAAGGTTAACAGGGCAGATATTTAATGAATTATCTTTTAGTTATCACTCACCCTATTAGTTTTCTGCGCCCACGCAAGATATTCGCATCTCTTCTTGTCAATGTACTCTTGTCTCCTCTGAGCCTCTTCCGCCAAGGGACCTTCGATTATTGTCTCCAAGTCTTCGTACTGCTTCTTTATTTCCAAAAGCTTCTTGTTGCACTCATCCAACTCTTGCTACAGATACATATTTTAAGTCAATAAGGGTTACGAATAACCATTTTGTAAATACATTTTCGGATATTTTGGAAAAATGTTCAGGAATTTTCTGGTTCAATCCATCTAATGACTAATCTATACTAAGGACATTATTGAAGCGCTTTATTTTCACAAGCCATAATCTATATAGCCATGCCATGATCTATCTCCTGTATTATTTTTACCAATTTGTACGCCTATTATTTTTTAAGCAATTACGAGTACAATAACGACTTATGTATGAAGCTATTTGCAGCAGCGAGTTATAAAAAAGTATTTATTTATTATCTTACTTCCTTTCTCCTCATGAGCATTAGCTTGGCTTTTTCATCGGCTAATCCCTGGCCAGCGAGCGAGTCCCAAGTGTCAGCGATCAGTTTAGCGGCAGCGTTTTGTTTTTGAACAGTTTCTTGTCTCTCTTCTATCATCATTTTCCTCTCTCTGGCTGTCTCTTTTCTTTGTTCCGCGCGTTGATTTTCAGCTGAAACGATATTTTTTCTTCATTCCCTTGTGATAAACGAGAATTCAATTGTTCGTTCCAGTTAAATCACTAAATTTACTAATGATTTGGTTACCAGCTAATAAGTTATTTTAGTACCTTCTTGCTCCTTCTTAATATCTGCATCCCATATCGCCTTGAATCTTCTTGACTCTTCCTTCAGCATCTCTCTTTCTTTCTCTTTCTGCAGTTTTCTCTGTTCAAGCTGATAGTCCGTGTATTTTTTGCATTCATAGTCTCTTCGTACACGTTCAATGGCGTCTTGCTCCATACGCGCCGCCTATTTAAACTCATTATATAAGCGTTATACCAGAGAAAATAAATAAATTAGCCTTTCTTTGAACCATGTACTAGGTACATGTACTAAATTAATATTGAATATTGTGCTTATCCCTCGAGCGTTCTTTAAGAATAAGTAAACAAAACAAAACATTATTTAACTATAGGAGTAACTTAGCTAACAATAAAAATATTCACCAATGCATCCGACTCCTTCATCGCCACTTCATACCACATTTTATCGAATTCTTTTTCTGCCGTCTTGCGTGCTTCCTTTTCTTTCATTTGGTAGAGTTGAATCTCTTGCGTCTCTTTCGCACGCAGCTTGTAGATACAGGGCAGGACGTGTACGCATTTGGACCTAAATATTAAACATAAATATTATTACGAATAGCTCATACTAGAAATACATTAAAGTTGGATACTTTAAAATACACGTTTTTTTTTGTATTCAAACGCCTCCTTCTTTTGTTTGCATTGTGACAAGATACATACCTACCTTTAGTTAAGAATTGTACTTAAGACTTAAGCTATAAATATTACAAATTTGTCACTTTAGGCGTGGTTAAAGTTAACTAAAAAGAGTCTGGAAAAATGTCTTAACATTTTTAAATACATTGTAATGACACTAACACTCACTTCGATGATGACATACTTGGAGGTCCACCTATCTCCACAACCTAATTACATTGGAATGAATTAATATCAATATACTTACAAAGGAGTATCTTTATATTTCTCTTCGTGTTCTTTCTTTCTCTTCGCCAAGAGGTACTCAAGTCTTTTCATCTTATCCTCCCACAAAGCAACAGCGCCAGCCTGCGCTTGTTCAACGAATTTACGTATATTTTCTTCTTCCTCAACCCCATATAGCCCTATTAATCTAAATATAAAAATAAATATATTATCATTTCAATGTTAGTCACCCTCACTCTGTAATCGGCAGCTTGTGTCTGAGCGTCGTGGTCAGCAACGAAGCATCTAGAGCGGACTACCTGTTTTCACCGGTTTCTGTCCAGCGCCTCCTTTATGACACTGAACAGTTTTGAGAACGAGGAGTCCTTTACTTGATTGGTCCATCTGGTTGGTGAACGGCCACGTAATCTTTTGCCTTCTGTGTTACTAAACACGATCAGTTTCTCCCAGTCATTATCGCCTCTGCGTACTGTATAGTCAATGTTACAAGTCGCATCTATTTCGGCTGTGTAAAATTCTGACAAGAGCCTCTAGCTCATTTAAAGTAAAATCTTACCAATATTTTTAATATAAAATAAATTTAATTAATATACCTTTGCCTTTTCCTATTTAAATCTTCTTCATATGACTCCATGCATAAATCGACTCGTCGTGCTACGTTATTTATAAGAGACCTGAAAAGAAATTAAATATTATACTTTCATATGATATTTTAATATTTTCAAAAGTAATGAAATAGGTGAATAACGAATGTCAAAACCTTCTATCACAACGTATAAAGAAATCACACGTCTGTTTGTCTTTTAGTTCCTTGAGTTTGGTCTCGGCGCCCTTCCGTTGCTCTTCTTCTTCAGCCCGTAGTTTTTTGATAAATTTGACATAACGAAAGGTTGAGTTTAATACTCGAGATGTCTGTAAATAAATAAAAAGATCTTTTTTCATTGAGTACAAAGCACTCCGTCTAAGATCATTGTAAGTATATTCATATAAATACAAATGAATGTTCAATAAAAAGTAATAATGAAGCGATTATCATCATACCAAAAAATATATAATAATTATATTTTTTTAATCTACTTGTAAAGTTAAAATTCCCTTTATAAAAAAAATCATCATCCCCCTGGAGTTGTGTGACGAGGACGTTACATTGGTGAAACAAAACAACTTTAGCGAGTTTGCCACGGGGTTGCTTGCGTATTTTCTCACACAACTTTGTTATTTGCCCTGCGTTTAAAATACCCGTAATAATCTCTTTAATCATTACCACTGCTTGGCTATCCCAGAAAAAACTGTTAGTTTAAAAACGTGCCATTGGTCACGATTTTTTGTAACAAACCAAAGAGCTCTGTGAAATTCTTAATTTCGTTTGTTTCTGCACGTTATATACCATTTTGGGCATCCAGATCGCTGACACCTTTTTCATACCTATAGAATTCTTAATTTTTTCGGTTGTAATACGTTTAGACCCGCCAAGACAATGTTAGCAACTTCTTTAATCATTTGTTCAGTCGCTACCGATGTAGGGGATCCAGTGCAGGGTCGTCGTTAGTGGAAGTTTTAAATCGCTATTCAAAACACCAACGCGCAACCGAAGAATATGAAGAAGCACCAACCCCTAATGTTCCTCTTAAGTCTTAGCAGCGCTGTAGTTTTTCAAGCAGAGATATTTTAATATCATGCTAACTTTAATTTAATAAAAGAAAAGTGATTCCTTTTTTATTATTATCTCTAATGACAGGGCCTGCCCGTATTTTTTGTGCCAAGGAGAATGTTTTGAATTATCACTATTTATTAAACAAAATCCTTAGAATAAGTATAAGAATCTCGATGAAAATCTGTTGATTGATTTTTATGAATTGTGTTACTTGGCCGTCGTTATACACCGTCTAATTATTATTAATTACCAACTATTAACGTGCACAATATCAAATTATGTATTTTAATTTTAGTGTCCACCGTCAAATGTACTCAATGCGTTAGGAAAACAACAATTGTTCCTAGTTGGACTACCAACGGAACTACGGAAGCCTGATAACGTGTATGATGGCTTTAATATCTATCAAGCAGAGACAGAGATGTCCCTGCCGCATTTAAAGGGTATGAAAAAAAAATTATAACGAGTAATATCAGTGAAACCTCGTCCACTAAAGTGAGTTAGAGAGCTAGAAAGAGTCATTATAGAAGAGTGGGAACGTATTCCTCAAAACGTTATTAATAATATAGTAGACAGCATGTCCAGAAGCGAGCTGTGATTTGACAAGAGGTCAAATATTAAAGATTTTTATGAAATATGTAAACATATTTTTAAGAATCTTCCTACAAGCATGTCCATAGTTGCTTCGACTCGTTCGATTGTCTACGAATCGATTTCAAACTTCTGCCCGAAGTGGAATGGTCGAGTTGGAGTAGGGAAGGTATTATAAAACAAGTTGTGGCA
The DNA here is from genome assembly GCF_905147105.1 of Pieris brassicae. Taxonomy (NCBI): domain Eukaryota; kingdom Metazoa; phylum Arthropoda; class Insecta; order Lepidoptera; family Pieridae; genus Pieris; species Pieris brassicae. The sequence goes on from NC_059670.1 coordinate 7,142,057, forward strand.
CCTGCGCACGGGCATTCCTTTATTTAAATTTGAAGTTATACAGTTTATGTAAAGTCAGTTAAGTCAAAGAATTATAGTGATAGATTAGCTCAAACGTTGAAGGAAAACATCGTGAGGAAACCTTGCCTTAGACCTAAAAAGTCGTCGGCGTGTGTCAGGCACAGAAGTCTGATCACCTACTTGCCTATTCGATTTACAAATGATCATGAAACAGATACAGAAATCTGAGGCCCAGACCCAAAAAGGTTGTAGCGCCACTGTTTTTTTTTAACTTTATTTAATAAAAGCATTTACCAAAAAAATCCAGAATTCACGTCACACGTATTTATTTACACGATCATAAGTATACATACTACTGTTCGACTGTCTACGCTTGCTTGACAATAACTTGTATCATGGTTATTAAACAATAACTCACATAGTAGACTTCCGGGGCGCCTCTTGGTCCCGGTCCGTCTTTAGGCGCATTTTGTTTGGGCGGTTCCATCGTTATAAATTGATCAGAAAGTTAATTCAAATTGTATATTGATATTGAATACTGAAAACCATTATTGACAAGATGTCAAAACGAGTATTTTTTTATTCTTCAAACGTAAGTAGTTTTTATAAAATAAGCTTTTCCAAGTTAACTACTAAAATTGAACCCATTAATGTTATCTTTATGGTATGAAGTAGATTCAGTACATTTCAGATTAGAATAATAAATAAAAAAGCATGTATGGAATTTTGGATTTATTAATCAACTTAAAAAAATCATATAAAAACGTTTCTTGATTAGAAAAGTACGTTTAGTACAGAGTATATAGTGTCATAATCATATTAGACCCGATGTAAGCGAAAACAAAACTTGAAACTGTTGAGGGCCACTAACAGATTAGATGTGTTTGTGACACAATATACCTTTAACAAAAAATGATCATTACATGTCTTAGAAAAGTAAGTTTTTATAAAAAAAAATATAAAATACTGTTTTTATTGATTGAAATTCTGAAATAAATCTTGATAATTGAATGCTTTACTTGTTTAAGTGAAAATATATCAAAGGAATTTATATGGTCTTATTTCATCATATGATTTAGATCACTTTAATAGAATCAAAACTAAGCAGATAAGAATTAACCCATGTGCAAACGCAAGCGCACAAACAATGTCAAAGTAATTTTAGTTTCTATCAAACAAGTATAAAAACAGTATTTAATCAAATATATATATATAATTTCGAGCCAATTCTGTTGATTTTGTAGAAGCAAAAAGGAAAATAGAAAATATTCGATTTTGACACCATATTAGCGAACATCACGCCAGTAATCACCTTAAATTTCCTTTACATATGTCATTTTAATATATATTCCAAACCGAATTGTTTATTTGATGGCTCAAGAATGATAATACAGCTCATCACCGATAAAAAATAATCTTAAATACAAGTTATAAACAACAGAATTGCTACAATACATTAAATAATATAAAAAATCAACAAATATCGATGGCCGTTTACCGAAATGAAAAATTTACAGCCCAAGGAAGTCGTAGATGTGTAAACTTGTTTTCTATAGAAAACATAATAGCTGAATTTTCGTACATATTTACGACTTATCTCGTATACAATGCTACACATACCCAGGATGCTCTTTTAAGTTATAAAATTTTAACCCACAAGGTAAACGCTCATAGTAAAAAAATCAACATGATTAAAGTCTATTAAAGAGTTCCAACAAATGTCAGATAGTAGTAGTAAATACTGACGATCCCATACTAATAGGTGAAAGAACTCATGTATGATTTTTATCAAATTGTCACGAGATTATTTTATACAAAATTGTACAAAAAAATTATATATGTATAAACGTGTATAAATTCTGATCACGTTTTAAAGAAAATACTAGTCTCGTGACCATTTATAAATATTCAAATTTTAGAATCATTCATTTTAAATACTTTTTTGTTATGAGCCTCTACTTCCCATAAGTTAAATTTATACTCTATTACCATAGACCTTAATTCGTACTGGTACTTGTAATAACACAGATAAACATTGTTTGTCTATGACACTTATAGGAATCTTATTATTAATAGGAACATAAAAGTTTAAATATGAGATCTTTAAGTGGAAGCTACTTAAATTAAAAAAAAAACTGTTTTAAAAGTTACAGTCTTCCGTCTTCCATCAGTTTATAAACGTCAAAGAATATGTGATAGATATTTTTGTTTACACGTATTGTTAAATAAATAACGCTTGTGGCAAGCATTTTTGTAATTTAAGCGTCTAATGAGTTTTATAAAAATAACTTTAATTTTTTCCGAGTGTCAATGATAAGCTGACAGAAAGTATTAAAATAGCATACTAATAGCACTCTTTCCTCTCTTTCTGTAAATTGCTTTTACACTGTAAGGAAAAGAGACGACTAGTACTTTAAAACGGTACACTCGGAATAAGGGATCTATTTACGAGAATTCAAAGTATTATATACGAGAGAATTATTCAGATAATATTGGGTTCATGGGACATATATGGGTGGTAGTTATTAAAAAAAATTAAGAGCAAGTAAAAAAAATTGTTTGAAGAGCATTATTATCAAACCATACAATTAACTCACGACGATTTTTTAATTAAAAACAAAACAATTTAACAATAACAGTTCTTCTTTAAGTTTACTTTCTGATATTGCATCATAAGAATTTTGTACTTAAAATTAAATACTTACCTAATTTCAACGATATTAACTACGAACTTTTAAATTATATTAATTCAAAAGTTTATATATTAAATATTCTTCCATACTAAATACAGTGATTAGCGACAATTGAACGCATTTAAATTACCGTTTTAGTTATATAACCTAGCGAACAATATAATATGTACATCATTTAACCCCGGTTGACCGGCAATGGGGTATATTTGAGGCATCAAGTCCAGTTTTGATAGATTTATTTTCAGTCCGCTTATATTTTTTGTATATGGCCAATCCGGAGATAAGCATTTTATCTCCCCCTCCCACGTGAACGGTTCACCTGTTGTTTTATTGAAAACCGTAATTGAACCGGTTTTGAATGTAAAATCCGTGGAATGCGACTGCAAGAAAAATGTTCAACTGTCAATATAGATGATTCAAAATCGTTATATATACTAGACCGATTTTGATGATGTTCTTGTGTGTTCAAGTGGATTCGAGAATATTTAGGGCTAAACTTTCCAATATGGACCATCGATTTAAATGCCCAATTTTTTTTTGTAGATAGTACTCACTAAAAGAAAACATTTAGCAAAGTTTTAGGTTGCGCAAACTTACGGTTCATGAGATACATTTTTTTTCACTTTTCATACAAATTGGTAAATAACAAGCAATTACAAAACATATATGACAAAAAAATTGATGTCAAACGTCAATCACTTCACGTTTCAATTAATGTAGGGTTCCGAAAAATTTGAAAGTATCGATACTACTCAGGTATCGACGATAATTTTTCCAGTATGGACCATCGATTTGAATGCCCATATTTTTTTTGTTGATAGTACTCGCTAAAAGAAAGCAACCTCACCGTCAGAGTAGCCATGAACACGTCTGGCTCTTCGTATTTCGCACTCAGAACATAGAAAATGGATTCATATTCCAAAACACGGCTGCACCAAAGAGGTTCCTGTACCAACGCTCCCAATGTGAATGTAATGTTCCAATCATTCGTTAATTGCTTCATAATTTCATTTTCGTGTATCTGTAACATTTTTTTTATTATTTAATACCGGCTAACAATAATATTTTAACATTCGGAATAGTAAAAACATTTTTAATTTCTAATGTCAGATCAATGGCATTATTGTCGGCTGTCATTATGTCACATCGGCTCAAACCCGGTAATAATAGTTTGCTAGATCTACAACGACGATTTTGGCGTATCTCAAAAGAAAATGTCTTGAGAAGCGGACCGTGGAACTGGACTTATAGCCACCTAAGTGATGCGGATAGTAGTATATAAGAATAGAAATTATTATTCAAGGTAATTTATAAGCTCTGTCACATATGACATTGGAAGCTGACAGCGTCGTTTAGTTGCAGATGAAGCAGAGAAAAACCGACCTCAAGACGGCCTACGATGAACACTTACTAAGAATAAACATTTTCGTTTATATAAAAAAAAAACATTTACTTTCAAAATTAATTTTAAGTACCAATTCGTGAAACGACTAACACGGTAAGGAAAAAATATATATTTTTAAACATTTTTTGTTTAAATTAAATTTTGTATTTCTTTCGTTTTACGATGTAAAGAAAAAATCGTGGAACTGCTGATCGAGGTCGAACTACGAGGTGAATCATTTTCTTATATTTGTTTAAGAAAAATATATACCTTTTGTATATGATAGTCCACGACAATACCTGGTCCGCACCAGTTGCACAACACACAGTTAATTTTTGTATCGATGTCTACACACTTCATGTATTCCTGAAATAATTGAATTTCCTTATCAATAGAGACACAAAATAAGTTGTTAATAAGTCAATACAATACGTCGTAAGAAAAGATTTCATTATTAAAGCCATACCATTCATAATTATTATTTATTATATTATTCATAAATATTTTTAGGTCTGGGCCTCAGATTTCTGTATCTGTTTCATGATCATTTGTTAATCGAATAGGCAAGTAGGTGATCTGGTTCTGTGCCTGACGCACGCCGTCGACTTTATGGGTTAAGGCAAGCCGGTTTCCTCACGATTTTTTCCTTCACCTTTTGAGCTAATGTTAAATACGCACATAAAAAGGAAGTCCATTGGTGCACAGCCAGGGATCGAACCTACGACCTCAGGGATGAGAGTCGCACGCTGAAGCCACTTGGCCACTGTTCAACCCATTAAGTTTATTAAAAGTAAAAAATTATGTAATACAAATTATTTTTTCATACTAATCGATGAATATGATAAAAGAAATTAGATTCATACTGAATAAAATCCTAATGCCCATCTTAGATTCGATTCCTAAGAAAACATATTTCACTTTATAGAGTGCAAAAATTCTACCTATAATGAAACCTTACATTATCCTGAGTGACAAAATCTGGGTCAAATTGCTACTTATATTATATTATAAGTAGATAATATTTAAACACGATTTAAATCGTACGGTGAAGAACATCGCGAATCTGATCACCTACGTCACTTACAAACTTCTGAGGCCCATACATAAAAGTTAGTAGCACCAATGAATTCTTATAAAATACTTTACCTCATCCTGACTTATAACTTCTAAAGCGTCTTCAACCATTTCTGGTATGGTAACATTTCCACCATTTCTGTCAAACGAAGTGGATTCTGAAAGCATAGATAAAAATATAAACATGTGATAATAAATAAAATAAACTACATAAAGCCTTCACGCGGTGAGTTCCTAACCCTGAAAGTACCATTATACGCACGATAACTTGTTAAAATAACTAAAAAAAACAACAACAACAACAATAATGCTTAAAATTAATTGTCCATAACAGGGGGCAATCGGCAGGCTCATCTGATGTTAAGTGACACTGCCGCCCACATTGCCAGAAGGCTCGCAAGTGCGTTACCGGTCTTTTAAGAATTGGTGCGACTTTTACTTATTTCCTGATTTGACTTGCATTAGTGCTCTTGGTCGTGGGAGGCGAAAATATAAGATTGAAGACGAAACGATTTCAATCACGCGAAAGGCCAGCTCTAGACTTTCTCGTTTCAGTTCGAAAAATCCTATAAAAAAAATCGTTTGCCTCCTGTTCTGTTAAATAAATATTTTACCTGCGATATTATTATTTAAATAATCTGAATTATCCGGCTGCTGCATTGGTTCCTTGCAAAGTAACATATCGACATGATCCCTTCCGTTTGCGTAATTTACATCGTACCCTATATTCAAACGTATATATTAGTATATAGCTCTCATGCCAGGATTAGTTTGAGCTTTATTTACTTAAGGGTTATTTTTCAATGACAAATGATTAATGATACATTGACAAAGCGCTGTGAGGAGGCTGAATTTTCTAGGTCATTTTTTTGGATCAGTTATTAGTTAGTAGTATATTATGTTTATATGATCGGTAAAAAAGGTCGAAAATTCGGTCAGGTGGTTTTAGCTTTTAATAAACTATAGAATAAATATAAATATTTTTTTTAATTATTCCAAAGAAACATATAAGTCAGTGTTACCTCTTTCCAGACGTGGTAAGAGTAAGATAGATATCTAGTTCCTTACTATATACTATTTAAAATGGAATTTAAAATAAAAAATGTAAACAAAACAATATCTAATAGTTATCGTTTCTGTGATTTGTTTTTATTATTATTTTTAAACTGGCAACTTTTTCAATACAGATTTTAAAAAAAAATGCTTTGCAACTGGTACTGTTCGTTTTTGACTCATTATTACTTTTTTACATTAGGCCATAAAATCTTCGAAAGAAAACTCATTTTACGCTACATTTTTAAACATAAATTCCATTTATCTAGCGTTATGACGTCACGTGCAAAGAAATTAAAAGAATAGATGAAAAAACCATAGACACTCACTAGGATAAGCATTGTGCGATATAACTGTGGATGTTGGGTACACCTTCCTGAAAGCCATGCGTTATATACAAATAGCAGTGAACAAAGCCATTACAAAATGCGCCAATCTAGCATTAAGTGGTCTTAAGTTTTAGAATATAAGATTTCCAACGTGAAGAACATTCATTCACAGCAAAAATTTGAAAGACAGACAAAAATACACCAAGTTTGGCCGGGTTTTAATGTCAACCCATGAGTAATCGCTACGAATCGTATTGTTCTTATAAAAAGAGCTATTCATATTTTTTATAGGTAAATCTATGATTCGTAACTATTACTAATAGGTTTTGGAAAACAGTAAGATGTCAATGCCTGGGTTGGTAAATGTACTGTAAATATTTTTTAAGGAATGAGTGCATCTAGTCAGTAAATATACGATAACAAACATTATTTTAAAACAAAATTTTATGTAGGCATTTAGTGTGCTGATGCATTAGTAAGCCAATGGCCAAATACCATCATTCAAAGACAGATTTGATATCTGCCATGTTTCATAACTTTTTGACAGATGACAAATCGAGTTTGCAGGCTTGTCTCTGGATCTCAGCCATAGTGTATGAAGCATTATGCCTGGGATTGTTTGAGTTGGTGCTGTTTGCGTTTTTAACGTCAACGAAACGAAACCGTTTTCTGTTGACAGTAAACTAGTTTAAAAAAAACGTGTCTTTCCGTTTCGTTTACGTCAAAACCCAGTTTATAAAAAAACTGTTCATTTCAACGTCCACCACTAGTTGAGTACCTACCAGGTATGAAGAACTCATGCGAAGTTACTAATTAATAATATAGTACCAGCTCTATCATAAGTTTAACAAAGCATTTAAAGCTAACATAAAATTCTTCTGTATCATTTGTATGAAAGACACGATAACATTCACAAATTTAAAATAATAATGAAACAATCTCGCTAATAGCGATCTTGGTAAATGGGTTTTTTTAAAGCCATCGAAGCAAGACTCATTAATCTCTTGTTAAAATTATTAAATGTTTAGACCGCTAAAGCAAGAACTTTAGACGCGGCAAAGACGAAACGACGGACAAATTTTATAAAATAATGAATCTTGCTAAGGCCTCCTGGTAGAAGGCTCTGGAAGGATTACCCTCTTTTGTGCAATTTAAAATAGACTTGAAAGAATGAGATAAAGTCGCAATTACAATTAATGTGAATAAGTTGTTCGATACTTCGTTTACTTTAAATTTGCATTGGTAGGTAAAAATTAGTGGTCACGTGACCATGAGGACTGAAAAGGTTAAAATGTAAAACATTCTTGACGTACGGGAGACAAGTCTCGCGTCTGAATCTTACCTCCGTATTTACATTGTAAAATACACCGTAACATAAAGCATTAAAGACGAATTTGCAAATTAAAGTCGTGGTATACAACTTACGTGGACATAATAGTCACTGTGCTGTTTGTGCATGTGGTTTTACTCTTCGTACTTATTTGTAAGAGTGAAGAATTTGTAAACAGTGACTTGAAGTTATATATTGTCTCCAATTGGATTGTCTGAACGATGGTTTGAGGCATGTATGTGGAATATGAACCTGAAACGAAAGAACATTTATATATAAAAGTGAGATGAGTCCCACAGTACTGTGTGGAAACTAGCAATAGATAATTTTTTCACAACTATATCTCTGTCATTAATAAAGTTTTTATTTTAGATAATTGTTAAACATAGTAATTTGTACATACATTTCTAAAGTAGTAAAATATAGCTATACTAGTTATTTTTACCGTCTACTAGTTAAATTATATAGTTTGTTACTATAGAATTATATTTAAGAATCTTAAAACTATTTGTTGAATTAATTTATACGCCAAAGATTAAATCTAGCGTAAGAAGTAAACAATTTTTATCTATAATCTAGTTCTCGAAAGCCTTATTCAAAATATTTTATTAAATATATAACAAATTTTTAATTAAGTTAAATTGTTATATGAATTTAGTTACAAAAATTACAGAATAAATATTTTAAATGAAAACATACCCTCTTCAGACTCGGCGCTAACTTGGACAAATAATTGTTGCCCATAATCCCGATTATTGAATTTGCTGAACACGTCCGCAATTTTCGGCAAACGGTCCTCTTTATACGTTTCATACTTCGTTTGTTCAACGCGTTTTTCATAATACAGAATTTCTATTCCATCGTTTGTTTCGATTGACGTGTTCGCTTCACAATATGCCGAATCAATGGACATATTTCTATGTATTAAATTATTTTCCGAGTTGTTTCTCTCTAAGTCTTGTAAGACATCCCTTATTATTTCACTGGTCGGTGGAGGTTTCTCCTGGATAAAGGCGTTAACTTTGGAGACCGTTCCATCATTTCTGCGAAGTGTCAGATCACCTTTTTGAAGCCTTACTATGGGATTGGGATTTATTGGATATATACCACTCAGGATTCTCTGTCGTTTCGCCGGTAGAGGTGCAATAGTTTGAGTAGCCTTGAACACATTAATAAAAGTAGTTACTATATGTTTTATTTATTAGTGTGCTAATAAATGTATCACTATATATAAGGCACGGGGAATTTACGTAACGTTTTCTTAGTATATATAGCCCAGAAATAACATGCTTGAATTAAGGCAAAAACTACACCTAGAATTTAAATCCACAAAGGCGATCAAATTCGAACGATGCGTTAGCCACCATTTTAATTTTAAACGTATTATGTTAAAGTATTCATCCATATATAAAGTTTTGGTCAGTAAAATTTGACCGTTTTGTGATATGATATATTTATTCATTTACACTTCGCTACCTTATACAAAAATATACATATAAAAAAGCAGGTTATACAAGTTATTAGGCAACTGGCGGCCTTATCGGTAACAAGCCATTTCTTCCAGACACCCCTAATTTGGAACAACTAAAATAAAGGTACAGAGGGTAAATTACAAGAAGTGCATAAATAATTTAAAAGAAAACTATAACATACCTACCTATGATTAAAACCTAAAGAAAAAATACAAATTAAATAAGTAAATGAACAATAATATGTATGAACAAAATTAAATTAAGTAGGACTTATGCCTGTAGATACTTAAAAGAATTCAATTCGAAATATTTTCTTATAAATTATTTATTCTATTGGCCATATTAAAATCAGTTTTTATTAATTCTATATGAACTAAAATCACTTATTAAAACTTTACTGTGAAGGATAACTTTAACTAAAAATGGAAATTGAGTAACAAAAAGATATGTTTACAAAACAAACAGTTACAACATAATGTATGGTATGCAGCTGTAATTGTAGAAATATCAATACTTACACTGGTATTATACATCACTTTCACATTATCCTTCCTCATAATAATATCTGAATTCACTTGACGTTTCATGATACATTGTGAAGTTAGCTTAACCTTGTGAATTTGTTCACCAACCAATTGATTTGTTTTCCTTTGGAAATTTCTCACACTCAGATTTTCATATTGCTTCAAAGTCTTATGGGCATCTATGTTTTTTGGGGTATCAGCATTCATTAATCTTGCAAGGAGGCTCTGACGAGTATTATATTTTGAAATATGATTTTCTATCACATTCCTGGCCAATTTAAGTTTTGGAGTTGCAGTTATTGGTGGAGAAAATGTTTGTAACTTTTTAGTTTTCATCTAAAAATACCAAAATAAATGTTAGTTTGAATTCTCATTTGAAGCATCTACAAATCTATTGTAAATAAAATATGTTCCTACAATGTAAACTATTCAACATATATTTAAGAAAAAACAGTAATCTATATTTTACAAATAAAGTTATTTTCCTATTTTAATAATGTGTTACTTAGAAAGAGGGCATCTTATATAGACATATTCATTGCTATGTTGCTGTATTGTAACACAACAAAAATACATAATCAACTTAAAATTACATTTGAAGTGGCCTAGCAAATATCACAAAAAATTTATTAATTTATTTTCAATTCGTAAATCCTCTGCCAAGTATTGTTACAAAAATAAATTTCATATTTAACTATTATTGATTTTATCAATGATAATGCATGAGTCGCTATGCCAGGAATTAAGTATATCTTAAAATACTTTAATACCAAAATTTGGTGACTTTTCCACTTGCTTCCTGGCAGTGAACAGAAGTAATTCAGAACAGATTTTTGACATACAGGACATTTACCCCAATGTCCTGTAACCAAACATCACCTGAATATAACATTTACCACAGATTTCTCTCATTTAATATCAGATAAGCTTTTCTCAGATTCTATAAAAATAGGGAGATATGATAAAAACATACCTGTGATTTCCGAGTTCTATTTTTAGAGTGTTTCATTCTTTGACGTTCCTTTCTGACTTTTTCAATGATAGTTGTTACTGACTCCTCTAAACCCATTTTTCTTGCAATTATCAATTGTATAAGATACAATTTCTAAAAATAAAGTTTTAATTACCTAAGACATGAAGTATACATTTCAAATGTCTAAATAACAAGTCAAAGAAAGCAGAATTTTGAACAAAGCAAGAATACAATTGTTGAGCATTTATCAGTCTTTATATACACTTTTTTAAATGGAATCAAGCTTAAATTGGGCAAGGGACAAGATAAGTCGTAATTAGTCTACATTTAATTTGAATAGGGTAAATCCTTACTTTGTAATTAGAAGGTAAGCCATAATGTTTCGATAGTAGTTGTAAATCCCGATAACTACATTTCTGTAATTCGTCTGTAATTTTATGACTGTCGTTCTCCATATTTCTTAACGAAACAATTAAAACGTGTTAGAAAGCAACCGTAACTAATGTTAAATAAATATGTTTTGTCTTTTATAGGCACTATTTAATATAAGTTGTTCATCTTAGTTTCGCACTTTCATTCTAAATTCTAATTTTCAACTACTTCCTAGCTTCCGGTACTCGGTGCTCTGTGTAGTGTGTAGTCTCGCTACTCGCTTCAAAATTATGCCTGTCATCAAAGTTCAACTCGTGTTTACTAATTACATGTAACTACCTACATTTTCAGTTGTATAAATTGTTGTAACCTACGAATAACTTTAATGTTTATAGATTTAATCCATTTAGAATAAGCAGAATTTATCAATTCTACTTAGATTAATTTTCGTATTGGCGTATAATAATAATATTATCTAGCCGCTTTGTGGAATATTATATAAAAAGCGTACGTATGTCTTACGTCTTAAGTCTGCAACTAGTAAGAGTATTTTATTCTATGGTTTGCAATATATTACGAAGGTGACACACCACAAGTTAAGAGATTACAAACTCTTTGACTAACGAACGTATATAAAGTCATTGAATTAATTTATAAAATACATTTAATTAAGAAGGCTAAAGTCAAATAGAAAAGGCATTGTAATGCAGCCCTTATAGGAGTAGTTATGGCATAGCGGATGTGTGTTCTCTTCCACTCCTGACGAAGCAATACAACAATACGAACAATAGATATACATATATTTTATTTCGGTTGGTTAACAAAGTAGACTGAACGTCTGATCGTAGAGTCCTACCTGCAGTACGATGATGCTTTCGTTAGAAAAACTAAAAATTATATCTTTAATCATCAAAGAAAGTTAATTAAATATACCGGATATTATAAACATAACTAACTGATTTCACGATCACGTAATTAGCGCATTCTTTTAAATAACTAAATATCTATGCAATTTAGTGAACTTGAAAATATTGTTTTCTATGAATTAATAAGAGTCGTGATATTAGCATATAATTTTTCAAAATATGGACGTTCATAACGAACGTGAATTATGACAGATGAAGTTACCAATACGATGAAACAAATTTTGATGGATTTGATTTTATTAATTTCCCTTCTTATCTGTGGCACCGCTGCCTTTAGCGCATGCGTGGTGATGTGCTGGGTATGGCGCCATTGCTATTGGAGTTTAAAGTATGAAAATCTTTCTTGAAAATATTATACTAGAGTAAGTACCTTTATTATCTTAAAGAAATATCCAAATTATGTATGTACATGTCATAGGTTTAATAAAAAATAAAATCGACATACATCTGCATTTCATGCAGGTATAAAATTGGCGTTTATTAACAAATAATTCACTCGAACTGCAATACTATTAAACATTATTAATTGACTCTTATTTTAAAACATGAAGCGGACCTCGAAATTATATGTTTCAGGAAAATACTAACAGCCAATGTAACTCGACTGTAATAATTGAATCTTAACGATTATTGTACGTTCGTAGAATTCATAGATATTTTGCAGGGAAATGGAATAGAATGTTTTTATTTGCAAATTTCGGTAGAGATTGCTGTATAAAAGTAGGTATATATATATTCATGTATTAACAAAATACAATTGATGTTTACATAATCTTTTATTTAAATATATAAGGTAGAGAAATTGAAGAGCGGCTCTCATTTGCTTGTAAATATAATCTTCTAAATGGATGTACCGGATTTGTACTGCAACATAATAAAGTTGGTAACTTCTCTATATTATTCTATTCAATTATATTACAGGGCCCATAGGCAACATATAAAAAATATCATTAGGCTGCCAAATACAACACAATAATAATTGTTCCAAGAAGGCACACTCATAATGTATAAATCTCATACCTATAAAAACAATGTGTAGTGTAAAAAAATATTCAGCAAAATAGACAGACAGACAAAAATGTGCTACAGCTTCACGGAGGGTGAAGCGGCGGATAGACCACTTGGCAGATTTTCTTGTCTTCAATTTAGGCGCACATCTTTTCATCGTCACATATTGTGAAAATTCAAATTTGACAGTATTTTATTTAGAATTAATTGAACATATATGGAATATAAATTACATTAAATTGTAGCCCATATACCTTGTTCTTGCCTTATTTATTTTGTCTTTCATCGCATCTTTAAACATAATCGCTGGACGTGTAAAAGGTTTTTGTTTCATCTCCATATTTAATGATTCGGTCTCCTGCGAAAAGTTAATCATAGTTTTTCTTATACTATTTTAATGTATCTATGTATTTAAAATTGTAAGTGGCATATATACACGAGAAATAAATAATTTGGCATGAACATATTTTCGTTTAAAATAATTCCAGGATAGCGCTTATACGGTAGTTTTAACTAGTTTAAACTGTATTGCACAAACATTAGATCGAAGTTATGCTATAGAAAATGATATATGATGCAGTATACTTTAATAAATACATAAACATGTTCGCTACCTATTATTATGGTAGAAAAAAGTGAACAAAATTGCAAGCAGACACATTCCATACCATTGCTCTCTGGTTATTTTGTATTTGATTTTCTAAGCTTCTCTTATACTCCTCTTGTTCCCGTAATTCTTCTTTAGCCCTCATCAACTTTAACTCAACCTCTCTCAAGGCAGCTTTGTTTACGTCTTCTTTAGTGTTTCTTCTTTCTTTTCTTTTATTTTCGAGTTCTATTTTCTTTTCTTTTAAGTATTTTCTGTACTCACTGGCACTTTTCTGTAATCAAAATGGTTAAGCCTTAATTAGACCAAACCTTAGATAAAAAACTACCAATGAACATGTGTTTTAAAAATGAAATTAAAAACAGACCATAGATATACCCCTTACATACATACACATAGTAAGTAATTATCATTGCTAGATATTATACCAATATAGGTGTCGCCGATATTTTCTAAAAGTAATTTATACTGTTATACTTGTTAAGTTAATTATTATTTCCTACATAAGTTTTAAAGTAGTACGAACTCTAAAAACGTATTGTATTTTATTCTTACATACACATTATAAATGAACTTAAAGTATTGAATGATAATGTTGAATGAATGGTCGGTCTAGATTTTATCTGATAGCTTGGTAAAAAAATTACTTTTAATATACCTCTTTTTTACTTCGTTTCTCCTTTTCGAACATTTGTATTTTTGTATCGTTGTCCCTTTCGCTCTCTGTTTTCCATTCGCCTACCATATTATCACATTCGAATTCTAAATTTTTAATAAATTTTCTTTCCTTTTCCATATTTTCAATACATAATTGTTGTTCTCTATGAAATGATTGCTGAAAAAATAAGTAATAGGTCTTCCTTATACATATAATAAATAAATGGATTCGTTGCCATCGCAAATGATGCCATGAGCAAAACCAAATCACTGTAAAAATAGAAACCAATAAATAATAATATAATTTATATATACACTGGATGCAAATATAATGTTCATCACCCAAATAAGGACTCTTCCTATGTGTAAGAAGATGTTCATACTCCTCGAACCTGGAGTGCAAGCTGCTAAGGATGTTTTCACCTAATAAAAGAAATGAGATCAATCTTACGATTTCAGCCATTTTCTTGTGCCTCTCCTTACACAATTCTTTTAAAGCCACTTCAATTGTTCTTTGATCAATTGATCTCTCTTCTAATGTTCTGTTCCTGAGTTCTGACATCTTCTGTTCATGGCCCTCTATGTAGTTCATTCTATTTTTACTTTGTTGTTCTTTTTTCTTTTTGATTGCTATAATATTGTAAAGAATATTAAAAATAATTAAGTGGTGGTCTAAATTATTCAATTAATAAAAGCGGGCTACCTAGTACTCATGGAGTTATGTTAGAAACAAAAACAGTCATGTCATCACTATATTGGGTCTGTGTATGTGTCATAACAAAATATACTTTAAGGCAAGAATGACAAAAGTTAAAGCTTACTATCACAATATTCATCTTCCATCCTCTTTTTTATTTTCTCTGTTATTCTATTCTCTTCTTCTCTCTGCATTTTAAGAGCATATCTTGCCTTTCTATTGGCGCTGGCAATTTGTTCATCGTAGGCTTGCCTTCGATCTTGCATTTCACGCTTAAGATGTTCAGCTTTCAATCTTTCTCTCTCTTCCTAGAAGTAAAGAAAATGTTGTACTATTAAAGTCTTTGAGGGCGTGGTTCTCAGTAAAATAAAATTGATTATGATATTGTGTTATTAACAACAATATAGCTCTATGTAGTTCCATTAAACTACAAACTCCAATTACGTACTATTAATGTCTGTGTCGTATATACACAACATTAATAGTACGTAATAAAAATAAAAGTTATTTTTGCCTGCTCCAAGAAAATCTAAAACACTATTTTTTTACCTCTTGCCATCTTTCAGTCATTTAAATTACCTTTTGTTTAACATCATCCAATAATACTCGATGCCACATTTCATCGATTTCTGAATTCATTGATGCTATATATTCCTTCTCTTGCATTTGCATCTTGAGCATTTTTCGCAGCTGTCTTTCATCTTCTCTTCTGCATTGCATGCCTTTTGCCCTGTAACTAATAAGGAATGATAGTTAATAATTCAGTATCGTCAGATTTTCTAGGAATAATATAAGAATAGTCTATACATAATGAATTAATGATCATAGATCATAAGAATAAGACACTTCTTTTGAAATAAATACTTTTTTCATAATGACGTCAGGTAAACTTTCACTGGGGCAGTCAATTTTATGTTCTAATTAATTTATACTCACATTTTTTCTCTTTCCATCGCTTTTTGACACTCCATTATTTTCTCATGTTCCAATTCTTCTTCATATTGCTCTAGTTTACTCTTTCGAGCAACACAGTATTTACACTCTTCTAATTGTTTTCTTCTTAAGAGTTCTGAAGCTAATTGCCTTTCTTCTTCACCAAGAAGACATCGAAGCTTCTCCCTTCTCTGTCAAAGTCTTGTTTCTTCTTGATTCAAAAGTTTACTAACCTTTTCACTTGTCCTATTTATGATAGCCCTAAAATATAAACAAATTATTTTGTATGAGGCTCATGTTGCAAGTTGAGCTTTAGGTAAGTAATAAAACGTTTTTGGAAAAAACAAATTGTTTTTTTTTTAAGGCAATAACTGCGATATTATTATTGTCTTTAATCTTATTTCGGCCTTGTGCTATTCCGCACTCAAACTGCATATATCACCTTTGGCATATACTAATGATAATCTTTAATACTGGTTGTATTTATTTAAAAACATCTTACTTTTGTAAGTGCAGAGCATCATAAGAAACTTTGTCCAAACCCGTCTTTAGGTCAGCTACGTTTATCAGGGTCTCCATGTCACTACGATGACGCAGCTGTAATTGTTTGCAAATACTTTGTCAATAATAAAGTTAAAAAAAATCAATAGCGCTACAACCTTTTCAGGTCTGGGCCTCAGATCTCTGTATCTGTTTCATGTTCATTTTTTAAATTGAATAGGCAAGTAGGTGATCAGCCTTCTGTGCCTGACGCACGCCGTTGACTTTTTGGGTCTAAGGCAAATCGCTTTCCTCACGATGTTTTCCTTCACCGTTCGAACTAATGTTAAATGCGCACATCGAAGGAAAATCCATTGGTGCACAGCCGGGGATCGAATCTACGACCTCAGGGATGAGCGTCGTACGCTGAAGCCACTAGGCCAACACTGTTCTTAATAAAGTTACAGTAGCAGACAATTTCGCAAAGTGAATAAACGCGCGAGTTGTTAAAGGCTTGTCTTGGCTCGGCTGCCCTGAAGAGTGGTATACAATCATAACGACAAGCTTTATATATACTTACCCTCCAAAATTGATGTGGATGGCCAAGATAGACATTATTTTGATGGGCTTTTAATTTGTTTAAACTGACCATGATTACACAACTGCAGCTTATAAAGTATTGATCCAACGTTTAAAAGTGTAAGTTACTAAGCAACAATATCAGAGTAGTAAAACCCGTAACGATAGAAGGTTTGAGTCAGAATTATAATATTTAAGTAAGGCATCAGTGTTTGCAAAACGGTGTTTTTTTCTAAGTAAATAAAATATAATAATATCAAAGAGAAATCTTTTATTTTTTTGTGCGATAACTGATTTTGTTTGGCATAATTTCTTAGTATGGTGAGGCATGCGAGGCCATAAGTGCAACCACTCGTAATTCACCTAAGTTTGTTGACCCCTTTAGGGCAGACAGATTTATGTCTCAATTACTTGAATTACATTAGAAAGGGTGTGGTGGTACTTTCGTTCCTTTTACTGTAAAGTAATATATAGCTTCTATCTATTTATTTTAAAAAAAACATAATAATTAAGAAATGCTTTCAGTTCTTACAGTAGTTTACGTTATTAATATAGAAAAAATCGGTTCGGTTTACGAGTAATACTCGTATTCGTTATTTTAAGGTTTCGAAAGCATTGCTATCTGTTAAAAATATTATATGTAAAAATGACGCAAAACTGCTTCTGTCACTACGGCTATATACTTCAGTTTTCACTGCACATATTTCGCATAAATCAAGCCACAACGTAACAAGATTCATATGAATTTTAAAGTGCACTTTAAAATTGTTAATACTGTGATTGTACTTTAATTACAAAATTCGTGTTTTTCGTTTAAAACCGTAGAATGGACATTATTTACGTTAACCGTGAATTATGTCACACTGTGCTTCATATATTTACTTAATTTATTTAGCTGTCAATAAATGAATATATTTTATAGGGGATCGGAGTGACTCATGTTTGGGATTTTCCTAGTTGATAATAAAAAAATAAGTTTTTAAACGTTATCAGAAATTTTAAAACAATTCTATGGGTGCAAGATGGAGTCTCTCTCTTTAGTTGGAAGCTCTGAGTGTCGTGGTCATCCAGGAAACATCTGGAGCGGACAACCTGTTTTCACCCGTTTTTGTCTTTCTAATACAGTGTATAGTTTTGAGGACGATAAGTCTCTCAGTTGATCGGTCTATCTGATTAGTGAACGACCAGTTCCTCCATGTTCTCATCGCCTCTACGCATTGCATGACCGAAATATAATTCGACATATGGTAGACGGGCGGGTCCGTATGCGGAGTTGGGTCAGGATCGATGTATTGGTGCGCTTCGCAGTCCATTAACATTCGGCTCCAGCACCACATCTCAAAGGCATCAATCCTTTGCCTTTCTCGAGCCAAGATAGTCCAGGTATCTACTCCATACAGTAAGATAATACAATAAGATAGGGAACATAGAGTAAGACTCTAATATTATAAACCTCCTTGTTTCCCAATTATTTAATAAATACATGAAATCTATAGAACACGTATAAATTCCAATTTGCTTCTCATCGGTATCTTTTTGACAAGTCTTGCTATAGAACTCTTTAAAAACCTCCTTAGCACTTCTACTATTTTATACTCCTACTGCTTGCTACTACACAGATTATAGTAATTAAATTAATTGAAAAATAATGTATGGTCAACTATAAATAAATTTTATTGGCAGTGTGGAACCAGACGCTGACGCTAGCGCAAGACAGGTGGGGGGGGGGGGGGGGGGGTAAATTTTGCGGCGACTCTTAACTATCTTCAGAAAAGAACATGCATGCAATAAGTTTATTTTCTGTATTTTGCCCTTGTTTTACTCGCGTCGCCTGGAAGACTTAAACTGACAAGACCATCCGCAGCAATTACTATATTGTTAAGTGCAAATAAGTGATAGTATGTAACAGTTGAAGTCGCAGAACCGCATTCTAAACCTTAATCTAATTAAAAAAGGTTCTAAGGCATGCTAGTTTCCCATGATGTTTTTAATTTGATTTGTTCACAGCCGGGGATCGAGCCTTAGGGATTAGAGTCGAACACTTATGCCATTTATCCAGTACTGCTCTAACAAATTTTAAATGTTACATATATATTTTTAGCTTAAATAATAGAAGGTACAGTCTCTAATTCATAACGATAGAAGCCACAACTATTTATTTGTTAAACGTTTCGTTCTTACCATCGTCCAAGACAATACATTATTGTTACGAGTTAAATTTGTTTATCTCAGTATCAAGTATTATACGCGCGATGGTCGTATAATATAAATTTTATTTTACTTCAGAGCACACTGAAATCAGTTGGGTCACATTGTATTTACGAGTGACCACTACGGGAACATTATATAGTCCATTAAACATTACACTTTTTTGTACCTTTGTACATTATATTTGATTTCTTGCTTTGATATTTTGTATATGTAGAAATAACCCTTGCATATGTCGCCTTAATAATTACGTTAGAAGTTAACTCACGTGTTTAAGACGGAAGTCTAGGGTTCTTCCAAACCAAAAATAGTTTCCGAAGGACACTACAGAGTGACTTTTGAAATGCCATTGTACCAGCAGTGCCTGAATTGTAGATTGTTGGAACTTCAAACCTATTAATGGGCCAAAGCAGTTTGTTAAAGCCTTAAACCGCTTAAAGTTTAAAAAGTTGAATCTTTGAAAATAATCCTTTATCTTGCTATCTAAAAATACGTTACCGCATCTATTAAAATGGTATTAAAATAATCGGAAGTATAGTTAATTACATTAGTCACATTACACATATGTCCGGTGCCTTACAAGTGCCGGAGTGGCGTAAAGCTTTGTACACACTGGTAATTATTTATTAATGAATTGATGTTGATGTAATAACGTGATATTTGTTATAAAAAATGTTTCTGAATAAGTACGTACGTACAAACATATGTTCTGGTTGGTCCCATTAACAGAAATATCAGTGCTCGATGAGTACTTCATATTCTAGATTAATAAGATGCAGCATTTAATTAAGTACTTTTTGGCAAGGTTTACCCCAATTATCTTCACAAAGTTTACTTTGAATAACGGTTGTGTCGTTTAAGGGGTATTCGGTTACAAACATATGAATCTTGAAAACTCAACACGTCCAGGAAAATCTCCGGAATTTAATTTAATACATAAAAATTTGGCCTAATTAAAAACACGTCTAGAAAACCAATCTTAAGTACCAAAAACTATAAAACATATCGGTTGGCAATTTCGGATATAGGCAATTCAAAAAGGTTTCTTCGTTTCCAATTTGATACGATGAACAATGGAAAACGACCTTAAGAAGCCGGAGGGCGCATGCGTAGGGCCCAGGAGTGTCATGGCGGATCAGTCTTCGTATTGACGTTGAAGCGCCGCGCGCTTTTCACCGCCCTACCCAAATTATTGTTAATTAAAACATTAATTACATTTTTTGTGCTTGTGCTTGTGACAGTGCCGTGTCCGGTTGAGAGCGGCTCAATCCGGTTTCGTCCAGGCGAATCCAGTTCGAGCAAGTTGTAAGTAGTACATTTTTCACGATAAACGCGTAGAGTATTTTGGTAGTATGCTTTTTGTGAGACTTTGTGTGAGTGAAAGAAACATTAGCGTTGGAATGTTTACACGCTTTATCGATTTTGTTAAGTTAATGCGTATGCCTCATTGGCTTCGATGAATTCCATTTTGATTCGTAAATGGAACCACAATTTCATCAGACAATAGCTCGTGGCCGAAAATTCGTCACAGTAGTGTTTTGTTTAAAAGTGGAGTATCCTTTTCAAAAACTCGTTATATTCCTATATAGAGCAGGTTTGTCTTACCAGTTTAGGTGTAAGTAGCTGATACATAATAGGTACTATTTGTATGCATACGAAACGTTTGAAGGAATTTCTATTCTATATATGATTAGGACAAATGTGTTGAGAAATCCTAATAGTTTTACAATCTTCATGTTTGTTTGATACCCTTTAAACAGATGAGCTGAGTTTGATGACTTCATAGTGGCTTGTTCCGTATATAAAACGTAGTTTTTATCATATGAAATCGAAGATATCACTATAAATGTTCCAATATAATAAAGTATATATATACACATATATACAGTATTTACAATATTCTTAACCTATACAGTAATAATAATAACAATAAAAAAGAATAAATGGATAATTAAAATAAATTTCCCCAAATAAAACAATATTGTGATACTTATTCGTTGAGCGTGAAAAGCACCAGCTCTGGGGACACCATCTATCTACCAGGCGCCAACTTAAAACTTTAATTAGCGCCCTTATACTTGTCCCACGCTCCAAGAGTTTACACTCAAAAGGAAACAAAATTAAAGTTGGAGGCAAGATTCAATTATTACTAAGTGTTTTAATACCTTAAATTTAAAAAATCTATTTTGAGCAGTTAAACAAAACTCTGAGTAATGTAAAAACTAGCCATAAACTTCGGGGCGTTATAACAGTAGTTTTTTAGTATATATTAAATATATGACTTATAAGTTGTGCTTAAAAGAAAACATACAGAACTTATTCATTAATTTCTATTTAATTTATTGAAAATAACAGCATAACTTAACGCTCAAATACCTTAGGTTGAATGTAATAGATCACTGAATGGCAATAGTGCTAATACATAATTTGAGATTTCTATTTTTAGGTCTACGCCTCAGATTTCTATATCTTTATCATGATCATTTGTCAATCTAATAGACAAGTAAATGATCAGCTTCCTGTCACACACCATCGACTTTTTGGGTCTAAGGCAAGCCGGTTTTCTTCATGATGTTTTCCTTCACCGTTCGAGCGAATGTTAAATGCGCACATAGACAGGTAACATTGATGCACGGGAATCGAACATATGACGGATGAGTGTTGCACGCTGAATACACTAGGCTAACACTGCTCATTGAAGTCTATAATTAGTATTACTTATTCATATATAGTAACATAGAGATATACTAACATAGATGTTTAACGACATATTTCGAGGCCTAAGATCAAATTCTCTTGACCCAACTAATGCCGACATGATTTATTCTAACACTGCTATTAACGTCACGCTCATCGGCCTATTAATAACGCAAAGGGATATTGAACCACAGCTTATAACAGGAATTAAACAAACTGTACATAACTACAATTTATTATATATGTTCAGATTTCATTCCAACATTGACCAACTGCTGACACGGCTCACGTGTGTTACAAACATTATCAGATGAAAAGTAATTTTGAATTATATTTAATTCGAATATTAATCAATTGCTGACACGACTCACGATTAATAGCTGAAGGTGCGCAATACACCAACAGCTCACTTAAATAATATCATGTATAGGTGAATAGGTGTAAGTAGTATTTAAGTAGTACTTTAAACAATAAATCAGATTTGAACATTGCTCCGTCGTATTCATTTCTCGCTTCCTCTCAAAGGAGCGAAGACTACTTCAAGCCCTTAATTATCGTGGTGAGCCTGCCCGATAGCTTTGAGATAATCCCACCACCTCGAACCATTGATTGATCCTACCCGTAGGGCTCCGTCTGTTACCTTAGGTCTCTTGTTACAGACATCCCGTACTTATTTATATATTAACTATTTATGTGTTAGGGTACATCTGTAGGGCTTACTGATCCGTAGGGTTGTTAGGTTTCTACCTTTATACCTCTTATATATTTAGTTATCTAGTGCAGCTTGCTTATATATACATAACATATACTATACAGATACTCTTGTATATGTATTGAATATACATGTAAGATAAAACACACATTTCACAGTCCACTAGCTAGCAAGCTGTACAATATGTTTTACTAACTGCCGTTTGAAGCTTAGCCCGCGTGGATTTTGTTAAGATTTGATTTGATCTCTTTAACCATAATCATTATATTTTTAGTAAATTTATATACAGCCATAACGAATAATATACCTAAACCTTTCTTATAAATCAGGAGTGACACTTTCTATCGGTGACTAAACAAAAACGTTGGTTATTTTTTGTGCTTAGCGCGTTCATACAGAGAAAACAGCTCCAGCGGTATTTGATATGTTTGCAGTTTTTCTATATATATATGGAAATCTAAGTAAAATATTTCAGAAGCTCAGAAAGAAGCAGAAGAATTAGAAATATTTATTTTGTTACATTGCCTTTTTGTTTCTATATGATACAGCTGCTCTTGAAGTCAGGTTTCTGCAATCGAAGCTATATTTTTCAACGAAAGTATCAGTTTTTATGTCATGTCGTCGATTTTTGTGTGTAAGATATGCACGAACAGGTGTTATTTTGAATTTTGAAACAATTCTTTCATTTATATATTAACGATTTTATGACTGAGAGCAGTTGCTCAGACATTACGTTTAAAACCATTATAGCATATTCACGTTTAAAACCAAGGAATTTCGGCAAATTATAAAGAAAACAACTATCTTTGAATAAAATAAAATTGATATTTTTTATATTATGGAATATAAGATATAGGTGTCACTTATTCCACGTTATTAAATGTGAATCGGTAGACATCCCTACTCATCGGCAAAGACGACAGAGGCCGAGAAAAAAAGTCGGCATAAAGAACTCTCGGTACTCTTTTAAAATATCAAATCATCATAGACTATTGTAAACAAAACTTATTTTAAAAGAAATATTGCAAATTAATTAGAAGTAGCCTGTCTAGCACTAGTCCCAGGCCCTTTTATCAACTAAATAATTAACATTATCGTAAGCCATTTAACACAGCTTTTCTTTAATACATTTTTTAAATTTGTTAAAAAGCAGAGAGAAAAGAGCCTTTGGTATTTTATTAAAGAAAAGTTTCCCATTTCCCAAAAGATAAATATTAACTTTAGATCTAGTACGCGGAAATTGCAGCCTGCGTTTGTTCCGAGTATTAACATTATGCGTATGTTGAATAGATCTAGTAAACTTATGACTATTTTTGTATACATAAATAATATTTTCATATATATATTACGATGGATTATATATTAATTTCCATGAATTTATCTCTCAGAGATTCCCTACATTTTAGATTATATATTGCACGAATAGCTCTCTTCGATAAAGCGTCTTGATAAAGCGAGATTACGCAGTAGTGTTAAATTTAAGATATTCAGTCAAAACTGTAAAAGTCATCATAATTTATACAAAAATAATAATTTTAAATAAAACTTTTTTGACTAATATGTACGTGAATTTTTCATATTACTTAACTTGATAGCTTTCCACATATTGTGTTGTGTAATACTCGTGTAAACCAAATACAATAGATAAATAATGATTGAGTGGAAAATATTGGTAAACGTCTTAAATTACACGCCTTGCATCCCAAACGATGTAACGACCCTAAAACTTATTTCATAACTAAAATGAATCGATCATACATAGAAACAAACAGAATCCATACGCAAAAAATTGTGTTTGTGATCAGACTCATATGAAGTGCGTTTTGATGTATCTGATTATTATTAATCAATTAATGATAGTTATTCTCGAGCAGTGTTGCATCAATGGATTTTTTAAATGTGCTCATTTAACATTCGCTCGAACGGTGAAGAAAATCATCGTGAGGAAACCGGCTTGCCTTACCTACACCTAAAAAGTTAACGGCTTGTCTCAGGTGGCTAATCACCTACTTGCCTACGTGGGTAACACTGAAAATGTTTAGAACGGGCCAGTTAGAAACATTGCTAATGAAATCTTTTTTTGAATTTCAATTTTAGAACTCTTTCATTTGTCATATGTTTTTGTGAATTGCCGGCAAATCTAAAACTCTTGTTACACCTGAAAACGAACCTAACGAACGAAATTTTCGGTCAATGATTTATTATGACTTTCGTTGTGGGCTTACTCAACAACAAAGCTATGATTGGCTGCGATTAGCATTTCTTAATGAAGTCCCATCTCGTGCCATTATTTATAATTGGTTTAACGTGTTTAAGCGTGGATGTAGCAATCTCAATGATGATCCTTGTGAGGGACGTCCTTAACAGCGACTACTGAAGATAGAGACAAGACATTAGTACTGTGCAACGCATGATAGAGGAAGATAACCTATCAGCAGATACGGGTAAGCCTAGGCATTCGTATGAGTCAAGTTCAAAAATATTACTTGAACATTTAGTCGTCAGGCTTTTCTCAGTGGTTCCATCGAATGCGACGATTCGGACGAGATCACTTCGAAAAACAATAAAAGCAACTTCCTACATTAAGCCATTTTTCATTTTCTAAACATTTTCAGTGTTACCTAGGTATTAGATTGACAAATGATCATGAAACAGATAGAGAAATCTGAAACCCAGACCTAAAAAGGTTGTAGCGCCACTGATTTTTTTCTTTGTCGTTCATTTAGTGAAATCGTTATATTTTATGACTTGTGATTATTGAATTGCATCTCAACTCGATTTTACAAAAACATATTTGATGATTTATGGTTATATACAATCTAACCACATACTATATTTATATCATAAAATATTTACACATTTGAAGTTTTAATATAACAATTGAAATTCCCAGATTATACATAATTATTTCAATATCTATAGAGCTGATGTCGTAAACTTGGAATTACGTGCTACGAAAACATGATATGCTGGTTGCTAGGTATCCTAAATTTTAACATGGAAAGCATGACATTTACATGCAATTAGTGTATCCTAGTACCTGGCCTTATGTAGGTCACATCCTTAAGGAGACAGCATCCTTCAACAAATCGCGTCTTATTTTACAAGAAAATGCTGAGTTTTTCCCTCAAGCATAGTCTTACAAAAGCTATGCTTATGGCTTCCCTACTAAAGCTTTGAGATGTTTATGAAAGCGAAATAGAATGTTAAAATCTAAGTGTGTTTGTACAGTAGTACATGCAATGGAGCTTCCGTTTTATTATAAAAGTTAATTTATTTATCGAATATCATTTAAGTTCTTTAAGAAGATATTGATGTGATATTACTAAAGGAAACTACAGATAATGATTATTATGTAATAATTAGTATGCTAAAAGAAGTCATAATTGGTACCTCGACTCTAAATTATTGAATCTGACCCTGATTCAGAAACGATATTTAACGCTAAGTATCAGGCCCAAATGTCAAAAATGTATTGGATTTTGACATACAAAAGTCATATTTCCCACCAAGTCTCGTTTATGTATCTTACTCTAAGACTCTAATTATCAGAATTAATACCCAAAATTATCTTATGTGTGTACTTTAAATAAAAATATCTAAAGTTCATAGTAAACCGCAGATATTTTTGATTTCGATCACAAACACTGACTTTCCACTATGGAAGTAATTGGCAATTCAGTTGGCAATCGAGTCTAGGCTGTATCTAAGCTCCGATTGGGCTCTAATCGAATCCGAAATCGATAGAGGCTAAGCAATAACATAATCGAAAATTTATTCAACGGCTTTCCGATTTTGGATATTAATTCAGATTTCACGGTATCCATTGGAACTTTATAAGTAACGTTATCTTTACGATTTAAACTATTCATGAACTGCACAGTTAAGACTTATTTCAATATATTTATTTATTTTTAATAAATAAAAAAATATTATTCGCCGGAACACAAATTGGTCCGTCAATTAGCAATTTCTCCGTCCACCGAAGTGCCGTCATTCATTGCAATAATATTATATTAATAAAAATAATAAATTAATATTTTAAGGATGTTTGTTGATGATGAGGATTGTTCGTTAGAAAAAGCCTAAAACGCATAAACCGCATTATAATTGCCATAGCCAAGATATTCTATAGATTTCACTATTTTCCTTCGAGAATGATTCTTATACCGTGAATGATCATGTCGGCAAAACATATTCTATGCAGGTAATATATTGAAAATGCCCTTTTCTACCCCTGACCACCCCTCAGTTTGCCAGTAATCCATACTGCACCCCATTTTATCCCCCCGAGAAATTTCATCTGCCTCTGTCAACAAGGGATGGCTTACCAAAATTATTATGTCAGGAAACGCTTTTAATGTGACGAATTTAGCGCCAAACGTTTTATCGATTATTCATACATTTCTACTAAGTAGTTTCTTGTAGCGTAACATAACTCACAATAAAAAAGACAGGTATTAAATTTTTATTTCTACCTTTCTTTTCTTGCCATTATGCACTGTTTTATTTTTATTAACTATTTCACTTACGTTATATTTAGCAATCGTTCTATATGATTGTGAGAGAAATATAAACATGTATACTTCTGTTGAAACTAATCATAAAAGAATTAATTAATTATTTATTAATTGTTAGCGTATAAAACATATGACGAAAAAACTATGGAGAGCAACTCCGAAGTTCCTAAGAACACACTGTAACTCTAGGGAATTCGTCATTCACTTGAATATACTTGTAGTTATGTGCTTCGGATTCTTTATTATTTTACAATTATTTAGATGATAATAAATCAGCATCACCTAGAATAGATACAAACATAGCTTGTACCAATTTCTGTCAATCTTGTATCAATTTCTTGTACTAGTTTCCAATTGATGTATATGTATAACGATACACAGAAAGTTACTAAAATCTTCGTAACCCAGCGATGATCTCAAAACGAAATGAGCAAAAATCTCTTCGGAAATCCGACAGCCAATCTCACTAATTAGATCTTTGAACAAGGTTCTTGTTAATGTCTTGGTAAAGGTCAAATGTTTTTAATTATTAGCAAACACGACGAACATAATAGATGGGAAAGTTTTGTAATACACGTATTAACGATGATTTTTTACTATTAAATGAATCTATGTGCTCAACACAATTGTTTTTAAGGGTCGATCATTTGTACAGGTTGATTCACAAGACTAATCGTGTAAAGAATACCAATTAACAGGATACGGAAGCGTGTCCGCCGCAATTCAACTTCTGATGCACAAATAAAAAGCAAGGGGTATAGGGTTTGCCCGCAGGCTTGTGACTGGCTTTTACGACAGAAAGTGACACACATATATTTATATAACGAAGCCTCTGGTTACAAGGCATTTTTAATTGAAAGAACCTCAATTTAGAAAACTATTTCAAACAGCTCGATCTGAGCAATGCGTCTGAAAGCTTCGGCTTTTCCAACTGTGAGCTTTGATAGCTTAACTTTTGGGATCAGCTGGAATCAAACAGTTAAAATACAACTTTAATTTTGAATGTAAACTAATTCAAATTCGGAAGTCGGTTAGAAAAGGAATGTTGTTTTCATAGATAAACGAACACATGCATTGCATAAATGTATATAGCTTATATCTTATACATGTGTTTTCTTTTCATGTAGATTATGTCTCAGTTACAAATAAATACTCTAATGATATGACAATAATTTTTATTTCGACATCAAGTTTTGAATTTTTTGTACATTCTCCCAGCTATGGAGTTTCTAGAACTCAGCTTTCAAACTCATTGACAAGCAAACTTCCATCTCGCTTATTCACTATTATAACGAACGGAACAGGTTACAAGTTGGACAGTTAGCAATTTGGCCAATGTTAGTTTGTGGTTAGGACATATAACTTGGGCAATTGTAATTTGTAACCTCGGTTTGTATCACGCAGGGGATAAATAAGGATTGCCAGAAAGTGTAAGTCTGAAGTTTGAGAATTTATTATTACTTTTACTAGCAACTTACTTCAGACTTCTTCTAGAGAGAGTAGTGCCAATATAGGCACGAAATTGCACATATTGTATGTAATCTCTGTTTCTATATTGACTATATATATAGACTGTGCAGTGTTGTCCTAGTGGCTTCAGCGTGCGACTCTCATCCCTGAGGTCGTACGTTCGATCCCCGGCTTTGCACCAATGGATTTTCTTTCTATATGCGCATTTAACATTAGCTCGAACGGTGAAGGAAAACATCGTGACGACAACAACAAAGAGTCGACGGTATGCGTCAGGCACAGAAGGCTGATCAGCTACTTGCCTATAAGTTTAACAAAGATCATGAAACAGACACAGAAATCTGAGGCCAAGACCTAAATGGCGCTACAACCATTGATTTTTGCCAAGTGTAGACTGTACTAATTCTAATAATTGAAATAATTCCAATAATTGAAATAATTGGTGTAATAAAACTACGACAGATTCAGGATATTTATAATTTTAAATTTTAATTTCTAGTAATTATAATTGAGTTCTCACTTCTGTACGTCATGGATTGATTGAAGAATGACGTTTATTTGACAAGTTCCCGTTCAAGCATCGTCCCAAAGATTTAAATAATTAAGTGGATAAATACAAAGTATATCTTAATGAACGCAATCTTAAAATAATTAGCTCATAAATAAGACTTGGAAAAACTCAGGTAAAAGGCTTTTACCGTGTCCCAGGCAGACATTTATTGTTCTAAAGGCGGTGCTGGCACAAATTGTAACAAGTTTGTGTTAATTAAAATTGCTGTCATATTACAAAAAAAACGCACTTAAGTACACTTTAAATGTGAAAATATACGGAGCTTTTATTAAATAAGTTCTTAGATTAATTTTATTAACATAAAACTTCTGTGATTGTACAATGTTTGGGGTGGACTTGATTTGTTCGAATATAACCCAACGAAGACAAGTTTCTGGCGTTTCGAAAAGGATCCCTTCGTCGTACCACCATTATTTGAAGACACTCCCATTAAATCTTAAGCCAGTATCAGAATTCTCGGTGTTGAAATATTATCGATCCACGTTCAGTGTCGCTGTGAGACTATGGCTAGATTAGCCCTTAATGAGCTTGGTGTACCCAGGAAGGCGAAACCGTACTTTATTCCGGGTCACCACTTGCAACTGTATAGAGCGCAAATTTAGCCCCACATGGAATTCACCTTTGGGCGGGAGCTCCCTGTACCAACTTCTTCCATTTGATCGCATCCAACGCAGGGCTACTCGAATTGTCGACGACGCAGCTGATTCCAATCGGCTCGATCCTTTTGCTTTGATGTTGGTTTTCACAGCATCTTCTACCGCCCCTTACGGCTCCTTAATTCCAACATCGGACGTCGAGGCAGAATGCAAAATTAGATTTTCATGCTGTCGCTCCACAACACAGTCCTTTTTAAGGCTCTTTCTGCCACGCACCATCTCTTTGTGGATCCAGCTATCAGAAATGTTTCCGAATTTATGTGGCTCCTGTCCCATAAAAAAATCAATGCTTTGTTAAGTTTTCTTTATAATGACTCAAAGAATTTAAAAAAAACGAAATAAGTTGATAAATTAAGTATCTGTCTCGTGAAAGTATTTTTTCTTACAAAGTGAAACCGAGCGAACACTACTCTAATATAAGAGATATTTCTATTGTGGTTTAATTTATGCATTTTACAAGCTGTGCTCAATTGTTTATGGCAAAAGGGAGTGAAATAAGGGGAACCACAAAGATCGTATACACATTGCCGAAATTAATTTCGGAACGAAAACAGAAAGATTATTTAGCCGGAAGCTATTTTGGCTTTACGAGGTTTTTAATACGTATGAAGTAGATTACATTTTAAAATATATACATATGACTTGAAAAGGATACTGAGTATTCCATTTTATTCATTGCATGGAACATTATACTTTAATTCTCTCCTCGCTTTGTATCATTGGAATAGAAAGGAAATAATAATTTAGAAAAACATAATATTTCAAAGTCACAGTCAACTCGATGTAGAAGAACAGTGCTCTTCAAGTTACGAATATTTTAAGCACTAAAAGTATTGTGTTTACGAATCCGTACTTTCTATTATTTAGTGACCGTAAAACATCATTACTATTCAAAAGAAGCTCTTAGAATGAAGCAAGTTTCTTGTTCTTTTGGATCTGATTGTTTCATAGTATTTCACTATCCAACTTTCTCGGTTTTTCCCAGAAAAAGACAATACAAAACTTGGAGAGAAAAGCAATTGATACCGGTCAACGACTTTGTTTGAACGGCTTGTTCAAAAGGGGATAGAAAATCAAGTCTTTTATGGGAATCCAAGGGAAGGGTTCCAAAAGAATAGGGGGTAGAGAGGCCTCCGATAAGTGATGCTATTTGCTACAAAGTCTCGGGCCTGTCGGTCGTATAGGATGTGCAGATTGAAAGCGGTTTTACTAAAGTCAGCTTTGATGCTTTCATAGTTTATAGTTATTTGTTTGACTAATTCTTATATTTTCAACTAATATAGAGTTAAAGATATTGAGTTGATTGAAATTTTAAGCTAACTAAATAGTTACTTCATAGTATATTCAATACTAATTGTTCCATATTCGACTTCGACTTTCGTACTGTTATCATCAATAGATTTGCATATGGTTTATTATACGTTTCTATATTTATTTTACATAAAGATAAAAATAGAACATTTTAACTAAAACAAAATATATACCTAAATCGTAGCTATAGATATCTACTCATTGATACATTAATCGCGCAGAGTAACATCCCCCAAAACCGCGCTCGGTTTGTCTATATCTAACTATAAGCATAGACTATAGAGCTACGTAGACAACATGGAATGGCGCCAAATTAAAGGGGAGTCGTGAATAGATGCTTTGTGCTTTTTGTATTATGAATGTACTTTTTTTACGCATGACAAATCGTGTACTATGAATTGCTGTTCTCTTTTGTGATACTTACTTACTCCCGCAAGTTTGTGCGAAGAATAAGGGTGATATAGTATAGCAATTCTTCTCGAAAGTTTCTTAAAGCATTTTAGTCGTTGTAATGCGTAAGTACGTAAAATAAAAATCTTGTATTTTACCCCAAACACGCCATCCTACATACAAAGTACAGTCTTTAAAGAATAATTAAAAAAAATAAGAAAATAAAATGAAAAAGATACTATAAAATGCTATAGCATATGACTCGTGCGTGAGTATTTAATGTGCGGATTTTAGATACATTAGGCTCGTAATAACTATATTTACTGATTAATAGATTAAGTACGCTTTATAACTTTAGTGAAATTACTTCAAAGATAATTTATTTAATTAAAAATATAGGTTGATTATGTAGAACTTTCAAAACATTGTAATACTAGATGACCCGGTGAATCATATCACCTACATCTATTTCTGCAAAATGTGATCAAACTTTAGTACAACATTATGAAGTGCAATACAGTTTTAGTCTCAATCAATTTGAAGATTTATACTCAGTTAAAACCTGATCTTCCGTAAATATTTCAAGATCGAAATTAGCGAAATCGATTCTGCCACTCCCGAGGTTAAGCGATACAAACTAATAGCAATTAATATATACATATATATATATATATATATATATATATATATTTATATAGATGCCTCGCATTAAAATTCAAAGGATGGAATAAATTGATATTTATAACGAAGTGACAATCGCGTTGATTCTACAACATTTAATTTAAGTATAATTTTGTATAAAATAGTTCCATAATTTTATACAGAAAGAATTTTAGTGTCGAAATATTTTAGGCTCCAGTCTCATTATATCAAATTGAGTTAACAATTGAAGAAACAAATATAATTATTCATTAGGAGCTCAGAGATGGCTCCCACGGCTTAATAGCAAATTCACTGCGAGAAATGCAGCTTAACTCTGTGTAAACTTCTAGTAGTTTATGCTAGTTATGCGAATATAACTTGCATTTCGATTTAAATTGATTTAAATACGAATTACGTTATTTGTTGGTACATAAGTTGTTTATTTATGTACACAATTCTATTGTAATAATAAAATACAAATACAATAACTACAGTGTTTATATATTTCATAAGTTTTAGTAATAAAACCTTTTTGTCTTTCTCCATAAATATAATGAATGTAGTCTTTTTTGTCGCTAAATATAATATCAAAGTAAGAGGACTAAGCAATCGATACAGCCTTACAATACGTTTATAAATAAGCTGATTATAAAAGTTTTAATACAGAGTCGTAAAAGGTTCTTTCTATATTCTGAGGGCTCCGCTGTACACCTGTGCAAAGCAAAAGAAGTTATACAGTAATGATGTTTTATACAAGTAATTTACGCATTGAAAATCATTATCAAAAGAGGTAACCATTAAAACCACATGAAACACTTGCTGGCGTTCCAATTTCAAATCAGTTACCGACGCGGATATAACCAATCGTATACCGCAAATCAGGCGCAAACCGCATATAATACCCTATGACACAAGTGTTTTAATTTGAGGCTTTATTTTACTAAACATATTAAAAGGTTGATTAAATTTAATTGGTTTGGTTCTGCCATGTTCGCTCATAATATATAACTGAAATTTCTAAAGCGCATTAACTTACATCTCCTCAAATATTTAATGAATTATGTAAATACATAACCTAATTTACAAACACTGTGAGTTAAATTTAACACTCCAGTGACAGTTAAATACAAACTTTTGATTAGTTTATATAAATGCGTGTGTGAAGGACGATACGTATCGCTATCCCTACGGTCGAGGAAGTTATTTATATATTTTATTATGAAAAAACAATCACATACATAACTTTAATATAATCAAAATGATAAAATAAAAGAAGAGTATATGATATATCCGAATTGTATTTATCTTTAGCGGCCGTCATCATACGGATAACGTCATCTCAGTGATTGTAGCGTAGATAGCTGACGTTACGCGTGAGGCTCACCTCAGGCAGAGGATCAGGCTGTTTCAGTTACCATAATTTTAATCCGATTTTTAATACATCAATCACCAAAATCTGTCAACAGACGTGAACATACACGTAAACAACATCAATCAAACAGTGGTGTCATTAACTAAGCTACGTATATTATTAATACTTTGTAGCCGAAACATAATACAATTGACATAATTTAATGAAAACTGGTGGCCTTGTCGCTTTCGAGCGATTTCTTCCAGGCAGGCAGGTTAAAAAAGGGAAAAATAAAATGAATTAGATAAGGCAAGCAAAAAGTGAAATACATAATACATAAAGTTATTTAGACATAACTAAAATAGGAACAAAAAAAAAGAAAAAAAATACTAGGGAGGACGCAATATGAAAAGGAAGAAGTGCACATGAATCACGATAATTTTAGATCAGTCTCACATCGGTTGGTTTTAGCGATACGGCTAAAAGCTACGTGGCAAATTCTTTTTTACACCTACCTTAAACTTTCACCAAAAATTAAATAATAAATACACCACACCATATTTACACTCAAGGTCATAGAGTGCCTGAGTGTCGTGACATGACGTCATAATCTGTATAACAGATATAGTGGATGGCTGGTGGGCGTCAACTCAAACCGTTGATTGCCTGCTCTAGGGTTCGTAGCTGCAAATTAAACTGAACATGCATAGGGTTGATACAAGTATTGTAGACGTGTCTAGCAATAGATTTAATTACAAGTTACTCATACTAATGTTATCAATCAAATTTTAAGTAATTATAAAGTAAATGTGAAGAAAAAAGTTTTTTATTTAATCTTTTTCCGCACACAATAAAACTGTTTTAAATGTTATTTGATAATAGTCATAAATTCATTTGCAGACACAAAATGACAAGAACTAATTGATTAAAAAAAAAACTTGTTACATTACTTGTCGTCTCAAAACACAAGTCTTAAGTTATAATTAATATTTTTTTTACAGAATCAGTATCACATTCGTTTTTTTTTCAATCTCACATTTGGCACTGCTAGTACTACTAGTATAGTAAATAAATAAACAAAGGTCTATGTGTAAAAAAAAACTGCAATTGGTTATGTGACTTACACGGCAAATTGACGCTTATTAACTAAAGTATTATAATTAAATAAAAGTATAAAAATGTTTTTTTAGTCAGCAACTAAATTAAATGTACAAACATAGAAATATAAAGTTAAGGTGGTGTAAGTTTATCTAAATCCCAGTTTCCAAATTATTCTATAGTTTTATAGATACTCTTTTCTTATAGTTATCACTGGGCAGAGCATTGAGTCAATATTCCATACGTTCATACCCTTTGTTTAAGGCTACCACGATTCCTTTGACTCGATAGCAATCTATAATTTGCGTTGTGACCTGTATCAACATTGGAGCAACTGCTCAATCTATTTCCATTTTCGACATTCGATTGATATATCGGGACTTAGGATCTTTCCAGAGGCATCCTATGTAGATACTAACAATAGTCGTCTAAAAAATTCAATTGTTGTTCAGATAAATACTTTGTGTAAACTTTGTACGTGAAATATAATAAATATACCTATTGAAAAGGTTGTTAACACTCTTTATAGTATTTTCATGACACTTATACCTTCGTAACAACTTGGAAAAAAGTATGAATGGATACATTTTGTGATTCTATTTGCATATATTACTTTAGCGAAATTATATTGAAAATCAACAGCATCATGCTATGACGAAATTACCCAAAATTGCTCGAATTAATGAGTGACTACGCGATGGTAACCCTAACTTTTCATGAATTGAGATCAGCGAAACACGACAGAGCTCGCTCGAAGGTGAAACGTTGATGGAATTAAAATGTTTGTTGATTGACTTTATTTACGTTTGCTGATTAAGTATGTTATTAAGGCTGCTGCATTATGCATTCTGATTATTCCTTCATTAATGTCAAATTTAGTTAATT
Source organism: Pieris brassicae (assembly GCF_905147105.1). Classification (NCBI taxonomy): domain Eukaryota; kingdom Metazoa; phylum Arthropoda; class Insecta; order Lepidoptera; family Pieridae; genus Pieris; species Pieris brassicae. Next base: position 7,177,659 of record NC_059670.1, read on the forward strand.
TTCGTTTCTAATATTCAAATTAAATTATTTGGTTATTACTAATGTAATAGTGTAGCTGAGTTTCATTATCGGTCGTTAAGGTAGAATACCAAATAACATCCGTATCACCTCGACGTCTGTCTGCTACCCACTGAAGTATTACCGAACAAATTCGACTTAGTGCCCTTCAAAAAAAGAGCCTGCCAATTCTTAAAAGGTCGCTATCGCACTTGCGGCGGTATCGCGTAACGTCAGGTTACAGTTTGCCTCTTATTACGTTAAAATCGCCTCGCTCGGAAATCATCGTCAGGATACCGTGCCGATGCCTTAGACACATAGTCAACGACGCGTGGCAGGCACAGAGGGCTGACAATCAACTTGCCTATTAGAAAAACAAGGGTCATCAAACACATACAGTATAACGAGGCCCGGATGTAAAAGGTTGTAACGCCACTTGTTTATATTTCCAACTAGTGCATTCTTCCTTAATTAATCAATATCTAAAAAATATATGGTAAAGAGAAAATAACTTTAGAGCTGTAAAAGTCACATTATTTTACAATAAGGCATACGTACGTGTACGCAATATTAAATATAGACTATACCGTAATCAGAATCGTTCATTAGGTATAGATAGTTGATATATTAAGTAAAGATTTAAATAAGCTTACAATTAAAAAGACTTTTCACTGCCTTATGTTTCCTAAAACCAGTCGTTATATATAACGTATGACTTCCAAAGCCGTTAGTGATTTAGATAATAATTAGTTACCAATATACAAAGCAGCCGGAAGCCATAGATAAACTTATGTAGTAAAAAGAAAACCTCTGGATTCAACAGTTGTACAACAGTGAAATTCAAGTTTTCAATTCAGTGCTCTCCGTTTTCCACTTCTAAACTTTTCCTTAATGAAACACGAATGACTTTACAATTTTCACTTAATTTCAATTTGGAACAATAAAAATAGATTGAGTTTGTATTTACAGTTAATATTATCCTAAAATATTTATTTTATAATACGCTTTTGATAAAATAGGTGCATATTTTAACTTTAAAATGTATTTATTGGTGGCAGATATGATTCGGAAAAATCTATTTCTCTTTGTTTACTTTGCCAACAAAGGCACTGATACCATTTGCGCATATACATTTGAAATTTTGATATCAGTTAATATATATTTTATATGTTTTGAATAGATTTACACTTCAGCCTGACGCCTCCCATGCGTCAAAAATGTATTTGGTTTTGACATACGGGAGTCATAGTTCTCGTTAAGTCTCGTTTCTGAATCTCACCCTCAGAAAAACTCATTGATACAAGTTGTACTCTGACCGTGAAAATGCAGATCGTACAGAAAAAAGCACATGATTGAAAGGTATTTAGAAGACTTATTATAGCAATAGAAGAAGTGTTGGCCTAGTGGGTTCACCGATACTATACCGATAATCTGTAAAATACGAGTGACATTTCGTATATTCCTTATACAAGTTTCTGACTACTAAAGCCTCATTCTATTAGGAATTCCTTTGAAGTCTAATATACCAATGTTCTAAATTCAATTACTAGTATCGAATGATAATTACAATGGTCTAATTACTTTCCTACGTTAAGCCGGTCACACACATGACGGTTCGAATATACTTTTCTAAACTAAATATGCAACCCTGTATTTTGCTACGGCATTGAGCGAAGCAGAAAAGAGCCGACGGAAATTGTTAGTATCGGCTACCAAGACACATTTTATATTTGAGAGAGTGCTGTAGTCTATTAATTTTCGTAAGTACATAACGTCAGCATTGTATAATTTATTATCTATGTATTTCAATCATACGCCTCTAACATATTCTTACAGTGCAAAACTTAGGTTGGCGAATGACAGCATTATATAAAAATTTTAGATACCATAAGTATATAAATGGGTATTCTTTGACTGTATTAAACGCTTTGGTGCTGACTGACAAGTTGATATCGGCATATATAGACAGAAGAGTGTATCGATGTATAGATGAGCAGCTTTCTAGTACATTCACCGATCACCTAGTTATAGGGCTTCCAAAACCACAACATTATATTGAATTAGAATTAATATAACGGGTATGTATTGGTCTTCGTCTGTAGGCCGCAGAATGATTTTAATAGCTTATCTGTATAATATAATATTATTTTAATTTTAAAAAATCTTTGTAAACATTAATGAGTACCAATTAAATTATAGGATACAAAATTCATGTTCAAATACAGCTTTCGTGATTTTCGATTGTTACTATTCGTTAAAATTTACATTTTGTTTTAGCTGTGGTAAAACTTTTATGTCAAACAGCCATATGAAATTTCAAACAAATGTGAAATTTTTATTCACGAATGTTAATTACCGAAGCAAATTACAACAGTAGTTTATTTGAATGTCACAAACGCTTTGTGACATTAAATATGGTTTGCCCCAGTTCAAAATGTTGTGTAAAATATTTCTTTTCAAACACGTTCTGAATAAATATGAGCTTTTGCAGTTCTCCTTACTTAAGTGACATTATTTAAGAATCAAATGAAAAAAATCAAAGTTAGTTTCTTTCACAATATAATGAATCTTTTTATTATATCATTTATACGATAGGTATTGCTTTTACCAGACGGAGAATAGTCTGATGCGACGACCAGGCAATTTAACAATAGCCTTGGCTTCTATTGTTAACAGCAAAAGCAAGAAATAGCAAAAGATTGAAAGCTTATTAAATTTTAAAAATAGCTAAAGGATTTTCATTATTTTTCCCTATTCATTATTTATCTTATTATATTAAACTATTTTTTTAAGAGCACGAATTTATTCTCAATATAAGACGAGGGTGACAGGAAGAACGTATTCAATTTATTAACTATTTAATATCTTTTACTGTTGTATGCAAGTAAACGTGGTAAACACTTAAAAGAAGAGTTTTTTATGAGATCATATGTATTTATATTAGAACAATTAAAATGCCAACAAATAGCAAAGCACTACATCCGAGGAAGGGTTTAAGTAAATCCCTTTGCAACAGTGATATCATTCGGTCCCCTTTCGTTATGAAAAACTCGCATATTACTCTATCCTTTGTTATTTCTGTTAGGGGTTTTTGCTTTACGAATGGCTAAATCTGTTACGTAAAATTTTTAGTTCTAAAATACCTCAAGAAGATTCAAGAGATATTACAATTGTCAAACAATATTACGCTCCCCACTATTAAATTTCAACTACGGTGCCTGAAATAAGCAAAGGATAAAGGAAAAATAAAACTATTTTAATTCAGTAAATTATATTTCTTTATACGACGTAATTTTCTTTTAAATTACATACTGTAATTAAATTTTTGCAACACTATACATTGTAAAAAGGCTACGTCGTAGCCGACAGCGTAGCGCTTTTGCGTGTCATACTAATGTCAGAGTAGATGATGAGAATAATAAACAAAAAGAAAGATACATTTGTAGTTTATACAAAAATATTACATTCATTCGATTTTAAATAAAGTGTAAAGTGTTTGTAGCTATCTGCGTCTAGGCGCTGATATTGGAAAACGTCTCTATATGGATACAATATATCTTGTTTTTAATGTACACTTTTTATAAAGGCAGTGTTGCCCTAGTGGCTTCAGCATTCGCCTCAAATCACTGAGGTTCAATCTATGGCTGTGCACGAATGGACGTTCTGTCTATGTACTCATTTAACACTCGGTCGTACGGTGAGGGACGTCGTGAGGTAATAGGCTTCAAACGGCATGTTAACAACAGAAAACTGATCCCTTGCTTGTCTATTAGAAAAACGTTTTATCAAAAATAGATACAAATCTGCTACCGAGATCTAAAGGGTTGTTTACGCTGGATTTTAATTTAATGAGAGCACAACGTTTGAGTTGCATTTATAGTATTCATTAATTATAAATAGTTTTTGTTAATTTAAAAACAACACGAATGTTTCATCATATAGTGTATATTTTCTCATGTTACAAGAGTGGTTAATTTCTAATATATCTAATATTTGTTCCTAGATGCGGCGCACCATGTGTTAGCAATCGATCTTCTGTACGAAGGGGATAATTTTGTTCTGGGAAAGTTTTATTGCATCTTCGTACCATATTTCAAATATATTTGTGAAGGTTCTTTGAGCAAATAATTAATCTGTTCTCGAAATAGCTGTGTGGAAAACGAATTAACAAAATATATATAAATTCTCAAATCATTAAAGTTACAACAAGAATATTTTTAAACTGTTTTAAACTAATTCTCACTATTACGATATATGTATTCCTTGATTTCTATTAATAACATATAATGATAGGTAAGTCCCCAATATAATCTACGAGTATCTGCTAGCAAACTTAACCAATATGAGGAATACCATTTCATGTATATTTTGTTGTAAGAGACATTGTTTATATTAAAAAAAACCATTGAAATAATAATGGTTTAGTAGTGTGACAACTGTATGTATAACTTAAGAATACATCTGTTTCTTCAATAATTTTCCTCACAAGTAGGTGAATGATGATACATTGTATGCTTTCACGTCTGTCATTGGTTTTTTGGGTATAAGACTTTTCCTTACGATGCCTTCAAGTTTTAATAACATTGCATCTAGGCTTGGATAATTTTATATTACATATATTAAAGGTGAACATTTTTTTGTTTTTTTTAATCTACTGTAATCTAATCTTTTTAACAGCTATAATCTTAATATAATTATATGAGTAATGTAAATTTCCTTTATATAAAGATCAGTCAACTCTGTCTTTAAATAACTATTTTATAAACCTTTGCATAGCATTTGTGTACACAATGCTCATTTTTTTCTATTTAAAATAATTGAATATTTTTTAATACTTTATCATTATTCCCGCATTCTTTGAAATATTAACAAAATGAGCAAATATTTAAAAATATTCATAGGTGTCGCTTTATTTCGCAATTTAGGTAAACCTTTTGTCATATACTCTTGATATATGCTTATGAACACTTGTATTCAAATGTCGCCAGATCATTCATTTGAATAGGGAGTGACAAAGACAGAGTCCTTTTTGGGGTGTCGGTACTTCAAAGAGATTTTATGCAATTACTCTTAAATATAATTTGAATAGAGAGATAAAATGATGTTATTATAATTTCATCGTGTTAAGTCTGAAATTGTCTTATTTAATCTTGCCTTTATTTGCTTTGCTTCGTAGCTATTTTTGCTAACTTAACTTTCGCTTTAAAGTTCAGTGGTAAACTCATTCTCAATAGAAGCCTCAATTGAACAGTCGACTTGTAACTAGTAACAATTATAATTGGTGTTCATGTAGTGAAAACATACATGTTTGTACCATTAGTGGACTGGATTTTCGTTTATAAAAAAATATTAGGTGCAAGTCTGATCACCTACTTGAAAGGTTATAACGTGTTTAAAAAAATTCTACAGTTAATAATTGAAATTTCCAGGTTAAAATAGTCTAGAATCCAGTTAGAATCTAGAATGAAATGAAGCCTCAATAGCTCGTATCTGTACGGTATAAAGTGCTCTCAACGTGGAGATTACCAGTCGAGTTGCATGACGATTTTAGCTAAATGCCTTAATGGACTTTGAGGGAAATTACTTTGTTTTATGATACGCGGAAACCATCGCAACACAATAGCTATAAAAACCTTACATTTAATGTTACATACAACATTTTTGTTCATAATACTTTAAAACTCGCGGCAGGTCTCTATAGATCTATACCTATAGGAATAATATAGTTTAACCGATTTAAGTTTGTAGTTTAAGAATACCGCCTGGGTATCTTCGTAGTTAATTATTTGTGTCTGTCGTTTATAGTCTCATCCCAAGAAAGTCGTTAAGAAAATGTTGAAAAATACAATATAATACAGAACTTTCAATTCACAATTCAACGCTTTATTAATAAAAGCGACAAATATTTATCAAACAAGACACGCACAGTACGTGATCTGTATCAGCAGAGTTAATATATCTCCATAATAAGAATTCATATGAGACATGTCAACTGACAACAATATTTGAACAAGTTCCCGACCAACTAGAGTTATACGTGAGTTGACTAGGGCTTATGTGCAGATGCGTATTATTGGCTTTTGTGAGGCCCTGGGATCTTTATTTAGACACTTAGGTGTCAAATAAATATATAAAGTACTAGTATAGGTCAGATCGATATGTTGTGAGATTTATAGCATTCTTTATAGGTTATAATAAATGTATTCTTAATTTTAAATAATTCAAATTTATTTATTAAATACACAGAGTTACAAGAACATTTGGGTAGGTGGAAATTATATTCCAATGCAGGCGCAATTTAGTGCAGCTTTATAATATATGTATTACAGGCAAACTTAATATAGAAAGGAATAGACTTCAATCAGTACGGGATTGATTGATTTGCGTGGCCATAGAAACAAACAAAATTAATGAAACAAATAAATTTAATCAAGAAAAGTCTGAGTTCGTATCTCGATCAGACACAGCCTAAAGTTGGAGTATTAAATTCGCCTCTGGTAAACACATAAGCAAGGTAAGTGTGGAAACAAAATTCAAGCGAGGGATTACGCTTGTAAAATCTCAATTTCGGAGTTGTAGGCGTATTAGGGAAAATTGTACGCATATATAATTTAGCAGAAAAATATTCTTATGTGCTGAATGGAGTTTTTTTTTGTTGCTTACTGCGAACCCTTTACGAACAATAATATACTAGCGGAATAAATTTGAAAAAAAAATATACCTTTTTTTCCTCGCGATGTTTTACTTCACCGTACAAGCGAGTGCGCACATTTTGACAGAAAGTCCATTGGTGCCATTCGAGGATCGAAACGACGACCTCAGGGTGAGAGTCGCTCGTAAAAGCCACTTGACTAACACTGCTTTGTAATTGTAATAGACTGCATAAATACAACGCCATCTAACGGATTCAACGTAGTATATTTCTATGAGTAAAATTCTAGCCTTACTTTCAGGACACTTGAATGTAAACACAGCTTTACGTTGGATGATTTCTTTATTTATCTAGCCAGTACCAAGTCCTCTTTTGAAGGAAAAAAACAGCTAAAATGAAACTAAAATGTGTGCAATAATATGCGCAAACACAATACATTGAATATAATATTCTTCTTTTAATATATCCAAATCTATCGGGACATGCAACAGATGGAAGGTTTTTGATCAAACAAAGATCCTTTATGTAATAACGACATATTAAGTTAATAACAAAGCTGTAAATCAACTAAGGCCTAACAACGTTGCTGTCAGCCGCAGTGCGCCCTTTGACAACGCCTTTGAGATAAGATCTGAATGCACACCCATGGTAACAGGGTTTTTAGAGGGCGAACTTGGGACGTTTGTGAACAAGGTACGATTACGGGTTTGTGATTCGAAGGTATTATTGAATTGTCATTTTAAAATAATAAGCTTTGTTATAGTTTATAACGAAGTTCGTTTTAACTACAAATAAAAATTTTAATTAAGGGGTTTTATTACTTGAGACAATTAATAGCTAATGCTTAGTTACAGTGGATACGTAAATTATGTATATGAGTTATCAGTTTATTATACGTTTTCAAATAAATTAGAATATTACATTAGCCTTCTAAATTGACGACATTTATATATTAAAGTAAATAATGGAATTTTCTAATGTTTATGTTCTATTTTTGAAATGAATATTACTTTATTACGAATAGTTTTATTATTGATTTGTTTAGTTTGTATTGTTAAATGGGTGAACCTCCAAGACAGTATAGTATGGGGCCACTGAAAATCATTTTGCTGAAAACCTGTGTAGGGCGCAATTTTGTTGAAATTGGTTCTGTATTTCTTTTAGTGTAAACAACATAATTCAATCATTTTAATTATCATTATAATTTGTAATCTCAGGCAAAGGCTCAATAATAATCATTCCTTTTTAGGTGTATTTGGATTAAGATGAATATGATGCAATATATCACACAGTTTAAACATGAATGCGACACTAGGCCGTTTCGTATAATTTAAAACAAGTAATACTTGGCACTGAATGTTTTCAGAATATAATTTTAAGATTAAAGCACTGCCAAGACTCTTGGCGCTTCATCGGGAGCCAAATTTCCTAGCACTTATTATAACGACCAATAAAACTTATCAAAATCTGCTTGAACCTTCAAATTCGGAAGTTTAGGTCTGAAGCGAGTATTTTCTTTTTACTGGTAAAAACAAAAAATATTAAAAACAATCTAATGATTTCGACCGATTTCCAGATGATGATAACGCTACGTTGAAGGGTGACGACATCGAAAATCAGTACGGTACATCAACGTCAAGTCTCTATTGTTATATGTCAAATACTTGAAAGCTGCGCTAAGTTAATAGGCCCAACAAGTTGTCGAGAATTGTGCCAGCCACCCACGCCGCCAATAATAATAAAGATAGCCAGAATCAGATAAGGGCAAAAACTGCCTTCACCGGGGAAGCGAGGACCTTCACAGCGTACTTCGCTCACTCCAGTGAGCTTCCGTCCTGCCCTTCAGGCGAATGACCCCGCGACGACCCAAGCCGAGGTCCGAGTCTCACAGGAGACGCCTTTGCGCTAGCCGCGGCATAAAAGAGGTGCCCTTAAGGCCAACAGCGAGAATCTATTCCAAAAAAAAGAGAATTGCGCATCTCCGTACATAGACGTATAAACTAACCCTTTTATTCATAAAAATCTGTGTAATTGCACTCTTTTAACTGATTGCCGTCTCTTACTGTCAAATCGTATTCACGCTGTGATGAAAAGACACAGATGTTGCCCGTGGAATTTATTGTCTACAACCTGTGGGATTTGTCTTTGATATACAACATATAACTTACAGAATATATAAGTAAAGTATAAGAGACCATTTTGCCCACATTCGTGTAGTAATAGATGTATAGCTGTAAGAACATTTTAAGTCCAAAATTGTCCTATTTGTATAGACTGTAAAGTTTAATCACGAATGCAAATAATAATGAAACAACATTGTTTTAAATAATTTATTAAGTAATTTTGATAATTAATTATAAAGGAAATAGCGTATATAGGATGACATCTGAAACAAATATAAAGGTGGGTTTAGGGGATAGCATAAGAACAGTTTTTTTTATTAGCCTAATCGCAAGGTAAAGTAATTGTAATTTCAATTACATAATAATGGTGTTATATACATTATTCTTTTGTTTAAATTAAAATTAAGAAATCACTGTTATAATATTCACTATTCGATTCCACGAAGTTTGTAATTAAAGAGTTTCAATATTTTTTACTAGTTGCTACTTAGTATGCTAGTCTACTTCTAGTCTATGGAAATCATAAAATTACAATGGGGTATTTGACAGTATGAAGTGAGAGTGGTCCTTTTAAAAGGCGTTATGGAATAACATAACATGTATAAATCATGTATCGATAAAAAACATAAAAATTAATTAAATTTTGATACACCATGTGATATACCAATAATTGGACACAGATAAATAAAATTCACGAATGCTTATAAATAATATCATTTCGCCTATCTAATCGTAATATAGTCATCGACTGCGCCGGAGACTGTTTCCGATCGAAAAATTATATATGTGTTATTTAAATATGATGAATAATATGTAAAATACTTGACGTATGTCCGTCAAGGAACTGGTGTGGCGCCATCTTGTTTTGAGAGGCGTTTTGGCGGGTTCTTGAAATTGTGAATATTTAATTTAAATTATGAAAACTATTTAGATATAGATAATTACTAAGTATATGAAATGGTTGATAATTCCTAAGTTCTTTTACTAAAACTAAGATTTTTCATACAAATATTTTACGCAGACGTATTTAGTAAAATATAACTTACCTTCTGATGGCACAGTAACGGAGATTGAGTCATTTAACGTCACATTTCTTATAAATATTTTTGTAAAGACATCCTGAAATTAATTAAATGAAAAGAAACAAAAGTGAATGATAGAATGTATTTAAGTTCTGAAATGATTCTCCGAAGCATACTAAATAAAACAATAATGGTTTTTGTGACATTCTGTAAATAATTAAATATATTGTATTTGCAAATGCAAACTTGTTTTGTGAAATTTCATAGTCCCCGTGGGATTCGGGACAAACATTTCTACAAATATTAAGCAATATTTCTCCGGGAATCAAAGCCACGTTGTGCGTTAGCCATTGAACTACAGAGTGCCAATAATAAAGCAGAAATATTTAAGCTATAAAAATATTACCATAACTGTATATTCTTCGGTCGAATTAAGTCCATACAACCCCGGTATGAAAGTGATAGAAGATGATCTATCCTCCAAATTGACTAGTGCGAAAGAGACGGCATGATACTGATTACCCTTTCGCGGTAAATGGGGCTTCATCCAGAGTGTTATTGAATTATCTAACTGAAAGTACGGAATAATATATGCTTAACCAAATTTAGCATTATTCATTAAAAAAACAAATTGCAACGTTATAACCAAAGTATTGTACATGTCTCTTTCTCTCACAGCATAAATACAATTTGACAGAAAGAGACAAATCTATATGGTACTGGACATAGAGTGAAAGAATTGTGTACAAAATTTGTATATTATTTTTGATGAAATTAAAACAAAACAATTTTTTATCATTATAATAAATATACCATATATTACCGGATAGCAAAATATACCCATAACGACAAAAATCTTTATATATATCTAATAATTAAATGAAGTTTCGCCTGAATGAAGGAGATCAAGTCAAAATGTACGGACGGATTTTTGTACGATTCACAATAGAGAATCATAAAGGTCAAGGTTTATTCATTCATTTAATTACCCGATATTTATATTATTATTGAAGATAGCAAAAACAAAATTGGTTAAATTAACTGTAAAATAGGATAAATAACGTTAGAATTATAACGGTTTAATTATTTAAGATTTGTATTGTGTTAAAATTTAGGCTTTTAAAGAAATTCGCAAACGGATAGGTTACCTCATAGGGCTTTGCCATAATGCCCAAAGGATCTTGAGCTATTGCCAACAATTCTAAATTCAATAATAATTCCCTCTCGTACTCAGTTATTTTCTCCATATCACAGCTCAGCAGAAGTGGCGAAGACATCATTGCGTATACTGCTATATGGACGCGACTTTGACTCTCTGTTAGGGAGTCTGTACCGAATATTAACTGAAAGTTACTATGACAATTGACATACTGGTGACCGCACATGGTCACCTATCCAGATCCAGTTGTCTACTAGGCATTACACCAATTTAACTGATGCGGGTTGTGAGATATTTCCTATTCTGGGTTACGGTAAAACTGCCATAATCAGCGTCACTTTAATGACGTTTTATCAAAATATAAGCAAGTTTCAATATAACATATCGTTATCGCTACGAGTCGTTTTTTAATCACATCTGTGAAATAGGATTTTAAAAAATTTAGAACGTTAACTTAAATAGAATTTCAAGAGCTATCAAATCTTTTTTTTGTTTGGTGTAATGAACAGCATACAAGATAGATAGGAATTAGAATCTGTATCATAAACTCATTGACAGAACTCACCATGTCCATATCATTCCAATGTCCTGGTCCGTGGTAAGGACTTAATTGGTCGTAGGAAGACTGGTAATGCCTTATAATGTCTTTAATTGAATCCCATGACGTCACCACATCGTGATAATTCCGCCACATATTGCAGTGGCGAGATATTGTTGCGTAATCTGGCTAAATTTTATATAAGACCGATTACATGAAGTTGTTAGAGTAAGGCAAGTTATGTGAAGGTAGCAATACGGATCTACGTAATCGTACGTATACGTATCTAATAGTTGAGCCAGTCTTTTTTAGCTTCGAAATGAGACGTGCCACACTTTTATTCCTATTTCGACCTATAGAGCGTTGTAATATTGTTTAAAACGCCGAGAAGACATCTATATTTGATTTTCTTAGAAATATCTGCCTATGTAATATTAAATATTACGTTTTGTTATTTCATATAATTAAGTATGCCAATGCTTAAGAATTTATATCGAAGATCTTAATAAATGACGACACATTTCAGAATACTTTAGCCTCATCAGGCTAGAAATATTTCTCAGCTCCTCATAAAGTATTACGCATATATTATGTAAATATATTCGGGCATTTAGATTTGCCTGATATTGTATATTTGCCAATGAAGAAATATTTAAAGGATATTTATTCGCATAAATATTATGATAAATAGAGCATTGTATCTCTGAGTCTGACAAAATGTGAAACCGTAACGATTGCGCCATGCGTATGAAAAATCACCTAAAAGCGTAACTGCAACTTTAAAATTACCTACTCGTATAGAATTTGTCGATATCATGTTACTACTATTAGTTTTATACAATATTATTTTGTTTCCCCAGGTTAATTGAGATCGGTTAATTTTCTTGAATAAGTACATAGTTTCCTACCAATTTATTTCACCATTTAATCGTATTTTCTTAGATGTTATTCTATAAATATAATTACTATCCTCACATTGAATCACGCACATCAAAAACAGCTGTTTACCCGTATGCATTAAATTGGAATTTAAAATTGTTTCACCAAACATAGAACCCAGAACCCCCAGATTAAATTCGCTTGCGGTTATTAACTAGTCATTGAAGCGCTCTGAAGACTTTCATTAAGAAGGTATAGCAGTTTCAGTAATATGTTACCCAAAGCCAAATTACCAAAATCAAATTAGTATTGATAGGTACAATAGTATAATTTATATGTATGTAAGTAGTTTATGTACATCAATTTGTTTAATATGTTCAAACAATTTTATTAGGTTTAGTTTTATTTAGGCGTAATATAGTATAATTACTTACAGTTTTCTTATGTATAAATTCTATATAATAAGGCCAACTACAAGAATATACCATTGGGCGGCCTGTATTATTCAATTGCTGACCAAATCTCATGTAAGCTGAAATACAAAGGAAGATAACTAGACTAAATAGTTTTAATAGTGGTTTAATGTGATTTTAAGACAATACTGGTGACTTGACGTGACGTTGACATGGCGTATAGCATTCAAAAATAGATGAATGTCGATATTTCTAGACCTCACATAATGAGACCTTATAATACTGGATATCTTGCAGGACTTTTTAATAATGTTACGAAAAAGAAGCCTGTTACTTTTATATGCAAACAAAGCTTCAAACCAAACATACCTATATAGGTACCATCCTTTACCTTATCAAGAACAAATATGTTTTTATTTTTTTATGTAAGAGACAGGGCTAATCTTGCTGGTCAACTGATAAAGGAGGCTGTTGCATGCTTGCTCTATTTGTTTTCGATGAGCTGTAGATAATGCTACAGTAGATTTCGTAGCCTAGTAACTTCATATTTTTTTATATTGTAAAAGGATTACCTATGTAATATAGTATCGAGAATTGTCAATCATCAACTATTTCAGGTTGGATTTGACAATAGTATGATTAAAAATAGGTTATACAAACTTATTACCACCATTTGGTATAATGGTTATTAACCCGACCTCAAACTACCAAACAAATACGCCATTGATATACAGACCTGTATTCAAATAGGCTTCTCCAACAAAACATCCGTCTACCTTAATGTAGTCCACACCCCACTCCGCAAACATCTTTGCGTCCTCAATAAAATGGCCCTTACTACCAGGGTAATGCATGCATGTTATATCTGCTATGTTTGTATAGATACCGAATTTAAGACCTCTTGCATGAATCTGCAATAGACACTTTGAATAAGGTTTCATATTTGTGCAACTAACAAAATACGGCCTTCATGAAGAAGTAAATGGTCAAAGACAGAATTATTATATATTTTTATTAGAGAGTATTAAGCTGTAAGTTTTAGTCAAATTAATATTAATACTACAGACAATATATACTTGCATCATTTGTAGGTATGCATAAATAGTTTCAGTCTGTATAAGAATAAACTTTTTTTCTCATTTCTTTTAAAAAGTGAATAAAAGTTATTCAAGCTTAATTTAAAGGATTTTAACCTATTATTTAATTAATTAATACTTTTATACAATTACTAGCAAAAAGAAACTATTAAGAGCAATGCACACTTGTGTTTGAAAACTCCTGTGACGTTGATTAACCAGAATTGGTAATTTGTTTGTTATCAGAAAATCATATTAAGAACCAAATGTAAATTATTAAACAACTAAAAAAAAATGTCTATATTAAGTGCCACAGTTAAATAAAACATGTTTATATTTACTTACAAATTGTTTATTTGTATTTAAGTTTTACACAAAATTAGTATGTCAGTCTTAATCACCAGGTACTTTGGTTACAACAAGGTAAGAATATGGCAGCAACAAATATTATTTTTACTTAGAATTGTTTAAACAAAGAATAGAACCAAATCATCTATGGACATCATAATAATAAAAATATAAACCACACAAAAATAAAATGATATACTAACATACTCAGCAATAGCCTCCATTCCTTTGGGGAATCTTTTTCTATCCGGGACTAATCTTCCATTGACACTCCTTCGCTTCTCAGACCAACAGTCATCTATGACAATGTATTCATAGCCAGCCTCCTGATAACCTCTGTTGTAGAACATATCTGCTACAGAGAGAAGTAGTTTTTCACTGAAAAACAGTTTATTATGTATTTTATTTGAAAGTTCAAAAAATTTGGTGACACAAAGAGAACATGAACAAATGTTAAACTTTAAAATAGGAAGGATATAAATGTTTCAACTTCTAGGGATTTGTTTCTAGATTATGGCTTTTTTTTAATAACAGAAATTAATTAAAATGTTTACTAACAATAAACTTATACTTAACTAAAGTTAAGTAAAGGCTACCTTTAGTTGACAATAAATGGCAACATAAAAAAAACTATACCATACAGTGAACAATATATCATTTTAAAAATGGTACAAAGTATTGAATAACAGAATTTTTAATGAAAAACCACAACACAAAAGGAAATAACAGAGCCGGTACTTGCTTTAGACATTTTCGTGGATATTTTTCGCAGTCAACACTACACAGGTAGTACCCCCAAGACATCCACCCCATGGGGGGCTTACGCGCCAATCCATTATTCAGAAGAGATGCTTTACCAAATAAAAGAAGAAGGATAAACAAAGATTCTAATTTACACATTTTAATCTCAAATACCGAGTAGGCTTCTCTATTACTCTTTAAGTATTAACTCACAAAGAAAACTTATAACATTTGTGAGCCAAGGCCGAAACTAAGAAGAGTTCACACCAATTCCAAAATCAAAAACTTTTTAAATTATTACTCAGAGAGACATTATTTATTAAAATATACTTATTTCAATTTATACGTATACATAACATAACCGCTATTCCGTTTTTTTTGTAGTTTATGGCCTGGTATCTAGACCTTTAGGCCAAGTCTTCAGTATTTTTATTATCTGTATTTTTGATGAATTTATATAGAGGCACGTAATAGGATCTATCTTTTAAGTTTTAACATATCACTCAGGCGGCGGGAGGGATCTTGCACTATCACTTGATTTTGCACTATGTCACTAATTCCACTGACAAGAATCAATATGTCAAATGAAAAGCACTCGCATTTAAATATGAAATGTTCGATATCACCAACGGAATTGTTGCAGAAGTTACAGTAGTTGCTCTCCACTATGCCCAACAGAGCCAGGTCGGCCGGGACAGTGGAGTGACCAAAACGCAGTCTGTTTATAGTCGTAGTAAAGTCCCGACTGGCTATTTTCAGTTTGTTATACCATAGTGCTACAGGTAGGTTTGCTTGAACATTTCCATACCATTTAGCCTTCTGTTCTTGGTCTTGTTTCCAAAATTCGACCCATAAACTATTGACATGGTTGTCAATAGATTGATAACAGTCGGTCAAAGGTACTTTTAGTATGGAGACAACATCCAATATGATGGTTCCATCACATGCAATTTTATCTACTATCTCATTTCCTGTTATGCCCCTATGTGATGGAATCCACATGAAAGAGACCTGTATACCCTTTAAATTAAATAACAGTTTTTTTAATGTTATACGAAGAATAGTTTTTTTTATAGTCAAATCTGAAATTGGTTAAACTTTGGACCATACTTAAACTGTCTGTTAAAATTAAGAAAATTAGTAACAAATATATTATTCCGTATTTGTTACTGATAACCATAGAATAAAAATACTATACGAGCTTAAATAGATGAAACTAGAAGACTTATTAGACTTATTCTTATCCACAGATGCTAACTATAGCATCTGTGGATAAGTCTATTTTAAGTTTAGATACTAATGTAACACATTCCACAAATTAAACTTTAAGTTAAGAAGTTCTACTTCTTATTCGGTACTCTGTTGACATAGCGGTCGTAATAGCTATTTAGTAACTAGTAGGGGTATTAGATGAGGCAGATGTGATGCGCTTTACGACGTTTCGCCATTGTTGCCTATTAAAGGTCACCCAGCTGCACTCATTGAGTGAACCTCCTACGGCAGACTTGATCTGGTCAGTACAATGCGTAGGTGACCTTCGGCGCGGTCTAGTGCCTTCCACCTTTTCCCTGGACAACAAGGCGTTCTATGGACTGAACACTACGCCGAGATACGTGGCCGAAGAATGTAAGCATGGGAGATTGTACTGTTAGCTGACAGACGCTGCTTAATACGAAACTCGTTCCACGAAACCCCAAGTATTCTCCTCCAGCACCACACTCCAGAGCGTCTATTTTCTGCCTTTCCACATCTTGCGAGGTCCACGTTTCAGCCGCGTACAGAAATATGGGGAACATAAGTGTCTTCACAAGCCTGGTCTTCGTGGCTTTTGATATGTTTCTGTTTCTCCATATTTTTTGCATCTTGTCCATAACCGTTCTTGTGATGCCCATACGTCATTTGACCTCATTGATACATCCGCTATTGCTTGAAATCTGAGCCCCAAGATAAGTATAAGATTGGACCACGTTGCAATTCGCGATTTGAGTCACTTGAGGCGAATTATTTCTGGCACGGTCAACAATCTGATTACCTTGGTAATCCTTGGTTTTGCTGCGATTTTTCTTAAGTCAAACTCATGGCTCACTCGTTCCATCCTTGACAGAAGCTATACCAAGCGTTGCGAACTGGATGCAGAGTGGTGTCATCCGCGTAACACAAGTTCGTAGTCCGGTATCCACCAATTGTTGCATCGTGTGTCCAGTCTTCCAAATTGATGGGTATTATTAACTCTGTGTACACGTTGAATAGGAGCGGTGACATTATTTGCCCTGGCGTACTCCGACACTAGGATCAAAATCACCTGATAGGACATCATCTGTGCCCACTGAAGCTGTGCCTTCTTCTTAAAGCTATCTTAAAAGGTGCATAAGATGTTTTGGTGTGACCATATCTAGCAGGGTCTTCCACAACAATGGCCATCTCACAGAGTCGAATGCTTTAGAGAAATCAACAAAGCAGATGAACATGGGCTTATTGAATTCTCTATGATTTCAATAAGCCCATGCACTAATTTCCTTTATTTTTTTTATTTGAAACCAAATATGCTCTCATGATGTTGAAAAGCCTTTAACCTAGTCACATTGTCGACTATGACATAAAAATAGTTTATTTTGAAAATTTCTTGAGCTTGATCTTCCCCCTCATAATCAAAATGCCTTTTTTACGTTATCTTCTGACTTCTTTGAACTGTCTGTCAATATCATTTTCCTCGGCTATTTCTCTCGCTGTAACAAGAGATGACTGAAAACCATTTTCTCGATGATTATCGAGCCAATTTGTTGGTTTGGTTTTGCTTTGCCACATTTTACTTATAACGTTTATCTTTGTAAGAAAGTTTATATCTCAGATTAATACAATTTATATCTCAAACCAATAAAGTTTATATCTCAAGTTAATAAAGTTTATATCTTAAGTCAATAACCTTTATTTCTCTAATTAATAAAGTTTATCTATCAAGTTATTAAAGTATATATCTTAAGTCAATAACCTTTATTTCTCAAATTAATAAAGTTTATATCTCAAGTTAATAAAGTTTATATCTTAAGTCAATAACCTTTATTTCTCAAATTAATAAAGTTTATATCTCAAGTTATTAAAGTATATATCTCAAGTTAATAAACTATATATAAAGATTTTCTTTTTTACACTTTTTCAGTTACTATTGAGTAGGGGAGGTAGAGAAGCATTGGGAATTGTGGTCTCGCCTGCAGCAGGCGTGGATGTTAGCAGGCAGCTGATTCAGCTCTTTTATCTCTGCTCCTGCGGCGTTTTTAAAGGCGCCTCTCTTCTATAAGGGCAAGTGTACTTACTCTCCGTCATACAGTGTTGACGTTTGCGCCTTTCTGATCTCGAAATGGACTCTGTCATTGCATTTTGGATGAGTTGTTTAGCCTTATTCCATAACATGTCTAGTGTATTCGTTGTGGGTCACAACTGTCCTATCATTCCAATTCCACTCAAATGCTGTATTGAATTTCTCGATATCTGCCACTTCAATCCGTCTTTTCTTCTTGGAGGATCTAGTGGCTTTGAGCTTCAACCTCTTGTTTGCGATGACGAGTGCGTGATCGGAACCATAATCGGCCCCAAGAAGCTGCGCCAACGTGATCTTATCAGTATGTAGTCGATCTGGTTTTTGGTTTTACCTCCAGGTGAAATTCACAATGCACTAATTTCACACTTTGATTTAATATTCAAACTTCGAAAAGCTTAAACTAATAAAGTAAAGTCCTACATATTTTACTACAATAACGTGTGTAAACGGTATGTTATTACTCATAATTAGTATTTTAAAGTTATTGTCCTGACAAATTTTCGCTATAATTCATTAATTATAACTATAATTCATACCATTGCATCCCATAGCGAAAAAAACAAAAAACAAGAATAAAAAATAACATAGATTTATTAAAAAAACTGTTTCCGGTATATTTAATAAAAGTCGGGTTATACTCTAATATAGTTGTTGTAGAAAATGAAAAATACAGTAATATAAATTAAGAGAGAATTACATTGTTGCAATAAAACTGTCACTTTAAATTTTGTTCTCTACGTCTACATTACAACAAAGAGGTTTTAATAATTTGACCGTTATGATTTTGGGTATTCATTAATTCGACGGTGTTAGTTTTTGTAGAAAATGGATCATTAACTATTTGCAAATCAGTACATAATAAAAGTTCCAATTCTACATGAACAACTCACAATAACTGCTCTTGAAGAGGAAGATTCTTTTTTTATACACGAC
The DNA here is from genome assembly GCF_905147105.1 of Pieris brassicae. Taxonomy (NCBI): domain Eukaryota; kingdom Metazoa; phylum Arthropoda; class Insecta; order Lepidoptera; family Pieridae; genus Pieris; species Pieris brassicae. The sequence continues at coordinate 7,196,856 of NC_059670.1, forward strand.
ACTACTTGCCCGTACCGTTCTGGCGACGTGGAACATGCCAGAAATTGGGATCCATTTTCGGCCAGCTCGAAGTCACTCTAATTGAGCACATGCTCAATTAGGAAACGACTAAGATCAGTCTAATCTCGTCGACAAAAAGCAGGGAGCTAAAAAAGTAATTGCAAAAGACTGAGAACGTATTTCTCAAAACGTTAATAAAAACATCGAAGAGAGCATATAAGGATTCAAGCAGTGATTTTGGCAAGTTCTTAGGTAATCTTGTCACACTCATTATTAGGTTCTTGCATTTGTAACTTCAATCCATTTAAACAGTAAAAAATGTCTTTATTGCCGACCACTTCAAGAAGCCAACCAAACAATTAAGGAAATAATTTAAAAAAAATTCACTTCACGACAAGACAATACATTAATTTTCATTTAACTAACTGAAATCGACCTTGGAACGTTGAATTAAAATTTCAAACATTTACAAAAGTTTAGCAAAATATTCTTTGATTGTTAAATATGAGGCACAAATAAAATAAATATGTAAAGTTAAATTTAAGTAATATATACAGATTACGTTACATATACAAAACATATTGACTTTGTATTTCCTTAAGAAAAACACTTTTTGCACGGATTAAAGCTATGTATTATTATTAAAACTTATAGTTATTTACATAATTCTAAATTTTAAATTTTCAAAAAGTGTTTTTCTTATTAAGCTATTTTAACAAAAGACAATACTTTGTATTTCTTACCAAACTTTATGCATTCATGTTCTTTTTAATTGTATGTGTTTTTAAAATTCACGTTTTTGTACTAAAATTGCTTAATAAATCACTTTTTGAGAAAAGTGAGAAATTAATTTGCGAATGAATTATATTCAATCTTGTACGCGTCACGTAAAAGGGTAGAGCAAAACATAAAAAGTAACTGAATGCTTCAGGTTATTTCAAGGGTCAAACGGGGTCTGCGTGTAATAGTCGTTCAACAAACTGAAGAAAACTCGCGATATAAGAACTCGTTGAGATTGCCTTACATTATGTGGAAGTAGGAATAAAAACAGAACTAGTAAAATTTTGCTAATAAAATAGCAGTTTTATTTCTTTTGTTATTCTTTTTGTTTTGAATAATGAAAGATAACAATATTTGCCTAATGCATGCATAGTCTACTTTTGCTCGATGAAGGAATAAAACAATCAAAGAGCTCGATAAAAAATGCAAAAAATCTGAAGCAGCAACTCATAAAGTTAATAAGCTATATATACAGGTTAACTGTATGCATAGCTTATTGACGTATCTACATATTTTATAAATAAATCGTTGATCATGAGAATTCGATTGGAAAGCCGAACCTGATAAAAACATATCGAGATTTATACATATTCCCCTTTAACAATTTTTTTTTAAACTAGAAATTATCCTTTTAAAACGATCTCTATTTATCTCTCCTTTTTCGTGCAATCTATAATTTAAAATGTAGGGAATCTCTGAGAAATAAATTCAAGGAAATTAATATATAATCCATCGTAATATATATATGAAAATATTATGTATGTATACAAAAATAATGCTTTAAGTTTACTAGAATAGAATATACGCACAATGTTAATGCTCAAGGATATTTTTCTTTAATAAAATACCAGAGGCTCTTTTATCTCTGCTTTTTATAAATTTAAGAAATGTATTAAAGAAAAGCTGTGTAAAAAGGCTATAAAGTTAAGGCTTAGCTAGTTGATTAAAGTGCTAGACAGGCTACTTCTAATTAATTTGCAATATTTGTTTTAAAATAAGTTTTGTTTACCATAGTCATTTTGTATGATGATTTGCTATTTTAAAAGAGTACCGAGAGTATTTAACGCCAGCTTTTTCTCTCGGCTTACACCATCTATCTGCTTTGCCGATGAGTAGGGATGTCTATTATATATATAGGGATTCAAATTTAATGACGTGGAATAAGTGATACCTGTACAGATCTTATGTTCCAAAATAAACATATTTTTTTTAAAGTATTACGTTGTGTTACTAAAGAGTCGGTTATAAGTGGCTGGTAATTGTATAGTCCGAATTTATTAGGAATTTTGCTATGCATTGAATAAATGATAACAAACACATTTTTTTATAACAATTACGGGACCGCAAATAGTAATATTGATTGCACTACATTTACATAACTTTTGTCTTGTATTCTAGTTGTCTATAATATATAACTTTTTCATTCTAGCGGGTGCAGCACGGAGCATGGGCGGAAATGGCATGGAGTGAGATGGCGTGGCTCTGGCTCGCCGCCCTACTCGCCGCGCTTGCTAACGCCGCCTCGCGCGTGCCCACGCAGGAGCCCGTGCTATTCGAAGCCGCTTTTCAAGGTAGGTTCTCATCATCTTCTGTATTTTAATATCTCGTTCTATTGTTACCATGCTGACTCGAGAAGTAGACACACTTTAGCATCACCATGAAACATAGAGCCTCATGAGGCCTTTGTTTACTCTAGAGCCCTAACTTGTCAAATGAATGTTATGTAAAACAAAAACTTGGCATTAAAAAAGAGTGGCGAAGACTTTATTACCAGTTTTTCTCTTTCGTTCTACGTCCTTGATTTGAAAACTGGCACTAAATTTTGAATTAAGCTATAAGTCTGTACACCTTATCAGATAACCGTAAAAGTTTATACTTTTATTTATTTACACTTCGTTACACTACAATATAAAAAAATTGAACATAATTAAATCAAAAGAAGGGTCACTGGCGGCCTTATCGCTTACGAGCGATCTCTTCCAGGCAACCACTGTGAGTAAAGAAAAAATAAAAATGTATTAAATTACATAAGATAGGCAAGTAGTACAAAAATACATGTTATACAAATTTATTAAGACAAAACTAAACAGGAACAAAACAAAAATAAACTAAACTAAAAAGATGATAAAAATTGAAAGTAAAAAGACACATAAATCACGATAATTTAAGTTAAGTCTCACGTCAGTTAGTAGTTGGAAAGAAAGTTAGGGATGCGATATGGACAGGTAATGTTTGTACAGAAGAAATTTAAAGGAAGATAGAGAAGGATCTAAGCGAATGGGGACGGGAAGTGAATTCCATAGCCTAACTGCAGAGGAATCCTTAAGGACCTTAAAGGAATCGCCAAGAAAGGAGGAGTTATGAGATGGGATTTCAAGGGTATAGTTTTCGGAAGAGCGTAAACTATAGTTATGGGCTCCCAAAAAATTGAAATCGTTTTTGAGATAGGAAGGAGTTTTAGGGTGGAACAGGATGGAATATAGGAGATGGAGAACATGAGCATCACGTCGCTGACGAATCGGTAACCAGCCTAGCCGCTTACGAAACGCAGAGATATGTTTTTTTATGCTTAGGAAAGAAAATAATTTTCAATGAATACGCCTTTATTCATATACCAAATTCAATTATCTCATTTACAAAAACGGTAATAAATACTTACGAGATTGTGAAACAATATTTGTTTAGGTTACAAACAATAACTGCTTTACACAATAAAATGATACAAAAAATTATCATAATAGGATCCTTTGATAACAACGATTGGATGTCTTTGTGTCGAGCTATATTTGTTTACCGAAAACAGTTACCTTTTTATTTCACACTAACAATGAACTCCGCGGATGACTTGGCACGCGGTGGTTTATTAAATGCTTCAAAAGACAGGTTATATCATCCAGGCAATTGACTTTAAAGAGATTTGAATTCCTTTCAACAATACACACTGCACAGATATTGTAAACAAACAAGTCAAAACAACAAGGTTTAAATTATTATAAAGAATTCAGTCAACAATTACGAAAACGTAGAAACGTACTTCTGTCAGCGTGACATAAGTGCTCCGATATTTTTTGCATTTTTGACACGTTAAGTAGACAAAAAGTTATTGGATTTTGACAAACGGGAGTCATGGTTTACCCTAAGTCTTGCCTCCGGTTTTTAGTCTTAAAGTTGCAGATATGTGTATCTTAAAAACATTTATCCTAATATTTTTTATTTATTTACCGGGCCATTACGACTTAAGAGCCTTCAAAAGATACCTATATACCTACCACTAATACACACACCGGCAACACATTTGCAAACTTCCTAATGTTGCAGTTATCGGTGAGCGGTGCTAAACACTAAGCCTGCTCCTGTACAATAAAAAATATTTTAATTATTCAAAATTAATTTTTAAAAAATAAATACAGTTGTAACAAGAATAAGAAATCGGTACACTACTGTTTTAGTTACTTTATTACAAACATACTAAAAAACTAATATTTTCTATATAATAATAGTAGATTTGCGTATATACTTAAAGATAATTACAGCCATTAACACGATGATAGTGTTGCCACTAATAAGTGTTATGTAATCTCGTTTGTTGACATGAAGCTGAACAGAGTTTATGGCTCTATTTATTATATAATAGTTTGATAATCTAAATTAAGCAGAAGTGTTTTGATAAATGGTAATCTGAATTACTGGTACAGTTATTATTTTTGTCTTGGATAATCCATATATCCACTAATAATTGTCTCAAATAAGTATGACACTGCTGCCGTACACGTATAAAAATAGACAAATTAATATTTGTTAATAACATAGACTTTTTTGTAAATCCTTTAAAAGTATAACACTATGGACTTTGAATAGCAGGCATCTTTCATGCATAATTTATATTACTGGGTTTTTTGACAAAAAAACTTTATTTTATTAACGTTATTTTACTTTTCAATCTAAAACACTTATTTGTATAATCTGTGGCCGTGTCAAAATCAAAATCAAAAGTTTTTTATTTCAAATAGGCCTTTGCAGGCTCTTATGAAACGTCTAGTTGCACGGTTCCAAAAAGTGGGTCTCATGGAGAAGAACCGGCAAGAAACTCCATGGACACTCTTTTCAACAATGGTTTAGCTTACAAAGACTCGGTTACAATAGTAATAATCGGCTGAGAAGTTTATATAATGCGAGGTATACAGAGATTCTATACAATGCAAAAGAAAATTGAGTTTTTACTATTAGTGTAAAATGAGACACACACACTTGCACAGCGCAAGTTGCCAGGGAAGCCGCACATGCAGAGATGAATTAGCGCCATACATCTTTATCGTCAACATAGTCTTGGATTTTATAATACGCTTTTTTAACTAGGATTCCTTTGATGACGTTTTTGAACTTTTTAGTCGTAAGATTAGTTACACACTTCGGTAGCCTGTTGTAGAATCTGACACAATTGACTGATGATCTCAAAACAACCTATTTGAAAGATAGGAAAGGACAAGCGCGAGAGCTTTACCACGAATACCATAGTGGCTCAACTTACAAATGAGAGTATCGTGGTCAACGCAGTCAAACGCCTTGGATAGGTCGCAGAAAATGCCTACGGCATCCTGCGAGTCCTCCCAGGCGTCTATGATTTGGGTAATCAATCTTGCACTTGCGTCAGTGACCTACCCTTTGTAAAGCCGAACTGACGGTCATGTAATATGTTGGTAATATAAAAGTGTCTTAGCATCTGATCTAGGATGATTCTTTCGAAGATTTTACTGAAGGCTGGAAGACTTGAGATGGGTCTATAGTATGAAGGGTTCTTCTTACAACCTGATTTAAAGATGGTAATAACTTTGCTGTGTTCCATCAAGTCAGGGAAGACACCGTTGTCGATACAGAGGTTAAATATTTCTCTAAGTATGGGGGCGACATACTCTATAATGGATTCAATGACTTTAACAGAAAAGCCCCATAAATCCTCTGTGTTCTTAAGATTTAGAGTCTTAAATGATCTTTTAATAGTAAAAGCATTTATATATTGAAATTTAAAATGAGGTATTTCTCTACTGAAATTCTCTTTTAGTAATGATACTGCTTGTGCAGAGGATGAATGAAGTGTTTTGGTAACCTCTACAGGGATGTTTGAGAAAAAGGTGTCGAATGCGTTGGCTACCTCTACCGTATCCGAGATGATAACATTATCAATAAGTAGCCGCGGGTCAGCATCTCTCATTTTAGTCTAACCAGTTTCGCAGTTAATAATATTCCAAAATGTTTTACTTTATTATCGGATTTAGCAATTTTATTACTAATTGATTTCGATTTGGCAAGAATACATACCCTTTTGAATATCTTCGAGTAGTTTCTTACATAAGTGTGAAATGATAGATCAGATGTCAGTGACTTTTCATGGTACAAGTTATATAAGACATCTCTGCTTATCCTTATCCCTTTAGTAGACCATTCATTAAATTTAAACTTGTGAGTTATTTTTATACTCTTTTTTGGACATGCCTTATTAAATTCATGGCAGATTATACTAAATAGATTATCAAATTTTCTATTTGGATTTTTGATATTTAAGCTAGAAGAGCATAGTTTATTTAAAACATTATTTTTACATTTTTGTAAATTTTTTTCTTCATTTAATGGTCTAAGTGTAATTTTTTTATTTGGCAGATTTATTTTATTTAATTTAAAACTAACAAGCTGTCTCTTGTGGTCTGACCTTACACCAGGTATTATGTAAGACTGTTCAATGCTACAGTTAGTGAAAATATTATCTATACATGTACTAGAGAAAGCTGTTATTCTCGTGGGTTCACTAAATAAATATTTTAAATTATATGAATTAAAGAATGCTAAGAGCTTTATTTTCTCAGGTGATTTAATGAGTATATCAATGTTGAAATCACCACAAACATAAACTAACTTATTGGATTTAAGAACTTTAATTAGATTATCTTCCATATTTATTAAAAATGAGGAAAAGTTTGAAGCTGGTGGTCTGTAAACACATAGTATTATATGGCTTTCTATCTCTGCACATGCTACCTCACATAAGTGATCAACAGAGCCGGAAGTAATGTCTATTCTATCTTTAAATTTTAAGTTGTTTTTAGATAATATTATTGTACCTCCACCCTCTGCTGAAACTCTGTTGAACACACTGGCAACCATAAAATTATTAACATTAAATGACATTTTGTCAGGCTTTAACCATGTCTCACAGAAACATATTATATCTACTGAATATCTATCAACTAGTAATTCTATATCAAGTATTATGCCAGAAAAGCGGTTTATGTTCTGATGAAAGAGGATTAAGTTATTGCAACGCTTTTCTGTTGTCACAGTCAAGTGTCTGAGGTATAAAAAATTATACTTAAAAACCGCCATGCTTCTTATCACATGTTGAAGCAGTTAATTATTGTTAATAAATAAAAATATATAACGTTTCACCTCTATCAGTAAGGCGTGGCGGAGCATGCACTTCCATTTATGTAGGAACAACACGCAAATACGTAGTATCAAGGTGAACAACCTAAAATAAACTAAAAAATTACTTCTCTTCATGTCAATAAATACAAACAAAATCTAAATAGTTTTAACAAAACTTCTTTTAATTACTAAAACTCGGTATAAATTTCAATTATAGAGTGGAAATTGGGATATATTGTAAAAGTTCGAGCGCAAACTGTGAACCTTTTTATTTTTCACTCCTTTTAATTAAAGTTACTAGTGCGAAATAAAATGTTTCCTTATTGGTGATTAAATTAAGCCTTATAGAAGTAATAATAAAGAAAATAAACTGTAAGAAAATAAAATAAATCAATTACCTTTCTGTAGAATATGCGGACCGACGCATTTGTCTGACGTCTGTTATTTGATATATTTTTATTAGGTCAGTGATCTAGCAGGCAGAGAAGCCTAACAATCCTAAACAAATATTCTTTCGCCGGTTGTTAAACCTTGTTTTTCGGGTAGCAAACTTAGAAATGTAATTGTCTTTGTAAATACATATTCTTATAAGTATATTATTAATTGTATAATTTTAACACAATGACGGAAATTCAGGTCGTTATACATGATTTAGCGATAAAGGAAGCTTTCAGGAATGGGTATATAATGTACTTAATGGCGCTATATCTGTCTCAAAAGTAGCTGTAACAAAATTATATGGGGTTATTAAAAGTGTCTCCATAAAAATGTTTATGTCCTTACCTGTATTGAAAATGTGTCCCTAAAATTGTTTTCTTACATCTATATTATAATTTAAGCGGCAAACGTATCATTGCCATACTCAAAATGAGGCCTGACAAATAAAAACAAAGGTCTTCTCTTTGTCTATGTCTGGCCTTCTTATACATAACACTTATTGATTCAGGAATGCAACCTAATTACACAATTAAAATTACGAAGTCGATCACAAACAATGAACTACTAAATAACACTAAACTAAACGACACTATTAAAGCCAGAGAGTTCGCGAGTACGTTGCCGGCCTTTTAAGAATTAGTTTGCTCTTTTCTTGAGGGACCCTCGAAGTCGAATTGGTTAGGAAATATTTCAGTGGGCAGCTGTTTCCACATCGTAGAGGTTCGCGACAAGAACTGCCTTAAAAATGCTCAGTTGTGGAACGACGGACGTCGAGGTGATACGGGTGGTAGTGGTTTCGTATTATGCCTTAATCCAAACAACTCCTCTGAATACTCTCCATGGAAAATGCGGTAGAATATGCAGAGTAATGTAGCCAAGCGTTAGGAAGTCTTTAAATTAATAATTTCTAATTAAAATCATTTATAAAACGCTTAATTATATCGCTAAAATGAACCATGTAATGGTAACCACAATTTATTGGAATGAGATGATCAATCGATTTTATAAGTATAGCAGTATTACAATAGTAATCGTTTTTACAAGTCAGTTGACAAACATCAGTGTGAATACATTTTAAGTAGTTCTTACAAACTATTTACATAATGTTTAGCATAATCTACATTCTGCTAGTATTATAAGTCTATTATCTACCCTTATCAACAGAAGACTATGTCAGGGAGTGAGAATGTGAAACGAACAACGATACTATGTCACGTTCCGCTTTATAGTGATTAGGTAAGTGACTGCCGTGATGACGACACGCAATGATGCCAACATGGGTACGATATATGACCATAACAGTGTCTTTTATATTTTCTGTAAACCCAAATAACGTTTTATTTTGACGTATCTGGAGACAGGCTCATGTGATCCTATCTGATACCGCCCATGAACACATTGAACGATCGACAATAAAAAATCAGCTTAACATTTACTATTCAATGAAATAGTTACTACGTTACTTTATGTAAACCGTAGAACTAATTAAATTTCCGTACTTATATATAGTATTTCATGAAAAATTATTTTTGAAAAAAATAACACAAAACTCCACCAAACCACATTCGAATTTGCATGTACTCACTGGTTTAAAACCTAGCAGAACTATTCAAAGTATTACCTGCCTCTTGGTCGTGAATAATTAATTTTATAAATGTTTAATGGATTCAACTCCAGAAAATTTGTGCAAACGCGTTTTCTAAACCGTGCATAAATTATGAAAACAGCTGTGATATTCAAATTTGAGACTTTGAAGTAGATTTATTTGGAAAAGGCATTTGGTATTATAAAGTCATTGGGCAAATCCAGCTAAGTATGGGTCCCTTATATTAGATTTGGTCATACGGAAGTCTACGTTGATTTATTTATTTACAGCATAGATTCCAAACAATAATTATAATAAATATGCTAAATTCTTATCTCTAAAACATATGGCTAAATCCCGAACACGGGGCAAATTTTTATATTTCTAATAAGTTTTTCTGATGCCTCTTTTACTATATATATTATATATCTTTGCATATACATTTGCATTCGAATAGGTATAAAATTTTCTAGATTCTTATAAATGCCATAATTTTTATCGTATTTAAAGTTATGCGGCATGCCTCAGACATATTGAAATACTAATATAAGACTTTTACAAATATTGAAATATCATTGTCAAAAACTGTAAAAAAAAATTAAGGTTTTCTTATTTATGGAGCTGGTATGAGTTAAATAACTTTATTACTGAACAACAACCAAACACCGTCCAATGACTATAAAATCGCAATGGCTGCGTTTAATTCGAATGGACACCTGCGCTCGGTGAATGAAAATCGCTTTCTAAACTATTTGCCGTATTTTTTTTAAAACGATGCCATTTGATATTATAAACGCAAAGGTTTTTTGAGTAGAACGGATATTTACTATGCGCATTGTCTAAGTGTATTTATCTTTCATTAAAATTGATTGATTCGTATTTAAAGAAAACATTGATATGAAACTCATTATAGATAAGCACGTGTTAAGGTATTATTATAATTTAAATATCCGATAGCATGTCACTCGTGTTTACCATACGCCCTTTGAAAGAGAAGCAAAAATGTGATTAAACAAATCACACGTTAGTGTAATACTCCTAAGGGAATATGTGTTGTTTCTCATGAATAAAATTTAGTACAGAAAAAATACTTGAATGAAAATAATTTAGCTAAAATATTTTAAGTAGGAATACAAAAAATATTGTACACGTATTAAACTATGAGTTCTTAGCATAAATAGCATATGTTAATATGATTGTTGATCACTTAAGCTTGTATATGCTAAGCCGATTATACCTAAGAAGCTTGTGGGAACGATGAGGAAATATCGGTGCTTCCTTATTAGTCTATATAAAAACATTATATTTATCAATGCTATTGATAAAGTAATGTCGTGCATTTTTTATTCTTACCAGCGTTTTTAGGGTTTTCTATAATAAATAACTGGCTTTTAAAATGTTAAAAATGTGCATAGTATAACTGGGTAAAGCACAATAATTTTTATACGGTTCGTGAAGATTTTAGCCAAAACTCTACGTCACTATCAATATAAATTTATTTTTATATCACGCTTCGATTACCTTATAAATATGCAAAATTCTGAATCAATAAACGGCTATTTGATAGTATGAAAAAAAAGTTATATTGAGAATATGGCTTTAAATAGCGTTATGGAGTAATTAATATCTATTAATATATAATATATAAAAATAATAAGTATGTTTCAAAAAATTCAATAAGTATTTTGATTTTTATCCATCTATCTAAACATGATCACAGATTATTCGAATCCATCCTACTCCAAATATATTTATTTATTTATTAACACTACAGAAAATAAAAAAATACACATAATTATATCAAATGGAGGATAACGCTTTCGAGCGATGTCTTCCAGGCAACCACTGTGAGTAAAGAAAAAAATAAAATAAAAATGTATTAAATTACATAAGATAGGCAAATAGTACAAAAATACATGTTATACACAGTTATTAAGACAAAAACAGGAATAACAAAAATAAAAAAAACTAAACTAAAAAGATGATACATTAAAAATAGAAAGTAAAAAGTAAAAAAGACACATAAATCACGATAATTTAAGATTAATGATATAGACATGGAGTTTAATTTTTCTGTGACTATTTTAGATTGATAGAAAATATTTGTGTTATCTTAGAATGTAACAACTTGAAGTTTAGATGTTTATAAGCATAGTACGTCAAAGGGCCTAGTGTGACGCCATCTTGCCTAGAGAAGCGTTTTGGCAGGTTCTTGAAAGTATGAGGAGTTTTATTGAATTTTTAAACGATTGTAGGTTATATGGTTTCTAATAAATTGTCTGAAATGGTTTAAAAAATACCTTATTAAAAGCCATCACTACAGGACTGTAGACCGTTGGAAATTATTGAACGTGAACACCAAAATGCAATAGATTATGATAGCTTTAAACTGATTGAACTATAAATATCTATACGTATATACTCCGTATTGCAACAACTGCGAACTTTAGTTGGAAATCTGTGCACATTTGTTCGTACATAAATCAATAAGCGAGACAGATTTATAGCCCGACTATTCCTTACTGAAAACCTACCTGTTTATATTCAGTATTGTTTAAAGTGAAAAGGGTATATAAGACTAAATTCATACTAGTATCGAAGCCGTAACTTAAAACTTATATACATATAGGCTCATAATAGCCAACGTATTAATAATCGTCACAAAATGATTAAGGATATGTATGAAAAGTAAGACACCGCCAACTTGCCAAATGTATAGTTATAGAGCGTGTCAAGTAATATTAATAAGCAAATGTTCAAGTTACAGCTACACTGACTCCAATACAAAATTCGACAACAGGTGCTGTTGTAAGTTATTTCCTTATTTGCGACCAACGATGAGTAGGGTTTCGGTGTAACTTTAAAATAGAACCTAACGCTTTGATGCGATAGTACCAATTGGGTGTTAATGACGAGGTTTTAAAAATGAAGCGTACATCATTACAACGAGGCAACTATGAACATTGTAGGTCTATGAGTCATTAATAAACATTATATATACCTCGATCTGCTTCTGTACATACAGTTCGTTTTGGTCTCTTCAATGTCATTCACGACAGTTCTCTTAATGTTATATACTTATCATTATCAAAATTTATGTAATGATTTGCATTTTAAGGTAAATGAAAAAGTGGGTTAAAACTGTTCAAACGTGGAAAGTCTCATCAGTGACACATTTTGTGTCATCCATGATAAGACGTGTTCTAACTGTGTATAACATGATATGACGGGATAAAATCTGCACAATACACGGGTTGACGTGACGTTGACGGAAGTCGTGGTTGACGTTCGGAAGTGGACCAGCGTCACATCCGCCAATGAACTGTTTCGACTAGCGCTGGATACTTGCAATTCAAGTTGTTAACAGCCAACCTTTGGTCAGAAAGATATCTGAAGAAAACATGTGTTTAAAGTGATACATATAGCTTAAAATAATTATTACGTAGAGCCATATACAAATATAAAATCCAAAGTCTCAGGTTATCAGGTTACTTAGACATATTTTAGCTTGGAGCGTTAATTATATCCCTTTCTTAAAAATTCTATTGTTTAAATATATTTTTATTTAAGTTCCCCAATTTGTGTTTCACCCTTTTACAAATTAATCAGGTCGGCTGAGTAATTGTTAATAACGTTAGAAACTATAGAGCTATATCAGTTTTTAGGGATATAATTTTCTCGCTTTGGCAAAGAAAATACTTTTATTAAATATATTTATTACGTATGTAAACTGTTGCACTATATAGGCAACGGCGGTTTATTTTTTACAGAAGTTTTTCGGGGTTGAAACTTAATTTACTTTCGCCTGAAATAACAATAATTAGAACATTCTTTCTAAAAAGCTTTGTTAGTGTATATTCAGAGTCGCGATTTAGCACTGAGTCTGAACTCTGAACTGTGTCTCCCTTACAGTTCCTGCGATCTCTGTTATTTTTATTAGGACAAAGTTCGTCCTTAATTTCATTTAAAATATGTCAACATTGATTTGCTTTGTTACGGAGGAAGTAAAACAAGATTTTTACCAATACTACTCATATTTTTTACTTAGTTGGATGCACAATGGCTAATAACTTGTATTTTCTCTTGGTATCGCTCTTAAACTAACCCCAGTTTTAGTTTAAATAATCGCCTACTTGCCAAAGCAAATCAAGCATATGTATTTTTAATGTACTAACTGCTATGTAATAAAGATTTCTAAAATGATAGTGTCACTGATTATATTTATGTTTATTTCTATACTAGTTAAGCAGTTTTCTAAGCATACTTAGGAAATCGCTAAGTTATGGTTGCCTTAACATTATTTTTGTTCTTATCATAAACAGCGTAATGTAAGTAGTATTTACCTGAAGAAGCGCAGGATCTGTTTCATTCCTTGGCATTAGGAGAAAAATACATAAAGACAAGATAACGCGAATCTTTATATGATATTCTAAATTTAGACATGGTTAAGATAATTTCTATATAAAAACTATTTCATTTTAATTTCGCTAAACGTCCGTGGTATTCTAGAGAAGTGTACCGTGCGAACAATCATAACTTTTTGTTTGTTAACAAACTTCATTAATCCAAACTAGTAGACAGTCCAAACAGCAACTCCACTTACACCGACACTGCTTCATTATTATAACTCGGAAATATTTTAAATATATTACATTATGATTTTATAATTCAATGAAAACCATTTTTTTATGTTAGTACTTACAAACACACTATACTAATTACACTATTAAACTTAAATCTCACTATCCTACCTTAAAACAAAGAAATGAAATGTGAAGTCTATTATTTTAATAATCAATTCCTTTTTAGGCTTTTTATAATTATATGATAATTAAACAATATTGAATGTTGAATACATAATAACGATTAACGGTGACTTCTGTCATTTGTGTCAACGGCCAACTGCTTTGCCAACCGCGTTGGCTGCTAGCTCCATCTAGTATAGGATTTTATAGTACATGGTTTCTGTTTTACCTATAGGTATGTTACTTTACGTTGAACAAACTAAAGTAACATACTTACTACCTAAAGTATGTATCAAAACTTAGCTTATCCATATTATATCTCTAAGCTATTTTGAAACTGCTACGAAAACGTAAACCAATACCGCTAAATATTACCCAGATACAATATAACTTCCATTCGACGCGAAGGCTTATCTATTCGAAATTCGAATCATACCTCAAGTGGTAGCTACAGCTACGCTGTAGCACTCATAAAATCAATCGTAGAACCGTTGCCGTAGACTGTGTAGCCGACCGCTACATTTATTACTATTGCTGTGAAGAATTCATATTGAAGCCATTAAGTTATGAATTTCCTAAAAAAATATTTGATGGTTTGCTAAGATTTTTTTATTGTTATACCGACCATAAGGTTTAAGGAAATAGCTTCACTTTTTTATAATATCTACTTAGACTTCATGAACGTAAAGGCACATCGGAAACAATTTGGATATTTTGGATTGTTTTTATCTTTAATGTTAAATCTGTCAACTTACGATGATTACTTGTTTCAAACGACTCACATCTGAAATATTGCTTTTAAGTAAATAAGCAAGTCGCTGGTAATGCAGACGGACGTGTTGTAAGTCAACAGTTTCCTTATTGACGACATAAAACAAAACGTTTAAGAAGCCTTTTACATTTTTTACATTGTTATCTGACGCAAATCTTTACTTTTGATGAAACATTAACGTTGCCCTTTACTGATGAAGCATATAGTTAAAATAAATATATGATTAGGTTACAAGGCTTTGCAGGCATATTAAAAATAGGAAAAAGGAATTCACCTCTTTGTGAAACATCAGATATAAATCTAATTTACTAAATCTAAGTACGTCGTATACTCAATAGGCCTGTAATGAAATCAGCTCGCTCAATGAATCAAGTAACACGCTTAGTCTGACATAACGATATTGATCAAACGAATTTCAAAACAAAAACGCTTCCGGCAGGGTTGGCTTAGAATCCAGGCAGACGTTAAATTAACCTGGACTCAAAACATTAAGGCGAAATTATTATTACTGTAGCTGTCAACTTGAAAACCATATCATGGTAATCTCTCTTACGGGAAACCGTTTGAAACATCAATATACGTAAATAATGAATAATATCTGAGAGTTAATTTAAGTCCATTTCGCTTCTTGTGGATGTTGGTTGCAGATATAATGCGATAAAATAGAGCAGTTGATTACATTTCTCATTGTGCGTTTGAAGCTTTATATGGATTGTACCCAAAAACACGCTACTTCGTCTTCGACGTGAGACCTATAATAACCCAAGACCCATAAATGGCTGCAATGTTTTTAAGTTTTATATTATTTATCGGAAATATCAAAGCGCTATAACTTCACTCAACTTTAAAGATTAATTATAACTCAAAGTTGCTAATTAACTCATTAATATGTCAGCACATATTAATTAGTCCTAATCGCTTGATTAATGTTCGATGAGTTTGCCTCAACCGAGGCCTGTATAAGCTATATATGCCACATTAAACAGGATCCGTCAAACAAATAGCTTTAAGCATACATTATATGTAACAAATGATAAATATTGTTAATTATAGACTCACAGGGCATTGCTTAGTCTGAGAACGTTGAGTGTATTTAAAAGATTTAGATGGCGGTAACTAAATAATTGGTTTTTGCAATTACAGACTTCTGATGACGTTATAAGTGCGCGTGAGGCGAGCACCTTACGTATTAGAGTTTCTAGGCTAGACAGTACGAAGGAAAAATAAACTTGATAGAGTCCTAAACACTTATATTGAAATTATCACAGAAAAAAACGAAGTTAAGAACGCAATAGAATGAAAGCAAATACGAAAAGAAAATGCGTAAAGAAAACAATGAATGAATTATAGGATAGAAGGATAAATCGTATTTGCGAGCACAGCTTCTGCGTTTGGTAGTTAATTTCGTACTGTACGATGATGTTATTGAATAAAAAATTGGGAATGAGATTCATTACTACAAACTTAAACGTACCCCAAATTTGTCATACGAAATTAGCCCCTTAATTAGCACAAGAGAAATGGTCCTTTCTCATACGTAATCCTAACATGTGAAGATAAATACTAGCTAAAATATTCAAAGGAAGGCGCAGACTGATTGCTTTGTGCTTCGTAATTCGGGAGCCGAAATGCCTAATTTGTTTACTAACGTAAATTATAGGCACGTTCGAATTGCCTTATTACAATTTCAATTTGTATAGTGTTTGTTTAACCTATTATGTATAGTTGTCGGCTGTATTGTGATATATTTACAGGAATAAGTTGGTAATTATATGATTTATGATTACCGATTCTTTATTGTGCTTTATTGTGCAGTGATATACAACGGTTTAGAAAAAAAAAAAAATTGTATATTTATGATCTATGTGAACTTATTTCTTATCTAAGTTAGTAGGCAAAAAATAAAGATAATTTATTTATTATTCTATGTTTTTTGTGAGCAGTGTTGGCTTAGTGGCTTCAGCGTACGACTTTCAGCCCTGAGGTCGTAGGTTCGATCCGCGACTGTGCAGCAATAGAATTTCTTTCAATGTGCGCATTTACCATTCGCTCGAACGGTGAAGGAATACATCGTGAGGAATCCATTGCCTTAGACTCAAAAAGTCGACGGCGTGCGTCAGGCACAGAAGGCTGATCTCCTACTTGCCTATTAGAGTAACAAATGATCATGAAACAGATTGATTTATTTATTTTATTATTTGTCTTTATAGTGCCATTAAAATCCAAAGGTTGGCGATCATATATTTTTATAAAACAGGTAACGAGCAGGAAGCTCACCTGATGTTAATCGCCAAAAACAAAATTAATGCCAGAGGGGTTGCGAATGCGTTGCTGAATCATAATGGCTACTTTCTCAGCTACAATGATATCCTGGTAAAAATAATGTGGTGGTTTTCCGAAGTCTTTCACATCGCTGTTTCCTGATCCTAACAATATGAGTGACGACTGTACAGGCTTACTAAGCACTTACTCATTCAGTCGCACCTGCGCAGCTGCTCGTAGTTTAAGAAGGATAATGCTTATTTACTTTAACGCTGCCGGCATGTGGTCGGGGACTGCATGAAGCAGCTAACCGCAATATCTTACGGTTACCTACTCTTATTCTTGGGTTCCTGCATACTTCATATATTTAAGGTTATGGCAAAAGTATTCTCGTGTGAAAAGCGTTTACTAAAATATCATTAAACATGAAAGTTTAATTGTGCAACCCGTGTCTCGGTGACAGCTCTATTATACAGAACGAAGACGAATATTCCTGTCTAATAGTTGTGGAACTGTTTAAACCAACCTAGCCACGTAAACGACATTTATTTGAAGACCTACTATGAATATAATGGAAACGTAATATGTATATATATGTTTTATTGCTGAATATGTATATGTATAGCATTAATTTAATAGAAAGATAGGTGTATTAACCAAAGAATAAAATAATGATATAATATGAACATATTCAACAGACTACAGACAATTACATTTAAAAAAAAAACTACATGCTATTACGTATATGAGATGAAACAAATGAATTCGAAAAGGGAAAAGTGAATTTTGAAACAGCATTAAACATGCCGGAAATATCATCTATTTTGAAATCTCCAATGTCGAAATCAATGATTATTTTCTTGCGCCGGCTACAACCAATTCGTACAAAGTACAAAAACATAGAATTCGACAATTCTCGTTTACGATCGTTTATCATAGCTTTAGGTCATGCACCTTTTTGCAGCTTTTGGCACGAATGCTACCGACTGTTTTTTTGTATAATCGCTGATACAGTACATACGGGACTTTTATCGATGTTGTGTCAAAATCTTTGTTTGATTTTGTCTATTTTAAAATACGTTTTTTATTTGTATTATGTGGTTCAGGTGGAATGTCTATGTATTTTGCTATTAAATTGGGCTGTTTCAAATATATTTATTTTTTTGTGGTTCTTTGCACTGTGCCGTAGTCTTGGGTCTGTCGAAGTTCACAGGACAGGCAGGACAGGCCTTTCTCCTGATTTACAAAAGGGATTTAAAGGATGGGTTCCCTGGATTTACCTTGATCTGCACCTTCTAGCACTTTCCGTCCACCTACTGATATGTATTCCTAAACATCCGATTAAAGCCTTCCTTCTGAAAAAGCACTGCTCCAATGGCCATCTGTTTTAAAAAATATACAAACACAGAATATATATGAATATAATTAAAGCAAATTAAAGCAATTGATAAATTTGAAAAGAATGTAGTTGTTTTGCTACGTTGTGGAACGAGGCTAAGTATTGTTATATTGTTACAGGAAGGTGCGGCGAGGGTAGCCCATGCGAGCAACTCTGCAGCGAGTTACACGACGGCACCTACGAATGCGGGTGTGGTCCCGGCTACGTGCTACACGTAGACGGCTACGGCTGTTTAGGTAAAATATAAATATCTTCAAAAATACTTTGAAAGAAAGAAGAAAAATATTTAATTGATTGAAGCACACACACACATGTAAAAGAAAGACAAACACAATCACTTTAATCAAAAATCCTTTGCCAAACTTGGTATCGTAGATAACATTGTATGAAACATTATAGATGTTAGCTAAGACTCGTCACGTTTTTATTCGATAAGCCTTAGTGGTTAACGCCTCTCGAAATGTGTTTTGGCTGCTCATGGGTTAGAAAGTATTAATCTGAAACTTAAATATATTAGAATATAGTTATTTTGCTATTACTTTTGAGCTTTAAATGGTTAAGCTCTATCTTGAAATGGCAGATCTGTTATTACAACTAAAAATATAACAAAAGACGCTCGTCCCTTTCCATATTTGTAAAAATATCTTAAAAATGAAAGATGCCAGTTAACGATATGACTAGTCGTTAATCACAGCCACACGTTATTAATGACAGACATTTTTCCAATACTCCAGACATGGGCTCGTGTTATTCCGAGTTTAACGAAGACCTAGCTGGTAACGCAAATAACCGATAACTAACACTTATTTTTAATTGTTAAGAATTGGGTTCAATTATCGCTAACAAAAATGTTTGAAGGCCGCTGATAGGGTATCCAGAAATGTAAATGCCTCTTTCATTTGTTATAAATAGAACTTCAGGCATGTTCTATTATCGAGCAAATCAGTATATTGCAGGCTGTGGTGTATTTTTATGAGTTCGTAGCGTAAAAAGTTTAATGAACTTCGCATGTTTAACCCTTTTTAAGTACATACAAGATCAGCAGCATTTTGAAAATAAATAGGGTTTCTAGTTTTGAAATCATTTCAATATTTTTTTAGTTTAAATAATCTCCTAGCAGAACAAAACACAAACATAAATATCTAAATAATATTAGCAGAGACTTCTACATCTTGGCACTTATTGATTCTTTTCGTTAAAGATCACGTTTGACTATACAAAATTACTTAACTTAAAAACCTAATATCACAATATATATATATACTATGAGAATACAAGAAATATCAAACCGAGAGTAAGCCTAGTATTACAATGGAGAATATATTGCAGAAATGCAATTTCATTCGCATTGAAGAATATTCTGCATAAATAGTGAATTGTCAGCGCTTTATCGATAGTGTTTAATGCATTCAAGCTAAGGGATAAACGCCTTTACGCCGTTCAGCTCTTGGAGGCTTGACCTCTTGGCATCTTGTGCCAATGGAACCACAACATTCACTCACTTTTACGGCTTGTTAATAATGCTAATATTTCACAATAATTAAGATTTCGAAAACTATTCTAGACACTTTGCAAGTGCCTGTAATTTTTACTACGACTACTTATTTATTAATGCCTGAATATGTTGAAATTGAATGTAAAATCAATAATACAAAATCTACCAACCGACCGACCAATCTAGATAACAAAAACGTAAAAATGTGTCAAGAAGTGTCGAGGCTAATTTCGTTTAAAATAGTGTAAATACAAAATGCCTGTAAGCCCAGTTAAAAGTGCTAACGAATCCGCGTCTTGACTGCCATTCTGACGATAATAGTACTTGAATTCGTCGCTGGAAACGTCGAGAACGTGAACGTGCTGATTGTATGCACTCGGCTTAAGTCGATGGCTGCATTGCGATTATGAAGTGAATTTTGTCGGTTTTATGCAATTTAATGCATTTTCAGCTAATGTTTGGGGCCATTGCTTGATACAAACTGCCGTACAAGCGCATATAATCACGAACAGTTATTAAATATTAGGTTTTGTTTCGGCGTTGTTACCGATTGTATCTAAAAGCTGTTACAGCGATCATAATAATAGGGCGTATAGCTAGAAAAAATGTGTCATTATGATAGGTTTCTTAGAAAATATAATAAATATGATTTCATAGATTTTAACAGGACGAATGTTGTTTATTTTTTAATAGGCAGTCAAGGAATAAATAAAATATAAATACCTAAATAAATTCAGGTTATATTTCATTAAGAACTGTCGCTTTAATACAACTATGTTTGTTTTAAATATAATATATTTTTATATATACCATATTAAATGCTCACGTAGGTTTCAAGATGTGACATGTAAATTTTATTACTTAATATCTGTGGAGCAACAATCCTTAGCTTTTCTAAGATATTCAACAACACGTTCTTTGATCTTTTGCGAGCTTAAATAAATGTTTAGAAATAAAACGGTGCAAAAATTCATGTAGCCCTTTTAGGCTTGGGATGAAAGTTAATACTTATGATTTTTGCTTTTAAAACTTGGGTCATCGACCCTACAAATGAGAAAGAATTATTCTTTATTGAGACGAAAAATAATGTTGCGTACTTCTAGTTATACGCTAGTTTGTTACGCTCTCACGCTTACACCGTAAAATCGATTGTGTTTGTGTTGGGTGAGTTTAGTATAGAAATAGACAAAACCTTGTGCACCTTTTAACCTAAAAACGTGCAGGAGTTAATTTTTGCATGCAAAAGTTTCAAGGCGTGATCGTGAAACCGCAATTTCTATAAACAGAAAATACAAGACCTTCAATATTTTTTAAAACATGTATTAAAAGATTTTTTTTGTAATATGACGTTACCATAATTTCGTATGGAATTACTTGAAACCACTGAACTACACGGGCAAAGTCTTTCAACTAAATGCTAATACGAGTACACGTTACTGCTTACATTAATAGCTTACTGACTTTAAGTTGGGCGACAGTTTTCAAACATGTATGCGCTGTAACTTTTTGTAATGATATCTTTCTTAAGGCTTTGCTTGTCGTTTAAACCTGAAAGAAAGAAATAAATTAAAATAGGGATTTACATACATTTGTTCACTGATACTTAATTTAACATTAAACTAAATGTGAACATAAAACAAGTTTACGTTTTTCGTCGTCGTTTTTTATAAGATTTACGACATCTGTAGCAAGCGTTGCCTTTGGTATATCATCCTTACGTAGTGTTTTTGTCTTCCTCTGGTTTTGGAAAGTACTACATAAGTTTATTCTCGGAGCCATATGAACTAGATTAAGATTCTTCTCCTAAACATAATATTTTATTTTCACAGAAATCAACTCCACAAAGGCCACTGAGGCGCCTGTGAAAGAAGATGTCCTCTATCAAAAGGACGTCTCCTTCTCCGCGGAGCTAGAAGTTGCCCCGTCCACTAGATTTAGTAATAATATTAAACATATCGATACCACACATCAACCTAGTAAAGAGGAGAAAAGAGAAAACTATTCATTCACAGGAGAAAAGAGTAAAGAACTAGATGGCCTTAAGAGTTTGATAGAAGATGGCGTTAGCAAAGCAGACTTGAATATCATATCAGATGGGGCAAGTGATATTGATAAGATGAAAATTACTACTCTGGGGCCGAGCTTGGAACAGAAAGTAAGTCCTTTGGCTTTACTATTGATTAACGTAGGTTTTGAAGTAGGTATAAGATGGAGTTTTATATGAATAGTCATTAATATTAACAATGGTGACCTTATTCCAATAAAAATAAGATTTTAGGCCTTTTAAAAATAAGATTTATAGTTTCGTAAGTAAATAAACCGAAGTTCTTTTAAGAAAGAGATACCTAATCTGCTGTAGCTAATATGGATATTTCTGATTGTATGTTAGTCCGATAAATAATGACTGAAACTGCAACAAAAAGTTTTCATACACGTTTTATCCAGAACTAGAACCACGGTCTAAATGTATCTTGCAATAAATTAACTCATAGAAAGCCCGTGCTGTAATTACTATTGAATCCATTAAAATTCCCACATGATGCAGACGACGAGTCATTGAGCAGGCAAATGTGTCGCGAACTTACGACGATTAAGTGATATTTTAAATTTTGATACTAATTTCATTACATTAAAATGTCTCTTCGCAGTTACGCATTACATTAAAATATCGCAACTTATGAACCTGTGTCCTCTTATGTTAGAGATATGTACCACAGATTTGTAAGCCTAGCTAAGCCTTATTCAAATAATTTTTAATGTTTTTGTTAAACCAGGTGCCAGGTGGAACGTCATCGCCAAAGCAAACTACAGCAGTGGAAGGTTGTAAATGCGACCCTTGTACAGACCCCAGGTGTACGTGTATGCTACGGAAATGTAAAACTGGTAATATACTTTTCTCATTTAGAATAAATTATAATTTTGATCACAGACTACGATAATCTTTTTTTCTCTGTTTAACATAATAAATTTTTAAATGTGTTGAGTTTTAACCACAAATCGGATGTGAAACAGCGTTATTAAGTGTTTACCCACACGACCCTAAGTATTCTCCAAGGAAAACAGGTTTCCGAGCATGTAACTTACCCGATCAATATTAATGTAAAAGCAAATGGCCTAAACTTGTTTAGCGTATACGTATTGTTTCAACAAAACTTTGTTTTCATTGCTTAAATCAAATTATCAAACAACTATTGGAAAACTAATATATTTTAGAAATAAGCTTTTTCGCTTCTTAATACATTGCCTAACATTAGTATTATACATATTAAGGTACGTATCAAGTTTTAAGTTTATCAGTTGCAAGTTTGGAACAATTTGAAACAAAACTTTGTGTTTGTTTATCACAATTATCAACAAAAGTTTGATTAATTTATGAGTAGACGCAACCCTTACTCTCTTTAAACTCCATATACATACTTCAAATACATAAATATACAGCTTCAAATTCTTACGTTACTATCAGTTTTTTTAATCATAATCTGTAATTTATGTGTTATAAATAACCATAACTCATGTGGCTTTATGAAGACTATTCGTGTGCTCTTGTTCCCTTTTACTTCTACATATGCCTATGGAGTGCTAGTCAATCCATACTAAAATTACCAAACTATTAGATTGTATGTATTGTTTATGCAATAAATAATGTAGCTGAGTGCTAGATAAAATTTAACATATCCCTGCACCCGACGCATAGTCAATAGACTGAAGTGCAAGCTTATCATTGAAATGTCTGTGTGAAGTGGCCTTACCCGACTGAAAAGTTTAAAAGCTATTTTCGCATAATACCGATATCAGCCTATTATAGTAAGCCTAAGTTGTAGTTAACTTTTATAATTACTTTTACTTTGAGACGAGAGGACTTTTAATATAAGTACGCGGTCGTTTCGTTCTTTATATTCCTATAGACTTTGAGGTTCTTTGAATATTTCGCTCGTCTGTATAATTAATTTGCTAAATAAGTAATAGGACTTTTTTGTCGATGAAAATAGTGACATCAATTATTCTATTAGTTTTGTGTTGCGCAGGCCGGACACACATAATAATATATAACTCGGACTTACGACTAGTATTTAAGCCTAGGTTTGTATAAGCCGTCGCGGAATAAGGTTAAAAGGTGTATTAAGAATATCTATAGACCAAAATCACCTGCATCATGAGCATACACTATCACACAACATTAGGTATTACTTAGTTGAAGGTGTTGAATATTATTTATTGTTTTTTCCTTTTGTAAATGGCTATATTTTTAATGTAATTGTTTATTTCTATATATAATTTTTGTTAACATACGAAATAAATAATAATACAATAATTACGAAATAAATAAATAAAGTAGCACGTAGTGTAGGGTTTATACGTGCGTAAACAGTGCTTAAATTCATAGATACCTGGCTAAACAGATTAAAGGCCTGTATAAAAGCCAAAGGTGGCATTTCGAACAGAATATATATTTAGTTTGTGCTGAGACTTTAATAAATATGTAGGTATAAATTTTAATAATATTAAAAGTAATGCAGTAATGTAATATTATTACAATAACGCCTTTAAAATAAAATGCATTTTCATTTGTAACAGAACTTATGGCTGGACTAGCTATAGATTTTTATTTGGATATGTAAATATAAGATTCTAAGCAGCAAACAGTCAAATATGTTGAATTTAAAATGTTAGTGTAGATATATATTATTAGACAAAATGTCTGTAAGAAATTACGTACATTTTTCTTTAGCCTTAAGAACATAAATAAATTTCATCACCTTAGAACTTCGAAGTTACAATTTATTGAACCCAAAGACCCCTCTTATAGGACCCTTCTGAATTACACCTCTATGGAAAGATTGCAAAGGGTCTTTGTAAAGTAACTTACATAATACATTACCTACGTAACGGCATCTTAGAAACGTCATATAGTATAGAATAACAAAGATTAAAATTATTTAAAAAATTCTATAATCATCAATAATTGATTGATTAGCACTCAGATCGTTAGGTTTTTAGTTTCATTTATGTGTGGTATAAAATGATGTATCGCTTATATCAAAACTTTAGTATACTTTTTATGAAATTATCATTCTAAACGAAACTTCGAAAATTAAATTATGACTAAAGAATTTTAAAAAATATACTAACTAGTAACAAAATTATGTAAGAATTTTCCTTGTAAGACTTGGTATTTCGTGAACTTATATCGCGTTGTTAAATGCTGAAATCGCGTGTTTCGTGATTTAGGTATTTCTAACAATCTTTCTCATTATTATAAGGATTATAAGAGTCTGTTTTTTCTTAATTTCATTGACCAAATAAAATTATCACATCCAAAATTTAGTTCGTGATTCGCCTCTTGAGATTTCCTTTAACCTAGTTGCTTAGATATTTAGTTAAATAGTCCCATCATCATCATATTACAAGTTACATCATAAGTGACTGTAACATACGATATATAATCAATTATTTTGTAAAACTTCGCCTATAAGTAAATAATTTATTGAAATGATTTTACAAAAAACAGAGTATTAGGCAGATAATGCCGGAAACCCGATGTTAACCGGAAGCGCCGGAAAGTCGTTATGCATGTAATGCTTCCGCTCTCAACAATTTACAAAACATATGTTATTTTGATATACACTATTCATAAATATTGTAACGTCCGACCCGCGACTTAATTCGCACAAACTAAACACGAATTCGATTGTTTTAAAATATATTTCCCTTACACTTAAAACCCAGTCAAGAATTAATAAAAAAGACGACATACAATACAAGCTTCTTTTTATAAATTATATATTAAAACTAACTATAAGGAATTTTTGTAAGCGAGCTTAAAAATTTTGTAACCGCAAAAACTTAAACAGAAATAGTATTTCACGTACAATTCCTTACTTCTGAGTTGTAGAGGTTTGGAGAAGGCACTTGTGTCACGTAGTAGGTACTTAAGTAACAATGAGCCGTCGTAACTTGCACCTAAATCCTGCCACGATAAAACTTAGCTCTAATGTACGCCTGGAGATAACACGGACTTATTGCTCAGTGCTGTTGAAATTCTAACAATTAGTATTGCTCACGGTCCCGTACTAGTTTAAAGTTTTATGTATCTTGAACTGATACCGGGCTATTTTCAGCATATACCTACGTAACACTGAAAATGTTTAGAAAATGAAACACGGCCTAATGTAGAAATGTTGCCAATACTTTTATTGTTTTTGAAATAATCTCCGTTACTTTCTTCACATCGTCGCATTCGATGGAACCACTGAGAAAAGCAGGGGTCCTTAGTGGTCACTTCTATGGCATTTTCGTACACTTTCACCGCATCTTCAGGGCTCGTAAAACGAATACCTCGAATTTTATCTTTAGTTCTTGGGTATAAATGAAAGAGGTGGCAGGTGGCCAGGTCAGGACTGTATGGCGGATGACTCATTATCTCGACACCTCCCATAGTCAAATATTCCACAGTCCGTTTTGCGGAGGTCGCTGAAGCATTGTCGTGATGAAGAAGGATCCTGCTTTGACGGCGCTGCTGACGAATTTCTTCCAAGACAACAGGCAAACAGCGATTGACATACCAGTCTGCAGTAACTGTCCTTCCACCTTCTAGTACAAATGTCGCGAAATGACTTTTCCAATCAAAGAATAAGGCAATCATCTTTTTCCTTTCTTTACCTTACTTGGCCAATCCTCGAAAGGAAACATCCACTGAGCTGATCGTCTGTTCGTTTCAGGTTCGTAGCAATATATCCAGATTTCATCACCTGTGACGATGTCAAATATAGCATTTGAGTCACCGCCGTTGAACTTATCTAACATTTGGCGACACCAGTCCATGCGAAGGTGTTTCTGGTCGTCGGTTAAAGTATGGGGAATCCATCTGGTACAAAGCTTCCTGACGCCTATTTAGGCGTAAGCTTTGTTCGTGTAATATTTCTTGAACTTGACTCATACCAATACCTAGGCTTGCCCGTATTTGCTGGGAGGTCACTCTCTTATCTTCGTCTATCATGGGTCGCGCAGCACTGATTTTGTCTTCAGTAGTCGCTTAGAAAGCCCACAACGAAAGTGATAATAAATCATTGACCAAAAATTTTCTCGCGTTTGGTGAAAATGATTCACTTGTAAGAAGAGTTTTAGATTTGCTGCCAATTCAGAAAAACAAATACTTCATTATGTTACCAAATACAATTAATGAAATTCAAAAAAGTTTTCAACAGCAATGTTTTTTACTGGTCGGTTCTAAACATTTTCAGTGTTACCCACGTATTAGCTCAACTAGGTAATTCAAAGCAAGCTGTATTAGCTCAATCCTGAGGTCGTGCGATCAAAGGCCAGATGTGTCAAATTCATTATTTATTTATTTTAATTAGTAAAATAAGTTAGACTTAAATAACTTATTTGTCTCAAGTTAGCCTAGATGGTAATGTCGAAGCAACAGACAATTTAAAAAAAAATCTGTCGATCGGTAAAATAAATATCATGAGAAATTCGGTAAGGGATAGACAAAAATATCCAAAGAATATAATTTAAGGCATAGACTAGCACCAGTGTATTAATATTTTTTGGGAGTTCTATTGTTCTATTATACTAGTCTAGTCAATAAGTATGCTGTTATTTTGTAATGCTAACGTTGGGAAAATAAGAAAGGAACATTATGAATACGCTTCAAGTTAGTTTCATAAGGACGATATAATCGTTAAATTCCAATTGTCTCGTTTCTATAAGGATAACCAGTTTACGATAAATAGGTGGTTTACGATCTGGTCAATTTTTATGGATTTTCCACAAAGGAAATTTAAAAAAAAGTGACTCTTGTCTTTGATTCTGTTTCTATGGTATCAATTCTGCATTCCCGCTCTTGTATTTCACAATATAAGCAAGTATTCATTATAGCGCACATCCAGATTTGAACGAACGACCTCAACGCTGAGAATATAATATTGCTCAATTACAATAAAAGTATATTAATATATATTGTTTTTTTAATTTTTATAAATTTCCATAGCCTTTGCACAATGGAAATGAAATTTGTAGGAATTTTTAATTTGTGATAAATGTGAATAGTCGGAATAGCTTCTAATGGTAGCAGAAGTGGGTCAGATCATTGAGAAGTTTCGTGATAAGGGTGAGGGTACGGAAATCAATACGGACCTTTGAACGGTTAATTATCTTCAAAAATCTTCAGTTAGATAAAAGTATTTATTCCACTCTGCCATACGATTATATCTCATATACTGTTATACGACATACTTAAAATAAAGATCAAACTGAGATATCAAATTAATTAAATACAAAAATAAAAATAGTTAAAAGGCACTCTAACAAGCGTAATTAAACCTTTACATGCGTCTTGTTCACAAGAAAATTAAATGGTAACTTCATTACGCTCTGAAACCCTAGTAATACACACGCTTTCATTTTAAATTTCTTTTTTAAGAATGAATTTCCAAATTAAAAAGTCTTATTAAATAATTTTTGAACTCAATTCGTTCAGTTTGACACTGTACGGAAATGTTACGGAATGGTTATTACAGAAAAGTATCCGCCCTAGTATTGTTTCATTACGCGTCCATAAAGAATTCACACATTGTTTTCAGAATATATTTTCTCTTGTAATATACTTACACACAACAATACAAAACTTTTATATCCTGTATATGAATAACACTGGAGCAAGATATAATATCATAAATCAACTTATTTATTAAAAATACTTTTAGTTCTAAGTAATATAATTTCAATGTTTTATGGCTCTATTTTGGAAAATAGTATCTAAATTGTATATGGCATATACCAGCCTTGGTCTATGATCGGGGCAAAATAAGTATAACGAGAACAGATTTAAATCTGATTTGCAATGTTCACATACTTGTGTCTCCTCCTCGTTTTAGTCTATATCTACACAGGGATGTACCAATGATGCTGTGAAAAAAATGTTTATTATGGAATATAAAATACAGGTATGACTTAATCATAAAATCTATATCGCAGGCAAAGAAGACAGAGGGCCGAGAGAAAAAGCCGGCGTAAAAATTCTCGGTACTCTTTTAAATGTGTTAGACTCTGTTGTGCTCACCAGTCAAATCATCACACAAATCCCCCTGCCCCGAGCTTCGTTTTGCCTCATTTTTCAGTTACAGTTACTTTTTGTCGTCATGTTCCTTAAACGTTCATTCAAGATTTGACAAATTAATAAAAAAAAATATCCATCCGCAGATCAAAAGATATCAATACCACGTTTTTCCGGTTCATCGTGGATAGCTTTACACGCACTACGAGGGGCGTACAAGCGCGTACGATTACGTATACGTGTGCGACCGGAGCGGACCAGGGGAGTTCTACTATTGACAGGGGAGCACGATGACCTATCTGGAGATTATTTGGCACTGATTTTAAGAAACGGGCATGTGGAATTGAGGCAAGTAATGTAGACTATTAT
Source organism: Pieris brassicae (assembly GCF_905147105.1). Lineage (NCBI taxonomy): Eukaryota > Metazoa > Arthropoda > Insecta > Lepidoptera > Pieridae > Pieris > Pieris brassicae. The sequence continues at coordinate 7,226,176 of NC_059670.1, forward strand.
ATAAATTTAAGTGATGTTAATGCAGCTTTTATGATCTCAGTCCCTTTATACGGGTAAGTGGTCATGTTACGCCTACATTTGATTTTAACAGGATTATTATTTTATCTTTATAATATTTCTTTGTATATATAATAAGTCCTTTTTTGATCATTTTTATTTATTTTAACTTATAAACTACATTAATTATACTCGTAAACTTTATGTGTGTGTACGCCGTAATATCTAGGCCACACATTGGTTCTTTATGTAATTTTTTTCTATGCTTTTTTTTCTTATGTGTGGTTTTGTTGGTGCGTTATTAAATAACTTTTTTGCTTTTTCGGGTTGGTTAAGTCTAATATTAACATTAGACTTAAACGTATTAGGTCAGCGATAAAATTTTACAAGGAATAAAACATAACCTTCCTAATGTTAGTTTAGTTAGTTAGTTTATATTAATAAAAATATATTTTATATATAAAAATTTACGCATTACTAAGAGAAGGTAACATTGTTTATGTTTTAAAGAACGGTGTGTGCTAGAAATAAATTTCTTACATAGGAAATTTATTTCTATTTTCTTCAATGTAACAAGGTGTATTTTTACCTCAACAAAACTATGTGTAGTATACACATAGTTTCTGTACTAACTGACCACTGTCTTATAAAATCTAAAATTAATTGATTTTATTATAAAAGAAAAAAACTGCAATGGAAAAATCAGGACCTCTGTCAGGGTCTATAAATAAAAAACGTCAAGTATGTTATTTTCTGTTTGGTATAATATCATAAAAATCTTGTATTTTTTTCTTATGAAAAGTGGCTCTTGACTTAAAAAGAAAGTTTAACAATTTAACACAAACTTAATTGAATAAGAAACGCAGCGCATTAACACATCTTTTGAAAACACCTCAGACTTTTCTTTACACATACTGGCTTTAACCAAAAATGTGCCAGTTCTTTTGGTTCTAAACCTAATTTGAGAAACTTGTTTACCAATAAAATATCATATCACCCTTAAACATTTTGAAGAATTTGTATTAAAATTCTTCACTATCTACGAGTAGGCGAGACGGCATTTTTATTTGCAAAAACTATTTATTTCGTTGACTTATTACAATTTTCCTTAAAAATGTTAACTGTTTAACTATTTTTCTTAATAGTATTTTTTCCACAGACGATATCGCGTGCATAATATAGCAGACATATAAAACCACTTATGAATTTCATTTTACAGCTCAACATCGTTCGCGTTATGAGTAATAAAACCAGTGTATTGCCAAAAGCGTTTGTGTTAAAAATAATGATATACGCCATTTAGCGGTCAGTTACCGCAATAACTGTTGTATATAGATGTTATTACGTATTTACACAGCAAGCTTACTACACTTTTCTCCCAAAGAAAGGATACTAATGACGTTATCAAAAGACAAATTTCAATTTCCACTGATTTTTTTCAATTTCAAGCTTAGTATTGTCTTTTGTTAACATAGCTTTTACACATTAAGAAAACGGTGACCACGCACTTTGTAAAGCACGTATAAAAATAATTATAAGTTTATAATAATAATACATAGCTTCCATCCGTTTAAAAAGTGTTTTCTTAATTTCAAGCTTTGCAAAGTATTTTAAGGGTTAGACAAAGTGCTGCCTGTCCTTGTAGCAATACAGCGGAAGAGACGGTGTTACAAGTCCTGACCGACTGTCCAATGTTTGGATACGACAGATATGACACTGAACAAGCTATGGTAATAAAAGTAACAGAGATGAACTTAAAAGCAATTATGTTCAACAATAGGTTAAGAGGCATCTTTCTGGAATTTGCTGTAAATGTTATACAAAAAACCTCTTCAAATTTACAGATTATCTCACCAATATTTCTTATTTTTCATTCATTATCTCAGCCATAAGGTTAAAATGTTTTCTCTTATGCATATAAAATATTTTTAAAGAAAAATGTAATGCCGTTGATGGTAATGTAATCTATAAATAATGATAATAAAGTCTTCAAGGGAACTATCTCAAAACCCTACAATAAACGTCAAGAGACACTTATAAATCACAAAAATTCTCTCAGAAAAAGTAAGCGTGTACATCTACATAATTTCCTCTTTTACCTAAACGATAACATTAGCATAGACAATAGATAGAGCACGCTTAATTAAAATTTCAAAACGGACAAAGCCTAAATGCATAATCGATAATAATCGACGAGGCTTTTGAGGAATAATTTATCTGATTATTCATGTCTGACTAGTATTACCGTCCGGCTGATAACGGTTGATGGAGAGGCCAGGCCTAATTAATGCTTTTCATAGACACTTTTTTAATATTGTTAAGTATATTTCAAGAGATAGGAAACAATACGTACATAAGAACACGGTTCGACGCCACGAAGAAAATAAATTGTCCTGGTCCGCCCGGAAAAAGAATGACAGGTAGACGACTACAGAGCTGGTCTGATATAATAAAAAAAGAACAAATCTTGGAAAGACTTAGGAATAGAAAAAATGGAGTGGTCTATGCGTGAAGAGGTCCTTACAACTAAGGAAGAAAAAAAGTGTTTTTTTTTGACACTGCCAGATGGCACTTGCTAGCCTTCTAAGAATTGGTACGCTGTGATCTTGAAGGACTCTAAGTCGAATTGGTTTGGAATTACTTCAGTGGTCAGCCTGTTCAACAAAATAGTGGTGCGCGGCAATAAGTGCCTTACGCTCATATTATTTTTTTCAAGTCAAATACGTATGTACATAGTTGTTACGGAGTAATTAGGCTTATTCATTTTACATTTATTATACGGACAGTTTAGCCTTATGGAGCTTTCAAATTATGAAACTATGTGAATTAATGTTTAAATAGATAATATAATAATATATAATATACATTTCATAAGACTTAGGCAGGTACTTTAGCACAAAGGCTTAATGAAAGACATGTATGCAAGTGAGTAATTCATAATAAAGATTTCATTTACAAAAGTTGTACTTTAGCTATTTTCTGTCTTTATATATGTCTTATCACTCACGTGCTACTTTTTACCATGTGCCAACTTAAACTGAGTTTGATTTACTTTTTTTATTAGTCCGAAAATATATTTTTATATGAGCTAGTTATGTGTTTATTTCTTGTGTCTTTGCGATTCAATTAGTAAATATAATATATTGGACGTAAAATCTTTTTTTACCATCATAGTAGAGTATAAATAGAATATTTAGTTTAAAAAGATGTTTCCACAGATTCGACTGCGGCAGTGGAGCTGGTGTGCTTCGTTCTCCAGAACCGGTGCGTCTGGGAAGGTGGAATACAGTATCTGTGTACCGACATCGGTGGGACGCTTGGCTTCGCTTGAATACTGGGAAACGCGTGCGGGGGAGATCTAAGGTAAATACTCTATGGCTACGCGCCATACTGCTCTCTACGCAATACCAAACTTGTCTCCTATAACATCTGTTTCATAATCATTAAAGCGTGTCTGTGTAATAGTCCTTACAAAGTTACCTCAGCTATTCCTATACTTCTAAAACGCAAAATTAAATTGACCCTTTCAGAAAAAAAATCTGTAAAATGAATTTAATATAATACATTTCAATATTGCAGTTAATACTATACTATAAAAATATCAGATCTTACGCATAAGATGTATTTATAACATAAATATAATACTTTATATCTTACATAATAATTAAAGTTAAAAGCCTGAAACGGCATTTCAATTGCTGGCAAATTATGCTGAACATTACAGAAATGATAATGAAGACGTCATGAGCGCTCGGCTTAATTGCTTATAATTTCACCGTATTGGTTTAACTTTGAATTATTAATATCAATTATTATAATGACACTTAAATAGCGCTGATATCCGCAACTTGACTGGAATATAACATAAACGATTTATAAGGAAACGAAAGTAAGTAGTCGTCCTGTTCGTTGATCAAACCGACGTTTCGCTTGGTATGATATCTATAATATCGTAATAATATAATGACGTAGAGTAGGTGATGATGAAATAAATGAAACACGGTTAGAAGTGTTGTTCTGTGCCCAATTGGTTTACAGAATTTCGTGCAGAACTAAAACCTTGAATTAACATTTCGGTAAATCATTTTTTAAACATAAAACTTTCGCTTGCTTGACCTTATAACTCTAATATTAAGTGCTTATATCCTACGCGCTTCAGGCACTAAGAAAACATCAAAGTAAAGGAGAAATTACGGCTGCTATGAGATTTCAGTTCAAACAAACGTTTAATTAAAAAGGAGATGCATTACTGTACTAATACCTAGAATTAATTAAGCCTGATTCCCCTGAGAGTTTTAAGAGGAAGCTATATTGCGCGGCTTCCTTTGGGTTTATGCTTAATAACTTATTAACATACCACTATAATAGCTACTGACGGAATTTGTCTCGAACACGTAATAGTCGGTTTTTTCTTCTATATGATATTATACTTTTAGTCGTGGTAGCTTTTTGTGTGCGAAATGTAGCGTGATTGCCACCAATTAATTAAAACAACCATATTAAGACTGTATTACTTTAATTAGAATACTAAGTTTAGTAGTGGTTAGAGAATATACATAAATAATAAAAATAAAATAAGCTTAGTTATAATTCGAGTACTTTAGTAAGGATTACATTATGTTTTGTTATTATTTTATTTAATATTGGTAAGTTAAGTTGACGTGAAAATTCCGGCCGGTCATTGCCCGCGTTCGTGGTGACAGATGGGTCAAAAAAATGCCTTCTTGGAATGGTCCAGTGGGAAGAAAATGGAGAGGACGCCCACCCCTCTGGTGGAAAGGTTAAATAAAATAAAGCGAGCAAAGATCGGAAAATAGTTGTGGGACATGTGGCAGTCGTTAGATAATTTAATTTAATTAGTAGAGTATGTTGTTGCGATAAATTAGTGTTATAGCCTTTAATTATTTTCATGAAGTTATTTGGTTATGCGTCACTAGAATTCGAATAATATAAGAAATCTTAAGTTAAAATATATCCCGGTTTTACAGCCCTGAGTTCTAACAAGCCTCTAAAGTGAGAACTCAGAACATCCATAGAACTTGCGCAATTCAAATAACTTTATAAGTAATTCTCATTCTGCATGCAGGTTCATAAAAATTCCCGTTAAACAGCCGAACTTTGCGAAACGTGATTTCGAGATAAAACGATTTCAATATCGCTTCTAATTTCATGTCTACTCGTAAGCTTCTGTATCATGAACAAATAAATCTACATATTAATAGTTGGCGCGAAATTTCATTAATAAACTTTATTTCACGTCATTTGTGGAGTAAGTAAAATAGTATTATTAGCGCAAGCATAAGATTTAGCTTATCAAAAATAATAATATAACTTGCCTTATTTTTCCCAGGGCCTCTTCTCCAGGATGACTTTTAGAGAGCCAGTATGGGTGGGCGGTGCTGGCAATACCACAGGACTGCAGAGCAAATTGGGTCTTACGGAAGGTCTTCTTGGCTGTGTGGACTTCCTTAGAATCAACGGTGATACATACCGACTAGTGAAGGATGCTGTATCTACTCTTGATATCAGTAAGTTAAGAGAATTTAAATTATTTTCATTAACAGTTTATTAATAATCCACAGCTTTTTTTAAAAATAATATGTGATTTCTTAAACAAATATAACTAAAACAGATAACTAGATATGTACGAACAATACTATATAGTAATTGAAAGAAAATGAATTTTCTTCGTGACGTATGTTTAGCGCGAGGGGGTTTGTGCGGGTTTTTTTTGTGATTATAAATTTCATTCGATTGCTATAGTGAATTAGTGGCTGAAAATGGCGTCAAAGTCAGGAACTGGTCAAGTAAAATTTCTGTTATAATGTATGTAAATAAGAATGTTTTTTTGTAGTTAGTAATCACTATACGAGATTTACAATATTAAACGAATCTACCAAGTGAAATAAGATATACAAAACTCAAGACCGTGGGTTAAACAATAAATAAGATTTGTTTGATCAGAGTTAACCACATTTACGATGGATCAATTTCAAAATAACCTAATAGCAATCCATCAAAAAAGAAATTAGAAAATTAAATTCACAAGGCGAAAAGAAACTTTGCTGGGAAATTATCTTGGGAAAGTTTAAAGAAAATATAAATCAGACTATGTCCTTTGAAACCCTTTGCGAATCACCTGGGGACTTACTTTTAAAAGCGAGCACTCTTTAATTGGATAAAATTATTACGACTCTAAGCAGTGAGTTCTTTATTCAAATAATGTTTTTAGAATTACAACTATTTTAGCTAGCTTCTAATGGACCTTGCATGCGTTAATAATAATGTGGTTAGGTGTGTAGGTTTTCTTACCGCTTAAAAAACACATATTTATTATTGAATGTTCATATGGCTTTTACTTCTTCAGTGTTTTTTTAAACGTCATATCCTATTAAGATTATCCTAATACCAACCAGCGCGTAACTGTTGAGATGTGCATAGTGTTAAATCAATGGCCAAGTCATTAATATTGTACAGTTATTTTATATATCAATTTTTGTTTTTAAAGTAAAATAAATTATATTTCCCTAATTTGTGTGCTTTAAAAAATATGTAAAAACTGATCAAAATATATACTTTTTGAGAGCAAGATCCATAATTCAGTTTAGTGCATGGTTGTTTTTTTCTTAATACCTAGGTTACAATGAAAATGTTTAGAAAATGAAAAACGGCTAAATGTAGAAAATTGCCAATACTTTTATTGTTTTTCGAAGTAATCTCCGTTCCTCTCTACACATCGTCGCATTCGATGGAACCACTGAAAAAAGCAGTAGGCGCACGTTTCCTTAGGGGTATCTTCTATGGCATTTTAGTACGTTTTCACCGCATCTGCAGGGCTCGTAAAGCGAATACCTCGAATTTTATTTTTAATTCTTGGGTATACATGAAAGTCACGGGGTGCCAGGTCAGGACTGTATGACGGATGACTCATTATCTCGACACCTGCCATAGTCAAATATTCACCAGTCCATGCGAAGGTGTTTCTGGTCTTCGGTTAAAGTATGAAGAATCCATCTGGTACAAAGCTTCCTGACGCCTAAATGTACGTGTAATATTTTTTGAACTTGACTCATACCATTGCACTCTCTTATCTTCCTCTATCATGCGTCGCACAGCACTGATGTTATCTTCAGTAGTCGCTGTTAAAGGACGTCCCTCACGCGGATCATCATTGAGATTGCTACGTCCACCCTTAAACTCGTTAAACCAATTGAAATTAGTAGCACGAGATGGGCTTCATTAAGAAATGCTAATCGCAGCCTATCATAGCTTTGTTGTTGAGTAAAACCACAACGAAAGTCATAATAAATCATTGAGCGAAAATTTTCTCGCGTTAGGTTCATTTTCACGTGTAACAAGAGTTTTAGATTTGCCGCCAATTCACAAAACATATGACAAATTAATTCAATATACAACATTAGGTTACCAAAGAGTTCAGAAGTTTAAATTCAGAAAAAGTTTTCATTAGCAATGTTTCTAACAGGGATTCTAAACATTTTCAGTGTTACCCACGTACCGCACGTATTGCATTAGTAACTGTAAATTTTATAACAGCGATAATTACTTAATTCCAAAACTACCACAAATTGCATTTCAAAACATAAATACACATATTCAACTTCTCTCATTAAAGCCGTACATTGTAGAGAGAATTCCTCGTTTATTATGTAAAAATATACACGCCATTTTCTGAAAAATATGTTAAAACAGTTATTAAAACACTCTAGTCAAGTTTATGAAATAATGGGAGTGCTTTATAATGAAATATTGCATCTTTTAAGTCAACTTTTAAAATTTCGTTTGCAACATTGTTTTTTTAAACGTTGAAAGATATTTTGTTTTTTTCTCACAAATTGTGTTTAGGCTGTGCTGATAAGACACAAATAGTTACAAATATCACTGTTTAAACAATATTTAAGTTTAACGCATGACGTAACTAAGAGAACAATCAATAATACTTATTGATCTCTTCCCTTATCAACTATTCCATATACTGAATCCGGCTCAACTTTACACAGTTTCCGAAGTAGATATTTCGCAATTTTAAGCTCGCAAGTAAGCTCTTAGTTTTACATGACATAAGCTTTCATAAAGCACCATACATGATGCTCAGATTTTAATTATTCATACAGAATTAAACAGTCTGAGCATTTATTAATTTTTAAATAGATTTTATAAGTATTGAAATGTATTTTTTTTTCTTTTCATTCGTGAATGCTTATGTATATACATATATTCACAAAGTTATGATGTATCAGTCTTGCTTCGACACTAGCCCGTGACTTTTCAAGCAATTAGTATAACGGACACTTTAAGCATTTATTTAGTTTTACACTTTTACACCATTCAAAGTGTATCAGCCTGTAAAGAACGCAAATCGTTCTCAGTGATTTAGAATTTATAAAACCCAAATAAAATTGTTTATAATCGTTCCCAGAACAAAAATCAATATAGAAATTGGCTTAAGCGTAACAAATTTCGATTTATAAGTTAAAATTAGGAGTTCCTGTACAAATATAACTATATCGGGTCAATACAGGCTAGAGTAATATCCTCTCAATATATATTGTCGAAATACAAAAGTTTTTTCCCTACCCATATTACAAAGGACTTTATTGATACTTATTCAAAGATACTTTGATAAGCTAATACAAAATTGAAGTAGTATGTTCCATTTTCAATTTTTTAAGGATAGATTGTACTTATATAAGTATATGTTTAACTGTATATATTTATAGTAAAATAAATTTTCCTCATATATATTTCGATCGTAATTTTACCGTGTTTTTATCTCTTACAATTTGACACGTTTTTATGGAAAACTATATAGATAAATGGCCAAGAGTCTTACCTCATGTAAAGTGATACCGTCCATGGTCACTGCCGGAAGACAAGTGCGTTGTCGGCCTTTAAAGACTTGGTACTTGATGATGGACCTTAACTCTAATTTTTCCCAGCTGTGTTGACTTATAAACGTCGTCTTTTATAAAACGTCAGGTTTATAAAAGACGACGTGGAATGTTTGTATATGTGAATAAAATTTTATACGTCCCATCAATACCAGAGTGCTCGCCGGTAATATATTTCAATTGCATATATTCTTGAATTGCTTTTGAATTAAAAACGAGATTGTGGTTACATTACGTTAGATTACTTTACTTTGAGTATAGTATTACGTGTATCAATAAAAGATATCCAGGAAAATCAATATATTCAATCAAAGTCCACTACAATAATACATTTTGTCCGAGCATCGCAGAAATAACTTTGCTACCGCATAGAAATATGAACCGACAATTTCTATCGGAAATCGACCATTTTCTATAAGGGAGTGATAGATTGAAACGATTTTAGGGATGAAAGTGCTTTATGAGTGCCCTACATTGAGTGAATGATGTAACCAGGACTATATTCATCGTGAATTATTTGTGATAGGGAAAAACATTGAATCTTTTCTTAACGTAAAAATTGAAATGTACTGCATGTAGTCCTATGACTTAAAACGGCAATCATACTTACAGTCTACGGCTACAAGCACTACAATTGCCGTCATATCCTAACCTAAACGCGCTCACAAAGTATTTCCCGCTTAGAATATATACAATTCCATTTTCAACCATGGCTGGCATGAGACTCGCAGGCGGAGCCCTTTTGTTAGTCGCCCGGCTCGCCAAAACAATTCGAGATAAACTCAAGGTCATTCTGGTCAATAGCGAGATTTCATTAAAAAAACAGCCGCTAAGTCGTTCGTGCCCGCAAGTCAGTGGTTAGAGTGATCGAAGACTTCTTCTAAATCGAAAGAGCAGCTTCTTTCCTCTACAATAATATAAACTCAAGATTCCTAGTTAATCCAATGTTCTATATAAATTATTTATACACACATACATTATTATGTAGACACGTTTAATATATTTGAAACGTTTGACTTCCAAGTTTTATAAAACGCAGGACTACGTAGGCTCTAATTTTAATATTACGTTCGTCGCAGCGTTATTTACGAGCTCTCTGATCCCTACACGTCCTTTGATTTACACACTTCACACTTAGGGTTAAAAGTCATAAGCGTGCGCGTGATATAATTATGTGCGTAATTATAAGAGAAAATGTTACATTTTATGATTATATAAATACTTTGTTTTTAATTTTGTGTGAAAATACATGAATCTTTGAAAATAACACAATAGCTGTTACTTAGTCTTCATATCAAGTATTTGGTATACATTTTTGTTTCTTCTAACCTAACCTAAAATCTTCTTTTACAAGAAACAAGAATTTTTTTTTAACAAATTTACAGAATGCTGTAAAAGGGCTTTATGTCGAAAGTTGCCAATACTTTTATTGTTTTTCGAAGTAATCTCCGTTCATCGTCACATCCGATGGAACCACTGAGAAACGCAGTGGACCATGGCATTTTAGTACGCTTTCACTTTTTTTAGGTCACTTTCTTTACTTCCTCTATCATGCGTCGCACAGCACTGATGTTATCTTCAATAGTCGCTGTTAAAAGACGTACCTTACGCGGATCATCATTGAGATTTCTACATCCACGCTTACACTCGTTAAACCAGAAATGAGAAATGCTAATCGCAGCCTATCATAGCTTTGTTGGTAAGAAACCCACAACGAAAGTCATAATAAACCATTGACCGAAAATTTTCTCGCGTTAGGTTAATTTTCACGTGTAACAAGAGTTGTAAATTTGCCACCAATTCACGAAAACAAATGACAAATGAATGCAATACTACATTAGGTTACCAAAGAGTTCTAAAATTCAAATTATAAAAAAAGTTTTCACTAGCAATGATTCTAACTGCCCCGTTCTAAACATTTTCAGTGTTACCCACGTATCTAATACAAGTGGGGCGCGGTAATCCACGTTAATTTGGTCGTGATGATATATATTTAGCCTTCGTCGATAAATGGACAAACAAACTATTTTTAAACCCGCACCAGTCTTCGTTCGTTTCATTCGTCAGATTATCGCATTGAGCAATATATAGACCAACTCTTGTTATCGTTTATAAATAATCTTTTATAACATAGACCATACCACCATCGTTCTTTTCCGTCATTATATGAACGTGTGCGGAATATGCTGACGATACGCAAAATTAATTACGCTTTTCGCGAGCCTATCTAATTACAAATTACAAAAAATCCTCCAATCTAGAATCTTTTATTTCGTATTAACCTAAATTATTTTGAATATTTGTTGTCAAAATTTCCTTTTTCAAGAAAAAAGCAGAAAGACCGAGATAATAATTATGTAAAACCTGAAACGGGTTTTTAATCTTGAAAAACAAAACAATATGAACTGGTGGAACTCAAATTGAAACATGTAGTAAAGGACCTTTTGTAGTCTGTTTTATTACGTAATTATGAAACATAGCAATTGTATTGGGCCCATGTATATATAATTAATATATGTTTATGAGAAGTTAGATCATCATTATTTTAACTACGTCATAATATGTGTGGATCTTTCGAAGCTAAATAAGATTTACTCCTTTTCACTGTAACTGAAAGCTTTAACAAAGTTGACGAGTAACTATAAAAATTAGAACTTCCTACGTTCTTCCACTTGAACAAGTTCATCTATTGAGGAGGAAAACTTTCGATCCTAAACTTTCGAGACTTCATTAAGATTTAGCCTGATAATAATGTAAAAGTAACTTCGGTAATCCCTTATACTCAGTGGTTGATAGGAAAATGGTATAAAATGCGAAATTCTTAAAAACGTAGGATCATTGTATTGCCATAAGATTTTTTTATATTTAAACCTATTCTTGCCATTACAATAACTTAACACTAATTCAATAGATATTAACTAGTTAACCTAAACCTTTTAACAACCAGTAGTAGACAAGTATGAATTACAGCTTGATTATTAAACTTTTATAAAGTTGTTAAATTTTTTTACGGTAACGATAAATTCATTATTCAGCCTTGCAAACGCATAAACTTAAACTACTCTCAAAATAGATAAAAATAACTGAAATAATATTCCTTATGTTTAACGATAAAAAATTGTTCCTACAATTTACAAACTCCCCTAAACGCTTTGAGGTAAAATGATATAAATAGCTCCCTTTATTTTCTCTCTCAGCTAGGTTTACGGACTTTTAACGACGAATAAAAATAGTCAACATTTGGTAATTAAAATATATCGAGTAACATTGGTTTAGGGTCCGTTCAAGTACGTTCGTTACGTAAATAAGCACTATATTTTGTAAGTTATCTTTGATTTTTTTATTTGTTAATTACGTCAACAGTAATTGAGAATAACAGAGAATTGCTACACAAAAATAATACATTTATGTATATATATTTTTTTTTTGAGAGTTTTCCTTACTTTCGCTTACTTGAGGGGGGGCGGAAACATCGTGAGAAATCCGGTTTCAAATCAGAAAAATGACAACACATTGTGCCAGGCACAGAATTATCAAAGTAACGAGTGCAATATATGACTAGATTCCATAAAGGGTTGTAGCACTGGATTTTCATACGTACTGAAGAAGCCAGCATTGACTTTTTACTCGTATATAAAAAAAGGTTTATCGAAGTACTTTAATATTTCGAGCTTAAGCTGGTATTAGAGGATATTACTTAGAAATTTCCTTTGCTTCAACACATATAAATGGGTTCAAATGCAAACACATTTTCAATAACTTTCATAATTGTTTTCTATGTATAATTTGATTATCTTAGCCTTAAGGACATAAATTAACGACTTTTTAAAGAAAACATAGACCATCTCTTGATACCATTAGACCATGTCATTATAGATTAAAGTCACGCTTTGAACTTAAAAAATGCTTTCTAAAAGGTTTACCTTATAAACGGCTGTAAATTTATAGTAGGAATCTTAGACGATACGAAATTAAATAATATACTGCATAATGAATATAACGTCTTCCATTTACAGGTGAATGTGCCCCAACCCTCGCTCCTTGGCGACCATTGAATGAAGTCACGAGCGAAATAATCCCACACAGACACAATGACTTAGATCACGCAATATACGACATTAATGATATCGTACATTTTGAGGACAACGATATTGTTATGCGCGACTCGAAGGACCAAAACAAAATGGACAACTTTGTAATGAAATATAATGATTTAAAGAAAATGAAATTCGACAATGATAAACGGGACGTCAAATTTGTTAATGATATTGATAATGATTTGAAAAGCGAAGTAAAGGATTGCCAGTGTCAACATGGGGGTGGCTGTGTGGGAACCGTCTGCTTGTGTCCGCTGGGCTACGCTGGAGACAAATGCGAGATAACGCTGGATTTAAAGGTATTATTAATAATAACGTTGTGTATTTTAACAAACACAACGTAAATAATTACGTTGTGTTTGTTAAAATATTTCATTATTTTTAACCAATAAATTTATATAACGGCTAACTGTTTCAACAAAATAGTTTTTGAATGTGGTGTCTATTTCTCTATCTCTTTACGTAACTTTTATTGGTTCTATTAAAGGAGTTTACAAAGATTAACCATATGACCAGTCAAAACTACATGATTCCAAAATGATCATGTTGAGTCCCTGGCGTAAAAGTGAACATAATATTATACTACAGCACACAAAGATTATCTTAGTTTGAGTTGGAGTATTAGATTAATAGTATATTTTAATATATGTAAAAGAAAAGATTCAATTTACGTCTCCAAAATGACCTTTTGACCCTGACGTTGAACATGTAAAAGCTTGAACAAGGCGTAATATACATTTATCGTACTTTTTCCTTAGTCTTAAGTTATGAATGAGCACTTAGTCAAGATAAATTCAAAAGGAAAATTAAAGCTCTAATGCGTAGAATAACACTTCGCCGTTAAACTAATTATCATTGTCTTAAATACCTCTTCATTTTAATGGAAATACGTTTATATTTTGTCTTCAAACAATGCTCATGGTCTTTGTGAGTTTTATTATAAGAATTTCCTGTCATTTATTTCCAGTTTGTTTAAAAATTTCAATGTTTCATTACGTGAAACAACATAATTATAAGTAATTGTTGTATAGGTTTAGTTTCAGAGTAGGTACACTTACTTAAATAATGTATTGTTAAGGACATAGTAGTGTAATTTAATAGCTATTCGATGAATATATAGGACAAGTTATTTCAATAAAAGACCAGTATTCTAAGGAAATAGATAGGTAGAAGAAAGACACGTAGAAACGGTACTGGTCTCTAAAAGAAATATTTAAAAATGATACAATTCCCATGGCAATGAAAACTAAAATATATAATACATGTATTCACCTGTCTTACTTATGCATGTCAAACTTGGCCTACAATGAGCAAAAACAACCATAAACTAGTAGTTTGCCAACGCAGCATGGAAAGAAGCATGCGTAATAGGACTACGGGATCGAGGACGGGACGACTTCAAAAATAAGAAAAAAAAACAAACGTCAATGACGTTTAACAAATAATAAGAAAACATAAATGGAACTGGACTGGACATATAATGAGGACTAACAAAGAAAAATGGACAAAGGATGTAATAGAGTGGTACCCGAGGGACGGGAAAAGAAAACGAGGAGGTCAAATTAAAAGATGGGAGGATGATCTACCAAAAAGATGAAGAAGGTCTGCCAAGGATAGAGAGACGTGGAAACAATTGGTGGGACAGACAACCTGATCGGAGTGGTTCCTAATGAATTTATTATTTTGCTGCGTGAATTAGATTTAAAAATACGACTATGTTATAAGAATAGCATGTAAGTTAAACAGGTCAGAGAATGAAGGAATTCGAGACTTCGTCTGCCTTAATCTTTAAATCGACTATAATAATTTTACAATTCGATTCTTTAGTTCCGCTTTCATCAAAATATTTCTATATCTTTCATCTAGAACTGATGCGTCATAGTATTATTTTTTTCAAAATCAATGGCACATTTCCTATAATATTTATCTCATATGTTAACAACAACACATAACTTTGAGGATATCAATCACAAAGTTGCGAGACGTTAATAAGTCTCTAGGAGATCCAATTTGAATATTAAGATGGAAGATAAACATTTCCAGTTTGTGAGTTTTGAGTATTTAAGGCATTCAATGTAATATAAATGCAAAAAATTTAGTTTGTTTGTTACGGTTCCACTCCAGAGTTGTGAAATGTGATATAGACTCATACAAAAACAACACTTACAGTACTTTTATATGTATCTAGTATGGACGTACATGAAGGATACAAATATTTTTAGGGTAAATTTGTAATACATTGCTGTTTTCAATTACATACATATTTAACACGACCAGTGACCTTTTAGGTCTGGACTCCAGATTTCTGTATCTGTTTCGTGGTTTTATTTTTTGGGCCAGTAGGTGATCAGCCTGATACACGCCGACTAATTGGGTACAAGACATACCGGTTACCTAACGACATTTCTCTTGACCGAGCGATTGTTAAACGCGCACATTTGCTCTGTGTGTCAGTGGGTGCAAAGGAGGGATGAGAGTCGCACACTGAAACCAACTATGGCCTAGTGCTATATATTTTATGCATCATATCTCAGACTAAATAAAAAGATTAAAAATAAATCAATGGCGCTACAACCTTTTTAGGTCTGGGCCTCAGTTTCTGTATCTGTTTCATGATCATTTGTTAAACGGATAGGCAAGTAGGTGATCAGCCTTCTGTGCCTGACGCACGCCGTCGCCTGTTTTGGTCTAACACAACAACACTGCTTTGGTCAACACTGCTCTCAGACTAAATACCTTTAAATAAACTTTACATTAGTATCTACTATATTATAAATTTTGCTGTTACGTTTTCAGGTACCTCGATTCAACGGGTCCTCGTACCTACGGTTACCCGGGCTTGGCAATTCGGCACAGTCATGGTTAGATATACAGGTATTAAACTTTATACTATGCCTAAACCTACAGTCTATACAATCTAACTAAATTAGCTGGGTTACTTTTATTTAGAATAAGACTTAATCAATAAATTAACTAACCACTATTATAAAATGAAAATATATATAAAAATATTTATTAATACTTCGTTACATTACAATATATAAAAAAAATGAACATAATTAAATCAAAAGGAGGGTAACTAGCGGCCTCGTCGCTTTCGAGCGATCTCTTCCAGGCAACCACTGTGAGTAAAAAAAAGGTTTAAATTACATAAGATAGGCAAGAAGTGCAAGAATACATGTTATACACAGTTATTAAGACAATACTAAATAGGAACAAACAAAAAAAACTAAACTAAAAAGATGATACATTAAAAATAAAAAGCAAAAAGACACATAAATCACGATAATTTAAGATAAGTCTCACGTCAGTAAGTAGTTAGTAAGAAAGCTAGGGATACGATGTGGACAGGTAATGTAATAAAGGAAGATAGAGAAGGAGCTAAACGAATAGGGACGGGAAGTGAATTCCATAGCCCAACTGCAGAGTCCTTAAAGGAATCGCCAAGAAAGGAGGAGTTATGAGATGGTATTTCAAGGGTATAGTTTTCGGAAGAGCGTAAGCTATAGTTATGGGCTCCCAAAAATTTGAAATCATTTTTGGATAGCAAGGAGTTTATAAAATTCAAAGTTATAGAAAAATATCCTAATGTTTTGTAGATGTCTTTGTCCTTTTAAAATATCAATAATTTTTAAATATACCATATATTTTTAAAGCTATAAAAGTAATCAATATTTTAACATTCTAAAAACCAAGTACCAAGAATAGAATTTAACAGCAGCTCATTAAATTCAAAACTTTGTAGCAGCTATATACTATAATCTTTCACTAATCATTATAAAGACATAGCGGACATTATCAATATCGTAAAACCTCGATAATAGTTACGGCAGTATAAGTTTCGTAACATTTATTAAATTCTAGTGGCGAAACTTAAGCATGGCGCAATTTTAATTACAGTATTGCAACTCGTATTCGAGTTCGTATTTGTCGTATCGAACTTTATTCATTCCTGTTTTCCTTTCAAAGTATTGGAATTAAATGCCTAAGTTAAATGGAAGTTTCGTGATCGAAGCAATTCAAATACGTTAAGTAGTACTAAGTTTTGGCATAACAGTGGCTAGTTTATACGAGTATAACGAGTTCCTAGAAATAGTGTATCGGGCGGTTGTTGGAATATAAATGTTGTTGGAAAATGTTTACAACGCACAGAAAGGAATTCTCTCTGAGTATGGCAGATAGTGTTTTTGAAAAGCTTGACCTATAATTTTTGAATTTATATGAAAATAAGTTTTTCAATTAAAGAGATTGATGATACTGCATTTAGGATACAATTTTACAATGTTACTAAACGTTACGTACGAATTTATATATTAGGTTCTTACCAATTATGCCACTGGTACGACAAAATTTGCAGAAATTTTAATTAATTAAGCTACGGCCGAGCGAAAGTTAAAACTGATATAACGTTTTACTTGATTAATTCCAGAATTTGACAGATTTCATGCTTCACATTAATCTCCTTAACTACGTACTGAAATGCGAATATTTTAGATATAGAGTACATTACATTTCAGATTTCGGGTTAAAAGGAGTTCACTGTGTTTAAGTAATGTGATGAGCCACAGTGCTTCCATAAATAGTAGCAAATCTACAATTCTCTTTAGGACGCTGCTATTTAAAACAATAAAGAATACTCTTTAACATATCTTTATCAATAGATAACAGTGAAACCAACGAGTGGTGACGGTCTTCTTCTATACAACGCTGAGGATCCAAGTGGCGACGGTGACTTCTTTTCACTTCACCTCAGGGACTACTTCGTGGAGTTTGCCTTCGATTTGGGTTCCGGTATTGCGCTTGTGAGGTATGATATATCTTTATTTTATGGATATATTACGAAATCTCGTACTCTTTCCTACAAACCACATAGGTTTTCATATGTAATATATAATTTAGATTGTAGATGTAGTAATCTGTAAAATAAAAATAAAAAATCTAATTATTACAGATCAGCATACCCCTTAAAACAAAACGAATGGCACCGAATATCAGTGAATCGGTCGGGTCGTCGCGCCTCCTTGCGTATACGCTACGACACAGATACGACACATGACGCGTCACGATCCGTTACGTCACGGGGTGTTGGTAAATACTTGGAGCTTCGACAGCCCTTGATGCTAGGAGGAGCCCCACAACCGTTGCCAGCTAGATTAGCGCTTAAGAATTCGTATAGTGGCTGTGTTGGACAGGTAAATACTATAATTACAATCGAATTGGAAGTTTTAAATGGTTCCTAGTTTTAACATTTAGAAAAAAACAATAGAGCAAACTATTAAAGCCTTAGATTTCTGTATCAGTTTTGTGATCTTACGATGTTTTCATTCACCGTACGATTGAGTGTTAATGCGCACATAGAAAATCCGTTGATGGACAATCGATGTGCGAACCTACGACCTGGCCTCACCTCGTCGGTGAGAGTCGCACGCTAAAGCCTCCAGACGAATACTACTCACTTTTAGAATATGTAATTAAATAATTGTCATTCCCTAGTTATGTATGTAATTTTGAAGATGTTGTGAGGATTCTTTTTAACGGTGATGGCAAATATCGTATGACCAAACTGGAAATCTATTGATGCAGTAAGGATAGAACGTACGACCTCAGGATTGAGTCGCACACCACTAAACTTTTCGAATTCCCGCTTATTGTTTTTCTATTTATTATTAGTATTACTTTATTAGTAGTCACTATGTAATTACACAATATATGTTTACCATAAATGGTATTCACTTTTTAAAACAACCATAACACATAGTTATTAATATTTTAAAAATATGACACAAATTACGGTTAAAAAACAAAAAAACGAGTTACTGAAAAAAATCATTGGACGAAAATAAAGCTTTACATCAATTATTTATTATTTCTTTATTTTTTAAACTAATAATTAATGATTAACAGTTAATAATCAATGATGAAGAACTGTCTGTGGTGTCGTCAGCGCTGGGAGGCGTCAACGTGGATAATTGCGATGATCCAAGAAACGATTCTTGCTAGTACGTATTGACCATAGTTTAGGATTTCCTTTAGGTACATTTTTAATTCGCAAAGAACGGAAAAAATGTGCATTAATTTTATTGTTAAATACATTATTTACACATTAGTCTGTCCATTCTTCGCGAGTAAGTAGGTCCCACTCGTTATTATCTTTTGTGAACCTATTTAATAAAAAACGGAAACAAAATCTGGTCTTTTTTGCAGTTCACTTCTTATTGTTTGGGTGTTTACATCGGTTTTAAAGATTTCATTTAAAGAATTGCTGGAATTCAATTTACGCGTATTAATTTACACGATTATAAGTATACAGCATCAGTCAATTAAATATCATTTAACTAAATGAAATTGACCTTAGGTAAATAAATAAATAAAATTCCTTAGGTACCTGTTTTTTTTGCAAAAGAGTTCATATATGTTTCCTTGCTTTAATGTTGTACTAAAAATAAATTACTTTTTTTTACAGTAACAACATTTGCAGAGAAAGACTTGAACCTGTATCATACCCAAAAAATCTAACAGACAAAACCCATCATACCATCGTAGCAAAAAAGGGATTCAAATTAAAAAACCACAAATCGAAGCAAAAGAAGCGCGCACGCATGGAAAAGTATAAGCGGAAAGGCTTTTTCAAAAAACGATTTGAAAACGAAATAATGACAGAAGGACCGGTGTACGACGGACAGACGTACATACAAATGAAGTATATGAGTAGTAACGAAATTAACTGGGGCGATACTAATAGTTATCCGAGTTTTACGGGAACTGACAGCTTTATTCACATCGATGATGAGGAGACTATGAAAAGGTAAGTAAAAATTAAAAGAAAACTATTTCTTTAACCGGATTAAAGCTATTTGTATAATTATAAACTTATAATTATTTACATAATTTTAATTTTAAAATTTTCCGACGTTTTGCGTGTTTTACAGCGTGCGTGGTCACGGTGACTGAAGACAAAAGGTGTCGAATGTCAAAAGTATCACAGCTATAGATAAAGTTGTGTTATCTGTATTTATTTCCCTGGAGTTGGTATCGACTAAAAGATGACGGGCTTTTGCAGAAACCGGTTAAAAAAATTATTTTCTTTCAATGTGTAAAAGCTATGTTAACCAAAGACAATACTAGTAAAAATTATTTTATTAATATTTATTTAAGCTGCTCCCGCGAACTCCGTTTTGCCTTAATTGATATTTCATGTTGTTTTCTAGTTTTTCCAAGCAATTAAAAAAAAAACATTTAATTATCAGACCAACCCTCCACAACAACTACACAGAAAAGCTCAATCCTCTCTTAATTATAAAAGTCATTTTTCTATAAATATGGGCATAAATAATAAGTGAACATTTTGTTTTATTTATAAAAGCACTCTCAAATTCAAGATGATTATTAATCCGTATTTATAATTTCTACAGATTGCTAAGTTACACCCTGGACATAAACATCCGTTTCCGGTCAGTGTCACCCCATGGCCTGTTAGTATGGAGTGGCCGCGCTCCTTTATCTCCAAGAACAGACTTTCTTTCACTTGCCGTTGAGAACTCTGTACTTGTGTTTAGGTGAGATAATTATCGTGGAATATTTCTCAATTGTATAACGCTATGAATGTAAAGAAGGAAGAAACTATGTCGCGTTTTTGTTGGATTTTATTCACCAAACAAATTCGCGATGTGTGCTTTTCACAAATTTATTTCTTTAGTTTCTGAAATGTATTTGTCTTTAGACATACATCTACATTGCATTTTACTAATACAATGTCTAAATAAAGAATCGTCGGTTAAAGAAATTTAATTTAAAACATTGAAATATTCAATTGTTATTCAAAGCGGACATGCTGTATTAATAAAAGTTTGAAATTATTTTCAGATATGATCTTGGTAGTGGAGAAGTCGTTATAATAGCAAATCATACTAAAGTAGACGACGGATTATGGCACAGAGCAAGAGCTACTAGGTAAGACTGCGACTGATTTAACATTTTTTTTAATAATAAGGGGGCAAACGAGCCCACGGAACGCCCAAAAAGGGCAGTCATCGCAGCCCATACACACCCATTTTTAGTGGGTGCATTTTTGCCGGTCTTTGAGGGTGGAGTACGCTCGAATTTTGAAGAGTTGGAGGTCGTATCTCTCAGGGAAGTTCCCCGTCGAGAGTGGATTCCACAATTCGCTTGTTCGCAAAAGAAAATGCCTTGTGAATCGGACTGTGGAAGATTTCTAGCTATCAAGGTGATGTTGGTGAAATTTAGAATGAATACGGCTCGTACGGTGCTGAAACGAGGCAGGAGGGATCAGCCCAAACAATTCTTCAGAACACTCACCGTAGTACACTTTAACATTGGAGCTTGACAATTCGACAAGCCCTTCGCTGAATTCGGTCAAAAGGAAGAAGCTTGTATTTGGGAGCTCCAGCCCAGAGATGTGAGCAGTACTCCTTATGAGGTCGTACTTGAGCCTTGTAGAGCTGCATACGTAGTACCTCAGTGAAATACTGCTTAGCCCTATCCAAAACACCCAGCTTTTTGGAAGCCAGTTTGACTGTCCCCATTCCAAATCCCATTTGGAAATCAATTAGCTTACTTATTCGAGAAAGAAAAAATGGAGGACAGTTGTATGATTTCGATTCTTGTTCTTTTATTGCAGCTGTATTTATTGATAGAATAATAGTAAAACGATCTGAATGAAATCTTGTAGGATAGAGGTTTTTTGTTTTATTATTGGCTAGTATAAGAATAACGTGGACTCAATGACGGGTTCATATCGGTTTAAAGCTTTTAGTAATAAATATGTTATTTTTTTCCTTTGCCTTCTTCGTTTACATACTATGGTTTCTATAAGACATTGAATTTAAATTTCAGGAATCGACAAGCAGGTGTTCTAGAAGTGGATGGGCTGGGTTCAGTCGGGAAAATATCTCCGGGAAAACTCAAACAACTGAACTCTGAAAACGGATTATATATAGGTAAGTTTAAAACTTTTTAACTTATAGTATTTTTTGTTAATTATATTATGGTGTAGAATTTCTATAATCTCTGTTGTCGGTTGAATGATCATGATATTGACAATTGACAAATGACGAAAGAAGTTTTCGTCATTTAATCCGTAAATTATTTTTATTCATAAATAAAACATGTTTTTAGTATTTTTCTTGATATTTATTTTGGTATTCAGCCAAACATTTTAGTTAATTACGTAAATATAAGGGCAACATTTCTATACTAATTATCTGTTAACATGACAGTCTCAGAATATGAGTATAAGACTCGAAACGTCAAATTATGTATATAATCAACAAAGCATTTAATTCTGTTACAATATATTTAAAAGCATAGTACCCGTGTGCAGACTATATTAAATGTGTTTCTAAATTAAACGTTTACGTTCCAGGTGGTCTACCCTCAATAGAAATAAACACAAATGGAAAATACAAGAGCGGTCTCGTTGGGTGCGTCTCACAAATATCGCTAAGTGGAGATTTCGACATCCCCTTAACTTTATCAAAACTACCCCACACTATAACTAACAATGTCGGTCGATGTACACCATAACAAAAGTTTTGTCAGAAACAAAAACGCAAATAAATTTATTTCATTTTGCATATGGAGCCTACTCCTTACATACATATCAGAGAACATCGGCAATAATGCATCAATGTGGGTACTTTTAGCTTCGAGTTATCTAACAAATTCACTTAAGCTTAGTGAATGAGTTTTTTTTAATATATTGAATACTTTAATAGTCTAATATCATTATCAGCGTATATTTATCTGTTTTCAATCACAGTTTTAAAATAATTGAAAAACATAAACGGACGAAAAAATGTAAATCCAATAAAATTATTTGTTATACTCAGGTAACTATAAAACAATTTATATATAGTATAAATATATTAAAAGTATTACGAAATAAACCCAAGTTTGATAGAATTTGCTAGTTTGCTCGAAAAAGTCCCAGTTTTTGGTTTGAATCTGTATCCAATTTAGTCAATTTAGAATGAGCTGTGTTTGTGGCCGAAAATTTTCTTAATAACTTTGATTAAAACAAATACTTGAACATTATTGAGTATATGATGCTAATTAAACGAGATCTAATATTAAAGTCGAAATAGCGAAGGTACAAAAACTATCGTCTTTGCAATCTTCCGTCAAAACATTTTAGTTTTTTTGGTACTTTTTGGTTTAATTTAATGGTAATGTGTTGTCATCTTGCATATGAATTTAGAACGTAATTTTATGGTAGACAATTATTAAAAAAGTTACAAGATTTTCAATATTCACTATAGTATCAAGAGTTTGTATTTGTTTTAATCACAGTAAAACTTAACCTTTTTCGTACAATTTAAAACTTTTCGAAGTGCTTTACTATCTAGTAGATATGAAAAATACTATTTGTAATTAAATAAATTATAGTCGTACAAGTGATTTGCACGCAATTTAGTTTCATAACACGATTTGTTAGTGCGAATTCAGTGTTTTTCTCGCTCTCATCCTCGCGTTTCACATGGCAAGAGCGAGACAGAAAATTCGCACGCTTTACGACCCTACTTAAGAGCGGACTTAAGTTTTAACCTTGAATTTCTTGATGGAGTTTTGGTGGAATCTTAAGTCATCTTAGGTTATGTATAAATTAGTATATAACACGTAATAGCGTTTGTATCGAATTTTGCATATAAACGTTTACTAGGAGTGAGTAGTAGATAAATAGTAATTGGATTTGAGCTTTTATATTTAGGCTTATGTTTGCTTAGCTTCTGTATCATTTAGTAGTATTATTTGCCATACAACCTAGTAAAACAGCCAACATTTACCCACAGCTAATTTTGCATAGCTTCGTAAGCAAGTCCCATTTGGGTTAACACTAATAATTTTGTCAATTAACTAATCCACAGGGTTAAATATATAAAACATATCTTTCTTTGCATAAATCTTGCTCTAAAATAAATGATAAAAATGCAAATCGACCAAATTTTTTTATTACCTACTTAAATGTTTATAAAATATGTTGAATACACTTAACCAAATATGAAACTAGTCCACTTTGTTTAATACTATAAATTATAGAAATATGATCTCATACAAATTGTAATATTATTTAATAGATGTTTTGAGTGTTATATTTTCACAGGTCTGTAGGGTTATTGAGATTTTTACTTGCATAATGTAGTCACATTTTCCTTTAAAATTTGCATATTCTCACATTGGTGTTTTTACCTAATTTTGCTTATTTTTTTTATCAGGCGTTATGTTAGGATAAATCTCAATAATGCAATACCTGCTTTTCATTGCATTTTGGTAAGTTTTATATGCACAGCTTATCAACTTCCCGGATTTTTTATTTTATATGTTTTAGTTTCAAACCCCATAGTACAATAATGTTTCTGGCTATTATAAATAATTGGAAATGCCTGAAATATCTATATTTATAAATAAGGTATAAGTTTGCTTTTTAAATACTATATAAACCTATAAATGTATCAGTACTTAATAAAAAATATTTATATTTAAAATTAAATAACCATAAACAGTTACACTTCTTTTGTATGGACCCTAAAAAAATATCTCAATTTATACAAAAAAAAAATGGTTTGCATATTAGCACCACTCTTAGTTGTACGCAATGGGCATTGCCTCTCCTTCGATCATGGCCTCATATATTACATGTTATTATACCACTGAGCAATGTAAAGCAGGTTACCAGCGAAGTAGGAGTAACAAATAGCTTCGTAGACTTAGTTTTGTATGTGAACCTGTCCGATGTATTATACGCCGTTATTTGTACAAAATTATAACACTAAAAATACCACGTGTTTTATTTTATAATAAATAACATGTATGACCGCCTCTATGGTTTCGCTAGTCAGAGATTTCAAGTTCTAAAGTGACAAAAGGTTTGTTAGGCAATAGAAGAATGCAATCTCTGATATTTTTTTCTATAAAATAATCCAGATATTTAATTTAAGATGTCCAGAAATGTGTTTTGCTATTATATCCCTAACTGAACCTTAATATACTTAAATTCGTAAGAGTATAATATTAGCCTTTTAAAACGCTGATATTTTCAAATTAATAATGAAAATTGTATAGTTAGAAAACTAAAATAAATTTTAAAAGTTTGATGCCTATGGCAGTGAACCTTTGCAGGCAACATTGGTCTTGCAATACTTAGAGAGAAAAGCAAGCGGCCTCTGAGCTCGCCGGTACTAACAGGCGCCAATTTAAATTTTATTATTTTCCGCCTGCTCGCGGCCACGCCATCTTTTGTACTTGGCTGAGGTAGGTGATACGGGGCTAACGTGTCCACACAAAAGTAGTTGTCTATTATAATTTAGTAATTATTTGGTAATTTCTTACTCTACACTGTAATAATAATTATTTATTATAAAAAAATATGAGTATATAAATATGTTTAATATATATTTTACAAGTTTATCTTGCAAACTTTACATTGTGTTTTGCCGCGTATAAAGTAACTTTCTATTTCTTCATATGTATTAACATTTACTCAAATTCAGTACATTTAAAAAAAAAAGTCATCAAACTTGTATTTAAATTTGAATAATTATGTAGTCTTAACTTAGCATAAGAGTTAACGCATATATGAATTAGATAATAGTAAATAGGCATTAGGTTTTTTGGCAAATGACAAATCATATTATACATACATTGACTATTAACAACTGTCAAAGTCAGCGCTTTTCATAAAACTCGTGTCTTGTCAGTTTACTCGTAAGTGACAGTCGTATTAAGTATTCTGTAGTCAGTTCGGATTTGCTTTCGTAGTGGATTTGTTGTGCCGCAAATTTCAGAAAATACTTCGATAACAATTCTCAACTATCGTTGTACTTTGTGGAATTAATTTTTGTCCAGTCATTAATTGTAGTGAGAACATTTCTGGGTTATATTGTAATTTTAAACTAATTGTACAATAATTTGTCGTTTTACATTCCTTGTGTATCGTGAAAACTTGTGGACCGTGAGAGTTGAAAACTTGGTAACGAATCTGCCATGTAAGTTATTATTGTACTTTATGTTGTAAGTTAATAATATGCGTAACATAATAATTAAATATGTATACCTAAGTTGAATTCTTCTGAAAAAATTTAACTAAGTAGGAATATTCGTTTATTATTAAAAAAATCAGATTCCGTGATGTGTTTTTGATGAAAATAAGCATTTGAAGCATTTTATCCAACACCATTCATATCACTAAAAAAATCACCCGAGATCTCTACTGAAAAGCAAACAACTCACTTTACTTATAGATAATTACATTAGTTATACTATCTGTAATATTTAAAAAAATAAATAAAGCTACGATTGAATTTAAATAAACAAGGATAATGCTTAGACTTTATTTAAAACTGGTACTACTTTTCCTTTTGGGTTTTATATTTACGTAGTTGCTAAAATTGATAGATTTTATCATTCTAATAAATAATAAAGGGTGACAAAACACAATAATTTTTAACATTTTCAACTTCACGACATGAATTAAGTGTTTTAAGCCTACCGGTAACTCTTTATTTTGTCGTCCTAAAAATATTTGTTATGCTAAAGTATTTACTCATAATACACCTAAATGATTACATTTATGTGTAAATACTTACTTTACAACTTATGTCGTTGAACTTTGACGATTAAAATAAATACAGTAAATAAGTAAATTTATACCATAGATTATCACTAACAAATCTCTATGTTCGAATTTTATGTACAAGTGACAGTAGTCTTAATAAATATATCTAACGATTGCTCATACTTTATCGTGTGCGCGTGACCATGAAAGTTTAAGTCAGCCATTCATGCACCGTGGGATACGAACACAAGGATTTTGTAATTGAGGAAATCGACAATTTTACTTCTTATACCTAAACTTTTTAACTAAACTAAGAATCTTTGTCTAAGTTTTGAATAAGACAGAGTTGCATATTGTCGGCGATATTTCCTACCTATAAACGTATTTTAACTAAAACGTACCTCAATTCTTTTTAGTGGCATAGAAAACCTCGCTCGGCATATTACTGGTGCGCAAATCTAGTGTCCAATATTAGTGTATTTTTTATCTGTGCCTTAGCAACTTACGGATGATTTAGATAATAAAATTAAGTGGAACTCATGTGGCCTTACAACAAGTAAAAAGAAATGTTTTACAAACCTGAACGTGAAACGCTTAAGGTCAGTATTGTCATAAAAAATGTGACCTTGCTATATTTTTTATTCCGATCGCTTCAACGAATACCGTGACTAAAGCGACTAGTTTCCGCCCTTGGGTTCGCGTACAAACATTTGCAAATATTGAAGCAAAGTTACACTAAACCGAAACTATTTATTCACATCTAATTATTATTTAAAAAAACATATAAAAATCTTATTATGTTCATAATAATTCCTATAAAATATATGGAAAATCCCTTTTGGAACTAATGGCTTTTAAGAGAAGAAGCATACCACCTAAAAAGCCGCCAACGCACTAAAACATCCTGGTGTTGCCTGACCAGGCCCATGAACACTTACCTCTAAGTGCCTGCTTATTTACCTCCTGTCCCATACAAAAATTGTGTCATAAATCCAACAAGGTTGTCTTCTTAATGCAAATTAGTTGGTAACGGCTTGTGGTAATAATATTTAAACCTTGAGTTAAAACATTTGAAGGTTATATTTAATTTTAATTAAAATATTTTAAGAATTTTCATATTAACTACTATGAGTTTCATAAGTCTTGTCTAATCTCAAATCACGTATTCAAAAATGCGCTAAATATTTTATAATATACATTTTTAATGGTTTAGTAATTGTTAAATATTTTATTTTATTTGGAAATTGTGTAGTAATTAACTCAATATTGTACAGATAATATTTTTTTATGTACCAATGACCATCAAAACAAAAAGTTCAATAATATTAGGGAAATCCCCAGTTTCATTTTATATAAATCTTTTCCTTATATCTTTCTATTTATGTCTTCATTGAATCTGATGAAACCCGTTAACATCACGAAAAAAGAACTAAATATGTGATTGCTCCACGCCTTATTGGGATCGGGTATAGGGCAAATGATGAATATTTTTAATATGAGTAATATTAATAGTCACACACCCTCCGACAAACACACACACAGAAACACTTACGACAGACAACCAATATTTATATGTAAATATTATATTTTACTAGGGTATGACGTTCATGGTAATCCTTTGTTAACACATACATTTGTTATTTTTTATTTTTATAATAACTGTTGACTAGCTAAATAATTTAAAAAAAAACTAAAATTTCGCCTATGTAAAAACTGTATTTTAATTGTTTATAATAACTTCTATCAATGTTGTCGGCCCATTACAATTGATTTCGTTCTATTAATCAAAAATATGTATATATAATTATCCTCTTAGTTACTTTTCCTTCCTGAGCTTTAGGAATTTGTATTTTGACAATTATTTGTTTTAAAAATAACAATAACCGGCAGAATTATTTCTGTCGCACAAGTCAATTACCCATTAGACGAATCTCGGCCACGGTCCAATGACGTCACCGGCAGGGCCTTAAGCAAGAGTTATGACATTGGTGTGTCAAAACTGCCGGCCCATAAATATCGTTTAACATGAAGTGTTCATTGATGCAATCTAACTATGTATTTACCTGAATGTGAAAGTAATTTCCTGCCACTGCGCATAGTACGTTTATTTATTTGCAAAGTGACACGAAAATTATAGAGATAAAATATTTCTTTGAAAATGAAATGATCGATACAACAAAAGCTATTCTAGTTAATGTAATACAATGAATGTTGGTTTTATTTAATTTAAACACAAACTACGAAAGTGATTTTTGTAGACATTATTTTTTATTAGTTTCTATATCAATATGCATGTTTAAAAATACAAGAATATTACATTTGCAACACATACACAATAATTTATATTAGAATATTTTCTTTAAATATTACATGACATTTTAGACCTTAGTCTCTCCATATATCCAGAGATACCGATTACAAAAGTTATGGAAAATTTCTAAAACTTTCTGCCCATTAACAGTACGTACGTTCACAATATCTAAATTTTCACTGATAAGTATATTATTATGATAATTAACTACTGAAAACCATTGATTCATATGATTCACCGTCCATTTTGGAGTAATACGTAACAGAAATAGCAGAAGAAAAGAATTCAACGCGTTTAGTATTCTGTTTTTTTCTACTGACAAACACGTCTACTATACCTTTATCCATCCTTTTAGGGAAGTCTCTTCTCTTGATGGTGTAACGGATTGGCCATACTTGGAAGTACCATCTTATTCTTGTAAAATCTGAAAACTTAGAAAACGCAGAAGATGTCATAAAATCAATCAGTAAAATGTACTTAGGCAATCTTAGTTTTAATTGGTCAAACCGATGCATAACACTTAAAATATACTAAATCATATTCGTGATGTTCTTAAAAACTAAATGAAGCCAGAAAAGCTTGTAATTATTACATACAAGTATCACACATCTAGAATCGAATAACACATTGTTAACAAGTTGCCACAATCCTAATAAAAGTTTTTAGTAACAAATATAGTAAAATACATATCGTATAGTTGATGAAATCGATATTAAGGTCACTGACCTACCTGGTGTTATGCAGTTTGTATGCAACACGTTTAAATGTAGGACAGACTCGCGACTCGTCCGGCCTCGGACAGGTGTCTGCACTTTGGTTACTGTTACATGACAAGTATTTGTTTTTAGGGATTTTACTAAGATTTTTTTTAATAATAAGGATCTTAATGTTAGGTCAGATGAAATAATTAAATTCAGATCAGAAAGAAATTTATCTTGTTGATAAAATATAGTTATTAATTTATAACTATAGTTTAATTATCGTATTGAGTAATTTACTACATAAATGAAGTTGACGGAAGCAATAAATAATTTTATGACCTTTCGGCGTTACACATATATAAATTCTCATTATTGGAACAATTTCGAATTTTTCTGTCGTTTATCACTGCCGGGAGAACGTTGTTATCAGCTTTTGACGGGATAAGAAAATAAACCCAAATGTTTGATGAATATTTTTTTTAAATTAATTATACCAATTCGAACTCAATATTTATCATTAAGACATGTTTTAGTCTGTCGGGTCAGCTAGGTGTGTATATTTTTCACCCTTTGCATTACTCAGCTTTATTGTGTTTTAATTAACATTTTAGTTCTAATGCCAATATAATGATTTATGTTATTTTTATGTTTTGTTGTAATACAGCCAAATTAATCATTCTAATTAAAAATTAGTTTTTTTTAACTTTAGTACTCGCGCAAACTAAAGCCAATATTAAGTTTTAATTATAAATATAATAATTAAAGGGAAAAAAGTCTTACGAGTTTTTATATTTCATGGAATCGGCTCAGATCAGAATTGTCATTTTCGCCTGCTTACCATATGATCATTTTGTGTTTGAATGAAGTCTTTTATACATAACGATAACAAAACCATAGTCTATATTTTTTTAGTCTATTACTTATGTATAATAGATATTAAAAGTTTGATTATTTATTATTGAACAATGTACTGTCGCATTGGCACCAAACGAATGTGAAATCAAATTTGACCGAGAGCCATGTATCATATTCAGTATTTTAATGTCAATAAAATGAAATTATATTCGTTTTTACATTTTATTTAATCATTTGATGAAATCATTCTGACACGGAATAACAAATAATAAAATTTAAGAAATGGGTCGTTCCGCCCCACGATTGGCATTTAAGCCGTCTAAGTTTTCGGAAATAATAATTTCCTTAACTCACGAAACACCAGTTTCTTAACCCCTAACCTCATTTAAGACCCGTTGAATAATTAATACCCTACGAAAGTGAAAAGGTGACCCAATTTTTCGCCCTATACAATGTTTGTTACTAGCGTTCCGACATTGTATACGTGACTGAAATAAATTTATTTATTAATATAAGTTCTAAGCAGTAGTAAGTGAAAAAATAGTACACAAGAACAGAGTATCTTCACCTTGTTACATACTGTAAGTAGCGTTATTGGACACTTTATTGTGTTAATACTTTTTAGTGAATTAGGTTAGTTTTAAATTAGTTAGTCTTAAGTTAGGCTAGATCGTAATATTAAATGTCTTTATGCATAAGCAATATATAAAAAATAAAACAAGTAATAAGTAGAACATTTTTTGTATCTTTATATGGAGTACGGAGGCACATAACACGACTTGGTATGAAGAAAGTTTTTTGATAAGAGCGTACCAATTCTTAAGGTTGCCAACGCACTTGCGAGCTTTCTGACAGTGTGAGTGTTCATGGGCGGTATTTACTACCATAATTTTTTATTACTACCATCAGGTTAGTAAAACCTCCGGCCCGTTTGCCCCATGATCTATAAAAATACTTGACTATAAATTCAAAAAAGAAATAAAAGCACGTATTTAAATTGGACAGCAGATATATGAAGTAATTAAGAGGTTACAGAAAACTTTACGTTTACGTTTCTTTAGATATATAGTTAGATAAATATAAACACGATATCACGAAATTATTTTGTCTTGACCCAGTTTGGCTTCAGAAATTTAATCGGACGTTATATTTTATAAATAACAATTATTTTGTATTGTATTTAAGATCTTAAGTAGGTTATTTTAGTAATGATTAGATATGAAATTGTAACTATATTAAAAAAAACAATTTGTTTTATGATCATTTGTTATATTATCATTATAGAGATAAAGTCCATTGGTTAACCCTTAATACCCCTTAAGTACATTTAATAAATGATAATAGATTCACAGTTGTCTTGACGTTTGAAATTTCTTTTAGATTTTTACAAATGTGTTATTAAAAGCGACTTGAAATAAACGACAATAATCAATGAAAAAAAAACCAATGGAGCTACAACCTTTTTAGGTCTGTTTTATGAGCATTTGTTAATCTAATAGGCAAGTAGGTGATCAGCCTTCTGTGCCTGACACACGCCGTTGATAATATGTAACAACAGGGATTCGAAACTTTGGGGATGATGACACTGACATGATAAGCCAACAATCAAATGCAAGTTTATCATGTAAATAAATAAGTTTGTAGGTATAAAGTAATAATTTATTATTACGTTAAATATAAAGCTGTGTAAGGCATTAATTAAAAAAGCAAAAAAAAACATTTATATTTTTTGTTGTTTTTAGTTTATTATTTTACAGCATAATATGTAACTTTAGTAAACCACTGTGGTTTGTCTATATATAACCTCAGCAGTCTTATTTAAAAATGCGACAAAAGCATATAAAAGTAGTTTTTCAATTTACTTTTAATATTACAAAAACCTCAACGTTCTGTCGCCATATACGTCGTTGGCTCTCGATGTACAAATGTAGAATATTTTGTTTAAATTGATTTAATATTACTTGTCTTTATTCGTACTATCAGATTTAAACACCTTTTAAATGTTTTATACTCATTATATATAAATTATTTATGCTTATACGAATCAGACCGTAAATTATTTCAGTACGTTCAGACGAGGTTTTAAAATCATACATATAATACAGATACAGTGTGATAAATTGCACAGTGCTTGTAGATCATGGCGGCATCTAATGAAATACCTTGCTGAGAAAGGCCGACTGCAATTTGACCTCGCTACTATTGGCATAAGTCGTTTAGTGCGTCATGTAACATTTGAATTATACTTACAGAATAGGTACGTTGGTTGACTTAGCTCTGTTGGCAAATAATTTGGTTTAATATGGGCCAATTTTTTTACTGGGGACACAAGCTTGTGTTTCCTGCTAATGTAGTTTCCTTATTAGCTATTCAAAAGATTGTATTTACAAATTTTATTTGCGTTACTTTACTTTGTTTTCTTCGAAATATGTACTCTCAAAATAAATACGCTAATCTTGAGGAATAAAAAATATTTAAAATCGTTTAATAAACGCCCATACACCGGTTATTATTCCAAAAAACATTCTTTATTTTAAGAATCCGGCAAAAAGCCTTTTTGGCAATAAAAATCTGTAAAATATAAACAAACATCAAGTTTTTTTAATTGTTCTTAAATTACACAATACACATTTGTTATTTCTCGATCAAACACGTTCTCTGAATAAATTAAAAAAAGAAAAATACAAATAATAATCGCGAAACGTCAGGAAAGTTTTTTTTTTAATATTTTCAATTTTACTGCATTTAAATTCCACTGAATTAAAAATACACTTGTTTTAATAAAACTTTTAAGAATTAATTAGCTACAGTTAATTAACATATTGAGGTTGATCCCAGGTCTACTGTAAATAAAATTTAGTTTCACGTTCTGTCAAGTTAAGCGAAAGTTAATGAAAACATTCTCATAGAATTGTTAGAACAATCATACAACTTTTAATGTTATTGTTATAATTCCAGCCAACCGTCAGAAAAAAACAAACACCCTTAATACCCCTTAAGTCCATTTAATAAATGATAATAGATTCACAGTTGTCTTGACGTTTGAAATTTCTTTTAGATTTTTACAAATGTGTTATTAAAAGCGACTTGAAATAAACGACAATAATCTATGAAAAAAAACCAATGGAGCTACAACCTTTTTAGGTCTGTTTTATGAGCATTTGTTAATCTAATAGACAAGTAGGTGATCAGCCTTCTGTGCCTGACACACGCCGTTAATTTTTGGAGTCTAGGGCAAGCCGGTTCCCTCGGGATGTTTTCCTCCACCGTTCAAGCGAATGTTAGAATAAGTAAGTATAAGTCCATTGGTGTACAGCTGGGGATCGAACCTACGACCTCAGGGATGAGAGTCGCACGCTGAAGCCTACACTGCTCAATAATTCAGTGCAAAAAACCTTCCACAGTTTTGGCGGGAATCATGTTAATACAGATAGAATTAGTCTTGTTAACCGTTTTATGTACATACTCGTTTTATTTGAACAATGATATCAAAAAAGATTTTGCATAATTCTTAAACAATCAACAAAGGAATGTAGTACATTAGTTTTTGCCAATGTTTTCCGCAAACCTTGGCATTGAATGAGCTAAGCCCCACATCGAAAAAGTGAACGGTAAAACTCCCACACATTCTTAAAATAAATAACAGCGTTCTCTATTTCGGTTTGGCGACGTTATCGTATTTAAACTGTCAAAATCATTCTTTGACAATCTAAACTGTAATGAGAAACACTTGAAGGTCAATTAGCGTTGAGCTTGATTCAATTTAGAATCCTTAGAATTTGGCTTATTAAGAATGTTGGGAGTTATATCCAAGAATACAAATGTATGAAGCATTTTTTTCTTTATCTCTGATACCATTTAGTTGTATAGAAGATCATTTTTTTTCTTTAAAAGCCTACATCTGTAACATGTACGTTAAGCTGATAAGTACAATTATATTTTTTACTCTTACAAAATAAATAAGAATTAATCTTATGATACGCATGCATCGATACGCCTTTTTGCCGATATTCTTATAGAAATATCATCGATAACGATACCAATGCTTATGCTTATGCTTAAATATTGTATTAAAATAAGGAATTAAGAGAAATAATTAAAATAATTAGGTGTTAATAATTAAAATAAACATTGGTAAGATTTTTGTAATTCTGTATTTTATTTAATTTGGGATCGAAAAAATACTACGTGTGATAGCAGTTAAAAGCCAACTAAAATGTCTACCAAAATGCTCGGGGACAAAGCGAGTGAGAGGCACAACAAACTGAATAAAACGCGGGGATTCCCCGGGCATAGTACGTGCCTCGTTTGCAAGGAATTGGATCAAACAAGATGCGCGTTTACATTACTTTTTTAAAGCCCGAAATATGAAAGGTATAATTGTATCGGCAATTAAAACATCGCCGATACCGATGCCGCCGATATATATCGGTGTGATTTATAATATGCTACAAGAAGTAAGAGTAATTTTGTTACTAAATATAAAAATGATTGGGAATAACATAATAAAGGATTTTTAACAAACTTTAAATAACAATTGTATCGTAAAATTTACTATTGGACTTGTAAATTTATGACAGCAAGCAATGACACACAATGACGAAAATAATTTCTTCATATAATTGATTCAGAATGCAATTATATTGAGAAACATTTGCGGAAATCGTCATTAATTGTATTTAAATTTACATAGTCTATGTAAAGTACCTAGAATATACTTTGAGATAGTGATATAACGTATTTTTTTGCTTTATGTTTAAGCTACTACTTACACATCCAGCTCACAGATTTTACAGCCAATATATATTTAAACTTTCACGATAACAAGTACTATGGAATTCCGGTCATAATTTCCGTAAACCGGGTTTCTGAGGTCAATATACTTCGAAAACGTTAACAATAGCTATGACACGTTCCTATTTATATACGTTTAAATACAGGTAATTTGAGCATACAATACTCCTGTATCCTGACACATCCACGCTTTTGTGTCCAATTTTTCCTATATTTATATATTTAGCTAATAGCTTTGTTCAAATGTTTTATTCAACCAAAGTTCCTGTGACTAAGAATTTATTTCTTTGATATGAAATGCAGGAAAAGTGTGATGTTTCGAAATCGCAAGAAGGCTATTAGACAAATGGCTTGAGATTTGTCTCATTGTCGTTAAATGTCATTATGACTACAGAGATGTCAGCCAATAATTTGGTACTGCGCGTCTAATTTGGTAAATTTACGTGCCGGAATGATATATACGTAATTATTATTTCAGATAAAATGCTACCGAGGAAAAAGGAAATGAAGTGGATAATTATAACAGTATTATGTCTAGTCAAAACTTCGTTGCAACATGGATCCGGGGCTCCACCTGGAGTAAGTAATATTAAGAAGTTTGTATTTAAATTGTAAAAAAAAGTATCAGTATGACAGGCGTTCTCTATAGATCGTTATAGTATTTGTCTTTTATACCAACCCAACGTAATAAATCATGGTATTTGCTTAAGATTTAGATTATATAATAAAGGCCATATTTACTATTCTACTATAATAAAAGGTGTTTATATTTTCAATATATTTGATATTTTTAAATATAAATAATCCTTTAACTTAATCATTTATTTACGTCAACATATAAGTAAGCAATACAGTGTTGCTGGAAAAAATTAGCTTACTCTATCAAAGACGACAAACGCCATAAATGCGTAATAAATAACGCTACATTTTAATTTAAAGATAAATAATGAGCAAAACGAAAACATATTAAACGCTTGTTAAGCGGGAAGGCGTCTATAGTTTGTCTCTGCCTTCCGTTGTCCTGTCGGAGAGTGAGAATAGTGAAATATAGAATCAAGATCCTTCCGCGCACTTGTGCATTGAAGTATCTTCTGCATCTTAAGGGAGATCTTAATATACGTTTCAGTTTTACATACTTAATTCATTATTCGTATAACTAGAAGTTATAAAAATGCATACATTTTCAGGCTTGTTTGGATCAAATGCCACGACACAGCAACATACTACCTCAGTCATCGGTGCCTCCATACGCGATTTCGACGTCTTCTGCCCAAGTGAGGCAGGGTGACAGCATCAATGTTACAATTGGAAGTCCTTTCGGGGCTCCAGTCCCTATTGGCGGGTTTATATTGCAGGCTAGGGCTATACAGGTATATGTAGTGTCTGTAGGTTTATAAAATCGTTTAATTTCTTATATTTTAATTTTAATGTAATATATGATTTTTCCAGAATACAGAACAAATAATAGGCAAGTTCACATCAGTCCCACTTCCTGAGACAACACAGATTATAAGCTGTCGCGGCAACAACGACACGGCGACTCATTCAACGCCAGAAGATAAACCACCGCTTTCTTTTACCTGGGAAGCACCTGCTGACTTCTTGGGTGGTGTCGAATTTCGGTAAGATGCATTAATCATTTACTTTAGCCTGTAGCACGACTGACAAAGTAGTGCTGATACCTCTGTCAAACAAAGACAAGACATAGATTGAATACAAGTATTTCATACGTTAAATACTTTTCTTTTTCAAATACATAGCAGAGTCTGTTCCGTAATATTTGTATAAAATATATGTTTAGTCTATGGTGTTCTAGTATTGTAGCAATATACTGATACGTTTTACGACACCTACTAGATATTGAGAATCAATCAAAATTATTATTCCACTCCCAATACAAATATCTGCCTCCGTATTGCATCGTTTTATCTAATATTCATCTGTCTCTTTTCATCCAAACAATATAATAGAAATTACGCATTTCTACGTTAAATGCCTGCAACGCACTTGCATACCTGGTATTGCGGGCGTCCTGCAGCGGTAAACACTTAACTTTAAATAAGCCTGCTCATTTACCTCCTGTCCCATTATAAAAATTC
Organism: Pieris brassicae; assembly: GCF_905147105.1. Taxonomy (NCBI): domain Eukaryota; kingdom Metazoa; phylum Arthropoda; class Insecta; order Lepidoptera; family Pieridae; genus Pieris; species Pieris brassicae. The sequence goes on from NC_059670.1 coordinate 7,263,509, forward strand.
ATAGAAAGACACAAAAGTGTAGAGTATTTATAAATGATTAAATATATGATTTGTTCACATATATTTTTTTAAAACAAGTGATAGCTAAGACTCTAACTAAATGTTAATTCGTGTTATAGTGCTACAGTCGCCCAGAGCTATGCAACATTTTGGCGTAATGTCGAGTCGTCATTAGTAGAAGTGGTAAGACCTGACACGGAGATCACCACTTCTTCTCCAGCTTCCAGCACCCAGAAAACCACACAAGAACCCCCTGTTATTATGGAGTCGAAGGTATATTTTTATCATTAATAGAACCAAAATTAATTACATAGCTAATACAAATTTCCTTCCTAAAAACTTTAAAATGACGTATAGCAAGTATGAATTCTCGAATTCTCGAAGACTGTTATATCTGAATGTGTCCAAGGTGTCATGAAGTAATCTAAGAACGAAAATAAAAGATAAATTTTAAGTAACTTTCCGTCTTTTATCGGTTCAATAATATTTTTTCCTAAACACATATTTGTTTGAAAGATGTCTCAAATTATGAATGTGAATTAGTTCTAAGTGTTAAATAATAATTTTTCAATTAATACATTTATAATTTGTTTTGAACTTTGTAAACATATAAATAAGTTACAGTTTAAATATACTGTTAAATATAGTTTTGTTATCGTGAGATCTTTGTTACTTATTTATAAAGATAAGACTTCAAAGTAACATTATCACAAAATCAGTTACGACACTCGCGATTTTGCATATATTCTATCAGTTTTTAAAGAAATGAATAAAATATTTACTTTAACTTTCCTTTCGAATACATATTTTGGTAAATGAGGTTCCCAAATATAATTAAAAATACACGTTTTATTGAAGGAAAGCCCCCAAATAGTAGCTCTTGATAACACAACTGGTTTGCATTGAGGTCGCAGTGACAACTCCACTTTACATATAACAACAACAAAATATACTGATTAGAGTATGTTATAAATGTAATAATTATATCACGCACGAAATGGAAATTTTAGTTTAATTAACTTTCGTATTTTTAAAGGTATATTACGGAGTTTGTTTCTTCCTTTTTAAATTGTTTTTTTTTTATTTACAGCCAAAGACAACTCCACCCCCTCTAGATCTAATCTACCAAGGCTGCGCAGACACAAAATTATGCTTCGGCGTACCTCAAAACTGTATTTCAGCTGGGAACTGCAAAGCAATCGTCTCAGTGTTTGTCGCTGGTGACGTCTACACATTCGAAATTCAGGGCACAGATAATCCCAAATATGTTGCCGCTGGTCTGAGTACGGATAATAAAATGGGCGATGACAGTGCAATGGAGTGCGTAAGAAATGAAAATGGGCGAGTTAATTTATACACATCATGGACGTATCCGAAAGAAGAGCCATACGTCAAAAGGTCCGACTCGTCACAGGATATAGTGCAATTACTAGAGTCATCGACAATAGATGGGAAGTTGTATTGCAAGTTTAAACGGGACGTAGTCTCTGTGGTTAAAGGGCAGACCTTCGATTTGGCGAATAATAAGTACTACTTGATGGCGGTTTCCGGTGCTTCTATGAAAGGTATGTTTTTAATTACATCCATAATGCATGACCATTACGGTATCTGAATTCGATATATGTCTTTATAATGTAAAGCCTATATAAAGTATTTTAAGTGATTTTCATAATACTTCATATAATTGTACGTAGTTTTAAAGTTATGTCATTTGACTTTCCGATTTCTGGGTGATTCCAGGCTCAATTATAGTTTCATATGACTGTAATTCGAATTAGTTATAAGAAATCGTTTTATACATTTTATCACTATGTAAATTCCTTTAATTAGTTATTGCTGACTGCTTTTCTATATTTTTCAGATGCCGAACGCGTAGGCTTCCATACTTTAGCTTACGAGTCAACTGGCGAGCCTCTCTCACTAGCTAGTGTAGGAGCTGCGGCTGGATCGTCAAAGCTATTGCTGAAGTTACACGGTTCCTTTATGTTGATCGCTTGGATTGGTACTGCCTCACTGGGAATTGTTTTGGCAAGGTATAACACGAATGCATAAACAATTATATAATTACAGAAACTGTATAGCAAAATTCTTAAATAATAAAAACATGTTTCCCTTGCGACGGAATTATTTTACAATTTATGATAATACTTACTCACACTGCATACATAAATAAATAATATACTGTTATGGACAACTTTGGTGCTGATAAGAAATTTTTTCTAGACCATCGTTTCTCAAGCGGGGGTCCACGTTGTTTCAAAAGGGGGTCGCAGTCTGTTGAAAAATAATAAACACAAACTACATATACATACAAAAGATTCGTTTATTAAAGCAATGGATAATTATAGTGTAGTGTTATAAAACTAAATTATAATTTTACAGTGACGTAGTCGCAAGATTGTTTAACTTTAATTTTTGGCTTTTTTGTGGGTTTCTCAAAAATAGTTGAGAAACGATGTTCTAGACAACCTGAGTCACATATAGGTACCATAGTATAAATACGATACAAAATGGAATTAAGTCCCAAACTTTTGGTTTCTGCATACAAATATGAACTTCTTTTTTCTGTCCAAAGACATAAGATATAGACAAATGCATATCTTAATTTTTTGTATATGTTATTTTAATTACAGGTATTTCAGAAAAACTTGGGTGGGAAAAACATTGGGTGGAAAGGATATCTGGTTCGCTGTAAGTATTAAACCAGTATTATATTAGATATTACGGTACTAACTATAAATGAACATTTAGTCGTGCTTCGTATCATTATAAGATATACTTATGGTAAAGTAATACTAGAATCATTGGAAAAGCAGTATAAAGCTTGGATTAAGGGTTCATCTTTCGTCACTGAGGTCGTAGGTGACACCTGCGTGTGCAACGCACTTTCTATGTTGGCACTCGCTCGTACTGCGAAGGAAAACATCGTAAGGAAATACTTCAGGCCTTAAACCCAAATAGTTGTCAACGTAGGCCTATTTGCATATCTTTATATATATATATATAATTCTACTGTACGTGTATATGTCACTGAACTCCTCTTAAACGGCTGCAGTCGGTACTTTCATAGTTCTGTTTAATATCCTAATCGCTTGATGTCACTATGTCTATATATATGTTTTAAAAAAAATACGTAAGTAATAATAGTTGCGCCGATGGTTCTTTTAATATTAGTAATATCGTTAATTCAAATGGTAAAATCAATACATATTAGAAATGACTTTTCAGTATCACAGAATACTTATGGTGGCGACTTGGTTACTAACAGTGGTTGGCTTTATACTGATCCTTGTGGAGGTGGGAGGGTTCGCAACCACCGGAGATAACCCTCACGCTATCACTGGACTCATCACTGTCATACTGTGCTTCCTACAACCAATTGGTGAGATCTTAGATTAATCTTTTTCATGCTTATAACCAGTATTTTACAAGAACACCAACTTATGAAACTATGTAAACATGAAATTAATATTTAGTCCATAGTAAAATCAATTGTTAAATTCCAAATAATCTTGGATTAATCGAATAAATACTTATTGCTAATCGTTAATAAAAATAAATTCGAAATTGTGACAAGTAGACGAATATAATATTTACGTGGGTAACACTGAAAATGTTTAGAACTGGCCTGCTAGAAACATTGCTAATGAAAACTTTTTTTGAATTTAAATTTTTGAACTCTTTGGTAACCGTATGTAGTATATTGCATTCATTTGTCATTTGTTTTTCTGAATTGGCAGCAAATCTAAAACTCTTGATAGACGTGAAAATGAACCTACCGCGATAAAATTTTCGGTCAATGATTTATTATGACTTTCGTTGTGGGCTTACTCAACCACAAAGCTATGATAGGCAGCGATTAGCATTTCTTAATGAAGGCCCATCTCGTGCCACTGTTTATAATTGGTTTAACGAGTTTAAGCGTGGACGTAGCAATATCAAGGATGATCCGCGTGACGGACGTCAAAATAACATCACTGCCGTGATATAGGAAGATAAGAGAGTGACATATCAGCAGATACCGACAAGCCTAGGCATTGGTATGAGTCAAGTTCAAAAATATTACACGTACATTTAGTCGTCAGAAAGCTTTGTACCAGATAAATTCCCCATACTTTAAACGACGACCAGAAACACCTTCGCATGGAATTTGTGACTAAAGCAGGTGTCGAGATAATGAGTGGCGCCCTGCGACTTTCATTTATACCCAAGAACTAAAGATAAAATTCGAGGTATTCGCATTATGAGCCCTGAAGATGCGGTGAAAGCGTACGAAAATGCCATAGAAGAGAGGCCTAACGAAGAATAGTCCCACTGCTTTGCTGCTTTCTCAGTGTTTCCATCGAATGTGACGATGTGTAGAGAGGAACGGAGATTACTTCGAAAAACAGCAGCAGTGTTGGCAACTTTCTACATTACGCCGATATCCATTTTCTAAACATTTTCAGTGTTACCTAGGAATTAAATTTATTTCTGTCAACTTGTAAGTTGTTGTATACAACAAAACTTGTTTCTAGCTAAAGCTTACTAAGATTTTGCTTAGAAATAATTAAGATAATATCCTTAGAAATACTGTTCGGGACTTCAATCAAACATATTAATAAAAAATATTTATTAAAGGTGCATACTTCAGACCTCACCCGGGTACGCAGAAACGTCCAATATTCAACTGGGCACACTGGCTGCTTGGCAATGCTGCTCATATTTTAGGAAGTTAGTATAATTTATTTAATCTTGTATAGAAATATTCGAATTAATAACGTAAAAACGACGTAATATTTCATATAGTTATTTATAAACTGTAGCTCGAAATTTAAAATAACATGATTGCTCAAAGGAACTAATGTTCAATTTTAATCAAAAGCACAGTTACTATATTCTATACTCTATGCCATATTATAACCTTGGCGCCATTTATAGTTTTATTTCATTCGTTTATTAATATTCCAAATGATGACTTTAGTATGAAGGTAATAAACAGTCGTGTGATTCTTTTTGTGTTTGTAGTTGCATAATATAGGTTATTGACAGTTACGTTACGATTGATATTAGTTTTATTAGTAACATTTTTCATAGATACTCTCTAATAGATGATATACGCCTTACGTCGCTATTGGTGAGTACACCAATAATGTAGCGTTATATTAGTGAAATGTTATTTGAAATCGGATTAGTAGTTTTAGAGTTTAAAGAAACGACAGTAAACTTATATTTCTTTATAAGAGTAACAAATAATACTTTTATTACAGTAACAACAATATTCTTCGCCGTGTACCTTCAGAAGGCTGAGTTGCCGCCGTGGACAGTTTTTATTTTAGCTGCGTTTGTTGTTTTCCATGTCATTATGCATATAATACTCTCGGTAAGTATTTCAATAAGTCAAATGTTTTAAAATTTCAACCAAGTTTTACATTAATTTTCTCACAAGCTGTACAAAAAATAATTCCTTTTTTTGCAGAACTTTGTTTATCGCTTGCTTAGGTTGCCAAAAACTGAAATCAACTGCTGTCACATACGCTTTATTTAAATAGGATACTCGTCGAGAATTAAAGACGCCATGTTGCTTTTAGCCATAAACAAATAACAATTTAAAAAGTGACATCTATCATTTATTAAAAGTTGACAGTTTAGCCTTTTGAGATAAAAACTTTTCCAAATTGAACACATACCTTTTTCAGTTAACGGTGTGCGTATCTGAAGGCCGTATCAGCAACGGCCGTGTTAACTCGTTCCCAATGAAAGACATGTTAGGGCATTCCAGACAAGTCAGTGCGGTCGACCGAAGCTCTGACGCGCCGGTGAGACGTTATGACGCATGCCTTTATTTCTCATCTGTGTTTAACCTTTTTTAATACTTACTAGATTAATTTTATAATAAGGATTGGAATAATTACCATAAAACAAAACTGAAACGCGTTGTATTAGCTCTACCTTGCCGCGGTCTTAAACAAATCTAAACATAAATATCTACATAATAAAATAGGGTTGGTTTTCTTATGCAATTAATATTTAAGCCATCTATGCTTTTTCTGAATAATTTGCATGCATATCATATTCCTTCTAATCACTTTCATTCACTATTTAATGTAGCACGAAAAGTTAACTTTCTATTACTAAAAAGAACTTTAAACTAAATTTAGTGTGAGTACTGCTTATAAGATTTACAAACTAGTATTTATTATGAGATATGTGTCGTTACCAGATGACGGAGGCCTACCTTTTTCAGCTGATCGACTCTCTAAAACCAGTTCCCAGTGATTGGCTCAAAAATTTGATGATATTGGCATTATAACAATTTCGTTAGCAATTATTATGACGTCATGTAATGGCGATATCCAATTTCGATTTAGCCGTGATGTTGCAATTTAATATCACGTAATACGGAAGAGAGTTCCTGTTGAAATTACTGATATTTTGTCTATACGCGTCTGATGCTGATAAACTTTTTTGTTAAATGGATAACCGAAGTGTATTTATTTATGTCACACTAATGATGAATTCTTCTTTCAGTTTGCCGGCTTCAGAAAACATCTTCTTGGAGTTTACGCGCCAATAATTTTAATTTTTGTTGTAGCCGTTGTTTGTTTAGTAGCTTTATCTCCGGTAGGAGATTTATAGTTCTATAACGGGTGCTTAATTATGCATGCATAACGAGTGGGTTTGTGTGTCGTCTCGATATAGAATTCTTAATACAACAATTAAACCTTACAAAATACTAAACAGTAAGAAATTATGTTATCAATTGGCTTGAGTACTAGCATTATTGAGATAAATTAATATAACAAATATTGATTATTTGTCTTATTGTATGAAGCAATAGAGATTGTGTATTAAAAAAAAAACATGTTAAAATATCAATCTTGTTTGTGGATTTTGGAATCGATTACAGAGAATTACCTTGGAAACTACGTATTTGACGTTTACGTTGGTGATTTTAATCTTAATTCCAGGCGGAGGCTTTTCTTGGAATTCACAAATACTTTATTAATAAGTTTTAATTATATTATATTTATCGGTTAGTTTTCAATTTACTTTCCAATGGAACAGGAATGTATTAACATTCAATATGTTTATATGCTTCTAATGCTTGAAGACCTAATAATAAGTTCTTATGTTAAGTTAAGCACATCCAATAACTGTATTTAAATCTTTAGCACAATGAAATCTTGTCGTTCTCGTTCGAAAAATTATACTATAAAGTTACTAAAATTGATCAAATTTTTCAAATACTATATATGTGAAGAACGGTTTTATTAAGAAAATATCGGTATGATTGTATACAAACCCACCCAATCCACCAATTTATATATCTTAATCATAAAGCATTTCGTTAGATCGACTATTCTTTGGGCGATAGTTGCATTAAAAAAGCATTTTTTTAATTGTTGGTTTAGCGAATCAGGAGTTCATGATTGTTTAAATAAGTTTCGGACTCAGTACGAAGCAGAACCGCGACGACAACGATTGTAATCAACTATTATCAATATAACAATGAAATTGTCGTCTATTGTTAATTTTCATACTTATTATAAGCATGTTTGGACACATTTACTTAAGTGTATGAGCTCTTTAATAAACTAAGAATTTCATTTTGTTAAAATTTATAATTTTGTAAGGTACTTTACTTACTTTTTAATACTTACTAGGTATTTACAGTTTAGCTTGAAAAGCTAAATGAATATACCAGTACTTGTCCGTCCATAATTTCTGTGATTCTGTACAAGTTACAATTATGAGCATCATTTAAAATTTAATATGAAGGTTGTAAACCCTTATTTATTCTATTTAAAAACACATGTTTCTTATATTAATATTATAAGCAAAAAGTATTTTGTAAATAAAGTTAGTATATGGTTCATTATTGTTTTATTACTTTAGATATGCATTATATCTTTAAACTTACAGTGCATTTTCCTTAATTTTATTTAATATGAGATTTAAAACAAACAATTTTTTACATTATTTATTTAATCCTGTATAGCACCAAATCATATTAGGCATCCTCATTAGGTATTTGTGAATCTTCTATGGTTCTTGAAGCTGGAACATACACTTTAAATGAAAATTGAGTTCTTGGAAATGAACCAGGATTAACCACTAGGCAATTTTGATATGATCTTGAATAGGGAGGAAAGTTATCACCCACAACCACCAAATCTGGCATTGGATATAAGCTTAATGCATCAGCATGTTTCCAAAATACTGGTTGAACACCTAGGGATAGTGGGGATAATGTACACTGACTAAGTAAGGTTTTGGTTAAATGATCTGGTATGTCTCCTGCGTCTGGAAAATGTATTGCATTCCGACACATTTTTGTTACCAAGTCTTGTCTTAAAACTACAATTTCTTGGGTACAATACTGCAATCTACATGGATTAGTGGTAAATATGACAGAATCTCCTAATTTTTCACAAATTTGTTTTGTTATTGTGTTGGGTATGGGAGGCCTTGGTAAAATATTTGCAGCAGCTGGGTCTCCCCTTCCAGGAACAAATATAAACTTGCATGAATCTCTCAACTTTGCAAATGGCATAATTATGTCTGCCAAATTTATTAAAGCAGCATTTAACTGGGTGCTATGCTCATATCCATATGGACACGATAGAAATTCACCCATAAAAACTATTGCTATTGGTGGAAAGTCATCATAACCAGCAAACAAAGTTTTCAGTTTAGACATTACCTTTAAGTTGTCAAACCATACATCAGATAAGAAAATTATCATCCCATCTTCATTTTCCTGTTCAATTTTTAATAAATTCTGTGAGTTTTTCAATAATGTTTTAGATTTACCTCCAAATGTATTTAAGTTGCCAAAGTATGGTAAGGTTATAGCTCTAGTTTCTGATGGTGGTAAAACAAGTCCCATTACATGAAGTGTTTTGTCTTCAAAGTATCCTTCAACAAGTACATAACTGTTTTCAGTAAACAAGCCAGAATGATACCGAGTTTGAGACATGTTAAGAAGGACACTACCTGTAGGATCTTCTAGATAATATTTCCCCTCTGTCAGCTGTGTCAAAAGCCCGAGCACTACAACATCATCCACTTTACGAGATGTACTTAGTAAGACTTCAATTTTTCTTAGCTGAAAACGATTTTCATTTTTCATAGAAGGTAACATTTCTTTAGCAAATAATTTATTTCTATTAGTCCTTTGCCAAATCATGGTGTACCTGTCTATTAAAAATTGAGCTTTACATTTGGGAGCTGCATATATGTTATTTTTTGAAATATCTATAGAGAATTTTTTTTTTTCATTATCATATGATATTTTCGGCACATTAAATGCATCAATTACATTAAGAACTGTCTCAGCTTCTTCAAGACCTGCCGAACTGCATTCCCTGTATGCTACTTCTAAATGTTCCTTTTCCAATACAGGTTGTGATAGACACTGGTGCAATATGTGAGCGGTAATTTTATCAATGACTTTTATTCGATCCTTGTTGGATAAACCGGACAATTGCTCAGCTAGAAAACTACTTGCCTCTCTTCGTATAGTAAAACCACTAAGTTTAAAAGCATTGTTTATTTCCAAACGCACTTCTTTCGAATCAGACATATCTTCTTAAATCTCTGTTTTTTTCTTTAAAAATCGGCAGTGTTAATGGTAAGACTGTTGTAAAAATGTTACTAATTACTATACATAATCATAATAAAATAAAACATAACAAAATTTTCAAAACAACAAAAGTTGTCTCCAATTCATCCGTGTTATTACACTATACATTATATAGTTTACTGATTCGAGAATAAAATGTTTTATCAATAATCAATTACAATTACCCGCGAAATCTGATGACTATTGAATTGAGTGACAACAACAGATTGACATTACTATGTAACATAATAATTAAAGAAATCTAAATAATAAACACGTAAAACGATAATACTTATTAATACAGTTTTTCATAGAAATAAGGCTTTTGTATGAAATACATACTTAAAGTACTCAAACTTAAAGGGACCGAATTTTTGACTATATCTGTGTCATCGTCGTCTAATCTGTGCATCCAACATCAAGTTTGTTTTGAAATTGTAAATTAGTTATTATTTTTTCAAATCTTTACACTAATACTGAGGCCGTGTAAAACATACTACATTTACAATATTTTCAAAATTTATATTAACTTCATATTCAGCAACAAATAATTGATATACTTATAAATATCTCGAGAACGTATCAATTTGCCGGTTAATAAAATCTTAATATCATTAAACGCTAATATTATGGGAGTCACAGTGTAAGTATTTAATATTTCACTTAATTAATATACTGCCATATCCACGAATTGTTAGGAAACATTTTCATTCAGGTTACAACAATATCCAGTTCCCGAAAATAAAACTGGTACATATGTTATAGAGCTGTTAACTAAACGATTATTAGCGCTTGGAGCTACACAACAAGGTCAATTTCTAGTGGACTGCGAAAGTTATTTGTCCCATCCTCAAATGGGTAAGTCAGAAATCTAGGACATAAAAATATCTAGGTGTGATTTTTTTATCATTTTAGGGTATACTAGTATCATAATTTCATCCATAGTATGTTTTAAATAAGTTCCATTTATTAAAAAGAATTATATAAGATGTTTGTTAACAATGTTTATAACTGCAGATCAACTATATAAACAATATATTAAATGATGTTATGACTAAAACATATAAATTGAAACTAATTTTATTTCTTAAACATGAACCTTCAAATTATTTGTTTATCAGTTGCAGGAACAACTAAAACTGTTCACATTCTTCATAACTCTGAGCAGCCAGCTTCCGTTTTCTCAATTTTAGAAAGTGGAACAAAAAATATTCATGTAATAGCAGATGGGTTGTTTGATTTGTTAATGATGAAACTGTCACAACATTATACATCCAAAAAACAAACAAAAATTGAAAGCAAAGGTCCAAGATTTGAACTTGGAGATTTTTGTGTAAAAATTGGCTCTGTGACTATGAACCAAAGTTTCAAAGGAGTGTTGATAGAGGTATATTTTTTGTTATGCTTTTTTTTATTTATATTTTTGTATGTTTTCCAAAATTGTAACAGTCTTGGGAACAACTAAGACTTTGAAACACTTCTATTTTAATAACAGGTGTGTTAAATATAGGCCATCAATAAACAATATTGATACCAGCTGAAATATTAATTTGATATGAAGTTCATCATCCAAACTAGATACTTCAGCTTTAACATCATCAATGACTTTATACAGATCAGCTAAAATATTTAAAGATAACATTACCTCTGTAACAGTTGGCAAAGACTGGATTATTGGAAAACAATAATTGTATCAAGTTGTAAATGTGTGTAAACTTAAAAATTATCAGCAACACAGATAAAGAAACAATTCTGTTTGAACCTCAATAAAACATTCATCCTTTAGGTGGAATATCGACCCTGTGTCATGGCAAATGCTGTATGGGGTCTTCTCCGAGAATTTCTCCAGGGTCTTTTAGGTCCCACAATAAATATACAACCTCCCCAACACCTTGTGAGCAGAATGAATGAGATTTATACTCCAATAGACACAATATACCAGTATTTAGAACATTTTAGTGCCTACAGAAAAGTCACTGGTCTAAGAAGTTCATAGTTTAGGTTAGGGATTAAAGTTATTTTTATACTATTTATAAGAATAAATTATGTCATATAAACTTTCGTATTTTTAATTGTAATATATTTTCGACAACCAGGTTTGATTTTATTTTTTTATGTAATGTAATAAAAACACTTTTTCAGACCATGATTATAACCACTGTTACTATACATTGGTTATTATCATTTATACATGAAAAATGTAAACATTGAAAGATTTACGAAAATAATATGATAACAACATCCTTATGTGATGAAAACAGAATTGAATAAACAAATTATTAAACTCAATTAATAACACACCTTAGAGCTGAAAGTACATATTTTAGTAATGTGTAGAGGTAATTTAAAATGAAGTGCCACAAGCCCGTATTTATTTTTATTTTTATATTATCAGGTGAATATTTATTTTTGATTTAATTATTTTGAATTCAAGAGAGACGGTTACAGATTTAGCGTTGTAAGTGTGACTCCAGTCAGTCAAAGACGTATTGGGATTTGACATACAGGAGTTCGCGTTAAGTCGTTTTCTTCTTACTAACTTTGGTTCCATGATCCATCTTGTTAAAATAAAATAAAACTACACAGTTTTAACACCATTAGATAGTTGCTGATTTTAGATGAAATCTTTAGAAGCAACACTTAAAGTAAGTTGATATAATTTTTAAATTTAAATTATATTCAACTCCCGGTATGAATTATTTATAGGCATATTATGTTGTTAATATGTTTCAGTGAACCGTACTCATGGCGTATCTTTAGATTTAATTGACTGCGGGATAGATCATGAATTGGACGTAAGCATGGGCGATGTTGACATCACTCAGTACCCTTGGCTTGGTGTACTGTATTATTCATACTGTAAGTTCATTAGATATTGAAGGGCTCAAATGATTTGTATCTCAGTGTCCTGCTGTTCCTTATGGCATTCTGAATAATTAATAATTGAGATGACAAATGTTCAAAAACCATACTTATTCTAAGCGGTCTTCTTAATAAGCTTTTAGATGATTTGATATTTTAAAAGAGTACCGAGAGTTTTTTACGCCGGCCTCTTCTCTCGACCCCCCTGTCTTTGCTACTACTGCTATTATTACGTGGAGTAAGTGATAATAAAAATATATTAATTTATGCAATTTTAATATAAGATTTACAAATATTTTATTTTAAATTAAAGAATGAAGTAAGAATGTAACTACGATATTTCCATGTTCCAGTTGGTGAAATAGGGGAAACTCGTGCGGTAACTACGGTGGCGCTTATACAGGCGGAGTTTGTGATCGCGCCCGCTGCTGATATCGGACCGATGCCTAAGACCGACTTTCGGTGTGATGAAAAATTTAATAGTTTATTTATTCATTCATAAGGAAACATGAAAGACACATCACAAATACAAGATATCAAAATACAGTCAAACCTGAGTTAGTGACGACTGGGTCCCGTCATTTTGCCCTCCTAAAACCTGTTATAAGTGGTAAACATGAAATCTGTATAAGTGAGTCATTTTTCACGTGTGAACCTCTCTAAGTGAGATTACTTCCATATACCTCTATAAGTGACAGTTAAACGCATTTAACATTTGCTATTTATGACTTTTTAAAGTTCGAGGGGCTCTTATTTAATACAAACCAAATGTGCGTTAATGTTTCCTATATACCTCCATATGTGAGACACCCCTTCTGTAACTCTGTAAACTAGAAAGTCGGGTTAGTGACTTAAAAACCTCTAAGAGAAAATGATATCGCGGCCCTTGACCTCTCACATATATAGGTTTGACTGTATATACAAGATAAATTTTTATTTTTATTTTATTCTCTTACTACATCACACATATTGTGCTTCCGTCTATTTCCCACGTAGCGCTGCCCAAGTGATCACACTGAGTCACTTTTACTGAATATGTAATTCATATAACTTTTTCAAAGTTGATGTCTTCGTGCTCGCCTACCGCTCGCAAGCGCCCTTTACAATCATTGTTGCAATTGTTTTGTCATTGCTGTGTTTACATTTTCGTGCATATTGTTGTTTTCTGTTTTTTAAGTGGTAGTAAATTGCATGGAAACTGTATGATGTAATCGTAATAGCGCCTATATTAAATTTAACCAAATTATCAAAGTCGTTACGCGTGTCTTTTTGATTGATAAAAAAGTATATATAAAAATCCATTTCAGGGCAAACGCCCGTGTCCTCCTTGGGGAGGATTGGACTCGAGTAGGGCGGCGCGTGCGCAGCTACCTAATGCACCCTGAATACGATCAGACATATAACACTATCGCACTAGTGCAACTGAGGACTCCCGTCAGGAATGGTAAGTTTTTATAATCAAAAGTTGTGTAAATGTTTCTAATTTTTATCATAACTTTTCTTTAAGTAAACGATGGTATATTACATTTGAATACCACTGTGGTTTGTTTTAATGTAACAATAGCAGTCTTGTCAATTGTATATGAAAATAATTCTTTAACTTCTTGATGTTGGTTAACGTTAAGCTATCTAATAACTAACCGTGTAGTCCATTCTTTAGCCGCGGCAGTAAATACTTCAACGTTATTTCACTGTAGACGTTATTTGCTCTTGAAGTACAAAGCCGAACGTCATGCTCAACTCGATTTTTCATGTCATCTCGAAAAAATATAGAATTCATTTTTAATGATCACTAAAAAATTTTTTTCAGTAAATATAAAACCTCTATGTCCGCCACCGGAGATCTTACGCAGTCCTGACCTTTACGTCATAAAGTTCGCGAACAGTAAGTTTCGAGTTTCTATACGTCTCTTTAGTTAATTTTTTTGCTTTGAACGAAAATAATATAAAATTTACTTAAATGCTGACATCGAATTACAAAATTTCACACAAATACAATAATTATTACTTTGTCACATAGTGGCTGATCCAATTTCGGTAAATTATTTAGAGTAGATTTGCTAAATCCTAATAATATAAAGGAACGCATCCTACTATCGCTAATATGTCGCATATACGCTTAGATCTTTTTAACACTAGTTTGGAATATATTTCTATTTAATGATTATTGTTAATGAAAAGAAAATTAAAAATTATTTGTAGATTACGATAGACTACAGAAACAAGTGATTCCGGTTTCTCACATACCAGGCAATATGTGTCGGGAGTTCTATGTTAAAGCTAATGTAAGTTTTTTTAATAGTATTTTAAGGAGTATTTACTTAGGATTTAATAATTTAACCGCGTGTGAGAACAAAACATCGTTTCGAGTTGGTACGCACAGAGATGCCTGCCAATTAATAATCAATTAAATAGACGCAGTAATGTCTGTCTGCCTCAATGGCACTGCCCTATTTGGCAGTACAGGACTTTAAAACATAGCAATTTTACAAATAACTAGCTAACCCGGCAAACGTCGTGTATATTATTTCCTAGAAACATTTTTTTTGGTTCAATAGAAAATAAACATTACCTATCTACTATAATAAAAATAGGGGTTGATCGTAGAGGGATGACAATTAAGGGTTGTATGTATTTTAACATTAAAAAAAACTAAAAATTGGGGTGGACACTCTTATCACTTAGGGGTTTGAAAGATAGATAGTAGCCGATTCTCAGACTTACTGAATATACAGAAAAAGATTCATAAGCATCGTTCGAATCGTTTCGGAGGAGTATGGACACAAACATCGTGACACGAGAATTTTATATATATAAAGATAATGTGAGATATCTATCTGCAAACAAATCGTAAAATTTGACAAATTAATGTTTGATGTAAAAATGTTAACGTAATATTATGTACGTCTTTTATAAATCGAAATCTTCTTGTATTCCAGCTAATGTGAGCTTTTCCTAATTGTAGAAATATTTGATTTTACAGTTATACGCAAAAAAGTTGCGTCCACCTCATGTAGCGTGCGCAGTGTCATTAGACAACAATGACGTCTGTGTATGGGACGCGGGGGGTATGCTTGTCTCACGAGACGTTTGGGGACGTTGGCTAATGGTATATATTATATATTCATTATCTAAATATATACTACACTTTCAGGCCGAGATACACTTTCGTACAATAAAATAAGAGATTTGTATTTGTTTACTGACATTTTAATTATTTGAATTCGCTTTTAGATAGCGCTGTAATTAAAAAAAAACAGTATTTAAACATGATTTTAATCATTCGCCACTAGATGGCGTTGACAACAAAAATACGTATATGCCTATGTTACGTTTAACAATTTGCCACAGAAATAAATAATTTTAATAAAGTTTCTATACATCGTTACGAGCTGACGCTGAATTAAAAATATTATAGTTAGGTGTAGGAGTCCGAGGCCCTGGGTGTGGTGCGCCCTCCCGGTATCTGGACATCATGAGCTACTTCCCATGGATCGAAAGCAGTCTTGCTAAGTTCCGAAGAATCACCATCTCCAAGATATCCAAACACAAATTTATACTTAGAAGTAAGATATTATTAATCTATTTTTATGAATACAGTATTTATATTAGATCCAGTCATCTCTTAAAATGTGGTTCTTGCCTAACAAGTATTACGTAAGCACTATAGAGGGGGGTCTTTAATTTCTTCGAGGTCTTTTTTTACGTCTACTGTAATTTACTTTTTACCCAGTCAAGTTGTTTTTACTTTTAGTCAATTTTGAAGTATATTTTCATACGAAATTATCTTAAAAATACAATGTTAAATTTCAGGTGGTAACGCCTTCCACGCATATCAACGTTTTGGCGCTTGCGACGAAGAAGAGAAAATAAATCTGATTTACCGTGAAATGATCTCACTGCGTACTGACAATAATCAGTACCAGTTCCTCACATATAATGTAAGTAGTATTGTTTATTTGTGTTTCTTTATTGTATTACTAATATTTCTCTGTTATCTGACAACTTGTGGCAATCCCCTACTGACTAAGCAGGACCACGTATTGCAGGGCAAGAGCAACTTCAGAATTTTTTTTTTTAAATTCCGACTAGTAAACGACTTTTTTTTAAATATATTTTTATATGTTTGTTAAATACTAAAATAATCTACTTCTTACTTACTTTCATAATACATTATTGATTGAAAACCTTGAGTGTTAAAAACCAAGGTGTTGTCAAGGCCTTGAGACCTCTAAACCCGGTCCTATTATTACGACCGCTGTAAATCAAAACTTCGAGTTATGTAAATAATTAAATATAAATGATTTATACTCCAACTTTCATACATATGATAATACAATAAAATTTTAGGTAACAGTGAGACGAAGGCATTTTTTAGATGATTTTTTTTTTGGGTTTTCCTTTCTTATTTTGATTATTTAAGGTGTATTTTTTTTCCTATTTGATGGGTATAGGCAATCTTAACGTTACATATTCTAAACGTACGTACGTCGTAGACGTAGAAGACGTACGTCCGACGGACCGTACGAAGAGAGGACCGTCACCTTAGCATACCTTTTACCTAGAATAACCATCCTTACACTTACACCATCTTTATCCTTAAAAAGAGAAGCGTTTGTCTTGTCTTCTCTCACTTCCTCCACTCCACTCTTCTTTGATTTGAAAACTAGTACAGGTATTTTTTTCTGTATTATAATTATAACAAAACTGAAAGTTGCATAAATTTAGTTAAAAGTTAAATGTTTATTTATTTTAAAATTAAATTCTATCCCACAGAGACAGACAGTTTAACACTACTTGGGTAGACCAGAAAAAATTACCTTAAACAATATATATTAAGTTTTATATTAATATTGACTTTAAGTTAAATATGTAGTCTTGTGTAAACTAAACTATCACAAATATAAACGCGATTTCGAATGCTTTTGATAGCAATTGGATCATTACTTGTTATTAATAAGAATATTTTTTTCAGATGTCTATTTATGACAATGTGGAGTATACCTGTCTCACTCTTGAGTTAGTAAACGCGTCAGCGGCCTCTGAGATGCGAGTCAAACATTTCTGTCCGAGATTTTCGTATGGACCGCCTTGCTATGCATACAAAGGTACGTGCAAATTTACCTACTGTCTTTGCTTACGATTCCAATTGGCATTATAATTAATAATAGTACATTTATAGGTAGCTGCAATATAAATGCTTTTTTATACTTTATTTAATAAAATATAAATCAATGGCACTACAACCTTTATAGGTCTTGACCTCAGATTTCTGTATCTGTTCTTGATTATTTGTAAATCGAATAGGCAAGTAGGTGATCAGGATTCTGTGCCTGACGCACGCCGTTGCATTTATGGGTCTAAGACAAGTCGACTTCCTCACGATGTTTTCCTTCACCGTTCGAGCTAATGTTAAATGCGCACATATAGTCGATTGGTGCACAGCCGGGGATCGAACCTACGATCTCAGGGATGAGATATATACTTTATTTACAAAGTTTTATTCTATTAAAACTAAAAAACAAGGATTTCAAAAGCAACAAATTAAAAAGATATAAAAAATGATAAATTACCCCATTAAAAAAACTGTAGATATAAGATGATGTGTAATCACTTTGATAGTCTGTGGAACTCAATCAACTGCTCTCTTCTCGTCATTATGTTGTAGTTATAGTCACTTACGTAATTCTAGTTCCGAATTATCTAAAAACTTGCTTAGCATTCTACTAAGTAAGGTTCAAAATGTTTGAAATGCACGTTTTTATCAATCCGGATATAGTAACAGTAATGTTTGACATCATTCTATTAAGTTTATTTTAAATTAGTTATGAATAGCGTTTTATGCCGCGGCTAGCGCAAAGGCGTCTCCTGTGAGACTCGAACCTCGGCTTGGGCCGTCGCGGGGTGGTCAATCGCACGAAGGGCAGAACGGAAGCTCACTGGAGTTACATTTTGATTTCGGTTACATTTTGGACCAGCATTCGACCTCGTCTTCGCATCGAGTCGGTGGTTTTCCTATACCTCCCTTACCTTGATGGCCTTTTCTAACTTTACAGACTGTAAGACGGAAAGTTTTAACAGCGTAAAAAGTTAGGAAGTTTGGTCATTTTATATCGTAAATGATATTTTAGTGCTACCTGTGTCCTATGGATTTCCCTGCGTTTGAAAAAAAACCTTCTTAACGCAATATTATATAGCCTTTAGCGTTTATCTATAAATTGCTTATCTGTATATATACAAAGCTATCTATATATATCTCATATATCCAATAAAAAAAAATTCAATTCGAACTAGTAGTGTCTGAGTAAGTGCGTTAAAAGCGTAATTGTCTTGGTAAGCAATACTTACCGGCTAAAAAGTGTCAGAGATATGTTTGACAGTTCTTCTTGGCCTACGCTCATGGACGCTAGAGGTCAATTGAAATTTTGAGTATTTAATTTAACGGCCTTAAGCCCATGATAAGTTATCTATATGAATAAATTATACTTTTTAAATATATTATCGATATATTACAGGTTCGGTCTTCGAAATTTCCGTATACCTAATGTTCTCCGATACATGTCGATTCGAGATGTTCGCATGGGGATTCCAGAAGAACATGACCTTGCTCGATATTCAGCACTGGAAATGGGAAGAAGGATCCTATTACGAGGACTTTACCATGCAGCCTGTGGAGTATAGAGGTCCTACACACATGACAACTTTCGGCTTCGAGCCCTTAGAGGTGTCTGTGTGGGTGCCGGCGTATGATATTTGGTCCACAACACCTTTTTCTAATGTAACGACCACAGAATCGGGCAAGGAAATAAATGATGGTGCGTAAATTATAGTTAAATTAAGTCTTTTGATTGATAAGGGATTGTATGTCAATAACGCATGGCCACGTGAGCATACAAATTCGAAGCGTTTCGTAAGTCTAATTGAACGATGCTTACTACGATACTATTTTGGTTTGGTTGTTTTAAATAAATATCACTAAAACATAGTCAAATAAAAACAAACATTTTAATGTTTTGTAAAAAAAGTAGTACTTTTAGTCCCGTGCCTAGGATTTATTTCGTGATAAAATAATCTAGATAAGTGGGTGATAAACCATGCCTGACTGTTTCATGGCATTGCATTACAAAACATGACAGTTTCCTCACGTTGTTTTCCTTCACCGTTCGAGTGGATTTTATATGCGCACAAAAACATAAACGCATTGTCGGTGATCAAGGCCACAATCTCAGGGATGAGAGTCGCATGATAAAGCCACTAGACCAACTACACCAGTATTATTGAATACATTTTGGTTACTCATCAAGTTTATATTCAAAGCTAATTGATATTAAAACAGACAACACTCTCCTGTGCTTTCGAGAAATTAGTATTAGTATTATTTTAAGTACTTATTGCCACCATTTAATAAAACCAGTATATTTTCGTGTCTGTTTTGATGATTGAATATTTTTTACAGAGGAAGAGGGGGCGGCCTTGCCAGATGAACCGGAAGCATTTATACCAAAAGCCACGACAGTTAGAGTCGAATACATTCCTCCTACTACTATAGAACCCATTGTGTTAGACATAATAGAGCTTTTGCAAACTGGCAACCCCGACCGATATAAGGTTCTCGCCACTGAGCCGACGAAGAAAAAACCTCAAATAAAGAGAGATAAGAAGAACAATCTTCAAGGACAAAACGCGACAATTTCAAAGAATTATTAAAATCTTAAACATTTGAGTACTAAAAATATGAATCATGTATAATCGTGAGAAATCATAACGAAAACCTATTTTTATAAATATTTTAATTGTAAAAATATCTAGTTTTATTATGTCTATTTTTCCCAATTATTTGACATAAATGTAAAGGTTTAGAACGTGAGTATCAATAACAATTGTGGTGACTGGTCGGACTTGAGTTCGTGTATGCGGTGACGTTAGTTATTTCGACTATGTATTTGCGTGTTGTTCCCATGAGAATGTAAGTGCGTGCTCCTATTTCACCATGCCTCCTGCTGATGTCATGTGGAACATGGTGTAATGGTTGCAGCTCCTTATAAACGTTTTGTAATACAAAAAAAACTTGGCGATTAAAAATAGTAGCGGAGAGTTTATTGCCAGTTCTTCTCTTCCGTTCTACGCCCTTGATTTGAGAACTGGCAGTAAATGTAAAATTGAAGAATTTAATGTATATATATTTTTTATTGACGTTCATAAATGTACATTTTGTTTACCTAAGTAAGAAAGTCAAAAATCGTTTATTCATATTTTTCACTTTGACAAATAATTTAATATTTAAAATACAGGGAAATGATATTAGATAGATTTCTAGATTTTCTACATATTAGATTTCTCAAGAAATTCCAAATACAAATAAGTATTTATCGTGCACCTGGATACAAAATTAAATTCCATTGACGATCGCGCATCTAGTTGCTAAGGTAACATTTTTCTTATTCGAAAGTATTTGCTCGTAGAATTAATATAATCCTTTATTTGCACGAATATGGTGTTGGTACGATAATATACAATGCGTTTCGTAAGTAATGACGTTACCATGACAACGCACAAAAGCTCAACGATCTTAAACGATTTTCAAAATTCGAATTAAATCTGTTAAGACGTTTGGTCACAATAATGTTTTTTCGTTCTTTACAACAAACAACATATTATTGTATGTAGTAAAAGTGCCATGGATAGTTGCCATTGACAATTCAGCAGGATTCTGCATCCGGTCACGAACTATCCAAGCCTGGCTTGGACATACGTTCGGGACTTTATCAGAGCTGGCCCTCATCTAGCCCAGACTTCTAACTCTTGAGACTCCAAATTATGGTTAGTTTTAGAGGACATGACCTGCTACACTGAGTCTTAAAATAATCTTTGTAGCAAGCAGTGGTGTAATTTCTCGTGGAAAAAGTGCGTAAATCCATAGATCCATAAAATATATATTCATATATCCATATATTTTTTGCTGAGACTTTACTAAATATGTAGTAATAAATGTTAATAATATTACATTACAACATTTAAAAACTAGCATTTTCATTGGTAACAGATATTATGGCTAGTAAGAGAAGAACCACCAATGAACTGGTAGAAACACCAATTAACTAGGTAAGGTACAAATAAATGTGAATGAATATTTGCAAACAACAAATATAATTTTCTTTGACATCACTAAAAATTAACCGTTAAAATGAATTACCGAAAAAAGTAACACCTCGGAAACACCAGTAAGATTCTTCCTTACTATTTGATTTTATTCTAAAGACGATTTCGTTTCATTTTACAAGAACTCGTGTGCCATTTAATAATAATTTCCATACACAAAATAATTTTCGTACATGCAACATCAAGTAGATCGACTTATTATTATGATACTGTTATAACAAATTTTGAACAATGCACAAAGTTCTTTGATGTCGCCGTCGTCTTGTTGCGCGCAGCTTCCTGCTTTGCACTTTACATCTAGGAATGTAAGATCAAAATCATATGATGCTAATCATTTAATCAATCGTGAACCTATTGAATTTATTACAAAGATACATTTATTGTAGGCTACACGGAACATTGAAATACAGAAATATTCATATCAAACTTCTGAACATCTAATATAATTTCGACACAAGTGTAGTGAAGTATATCTATTATAATATTTACGTCCCAGTTGTATGTATTCTTTTGATCCTACTAGTACGCAAATGCGCGGCGTTGGCGTTTTTCACTGATGTCTATATGAACAAATTTGCAAGAGTTATTTTTATTAACTCATTTTACCTAAATTTGTTTGTATGTAAAAATGGGTTTCGCAACTCATTACATTTACCTTCTAATTTTACATTAATATGCATATTGGCACTAATATCCTTTAAATGGAATGCCATAACGTATAAAACATGGTACAATATTTTTTTTACTTGCCTATTCTGCCAAAGTGACGTGTAAATTTGTCGCCATAATTTGGTAAATTTATGAATTACGTAGTTGATATATTTAATAATTATTACATCATTAAGTATTATTCTTGTTTATTAAGTATTATGTTATTCTTGTACGGGTTACATGCCAAATATACGCACGTACTAATTTTTCTACAATAAAAGTAATCCAATAATAAAAAAACAAACTTCGTAATAAAAAACATCAAATGTTTTGTATATTTTCTCTTCAGTTGGTTAAGAAATGCTTAGTCCATTCTCCATGTTTGAGCGAAGTTCTAAATAATTCATCTTAAATTGGCCGCGTGCCACGTCGTCCTATGAATATTTAACGTCGAGGTGCTTCGTAAGGTTTAATTTTATGTTGGCCCGTGATTTCACTTAGTGTTTTGGTTTTATAGATTTTCGTCACTTTCTACATTTTTCTTTTGGCAATTTTTTTAAAGCAGTTTAATAGAATCGGCCGATCAGATGTGTTCTGTCAAACGAAATCCATCTAATAAGATTCCTTTTCCTCCATGGTAGGTAGAAGACAAGTAGAATGCTGCAATCCTCCATTAAGATTAAAGAAGGCAAATTTCTATGTGATCGATTCATGTTCAACTATATGCAGTTTTTTAAACATCCCATTACTGGCGTCACAAATCATTACCATGTCTTATAATTACACAGATTTATGACACAATTCAATTATTTAATTCTAGCTACGGATATAAGATATGATATAGACGTAAGCAAGATAATATTCTGGAGACAAATAATTGTTTCATGAGTAGTGTAGAGTAACTAAATTAGGAGGCATTATATTTTTAGAGATGCCTCTAAAATCTCTGTTGATAGTTCATTGGCAATATAGAATTGTAGGTGATTAGTACGTGTCGTAATGAAACAGTGATGTGTCCTGACAAGGACAGTTGAAAACGTTATCGTCATGAAACAACAATAAGTTCTGAAAAGAACAGTTAATTGGCGTTATCGTTAGACCACGATATCGAACTGTTCTGAGAAGAAAACGTTCGTACCCTTCGACGGTTGCGCGCAGAAAAGGACAACTACTATTGGATATCAATCCCGCGTCGTAGTTTGCACGGGGTGCCGCGTGGAAGTTGCCTCCTTTCGCGGGGTTTCATTTTTTTCGCACCTCACTAAGATGAGGTGGTGTCGGGGTTGGGCGGGGCCCAGGTTGAGCCGGTTGCTTTTATATTTTTTTTTGTGTTTTTAAACAACCGGTAGGGTGTGATGGGCGCTGGTTTGGGTGTTGGTCGCCTGCGGTACCGCGCTGAAGATTTTCCGCGGGAAACGGCGCTTGTGGTCGGGTGGACGGGTGTGGTGTGGAGCAATGTCGGCTAGGTGCGTCACTAGGGAGTGGTCCGCTCTGTCGAACATGCCCCTGGACAGGCGTTGTATGTGTGTGTGCAAATCCTCTATGCGAAGGTCTCTGGCGATTACAAACACCTTACGACGGACCCTATCGCGTGCTGAAACGAGACAGCAAGATATTCACGCTGCAGTTACCTAACCGTGAAATGAATATCTCTATCGACAGACTCAAACCTGCCTACACTATCGCCGAGCAAGATGTGTCTACTGATACAACAACGAGTACCTGCAACAAGCAAATCACATCAAGTCCGAGCGAACTACATGAACCATCGAATAGCCTGAAACATCAAAATGACAACAGCCTGAAACATCAAAATGACAACAACCTGAAACAACAAGACACTGGGAACACCTCAATACCTACAAGAACAACTCGCCGAGGCCGCGTTATACACCTGCCGGTACGCTTCGCTAGAGGGGGAATCCTGTAGGTGATTACGTGTCGTGTACGTGTCGTAATGAAACAGTGATGTGTCCTGACAAGGACAGTTGTAAACGTTATCGTCATGAAACAAAAATATGTTCTGAAAAGAACAGTTAATTGGCGTTATCGTTAGACCACGATATCGAACTGTTCTGAGAAGAACACGTTCGTACCCTTCGACGGTTGCGCGCAGAAAAGGACAACTTTTGCCGCGCCTCGATTTTATCGTCTACGCACCCTTCGCATCTTGGTACCACATGTTACCACTAGTGGCCAGTGTAGGATAACTTTTGTATATAAATCTACAGTTTTTAAAAATTAAACACATTCCACATTCCATCTTCACCTCTTCTCAACGAATTATTAGGAAGTTTTATTTTAACCAAATAAGGACCAATCAACTTAAACCAAAACAACCTAAAGAATAATACAAAAGATTAAACTTCCTCCTGAATCCTCGGATTTTACTGAAGAGTGTTTGGTTCTTTTAAAAGCTTTAGAACTAGTTATTTTTAAAATCTAAAATATATTTGGGATTGTGGAGAAGATGTAGGTGACCTCGATCATATTTTCTTTTCTTGTACCTTTCGGAATTCCTTACAATTACTACTTGTTCCGTTTCCGACTAAAATCTCCGGTCTTTTGCTTTAGGAAGGATAAATCCTTTATTGTATTATAATGTATTATCTTCTTTCATAATCAATATTAATATTAAAAATATTACGTTCATATTTTGTTTTGACTACCTCTTTGTGTCTTTTTTGTTTGTTTGTTTCGTTTATTTGATGTCTTTGATATTTTTTGCGTGTAGTTTCCCTATGTTTTACTTGTTTATACGCACAACGGACCAATTACGCGTCTAAGTGCGGAAATTGAGTCCACTCTACCTATCTATTACTTGAAACTGGCATAAAGTTACTATTGCCATAAAAATAAAAATGCTTTATAAACCTAGTGTACCTGCTTACAAAATTACTTTTCACTAGAATGATGAGGAGATCTTAAATAAAATATATGACAAGTTGTGCGGAACTGTTGGATGTAGATTTTATGTTTTTAATAGGACTATCTGTATTTATCCACATTATTTTTACATAGTGTAATTTTAAAGGTTTTTACTTTGTTAATTTAATGGGATCTAAAGAGCCTTATCTCAATGAAATCTAGCCTAAAACATCGGACGTGTTTAGCTCTAGTAATTGCACAATCTAGTAAATGCTCTGTTTGATGTACAGGGATGAAATCTCCTAAAATACCAGTTGTATATTATATCTGGCCTAGGCCAACAATCAAATCTATCGAAACTGTAAAAGCTATTATTGAAGAGTCTTACTTAGGCGTTTATGTTACACTCAGTACAAAGGTTAATCTTTTGTTAGACTTCTCAAGTACCAAAATATATTAATAACGCGGTTACGGTGACGCACGCTGAAAAGCACGCGAAACGTCGGAATTTTTAAATTTAGAATTATGTAAATAATTATTAGTTTTTAATAATAATACATAGCTTTAATCCGTTCAAAAAGTGTTTTTCTTAATGTGTAAAAGCTATGTTAACAAGAGACAATATTATGTATTTTACATATATTCAAAGGCTTCTATTTAAATTATTTTAACACACACTGTATTCATTGAATCAGTTCACATGATGTAATATTTTACAAATAACTCTGACAAGAATAATCTAACGAAAACAATTTATAGGTTTGGGCCTCTCGGTCCTAGATCGTTTATGATTTAAAAGTGTTTATTATATTTATGGTAAACATATTTGTTATAACATCCTTGATTTCTTGGCTTAACTTGGCTTCTGATCTCCTCGCGGCCGTTTTTACAGTACAAGCAACAATTAATCACATGGAAGCTTTCATTACTGCACAGCCACGATTCGAACTTACTAAAACGATCAGGCTAACTGCTCGACAAAGATTTAGACGTTGAGTCGATATCTAACTTTAAAATACAATATTTATAATACGTCCCTGTATAGGCCTACAATAGCACGCCCGAACAATGCCAAGTCTAGCGCTTTGTGCCTGCTCAATTAATTTGTTTGTTGCCTCGGAGGCATTATATATGCATTATAAGAATATCCATGATAGGATACTGATCATTCATCGATGATAAAAATGATATATTTAAAAATGGTTGATATAATAATTTTACAAATTCGTAAGTATACAGTACTGTATAGCACTATTCATGGAAATCAAGTCTTGATAAAAAGAACAGCGAACTGTAACGGTAACAATTTTAATAAAGTAGAGATGAATCGTTTTTTTCCTTTTCTGCTATTCGTTAAATCTACCCTAGACTTTAAATATTTTTTTTAAATTTAAATTAGCAACTGCTGAAATGACATCGAGGAAAAAAAATGTTTATTCTAGTTACCATTCGTAAATTGTTACCTATTTGCCAGCGATTTGCATATTTAACCACGAAGACGTCGCGTACGGTCAGAATTCAGTTCAACACAAAAACTAGAATACGCCTCACTTGTCGTTTGTTATTCGACAGTCTTTCAATTCAATTCAATTTATTGTCACATAATTTTGTCTATGTAATGGGCATACATTGCAATGCGAGATATGTTGTTTTTAACAATACCTTTATGCATCTTCAATTTCAGTATAGAAAGGATTAATAGAATCATAAATCGATCAGTTTAATGAAAATGCGTTAATTATCGTTCGTTGGTCGGAGGTTGGATATTGGTTAAGTCTGGCTTATCTGCTGCCTCATATCTCACGATTATTCCGGAGCCAATTTGGCGGCAAATCGCAATACAATGCGCATTGAATGCTAAACAGTTTTGCATTTTTGATAAAGCATTTATTATTAATTTAATCGCTGAAAGTCTTAATTAGGTATCAACTAGTAATAATTACAAATACCGAAATTATGACAAAAACTTTACATAAATATGAATTAAAGTTGTATACTAACTTCATTAAAAATACCTATACATACATACAACCAGTGAGTATTTTTTCCTGAATAAATAAATCTTTTCAATTTGAGAATTTGTCATTATGGAAAGGCTTAAATAACTATAAATCCAAGTAAATGTTAATATATGTTATTTGTTATATGACCCAATATTTTGTGTCACTATATCCCTGTCTAATACTAATTGAGTGGTATATCAGATAAATGAATTGGGCGAAAACCTGAAAGTAAATTAACGATTAGAAATTGAAATGCCTGATCTATGGAAATATACACCTAAATGTACCTGCAAAGTTTTTGTTTCAAAAATATTTTACCAAGTTATAGAGATCCGTAGGTTTTGCTCTTTGGAAAAAAGGCTTGATAATATAAATAAATAAAATAACTATAAGCGTAAGTTTGTTTTTAATTAATAATAAATAATACAATAATCGTAAACACCAAATCAAAAGAACATATGAACAGCAGAAAATCATTTGAGATTTAAAATATTTTTAGTTATTAGTTAAAAAGAATGAAATAGGATCGGGAAATCTTGTGCGAATGAACTAGTTAATCTATTGGAAATGCTTCCTATAGTCAATCTACTAATACTAGTGTCGGTCATAATATCGATAACTTAAAACATTTTTGTCAAAGTATACAGGAGGTATATACTACACTTTAAAATTTAAATACATCACTTACGTAATAGAAATTAAGTGTCATTCAATCTAAATTAATTATCTGTTGTACACACATTTATAATGAAAGTTATAATCTTAACTAACAAACAAATATTACAGACATGATTAGAAGCTAAATGCAACTAGAATATTAGAACGGCGAAAAAATGTAACAAATTATATAACTCAAGGCGTCGTTCAAAGCGTAAATACAAGAAGTTATAATATCGTTGTCGCTTCGCCTGTATAATTGAATGTTGTAAGTGACATTTCTCAAGAGTCTTAACTTGAGAAGTTTCTGTGTTAAATGGTTAGAACTCCAGTCTAGTTGGAAACAACTTCGAGTGTTAAAAGTTATATTTTTATAACGAAAGATGTTAACAACAATATTATGTGCGCTCCAGGGCTTCAAGCTTTTATTTGTCAGTAAAATATTTTATTATATCTGTTTAATTGATTTCATTTATTTTGCAGCAAACGATCATGACCCTTTGTTGTTGTTAACTGATACTTCTTGGGATGTCATGGGAGGCCATGGACCTTTTGAAAGCGTTTAAGAATTAGTAGGAAGTAGGTGATTAGTCTTCTGGGCCATAAAACCTGAAAGCGATAATCGAACGCAACCACTGAGTAGCGCATGAAAAGTTTAACAACAAAATGGTTGTATTAATATTGTATATTGATACTTAATCAAATGTGAGAAAGAGCATAAAATATCAAAATGATTTTTTTACCATAGACATTTACGTACATAAAGTTATAATATAATGTAGCGAAAAATGGTTAAATTATCTTTATTTAACACATTTATTTTTTTCAAATTTATCGATACCTGAACATCACTAAACTAAGTCGGAGAGCTTAGTGACAATGGAAGTCCGTTAGAGTATTTTATCAGTTTAGTTTTTGGTGCACCTTTTTCAGCAATCTACGTAAAATGTTTGATTAAAAGTTGTAGAATTTTTCAGCTATTCATGCGATATTTCATGCAAAATTTAGATGTGTAAACGTTAGTTCTATAGTAAATAACAAAGCCAGTATAATTTTATATTACATTGATTGACTAGCCTTAAACTTTATTATTTATTAAAGATTTTTTGCATGTGTTTTGCTCATGCAATGTATGAAGTTAGTTACAAATTGAAGTGAAAGGATGAATAGATGAACTCTACAGATCTAAAATATTAATTACTTGAATAACATGCTTCGACGTTATAAAAGCAAAATGGTTAACCTGAAAGTAAACTTACATAAAAGGTATATGTTGAAAAGTAATTGAATTTTGTATGTCAAATAATACGTAAGAAAAGGTTCTAATTTATATGTAATAAATAATTTAAAATCTACCGTCTTTGTGGTGAAATGTTGCGTTTTATTAATAGGCCTAAACTCTTCCTATTTGTAACGTTTGCCGCTTCTTTGTGGATTACATGGTCTATTCGGGGCTTAAATTATTAGGTTATTGGCTTAGTAGGCACAGAAATTTAACTTCTATCATTTCACAAATGTGTGTTTCTGATGTCCATCGTATCTGACATAAAACATTACTAAAAATATTATGAGATGAAACCTTTTTTGCTTTCTTTAGTTATGGGCTTAACAAGTTTATTTAATTTAAAAGCCGAGAATTATTGATAAAAATATTTTGTGATTTTAAAAACAAATGGTTTATATAGCCTTTGTTCGTTATAGAAAATAATAATACGCGTAATATAAAATGTTTTAGATTTTTTTTACTCCTCGGTGGCGACTCACCCCACGTCTGCAATATCATGTATATTGAACGTGCTGTTAGTATGGAGTAATTATATTATTATTATTTGATTTACGCGGGTATCCCTTTAGATAAATCTTAACGTCTTAAACATCTTATCTGTTGACGTTTATATGGTTACCTATATGAATAAAATTATTTTGAGTTTGATATTTATATTTCATCATGGTGTAGCAGTCTTTCTCGTCGTCGAATTAAATATTGAAATTAATTCATTTACGTCCTTTACATCTTGAGGTAATATTTTACCTAAATATTATGAAATATTCTCTATATACTAAGATTGTTTACACTTTCATATTTATAAGGCCGTTGTGTAGAAATAATTTAGATATATAATATATAAACACAACACAGACAGAAATAAGTTGATTAACTAATACTATTAGTATAATAACTATTGGTATATTAAAATCAACATTTCCAACTAATTATTTATTGGCAAAGCGGTCAAAGACAAAGTTTTACGTTAGTTTTGCTTATTAAATTATTATGTAGTGGTTGAAGCGTAACTGTGGTCCGTGAAATTATGCAAATGGGTCGGAACTTCGTTCAACTAAAGGGTTGGTTTAAAAGAAACGGAGTTGCCAGCGCAAAAAAGAAGAAAATGTTTTTAAAATTGTTTAAAAAGTAATCCGGTTTGAATGCAGATGCGGAGCGGTTTTTAAATATATATTTATAATGTTAGTTTTACAAAGTCATTGAAAATAATAAAACGTTTGAAGGATTTCAAATGTGATCCCAGAACATGCTTTAACAAATTCAAATATTATATATGTGATAAAATTCGCATAGATTTCGTTCGCTTTAAGAGAGCAATGAGCATTTTTTTATATCATCTAACATATCATAAGTCTCAGTTCCGGTAGACATCCCTTAAATTTCATATGACGCCCATATAATCCTAGTCCAAGAACTATATTTAAAAAAATGCACATACACAAACTTTTACCATTTTATCTGTCAATAGGTTGCTATGTGATTTTATATAAGTTTAAACCAATAATCGATTACTTAAATTACTATTATAATCTTACTAAGCATTTTTTACGCTCACTCTTGTATTTATAAAAAATTATGATATTAGATTTAGTTAAGACTAGTTTTTTATAGACTAACCTCGATTAATACTGCACACATCGAATAATAGGAAAATGTAATTCCGCGCATATAAATAGAATTCGTTAAAAAACATTAATTTAAATGTTTTTTTATTAAAATACATGAGACTCGGAATAATATTAAATTAATTTATTTGAACGAACACGAGTCATAAGGTGCGAAGGGAAAATAAATTAGGACATTCAAACGTAAATATACTTTGTACGAGAAATTCTAATTTATACACTTTGAAATATGACACTTCACTGGCAATGCTTTAAAGGAAAAGCTCATATGTCGTAAGGAGTATATTTCTATCTTCATAACTCAATTTATAACAGAACTTTTGACGTTTCTAAAGGGCTTGGAAATTGATAAATATTAATAAAATCATATGTTTATTAACACTTTGTGGCACACAAATATAGAATACAATGATATAATTAAACGAAAACTGGCGGCCTTGTAGCTTTCGAGCGATCACTTCCAGGCAACCACTTTATTCTTCTGTAAAATTCCGCCTTAATTTTGTGCAGCCGTTGCAGCGCATGAAACTTATCAAATTATGTTACGTGCGTTGAGTTTGCTCATGAGACACATTTTCAAAAGTCTTAAGTGTTGTAAAGAGGTTTAAAAAGTTCCATAACAAACTTATACTTACTTGTAATGACATATCTTGTTATATTACATTTTTATATAGACAAAATTTCATAATAATTTTATAATAATTATTTTACATAATTTTAAAATTATGTCAAATAATTATAAGTTTATAATAATATATAGCTTCAATCCGGTAAAAAAGTGTTTTCTTTAAGGTTAACTATAATATATTCACAAAAAAATAGTAATACAACGGGGCTTAAATAAATAGTTATTTATAAACGGTCGGTGATTTTGAAGTGGCAGGAGTTAAGGTTGCTATCACTGGTGATTTCTTCTTTTCATTAAAATACGCCATTGTTCGTTTTATATTCAAAAACTTCAGTTCCTTTCCATAAACTTTAATATTATAAACTATTGACTCAATAAAAAATATTTCAAGATAAAAGTCCACTTGTAAAAAGCTCATGCCGTAGCATATTGCTCGTTCGGAGGTACACCAGCGGCGGAGAAATATTTTGGGCATTTCTTTCCTCTTTGGAGTGCGGTTTCGTACGTAGAACACGACGCACGAATAGTCAACGTTTGCGAATACTGTAAACTGAAAATACGAGTAAAGAACAAAATAATGCATCAAAGTTAGTAAAGGTAGCGTGAATTTTAGTAATATAAAGATGACATCCAA
This sequence comes from Pieris brassicae, assembly GCF_905147105.1. Lineage (NCBI taxonomy): Eukaryota > Metazoa > Arthropoda > Insecta > Lepidoptera > Pieridae > Pieris > Pieris brassicae. The sequence continues at coordinate 7,295,488 of NC_059670.1, forward strand.
AATTGGGATGTATTATTCTATGACGAAGTAACGAAATAGTAAAATTAGGCAATGAACACGTGGCAACCAAAACCTCGTCCTGATTATATACTTACTGTATTCGTATAAAATCGATAAGAAGTTGAGTGAAAAACGTTATTATAATGTCAAGTTTTCCGCCGCTTAGCTATCTTGCATCTCACTTTAAAAAACAGATTTGGTTTTTAGGTTTAAAAACCAATTTGATACACGAACAACTACTTACGTTATAACTAACTCTGTTTTGTTGTCTGGGAATATATTGATCTATTGATGTTTTATCAGTAAACAATACAGCCTTAGTTTCTTCTGGATCACATGGTCCGAATCTTTGTACACTTGACACACCTGGAAAATTTCTACAGATAACAAAAAAAAAATCTTCTTGTTCTAGCCAACGCTAAAACATGCTTGCCAGATTTACTGTATATTATAGCTTATTTTCTGTGGTATATATCGAGCGTATTAAAAAAATATTTTTATTTTCATCTTGTTATTAAAATTATATAGTATGCTTGTCTAAATCTATTGACATATATTTAACCTCACTAAAGAATAGTAATCTTCAAATTTAATATTTCCTCATTACTCTAACTTTGTGAAAAAATAAAGTGATGAAATATATTATATCAATTCAACATTTTTAAACTGAATGTGGGTTTAGTATGTTTACAACAAATGCTGCTTATTTAAACTGTATAAGAATTGGCAACTATATGAATAAATTAAAAAAATTAAACTTACTTCGTCTTAATACAATATTGTTATCATCTATTTTGGTGACAGCTGGTCTCCCGATTCTTAAGATACTGTTCCTTACCCATAAATGATACACTGTGTAGTCAATAAATCTTGATGGTGCCGTACAACCTGGTCCCATTACTCCGATACCCACCTAAATAATATACATATAGTCAAAAGTAAAATAGAAAGAGACAAAATTAATACATGAATGTGAGAAATCAGCTGATTATTTTGTTTGATTTCCAAATTATAAAACAAATATTAATATTTTTAACAATGCCGCTCGCTCGAAGGCATGACACGCCGCTAGTATGTGGGTAACACTGAAAATGGTGCCCAAGGCAAGTTAGAAACAGTGCTAATGAAGTCTTTTTGAATTTCAATTTTAGAACTCCTTAGTAACCTAATGTAGTAGATTTCATTCGTTTGTTGTTTGTTTTTGTGAATTGGCGGCAAATCTAAAACTCTTGTTACGCGAGAAAATTTTCGGTCAATGATTTATTATGACTTTCGTTGTGGGCTTATTCAACCACAAAGCTATGATAGTCTGTGATTAGCATTTCTTAATGAAGGTCCATCTCGTGCCACTATTTACAATTGGTTAACCAGTTTAAGCGTGGACGTAGCAATCCCAATGATGATCCGCGTAGGATGAAAACTGGATATGTTGCTACGAACCCGTAACTAAAAGACAATCAGCTCAGTGGTGGTTCCTTCCGAGGATCGGCCAACTAAGATAAAAGAAAGGAAGAAGGAAAACAGATGATTGTCTAATTTTTTGGTCGGAAAGGTCATTTCGCGACAGTTCTGTTGATGTGTGTGAAGATGGAAGGACAGTTACTGAAGACTGGTATATCAATCGCTGTTTACCTGTTGACTTGGAAAAAATTCGACAGCAGTGCCCTCGAAGCAGGATCTCCTTCATCACGATAATGCTTCAGAACACTCCGCAAAACGGATTGTTGAATATTTGACTATGGCAGTTGTCGATCATCCGCCATATAGTCATGACCAGACGCCCTGCGACTTTCATTTATTACCAAGAACTAAAGATGAAATTCGAGGTATTCGCTTTATGAGCCATGAAGATGCAGTGAAAGCGTACGAAAATGCCATAGAAGAGACCTCTAAGGAAGAATGGGTACACTGCTTTTCTCAGTAGTTCCATCGAATGCGACGATATGTAGAGAGGAACGGAGATTACTTCGAAAGGTACTGGCAACTTTCTACATTAAACTGTTTTTCATTTTCTAAACATTTTCAGTGTTACCTAGGTATGATATAAACGAAACAGATTAACAAATATTTTACTGTAAAAATCTAACCAAACTCCATTGGCCGTTTTGTCGAACAGTCAATATAGTGCCACTATGCCATATGCAGTCTTTACCGGACATCGCTCTAGCGCAAAGAACGTGACTTGGCCACATGCTGTCTATGTCTAACTGAAAGGACATAAATTAAAATCGTAATTTATAACTTCTTAATTTAAAACACAATTCGATAAAAAAAATACGCTTGTACTCGAAACCAGCTTTGGTTTTAAATACCAACAATAACTAACTGATTCGATTTAATGACAAGTCGTACATAGAACACAATTGAAAAATTTGATTGGTATAAACCTTATTTTAGGTATTTACCTCTGATTTAGTATAAAACTCCTGACATACTTCCGGTTTCACGTACGCCATATTATACACCATTATTCTCGACTTATGGCAATCTAAAACAAAACTTCGGCACTATTATTATTATTATTTCTTAATCACTTATTTCGGATATTTTTTTTATTTGTAGTCCGTATTTTTCTATGGCATAGATAAGTTACAAATACTTGAAAATGACACGGATAATTTATAAAAAAAATACGAGAAATCTGTAAACTAGCTGTAGTTGAATTTACATTCAACTACATAATATATCAAATTATTTATTAACACTTCGTTACACTACATCGAGCTATCTCTTCCAGGCAAATATTGAGTAACTAAAAAGATAAATAACAATGTATTAAATTACATAAGATAGGCAAGTAGTGCAAAAATACATATTATACACAGTTATTAAGACAAAACTAAACAGGAACAAAACAAACAAACTAAACTAAAAAGATTATACATTAAAAATAGAAAGAAAAAGTAAAAAGTAAAAAGACACATAAATCACGATAATTTAAGATAAGTCTCACGTAAGTTAGTAGTTAGTAAGAAAGTTATACGAAAGGATACGATGTGGACAGGTAATGTTTGGACAGAAGAAATTGAAAGGAAGATAGAGAAGGAGCTAAGCGAATAGGGACGGGAAGTGAATTCCATAGCCTAACTGCAGAGACCTTAAAGGAATCGCCAAATAATGAAATGATGTAGTTCAATGTAAGGGTTATATCTTTATCTAAACGTATATTTAATTTACATACTTTTATTTCATGGAAAAACTATATTTGTATCTGTATATTAAATCCAAAACTAATTACAAAAATGTATCATTATAATACAAATTACATTCAGCGCTTATGCTCTATAAAACATTTCCCCCTAAATAATAAATTAGAGCAGCACAAATAGAGCTTCATTCAAAATGATATATTATATGATTAAAAGCGCAGTATGAACAAAATTAGGTGCGAAATTACCATTTGAGAGTGTCATGGCGTAGAACTGTGCATTATTTAACGCGACCGGCGGTGTGCATATTGGTCGAAATCCTGTGAATTAAACGTATAATTTGCATTAAATAGCATTACGTACATTAATTTGTTGGCTTTACACTCTATTTCAGCGATTTTAATGTTATTCGATGAGTTGCGATGTTTGTTGAAGAAAGCGGAAGTGAACGGGTATCCTAATATTAAAGATATTCTGTTATTAGAAACAGCGCTTTATATTAAATTGAATATTTAAAATATACAAAGGAATATAAATCTTGAAAGAAAAATACATGAAATTTCTCTTGTATAATAAGAAATTATAGGATTATAAGAAAAATATATTTCAATTTTGGGTTATTAATTCACTGAACCGTAATGACTTCTCTTCATGTATGCAAAAATAAAATAACGTTGATACAAAATATTATTTGAACATTAATTAGTGAAAGAGAAATTCTTTTGCTATAGAAAAAAATCTTTATTACACATAATAAAAAGGGGGTCTAATTAAACGAGAAAGAGCACTAGCACTATATATAGGTTTGCGTTGTGTATGATGTGGTTTTGTTTGTTTCCAAAAAACGGCATATTGCCTATAAGTATAGTTGTCTAATCATTAGAGGCTTTGTTCCATTGTACAGTTTTGAAGTTAGTTATTGCAAGAATAGCGCGATGGGCACGTTAAATTTTCAGCATTGAAGGCGACGCCGCTTCGCCCCATACCGAAATGCAGTAAGATAATAACTGCTGGCATAATGCATAATACACTATAATGATTGTATGTGAATTGTATATAAGGCGTTTGAATACATTTATAAGTTTGAAACTCAAAAATAGAGGGCCCAAAAAAGGCTGTATAGAAAGATGATAAGTTTCTTTAACAGAAGTATTTACCTACTCATGAAAGATATGCTAGCTTAGTGGCTACGTGTGTGATGTGCGCAAATGCTTGCTTAAATCTTATGAATCAAGTATTGTACCCTACAATTTTAAAACACAGGCACAAAACATCTTATTGTTTACAAATAAAGATGATATTTGAAGACATAGAAAATAAGGATATTCAAATCATTATCTGGTAACATTATTTACCTGCCAATCTACGATTAAAGGCCAATTGTATGATGGTTGGTGCACTGAAGGTAGACTTAGCATAGTCTGGATGAAACGAATAATTGATTACCCGAAATGCTGGACCGCTGCAGTTTGTACCCAGTATGACTCTTGAGCGCGATCTGTGAACAGTATTTCAAAATGTGACGAATGCATTTTACAAGTTAAGATATTTTGTCGACCTTATTTGGAGTTGATCTAAAAAAAGAATGGCTGAAAATTAAATGCGTGTGCTCTAAGAGGTGGTATATTTCCAACTGACTACAAAACTTACATTTTTCGCGCTTATATCTTAAGTCTGCCGCCACAGTCTATTAACTTCTTTTTATTCAGTTTGTTAACTCATAACTCATGGACACTTTATAATAGAACTCCGTTTTATTGATTGAATAGTCGTAACTGAAGATAGCCATGTTTAAATGTGGGTAAATAATTTCGGAAAAATCTTAGTAAAATTTGTTTCAAAAATAAAAATTAATGATTTGTCTAAAGTATTGTAGTTATAGGAACATTATTTTAAAATGATCAAATACATGTGTACAAAGACAATAGAGTGTGTGTCACCTGAAATCGATCTTAGGCACTTTGTCTATGTCCATCGCGGGTCCGACAGCCATTTGTTTTGACACCAACACCACTGCTATCGATAGTAATTTATCACCTGTAAATACGTAACTAGCATAATATGATATGTTCAAAAGGAATTCTTATTTGCGATTTTGTTAATTTCTCATTGTTTTCTTCAAATTTATTCAAGCGCAATAATATAATTATTGACCTTATTTCATCTCGTCACACAAAATCGCAAAATAACATTTTTGATAATTCTGCAGCAGTAAGTGACTCTTCCAGCGTGTACTCCGCAGCATCCGAAGATCCAGAGTTCAGTTATTAAAGAGACAAAGAAAAACATCATAGTGAAAAGTTTTTAAATCATTACAATATCATATTTTTATGTATTTTCACACCTCCCTCTTTTCAATGAAAACAAAATATAAGCAAATATAATAAATACCTCGAGGATAAACCAGTGTTCCCAGCCAGGGATAGGTTTCGATTATACCAAAGCCTTCGTAAACTACAGATATTGGTGAATTGTCCTTTCCGCACTGTGCTCGCAGTCTAGCAGTTGATATGTTGAATTTTGGGACTGTCAATGAAAGTTTATTGCCTCGTACATACATACATAATATATAAACCGAGCGTTTTTCAAGGCAGTTTGCAGCACCACTATGTCGAATCAGCTGCCCACTGAAGTATACGATTTTAAGCCAATTCAATGTAGATTCCTTAAGGAAACTAAATTTTAAAAGGCCGTCAAAACACTCGCGAGCCTTTTGACATTGGGAGTATACCTGCGCGGCGATATCACAGTCGTAAAAAATATAAACAAAATAGAAGAAGAAATGTGTCTGTATCATCGATTTACGTATGTAGGTCTAATTCCTGCATAGAAAATATCTATGGCCATGAACCAAAAACCATGGAACATATAGAACACACTTAATCGTATTGATTATATGATTCCATTATTATAAAACTTACGGATTCTGAAGTTAATAAATGTTAAATATCTTAATTTACCTCCCGAAACAGTTTCCATTATAGCCGAAAGGATTATTAATGCTATCATTACTGTTTCAGTATTGCAATTCGTTTTTATTAAGAATTACACTCATTCACGGTTATGATAATGAATAAAGAATGTATTACTGTTATTGTTTCAAAGTAAATATTTATGAATGAGTGTAAAACAAATGAGTTCTCTGCTTTGCCTGCGGAATTACCCGTTTTAAAAATATAAAAGTACACAAGTTCAGATCGAGCACTAAATTAATTTAAATGCAAGTAAATACGCAGGAAACGGTTTTGTCAAGTATCTTATGGTCTCTTAAGTAAAAAGTAAACTATTAAAGAATGCTACTTAAATCAGGTCGTTATATTTTCATCTTCATTTTGTTTGGACTAGTACAGGCAGCTGAGTTTCGTCATCCGACGTCATCGGAATACGAAATTCCATCCTAATCATTTGAACGTCTGTCGTTCCACAACTGAGCGTTATTTAAGACAGTATGTGCAACCCACTCAAGTATTTACGAACCAATTAGACTTTGGATCCTTTACGAAAAGAATGTAGTAATTCCTTAAAGTCAGCAACGGGAGCCCTCTGGTATTGGTGTCTGTAAAGTTAGCAGAGCACTTACCAGCAGAGCACAAAAAATTAGAGTTCTGGCAGCAAACATAATAGTTCTAGAGTTCCTGATAGTTTTTAGAAAGAGTTCTGCACATTTAAGTCCAGAAAATATATTTTTTTTAAATCGTGAAATGCTCTGCCAGCTTACCGGGCACAGCAAAGCATTTCTTATAGATTTCGATAAAAAAAGGTCTTATTAAAACAACCAATTTAATTGTAATAGTTCCTAATCATTTAAATACAAAAATAAAAAGGTTTGATTATTAAAAAAAAATAAAGAAGAGTGAGAGAAAACGAAATAATTAGCATTTTTCAAACTTTTCACTAAATTAAAAAAAAAGCATGTTGTCTAGACATGAAAACTCCGCGGTTTCTATTAAATCCAATAAATTTCTAGGCAAAACATTTAAAGTCTAGGCCAGAACTCTTCGCTTTCTCTCAGCAGAGCATACCTGTATGACGAAAATTGGCAATTCATCTATCAGGCTTTCATTGTTTTGCCTAGAAATCTATTAGATCTAATAGAAACCGTGGAGTTCTCAAGTCTAGACCCAAAAGTGATTTTTTTTTAATTTTTCTAAAATTAGTGATAAAATTGCCAGTTTTCGTCATAGAGATATGCTCTGCTGAGAGAAAGCGAAGAGTTCTGGCCTAGGCTTTCATTGTTTTGCCTAGAAATCTATTAGATCTAATAGAAACCGTGGAGTTCTGAAGTCTAGACCCAAAAGTGTTTTTTTTTAATTTTTCTAAAATTAGTGATAAAATTGCCAGTTTTCTTCATAGAGATATGCTATGCTGAAAGAAAGGGAAGAGTTCTGGCCTAGGCTTTCATTGTTTTGCCTAGAAATCTATTGGATCTAATTGAAACCGCAGAGTTCCCGTGTCAAGACCCAAACGAGTTTTTTTTTAATTTTTCTAAAATTAGTGATAAAATTGCCAATTTTCGTCATAGAGGTATGCTATGCTGAGAGAAAGGGAAGAGTTTTGGCCTAGACTTTCATAGTTTTGCCTAGAAATCTATTGGATCTAATGGAAACCGCAGAGTTCCCTTGTCAAGACCCAAACGAGTTTTTTTTAATTTTTCTAAAATTAGTGATAAAATTGCCAGTTTTCGTCATAGAGGTATGCTATGCTGAGAGAAAGGGAAGAGTTCTGGCCTAGGCTTTCATTGTTTTGCCTAGAAATCTATTGGATCTAATTGAAACCGCAGAGCTCCCGTGTCAAGACCCAAACGAGTTTTTTTTTAATTTTTCTAAAATTAGTGATAAAATTGCCAGTTTTCGTCATAGAGATATGCTATGCTGAGAGAAAGGGAAGAGTTCTAGCCTAGGCTTTCATTGTTTTGCCTAGAAATCTATTGGATCTAATTGAAACCGCAGAGTTCCCGTGTCAAGACCCAAACGAGTTTTTTTTAATTTTTCTAAAATAGTGATAAAATTGCCAGTTTTCGTCATAGAGATATGCTCTGCTGAGAGAAAGCGAAGAGTTCTGGCCTAGGCTTTCATTGTTTTGCCTAGAAATCTATTAGATCTAATAGAAACCGTGGAGTTCTCAAGTCTAGACCCAAAAGTGTTTTTTTTTTTAATTTTTCTAAAATTAGTGATAAAATTGACAATTTTCGTCATAGAGGTATGCTATGCTGAGAGAAAGGGAAGAGTTCTGGCTAGACTTTCATTGTTTTGCCTAGAAATCTATTGGATCTAATTGAAACCGCAGAGTTCCGGTGTCAAGAACCAAACGAGTTTTTTTTTAATTTTTCTAAAATTAGTGATAAAATTGCCAGTTTTCGTCATAGAGGTATGCTATGCTGAGAGAAAGGGAAGAGTTCTGGCCTAGGCTTTCGTTGTTTTGCCTAGAAATCTATTGGATCTAATTGAAACCGCAGAGTTCCCGTGTCAAGACCCAAACGAGTTTTTTTTTAATTTTTCTAAAATTAGTGATAAAATTGCCAGTTTTCGTCATAGAGATATGCTCTGCTGAGAGAAAGCGAAGAGTTCTGGCCTAGGCTTTCATTGTTTTGCCTAGAAATCTATTAGATCTAATAGAAACCGTGGAGCTCTCAAGTCTAGACCCAAAAGTGTTTTTTTTTTAATTTTTCTAAAATTAGTGATAAAATTGCCAATTTTCGTCATAGAGATATGCTCTGCTGAGAGAAAGCGAAGAGTTCTGGCCTAGGCTTTCATTGTTTTGCCTAGAAATCTATTAGATCTAATAGAAACCGTGGAGTTCTCAAGTCTAGACCCAAAAGTGATTTTTTTTAATTTTTCTAAAATTAGTGATAAAATTGCCAGTTTTCGTCATAGAGATATGCTCTGCTGAGAGAAAGCGAAGAGTTCTGGCCTAGGCTTTCATTGTTTTGCCTAGAAATCTATTAGATCTAATAGAAACCGTGGAGCTCTCAAGTCTAGACCCAAAAGTGTTTTTTTTTTAATTTTTCTAAAATTAGTGATAAAATTGCCAATTTTCGTCATAGAGATATGCTCTGCTGAGAGAAAGCGAAGAGTTCTGGCCTAGGCTTTCATTGTTTTGCCTAGAAATCTATTAGATCTAATAGAAACCGTGGAGTTCTCAAGTCTAGACCCAAAAGTGATTTTTTTTTAATTTTTCTAAAATTAGTGATAAAATTGCCAATTTTCGTCATAGAGGTATGCTATGCTGAGAGAAAGGGAAGAGTTCTGGCTAGACTTTCATTGTTTTGCCTAGAAATCTATTGGATCTAATAGAAACCGTGGAGTTCTGAAGTCTAGACCCAAAAGTGTTTTTTTTTAATTTTTCTAAAATTAGTGATAAAATTGCCAGTTTTCTTCATAGAGATATGCTATGCTGAAAGAAAGGGAAGAGTTCTGGCCTAGGCTTTCATTGTTTTGCCTAGAAATCTATTGGATCTAATTGAAACCGCAGAGTTCCCGTGTCAAGACCCAAACGAGTTTTTTTTTAATTTTTCTAAAATTAGTGATAAAATTGCCAATTTTCGTCATAGAGGTATGCTATGCTGAGAGAAAGGGAAGAGTTTTGGCCTAGACTTTCATAGTTTTGCCTAGAAATCTATTGGATCTAATGGAAACCGCAGAGTTCCCTTGTCAAGACCCAAACGAGTTTTTTTTAATTTTTCTAAAATTAGTGATAAAATTGCCAGTTTTCGTCATAGAGGTATGCTATGCTGAGAGAAAGGGAAGAGTTCTGGCCTAGGCTTTCATTGTTTTGCCTAGAAATCTATTGGATCTAATTGAAACCGCAGAGCTCCCGTGTCAAGACCCAAACGAGTTTTTTTTTAATTTTTCTAAAATTAGTGATAAAATTGCCAGTTTTCGTCATAGAGATATGCTATGCTGAGAGAAAGGGAAGAGTTCTAGCCTAGGCTTTCATTGTTTTGCCTAGAAATCTATTGGATCTAATTGAAACCGCAGAGTTCCCGTGTCCAGACCCAAACGAGTTTTTTTTAATTTTTCTAAAATAGTGATAAAATTGCCAGTTTTCGTCATAGAGATATGCTCTGCTGAGAGAAAGCGAAGAGTTCTGGCCTAGGCTTTCATTGTTTTGCCTAGAAATCTATTAGATCTAATAGAAACCGTGGAGTTCTCAAGTCTAGACCCAAAAGTGTTTTTTTTTTAATTTTTCTAAAATTAGTGATAAAATTGACAATTTTCGTCATAGAGGTATGCTATGCTGAGAGAAAGGGAAGAGTTCTGGCTAGACTTTCATTGTTTTGCCTAGAAATCTATTGGATCTAATTGAAACCGCAGAGTTCCGGTGTCAAGAACCAAACGAGTTTTTTTTTAATTTTTCTAAAATTAGTGATAAAATTGCCAGTTTTCGTCATAGAGGTATGCTATGCTGAGAGAAAGGGAAGAGTTCTGGCCTAGGCTTTCATTGTTTTGCCTAGAAATCTATTGGATCTAATTGAAACCGCAGAGTTCCCGTGTCAAGACCCAAACGAGTTTTTTTTTAATTTTTCTAAAATTAGTGATAAAATTGCCAGTTTTCGTCATAGAGATATGCTCTGCTGAGAGAAAGCGAAGAGTTCTGGCCTAGGCTTTCATTGTTTTGCCTAGAAATCTATTAGATCTAATAGAAACCGTGGAGCTCTCAAGTCTAGACCCAAAAGTGTTTTTTTTTTAATTTTTCTAAAATTAGTGATAAAATTGCCAATTTTCGTCATAGAGGTATGCTATGCTGAGAGAAAGGGAAGAGTTCTGGCTAGACTTTCAATGTTTTGCCTAGAAATCTATTGGATCTAATTGAAACCGCAGAGTTCCCGTGTCAAGACCCAAACGAGTTTTTTTTTAATTTTTCTAAAATTAGTGATAAAATTGCCAGTTTTCGTCATAGAGATATGCTCTGCTGAGAGAAAGCGAAGAGTTCTGGCCTAGGCTTTCATTGTTTTGCCTAGAAATCTATTAGATCTAACAGAAACCGTGGAGCTCTCAAGTCTAGACCCAAAAGTGTTTTTTTTTTAATTTTTCTAAAATTAGTGATAAAATTGCCAATTTTCGTCATAGAGATATGCTCTGCTGAGAGAAAGCGAAGAGTTCTGGCCTAGGCTTTCATTGTTTTGCCTAGAAATCTATTAGATCTAATAGAAACCGTGGAGTTCTCAAGTCTAGACCCAAAAGTGTTTTTTTTTTAATATTTCTAAAATTAGTGATAAAATTGCCAATTTTCGTCATAGAGGTATGCTATGCTGAGAGAAAGGGAAGAGTTCTGGCCTAGACTTTCATTGTTTTGCCTAGAAATCTATGGGATCTAATTGAAACCGCAGAGTTCCCGTGTCAAGACCCAAAAGTGATTTTTTTTTAATTTTTCTAAAATTAGTGATAAAATTGCCAATTTTCGTCATAGAGGTATGCTATGCTGAGAGAAAGGGAAGAGTTCTGGCCTAGACTTTCATTGTTTTTCCTAGAAATCTATTGGATCTAATTGAAACCGCAGAGTTCCCGTGTTAAGACCCAAACGAGTTTTTTTTTAATTTTTCTAAAATTAGTGATAAAATTGCCAGTTTTCGTCATAGAGATATGCTCTGCTGAGAGAAAGCGAAGAGTTCTGGCCTAGGCTTTCATTGTTTTGCCTAGAAATCTATTAGATCTAATAGAAACCGTGGAGCTCTCAAGTCTAGACCCAAAAGTGTTTTTTTTTTAATTTTTCTAAAATTAGTGATAAAATTGCCAATTTTCGTCATAGAGATATGCTCTGCTGAGAGAAAGCGAAGAGTTCTGGCCTAGGCTTTCATTGTTTTGCCTAGAAATCTATTAGATCTAATAGAAACCGTGGAGTTCTCAAGTCTAGACCCAAAAGTGTTTTTTTTTTAATTTTTCTAAAATTAGTGATAAAATTGCCAATTTTCGTCATAGAGGTATGCTATGCTGAGAGAAAGGGAAGAGTTCTGGCCTAGACTTTCATTGTTTTGCCTAGAAATCTATGGGATCTAATTGAAACCGCAGAGTTCCCGTGTCAAGACCCAAACGAGTTTTTTTTTAATTTTTCTAAAATTAGTGATAAAATTGCCAGTTTTCGTCATAGAGATATGCTCTGCTGAGAGAAAGCGAAGAGTTCTGGCCTAGGCTTTCATTGTTTTGCCTAGAAATCTATTAGATCTAATAGAAACCGTGGAGTTCTCAAGTCTAGACCCAAAAGTGATTTTTTTTTAATTTTTCTAAAATTAGTGATAAAATTGCCAATTTTCGTCATAGAGGTATGCTATGCTGAGAGAAAGGGAAGAGTTCTGGCTAGACTTTCATTGTTTTGCCTAGAAATCTATTGGATCTAATTGAAACCGCAGAGTTCCCGTGTTAAGACCCAAACGAGTTTTTTTTTAATTTTTCTAAAATTAGTGATAAAATTGCCAGTTTTCGTCATAGAGATATGCTCTGCTGAGAGAAAGCGAAGAGTTCTGGCCTAGGCTTTCATTGTTTTGCCTAGAAATCTATTAGATCTAATAGAAACCGTGGAGCTCTCAAGTCTAGACCCAAAAGTGTTTTTTTTTTAATTTTTCTAAAATTAGTGATAAAATTGCCAATTTTCGTCATAGAGATATGCTCTGCTGAGAGAAAGCGAAGAGTTCTGGCCTAGGCTTTCATTGTTTTGCCTAGAAATCTATTAGATCTAATAGAAACCGGGGAGTTCTCAAGTCTAGACCCAAAAGTGTTTTATTTAAATTTTTCTAAAATTAGTGATAAAATTGCCAATTTTCGTCATAGAGGTATGCTATGCTGAGAGAAAGGGAAGAGTTCTGGCTAGACTTTCATTGTTTTGCCTAGAAATCTATTGGATCTAATTGAAACCGCAGAGTTCCGGTGTCAAGAACCAAACGAGTTTTTTTTTAATTTTTCTAAAATTAGTGATAAAATTGCCAGTTTTCGTCATAGAGGTATGCTATGCTGAGAGAAAGGGAAGAGTTCTGGCCTAGGCTTTCATTGTTTTGCCTAGAAATCTATTGGATCTAATTGAAACCGCAGAGTTCCCGTGTCAAGACCCAAACGAGTTTTTTTTTTAATTTTTCTAAAATTAGTGATAAAATTGCCAGTTTTCGTCATAGAGATATGCTCTGCTGAGAGAAAGCGAAGAGTTCTGGCCTAGGCTTTCATTGTTTTGCCTAGAAATCTATTAGATCTAATAGAAACCGTGGAGTTCTCAAGTCTAGACCCAAAAGTGATTTTTTTTTAATTTTTCTAAAATTAGTGATAAAATTGCCAATTTTCGTCATAGAGGTATGCTATGCTGAGAGAAAGGGAAGAGTTCTGGCCTAGACTTTCATTGTTTTGCCTAGAAATCTATTGGATCTAATTGAAAGCGCAGAGTTCCCGTGTCAAGAACCAAACGAGTTTTTTTTTAATTTTTCTAAAATTAGTGATAAAATTGCCAGTTTTCGTCATAGAGGTATGCTATGCTGAGAGAAAGGGAAGAGTTCTGGCCTAGGCTTTCATTGTTTTGCCTAGAAATCTATTGGATCTAATTGAAACCGCAGAGTTCCCGTGTCAAGACCCAAACGAGTTTTTTTTTAATTTTTCTAAAATTAGTGATAAAATTGCCAGTTTTCGTCATAGAGATATGCTATGCTGAGAGAAAGGGGAGAGTTCTAGCCTAGGCTTTCATTGTTTTGCCTAGAAATCTATTGGATCTAATTGAAACCGCAGAGTTCCCGTGTCAAGACCCAAACGAGTTTTTTTTTAATTTTTCTAAAATTAGTGATAAAATTGCCAGTTTTCGTCATAGAGATATGCTCTGCTGAGAGAAAGCGAAGAGTTCTGGCCTAGGCTTTCATTGTTTTGCCTAGAAATCTATTAGATCTAATAGAAACCGTGGAGCTCTCAAGTCTAGACCCAAAAGTGTTTTTTTTTTAATTTTTCTAAAATTAGTGATAAAATTGCCAATTTTCGTCATAGAGATATGCTCTGCTGAGAGAAAGCGAAGAGTTCTGGCCTAGGCTTTCATTGTTTTGCCTAGAAATCTATTAGATCTAATAGAAACCGTGGAGTTCTCAAGTCTAGACCCAAAAGTGTTTTTTTTTTAATTTTTCTAAAATTAGTGATAAAATTGCCAATTTTCGTCATAGAGGTATGCTATGCTGAGAGAAAGGGAAGAGTTCTGGCCTAGACTTTCATTGTTTTGCCTAGAAATCTATGGGATCTAATTGAAACCGCAGAGTTCCCGTGTCAAGACCCAAACGAGTTTTTTTTTAATTTTTCTAAAATTAGTGATAAAATTGCCAGTTTTCGTCATAGAGATATGCTCTGCTGAGAGAAAGCGAAGAGTTCTGGCCTAGGCTTTCATTGTTTTGCCTAGAAATCTATTAGATCTAATAGAAACCGTGGAGTTCTCAAGTCTAGACCCAAAAGTGATTTTTTTTTAATTTTTCTAAAATTAGTGATAAAATTGCCAATTTTCGTCATAGAGGTATGCTATGCTGAGAGAAAGGGAAGAGTTCTGGCTAGACTTTCATTGTTTTGCCTAGAAATCTATTGGATCTAATTGAAACCGCAGAGTTCCCGTGTTAAGACCCAAACGAGTTTTTTTTTAATTTTTCTAAAATTAGTGATAAAATTGCCAGTTTTCGTCATAGAGATATGCTCTGCTGAGAGAAAGCGAAGAGTTCTGGCCTAGGCTTTCATTGTTTTGCCTAGAAATCTATTAGATCTAATAGAAACCGTGGAGCTCTCAAGTCTAGACCCAAAAGTGTTTTTTTTTTAATTTTTCTAAAATTAGTGATAAAATTGCCAATTTTCGTCATAGAGATATGCTCTGCTGAGAGAAAGCGAAGAGTTCTGGCCTAGGCTTTCATTGTTTTGCCTAGAAATCTATTAGATCTAATAGAAACCGGGGAGTTCTCAAGTCTAGACCCAAAAGTGTTTTATTTAAATTTTTCTAAAATTAGTGATAAAATTGCCAATTTTCGTCATAGAGGTATGCTATGCTGAGAGAAAGGGAAGAGTTCTGGCTAGACTTTCATTGTTTTGCCTAGAAATCTATTGGATCTAATTGAAACCGCAGAGTTCCGGTGTCAAGAACCAAACGAGTTTTTTTTTAATTTTTCTAAAATTAGTGATAAAATTGCCAGTTTTCGTCATAGAGGTATGCTATGCTGAGAGAAAGGGAAGAGTTCTGGCCTAGGCTTTCATTGTTTTGCCTAGAAATCTATTGGATCTAATTGAAACCGCAGAGTTCCCGTGTCAAGACCCAAACGAGTTTTTTTTTTAATTTTTCTAAAATTAGTGATAAAATTGCCAGTTTTCGTCATAGAGATATGCTCTGCTGAGAGAAAGCGAAGAGTTCTGGCCTAGGCTTTCATTGTTTTGCCTAGAAATCTATTAGATCTAATAGAAACCGTGGAGTTCTCAAGTCTAGACCCAAAAGTGATTTTTTTTTAATTTTTCTAAAATTAGTGATAAAATTGCCAATTTTCGTCATAGAGGTATGCTATGCTGAGAGAAAGGGAAGAGTTCTGGCCTAGACTTTCATTGTTTTGCCTAGAAATCTATTGGATCTAATTGAAAGCGCAGAGTTCCCGTATCAAGAACCAAACGAGTTTTTTTTTAATTTTTCTAAAATTAGTGATAAAATTGCCAGTTTTCGTCATAGAGGTATGCTATGCTGAGAGAAAGGGAAGAGTTCTGGCCTAGGCTTTCATTGTTTTGCCTAGAAATCTATTGGATCTAATTGAAACCGCAGAGTTCCCGTGTCAAGACCCAAACGAGTTTTTTTTTAATTTTTCTAAAATTAGTGATAAAATTGCCAGTTTTCGTCATAGAGATATGCTATGCTGAGAGAAAGGGGAGAGTTCTAGCCTAGGCTTTCATTGTTTTGCCTAGAAATCTATTGGATCTAATTGAAACCGCAGAGTTCCCGTGTCAAGACCCAAACGAGTTTTTTTTTAATTTTTCTAAAATAGTGATAAAATTGCCAGTTTTCGTCATAGAGATATGCTCTGCTGAGAGAAAGCGAAGAGTTCTGGCCTAGGCTTTCATTGTTTTGCCTAGAAATCTATTAGATCTAATAGAAACCGTGGAGTTCTCAAGTCTAGACCCAAAAGTGTTTTTTTTTTTAATTTTTCTAAAATTAGTGATAAAATTGCCAATTTTCGTCATAGAGGTATGCTATGCTGAGAGAAAGGGAAGAGTTCTGGCTAGACTTTCAATGTTTTGCCTAGAAATCTATTGGATCTAATTGAAACCGCAGAGTTCCGGTGTCAAGAACCAAACGAGTTTTTTTTTAATTTTTCTAAAATTAGTGATAAAATTGCCAGTTTTCGTCATAGAGGTATGCTATGCTGAGAGAAAGGGAAGAGTTCTGGCCTAGGCTTTCATTGTTTTGCCTAGAAATCTATTGGATCTAATTGAAACCGCAGAGTTCCCGTGTCAAGACCCAAACGAGTTTTTTTTTAATTTTTCTAAAATTAGTGATAAAATTGCCAGTTTTCGTCATAGAGGTATGCTATGCTGAGAGAAAGGGAAGAGTTCTGGCCTAGACTTTCATTGTTTTTCCTAGAAATCTATTGGATCTAATTGAAACCGCAGAGTTCCCGTGTCAAGACCCAAACGAGTTTTTTTTTAATTTTTCTAAAATTAGTGATAAAATTGCCAGTTTTCGTCATAGAGATATGCTCTGCTGAGAGAAAGCGAAGAGTTCTGGCCTAGGCTTTCATTGTTTTGCCTAGAAATCTATTAGATCTAACAGAAACCGTGGAGCTCTCAAGTCTAGACCCAAAAGTGTTTTTTTTAAATTTTTCTAAAATTAGTGATAAAATTGCCAATTTTCGTCATAGAGATATGCTCTGCTGAGAGAAAGCGAAGAGTTCTGGCCTAGGCTTTCATTGTTTTGCCTAGAAATCTATTAGATCTAATAGAAACCGTGGAGTTCTCAAGTCTAGACCCAAAAGTGATTTTTTTTTAATTTTTCTAAAATTAGTGATAAAATTGCCAATTTTCGTCATAGAGGTATGCTATGCTGAGAGAAAGGGAAGAGTTCTGGCCTAGACTTTCATTGTTTTGCCTAGAAATCTATTAGATCTAATAGAAACCGTGGAGTTCTCAAGTCTAGACCCAAAAGTGATTTTTTTTAAATTTTTCTAAAATTAGTGATAAAATTGCCAATTTTCGTCATAGAGGTATGCTATGCTGAGAGAAAGGGAAGAGTTCTGGCCTAGACTTTCATTGTTTTGCCTAGAAATCTATTAGATCTAATAGAAACCGTGGAGTTCTCAAGTCTAGACCCAAAAGTGATTTTTTTTTAATTTTTCTAAAATTAGTGATAAAATTGCCAATTTTCGTCATAGAGGTATGCTATGCTGAGAGAAAGGGAAGAGTTCTGGCTAGACTTTCATTGTTTTGCCTAGAAATCTATTGGATCTAATTGAAACCGCAGAGTTCCCGTGTCAAGACCCAAACGAGTTTTTTTTTAATTTTTCTAAAATTAGTGATAAAATTGCCAATTTTCGTCATAGAGGTATGCTATGCTGAGAGAAAGGGAAGAGTTCTGGCCTAGACTTTCATTGTTTTTCCTAGAAATCTATTGGATCTAATTGAAACCGCAGAGTTCCCGTGTCAAGACCCAAACGAGTTTTTTTTTTAATTTTTCTAAAATTAGTGATAAAATTGCCAGTTGTCGTCATAGAGATATGCTCTGCTGAGAGAAAGCGAAGAGTTCTGGCCTAGGCTTTCATTGTTTTGCCTAGAAATCTATTAGATCTAATAGAAACCGTGGAGTTCTCAAGTCTAGACCCAAAAGTGTTTTTTTTTTAATTTTTCTAAAATTAGTGATAAAATTGCCAATTTTCGTCATAGAGGTATGCTATGCTGAGAGAAAGGGAAGAGTTCTGGCTAGACTTTCATTGTTTTGCCTAGAAATCTATTGGATCTAATTGAAACCGCAGAGTTCCCGTGTCAAGACCCAAACGAGTTTTTTTTTAATTTTTCTAAAATTAGTGATAAAATTGCCAGTTTTCGTCATAGAGATATGCTCTGCTGAGAGAAAGCGAAGAGTTCTGGCCTAGGCTTTCATTGTTTTGCCTAGAAATCTATTAGATCTAATAGAAACCGTGGAGTTCTCAAGTCTAGACCCAAAAGTGATTTTTTTTTAATTTTTCTAAAATTAGTGATAAAATTGCCAATTTTCGTCATAGAGGTATGCTATGCTGAGAGAAAGGGAAGAGTTCTGGCCTAGACTTTCATTGTTTTGCCTAGAAATCTATTGGATCTAATTGAAACCGCAGAGTTCCCGTGTCAAGACCCAAACGAGTTTTTTTTTAATTTTTCTAAAATTAGTGATAAAATTGCCAGTTTTCGTCATAGAGGTATGCTATGCTGAGAGAAAGGGAAGAGTTCTGGCCTAGGCTTTCATTGTTTTGCCTAGAAATCTATTGGATCTAATTGAAACCGCAGAGTTCCCGTGTCAAGACCCAAACGAGTTTTTTTTTAATTTTTCTAAAATTAGTGATAAAATTGCCAGTTTTCGTCATAGAGATATGCTCTGCTGAGAGAAAGCGAAGAGTTCTGGCCTAGGCTTTCATTGTTTTGCCTAGAAATCTATTAGATCTAATAGAAACCGTGGAGTTCTCAAGTCTAGACCCAAAAGTGATTTTTTTTTAATTTTTCTAAAATTAGTGATAAAATTGCCAGTTTTCGTCATAGAGATATACTCTGCTGAGAGAAAGCGAAGAGTTCTGGCCTAGGCTTTCATTGTTTTGCCTAGAAATCTATTAGATCTAATAGAAACCGTGGAGCTCTCAAGTCTAGACCCAAAAGTGTGTTTTTTTAATTTTTCTAAAATTAGTGATAAAATTGCCAGTTTTCGTCATAGAGATATGCTCTGCTGAGAGAAAGCGAAGAGTTCTGGCCTAGGCTTTCATTGTTTTGCCTAGAAATCTATTAGATCTAATAGAAACCGGGGAGTTCTCAAGTCTAGACCCAAAAGTGTTTTATTTAAATTTTTCTAAAATTAGTGATAAAATTGCCAATTTTCGTCATAGAGGTATGCTATGCTGAGAGAAAGGGAAGAGTTCTGGCCTAGACTTTCATTGTTTTTCCTAGAAATCTATTGGATCTAATTGAAACCGCAGAGTTCCCGTGTCAAGACCCAAACGAGTTTTTTTTTAATTTTTCTAAAATTAGTGATAAAATTGCCAGTTTTCGTCACAGAGATATGCTCTGCTGAGAGAAAGCGAAGAGTTCTGGCCTAGGCTTTCATTGTTTTGCCTAGAAATCTATTAGATCTAATAGAAACCGTGGAGTTCTCAAGTCTAGACCCAAAAGTGTTTTTTTTTTAATATTTCTAAAATTAGTGATAAAATTGCCAATTTTCGTCATAGAGGTATGCTATGCTGAGAGAAAGGGAAGAGTTCTGGCCTAGACTTTCATTGTTTTGCCTAGAAATCTATGGGATCTAATTGAAACCGCAGAGTTCCCGTGTCAAGACCCAAAAGTGATTTTTTTTTAATTTTTCTAAAATTAGTGATAAAATTGCCAATTTTCGTCATAGAGGTATGCTATGCTGAGAGAAAGGGAAGAGTTCTGGCCTAGACTTTCATTGTTTTTCCTAGAAATCTATTGGATCTAATTGAAACCGCAGAGTTCCCGTGTTAAGACCCAAACGAGTTTTTTTTTAATTTTTCTAAAATTAGTGATAAAATTGCCAGTTTTCGTCATAGAGATATGCTCTGCTGAGAGAAAGCGAAGAGTTCTGGCCTAGGCTTTCATTGTTTTGCCTAGAAATCTATTAGATCTAATAGAAACCGTGGAGCTCTCAAGTCTAGACCCAAAAGTGTTTTTTTTTTAATTTTTCTAAAATTAGTGATAAAATTGCCAATTTTCGTCATAGAGATATGCTCTGCTGAGAGAAAGCGAAGAGTTCTGGCCTAGGCTTTCATTGTTTTGCCTAGAAATCTATTAGATCTAATAGAAACCGTGGAGTTCTCAAGTCTAGACCCAAAAGTGTTTTTTTTTTAATTTTTCTAAAATTAGTGATAAAATTGCCAATTTTCGTCATAGAGGTATGCTATGCTGAGAGAAAGGGAAGAGTTCTGGCCTAGACTTTCATTGTTTTGCCTAGAAATCTATGGGATCTAATTGAAACCGCAGAGTTCCCGTGTCAAGACCCAAACGAGTTTTTTTTTAATTTTTCTAAAATTAGTGATAAAATTGCCAGTTTTCGTCATAGAGATATGCTCTGCTGAGAGAAAGCGAAGAGTTCTGGCCTAGGCTTTCATTGTTTTGCCTAGAAATCTATTAGATCTAATAGAAACCGTGGAGTTCTCAAGTCTAGACCCAAAAGTGATTTTTTTTTAATTTTTCTAAAATTAGTGATAAAATTGCCAATTTTCGTCATAGAGGTATGCTATGCTGAGAGAAAGGGAAGAGTTCTGGCTAGACTTTCATTGTTTTGCCTAGAAATCTATTGGATCTAATTGAAACCGCAGAGTTCCCGTGTTAAGACCCAAACGAGTTTTTTTTTAATTTTTCTAAAATTAGTGATAAAATTGCCAGTTTTCGTCATAGAGATATGCTCTGCTGAGAGAAAGCGAAGAGTTCTGGCCTAGGCTTTCATTGTTTTGCCTAGAAATCTATTAGATCTAATAGAAACCGTGGAGCTCTCAAGTCTAGACCCAAAAGTGTTTTTTTTTTAATTTTTCTAAAATTAGTGATAAAATTGCCAATTTTCGTCATAGAGATATGCTCTGCTGAGAGAAAGCGAAGAGTTCTGGCCTAGGCTTTCATTGTTTTGCCTAGAAATCTATTAGATCTAATAGAAACCGGGGAGTTCTCAAGTCTAGACCCAAAAGTGTTTTATTTAAATTTTTCTAAAATTAGTGATAAAATTGCCAATTTTCGTCATAGAGGTATGCTATGCTGAGAGAAAGGGAAGAGTTCTGGCCTAGACTTTCATTGTTTTGCCTAGAAATCTATGGGATCTAATTGAAACCGCAGAGTTCCCGTGTCAAGACCCAAACGAGTTTTTTTTTAATTTTTCTAAAATTAGTGATAAAATTGCCAGTTTTCGTCATAGAGATATGCTCTGCTGAGAGAAAGCGAAGAGTTCTGGCCTAGGCTTTCATTGTTTTGCCTAGAAATCTATTAGATCTAATAGAAACCGTGGAGTTCTCAAGTCTAGACCCAAAAGTGATTTTATTTTAATTTTTTTAAAATTAGTGATAAAATTGCCAGTTTTCGTCATAGAGATATGCTATGCTGAAAGAAAGGGAAGAGTTCTGGCCTAGGCTTTCATTGTTTTGCCTAGAAATCTATTGGATCTAATTGAAACCGCAGAGTTCCCGTGTCAAGACCCAAACGAGTTTTTTTTTAATTTTTCTAAAATTAGTGATAAAATTGCCAGTTTTCGTCATAGAGATATGCTCTGCTGAGAGAAAGCGAAGAGTTCTGGCCTAGGCTTTCATTGTTTTGCCTAGAAATCTATTGGATCTAATTGAAACCGCAGAGTTCTCAAGTCTAGACCCAAAAGTTAAATTTTTAATGAATTTTTCTAAAATAATCGAAAAACTATAATAACTAATAACTTCACAGACACCTGGTATTGAGAGTGTTCATGAGCACTAATATCAGATGGGCTTTCAGCCTGTTTGCTCCCTTTCTATAAAAACATAGTTGTCCAATATATTAGTCGGTACTTGAATCATCTTATAAAACCGAACCTATAATTCGTTGCACGCACAAAAACGAAAGAGAGCCTCTTTTATTTCTGCATTTGTAATATTAAATTTTTCTTGTTATATATATATAATTGTAAAGTGAGGTATATTCTATATGAAGACAGAATCAATGTCGATAGGAAAGTATTTCCTTGTCGGAATGTCGTTACGTGAACTATCGGTAGGGTTTTCAACACGCTAATGACTCAGGGCTGTCACTGATTTATTGTTCTACATTTACCCCACTAGAAACCTTAATGGTTGTACCGTGAGAAAAATTAACCATTACAAAATATTGTAGTATATCTAAAGATATATATATAGTACGTGAGAGTATCTCAATACATTAATGTACATTAACATTATAATAATGGGCATAACATAGGCGTTATACACGGAGGGCTACAATACAGGACTCGGAAACATACTAAGTTAAGACTTAAGGTGAAATCATATTCTGAGAAATTCAAATGCATTATTTTATTTAAAACATAAATTTGCTTAGTATGAAGTTGTAAACAAGTTAATTTTGAAAATTTTACGGAACGGAGCGGAATATTTAAGATTAAGAGAGCATTTTTTAAATGTTTATGTAAGTTAAGTATGAAATCACCGGAATCCTCTGACATTTAAACGCCATATTATTGAGGAAGGTTCAACAACCTCACGGGTTTCGATCATGATACGTATTTTTAAAATACAAATTTATTAATACAAAAGTGACAACCCTGGCCGAGTTAGCTTCGTTAACAGATCGCGACAGTTGGGCTGGAACCACTTCACCATCTTGTTATACAATACTTTGTGCCGTACTTTTCATGCCATTTCAATGATTTCACTACAGTTTTGCGGTACGTTTAACGGGTTATGTATTTGATTTGACTTATTGCGAACTCTTTTAACCACAAGGATTTTTATATTTTCCAAGAGTTAGACGCATAAATTTTCTCTTACATTGAACATTACAGAGCCTTTATAGAGTGGGAAAGTAATTATGCCATAAGTTTTGACACATAAAAAAAATAACCTAACTGTTATTATGATAATGAAAATGACATCGGTATGCCTATTTATTTAAGCTGTTTGTACGGTGTTTTCATTAATCAATCTGAATTAACCACTTTCTTTGAAAATAAACGCTTTATTATTTGGAACATTATTACATAGATTTAGGGTCTGTTTTACAATGTATGGATAAAGTACCACATAGCTATGCAACACATAAATTATTTGGAAGATAAAAGTACCGAATAAGAAACTTCGCATGTCATCGGACTCACAACTTATGATGGACTTTATTTGACGAGTAGCGCTATCTGATAGTCGTGAAACGCAACAATAGCATTTATCCTACCAATAAGTAATATATAGCTTATTTGGGCCTTATGTAGAACTTATCCGTACATTGTGAAACATACCTTTAGACACCTAGACCTTTACGGTAAATATCGCAAAGGATCAAAACACAAATAGACAGCCAATCGGATCTTCACACGTCTTTCTCACAAGAATACTCTAATCGGATCATGCCGTGTTCATATTACACTTTTTTCCCTCCATTTTTGTACTCACCATTCGCATATTATGGCGTCTTGTCCCTATAGATTTCTATTAGATTTGGTGTACTACAATGGTCAGTACTTGGCGCTCCTCCTTTTTCTTTAGCATGTTTGATGATATCCTCACAATATTCTACTTAAAATACAAAGAAATATTTAAATCGCGTGGATACAATGCGAGAATGTACACGTGTTGAGAAAACTAGAAACTTCAAACTCAATTCTTGTTCAATCATATTTAAAGTAGCTTTATATTCTACATGCAAACTTTCTTTGTATGAAAGCGTAGAGAATTTTATTCTTTTTAAATAAAATGTTAATATATATGGCAATTGTGTCCAATATGACAAGTTACGGACATTAGTGGTATAATACATATTTAAATTCATCAGTGATAAGGTTTTTCAGAGCTCTAACGTTAATAATTTCCAAAAAATTATTCATAAATAATTGAATGTTGAATATTATTTATTAATACATAAATATTTTCTGTTTTATGTTTCACTGATTAGGATAATAGTTGCTCACGGTTTGATTCTGCTTTCAATTTCACCTTTAATGGAGCCCAGTACTGGGCATACAGGGTGTTGGACAGAGAAAGAATATTAGGTTACTATTTGGTCTTCTTTTAACAATTCAGATTTTTAATTCGAATTGCGGACGCATAACATAATGATTGAAGCCGTTACATATATTTTTGTTAGTAAAACGTGGGTTAAAGTACAATTTATGAATTTTGAACGGAACTGATAAACAAAAAGATGAAATTATGCAAATGGAGTAGTCAACGCCATCCTTCATCGCACGGCTTCAACTTCACTTAATACACTTTTAGGGCTGTTAACTATTTATAAAATATTGTATAATATTTCATTAAAATTTGGTGTAAAGTGACGCATACTGAAGTGAGCGATTCAGTAGCGAGACTAGAATGAACGAATTATTTCCACTTGGAATAATATTTTTGATGTTTTACTAGATTTAAATTTATTTTCTCAATGTACTTGTAAAATGGGACAAATTGAATTATAATCAAAATGAATGGAATGTACAGTATTTGATAACGTATTTCTCGAGATTGATTGATCCCTCGACAGCACGAGAATATTTAGAGAAGTCTTGAAACCATTAGATTAAACATTAAGATTTGATTTAAAGAAATACATCTTTGATCATCCGTAAGTATCTGAGCTATTTATTTGAATCTCAATCATCGACCAATTCGATTTAATTTATGTCCTACCACAAACGATGGTGTTAAATAATATTTCTTGTGCATCTAATAGTTCGAGTTTTGAGGCCGGAAAGAATTTTTGATATAAACGGGTTTCAATGTTAACAGGAGGGAAATGGGAAGGAGGCTCATCTGATGTTAAGAGATACCGCCGCCCATGGACACTTACAATCCCAGAGGGCTCGCAAGTGCAATGCCAGGTTTTTAAGAATTGGTATGCTCTTTTATTGAAATCGAATAGATCCGGATATAGTGTTCCACTCAGTGCTGGTGCGTGGCAAAAACTGTCTTAAAAACGCTCAGTTATGGAACAAAGGACGTTGAGGTAAAACGGGTGATATTTCGTATTCTGCCTTGTCATCCGATGATGATACTTAGATGTAGGTATTAATCCGAACAACTCCTTTGAATATGGTAAATGTGGTAGAAGATGCAGAGAGACCCCACATTTATACGGTAAGCGGCTAAGGGTGTAAGGCACTCGGTAAGAGACTGGTCGTCGACGAATCGCTAGAATATAGTCAAGAGGAAGGAGCTCTACTGAGCGGGAGAACAGTACTCCATATGGATTCTAATTTGCGCTTTATAGAGTTGTAATGGGTGCCTTGCTGACCACATCAAGCTTCTTAGAGGCTAATTTAACCTTCCCGTCAAATGACCGCGAAACTGAACGTCATTCGATATGTCAA
The DNA here is from genome assembly GCF_905147105.1 of Pieris brassicae. NCBI lineage: Eukaryota > Metazoa > Arthropoda > Insecta > Lepidoptera > Pieridae > Pieris > Pieris brassicae. Next base: position 7,320,819 of record NC_059670.1, read on the forward strand.
CGCCCAGTATTACGATGCTTGCTCAGGCTTTAAGGAGAGTGCCTTCGTGTATTTAACTCAATAAAATAATAAATAACTTAATTATTCCTATTTATATCGTCATAGGTCATTAAGCAAGTACTTAGGTACTAATTACTATTAAACAATCTTATTCTATTGGGAAACGAGACAGAGGAAGACGGCTCAAGAGACAGAGGAGGACGACATTGCTAACACGGCTGGTTGGATGCAACTCACTCAAAACCGAGATACCTGGAAATCCTTGGAGGAGGCCTAAATAATTGGGAATACATATAAAAATAGGAAAAAAATGTGTAATTTATTTTCTTAAAAATATATATACATATAGTAAATAGGATTAAGATTACTATTTTATTTTGCAAGAAATAAAAAGGCTTTTTTTATTATATTTATTATTTATTATATCTTGTAATCGTTTGATGATCCTTTGATAAAACTATATCTTTTTACTGGTAACTCGGTGTTTCGCGAACTATTCAGTTATAGTCATAATTTATAGATATGTAATCAATTTATACTCTCTATAAGTACATTTTATTTTCTAAACTTCTATTCAAACTTATGTACAACCCTAAGTCTGAAAATAGCTTAGATAGTATCAAGTTTCGCTTAAAACAAAACAATTACTAAGCAAAAACATGGATATTGAAATACTATATTATAATTTAAAAAATGTGCAAATTAAATTGAGACTCTTGGAGGGGTATATTTTCATTTTCGTGTTATTATGGCTGTAATTGTTTTAGTTTGGTTAATCTATCTAACTATTACTAACTTCTCCAGTCGCTCTCTTTGTTTCAAAATTTTCTGGACCTTTCGTGTGAGAAACCAAAAAAAGCTTGGTTGGCTGGTAACAAAGTGTCAAAAGACACACACATATTAGTTTTCTTAGCTGTCCAGGAAATCCTAAGCATCCGCTTTTATCAACAACAATTCCAAACCATTTATATTCCTCCTTTAAAATGTTTGCATTCTCTTGGATTCAGGGCTATTAAAGAAAATTGGAAATATCAGAGTCTTAACCAATATCTTCTTTGATAAAATAAATTTAACTCAAAAGATGAAACGATTTATCATTGGACAAGATATATTAACCAATCACATTTAAACGCAAAATATCATCGCTTTGTCTGTATTATTTACTAAATTGCACAAGACCAATTTAAGTTGTTTCCTTATATAATCATTTATTCGTCGCAGTTATGAAACTAAATACTTCATAAATAGGTCCTAAAAGGCTCTCTAATGGGCTAAGTTCCATACAAACATGGTAGGTATTGCTGCTAAGTTGATCGTTCCGATGCAAATGCCCGCATGTTTGCTGCATTATATTGGTCCTTGTGAAATTGCTCAACTTTTGACATGTTCCAGGTATAAGCTAGAGCGTTTTAGAGTAAAATTGTATACATAAGACTCTATATTCTTAAAAGCTTATCTTGTAAGGCATATAAAAAACTACTGGATACTGAAAATTTATTCATTTCTTCTACCCTCGCATATTGACGAAGACTCCTTCAAGCCCTCAATTATAGTTTGGAAAATATTCCACCACCTTGAACCTAACCATATGATTCCGTCTGTTACTGTTTAGGTCTTTTGGTGGAGACACTTCATACTTATTTATATATTCATATATCCACTACTTATGAGTTAAGGTACCACTGTAGGGCTAAGAGATCTATAGAGTTGTTGGGTTTTTCGTCCTCACCCTCTCATATGCCTAGTGCAGATTGCTAATACATACACTACTTATACTATACATATACTCCTGACACTTATTACATATAAATTTAATTACACATCTCACAGTCCACAGGCTGGAAGCTGTGCAAAATCTTTTTGTGACCTTAAACACTTTATTAAACATACGTAAATATGTAAAAAAAGTATTAAATTCGGGTCAAAGACGAATAAGTTTTGTTACATTTTAAAAAAGTATTCTCTTTTCTTATTTTTATATTGTACATTTTTCTCTCTTTCTAACTTTAAAATGATACTAGGTATCCTTATCTTGATTGAGAGTTTTCCTGAAAATTCTACAACAATATAAATTTCCTAATTTCAATATATAGATATAAAAATTGACAAAAATCTCGCTGTAAGCCAATGCCTTGTTACCTGCTGAGACATCGTTTCCGGCAGTATTATGATTTTGCTGGCGTACGCTTATTGAGCAGTCCTGTATCTACGCTGAATGCACTTTTCTATACTTCGTATGGTCTGCATAAATTATTAAATAATGTTGAATCATACATACTACCAAAGGCCAAAGATTTGTTACCGCAGAATTCATTTGATATGCTTGATGACGTAAAACTATCAGCAAATTACATTCAGACTATATTGCCTACTTATTTTAGTTTGTCAAGCCTGTAGCCTGTTAATAAGCTTAAGCTGGAGGCTCTGGATTACACAGGACGATCACTTCTTACCGTTAAAGCAAACTGATCAGTAAAGTAGAATAGAACTGTGTCTGTGTCATTCCCTAGTTAGTGATAGAAACATTACTTAATAATAAAATTGGTAAAAACAAATCACTATATTGAAATGAAGAATTAAAAGTTCACTCTAATAATGTTACGTACAGGAAAAGATCTAATAAGCAAACGTAATGTATCTCTTCCTATCCATATTGAGAAAATCATATTCGCAAACAAAACATTTTTGCTTACCCTACAAGGGATGAATACAGCCTCACATGTTATGTCATTCCGTCAGTCTTAACTGGAGTATCGTCAGTCTTATCCCATTATGAAATCAACAATACAATTTCTTTTAAATATACGAAAACTATGGAAAAAGAACAAAATTGTCTTAGAGGGCTTTTAATATAATTAAGCAGTACATCGATTTTAATAATGTTAAAATCCTTCTATTTTCATCACAGCGTAAATAAAATTTACACTGTAGGCGTTCACAAAAAATTACAATACATAATATGCTAATTGTATTGTTGTTTTTTGGCCTTGCCTATTACTCTTGAGTTTATAGTTGACATTTTAGTATATTTGACTTCGAATAGCAATTATTTTTTTATTACACAGAATATTATCTAATTGTTTCGCGGTATCTAGGTAATTCGAGGGACAGCCGGATCGAGTTTGTGAAAACATTGCTTTTATTCCTAGTGTACGGTTGAATATTCCCGACCCAGAAGTAATGCATTCAGCCCCAGCTGTGCTACCTTGAACATTTCTGTTTACGTCCGCATTTTGCACATGCAGGTGACCACATTAAGAAATCTGGCATGTCGTCGGGGCTAGCGGAAGTGACGTTATGTGTACGTGTTATTAGATATCAAAGATATGTTACAATTGACATTTTAATTAGCATTCCCACGAAAATTCATTCGAAATTCGAATTTGACAAATGATTACCGGGAGCACAATGGCGCCAGTTCAATGCTAAATTAATTTATTGCTCAAACTCCGTAAGCGCCTGTTCTTATTTAAATCCCGATTTAATTTCTTTAGGGCTTTGTTTCTTCGCGCTTTAGTCTCGAGTTTTGTCTATTGTAAGTTGTTTGTGTTAAATTATAACAAGTCTTGAAATTGTTATAAAGGATATTAAGATATTTATTAAGCACTCAAAATATAAATTTTCAATATAATATATATTAAGGAAGCCCATGTTAAATTTAATTAATTTATACTGATGCTTCAGCCTACTCTCTTAATATGGTTATGAGTTAGGGGATCGGATAGAAAATGCCGTAGATATCTTCATGATTTTTATAGGCTTTATTTTTCAATAAATCAGTGAGGAATGTATTAACACAAATAACTCGCAGAAATGCACTAATTACAAACACAAAATATAGTCACTAATTACTTGAATTACGCACACTTCACACTTAATTTATCACTTGTCTTCACTTTACTATTTTTTATATATTAGGGGGCACGAGCCTGCGGGGCATCCAAAGAGGGCAGTCATCACAGGCCATAAACTCTTATTTTTAGTGGGTGCGTTGCAAGCCTTTGAGGGAGGAGTACACTCGAAATTTGAAGAGTTGGAGGTCGTATGTCTCAGGGAATACCCCCATCGGGAGTCGATTCCACAGTTCGCAAGTTCGCAAAAGAAAATGCCTTGTGAAGCGGACTGTCAAAGATTTCCAGCCATCAAGGTGATGTTGATGAACTTTGGAATTCATACGGCTCGTACGGTGTTGAAACGAGGCAGGAGAGATTAGCCCAAACAATTCTTCAGAACACTCACCGTAGTACCCTTTATAGAAAACGAAAAGAGACGCAATGTCTCTGCGTAGAGAGAGAGAATCAAGCCGACAAGCTGACAATTCGATAAGCCAATATTTGCTGTTATATATCCCTGGGAAGAGTCATGAACGATGTTCGAGAACTCTCTAGGTAGGATTGCTACTGAGTAGCGATTGCAAAATTCTAGAACATCTGTACTTATTGTCTCTTTTGCACATTGTTCCGTCCTTGTCATACGGCATTCTAGAGTGCTCAGTCGATTTCGAAAAGGTTCAGGTCTTCTCGCGTATCATTCTGTCCTTGACCCACACCTATATAATTCGGTCTAGAATATTCCTTCATCAACGGGGTATAAATAGGCCTAGAAAGGGCCTAGGCCTGAAAACTGTATCAATCGAATATACATGCTCTGAAACTGCGTAAAAAAAATTTCAGCCTCCTGAAAACTAGGGTAACATTATGAAAATTAAAATGTTCTAATATGTGATTGACCCGCTTCTAAAACGGTCAGAAAACACATTTCAGCCTGCTGAAAAGTTTTCTAAGTAGTGCATAATTCTAGAAACATATAAACATTGCAGTCAACCCGTCTTCGTAACAATATGTTAATACTAGCGACACCCATATAGCGTGTCGCAATGATTTCAGACTGCAATGCTCGCGTTAGATTAATTTTTACATGTAATAAGAGTTTTAGATTTGCCGCCAATTCACAAAAACAAATGACAAATGAATGCAATACACTACATTAGGTTACCAAAGACTTCTAAATTTGAGATTAAAAAAAAGTTTTCATTAGCAATGTTTCTAACTGGCCAGTTCTAAACATTTTTAGTATCAGAAACCACATTTCAGCCTACTGAAAAGTTTTCTAAGTAGTGGAAAAATCTAGAAACATAGAAACGTTGCAGTAAACCCGTCTTCCCGTGTCGCAGTAATTGCAGGCTGCAATGATACAAGGGCCCAGATAGCTGTTTAAAGCTCTACTATACAGTATACCACCTAATGTACGGTACCAGCAACTGCAGCAAGGGTCTGCCACAAACATTTTTCATCAACCTTTTTTAATAGAATCGCGTGGCAAACGTAAGTACATACTAAAATGTAAAACAAAAATTTTGACAGATTAGCGTAAATAAATCTCATTCATAATTTATATTACTAACTACTCATAAATTTATGTTGCCTCAGTAGATGTAAATAAAGTTTTCATTACTCAAAAAAATGTATTAGGGCTATTATGGGCGTTGGACCCCTTGTAAGCTGTAGACCACTCTTTGACGAACTCGGTATTTTGACAGTTTATATATTCTTGAAGCAGTTGACTGTAAAAAAATATCCAAAATTGTTCAAAACATACAATTTCCTTTATACACCGAGGGATCCAACACGGCTGTATGGACTGCATGCTCCACTACGATGAATACAAAAAATCTTACGCCATGGCTATAAAACTGTTTGATCCTAGAAGTTATAAATCACCGCCATGTAATTCTTTCAAGGGGAAGGTGATTAAATTTTTAAAACAAAGTGCCTTTATAGTGTAGGCGAGTATTTGGACCATAGATTTGACACCGATTGTAAATCATTTAACATTGACATTATTTTATTTTATTAATAAGACATTGTAAAAATTCATATGACATTTGCATGCCTATTTGTAATTGATCGATTTAAACACTGTACCACTATCTTTGCATAAAAACGATTATTATTATAATCATATAAGTAACTATGTACTAACTGTAGTACTTATGAAAGTCAATATTTAAAGAAAACAAAGGTCTAATTTATATTTACTACCATGTACCAAATCAAGGGCGAAAAACTGGCAAGAAACTCCTAAGCACTTTTTAATCCCCAGGTATTGATAAAAGGGAATTGTAAGGAACTGCAACTATTACGCTATCAAATATAGCATTTAACACTTATACAATATTCATAATAATAAAGAAACACACGCTTAGCATCAGCGGGTAACGATGACACATTAATTGTTACCATGTCATGCCTATTTTTCCCATACATGCCTTTTTATTTCCCTATTGTTGCTTTGTCATTTCTAACCTAAAAAATCAATGATCACAAAAAACGTGCTAACGTTTAACCTCATAAAGATTTATCGCCTGTGCAACACCTCATCAATATTCGTTCCCGTGACGTGCAATAAGATTTATTATTTTCTCACTCATTACTCATGTACCTGAATTAGTAATATATTTTTCTACGTGTCCCTCATATTTCTTGGGAGACATTGATATTAAATGTTACCTTTTGTAATATTGTATTTGTATCGTATTCAAGTTTATAAGGAATTCTATTATTATAACATTTATTAGATAGGGTTAGAAGTTCTCTTTGTTTTTTATGATAAAGTACTCTAAAAAGTTTTGTACTAACATGTATGAAGTCTTGTAGTTAGGTATTAGATAAACCTTTGTAGCACGGTTAGCATTACATTTGTATTTTTTCTATAGCATTTTAACAATTCTTACATTCACAACTCTACAAGATAAGTTTAGCCTTACATTTTTAGGTAAACTTACTGTAACTAAAGCATGTACTGTAAAAGCGAAATAATTACTTGGAGAATGAAGCCACAATACAAACAAGCTTCACCCGCAGGCGTTTACGGTATAATGTGTTCATATATGGTAACTTTAATATTTATACATATCTCCTAATTTGTAAGTCTCAAGTAGCTATTGAATAGTTTCTTCTATAGTTTTGCATTGAATTTTGTGGAGTCCATATTTAAATAAGTTCCTGATGGATTTGGCTGCGGTGGAAAACTCTATTAAGATTGTACTAGATAAGTTAGCCAATGATACCGGCTGGGATGGTGTTTAGTCTTGTTGAAGTGGCGTCTGGAACTTCATCCATTGGCCTATGGTAGGGAGCTCCAGGTCATGGTTGAGATCGAAGTTCCTCACGTAAAAAGATGTACCGGACGTCGTCACAAGCAAGGCTCAGCGAGATGAGGTGCAACAGCAGATATTATAACCAAAATACATGACTTCAAAAACTGTTAGAGAAAGAGCATATCAACATGTAGGTACATTGAGAACAATAGACAATTTGTGTATAATGGACTAGTTGATAGTATGGAAAATTAAGTGTTATCGAGAGTAATCAATATAAAACATGGTTTTAAAGTATTATAATGCAAAATAAATTGTAAATAAACAGAAATCTATAATGAAAAGTATTATTTTTATACATCAGTCACGTGACATATAACGTGATTATTCGAATCAATAATAACGTATGCTACGTTATGGCTACTAAATAATGTCTTTGCCTGTCTAATCATAATATAATTGTGGAGGTAAATTTCATCGAAGACTGTTTCAAATCAAAACATAATGTATGTGAATTAGTGTAATTTAAGAAAATAATCGATTAAATCTGTCTAATGAAAGAAGATAACGAAAAAGTGCGGCAAATTAAAAAAAAATAGTAGGGTATCCCTAAAAGTTTGATGTATTTTGTAGATTAAACTTACTTGATACTTGACTTTATTTTACAATAGTAAAATAAAGTCAATACTTAAAATGACTAGCATCGTATGGAAAACTTAAGCAAATAAAAATATTAAATTGACTACAGAGCAGTTAGAACCATTAAAGAGTCATTTGAAAATGTAACAGCAGAAGAGTGGAAGAAAATGACTGATATATAAAAATAAATATAAAGAAAGGGATGGGACTACAGAGGAACATTTAGAAAGTTTAATAATCAATGTGAGAGACAATGATAACAACAATGCGTATTGCATAGATTCATCAGATTTTTTGGATTCTGATTTTGATTATTTCGAATAAACTATATTTATTATAAAACACAACTTAATTCGATATCGATATCGATATCACAATGGTTCCATACCATTATAGTGGTAGTCTCAATACCTCATGACCACTGTGCTTTCAAATTACATCGGCTTCATATATTGGCTCTGGTTTATACGGTTTTACTAGACATAGCAGTTCTGCTTTCGTATCGTCTCTTCAATTTGAATATTATTTAAAGTAAGCCATTCTCTTATCTCATGTTTGCGATTCTGTGTCGTATGGGCTTTATTTACTATATCAGAATGGTAACTGGCGTTGTCCATAACAATTACACTTGGCTCATTTAAATTGAGTAGCTTTTCTTTTAACCACTTATTGAAGTTGGCAGCATTCATATCATGGTGATAATCAGCCATTTTTATTTTGTGTATTGACATAACACTTACACCTGGGAAAAACAATGAAAAGGTTATTACCACACAATTTTTTTTTCAAATTTACTTGAAATGTATTGCAAATTTTACCAGTGATGGAAGCGATTTCTTTAAAGTACTGGTTCTGGGATTTTATTCTATCTTTCTGCTCTAAATCAGTGAGCTTACCAATAGTTCTCACTATTGCATCGACTGCTTCTACATCCTCCAGATTTTCTGCGAAAGAAACGAAATATTCTATCAAATACAACAAAGTTTAGGTAAAGTTTATTATACCGGTTAACTATTGGGAAAAAATATATAATAGAAATAAAAATGAGTAATTGAATGAAGTATCAAGACAATAAATCATACTAACCTAAGAAATTCAACACCACACGTAAACAATCTTGTTTTTTGTACAATTCAGCTTCTTTTTCTTCAATTTTTTCTTGGAATTTGGATATCATGCAGAACAATATCTCTCGAATTTCACTTTTAATAGTTTTACTAAGATTTAAACACGTAAATGAATAAATAGGAACAAAATAAACCAAAATAAATGTTTGACAACAGCCATATTAAAAATTGACGGTCACATTCTGTGTGACCTTCTTGTGATCTTTGATCAATTATTTCTTGCATGACTGCTGCGACGCCATCTTGCCTTTTAGCGAATTAAAAGTAACAATTTCTATAAAATTGTCAAATATTCTGAGATTGTTTATAAAATTGTCAAATAATCTGAGATTGTTTATAAAATTGTCAAATAGCCCATTTATCATAATTGACAACTTGAACGGCTTTAATGTGTTCATTTATGTAACTAATAGGAAGTGTCCGGTATACTTCGAAATTTGGTTACACCCGGACATTTCCTGTCGGTGTTTCGCAGAATATTTATTTAATAGTAAGTCGTCACATCCTCATTTAATGTACAAACGAAATATACCCCTCGCATACTGTTATATAGCTTAAATATTAAGTTCTTTCGTGAAATATATTAGGTAACCAAATTATTTGCCTGACTGTACCTCTACGTCAACGAACATGCAATTGACAGCAATTTGTTTCAAACTATGACTGCACAACAACACTATTCTGACACTTAATCAGTTGTACACCTGCCTTGTACGTTGTATTCAATATGAGTAAGGTTTAATGGCCAATTAGAGTGTTATAGCTGAAATATTTATACAATTTTAAGTAAACTGTAGAACATCAATGCATAAAGGTGATGAGATTTTTTGTATACACCAGAAGTAAAACTTATATATGAGATTTTTATATTTCTTGCAGAACATAAAATACAAGTGTTTCAGGAGCCGTGTTATTCGAATAGTTAATTAAGGACCCAGGATGTGAAAAGAAAATCCGTAAGCAAAGGTGCCTACTTCAGCAATGACCAAATTGACCAAACAGAAACGTGTCGTAATCTTCCAAGATCAGGCTAGTTAGAACTTTAGTATTTTTGTAAGAATCAGAGTAGTGGTCAATTCATATAGCGGACTGATAAACTGTTGATGCATTCGACGTGTAGTTTTAGAGCACTATGTTGCGGATAATATGGAATGCAAAAAAAAAACAACACCATTCTCTACGTACGTAACACTGAAAACGTTTAGAACTGGCCAGTTACAAAGCATTGCTAATAAAACTTTTTCGAATTTCAATTTTAGAACTCTTTGGTAACCTAATGTATATTGCATTCATATGTCATTTGTTTTTGTGAATTGGCGGCAAATCTAAAACTCTTGTTACACGTGAAAATGCACCTAACGCGAGTTAGGTTCAAACAATTTTACACGAACATTTAGGCGTCAGGAAGCTTTGTACCAGATGGATTCCCCATACTTCAACCGATGACCAGAAACACCTTCGCATGGTCTGGTGACGCCAAATGTTAGATAAGTTCAACGGCGGTGACTCAAATGCTGTATTTGACATTGTCATAGGTGACGAAAGCTTGATATATTGAAAAGACAAAAGACAATCAGCTCAGTGGGATATCGTTTCCTTTCGAGGATCGGCCAACTAAGTTAAAGAAAGGAATAAGTCAAGGAAAAAAGATGATTGCCTTATTTTTTGGTCGGAGAGGTTCGCGACAGTTGTGCTAGAAGATGAAAGGACAGTTACTGCAAACTAGTAATTCAATCGCTGTTTGCCTGGTGTCTTGGAAAAAAATCAGCAGCAGCACCCTCGAAGCAGGATCTTCCTTCACCACGACAATGCTTCAGGGCACTCCGCAAACGGACTGTTGAATATTTGACTATGGCAGGTGTCGAGATAATGAGTCATTCGCGATACAGACCTGACCTGGCGCCTTGCGGCTTTCATATGTTCCCAATAAGTATAGATAAAATTCGAGGCTTTACGAGCCCTGAAGGTGCGGTGAAAGCGTACGAAAATGCCATAAGGAAAAATGGGCCCACTGCTTTTCTCAGTGGTTCCATCGAATGCGACGATGTGTAGAGAGGAACGGAGATTACATCGAAAAACATTAAAAGTATTCGCAACTTTCTGCATGAAGCCGTTTTTAATTTTCTAAACATTTTCAAAAATTAGGACAATTATGGTTCTCAACATCCTACCCTGAGAGAAAAGGAGGACAGAGTACAGTGAAGGCAGCAAGTAACGTATCGGTTAGGGCTTTTCAAGACAGACACGACCTTCAGTAATTAAGACTATGAAGGGAAAAAAGATTTTGATACTGAGGTCATGTTCTGTTCGCTTGAAAACTACTCAAACGGTGAAGGAAATCTTAGTAAAGTAACCAGTATTTCCTAGATGGAGTTGCAATGACGTATATCACCTGCCTATAAATAAATGCTTAATAATGTATACGCAGACATGTGTCAGGTCTCATCGTGGGTTACGAACGATTAAGGTTCACTAAAGTCCTTCACTGTTCCAAACTAAAGGAGTGGGGGGGGGGGGGACACCAAAATTATCTTATAAGCTCGTGTTATGGAAATTTCAAGAAATGATTCGGGAGCCTTCTGGCACCATGTGTATCCATGGGTAACGGTACCACTTCAAATGAGCCACCCGCCTTTTACCAGTTGTATAAAAAAACACAAGAACAAACACACATTTGCAACCAATAAAAATAAACTACCGACCGGACGCAAATAATACATATTAAGTTTTAACAAACTGTTTTATACAGTTATGCAACTGCACAGTGGCCACTGGAGTGTAATTTGAAAATTGTATATTAAATGATTCAATTAAGGTCGTTCCGGACATAAATAATGAAATTACGATAGCCGGACGGGGCTGTGACGCGGCCGCATCCCCAAATAATATTCAACTAAACCTAACCGAAATCCCTAATTGCTAATTTCATTTCATGTGATTGGAATTCCACAGAGCTTCCAGATATTTAAGTAATAAAATACTTTTAATCGTTAATTTAGTTCTTATATAAAACATAGTTTAAGAGATTGTAATAGAGAATAATCAATTACCTCCATCGAATATATTTTTCATTGCTATACCCTTCTGAATAAATAACTTAACTTGGAACTTATAAAAAATAATAAATATCTCGAATACCTGAAAGGTAAAATTTGATAGAAGATAATTGCGTCATAATGAGTACTACTTTTTTTAAATAACTGTATATATTAATATTATAAAATCGAGCAGTGTTAGCCTAGTGGGTTTAGCGTGCGACTCTCATCCCTGAGGTCGTAGGTTTGATCCCCGGCTGTGCACCAACGGATTTTCTTTCTATGTGCGCATTTAACATGGCTTGAACGGTGAAGGAAAACATCGTGAGGAAACCGGCTAGCGTTAGATCCAAGACCCCTTAGAAATCTGAAGACCAGACCTAAAAAGGTTGTAGCGCCATTGATTTATAATGTTTTTAAATATATTAATACACGGAATGTATTTATTGAGTAGTTATAGTAACTAGAACACCCACAACTACGTACCACCTACATATATTTGTGTCCAAACTTAATACAACATTGAAAGAAAACAATTTTTTAACCGGATTAAAGCTATTTGTATTAAAATATCGAAACGTCGGAAAAATTTAAATTTAAAATTATGTAAATAATTATAAGTTTATAATAATACAAATAGCTTTTTTTTTTTTTTTTATAAAATAGGGGGCAAACGGGCAGGAGGCTCACCTGATGTTAAGTGATACCGACGCCCATGGACACTCTCAATGCCAGAGGGCTCGCGAGTGCGTTGCCGGCCTTTTAAGAATTTGTACGCTCTTTTCTTGAAGGACCCTAAGTCGAATTGGTTCGGAAATACTTCAGTGGGCAGCTGGTTCCACATAGCGGTGGTGCGCGGCAAAAATTGCCTTGAGAAACGCTCAGTCGTGGAACGTCGGACGTCGAGGTGATACGGGTGGAATTTTGTATTTTGCCTCGACGTCCGATGCTGAAACTCAGCTGCAGGTATTAATCCGAACAACTCCTCTGAACACTCTCCATGGTAAATGCGGTAGAAGATGCAGAGTGACCCCACATCTCTACGCAACGCCAAAGGATCGAGCCGCTCGGAGAGGGATTGGTCATCGACGATTCGAACCGCTCTTCGTTGGATACGGTCAAGTGGAAGGAGCTGGTACTGGGGAGCCCCCGCCCAGAGGTGAGAACAGTATTCCATGTGGGGCCGTATTTGCGCTTTATAGAGTTGCAAGCGGTGGCCCGGAGTGAAGTACCGTCTCGCCTTGCTGAGCACACCAAGCTTTTTGGAGGCTAATTTAGCCTTTCCCTCCAAATGACCGCGAAACTGAACGTCGTTCGATATGTCAACGCCAAGTATTCCGATGCTGGCTGTGGCTTCAAGAAGAGTGTTTTCGAAAAGAGGAGTAGCGACAAAGGGTATTTTTTTCGCGGAAAACGCGCAAACTTGTGTCTTCTTGGGGTTAAATTGGACTAGGTTTAGTCTACCCCAGTCCGAGTCTCCACGTAAAAGAGTTTCGACTTCAGACACAAGTTTGTTCCGGTACTCATCGACAACTGCCCGAGAAATACCTGCCCGGCCAGTGTAAAGAGTATCCCCAGTGCTGTCGTCCGCATAGCAATGAATGTTGCTAAGTTGCAACATGTCATTGATATGCAGAAGAAACAGGGTCGGGGACAGAACACAGCCTTGTGGGACCCCAGCATTCACGGGTTTAAGGTCGGAACATGCTCCGTCGACGACGACCTTGATGCTCCGATCGGCTAGAAAGCTGGAGATCCAGTCGCATAATTTCTCAGGAAGCCCGTAGGCTGGTAGCTTCGAGAGCAGTGCTCTGTGCCACACCCGATCGAAGGCTTTCGCTATGGACTCAATTGCCTCTGCCCATCTATGAGTAAGGTATACTAGAAGGTCACATGGCATGGTGAGCGTTAAAATCGCCAAGTATCACGATTTCAGCGGTAGGAACCCCTTCGAGCAGGGAATCTGTAGCCATTTGAATGTGCTCAATGAGTCGCTCAGTTTCGGTATTTCCGCTATGGGACCTATACAGGCATGCGTAGAATCGCGGATGGTCATCGCAGTCTACGCGCAGCCAGAGGCTAGATAGGTCCCTTCCTTCAAGCGACCCGAGGCGACGAGAACAGATATCCTCTCTGACGTACACGCAAACTCCCGCCCGCGGCACAAATGAATGTTCCAATTTGTACCCCGGGTAGGAGAGGTAGGAAGTATCAGCCGGGAAGGATATTTGAGTCTCAGTAAGGAAGAATAAGGCCGGCTTCGCAGTTTCGAGGTGAAAGTGAACCGCGTTAAGATTAGAGTTGAGCCCCCTAACATTGGTAAAGTCCACTGAGAGCGTGGAAGGGGATGCCTTCGGTAAATTCTTCCGTTTGCCCCGAGATCGAAACTTATAGTTTTTTGAGCAGTTTTTGCCCACCCCAGAATACGAAGGGCAGCCTGTGCATCCACCACCGAATACTGATTGTTCCGATGATGGACGCTCAGAGGGGGATTCTCCACAGCGGAAACGTGTGGTACCCCCCTGGGGTAATCTCTGTTTAAACTGCATCTTCATATTCTGGGGGAGGGGGGAATTGATGGGCTCCGGGAGTCTCACTCACCGCACGAAACGCGAGTACAATAAGATGACCCTATTGCATCACTTCACGCCGGTTTTCTGTGAGACAGTGGTACTGCCCCGGTCGTGCCTGCCCGATTGGCTGAAGCCCGAAAGCAACAGCATGGCACTCCCACTAGGAGCAACAGCATGGCACTCCCACTAGGAAATCCGGTTAAAAAATTGTTTTCTTTCAATGTGTATAAGCTATGTTAACCAAAGACAATACAATACTTAATATAACATTTTTAAAACAGACCGAAGAGAATGCATCACATTCTACAGCTACAACACAAATTTCTGAAGACATATAAATATATGACAACCAAGTGACAATTTTTTGTTTCTGAATAGACAAAGGACATCAAATATTTCCCAGCTAGGAACAGTTTTCATTGAGGAAGTCAATTGTCGTTTTCAGAATTTTTCTTTACTTATTATTAATGTTTTCCAATGTAATAAACATTCCATAAACATCTACAAATATTTCAGGATCATAATTAGCCAAATCGTTCGCGACATTCTCGAGTTTTAGAAAGAGAGAGAACAAACATCAATTCATTTATACATAGAGATAACTGCGATTACGATCTCGTTCAGAATAAATGGACGGAACGAATCGGGAAAGTTCATAATGTACAGTCTGATGCTACTGTCCTAGTATTTAAGTCCTGTAATCCCCTAAGCATATAGCATGCATGGTAGCATAAGTCAGACACATTTGTCCTTATTTCATTAATATTTTTTCAAAGACGCTTGGTATATATGACGTCTGACGTCTACCTATCTTTTATTTACCAATTCGATTTTTGTTTCACCTAGAATCAAACTCAGTACCTCCAAGTGAATGCAGCTAAATATGTTATGTTAATGCTGTAAAATCTTACATTTCCCTCAACTGTAAGCAGATTTTTGCAAACACTGAAGCGAAGCCTATAACTTCAAAAATTTACAATTTAAAGACGACCTCTTTGTTGGTCAGGAATTCATTAAGCCAGCCCGCATTACGTGACAGGGAAAAACCGGACTTTACCGGTGAAAAATTCAGAAAAAACCGGTAAAAGAGGGCACTGTGCGGCGATTGAATTCACTTTTTTCCATGGAAAAACAAAATACGAACAAAGCAGTGTGATCACAAAGGCGATTGCAAAATACGTTTATCGTGAAAGCGTACGTAGTTTTGATTACTTTCTTTTTTTTGTGTTTTTATAAGTCTTTTACCGTCGTTCATCGGATGTGGTTCTTTCTTTTTATAGTCTTTTCGAATACAGCTTTGTATTGGCTGTATAAACATGAAGTTACTGATCCCCTTTTGTTTTTATACCGAGTAATACAAAGCTCACTTTAAAAGTTTAACCCAACTGACGTCGCTATCTTCTGAATGTCTCTTTTATTGTAAAATTTGTTCTATAAATATACTTTAATTATTTTGTAATAATACGGTGCATAGTTATATAGTATAGTTACTTAAATGAGTTTCCTATACTAACAAAGTACTGAAACTATTTTCGAATGGTAGACCATTTTGAAAATAATTCTGATAAACACACATGCGGTGTACAACATACTTCAATGCATATAGCTTTTAGCGATTGAGCGAGCTTTAAGTTCAATCATTCTGACAGCCTTCGTTATTTATTATTCAGGAAAATTTTCGTCATTACACGTAAACAAACGTTTTGCCATATACTGTATAACCATAAACATATCTAATAATAGATTATTATACTATATATTTTTATTAATTCTTCTAATTTTGTTTATGTTGAGGTCCATGCATTTAGTACCGGCTTAAAATCAATCGAAGTCATTAGTAATGATTTATCGTCGCATTTATTAATTTTTTAGCAAATTACATTAAAATAAAAACAATTCTCAGCGTATTAAAAACAAGTTGCTCAATTCCAAACAGTGATTAGATAAATATGTAGTAATAAAAATGTAAAAGTGATGTATCAAAGAAATTGCCTGAAACACCATTCCGTAAGAAATGTGTCAGAAATGTAGCATAAAGTCGCATTTATCAGAAAACATCCGAGTCTCTCGGGCCGAAACAAGCCCACCCATTGGGGTTTGAACCTTCACCAAATAGACCAAGATTAAGACACAAATTTTGCCTAAATTATTCATACATACAAAATTACATTTATATATTATTAAGATCAATTACTACTATTTTTCGTCGAATTAATATATCTGTATAACAAAAATTAAATAAAACTCCTACAATTGTTCTTAATTATAATTTTTTTATAGAATCGCAAACGGGCAGGAGGCTCACCTGATGTTAAGTGATACCGCCGCTCATAGACGACTTTTGGTTACGGTCGTTTCTTGAAGGACCCTAAGTTGAATTGGTTCGGAAATTCTTTAGTGGGCAGCTGGTACCACACAGTAGCGGCAAAACATGCCTTGAAAAACGCTCAGCTGTGGAACAGCATACGTCGAGATGATACGAAACCTAGTTGATTATTATACCAGACGTTCATAAAATATAAATTATAGTTATAATAAAAGTTTCTAGGCTAGGCAGTAGGAAGGAAAAACTTCTTAAGATCTTAAATACGTATTATGAAATTAGCACAGGAAACTAAAACAAAATGAGATGAAAGAAAATGCGTACAGAAAACAATGAAACAATGAATGAATTATAAGATAAAAGGGATAAATCTCATCAGCTTCCGCGTATGGTAGTCAATTTCGCACTAATTAATTTCGGAATCCACGTTCCAAAATAAATATAATTCATCTCCTTAAAAGTTCAGTCAAAATACTGTAATACACTATCTCTTAAACTATACTTCTTCCAAGCTAACAAATTGGCAAAAATTCTTACACATGCCCGTTTCATTCGTTAAGTTTCAGAAGGAGTTATACTTTGCTTGTTTTGAGATATTGCTATACATTTGTCATCGGCTTTACTTATCGAGTACGTTGGGAATTTTACCATCGCAATTGGGTTAACATATTTTCTTATCTTCATATTGGCAATCTTCTAGAGAACGTATATTTAGTTTGTATAGAATAAAATGTTATATTATAGTCATTTTCTATGTTTGGATAACATCCATTTATGGAACGGGGATGAAGCTTTCGTTCCTAGTCTTTTAGATTAAACTATTTTCCGGTACAGGCGATCCACTCACGTTGGCATATATTAAAACTATTATTTGTCTCGGTCACTATACAAATATAACTGGCTAACCTATCTTTTTTTCTTTAAAAAATTAAGAAAACATTCAGTGATTTAAAGTTTTAATCCAGCAAAAAAAAATGTGTAATAATAATATCAAATATAACAAATCAAACGGAGTAGTGTTGGCCTAAGGGTGCGAATCTTATTCCTGTGGTCGTAGGTTCGAACCCCAGCTGTGCTCCAATGAACTTTCTATGTGCGCACACTTGTTAAATTTTGCATTAACAATAACTCAAATACGTATAAAAATGCTCTCAAATCATGCAAATGTAAACTATTTGCTCAGATAGAAAAATAAGTTGTTAAAGTGTTGCAAATTTGGCAAAAGGCCCGGATGGAACGAAGGGAGTTGTCAAAGCATTTTGATTCCGAGACATCGCCTTCTACTAATTTGAATCTCTTCATTCACCTTCAAACTCTTGCTTTTATGGATGTGATATATTTTAACGTCACTGGGCTTTCAAAAGCTCTTGGCCATCAGTTGGAAGCAAGATTAGATACTTTAAAGTATTGGAATGCCTAGAATAGTTGCCGAATTTAAACTTCTAAATAACGTTTAAAGATTTTGGTTGTCGTATCGGACCCACGTATAGGATTCTTACTATTAGACTTACTTTATCCTATTCCCTAAAACGAATGAAAATAAAAATAATGAAAGCTATATATATAACCTAGTTTATAATACTAATATAGTCTGGGATACAAGCGTAAGCTTAAACCCTTCTCAACGCTTCGGTTTATCGGTGAGAAAAAATAGGGAGTTGTCTTAAGTAAAGGTTCACCCGTGATGATTAAGCTCAAACTTATTTTTTTCATTGAACGTCTGATGTATCATTTTGAATCCTTTATATATAATATAATAAATATTCATTCATTTTCACTTTTAATCTAATTTTATTATAATTGAAATTTTAAAACACTTATAATGTATTATTTAATGTGCTCGTTATGGAACTAAGGAGAATTAACATGTCTTAGTCGGTAATATATAGACCATATTAACCGGAAATGCATCGACTACAGAAGCCATAAATGTATTGTATCTACAGAAAGCTGAACAACTTACTTTAATGCAAAATACAAATCAATAAAATGGAAACATATACTTTCTCACCTCCGCTACGTCTACGGGACTTTATAAACATAAAAAAGTACTTCCTAAGTCTTCTTATAGTTCCTTCTTAACAATAAAAATAATCTTGCGAACATCATGGCTGGTGCTTTGAAGTTTCTTCACCTATGACGTGCGTCTGCCAGGTGCCAGAGCGGTATGTCCTTTCACCTTTTAGTACAAGTAAAAGTATAGAACATTCATATTCTTTTCATGAGAAAATGTTATTATTTATTCGCAATAGCATAGAAAACGTATTCTGTTTTATATTCCTATCCCGTGATATGTACGCATATTTTGCAATGTCGAAATGTAATGATTACTCAATGACAACAGTGAAATTTTTTAAATATAAATCCACATTTTCAAGGAATTTATTTCCGCATCCATATTTTCCACCTCAACGTTTCCCGCGGTCGCTCGGGGCTGTCTGATTGCCGTCTGGAATATTTATTAAATAAATATTGAATCGTTTCATTTGTTGAACTTTGCTGTCAACTGACGACTTGACATTATAAAATGGCGCCTCGATTACTACAAGTCAAAGAAGTTTAATAAAGTAGGTTGTGAATAAAAAATGATAAGCCTAATAAATATTAAATGACTAATCAGCATTTACTGTCGTTGGGATATAATATTTATAAATACTAGCTATGTTTACATCAATAAATATATACAGTTAAATTAAATTTTTTAACATGAAATCTGTGCAAGTCTGTGGCAGACCTATACAGATAATTACATGATTTAGTATTTTGTTAATATCAATTTATATAGGAACCTCTTTCGATGGTTTTATTTGTTAAGAGAAATACAGTCTATGGATTCACGATGCACTTTTGTTATTGTCGGCATCCATGTTAGCATTCATCGTGATGCGCAATAAGGTGATCGTATGTATGTAAATGTTGTACAATTTTCTAATCGTCTATTTGTCGATAGAAAATCCAATATGTTAACTTCTATGTATTAGCAAGACGTTCAGAAAACAAAATAAATAAAAATATTATTTATTACCGCTTATTATATAGAATATTATTGTTGTAGTGTTTTTTATTGATATATAATATACCACTAAACACGTATTGTTAAATTGGCGTGAGTTCCGTATGTCAAGTGACGGGAGACGGGATAAGGTTAATTACGGAGCGAGACCGATATACATATTCTAAGAGTCTGATAGCGACAGAAATATTTAATCAGTTCCGTTTAAAGGTTTCTTAATAGTGAAACAACTCAATTTGTCATAATTGCTTTGTTCGATTTTCAGTTAACTAAAGGGACCGATATATAATTTAGTGTTACAAATGTAAAATAATTACATTTCAAATTTAATCAAAACGGAATTTATGTCACAAAATCTTTTTTCAAAGACAGCAGTCATCAAATTCCAATACAAAGTTTAACTCGCCAAACGTTTTCATTCTTTTCCACGAGTTACTCTGTTTGTATAGTAAATTGATAGCGTGTCATCTACCAACTTGGGTAGCGTAACTCCAAGTCTTGGTGACTTTCATCCCTGTAGTGGTATAATCAAACAACTCAATACATATCAAGAAAATAAATGAACTCCTTTGATTCGTAACTCAAATATCTGTAGTACATAGATTACCAAGGTAATGAATTTCAAAATTGGAATAGTTTTATATAATTTGTACTGGATTTTAATAAAGGTGTTTGTTCTTGGTTAGTGGTTGTACTGGATTAAATCTCTTGTGTTCCAATATATAATGAGGTTCGATACTTAATTGAGTCAGACTAGCCCAGTCCGCTGCCGGCCGCAAGCTCTCATTAAACTTGTGTGCACAGTTTGATTGTTCAACGTTTAGTTGGCTCATGTCATTATAGTTATTAGTTGCCAGTTCCGGACAAACCTATGGAAGTTTCGTACAAACAACCTAGCTTTATAGTCAAGTTGACGTGATGAAGTTTGCATGGATGTAATTTAAAAGGAAGATTTTTCACTTTAATTATAAATGAATGGTATAGTGAATTCGTTCTAATATTCGCGATTCAAATTTTCGCTACATCAGTGCTTCACTTATTATAAAATAATAAGCCTGCTCCGACTTCACACGAGCAACCTATAAACCTTAAAAATTATATACTTAAATCATTTTCATGAAAGCGCAGAGCAGTATTGACCTAGTGGTTTCAGGGTGTGACATATCTCTAAAGTCATAATTCCTATGTGCGTGTGCATTTAACACTCGCTCGTATGGTAAAGGAAAACGTTAAGAAACCGGCATGCCTTAGAGCCTAAAATTTGACGTCATAAGTCTTCATCAATTGGAGACCCGGACCTAAAGGTTGTAGCGCCACTGGTTGTTCCTCATAAAAGATTTTAGATATTGGTGAAAACTAATAAATACCGAGGAATAGTTTTAGAGTTTATCGCAGACAGAATAAGAAATAGACGGGTCGGAGGACTTCTCTTTAACAAAAGTATACAAATAATAAGTAAAGCTGTTTCATAAAACTAAAATAACGATGTCTTTTATTATTTATTTATTACATATTATCTGTTACAGGGCTTTACACAAGAGAAAAAAGTATTGTGTTGAGGTTACTACACAACAACAGGTGAATTTTTTTTAACAAACACATATAGTATACATAAAGGCGTACAGTGTATGTTTATGAAATAACTATTTTTTAATGAAAATCTCCTTCCATTAAAACACAGGTTCTACAATTTGTGGTCTTAAATTTATGTATGTTTTTAGGTAGACCAGTGATTAGCCATAGCATCAAAATGCACCTTAAAACTCAATCTAAATCCTAATCATTTGACACCTCATTCAGATTGGTCCACAGACAGCAAATCCACAGACTACTGCATATATTTTTTGTTTAACTTGGTGATCTAAAAATGAATATAGCAGAAATTTACGAACAAATTCTTTTAGAAATTCGAGTGTATTTCATTACCTTTTCAAATCGGCTCAACTATTTACTTTTAATAATTTCACCAGATTTTATCCTAACCCTTTTAGAGTGGAAATTAATTAATCGACGTTAGGCAAAACTCGATATTCTATAACCTTTGAAAATATTTAGTTGAAGGCTCACCGCATACGTGCAAAAAATTTAATTTTTAATTAAAAACAAATTCACTATACATTACGTAAATTATGTATATATAATTTACGTAATGTATAGTGTACTTTATAACAATGAATAAAAACGAACGGGTTTTCAGTGTAACGAAACAGTCCGATCTGCTTATATAAGGCGTTGAAATTCATCAAAAACCTTCTTAAGTAATTGGTAACTTACGCTGTTGATGAGGCGTATCAGTTGCCGCTGCTAATTGGCGTAGAGCTTTGAGTCCATAGAAAAACGGTTAATTTTCTATTAACCGTTATGATTTTAATAGACTTGAATAGATGTAACAAAATTGTAACACAAAATCTAGGTTATGAATACTTACTTAAATCACTTATTAAGATTATATTTGGGTGACATAGTAAAAAAACAGTGTAGCACGAAGCCTCACAAAAGTAACGGACGTTGTAGCACACTCACACAAGTTAAAGTGGAAATGGGCCGACTGGAGATAAGGCCCAGTGGAAAGAAAAAAGAGAGGAGGTCCAGCAAAAGATATAAACTTAATGTTATCCGTATACTGTGTAAGTATGTATGTATGTACTTGAGTATAGGCTCTTTTTATTTATAGTTGGGTTACGTTGGAGTAACATTGTTGTGTGCGGTGATCCTAAGAGCTATTAAAAAATAGATCCAACCTTTTTGTAACAGCAGGGTATACGTAAAGGGTACTTTATTGACCTATTTATCTGGGTCGCCACACTTTAACTACCTTTTAATTATCTTCTAATAATATTCAACTTCTTAACAGATTTTATATGAAGAGCTTTAATCGGTTTCCTAACGTTGAGAAATCAATTCTTGTAACAATATTTACGCCCTTCCAAATGGAGTAAAACTTATTAAAAAACAATATTTATTCTCTTGGTCTTGTATTAAGAATGTTATACATAATAATTTAATGTAAGTACATTTGGAATTCGGAAGTGATTTATCATAGAGTAAAGAAGCGGCAAACATATCTTATCAGTCTGACTACAAAATCCTGTCGAGGTGACTGCTGGATCCCTATCATTGGGCTATTTGCTGCAAATCCATCATTTGACACCTCGGTCATCCAGATTGGTCAACAGACGATTTTACAAAATACATTTAAAAAATACATGTCGATTAAATACCCTTTAATAACCTTCGGTTTATTTGAAGTCGATTAAAGGATTGTGAAGTAAACTTACAACGTGCTTACAAAACCATAACTTAGAAACAAGAACCCTTAAAACATGAATCATTCTACAAGTTAAGGGAGAATTTCGCCAGAATACGATTATAATATCGAGTTTAATCCTAATAAATCAGGACACAAAGCAAATAGTATCAAAGGTAGCTGTCAAATATAGAGTGTAAATCGATAAATTGATATAATTTATTGGTGAGCAGATCAGTTCAGAATAAATAATAAAGGCAGCCGTCGAGCGGGATCCGATGGGAATTTCCTATCCCGGTCTCAGTTCAGGGGACACGAAAATGTTGAACGTCAGTCAAATATCAATATTACACTTTAAATTTAATGTTATATAAATGAAATTGTAAATTGTATCTTATGTTAACTTTTACGTAAAGGGATTAACAAATATAGTTTTTATCGATCATAATTGTTATAGAGTTAACTATTAAGTTTATTTTGGAAGAGCTGGGAACCCTGACTCAGGTATTATTTACTTAAAAGAGTACCAAAATCTTAAACATTATATTCCGTTGTTTATAATTAATAAATTTTTATTTTTTTATATTTTATCATGTCGGAAATGTATCAAGTTTTAGTTGCTATCTACGCTATATATTTACAAACTTGACTTAATACTGATTCGAAACTCTTTTCCGCTTCTATTTTTAATGTCGATTCCAACAATTTATTCATTAATTCTCAATCGATTGTAATTTAATAATTAAATTCAAAGGAACCAAGTTTATATACTATGCGGTTAACGGGTTGTCGATATCAGGTGAAAACTTTCACCTAACCGTGACGGCTGCTTCTGGAATTACGTATTTCGAACTACGGCAAAAATACCGTACGCTCAAAATCCGTCACCTTAATCTTTTCGGATTTCAAAATATAATTGAATACCATTTTCATATAGCCTTTAAAGGGAAAGTGCAGCAAAAAACGTTTTCCTTAGAACATTCTCAGCCAGCAAACCGATGCTTGTTAGATTAGGTTTTATTAGATGCTTAATGTTTGTCGCTAACCTAATAATGTATTATACATGTGTTTGAAAATGAAACCCTTGAAAGAAGCATTAATTAACATACTTTTTAAGCAGCGGAAAATCATACACCATAACTAGCATAGAGTATTGACGCCGCGTCGATTTATTGCACATGGCAACAAATCAATAATGATTGTCTTAAACAAAAATAAAATTACTAAAAGATAAGATACAAATAACAACCAAGTCCAGTCCATCCAATACTAATATATAATCTCTTATTCATAAAAACACACAGTCTTATTGTACTTATTTTGACTTGAGTAGTCTATCGTCTATTTCTTTCAAATTGCTTTTTTACTGCAATGAAATGAGACAAATATAGACTATAGTCGAAAGTGTGTGAATGGACTGCTTTTTATGAAGGAAGTTTATAAATAAAGAAAAAATACATCATAAGTGAGAGAGGTGAAATATCTAAAGGACAAAACCAGTTTAGAAATGGAAAAAGAACTTCCTTTTTTAATGGAATAAAAAAGTAAGCCAAACCCGGGATTCGTACAAAACGAAACATGCAGTTGGCACGCTCTGAACCTCTCTTCGGAGTGAATAAAATTCTCTCCATTGATTTCAAAATTGTTACTTTAACCTAAATTAAACACGCTTCTTAACATGAAAGACAGCTACGAAAATAATGTTTGAAACGCCAAAACCATTAACAGAATTTATTCTTATTACATTATTTTTTTAAATATTATAAATAATAAAGATATCTAAAATCAGTTATAGTAATAAAGCTTTTATTACTATAAATGATTCTAGATTTTCGTAGGTATATGTAGGTAATTATTACAATTAATTAACAGCTTGTCTCTGGACTCCAAATGTCGCCATTTCAGTCTTTCGACCCAACATCTTACCTGTCTTTCCTTTCTTCTCTTTCCACCCCAAGGGTACTTTAAAATATTACTATTTCAAACTATGTATTGTATGAAATAGTAATAGTAATGTATGTGTAGTCAAGTAAAACCATACTATATCATCATACATGTACAGGAGTAAATAAGCTAAATTATTGTATACAGTCTTTATATTTTAGAAAAGTCCTTATTCGTGCACAGAAACATACAAATTTTTAAGTCGAATGTAGTAGTCAATAAATAATTAATAACATATGTGCGATACAAATAATATAAGAATTGACTAATTTTAATATTATAATGTAAAATGTAAAACTCCTTTAAAGACAAAATTGCGCGCCATTGTATGTGGCAGAATATGCGAAATTATTATTGTACCACCTTTTTGTACCATATTCTGGCTATAAATTATTATAATTATTAAAATTTATTAATGTATGAATTAATCCTGGCGATTCAAGTAAGAAACAGCTTGAATCCCTTACAAATCACTAATCAACTCGCATGTAACTTATTCACAATCGTATCGCTATATTTCAGTATATAAATCTCGTGACGACTTTGTATCGAAAAAGTCCCATGGGCCCGTCAAGGACAAGTAAAGTAATGTAAATTCATACAAAATTAGTAGGTAGAAATATATTTCTTCCTTTTTTTGTTGTTATAAAAAGGCAGAAAAAAGAATTAAACAAATAATTAACCATGCAGGTTTGACAAAATAAATAGTTTCTTTAACATCTGGTTAGAACCATTTAGTAGATCCTGATTGAAATATATGTCAATGTCTTGCACTCTGAAATGCCGAAATTCAAATTATTTTGAACTTTAATTGTTGAACATAAGGTAGAAAGTTAATTGGGCATGCTGAAGAACTAATTAAAATGCGCTACACGTAGAATTAGTCAGGCGCGATCGATACTATTGTTGCAAATATTAATTATATAACCGTCTTACTGATTTAATAGTTTTCATATAGGCCTTTAACAATTTAATCATAGATTTTATGAAATTAGTAATGACATACTTCAATAACTTACAATCTAGATTGTATCTAGATCTAGATGTGTGTGTTATTTTGTGAGTACTGTCAAAAACTTCTCTCTCTGTTCAGTCGGTAGCTCATGTCTGAGCATCGTGGTCCGCAAGAAAACATCTGGAGCGGATAATCTGTTTTTGCCGGTATCTATCCAGCGTCTCTCTTATTACAGTATACAGTTTTGAGGTCCATGAGTTTTTGACTTGATCAGTTCATCTGGTTGGTAAATGGCCACATTACCTTTTGCCTTCTGTGTTACGATCAGTTTCTCTAAGTTTTTATCGCCTCAATTATGATCAATGTATTGGTGCGGTTAGCAGTCTACGGTACCTATTCTTAACATTCGCGTCAAGCACCATACCTCAAAGGTTTATGCCTTTTACCTTTCTCGAGCCAACATAGTCCACGTTCCTATCCATACAGCAAGACAGTAAAAAACTGACAGGTAAGGTTGCAATTAAACTTATCCATTTTTGGGTTTTTTCTCACATATATTCTGAAGTGAAAGTTCATTATCGGTATTTTTCTTGTCCCTACCACTGTTGATTCGGAAAGATTTAAAGCCATTAATAACACAAATATATAATAACGACGAAAATGATACTAATAATTATATTAAAACGAATGAAATTTTGTAATAATCTTACTAGTAATAAGGTAAAATGAAATTATTGTAGTATTTGCATTCATGTCTATGATAGTAAAAGTTTTACTTTACCCTATATAACTTTATGTAACCAATTTCTGTAAAGTTGCATATAGTAGATCATTTTTCAAAAAATAAGGTCATAAAGAAGTTTCAATTCTTACGTATGTACTAGTACACTCACCCATTTTTTCTCTGTGATGCGAAATATTACCTACCCAAAAGTTTTTATTACTCCTTGTCACTGTTCAGTTTGGAGTTTAATTTTACATCTATGCTTACATTTAAAATTACTGGCCTAGATTTATAATATGGGTACAGAGACAATTTATGGGATCTACACATAAAGAGGAAAGATTTTATTTTTTGTTAGCATAGGCTCCATGACTACAACACCAAATTGAAACCATCATTAGAATTACTACGTTATCCTTGATTAACATAGACTATAGAATATTTAAAAAAATAAGTATTTAAGGTGTAAAATAATACCAAAAAATCCTATATAGCGAAACTGGCAGAAACTAATGACAACAGAGTAAAGTAATGTAGTACAGTTTTATAGAAAACATCAATATCTACAAAAAGGTATAATATGTTGAGAAATATTCCACGGAAATCCCTTAAAACCTTTCTTTCTTTTTCTGTTATTGTGAAGGCGGAAAGTCTCTATGGAGTCGCATAGAAAAATATTCCAAATGCTGGTATGTAGCTACTAAAAGGTAAGCTAAGTAAAAAAAATCATATTAAGGCAAAACGAGATTCGTGGCAGATAGGATTAAATAAAATAAAATAATATAGCCGTTCCGAAGCACTGAAGCCTAGGGAATAGGGACTAAACGCTAATGATATGTTTACTATAAAAATGCGTATAGTGAATAACACCCCAGAAGCCACAGGCGGAAAATGCTCTTCACAATCTATACCTGGAAAAACAAACCGACCATGGCAATAACATAAGTGATTACTAAGCAGAGACATATGAATGGACGTCGGTAATTTTTCTGTTTTTCGTCTTGCAGGCAATTTTCGTAAGATTATATAAATCTACCTTATAACATACGATGCGATAAAACATTATCGAAGCAACCTTTTTAGATCTAAGCCTCAGATTTCTGTATTCGTTACATGATCATTTTTCAATCTACTAGACAAGTAGGTGATAAGCCTTCTGTGCCTGACACACGCCGTCTACTTTTTTGGGTCTAATCCAAGCCTAACCGGTAAAAAAGTAGATTTCTTCTTCTTTCTCTCGATGTTTTCCTTCGTCGTTCGAACGAATATCAACTGCAACATAGAAATAAAGTCAATTGTACAGCCAAAGATCAATTCTGAAGCCACTTCAGTTTTAAATTAGCAATTGCAAAATAATGAGAGTTGAATTAATCTCGTAATTAGTTACAAGACAATATATGTTTGTTATACCGTTTGGTTTTTGTAATTTTGTGTTTTAATAACATGAATATAATGAAAATAAAAATTGCTTTGATAATAATACGTTAAGAGCAGTGTTGACCTAGTGGCTACATCGTGCAACTCTCATCTCTGAGGTCATAGGTTCGATCACCGGCTGTGCACCGATGGATTTTCCTGAATGGAACGGAAACGGAATGAAGGAAAACATCATGAGGAAACCGGCTTGGCTTAGACCCAAAAAAGTCGACGGCGTGTGTCAGGCACAGAAGGCTGATCGCCTACTTGCCTATTCGATTTACAAATGATCATGAAACAGATACAGAAATCTGAGGCCCAGGCCTAAAAAAAGGGTTGTAGCGCCATTGATTTTTTTTGATAATATCGTTACTCATATGTTTCATTATTATGGCGGTTGTTAACTAAACTTAGGTTGTTACTTACTATGTGATAGTGAATAGATGAAAATACACAGAATATGACTACTAACAAAAAAATAAAAATCGTACAATGTAAAAACATCAACTAATCCTAATAGATAACTTATCTCCTGTTTTTCATCGTTCACCAAGTAATTAGGTCGATTTCTGATTGACAACTTTCAAACCTGCCACGTCACTCCCAATACTTCTTTCGATTTGTGTTTAATTTTCGAAAATTGGTATGGTATGGTAAATATGGTAAACATATTTCTACGTGGGTTTTGCTATCTTTAGAATACTCACTTGAAAATTACAAGCCTACAATACTGTATTAGCCCATAATCCCGAAATACTATTTAAACATTACTGTATTTTTGAAACAAATAGATATTTTTTAATATTTATAGTAAAAATACACATTACGTTAACAAGTACAACAGATCTGTCGCCCCAAGCTACGTCGTAGACGCCTACGTCAACAGCATTCCTTGATTCATTAAGATGCATAATGAATACAATGTATAACTTGTATTCACTAATTAATGAATAAACGTACCTGACAGGCTGTCTGTTCATGAAATGTTAATATACAGGAATGGTTCAAAATATCCAACGTTGGTAGCGAAATATTTTTTTGCTTAAGAAAGAATCATGGTTTACCTAAAACACATGCAGGAAATATTTTTATGCTTTATGCATGACTAAGTGAACTATTAAGGTAGTATTTTATGGAAAGTATAATATTATAACCAACCGGAAATGTTAATTTACCATTTGTAACTTTAAGACTGTGTTTTTAAGATTTAAATTTTTACGACCTTATAGGAAATGTACCAGCAAATAAAGCGGAAAATTTTGCTCCAATACAAGTTAAAATCGATTTACGCTTCGTTAAATTTACCCTAGTTTCCCAGCACAACTTGTTACTTATATTTAGCGGCTAATTCAATAGTTGGTCTAACTACATAACCAATACAATTGCTTGTAAAGCACTAACTTGTGCATTAAACGGCCCAAAATGTCTAGTTCAAGCGAAACCGCCGCCCACATGGAGCCGGAAGCAAAGATTATGGCGCAGACATGAATGCAAAAAACAAAAATCAACACAAAGCGACGTATACATAAAACATTCCCACTAAAGTAAGTATGATTGTGCTTGTAAGAACTGTGTTACTGTGAATTTGATTTAGAAAAAAATATACAAACAATGTCTTATTGTCTTCTCAATATTTGTAAAATAAATAATCAAGTTAAAGTAAACTATTTTTTTTAATGAAATTCCTTGTAATGTTGATGTGCGTCATTGCTAATGTAATGAAGTTGACTTCATTTTACTAATTGCTAGTAAAGTAATATTTTAAATACTACTAGAGAGGCGGGCATCCTCTGCTAGCCTCGATATGCATAAGATATTGTTGACTACTATTATTAGAAATTCATAGACTCAAACTTGAAATTTTAAATACGTAATACAAAATAGTATTATCATAATAACAAGCGCGCTTAAAGATGTTGCATCTACACATAATTCATCTATGTACCTACGCTTGCATATAACGTCTTTGTATGAAATTTATTGCGGAATTGTCGAGGCGCCTGCTATAAGGATATTAACTTTGTCCCTTTGACTTAGAGTGGAAAGTTTTTCCTACAAGCTTCCGCTAAATTGGATATAAATTATAACATAGATCCTTCAGTACACACAACGTTGACAATATTATTTGGATGGAGGCATTAATAAGTTGAATATAATTGCGTGCGTATTTTACTGCTGCAAAATTAGAGTTATATTGTTAAATAAACAATTTTTAACCATTTAACTTACACTTTCTTTGACGCAACGACCTATTGTGCATTGGCCTCTGAGACTAGGAAACTTTTACAGAAGGTTCGCAAGTTAATTCGGAAATTCAAAAATACCTCAATGGGCAGCTGATTCCACAAAGTAGAGGCAGAAACTGCCATAAAAAAGCTCAGTTGTGGAACTGAGCGCAACAAGCTTCTTGGAAGGTATTTAGCCTTTCCCTATAACTGAACGTCGATCGATATATCAACGCCAAGTATTCCGATGCTGGATGTGACTTTAAGAAGACTGTCTTCAAAAAGAAGAGTAGCGGCAAATGGTGATTTTTAGCTGATAGTTCTTCTTGGAGTTATGGTTAAATTGGACAAGATTTGTCAACCCCAGAGCGGGACTTCACGTAGAAGAGTTTCGACTATAGATATAATTTTGTTCCTCTAGTGATGGAAAACTGCCCGAGAAATACAACGGTCAATATGAAGAGTGAATGATGAATGTTGCTAAATTGTAGTATGTCATTGATATGCAGAAGAAACAGGGTCGGGAGTTCTCACAGCCTTGAGGGATTCCAGTGTTCACGGGTTTGAGGTAGAAACATGCTCCGTCGATGACGGTGTTGATGCTCCGATTCACTAGATAGCTCTGTCCATTAGCTTAGTTTTTCAGTTAGCCCAATTAGCGAAAGTTGCGCTTCATGCCATACTGGACATTTTGATCTGTTTTAATATTCACTTAGGGTTTATTTTTGAAGTTCTGAATATTTGTTGTAGTTTGTAATGATTAGCTTAGGGAAACGCCCTAAAATAAGGTGCACACTGCATAATACAAATAGTAGAACAATTCATTAAACACAAACATAAGTGTTGTTTATATAATATTATAAAGAATGGCAAATTTTGGAATACTTTAACTTCGATGATTTTGTAATATACAAATAGACATTATTTAATTTACTGCGCAGTATAAGCCTAGCGTAATGCATTCCTATCCTACGGATGATCTTTCTATGAGTGCAATTAATATTTGCACTTGAAAAAAAAAACAAACATACATCCTTCTAGGTCTGGGCCAGATTTCTGTTTCTAAAATGCAAGTTTACTTATATGCAAGTGATCTTCTGCAAAAAACACATGCCGTCGACTTTTTGTGTCTGTCAAGTTGCGGGTACCGAATCTAACACGTTTGCGATGAGAGTGACATGCTGAAGCTATATGGTAATGGAGGCAAACATAGTAAAAAAATCACGGTATAAGTTAGCCGTTTGGCTGATCACCTAAAATGCAAAAAGTTTGTAGCACCATTGGTGTTTTTGATTATTAGCTTACATGGTTATATTTATATGTATTGAAGTTAACATTCATTAGTAATAATGTTCATAATCTTCATAACAGAATCGATGATCCGCTTAAAGCCCAATTCACTAATTGGGTATTTATATTATCTTTTATGTAACTGTAAAACTACGTTAATATAATTAAATGTCTATCTGGTGATTATTTTGATAAATGTATTTATGAAATTTTGTTATTTAAACAACTACGAGTAGTTGTCGTGCGTCTGACAGGCTTCTAATGACCTTTATTGAATATTTTACTAATATTATGAATACGAAAACGTTTTGTTTTTTTCTATAGTATTTTATGTCTAAAATTAATTTTAAGGACATATTTAGTAATGTATTTAGGGTAGTTCATATTATTTTATAATCAAGTTCCTATTTATGCTAAATATCGTATGTTTTTATGTATGTTCACCAATTTATTTTATATAAAAGATTATTTCTAACACACAAATATACAAATTAACTACAGTCTGAACCTAAATAGTATTCATTAAAAATTTAAAAATTATGGTCGCTGTGGTTGGGTATTTGTGTGTGTTATTAGTTTTCGTGTAGTCCATATTTAGGACCAAATCATAAGAAGAAACACCTAGAGAACAATCCAAGTGTCATCAAATTCGAATCAGTCCTGTTTTAACGTTTTTGGAGACATGTATAATGTTAACGGGCATTTGGAAGCCGTTTAATTTTTCTAAATGACTTTTTAACAAC
Source organism: Pieris brassicae (assembly GCF_905147105.1). Taxonomy (NCBI): domain Eukaryota; kingdom Metazoa; phylum Arthropoda; class Insecta; order Lepidoptera; family Pieridae; genus Pieris; species Pieris brassicae. The sequence continues at coordinate 7,353,172 of NC_059670.1, forward strand.
TTTAATTCAAAAAAAAATTTACAGTTATACATATTTGACTTTTGAATCGAAATATTAGGTCCTTACATATGAAATTGGCGTCTCGTCGTACTGGCCACTTTGACCTCAAATACCTCCTCTTTGGTTAGGAATTTCAAATTCAAATTTGTACAGCTATTTGTGCTTCGATGACCTTCATTCATTTGTTTTTTTCTGTTTGCGTCACTCATATTACAAAATGGAAAACTTAAAGTATCGCATTATTTAGTTAGCTGCAGACTGCGGTGTTAGTGATAAAACTGTTTTAATTCACTTGAAGCAGATTAGGAAGATTAAAAAGCTTGAAAGGTGGGTACCTCACGAATTGACTGAAGCAAACCGGCAAACGCGCGTCGACTGCTGCGTTACATTACTGAACCGGCACAATAAGGAAGGTATTTTAAACCGAATCATTACCTGTGATGAAAAATGGATTCTTTACAATAATCGGAAGCGCTCAGCGCAATGGTAGGATCCTGGCCAGCCAGCGAAATCCTGCCCCAAGCGAAAATGAACCCCAAAAAAGTTACTTGTAAGCGTTTGGTGGACTAGTGCCGGTATTGTTCATTGCAGTTTTCTCAAATCTGGCCAGACTATTACGGCTGATGTCTATTGTCAGCAATTGCAAACCATGATGGAAAAGCTAGCGGCTAAACAACCGGCTGGTCAATCGCTCCACGCCACTACTACTTCACGACAACGCTACACCACACACTGCACAACAGACGGCTACCAAATTAGAAGAGCTTCAATTGGAATGTCTAAGACATCATCCATACTCCCCGGACCTTGCTTCAACAGATTACCATTTTTTTCGAAATTTGGACAACTTCTTGCAAGGGAAAAAATTTATCTCTGATGGGGCAGTCCAAATCGCCTTCACAGATTTTATTGATTCACGTCCGACTGGTTTTTTTAGTAAAGGGATCAATGAACTACCTATGAGATGGCAAAAGTGCATAGAAAACAATGGTTCATACTTTGATTAATTAAATATATTATATTTAAAAATATTCGACTTTTTGTTTCTCCCATACAAAACGCCAATTTCATATGTAAGGACCTAATATTATATTTTGCGGTTATCTAACTTCACGCAGTAGTACAAATATGTTTTTTAATTTCAGATCTTTACCTCACCGTATAATCCACGATTCCATCAAAGTTGGAGACTGGTAAATAAGTTATTCACAAGAGCAAATACTGTCGTCGTGTAAGGTGGAGCAATTAGCCGAGACAATGAAGCGAATGAATGAATTATGTTGTTATTTCGTAGCTACGCTTGTGCTACAGATAGAATTTTAATTCTAATATATTTGAAAATAAAAGTGTATTATATTTACATCAAAATTATGTATTGGTGACCCGGCAAACGTCGTTTTGCGTGTGTTCCAGGAATTTTTTTTTAGTTCAATAAAAAATAAGGGTTGATCGTAAAGGGGTGACAATTAAGGGTTGTATGTAATTTTGTATGTTGTATCATAAAAAATAAAATAAAATAAAAATGTCTTAAAAATAAAAATATTTTTTTTTGGGTGGACACCCCTTATCACTTAGGGGTTTGAAAGATAGACAGTAGCCGATTCTCAGACTTACTGAATTTGTATTAAAAAATCAATGGGAACAAACATCACAATGTTATATACAGAATTATATAAATATAGAGATTAATACAACAAAATGTTGCAGTGGCGTTTATAATATCAATTGACCTATGATTTGTCTGAAAATGGAGGTATGACAGTCACAAAAGTTTTCGCGTCGAATCAAGGTTAAAGCATCAGATTCCAATGTCAAATCTGTGGGTGCGAAACGTGGAAGGTTACTAACGACATCTCGCACCGGCTCTATATCTTTGTCAACTGCTGTCTTCGCCGTATTCTTTGTATCCCCCACAGATCACAGGCCCCAGAAGATCTCAAATGAGAAATTATGTGAGCGCTGTTAAGATAATCCGATTAGCTAGCAGATCAAGCGACACCAGTGGTAGGCCAGATTTCAAAAAAATCCCTAAGGAGGTGCTTGAATGGAAACTGCAAGGAAAGCGAAAGTGTGGCCGTCTCTAGCAAACCTGGCGTCGTACAGTTGCAGATGAGGCAAAGGTGCCGGAAAGACTCGGACCCGGTAACTGGAACGAGGTTAAATACGAGGCTCAAGACAAGTTGATAGAGACTCACTATGGACTTCCCCCATCCAGCAGGTGATAGGACTTTAAGTCAGTCAAGTAAGTCATATTTATGTATAAAGACTGATAAATGTATCGACTAATACTGTGAAAACGGACATCGTTTTCACATTGTCTGTCTTATTTATTCCGTAATCCTACGACTACAATAAGGTATATAAAAACAAATAATTAAACTAAAAATATAGCCAAAGATGAAATACATAATATTTACAAAATTGTTCAAATATTTACAAAAGGGAAAAAACAATAAAAATTATCCAATACGTTTAACTAAGTTATACCTGATTTGACTATGATGTGTGGTGGTGTTAAAGTGAGAGTATTCACGTGAAGGGGTGTATGTATATTCTTAATACTCATTCTAACCATATTCCGTGATAGGCTAAACAAGTCAAGGCATATTCGTCGTGAGTCCGGGCCGCGCGATACAAAGTCTTTTGGATAGTTAGTGCTGATACGAGGAACATAAAGCAATGCACGACTACTCTTAATTATTTTGCAAAACTTACAAGGAGAAAATACACATTTAAAATATCCTATTGAGCCTTGAGCACTCGGGTTTCTAATTATTTTTATGATTAGGTACAATACAATATCGCGTGTTGTTCCCAAGAAAATGTAAGTGCGTGCTCCTATTTCACCATGCCTACTACTGATAGAGGACAAATATATATTTTTTAATATTAATTACTTAGGATGTCATGTGAAACATGTTGTAATGGTTGCTTTACAAACATTGTGTAAAACAATAAACTTGGAGATTTAAAAGAGGGGGAATATACTCTATATCGCCAGTTCTTCTTGTCCGTTCTACGCCTACGATTTGAAAACTAGCAGTAAATGTAAAATTAGAAGCATTTAACAGGTATTTCTTTATATACGTTCATAAGTCTGCACTGTGTTACCTAAATGAATAAATGATTTTGTATTTGAATTTGAAAAATTTAAATGAACTTTCAAAACGTATCATTATTGCTTAAATAAATCTCTAATAAACACATGATTCATTTTATCAATTATTTAATTATATCGTTTTTTGTAAAACTCTATCCATATAATCAAACCAATTAGGTTTCTTAGATACTCTAGCGTTACATTGAGACAGGCCCTAGCAATATGGAATATGACGCCAGTAATTTCGTGAAATACCCATTTACAGTGAATTAAGGTAACCGAACACGTATTATAAGCCGGCTCAGCACAAAGCGATGTATACCAATACAACAGTAATAGATACGTATTGAATACTGCTGTGGTTTTGATCGCTCTATCGCTTAATTTTATTCTCTTTGAATATAGTTTGGTTAGGATTAAACTATGTATTAGGAATTAATGATTAAACATAGCAAGTGTTGTTTTGCGACTAATTTTGAAATGGAAAATAATTTTAGGTAAATATCAGGTATTTTTTAATTTTTCTAATCCATTAAACAGGGGGCAAATGGACAGCTCAGCTGATATTGAATGATACAACTCATAGACACTCCCTTTGCCAAAAATCTTAATTGCTTATTAAAATTACTACGCTCTTATGTCGGAACTTTAAATTATTAAGAATACTATTGTGTAACCTTGTTTAAGGCACCTTAAAGTTTGAGGAATTAAATACCAGAGGGTGCCTGGTCAATATATTCTTTAAGCCTTGTTGCATGTACAAAACATACAAGCGATAATACTCAGAACAGAACGATGAAAGGGTCCGACCATCCAGGCGATAAACATAATATATATAGGAAATTGTTTTCGTTTTTACAGCAAAATTAGAAAATTATCACTGGATAAATTCAGATCTCTCCTTAATTAATCAATAAAGCGTTTTAAAAATTTGACGATATGATTCTAATCCTTGGGATTAATGTTCCACTTCAAATAAAGGACTCGAAACGTGGCGATTAAAAAGAGTGGCGTAGAGTTTTTGTCAGCTCTTCTTGCCCGCTCTATGAGTAGCGCACTGGTAGTAAATATAAATTTAGAATCAATTTAATATATTTTCTGTTGACGTTCATAAGTGTACTTGTTAACTATATTGTTAAAGTCATATTGAGTTTGAGTTTGTTTTCGGATACTTCAGTATGAAAAATACGTAAATTTGAATACCTTCCGAAATTGAGGTAACGATAAATTTTACTATGAAAAGCTTGAATGCTTCGGATTTGAAACTAAACGGCTGCTTAAACACACATCATTCAAATAATATATTTTATAGGCTTGATATATAGAGATAATTTATATAAATAAATAGTGTTACTCGCGTAAAAGACTTAGTCAGTTACTCACGCGAACCGTATCTTGTCCTGTGCCGAATGCAGCAACTCATCCACAGTCACCATACCCATCCAATCTTTAACGATACGCAGCCCTAATTTTGTTCTTCTTAATAAGATTAATAAGATAATAAATACATTTTATTCCAGCTTTGTTTCGGCGGCGGCGTTCTTTCCATTGTTTGGTTCCATTCGACGGCATTTGAACGGTGAAGGAAAACATCGTGAGGAAACCGGCTTGCCTTAGACCCAAAAAGTCGACGGCGTGCGTCAGGCACAGAAGGCTGATCACCTACTTGCCTATTCCGTTGCAAAAATGATCACGAAACAGATACAGAAATCTGAGGCCCAGACCTAAAATGCTTGTAGTGCCATTGATTTTTTTTAAACTATATCATAAGAAAGAAGAAAAATCAAGATTATTGTTTACTGCTGTACAAAGTTATGCTGCAAAATATAACAGCAAAATATTGTACATAAGTACTATATTTTATTCCATTATTATATTGTACTACGTTACCTACATCGTAAATAATGTAATTTTGTGTACACTCATGTGTATAAATGTACCAAGGCTTGTACGGATTTTATTCCTTGCGTTGTAACCACGACTGAAGTCTCTACAACACATGTTTTATCATTATATTATTCGCGTATATTATTCTATCAAAATTTGAAAACGCTCATATCTGTCAACATAGCAGTAACCAGCTTTAGGTATAAAATATATATTAAGTATAATTTTTATGAAATATTTATAGTATCCCAAATGGATCCTTTCCTCGTCCGTCCAAACGTTGCTGCTTTTCGGCGTTATAGCGGATCAATTCTATGTACAACCTCAAATAGCTTTTATTTTGAATACAGCGTGGCTAAACAGTTTGACTTCCACACTCAGGGTGTTTTAGTGTATGGGAGAGATGAAGATGTTTTCTTTAGGTATTCTTATTCTAACTTGCAAAAAACTGTAGAGTTTTCAGACAGAAAGATCATAAGCACAAGGTAATCATTTACTTAGTAGCAAACAATATTTCGTACAAGTATTTTTACAAGAGTGATGGCATCAAATTATAAACAAAAACCCATTACTAAGACAATTCAATAAAAATAATGTGATATAAATAGGTTAAAACGTTTTTTACTTTAAGATTATGATTTTATAAATATGACTTCCACTTAGCAAAGACAACACTCTATCATAACAAGATGTTAAGAGTAATCTTTATGGTAGTTTCAAGTGATGGTTCGAAGTTTACGATCACTAGTAGCATGACTTCATGAATAGTCTATTAATAATTAGCAAGGCACGATACCTTGCATTAAGTATTCTGTGGGTGAAACTTTAGTATGACGTCATAATGTGAAACTATATTTATGAGCCCAATACATCTTTTATTATTCACCCGTATCGATGTTTTTACGGGCCGTAAAATGATTTGAAACATTCTATGATCTCTGTCAATCAAATGAGCAAAACTGTCAGTTTCGTGTCTGACACTGACACAATGACATGAGGCAGTCAAATATATACAGGTAGGCCATGAGCACATATTGCGAGCCTAATATCAACCAATAGCTTCAAATTCATATTCATTCACAAAGGTAGGCCTCTAGGGAATTAAAATGATCCAGTTGGGATACTATAAATATTTCATAAAAATTATACTTAATATATATTTTATACCTAAAGCTGGTTACTGCTATGTTGACAGATATGAGCGTTTTCAAATTTTGATAGAAGCTTAATAATTTAGTTATACAAATCATTTAATTTAACTCTTATTCCAATAAAAAATTGCTACGAACGTACTATTAGGCACTTATTTTACAGAATATCCATAAAGTACCTTTGTTACCTAGTTTATAATTTAATACGCATCAACGTAGTTAATTATAAATTCGACATCTTGTCAAACAGGCGTCGTCTTGTTTCTTATCTACGTCGATTTTTGTTAATTTTATCACACTTACTACACTTAAAGTTAACACAAAAAATAATCCCTGAGATATCCGAATTAAATTAAAAAAAATATATTTTATACGTTTTAAACTATTATTTTGACACTTCGATGCAACAAATTTGAACAAAAAGTAACTTTTCGGAATTGCTTATTCTGTCATAATTTGACAGCTAAACGTTCCAATTTCGCGAGCTCATGGAACGAATCTTTAAAAAAATTGAATGAACGAAATCTGATTACCGCTGAGGTCACATGGAAACCTAAACTGGCTGGTTTATTGACGTCATGATATGAATAAGCGTCGCAGTTCATTCAGTGCAGAAGGCTCCAAGAGCTCTTGGTAGACCCACGGTAATAATAAGTGAATAGAACTTTAAGTATTATTTATTTAAATGCATATTTATTAAAATGTATACTTAAAGAATATTTATTAAACGTAAACTTTGTAACGGTTTATTTTAATTAACAACCCTGAGTGCCCCCTCAATCACAGACGGAACAGTTAGCTATGGTACTAAATAATTCCAAAGTGTTCGGCAGACTTATCGGCTATTTCAGTATATCTACATTATTCGCGGTGCGTTCAAGTTTATCAAGTGTATATATTAAGTTATACGTATACATTGAAATTTTGATAATTGTTTTGTAAGAATATTTATATTGTATGTATATTTTTTTTAAATTATATTATTTAAGTATTATATTTTATGGTCGCGTTGTGGGCGATAATATTCTGTTTGCGCATAATAAAATTTTAAAATACCATCATATGTCTGATTGCTAAATCTTACTTTAATTTTTTTTTAATTGTGAGTCTCTTTAATAAGTCTTCTGTTTTTCACCTACAATTACAGTTTATCGTTTTTTATAAATAGTTAATAAGCAACCTTAATGTATTAAGAAAACACTTTTTAAACGGATTGAAGCTATGTATTACTATTATAAACTTATAATTATTTACATAATTTAAAAAGCTATGTTAAGAAAAGACAATACAACCTTAATGTATGTATTACTAGTTTGTATATTGTGTATTTGTATAATTTCTCATGTTGTAATATTTTTAATGAGAAAACTTAAGTAACAAAAATTTCAATAGGCAAAGTCTAAAGAGAAGTTATATTCTTTGATATTTTTCATACTCGGTCCACAATAGATTTTATATAGTTATTATTAAATGCATGGGCGCCTGAAGCATTCGATAGTAGGTGCGTTTACGGCTCTTCAACGACAGTAGACTCAAAATTCCATTCAAAAAATATAAACGAAATTATTTCCTTATCAAGTAGTTTATACTTTAAGTAATGAAAATCTCAATAAGCAAAGTCAAAAGAGAAATTATTTTCTTTGAAATTTTTATAAAGTAAATATGCACCCAAAGCATTATCATCCGAGAGTGCGTTGCTGGATTTTCAGGGATAGCAGACGCAAATTAATATTATCATAGCGATGTATGGATCTATAGCAGTAACGGTGAGTTAGTAAAAATAGGGCTTTAAAGAACCTCAAGAAGTATCTTATCCTATAAGCCTTCAGTTGAATCTATAGTAATATTATTTAAATATTTACCAAATAGCTAAAAACATAATGATTTTTGAGTACGGTTGATACAAATTTTTCATTAATAAGTAGGGGTAAGTTTCAGAAATGATTCAAATAGATTCTAGCTATTGAAAAGCTTTTGAAGCTTCTTTATTACGTTGATCGAGTGAGTTGCATAAATAATATAAAACATTGGGGTAGTTCATTCAAAGGTTCTATACAAAGCTATTCACTTAAAATGTAAAAGCTGTCACAGAGCAAGTGAACTATAGAGAATTTATTCTGTAAAAATATTGTCTGCACCATCTAATTATTATTAAGAAAAAAATCCTGTGATCTTATCCACGTTTAATATTGAAATTCTTTAAATATAGATTCTGATCAATCATATGTTTCGTTGATAAATCTATATTTGATATTGAAACATTACATTTGAAACATTATTCTGAACTACGCAACTTGAGTGTGTTTCGTGATCATTATTAATTTCTAACGACTGTCTAAAGTCTGGGCTCCGTATGTATTACCACGCTAACGCAAAAACCCCCTTCGCAAAAAATTCAATTTGCATTTATATTATTGCCAAAATACTTGAGAAATGAGATTAGAGAGATGAGATGTCTAGACGCGAGCCTCGCTTTGATAAATTGCGTGAAATTTGAGTCTTGTGGTATTTGATATGTAAGACTAAATTGAGCGTTAGGTTTGCCTTTTTTGGAGTTTATAAATTACTATCTATAGTCTGCTCCCGTGACAATGTATATCTGAATGAGGTATAGGTTCATGTAAGATATAATTTTTTTTAGATCCATTCGGCCGGGACACCTAATCTGTGTTTATTTATTTTGAAAACACAACTTACTAAATATAATACAAAATAATTTACTGATATAATGCGTGTAATATGTGGGTGTGTATTCATGCGTATGTAACTAAATTACATCAGTAAGTTCAGAGTAAGTTTGTAACTTAATTCAGTGAAAGAGTTGCGAAGGGAATTGAATATGTCTAGTTTATACTTATGTACATGCGTTAGAAGTAACAATTGTATTCTACGTTTGCAGAAAAAGGACACTATCAATAGAATAAAACTAAAATGTCTTCTATAGCTAACTTCAGGGTGTCCCTTTTTGTATGGTGGGTGTGGGTGTGGGTGTGCGCGCGCATCGTAAAAAATTACTCTCATCATAAAAATGATAGGGAAAACCCTAACGCACCAGAAGAAGTATAACTTCAAAAAGCCTTTGTGTAGGAGGATCTGAATGAAGGGAGGTATTTCCAGGCCTGGTTGGAGGCGTATTAAAGGTTATATAGCGCAGTTATTGAGTACAATCCAAATTATTATTAAGTAAATCATATAGGAACATGCTGTCTAGAATTTGACGCCTTTTGTCTAAGGTACTGACATTAAAAAATGAACGCGATTCTCGATAATCCCGGAAATATATTTTTACTTTAAAATTAACTAGTATTAGCCCAACATGTGCACTCAGGCAATAGCAGTTACTCATGTTATTATGTAAAATATCTTACACAGTCTTAAAAGGTTTCTAATAAATTGAGCAAATTGACTATAGTCTCAACACAAATTATATTAAGGGAGAAGTCTTCTGAATATAACTAGAAGAACTTGCTCATTAATTTAATTACTCAAGCACTTATCTCTATGCCGCGTGTTTGATGAACGTGCAAATTAGAGCCTTCGCTATCAAAGCTCATTGCAACTGGTATGTTGTATATGTACTGGTAAATGTAGATGTTTGTAATATGAAAATACTTTATTTTAAATTGAAAAATAACTTTATGTAATTGTCTAATTAGCCGTAATGTATACATCATAATCACATTTATATAATTATTTTAATTAATTGAATAATTATAGAAAAATATATATAAAAAGGTATAAGGTACAATTTCTAAGTTTGTAATTTGTTTCTTGAAAATAAGTTCATCAGTAAAAAGCAACATCAATCGTTAATGATTAATAAAAAAATCTTGTTTCCACGCATACAAACAGTTACTAAAAAGCCCTTTATATTTAAATAAAACTTTAATTAAAACGTCTTCGAAATGGAAAAACAAAGTTTCTCTATATTAAAACTCTCTGTAAAAATTAATGCAAGAACGCGGCTTCCTTAGATCAGATTCTGCTTTCACACTAAAGATTGTGAGGGCTACTGGCGTGATTCAAGATAAATTGCCTGCGTAATACTTGACACTCACTGTTTTACCATCTATTTTCAGTTTGTTTTTTAATGAGGTTCTTTTATAATTGAATTGTACTGAACAGCTAGGCTTTGTTGTGAAAACTTCTTATGTAACTTGAACCGTTAAAAAGATTTTTATTCCAAATAATATTTATGTAGCTTGCGGTTGTTTTCTCTTATTTAAAGTCAATAGTCATGTAATTCCTTCGGTATCTCAACGTCCGTCGTTTCACGACTGAGCGTTTTTAAGGAACAAATTGCCGGGCACTAATACATTGTACAACCAACTGCCCATTATAATATATCGGATTTGACTCAGACTCCTTACAAGAAAAGAGTACATGAACTGTTTAAAGGCAACGCTCTCGCAAGCCTCCTATTTTTAGATAAATATTAATAATATAGGTAACTTATAAATTTAATGATTACTTAGTCGTCAAATGCACACTCATTACTTACTGGTAACTATTAATCACGGATATAAACACTAATTTATGATTTGAATAACTCTTGTCGAATTTAAGTCCTTCGGAACAGTTGACATCCAAATGCATGCGTAATTAGATAATTAAAGAAGTTTCCACTCTAAACCGAGTACTTCTTACAAGGTACTTAATGATTTTGGTATTCTATAAACAATTTGGAACTTTTGCAATACAACATACGGGTATATTATAATATCATGAGCGCTGACCCTCGACTTTTGTAATAATGTGGTTGCGTTACGATCATATTGGTATCCGGGTCAGACGCTATATGTTATTAATTCCCTATCAAGTACTTCCCACTTGAAGCAAACTTATTACTGAGCACGCGACATTTTGATGCTCGCGTCACAGCGTCGTTTGTCAGTGATTAATTGCAGAACTTACCAACTTGCTAACTTGGTTGTCTTTTTGTCAAACTTTCAGGTAAAGTACTGTAAACGTGGCATGAAATACTTTCTCTTCATTATTTATTAATCATTATCGTTACAAAATAGAACAGTGTTGGCCTAGTGGCTCCAGCGTGCGACTCTCATCTCTGAGGTCGTAGGTTCGATCCCCGGCTGTGCACCAATGGATTTTCTTTCTATTTGCGCATCGTGAGAAAACCGGCTTGCCTTAGACCCAAAAAAGTCGATGGCGTGTGTCAGGTAAAGAAGCTGATCACCTACTTGCCTATTCGATATACCAATGATCATGAAACAGATACAAAAATTTGAGGCCCAGACCTAAAAAAGGTTGTAGCGCCATTGATTTATTTTTTTATCGTTACTAAATGTGCGGCCTATGACGTCGAAGTTTTTATATAACTAGTCTGGCATAAATACTGTTTCATAGAACTTTTTTTTTCAACTTTTTAATTATTTTTAATTTAGGGCACGTATATTATTCTAAAAACTTCTTTCAATTTTGCCCTACTATCAACCGATACAACAACACTTCGTCTGCCGAAGACCAGAAAAGATCGGGGCGGCCGGGTGCTGTGAGAACTACAAAGGTTGTTAATGCTGTTAACACAACTTATGGCTGGACTAGACATTTTAATTTAACGAATGGTGAAGCACTATTATCCGGTGAATGTGAACAAGTTTAAACTCGTTTGCAAAACAATTGGGCACAAGAAGAAAGAAACTGACTCGGGGAAAAGAGTCATTGCAGAAGAGTGGGAACGTATTCCAGAAAATCTATTAAAACATAGTGAAAAGCATATGCAGAAGGATTCAAGCTGCGATTTTGGCGAGTCACACTCGTTATTAGATTTAACATTCGTAACTTTATTTAAATACAATTTGCTTGTCGTAATTTCCGACAACTTCGTATTGTTTTACAGAATTCATAAAAAAATCCAGGAATCACTTCCTGCGTATACGACAAAGAAAAAAATTCATTTAGCTAACTGAAACTTAGAATTACCGTGTGAGTCCGTTTTGCCAAAGAGTTTATTGTAAAAACTATTATAGGTTTTATTTGCAAATTGACCTATTAAAAAGAAAGAATGAAAACACGTAAGTTTAGGCTTTTTTACAGTATAATAGATACACCCACCACCGCCTACACCCACTTTCTTGCGAGGCGACGGTTACCGAGGCATCTTGGACACCGCTGGTATTAGAATCTACGTTGGCGAGCAGGTCATCCTCTAGACATTACTTATCTTTTGCCACCTCATTTTATCCGTGACAATTCTTTGCCTTGAAATAACCAACATTCTCTCCTTTTATTTTGATTAAAAACAACATAAAACAGAATCTGACGTTTAATAACAAACAACGATTCAGATGTATTATTGTTTTGTATGTAACAAATTATTGTGAAACGAGGTATGTAAATATTTATCTTACAAACTTTTAGAAAAGCATAGATGAAAATCAAAATATAAATGTAGTTCATATTCGTACGTATATTCGCTGCACCTATTTGCATTCGTAAAATCTGTCCCGATTCCAGCTTCAATTCAGGTTTTTGATAGAAAAAGCTTTGATAACTCAAAATGAACCTTGAAAATGGTTTTTTTTTATATAACAGGTGGCTAATAGGCAGGAGGGTCATCTGATGTTAAGTGAAACCGACGCCTATGGATACTCGTTGCCGGTTAAGAAGATAAGAATTGGTGTGCTCTTTCCTTGAAGGACCCTCATTGGAATTGATACGGAAGTACTTAAGTGGTATGCCGCTAGTATACGATGCAAATACATTTTATCGTGTCTTCTCCATCACACGTCTTAATCAGTAGTTCCAGTATGAACTTTTCATTAGCTTTTTAATAAATTTACTACATGAAGCTTCCATTAAGTTACTTCATAAAAAAATTAGAAACGGGATAAAAAATGCTTGCATTGTGGGAAGTAAACGAGGTCTTTGATACGGAGTATACGCTTACTGCGTCATAAGTTAAACTATACATTTAAAATAGCTGTTTAAGACTTTAATTAGGTATGAACGAAATGTGAATAAAAGATATGGATAGAAACTCAAACAATTGCGTTGAGTAACAAACATTCTCTTCCCATTCTTCGATATGTTTATGTTATGTTAAAGTAGATTGTACTACGAAAAAACAAATTATCTATTTATCTTAAGATATTTAAGACAAATAGCAAACATGTAGGCGAAACACACAAACTTCAAGGTCAAAAAAAGTTAAACATTACGCAAAAAACCTTTTAAGTGTTTATACAAATAATTACAATTATTTCATTTTACCTTAATACTACTAAGACTTACAGAATTTCAATAATTGTAATAGAATTATTAGTATGATTTTTACCGTTATTATATATTTTTGATATTAAAGGCTTCGAATCTCTTCGAATCAACCGTGGTAGGGATAAGAAAAAGATGGCGCATAACGGAAAAATGAGACGCGTAACGAAATAATGTGACACGGAACCGAAAAATGTGACGGTAATTTTTTTTAACAACGCCGATAAAGAAGTTTCACTTCAAAAAAATAAGATAAAATTACTCGATAAATTAACACTATTCCAAATTTTAGTGTCTATATGCGTATGTGTGTTACTTATATTGTTATGCAAATAAATTTTGAGGCCTTTGTTTTATTAAAAATGTCAAATGCCATGTCTTTTTAATTTCAAATACACCAAAATCAGAAACGGAACAATTTTTTGTATTTTTGTTTTCTTTGGAAATCGAACTCTTCTACGCTATGTGCCGTGAGTAGAATGCCAGAAATTCCATCCGTCTAATAGCATACTGCATTTAGAGGAATAATATAATGTTATAAACTTGCTTTTAAACTTAATCTCAAATTGAGATTTCAAAGCAAACTGCACATTTCAAATATTTCTTCAGTTATCACGTTTAAAGTTTTGGACGTTTCAAGATCTAGTGATGCATATATAATAATGGTTGGAACGGAGTTATGTTGTTCTCGCTTCAGCATTAAGAGGCGTAGCTTAGGGATGAGCGTTATCGATATCGATAAAAATAATTCCGGTATAATTGTACGCCAAACACGAGAATGTCTGGGCTATTCAACTTCTTGACACAAAAGGCCTAGGCTCTTCTCAAGATTGAAAAAGCCGACACAATTTGAAGTAGTGATATTTTAATTATAAGAACTTGAATAATTAATTAAAACAGTATTCTCTTTGAATAATATATTTTTTAAGATTAATTTAGCTACTTAACTCATTAATTTCAATTTAAATATATTCTTACAATGCTTTTAACTAAAACAATGATAAATCTCTATCTATCTATGTTTATACTGTAATGAAAAGTGATATTATTGCTAGTTTAATAATAGTTTATTTCGTGGCTTTAATTAGTTTGATCTACTATATTTCAAAAATCAATTCATACTTCATTCTGGCTGTTAAAATTTAAAATCATCGATATTCTACCGTATCGATCTCATCACTAGCCCTCAGGGCTAGATCTGAACTCATAAATAAAATATAGGTCGCGTCAGGTGACAGTTCCCACGTAAAGACAGGTACGTTGGTGCACCGAAATAGAACTGGTATTTATAACAGCGCTATTTCTAATTTCGCAGCTGATATATTGATGAATGATGTTCATATATTTAGTATTGAATAGAACTATAATTTCTTATCAATGTTTGGATATTTTTTTTTAATTACGGCGTAGCAAGGCTGGGTTGAAATAGTTCGTAAGCCTATTCTGTCGCAAGTAAATGGTTAAAGCAACGTCACGTTACAATTTGTATGTATTTCTTAACAAAGAGCTTGTTTTTTAAACACCGTTTATTTTTAGAATTTATTATGATACCAATGTGATTTAAAAATTCAATTTTTTTCAGCAAACTAAGCTACTTGGTGTTTCTATTGTTGAAATAATAAAAATAGTTTCGAATAAAAAAATATATAAAATAATAAAGATGACAAGCAATTGTGTGAACTGTTCATAATAATCCGCCGGTCATTTACCTCGTATTGATTATACAGTATTTGGAAATCCTCAATAAATAAAACATATAAAATAGGCTTAAACTAAGCTCCGAAAGCTTCAAAAGCATTAGAAGTAAGCGGATTAATGATCGCATGATTGTAAACAAATATTTACTTGAGTCGTGGGGACAGCTAATTGATACATTCTCATGGTCTGTAATTTCGTTTTTATTTAAACTTGAAATGTTAGGGGAAGGGATTTTTTAATGAGCTGCAAAACATTTAAAAAAATGTATTTATTCATTTTAATTACATATGTAGTATGCATGTATGTCTTTTAAGTAAAAAATACCTGTGTCAGGGTTTCCAGCACTTTCATAACAAACTTAATTATACATTCCTTAAAATATATTTATATATAATTTAATTAAATTGTTTATTTTAAAATATTACAGATAATATAGTCTTTATACTTATTACTATTATGTCATGTATAAATTTCTATTTATAGTTTATTCTTATTTTTTTATATTTGTTGTGCAAAGTTTGAGCTCAAAAGTTTACAACAGTTTTATGCAATTTACATACACGAGCACGAATAGTGTTGGCCTAGTAGATTCAGCATGCGACTCTCATCCCTGAGGTCGTAGGTTTCATCCCCGGACTGTGCACCAATGGACTTTTCTTCTATGTGCGCATTTAACATTCGCTCAAACTGTGAAGGAAAACATCGTGAGGAACCCCGCATACCACAGACCCAAAAAGTTGAAGGCGTGCGTCAGGCACAGGAGGCTGATCACCAACTTGCTTATTTGATTAACAAATGATCTTGAAACAGAAACCGAAATCTAAGGCCCAAACCCAAGAAGGTTGTAGCGCCATTGATTTATTTCATTTATTTTACATACACGAGCTAAAGAACAGTCCTTTAAAATACAAATTATTCTTTAAATATCAATTATATAAAAAATTTAACATAAAATAAACGTTTTACGTTAATACGAGGAAATGTTGATTTATTTGTATTTATTAAGTTTCAAATTTAAGAAATGCGGTTAAATTCTATAAAAATAAATTTAGTTTGAGTAAAATTTTCAACTAGTACCTAGAGTAACTAAAAACATATCATTAAATTTATATCGTTTGAGATAATTTGTTCTTCGTTTATTATAATCGCGATTTGGATTAAATTGGATAATTTAATGAAAACGAAGCAAGTCTACGAAAACCTATTACGAACCTTATATTACAGTAATTTGAGGATGGTATCTCAAGTTAAATTCATATTTTTACTGTAGACTCATTGTATTAACGCAGTGATGAAAAAACTTGAGGCCAGATGATTTTAAATTACAGTAATTAAGGCACTTATCTTAAATAAGGTATTCGGAATAATTGATTCTTTATTAAGGTAATAAGAAATTAATCCGTATATTAAGGTTTGAAGTGAACTTGGGATATATAAAAAAGCACTTGCAGTGTAGCAATTTGAAGGTGTTATAGTGGTATAATTTGGTAAGTATTGCGATATCTTTTTTATAAGACCGAGGCAACCGAGCAGGCGGTTTACTTAAAGTTAATTGTTTACCGTCGCCTCATGGAAAAAAACGACAGCATATCGCCTGCCAGATTCCGCCGATCGCAGAACCCGCCGCAACAAGATGATCGCTGGTACAGCGGGACCCGCCAACAATCGAACACGCCGTGGGCGTAAAACGCGTGGTGAAATATGCTTTAATTTTTTTACATAAATATCTGTATTCTACAAAAGCTGCGGGTCCACAACCACGGCGGGCGCGGTCGAAAACCGCTTCGTGAGTCCTTAGCGATAGAGTAATTACCGAGATTTTATTAAATAATTGTAAAATTTGGAGGATGGAACCTCCATCCTTGTTACGTAATACTAGCGCAGAAGCGCATTAAGCATACTTATTGATAAGTTTAATATAATTAAGTTATTTTTCTATGGTAAGTAGATACTTTCTGAAACATTAACATCCTGTTTACTGATATATACGGTCATGGTAATTTTTTTTTGGGCCAAGCCCGTGGCTGTCAGTCTTCCGAACAATTAAAGCTATCCGCTTAGAACTCACAACAACTGTAGCGATAGCATATTACACAAGCTGCAAACATAAATATATTTGATCTTAAATTACCTACTATTCATTTATCATCGAAATTTGACGTACTCTTAAATATGCTTTGTCTCTCATACAAGAAGAAGAGTGATAAAGATAGAACATTATTGTATGTTGATGGTATATATAAGTTCTTTGAATATTACTATTTACTGATTCATCAATTTTTATTTAAAGCTATCTAATGAAATATTAACCTGACATTTAATAGAAGTGTATTGTATATTGTACATGACCAACATCAAAATTTTGAATAAATATTAATTCCAATATTGCGATCCTGTCGAAATTGCTTGGAGGCATTACTGCGTTTATAGTAATTACAGACCGAGTAAACCTAGAAAAAAATGTCACCATTCGCTTATACAAATACAAAAATGTCGTCCAGGTGTTTTTGACTGTACCCTTGTACATTATCTCTGTTTTGAAAAATTGTATGCTAACGGTACATCCAAGTGGGAATTAAATTTGTACGTAAAAAGTTAAAGAGTAAAATGCGGCATGGATTAAGCCGCCGCGTCGAGTTCGCGTCAGTCCTAAAAGATAATAAAATGGACGATAAATTGGCCATATGCTTCGTTACTTTAAAAAAATCGTAAATAGGGTTCCTAATGTGATTAAATGGTAGGTGGTAGGTAGGTAGGTAAGGTGGTGTGGTAAAATGGTTAACATAGCTTTGACACATCGAAAGAAAACAATTTTAACCGGATTAAAGCTATTTGTATTATTATAAACTTATAATTATTTACATAATTTTAAATTCTCCGACGTTGTGGTGTGGTGTGTGTGGTGTGCGTAGCCACGGTGACCACGATTTGTGGAATCTTACAAAGAAGGTAATAAAACAAACATCTAGCCTCCTTACTAAATATTCTAAAACACTGTCACTAGACGTTAAAATCTTTAACAACAGCCTGCGTAAAACCTCCAAAAATGTATGGATTGCCACAAATACACAAACACAACAATCCTTTAAGACCCATAGTCAGTCATATCGATTCACCCACATAATAATTAGCCAAATACTTAGTATCAATATTATCCCCCCTCACGGGGCACACTAGTGCTTATGTTAAGGACTCTTACCACTTTGTGGAAACATTGAGAGATCTCAGATTACTCCACAATGAAATCATGGTGAGTTTTGACATTGAGTCATTATTTACAAACTTACCACTAAATACTGTCTGCCTAGATATAATTGCAAAAAGACTTAGTGAACAGAACATATCACCAGATTATGTAGATATTGTTAAACGCTGTCTCACATCAGGATAGTTAATGTGGAAAGATGAGTTCTATGTGCAGGTTGATGGAGTAGCCATGGGTTCTCCGGTGTCACCTATAGTCGCTGACATCTTCATGGAGGACTTTGAGAAGAGAGCTCTGGCCAATTCCCCGGTTCAACCTCGACTGTCAAGAGATATGTCGATGACACATTTGTAGTACTCCCCAATGACAAAATATCTGCATTTCTAGCACATTTAAATTCAATACACAACAACATTAAATTTACTATTGAACAAGAGAACAACAACTATCTGCTCTTTTTGGACATTTTAATTATACGCAAAGCAGATGGCACACTAGGTCACACAATACACAGAAAGGCAACCCACACCGATGGTGAATCCCACCACCACCCTTCACAACTGCTTTCTGTCTTTCTTCTGCCTTCTGCCCAACGTCTTTGTGATGCTGCCCACCTCGAGGTGGAACTACAGCATGAAAAACAGGTGCTACACCGAAACAAGCTGCGTATCCTCCGGCTGCATCACAGAAACAAAAACACAAACAGTTCCCCGCCAGCCAGCCTACCTGCCATATGTCAAGGGAGTTACAGATAGAATTAGCCGGATCCTAAAACGAGCTTCTATTAATACAATTTTCTAGCCACACAAGAAAATTCAGCAATTCCTAAGACCAATCAAAAGTAACAACCCGTGGCAAGATGCAGGTATATACAAACTGGATTGCGACTGTGGCCTGTCTTACATATGAATTTCAATAGAGAATACGGCCTAAAATTATCAAACACCTGGGATCCAATAATATCAAATTAAAAACCCCAAGACAAACAATCCGCGAAAATAGAGGACACCGCTTTTCTGCAAAAACCCGTCATCTTTTAGTCGATACCAACTCCGGGGAAATAAATACAGATAACACAACTTTCTCTGCAGCTGTGATACTTTTGACATTCAACACCTTTTGTCTTCAGGCTCCGTGACCACACACACTGTGCACGCGAAACGTCTGAAAAAATTAAATTTAAAATTATGTAAATAATTATAAGTTTATAATAATACAACAACAAATAGCTTTAATCCGGTAAAAAATTGTTTTCTTGCATAATTCGTTTATATATAATAAAAAGTTTTTAAATGTTTATCTGGAAACGTGATATTGATATTGATCAATGTGATTAAGTCCAAATATTATTTTAATTGAAGATTTAAGTTGGCGCCTGGTGGATAGTACCGATGACGGCAGAGGTCCTCGCTCAACGAATAAGTATCGCAATACAGCGAGCAAATAATACTAGGTAGATTAATAATATTAAACAATTATAATTTTCTATACAACTATCAATATACATATGTAAAGGAATTTTTATATTTTATAGTCATTTTCCTTTTAAATCTTTGAGTTCTTTTGCTTTGTGCTTATTTTGTGTAAGTTGAAATGTATTAAGAAATCAATGGAAATGGAAAGCGAGTATCGACCACGACCACGCTCGCATGTTATATAAAAAAAGGTTTTTAGGTCTGGGCCTTAGATTTTTGTATCTGTTGCATGGCCGTTTATTAATTCAGACAGAATAAATCATCAGTAAGTGTCCAGTATTTACTAACTATACACTTTATGAGTACATTACATCACTGTAAGCGATACAAACATATAGTAAGTGCATGATCTGGTTGGATCGTTTTCTCGATAGCAGTCTGGCCTGGAAAATTTAAATCAATCGAATATTTCTTAGCCCTTGAAGTTATTAGATAAGTTAACGACTTTGACGTCAGGCTTGTTGCCGTTATTGTGCGACGCTAACTGACAGGTTAATTACCTATTCTATCGTCTAGTTATAAATATATATAATTTTGAGAATTTAATTTAATTTTTTTTAAACATTTATATTACTTACTAAGAGTCATCAATTATTAATCATTATTATTTATATCTATAATAACATTTATAAAACATAATAAAGAAGCAGTAATAATGAAAAGTGCAGATCTTAAAATTTAATATGCTATTTATTTATCTTTAATTAAAAACATTTTGAGTACAAAAACACATATGAATTCGATTCCCAATAAATAACCTTTGAAAACATGAAAATAAAATTTAAACCAATGTTCAAATGTAATCTTCGGAATGGGCGAGGCTTGCGAGGTGTACAGTAGACAATCACAAAATGCCGTGTCAAGTGACCTCTCAAAAAATCGTAGGGCGTTCTTTCACTGTATTATTAAATCAAATAATTTTATCATATGCACATGCTGGTCAGGAACATCCTGACCGATTTTAATGCCCTTTCTGCCACGCACCGAACATGGACCCGAACCTTTCCGGTTCAATCATAAATAAAGCATCGCAATTCCTAAAACGCAACGCACAGTGACCCTAGTGAGGTAAACAGTGAGATAAAAACAATAAATTTACATATATATTTATAAACGTATCAAAATTCTTATTTTTCATTTTTAATAGTAGATATTCAGTGCGAATAAACCTTCTGGCAAATATCAAGCACTTGAGCGTTCGCCTCACAATTCAGAATTGTTCTTTTCAATGTGAATTTCGTGGTTTCTATTTTATAGTCCCTGTTTTCGTTCAATTAAATCAGACTATATAAAATAATGTTACACAATCTGGCGCAAATCTACACACAATTGAGAAAAACAAACATTATGTTTTTAATTATTAAATTAATAAAAAGATCATGTTTTAATTGTGTTTAAGACTCTTTTACTTTCAGCGGACAGAGTTCTATTTTTGAAAATAAATACTAATATTTTTATTATGTAATGATATTGCAATAATCTATCAAAAATCGCCAAAGCTATAACTTACTAACCCTTAATTCTAGTGTAATATATCTATTTTAATAAATTTATCTAAGTAAAGAGGGGTAGAACATTCACGGTGGTAGTTAATAAACAGGTCCAGTTTCTCAAATCTCAAAGAAGATGCACAACGCTATAAAACACATCTATATGTTAATATTTATGTTAAAATTTAGTTTTTAGAAGCGCCGTCCACTACGGGCACTTTTGTGTTGTGGTCCAAGGAATTTATATAATTGTTGTCAAATTTCTATTCCTTTAAGTTAATTTTTATTAAAATTATTTGTTTTAAATTTTGATTGAAAATCATAGAAGTACATAAGTACCGTACTGACATTTTATTTCTTCTTTTGTTTTATATCTCAGGTACAAACGAACGTAACTCACCTGCAGTTAAGTAATACCGCCGCCCATAGACATTGCCAGAGGGGTCGCAAGGGCGTTGCCGGCTTTATAAGAATCGGTAAGCTCTTTTCTTGAAGGAACCTTAGTAACTCAGACTATAGTTTAAAATTCAGCTATATTGAAGTATCGAAATTACTTTGTAATAATTTTGATATAATATGACAGATCCAAGAGATTCTTCTGCATTTGCAATCAATAATTTAAGAATAGCCCGATCTCTAGCCTTCTATTAACGGCATTAATTTAGATCTTGATATGATTCAGCACTTTTATACTTCTGTTATCACTTAGACCATCGCCCATAGGTAAATCTTCGAGGAACAGACCTACAGAGCGATCGTAAGATGAAAAACTTGACCGATCCAATTTCATTACCGGACTATTTTATGGTCACTGGTGTCCTTTTAGCATACAGGTTGATTTTATTAAGTCAATAGGTTAATGTTTATAGAACGATAACTGAAATAAATTTTAAATAAGGCAATTTTGATATATGTTTGTTTTGTTTGTTACACGAAACATATCTTATCTTGAATAAATGTTAAACCCATTCTCATTAAATGCTATTGCTAACTCAACCTTTCCTTATTACACATCATATAGCCGTGTAGCTCTTAAAGTCCAGGCTAGTTACAGCCCTTGACTAACCGCAAGACTTGGTTATTATTAGGGTCAAAAGGTCTTAAGAAATGCTTTCGAAAGAATAGTGAATATATTTATAAAGTGTAATTACTTATTCCTGTCCGAATTTTTCTTTAGTAAAGTGATCAATGAACTACCTGTAAGATGACAACAGTGCATGGATAGGAATGGTACATACTTTTATTAATTAAATACATTAGATTTTTTTTAAGTCTACTTTTTGTTCCTACTGTAACGCTAATTTCATATTTAAGGACCTAATATTGTAATTACATGTACATTTAAGACAGGACATATTTTCCCATATTTTATTAACTTGGTAGCTTGATCCAATTTAACTTATAAATAGTGAACGGATAAAATGTATAGAGAAAAAAAGATGTAAATTATTCGTATTGTTTGAACGATTAGAGATGGTGATGTCTTAACTTGTATGTAACAAAGGAGGACATCCTGTGTACCAGCCGAATTACGTTTGTAAGAGCTGTAAAAGTTTATGGGCAGTTAAAGGACATCGTATCGATTATAGTATAAAATTGTAGTCTAGTTGAGCCTAATTGCTTAATACTATTTGTTCTTATAGAATAATTTAAGATACATTGTATAATTCATACATACCTACCTCTTTGTGTGTGATTAGGCCATTTTAGGAATGAATAGCGAAGGCATATGATAATCCAAAAGATAAGATAAGCCTAGCTTTTATTCCAAATGTCTTTAAGTTTACAAGCTAATAAGGCTTTTTGCCCAGAATCTTTAAAGGGATGACTTTTCTTTATTATTATTTTTATAATTGAAAATGCGTGTACGTGTGAAGGTTTATTCGACGGTTTATGTATCAAAATGCGACCTGTAATTATGTATGTATGTTTACTATTTAAAATTTCAACGAAGTCTATTTTTTTTCTTTTTAAAGAAGTTTGTCGTGCTTTAATAGAAAAATCACTGTGTTCAACAGCTACTGGGTCAATCAAAATAATCATAAAAAAAACTTCTTATGGAGCTTCTAAGATGTGAGGTAGATTTTAGATAGTTCTGTGATACTAACATAGTGATATGACAAAATAACTCATTTAATTGCTAATTTTTAAAGCTTTAAGTTGGCGCCTGGTAGATGGTACGGGTGACCCCAGAGCTGGTGCTTTCCTAGCTCAACGAATAAGTATCGCAATACAGCTTGGAAATGCTGATAGCGTTAAAGGTACACTGCTACAGGAATCAAAGCTTTTATTTTCTTTTTAATATTATTTTAATTATTACTTTGTATGTGAAAAAAAATGTAAATAGTGTTAAATTGTATAATAATTTTATAAATAAATAATATATTGAAATTTAAAAAAAGGCTTTTAAGTATAACTATAATTTAATACGCAATATCAAAATATACGTAATTAATATATGTCTAGACGTACACATTTATTCGTCATAAAATGCTACTTTCAAGGTAAATAAAGGTTTTGTTTATTTAATAACTATGACACAACCAATCACAGGAACACATTCGTAAATGAAATGAAAAGTTATATTTAACATTAAACGGCTATTTACAACGCCATTTCCTATCACCATCGATCTTTCCTTCGCCCCTAATTGAAGACCCCATAAATTAATCACCTCATTAGGAGAAATACATTAGTTACGTATATTTTGATATTGCGTATTAAATTATAGTTATACATACTTCATGAGTCGATATAATATAATCTGTATAAAATATATAATTGATATAAGGAATATACTCGCAAAAGTAACATTAATTGTTTTGTTATGTCAGTTTTATTCATTTGTAAAGAGAAATAAGAGTGATAAGGACAAAATACTATTCACTGTCCTATGTATTGATTTACTCCTGTATAGTTTTAAAAAACTTTCCTATTTGTTATCTAAACTAAATCAGCTCTTTTGTCATTTTAGTCAAATTGTTCTTAAGCTTCAAATTTTATATGATTATTTTCAATGTAGTACATTGCCACCATCCATCCATCTATCTTTCACTTGCGTCTACTCAAATAAATTATAACCAATTGGTTGAATGAATTCATTAGGAAACCTCCAAGAATTTTCTCCTACATTTTCATTCTATATTATGATATTATTATTCATATAGCCAAAATAAAAATATCCTTCCATTAAAATAATACTGTCATCGTAGAATATTATACTTTTTACAACAAAAAAGTATTGTAAGGGAATCAATTAAGTATTTGATCCATTTACTTTTATATCAAGGGAAGAATTTAAATTTTATACAAATAAAAATGTATTTTCGAAGAAATCAATCACACATTTGATATAATAATACTGTACAAAAATGTCTGTCAACGCCTTTATAACTGGAAACAGTATAATAAATTATTTAAGATGAGCTTACACACTAAGCTTTTTCCAGTTAACCTTTAAACTTTTCGTCTACTTCATACACTTTTGGTTGTTCGTGTCGGTAGTTTATATAAAATTATTCGAGGAATGTGGCGAAAATAAGATAATTTAAGAACAATCTAAAACAAAAGTAACATACAGAATAACACAAAAAAATACACTAAACTATCATTATTAACATGACATAGATAACATATAATTAATATATATGTATAATGAGGAAAATGATGTAGTCATATAGTTGGAATAAAAACCTTTTAAAAATATATGCCCGTTCGAAACGAGGTTTATATTGGTTAATAAAACTATAAATACTTATAATAAATATTATATAAAGAGCATTAAAAAAAATATTTAGCACTTCCGAATCTGAAGAGTGAAAAATAGTACACAAGAACAGAGCGTCTTCCCCTTAATAGAGACTGGTGAAAAGAAATGGTGTTATTTGACACTTTCTTACATTAAATATCCTTTTAAGTAAACTACGAGCATTAAATTAGTTATTAGTCTTAAGTTATCGATCGAGTTAATATTAGTTAAATGATGTCTTTGTGCAGAATAATTTATAAAAAAGCTGGTGATGCATAAAATGAAATCGAGTATATATTGATATAATAGAAGCATGTGCACAGTGGGTACTGTGAGAACGTGCTTTAGAAAAGGTTTATTTTATGTAAATTAAATTGGTCTCGCGAGTGTGAGTGAAGGCTTATAAAGATGTTTCGTCGTGTTATTGCAGCTCTTCATTTGTTCTTTTATATACGGCTTTAGGAAATGTCTTTGGGTTTTTTATTCGTTTCCTATACTAAGTCCTTTATTATTGTAGTATTCAATTTACATATCACAAAAGGCACAATTTTATTAACAGCCTGCAATAAGAAAATTCTATTGCTAGGGTTATTTAAAAAAAAGTCTAGTGATTTGGTGACTCTCAACACTTCTAATGTCGGGCGTATTAAGTCTAGCTTTTCACTAATGTATTTGTTGAGTCTATTTAATATCTGCTCCTACGATAAAAGAAAACATAAATAAGTTTTTCAAAATATTCAAATATGTAGTATTGGTTTTTAATTTTTCACATAAAGATGTCAAGACATTACCAGCAAAATTATTATTATATTTATTTATGAAATTACAGTAAATAACGCAAAGTGAACGAAAATTGTTCTTAAAAGTGTATGCATTGTGATATTATTCGTGCAAACAGAAAAATAACATTACTCAAAAATTCATTAAGCTATCCAATCGACCTGCAAATAGGTAAACGTCTGCTGCTCATTGGCCCTTGCATCCAAAAATCAGTCGTTAACTAATCCGGCATTAAATTCTAAGCTGTGCACCGTTCTTTAGATATAATATGTATGGATTATTACTATTCAAAGATCGTTCGTTAACAGACGAACGTAGTAGTTGGAAGAAGCATAAACAATCAGTCATAAGCAGTAAGTGTTATAAAGCTGTGTGTGGTTGTGGTACGTTTAAGCCTGTGTCTATCGACCACGTAATTGCTCTCTTGAACACACTTTCAAAGCGGTTTATTGTTAACATTTGCTACAGTCTTGGGTATTTATTATTGAGTGTTTAATTTACCGAAGCTCGACGCATTTACCGACTAAAGGTACCATGTTCCCCAGAAAGTAGATAGCAACAACTAGCATATGCAGCCAGCTCTCTTAATTTCACTTCAGGTCATTGCTTCTTTCGCCTATGCAATAATACTTCGTTGACAGGTCTATTTCCTTTTCTTTCCTTCCTTCCTTGCGGATTCCAGTAGATTTTGTTTAGCTATGTGACTTGGATCCCCATAGACTTTCGGCGTTTTATAGTCCTGACAATTGGCACCTTATTGAATAGCACCCATAGCTGATGTTTAGCTAGTGTATAAATACGGTTACCTAACACTGTTAAATACTCAATTCCCTTACATTTGTAAATGACTATAAATACACATCTGATACCAAGTAAGTAAGTATCGGGAACATTCGAAAGCCTAATGACTGAAAAAGAGCACCTATTTTAGAGTAGTAGCTTTTCCTACGGACAGCTTAATGTTTAATTGTCTACGGGACTTCAAACAAAAAATATAGTTAGACAACGATTTTCTTTAAACATAAAATAAAGGTATATAAAATGTAATATTCATGTTTGCATTATACGACGATTCCTATTCCCTTATTATGGGAGATAAAATATGTATATCGGGACGTCTTTTTGTAACCACATTTGTGAGAAATCTGGGTCATACAATACAATCGTAAATGGTATTTGGGTACAATATTTGAAATCTGTTTTGTATTATAAGGTCGGTTATTAGAAAACTATAATTTTAATATATATATAGGAGTATAAATAGGTTAAAATAATAAAATTTATTTTAGTTAATGTAATTGTAGATATTTATAAGTAATGATAATCAAAATTGTTTAACGCACTAAATTTACAATCGAATGACATTTTTGTCCTAAGATATAAAAACAAAATGAAGAATGATGATTTACGTCTAGTGTCTATCTACACATATATACATATATTTTATACTCTGAAATATTATTAATTTGGTAAAGATAACAAATTTACAAAAACCTTAGTCAAAGTCAAAATAACTTCATTCATATAAACAGTTACACTTATGAACGTCCGAAAAGACGTTAAATTAATTCTAAATTTACATTTACTACCAGTTTGCAACTGAACACACTCTCTGTACGACATTTTTTTTAATCGCTAAGTTTTGAGTCATACTAATCGTTTGAACTAGAGCAAATCAATCCCAATTTAAATTTTCGTCAAAAATATAAAAAGCTTTATTGATTAATTTACTTAATTTCTTATAGCCAAATTAATCTTAATTATTTATCTTTTATTAAATAGGCCAATGATTTCTGGAAGTTTGGAGACAGGCATTATTGAGTTGCATCGCAAACAAACACACAAAATCCAAAACTTTTTTACCTTACTAGATCGACGAAGTCAATGTTTCTAATTAAAACATATCACCGGTTCAATGAACAAGTCAGGCTTGCATCACCATTTTTAAAATCACGTACGACTGTATCATCGCATTAACGTTCCATTATACATATATTTTATATTCAATTCGCTTATTTATCGCTGATTGGATGCGATGGTATATAATTTGCATGAAAACGTCGGTTTATTATAATTAGGTATTTGTTTGTGTTATTGACACATACGTTTTTCGAGATTCTTTGGAATTCAAATTGGTACAGAACTCCGATGGCTTGAAAAGAAATGAATGAATAAAGCAGAACAAACGATTGACGATTCTTAAAGATAAGATAGTGGTGAGATGTCCTATAAAAATGTATAGGCCATTACTTTAAACGTTTTAATCGTGTAATTATTTAAATAAGGATATATTAACCTATACATTACGCTAAAATTTACGCCTGATTTCTTTAATCTACAGAGGAAAATAAGATAATCGTATACTCTGCAAGAATATTATACCCAAGAAGGAATATTAATACGTATAAACGTTTTGCTAACAAAACTTATTTGCATATCGATATTGCTTAATCGGTTTAACTAAGTTTTAGATACTAAAATACATTGAAAGAATTGCTCAGACTAAATTAGCATCTATATATGTGAAATCGATTCTATTCTATATTGAATCGCATTGAACATTTCATAACAATTTTACATAAATTATCAATTGGACACCTATATAATAGTAACATCTCAATGGGTGAATTAATTTAGCATATAAATTATAAACAAACGTTAGTATCGAATACCTTTTGTTTATTGCTAATTGCGGCGCGAATATAATTTGTCATTTTATCATTGGGAATGATAAAAACAATACGATTTTAATGGGTTCATATTGTTGGATGTCTTTACACGATTTATGGTGTCGGATAAAGATGTGTCTTATCTCAGTCTTGAGATTTCTTAAGAGTTTAACTGAAATTTGTGAATATTGAATTAATATGCTTATAATTATAGTGATAATTCAGGAAATGTAATTGGACTTATAACAATATTAATTATATAATATATATAAAATAAAATAACACGTGTGACACTTATAGACACGCGTTAGAAGTTATACTTCTTTGGCGTAACAAGATAAAAAAAATCTTTTGCCTTATTCTACGTTTGTAGAAAAAACGAAACTGACAATATAGAAACGGTATTTAATAAATTTTATTATAAAGCATTATCTAGTTAAATAAATTTTATTTAAATATCACAAAACTTATTTCTACATAATAAAAAAATGGACATTTTTATTTTAAAATGTTATTTTAAAATTGACTATGCTAACTTCAGGGTGTCGGTTTTTTGTGACGGTGTGCGCGGGCGGCGTAAAAATCCACTCTCATCATTTTCCCTAACTAAAAGAAGTATAACTGCTATAATTAATATTTAAATAACGGTGAAAACTTACGAAATTTAATAAATCTGGCTATTTTATATAAAACAATTTACATTATTCTATCATCAGTACTACAATTTAAAAAATAATTTAAACATAAGTTGAGACAATGTGAATCCAAAAAAATTTAAGTAGTTACGATCTACTCTACAATTAACATATTACTTACATATTTATAGTTTCAATACTTATCTATAAAGCCTATATACCTACGAGCCTACTTAAATGAGTCAGTGATGTGAAGTACCGAAAATTGGTGTTTGTTTTCATTTACTCAATAAATTATTTCTTGTGTTTGAAAATATCGTTGCACCCTTATTCGGAAATAACGTTTGGTTAACTAAGACAATTAATTTAGGAGGAATAGGGATACGTTAAGGCTACTTTTAAATGTTTTAACGCATTGCGACATACGTCTTTTAGTCGCGAGGTTCATGCGCAAACGGCATTCGGCGGTTGTCCCTCGTTACGAAAGCGCGTTTCGTTGGAGTCGTTAAACGAATTCGTTAGATCGTAAGTGTACAGTGGAAGTTGGTGAATTTTTCAGTGAGTGCTTTAAGTGGTATTGACGTGATTTCATACAGTGCACGTTGGATGAAGCAGGTATTCTTATAGATAATGTTATTTTTTACTTAGTTTTTGTGTATTTTATTAATCTATTACGATATTAATTAACTTAATCGTTAACTTATTAAATAGTATGATTGTAGTCAAATTATCTGGGTTTTTAACGCTGGTTTTTATAATTAATTTTAAGCATTGTAGATAATAATAAAAATAATTTAATTGTCGACGAATAAATTCAGTTTAATAATATTAACGCAATTCCAAATAAATTAAGTTGTATCATAACAAGTAATTTTATTTAAATATTAAATATTGTATTATGTAAAAAAAATCTACATACAAAAATTTAATTAACCTTTAATTAAAACTAAACCAATAAAATTACAAAACAAAGATTTATGCATTTAAATGCTATTAAATATACATACAAAAAAGCTATAATAGTCATAATATTCTCTGAAAAGTTAAAACTACGTTTAACAAAACTGGGTTTCCCTGAGTACCAGCGAGTCAAGTCTAGCCCTAATTACTTTTAATTTAACTAAACGTTACCTTCTGACCTATTTAACCCTGGATTAAAGACTATATAGAACTAGTTTGCCCCAGCTTGGTATAAGGTATTTAAGGATAATAACTTTGCTTTAATTTGATTAAGAAAGAAGGCACAAATTTTCATTGGGTCTATTTATAATTTAGCTTATATTATAAAAATAAGTACATTGATGTCCGACGCTTTGGGAAGCCATTTATCTTGTACAATACAGACAAAACAATTAATGCATGGAAAAATCGGATGTATTGGAATACTACTGAATATTTATCGATTATTTTATGAGTTTCGAACGAGTGTGTCTTAGTAAATTGAACTGAATTTATGTATTATATGAGATAACTAAAGAGACTTGCTCTAGACTTAACTATATTATGATTTGCATACATAAATAAAATATTATACAATATTGGCAAAAGTATTGGGAATATATAAACACACGCCAAGGATGGATACATTTGTGATAAAGAAAAGGTTAATGGTTTTTTAGTTCTATAAGCAAAATGTGCCTGTCAATATCTAAGCCTTCGTATCCCGATAACAAAGTTGATTTAGTTATTATCTATTTAATAAATATATTTTGTTTAAGAAATACACTTTAACCATTATTAAATCAAATTATAGATAAAACAAAATTAATGAATATAGATAAAATCTATGTAATTAATATTTTTTTATTGCTCAAATGCATACGTTAGTTAGTAGTTAGTTAGTTAGGTAGTAGTAGTTAGTAATGCATAGTTTTCGACACGTTCTGTTTATTGATATATATAAAAAAGTGAAATGCTTTTGGTTTTCTCGCTGAACCACGAGAATGGCTGGACTGATTTGGCTAAACATGAGCTTAAAATATTTGTGAAACTTCAGGAACGTTTTGAACAGCGTGGAATATAAATAAACAAAAATTGAATTTTCCAATAGAAACTGTTGTGGGAAATATTTGATGAGTTTTATCTGTTTAGAAATAAAATAAAAGTCACTTGGTTATCATATATTTGTAGATGCATTTAGAAATTTGTTTCTTCTTTTAAAATAAATAGTTTTACTCAAATATTTGTAGATGATATGACACTCGCTGGGTAATCTAGAGTTTAATAAATTTTAGTCAATTAATTGTTTGTACAGTATGTGCAAAAAAACTACAATTCCATTTTGTTACATTCAAAAATACATTTATCCTTATCCTACCCCTTACCATCAGGGGTCACGGGATTAACATTCTTTTATTGCATAATGTTGGTCCTTAACTTCGTCAACGCGGCGCACCAATTCATCTTTACCAACTTTTCCGGGTTCAATAAAAACTTTGTTATAAAAGTTACAGCTTAAAGCCAAATAAAAATACACTTTACGCTTTAGGATAATAATAAAGTGGAAAAACTCTTGCCGACACACCCATATCATATTTTCGCTCTGTATTTTTCCCTTTGCTTATACAAAATAATTAAATAAAATGTTTTTTTTTAATATGGTTAGATAAGCATCCAAGACTTGTAAATTAAGCATGAATCAGTTTACTACTAAAAGTTTCCATTCAAAAGATAATTTTAGCATGCATGCAATTTTAGCTTGGGCTACGACGGGCCATACCTACTGTACTTGTCACTAAAAATAGTTATATAAATGTAGCAAATTGTAATATATTCGATATATTATTGTTATATTCATGTTTAATTGAGAGGAATATCTAGATTAATTATTTGCCTAACTTAGCACTCTATTCTCTAACTGTTATTGTATAAATAAGCAAGCAAAACAATAAATTCGTGATATATGTCAAGCTTATTCATAGTTTTGCGCTTGTAGATTATGATTTGTAAAATACTTGCTCTAAAAATTACAAAACACGTTGTCTTTTACAGTTTATAATATTTTTCTTGCATTTTGCCAAGACGTAAAGTATAGAAATTAATAAAAATTACAAATTCCTGTGGCATTCACAGGTATTCTAATAAAGAAAGGCTATCGCATACCACGCTTCCGAAATCATAATTGGTTTGTTCCGTTGAATAAATTCCACAAGATTAATTCAATTTAATTAAATTCGAGTTCTTTGTTGTGTTTCTACAATTTCCGTTTGTGCTGTCAAATTCGAATAACAGTCAAAAGATGCGAAAGTTTTTATGAGCAGCGACGTAAAGCAATGTTTTTTTTTTGCAATATGAAGTACATTTATAGTTTAAAAAATATAATTATATATTTGCGACAGAATATGAATAAAATGAAAAGACGTACATTTAACGAGGTGAAATGTATATAATTCCTTATTTTGTCCTTTCAAAGATACTTAATTTCGTTATATTGTGTGGGTTTCATAAACTCGGATTACATTTTGAAATTTGGATTTAATATAAGCTAAGGCTCAACTGACAGAATAAAAGGTACATTTTTTATAATATACTCAAAAGTTTATTTGTTAAGTATTAAGAGCTTTGTTCGCACAGATTTTATGTATTTTGTTAGGATTATTAGCGACCTCTTCAACCTTATATTTCAGTAAAATTACATTATACAATAATGAACTATACATTTATTAATTTATTATATTTAGGATTTTATATGCTTAAGTGTTATCACTTAACACATTATTCGATGAGAACTAATCATCCGTTTGTAAGTTAGGGATTTCATCACGTTTATGTAGTCATGTCAATTTAATAAATGATAAAGGCGTACAAATTCTTAAAAGGTTTGCAACGTACTTGCAAGCTTTCTGGCAGTGTGTGGCGGTATCACCTAACATCCGGCCAGACTCTTGGCCGTTTGCCCCTGTTGTATGAAAAAAACGCAGGTTCGGGTACAAAGTTCACGTTGAAAGTATTGGTCGGTGGAGCTATGAAGCTATTAGTATATACCTTAGATATTGAATGTCCAGTCCAGTCCGACACTCCACCCAAAAACAGTTTTAAATTGCTATGAGAAATCTGGCGTCATAAAACAAATTTAAATACAAAATATGAAGATAATTAATGAATTAAGGTAATTTAGCTGTGATTATATAAATCTGAATCATAATCTAAGCGGTCTTGAAACATAATACTTTTTAAATTCTGGTCGCAGTAGTTCTACTGTTCTAAAATAAAGTCAAAGTCAAAATAACAATATTCATATAGGTAAACAAGTACACTTATGAATGTCAGAAAAGAAGTTAAATTAATTCTTGATTTATCAGAAAAGAAGTTAAATTAATTCTAGATT
Organism: Pieris brassicae; assembly: GCF_905147105.1. NCBI lineage: Eukaryota > Metazoa > Arthropoda > Insecta > Lepidoptera > Pieridae > Pieris > Pieris brassicae. The sequence continues at coordinate 7,386,567 of NC_059670.1, forward strand.
TACATTTACTCCCAGTTCACAAGTCAAGGGCGTAGAGCGGGCAAGAGGAACCGGCTATAAACATTCCGCCACTCATTTTTATCGCTAAGTTTTGAGTCATACAAATCGTTTGAACTGGAGCAAATCAAACCTAAGGATTATAATTAATTAAATATTAAGAGAAAGCTTTATAGATTAATTTCCGTTATTTTCAAACATTCGTAAAATAATGCTATACATTCGCGCATACGATTCGTTAAAACTTTTAACATTGTATATTACAAGCCATTCAACTAGTACACTCCTTCGAGGAAATAGATGACGCTAGCAATATTAAATTCGATTGGCGCTAGAATTATGTTTTAACACGTTAGTCAACACTGCTTGCTGCAAATATTAATATTCATTCCTACGTTTGTGATGGATTTCTCTTTACCTTTCGGCTGAATTTAGCCTAGGTTAAACTAAGATACTAATTTCACCTATCTATCTATATTTATATTTATATATATATATATATATATATATATATATATATATATATATATATATATATATATATATATATATATATATATATATATATATATATATATATGTATATATGTATGTATGTATTACTGTTTGTTTGTCTCGCTAAAACTGGAGAATGGTTGGACTGATTTAGCTAATTATGATTTTGAAATATTTGTGTAAGTTCAGGGACGGTTTGCACAGTGAGAAACCTAAATAAACGAAAATTGAATTTTCCTAAAGAAACTGTTACTAGCTGGGAAATATTTAATGTAAAGACAATTTTAGAAATAAAAATTCACACCCAAGATGTTATAGATGCTTTTAGAAATTTGTTTCATATTTGTAGTATGAGATCCATACATTATCTTTGGTATGTTTTAATTTTTTTTATTAAGTTTTGAGACAAATAGATGTATGATATGAACTTCACCGGGTCGCGTTGATAATAAAACAACGTAGGTAAAAGTAAAAATATTATGACTAATAGATTTGAGTCGCCTCAAATTATTTAATAATAGTCATGTATATTATAAGTATAGACGCTTAGTCATGATAATCCGTATTAATCCTAAATTACCACTCAATTCCTCGGAATTCCAATAACAGCAATGCCGAGCTAAGTGAATTCCAAGGCAATCAAATGTATTGTGAATATTTGTACACAAGATTAGAGATGACTGTCGCCAAACTAATTTATAGGCGTCAATGTACGTTTGTGACATCGGTAATGTGATAAAAGCGATATAGTCCTAGAAACGCCTAGATTGCCTCATTTCCTTAGCTAAATTGAATATTTAGTTGCCATGTGGCTGTTATTGGGTAATATAAATTTAGAATAGGCCAAATAACAATATCATTAGACACTGGTGGGGACTTGAAATTTATTACTATAAATAATTTAAGGATTGCGTTAAAATATTTTTTTTAAAGAGCGCAATTTATTTATGTACAATATATATTCTAAAAAAAGTTGTTTTTCGTGGATTAATAGCAATAACAATTTACATTCATTATTTAATATTGAAATCAGTTGTGTCGATTTTGTGATGATGTTAATGTTTTAACAGTGGGTATGAGACACTGCGTACTTGTAAGGTACTGAAATATTAGCGTCGTGCGTTCCTAAGTCCCTAAGCGAACCGGCTGTTACGACAACCATAAGAAACTTTTGGATAAAGGGATAGGTTGAAGGGTTGTGTGCTTTGGATCTTAGTCACACCCGTAGTCAGTATCATCCAATAATATAAATTTCTAAATAGCTTCTTTAATCAAACAAAATATATTTTTTATTAAAAGTTGTGTTAAGAATTTTTATAAGAATTTATAAAACCTTTAGAGAGACATACTGCATTTAAATAAGTTCCGATTATTTTTATTATATTATTATCAAGCACTAATATCTTTTGAATATAGAAACATTGACAGACAAGAAACAGAACAAACAGAAAGAACATATCAACGGCCACAGAGCTTCTATATGATAAATGAAGTTGTTAAGCATCTATGAATTAATTTTCCATTTTAAACAGATTAGTCACTTCCAGCTAATCTATAACCGAAACGCAAAGTGTCTATCGCGTGAGCAGAAACAATTAAATCAACAAATATTTGCATGACGTGTTTTCACAGGCACGTTAAGTGATTATTGAGTTTAGGATTAATTAAGTAAATTAAATAAGATTTATTTTAGTTACGGTTCAATTACAATATGTAAATGTTAACATAAGAGAGAGTGCGGGGTTTCTAATTTATACTCTACAAATTTCAGGTTAATGCTAGTGTGCTTATGTGTGCCTCCTTGCCGAAATAATTGTTTAGACTCGGGTTTGCACCAATTAATTGTTTTTTTCTATAGGTGGTGTAAATAAAAATAGGATTCCTGTTTAAAGTTTAGTTTATTGGAGTCATATATAATTGCTTCATGATAGTATTGTGCACAGTGTTATACTAACAGCGGGTATTAAATTCGCTGTTTAAGGCAAAAACTCAACTGACGAACTGTTTTAATTCTCTAACACCCGCGACGCGACTGCCTTATGTAAGCCATGTGGAGGGTTCTGTGTGACTCCCTACTGTGCATAGGCACTTAAACCTCACTGCTAATCAGCAATCGCAGATGCAAAGATCAGCATAGCATATTGGATGCATGGACCTGTTCTACCGCTGAGGCGTCCGCGTTGATGCGTTCAAACTCAAACTCAAAATAACTTTATTCATATAGGTAAACAAGTACACTTATGAACATCATAAAAGAAGTTAAATTATATGTAAATTTACATTTACTACCAGTTCGCAAGTCAAGGCGTAGAGCGGGCAAGTAGAACTGGCAAGAAACTTTGTCGCGACTTGGAGCGGCAACGCTGTGGTCTCCTAAGATGACACCACAGGTTTGACCTGCCTGGCCCCCTCCGCCTGCCCGCATGCCGTTACTATCAGCGTTTGAAATAGCTACTCTCGCAATTTTATGTTGAGTAGCGTCCTCGCGTGATCCTGGACGTGCCCAGCAGCGGCGTCTTTTCTGACTTCCATGCTAGGCAATCCTTCAAATTGTGGAACGCGTCATCAACAACGCCGGCGTCACAATAGGATAATAGGCCTTCCGACACTACTACACAAGTCGGTAGGTGACGCGGCCTCACAAATGACTGAACTAATTTCATTCCTATTTAATATATGAGTATGAAACACTTCAAAAATATTGAGGCATCTTGGAAGATGTTAAATATTTTTTTTGATAAATGTAAATATGTATATAAATTAAATTAAGTTTTTGTTAACGTCCACAGCGAGACTTGGATATGATTATTATTACTTTATAAATGACTTTTTTTAATTCGCCCATTGTTTCGTTACTTCAGTCTAAATTCAGTCTCGTAACATTATAACGAGGTGCGGGGTAGACACATTTCTGTATCTGTAACAAGCAGAAATGATCAGCCTCTACCAAAAACGTCCTCTATATTATTATTACGCTTGCTTAACCACATTTTTTCAATACTAGGGTATTGGACATATAAAAATCATAAAACCCCATATATAAAAATCATACAGCCCCAGGCGGGGCTCGAGATCAAGACCTTGGCTCAACAACTAACTAGACAATGACATTCTCTATTGTAAATTTGTAACGTAATCTAACCTCAATTGAAGTCGCTTAACAGTATTTTTTAAGTGTAATCGTCTCTCACACAGGTTTTTGCATTCGTTCAATTCACCGTCGCATTTAGGATGTGTCGAGTCAGCGCGGCCACTTTGGCCCAGCGCCATGACAAACTTAACTGTGAAAATCGATGAATTTTATTTGAGATATTTAAAAAGACTTAAGTTTTAATATAGATTAAGTAATCATAATTGCTGAATGTCTGTTAAGTAATTATTTATTAGGTAACTCCGTACAACAAGTTAGATCCAAACATCTTATAGGTTAATGAAAATCCGTTAATCCGTTCGGGATGTGGTGTGGCATTACAGAATCCTAAAGCAACATAAAAGGTTTTGCGTGTAGACGTGATTATAGTTAGGCAACTTCGGTTATTTTGTTATTAAGTAGAGCCCTTTAGGGTTTGCGATCAGTATCAGATATGTACAATGATTTTCGTCGTATCTTTACTGCGTAGTTAATATCGTTTTTTAATGGGACAGGCGTAACTGATAGGTATCATTGAGTAATGCTTGCTGGAAAAGTAAGGGTTTTCTATTGACTGTTTACGATATACTAGGTAACTTGGTAATGTTGTGAGATTTTAAATGAATTTATTAGTCAGTTTAGTTTATAAATTTATTAGCAGTAAATAGTACGAAACTACAAGCACGTCTTCAAACTAAGATTTACTATTATAACTATAATTTTTAATAATAAACTATAATTTTGTCTTGGCAGTGGAGAAGCTTTTAAAAAAAATTATCACTTAAAAATTATATAATTAATTGTGTCCGAAATTCAAATTAAGAACATATCAGAAAATCGAACTTATCACATTAATATTCGATCTATTTAAACATCTTAATACATTTATAAATGTGTAAAAACACAGTAGCGCAACAAGCACTTAGTTCAGCCTCAGATTTCTGTCTCTTGATCGTTTGTTTTTTCTGATATGTTTTTTGATAGTCAATTTAATGAGACTCGTCAGTCTTCTGTCCACTTTTTGTGACCTAAGACCTGCTGGTTTCCTCTCACTTCTTCACCGTACGCACGCTGAAGATACTAAGCCAATACTGATACAAAACAACAATGTCACAGAGTGTATTAAAAAAGCGTTATATTCATTATTAATTCTGGTTAAAACTGTTCTATTATATTATATTTATTATTTCTGCAACAGAGTAACAATAACATGTCGTACAATGAATATATTGATTATAATAATGTATAAGTGTTTCGCTTTAATATTTTTATTTATTATCATTGCGTTTAAGTACTTCATATTCCCAATGGTACAATTAATAATAACAATGTTTTATTTATGTTGTAGTCGTGGAATCGCTTTACGCACCTCGAGGCTGTTTTATCATATTTATAACTATAACATTTATGATCATTTAAGCTTTTAAAGCTGTCTTGTAATATTCTATTTTTAAATACTAAAGAAATGGTAAAAATACATTATTCTTAATATTTAATAAGCTTTGTTTATAATTAAATTATAACTAGAATGTTACACATTACAGTCACTCATTCACACTCTCACTGAGATGCACCCACAAATTTAGAATTTAAAAAAAATGGGATAGGTTGTTGGAAAGTTAAACAAAAAACTAAATTGTAATTTTAAAAAAGAATACTTTGTTATGGAATTAACTATTAAGGTTATTATTGAAGAGCTGGGAAACCAGACATAAGATTTTTGTAACATAATATATACAAGTAAAAATAATAACAAATTTGTGTATTCATATAAATTGAATTTTACAAGTGTGTGAGTGTTCTAGCGAGTGAGTTACCTTACAATTTTTTAGGATAATATGACCTACTGATTAGCCACTTAGTATTTATGAATTTATCTATATATGGTCGAATTATATATGGTAAAAAGTTTCAGACCTTCCAAAATTGGACTGAAATTCCATCGCTATAATTTTACTGGTGAGTTAGCTTTAAGGGATTCTCAATGTGATTGTTAAATTTAATAAATCAACGAGAAAATTGATAGAAATCTTTTTAAAATAATTGACACCCGTTATTTTGTTCTATTTTTAGTAGAATCAATCTGTAGTTCAAAAAGAGGTTACTCTTTCTGAATATATATGTTTATAACATATAGATTTATATAATATATTTTCATTATATAATTTCTATAGTAAGGTATACTTTTTTTAATAGAAGAGAAAATTCGATTTGTGCATTTATTCAAAGCCAGCCTCACTCCGGGAGCTGAATGGGTCCATATAATATTCTAAAAAAAAGCAATGGCGCTACAACCTTTTAGGTCTGGGCCTCAGATTTCTGTATCTGCTTCATGATCGTTTGTGAATTGAATAGGCAAGTAAGTGATCAGCCTTTTGTGCCGGACACACACCTGCAACTTTTTGGGTCTAAGACAAGCCGGTTTCCTCACGATGTTTTCCTTCATCGTTCGAGCTTATGTTAAATGCGCACATAGAAAGAAAATCCATTGGTCCACAGCCGGGGATCGAACCTACGACCTCAGGGATGAGAGTGGCACGCTGAAGCCACTAGGCCAACACTGCTGAATATAATATTCTATGTAATGTTTATTATATAATGATTTTATATAATTTTTAAATTTCATAGTAAATTTATTGGACTACCTACGTGGTCTACTCTTTAATAAGACCATGATTATTGAAATTTAATATTAACGTAAAATTACATAAAAGTTTTACCAATGAAATAGTATTTTCAACGAAATGTTATTCATTCGGTTAATCATGCTTAATAATATATTAAACTTTGACCTACTTACATAACATTAGTTTTGTTCATAATGGAGAATAAAATGCTTTTACAAAACAGCGTATTAATGAAATATCGGAATATGTTTTTTCCCGTGAAATGTGCGCATATAAATTGTTTAGGATTTTCGTATTACAATAATCGGTGAATAAGACCTATAAGATGTCCGATTGGTCACTTAAGTGTACTAAATAAACTTATGAGCAGTGTTGGTTTTTGAAAGTGGGGAAAAGTCACCTGCGGAACGAATGCTTGGAGCGGAGGGTGTGCGATCTGTGCAATCTGAAAGCCCACGGTGCCACTAACACTCGCTCTAGATGAGGGCGGCGTTGGTGAGACGCGGACACGCGTCGCCACTATAGGGTTTTTTGACTTGACTTAAAAGTAAAACACATAGTTTTAATAGTCGGTTATTTTTTTATAACTTCCAAGTTTCAATTTGGTTTACTTGATTTTATTTTCCTGTAAGTAAAATTACATTAGCTAAAACAGAATAAAATTGATCATGTGTTTTATTAAGTATGATAGTGCAATTATTATTTTGAACAATTCTGGTTCTATAAATCCGAAACCACAGCAAACTCATTTTAGAAGACTTCCTACCTCAAAAAATTTCCGTGAAGCTCTATTTGAAATATGATGATAATCCCAGCTTTATCCTTTCACCGTTTCAGGGTTAAAAAGTATTACATAATATTACAGGGACGAATTTAAGATATTTGTACATCAAAATTGTGATTTATATAGCACATTAACACGAAAATAGTCACTACGTCGGTGTCAGTAGTGATTTATAGCAAATTATTTATTGAACTAATATTAACTTAATTATATAATAATGTAAAATATATATATATTGTGATAAACGCTTAATGTGTTCCTTAAACCGTGTGTGAGGCTATTTAATAATTTATAAAAAAAATATTATTTTGCGACTCATTTGCAATCTTATCTTTAATTATAATTAGTATATGAATAGTCTTATCTATTAATCTGTATATTATCTATTTGCGAAGGTAGCCTTATGACCTGTTACTATAGAACTTCTATATGATAGGCACTGAACTATCACAGAGATGGTCAAAATCTATATTATATGAACTTGAAAATTGCAAAATATTAAAGAGACGTTAATATTATTATTATAAGTGGAGCCCCTTGAACACTGGTTGAGGGCCCCAAATACGTCCACTGAAGTTAAAATGCAAAACCCTTTTCGAGATTATTAAGTCGGATTCTTATGGAGAGAAATATCATGACCAGCCCGATTGTCCCAGGAGTTTAATTTAATTTGCAGATACATTACTTTTGTGGGATCCGTAAAGTGTTTTGTGGTTGAGATTTTGAATGGAAGTGTTGATAACGGGCAATTTACAGTTTAGGATATGAGAAAATTTGGAAATTCGAATTTTCTTGAGATTTTGCAAACCAGTATTAAATCTTACTGATTTTCCGTGCCGTTTGAAAGTTTAGCTGTCATGAATGTTATTTTTAGTCGCTCTAGCAGGGGCCTCAACAACCCAAACAAATAAAAAAATATCGACTTTTTAAATTTAAACCTTTTGAATTTGATCCTTAATGACATACGGTAAATTAAAATGATATTAGTTAGCTAATTCATTCACTCAAAACATAATTGAAAAATTAATCTAGTAGTACTTGAATATCGGGCCTCGAAGATCGTTTTTTTACCGCATAGCACTCGGAAGTCGGGGCATAATGTTTCCTCCGGGCTCATCGCAAGGGGCAACCCCGTGCTTTATTTCATTCGTTAACTATTGTCACCTTGGAATTATTTTGCTTGCAGTAAGAGTTACAAAATCGTTACTGCACCGTACATATCTTTCAATTTTATTGAATATAACGTTCTTATAGTATTTAAAGTAGTTAAATTGAGATATAAACTTTATTAACTTGAGATACAAACTTTATCAACTTTAGATATAAACTTTAGTAACTCGAGATATAAAGCTTATTAAATTGAGATATATACTTTATTAACTTAAAAAATAAACTTTATTAACTTGAGATATAAACGTTATCAACTTGAGATATAAACATTATCAAACTGAGATATAAACCTTATGAACTTGATATATAAACTTTATCTACTCGAGATTAGTAAAGTTTTAGTAACTTGAGAAATAAAGCTTATTAAATTGAGATATAATCTCTATTAACCTGAGATATAAACTTTATCAACTTGAGATATAAACTATATTAACTTGAGAAATAAAGCTTATTAAATTGAGATACACGTTATCAACATTCTTACAAAGATAAATGTTATAAGTCAAATGTAGCAATTGAAATCATGCACTTAGATGTGGCTATACAATATCTAGACACAATGGCTCGATAATTATCGAGAAAATGGTTTTCAGTCATCTCTTGTAACAGCGAGAGAAATAGCCGAGGAAAATGATATTGACAGACAGTTCAAAGAAGTCAGAAGACATTGCATGCGGAAGAAATTTTCAAAACAAACTATTTTTATATCATTGTCGTTAATGTGAGCTGCCATTCCTAGGTTTGAGGCTCTTAAACATCATGGGAGCATATAAAAATAAAAGAAATTAGTGATAATAAACTTTTGAAGCAATGCAGCGACTTGCAAATATCTATGACAGTAGGAGAATCATGCGATATTGATGGACATGAATTATACAAAGAACTGAAAATGTTCATCCGTCTGTATGAAGGAAATGACGACATTATCTCGGTGCTAAAATACATAATAGAAAAAAAAATGAAGTTTACCCCACTATCGTAATCCTGAGAATGATTGCTACCACACCTGTAACAGTTGCATCTGCTGAAAGAAGGTTTTCGAGGCTTAAAGTTAATAGAACATATCTGAGGAATTCAATGACATAAGATGCTGAAAGCCGGCTCTTGCTATTATTTCAATCGAGAATTATGTAGCTCATTCATTAGATTATCGTGCTTTTATAAAAGATTAGCCTTAGGAAAAGTGGCAAATACCAATTTTAAAATGTCATCATCAAATCATTTTGTATTTGTTAATTTTGTAAACCTTTCAATGTAAAATATTTTAAAACTCAATTTTCATTTATTTGTATAACTTAAGCATTTTTCCTCAAACATGACAAATAATTAAACCAATCAACTTATTACTTATTTATTATATTATTACTTACGCATCACATACTTTTCACGAAGGACAACGGGCCTCGTAAAGATCTGCCGCACGGAGCCTAGCAATGGGTAAGTTCGCCTCTGCCAAAAGATAGTAAATATATATAACGGAGTGAGTAGGGAATTTTAAAAAGGAATGACAAAGACAATTGACGAAGAAGCGGGAAAACCTGTCAAACACGACGGCAGTCACGAGTCAAACGGCAGTATCGTACCGTATTTAAGTTTTAAAGATTTAAAGTGCTAATAAATTACTTTTAATATTAATAATGACTATGGGAGAACTAACTATCGACCATTAAATAGTCGCTTGCTTGATTGTCAACATTTGATATTTGTTTTGATATAACTTGACTTGGACGTTTTTCTTTTTTCTTCTTGTTTATGGCTTTTATTTATGCCAACTGGACTTTGATGTTGTTCTCTTATATGCTCTGTGTCAAATCGAATGGCAGCTAACATTGGTCAGACACAATAATTAATTACTAATATAATTTCATACTTTAAATCACTACAACTATGAACTATCAAATAGTCCTTAATATGAATAAACTATAAGTTTTGAACTGATTAGACTTTTAGTTAGTTTATAAGCTCTCAGACAAATGATAATTGCAGCTGACATAAGCGCCATTGCTCCTACATATTTTACTATAAAATAAATAAAGATAAGCAATTTCTATCTCTACGCAATATCGCTTAATATTTCGAATTAATAAATATAAACCGTGCTTTATCTTTGTCCCCTAAAATTGTACAAATACCATCATGATTAGTGATGTATCGTTGTTGCTGATAATTTAGGCAAACATTTAGATTTTATTAATGTGTTCTAGTTATTTAGGTTTGGATATTAGTGATTACGACACGTATCGTAAGTGTATATATTTATGAGTTGGTAGCTTCGACGTCATGAAGATCTATTTAAAAAAGAGAAAGATTTTCGTTTACATAGTTGCATAAACCGATACTTGTGCTTAACATTTTGACAAATTTGAATTTTAATAGCAATAAGAAAATGATGAGAAGACTCTTTGAATGTCCTATCTACGCTGAAATTCCACCCTCAGGCACACATCTTCTACGTAATACAGATCTTGGTCTCCCTTCAATTTAGTGCCGAATCTTTGAAAGAGATTAAGCCGAAGTCATAGCTTCTCGCGCAAGCCTTGTCTTATCACAGGTGTCTGTTTACTTTTTTATACCGAAACAGTTGTCTGTAAATGTATGTGATTGTGTAATAGTGATTAATGTAACCAAATCGTATTAGTTGCCGATTAGCTGCTATTCGGCAATCAATTGTGGGATGTAGACATATTCATTATTTATTTTAATAGATTACTTTTTGTGACTAATACAAAATCCTTATTTTGCAAAATCAAACCCAGGCTTTTGGGTATATGCCAAATGTTTTTATAATTTTATTTTTAAAAACCTGTTCGTTTGTCGTACAAATTCGTCTATCAACATTTTAAATATGTTACTTTGATGAAATTAATGTTGTACTTAATATTCAGGGCGGCCGATGAGAATTAATTTACTTTGCTTAGTCTGCTACTTCTTATAATATAAGGAAATTACCATTATGAATACATAACGAGATAATGAATTATTTTTAAACATGAGAATCAATTTTAGTAGTAATTTTATTTTACCACAATAAAAATGTTTTGAAATTGAATAATGTATAAAAATAACTTTCCTGATTTCATCGCATCCAATAATTACATTTTATTTTTACAGTTAAACCAAAAATAGGTAAATTTATTATTAGTAAAAACCATTTTTTAATTAAATGGTATGTTAAGTTTAATAGTTTATTTGTCCGCCCACTGCACCCACTTAATAATATTCATTTATAATATTTCTAAAATGATTAACTTCTATCCAAATATCCAACTTTCCCTGATGTATCCTTTGTCTATACTTAATAAATTAGTCCATAAAACGAGCCCAGCCAACTCCCGTCGTATCACCTGAATTTTAAATGGATTTGTAAAACATTAATTCTACCTTCAAAACCTTTTCAGGATAATCGTATCTTGATGCAAATGATCCTTTATAATGTATGTTTAATATTTAAAGCGGTTCCGTGGTTTTGCTTGCACGAATAGAAATGTATTCTGGCTTAGAAAATTCATACAATTGTAAATGCGAAGACCAGCACACTTCACCTGTTTGCGATCCAGGTTTAGGAGTACCTAAAGGCTACCTTACACGAAAGTTACAGGTTTGTCGGAAATTGAATCCACTATATCCAGAAAGCAATTAGGACATTCAGTTTCAATAGTGTTAGTTTCTATCATCTGCTTGTCAATTGCTCCATCCCTGACTTAATCTTTACTGATCGAGTATTTGAATAAAGGATCTATAGAGACGGTTACGAAATCACAACTATTGAGCCGAAAAGTATGTCTAAGGTGAAACCCGTGATGGTCAGGTGTCTTTAAATTTTTCATCGCCAATACTTGAGATGCTCTTAATATACTTACTAACTTACCTAATACCTATACACAATACTCATTTTACAGTAGAATATCTTTATATTACTGGTATATTTTTCTGTAGGGAAAAATAACAAAAGGCGTGTCGGCAATGTATTCTGTTCTGTAGGGTGGCCCCCTAAACTTGAAAGTATTTTTAAATAAATGTTTTATGCTTCATTGGCGTTAAAATGTATACGATTGATGCGCTTTGTAAGCTGCTGGCTCTGTCAATAGATGCTGTTGGCATCCCTGCGTAAATATAGCATTAATATAGCACTAATTTATTCTTTACGGGGCCACCTTGAAACCAGCCAACCAGGTGGGTCATTCGTTTAGTATAAAGTTTATCAAATGATGAAATCAACGTTTATCTTTGATGAATTAGTGTTAATTTATTATAATTATTGTCTATTAAATAGTGGGAATGGTTTAAGATTAGAATCTTGAAATTCCGCCACATTCCAAATAAATGTTTTATTAATGTTTGAATATATAAAAATGGTTTGTGAACTTCCAATTGAAATTTATATTTAGAAAAGCCCGTATGCATTTACCAAATCGCTTGACGGCTATACTTGACAGCTACAGCTAAGGTACTAGACCTTTACATTCATTTTTCAACTAGCGGACCCGACAGATGTTGTCCTGTCGTAACAATGAATATTGATTTCGAATTGGGATAATTAACTAAAAAAATATTTCAGAAACAAAGTATTTATTATTCGAATGCTTTATGATATACAACATTTTTTGTGTGTTTTTTCCGCATTCTGTCAATGCTATGTCAAACACCATAAGGTTACATCAAAAAAGTTTGAATTGTAAAAGCGCTATGCACTGAAAAAAAAATGCTATCGTAACAAAAGTCAGGATTACCTAATATGGTGGTTAAGTATTCTTAAATTTTCTAATCGTTCCGCGCAATTTTATATTTCCTGACTATAACACGAGATGCCGTGACCATGGGAAATTGTGATTTATTTTTTATTCAAATGTGAATTTTGGCATCCCCAGCTAGGGCACATTGGGAATGTGGAAACCAATTCTAGGTCCATTTCCTGTTACCCTCTACACCTACACAGCCTTTTGGGCTAAACAAACAAAATTTACGTCTTCAGGTACTTCTAGTCTGACTACCTGAGCACCTCTAATGCCTTTGGATTATCGCATGCGTGAACCTAGTTCTTTTTCTACCTTATGGCTTCTCTATCGAGAGATTTACTTTCTGGGATTACGTACAATATATAGGGCATTAATAAAAAGCAATATTTAATTTCTAGACCAATTTAATATATATAGGGAATGCTCTATAACGAAGGCAGTGAGTATGTACGTGAAAGACAGTTCATGTCGTGATCACACATTCTCACTCCCTGTATTTTGATACGGTTTTACGGATGGCTTAAAGCTAACGTATATGTAGCTATTAAATAAATAATAGCAGCTTATTAGTAATAAAACTTAATATCTAGTTAAGCCAATTGTGAGCCAGAAGGGTAGCACATAGCATTGCCAATTGAAATTCCGGACGCGATTGAATCACTTTAATTTTCAAGTAATTTCATTATTTCGCCTTTGTCACAAGGCCACGCGCCGACTCGAAATACCTTTTTTGCTAAATTAATTTTCATAAATCTCTATTTAAATGTTTCTGCTCGATTTGAGGACGGAAATGTATTATGACAGGCAGCAGGGAGCAGACTTCCTACGTTTCATTATATTTCTTATATATTTGGTACTTCTCTGTTCTTGTATAATACCATAAATAGTAGTAGTAATAAGAATTTGTATAATGGATATCGCCTCCTTTTTATTGCGTTTTTATTACTTTCTCTAGTCTGGGTTTGTACATTCTCAGCCAATAACCATTAATAGGTTAAGTGAAAAAGCTGTAGGTATTGTTAAAACGATGATGGCCGAAAGTAAAGACGATAATAATGATTTTAACTTACCTATAAATATATAACTACCCCAGAAGTAGATAAGAGTCAAAATAGTATTGTTAAAAGAGAACTGCCTTTTATACAAACAACACAGTTTATAATAAATTAACGTAATTTTTTTATAAATGGGGAAATGGGAAAATGAGAAACTAAGATGTGCTTTTACTTACTAATAATAAAAACACATTCGACGTCATTAAAATTATATCGGTAGACATCCTTACTCATCGGCAAAGAAATCAGAGGGTGTAAGCCGAGAGAAAAAGCCGGAGTAAAAAACTATTAAATGTTAGTTTAAAATATATAATTCTAGTGTTACATATAATTAAGTTTTTTGGTAATTATTTATGCACACGTTACCCTCAGTAGGTATATTTTTTTCCAAACTAAGATTGCTTGGAGAAAATTGCTTGCTAACGATTAGGTCGGTTCCTAATAACTTTTGTAACCTGTTCTACGTTAAGTATGTATATTTAGGTAACAAAGTGTAAATAAATAAATGTTGTTTAAGATCAAAAATGTTTTTATAACTCATAAAAATATCTAATATGTTATAGGTTGTCGTTATTACAAGAGCAATTGTAAGCTGTAGACCACTTTTTATGAACTCGGTATTTTCACATTACCGAGTTTATAACCTTGAAACAGTAAAAAATCATCCATAATTGATCCAACACGGTCGTGGGTGCCTGTAGGTATTCAAACGCCATGCCTATCAAAATATTTAATCACTTTCCTAGAAGTTATAGATCACTACCGTGTAATGCTTTCAAGTTAAAGGTGATTACATTTTTAAAGCTGAGATGCATTAAAAAATTTACAACAATTAATTATAAATAGCTTAACATATTATAATGACATTGTGTTGATGTTGTTATTATATGAAAATTAATATGATATTTGCATGCCTATTTTTGTATGGGTATGGACGGTGTTTGGCGTATTCGCTACAATGAGGAACTGAATAACATCCTAGACGACGCCAACATCGTCCAATTCATAAAGTGCAACAGGCTCAAATGGATGAAATGCATGTGCATCGAATGGCGAACGACAGAACCCCAAGGTCCTTACTATACTCACAATCCGATGGCAAGAGAAAACCCGACCGAGGCTACCTTGGTGGGTTGGAGTTGTGAAGGACCTCGAAACTATAGATATTCGCAATTGGAAACGGGAAGCTCTAGATACATTGCGATGGCGAAGTGTATCTGAGCAGGCTAAGGCCCACAAGGGGCTGTATAACTATTGATGATGATGATGATGTGCGGATTTTTATATATATATGTGTGTATATTATTATATAGATGTGTATACATTTTATTGATCGATGTACCACTTTCTTGCAAATAAGTGATTGGTTATTTATAAATTGATAAAATGGGGTTAGGCATAGTTAAGATTATACACAGATGCGAAAAGACAACATTCAAATGAATACTCTAAAATTAAGATCTAGTTTTAAAACCATACGTAAATTGTAGTTTCTGTCATATACACGTACTAGGCAAATGCGGCGAAATATTATAAATAAAATAAAACCATAAAATGTCGATTTAAAACTGTATTGTGGTCAGCAAAATGCTGGATATAATTATTATCTTTCATTATAATTATTAACGAAACGTGTAATCCACATCATTTATTGAATATATTTTTGCGATTGGTTTATTAAGGAATAGCGAAATTTTAATTCAAAAGGAAACAATATAATAAAACGAGTACGATAAAGTTTATTAAACTAATCTATCACATACATATATTAATGGCGCTACAACCTTTTAGGTCTTGGTCTCAGATTTCTGTATCTCTTCAAGTAGGTGATCAACATTATGTGTTCTACACCATCGACTATTTGTGTCTAAGGGATGACAGTTTCCTCACGATCTGTACCTTTACTGTACGTGCTTGTGTACATAGACAGAAAATCCATTAGTGCACAGCCGGGATCGAACCTACAACCCTAGATCCTACTTGACTTGACTCACGAATACACCCAAATACGTCCTGAGTAATAGCGTTAGTTTTCAAATTAGAACTTACAACGCTAGAACGTCAATCAAATGTGAAAATAAAGTTTGACATATTTGACAGCCAGACAGAATAAGAAAATGTATTTGTGCGATACTAACGAAAATATACAGATAAACTGACTGTCAAAATGTATACAATTGAATTGTATTATAGTCAAAGAAAAATAGTTTTTCCATCATCATAATTAGGAGTACAATGGGGTATACAATTCGGCACAAAGCCTCCGCTGAACAATCACTTAATACATTACTCGAGCAAGTACCGTCCAATTTCGTACTAACTGTAAAAACGTGTTATTTCGTCGTGTTATTAGAGTTCCTTTGATCTTTCTTTCAAATGCTATTTCTAACTTTCTAACTTATATTTATGAACTACTATACTATAATGAGCAGTGTCAGCCTAGTGGCTTCAGCGTGTGACTCTCATCCCTGAGGTCGAAGGTTCGATCCCCGGCTGTACACCAATGGATTTTCTTACTATGTGCGCATTTAGCATTCGCTCGAACGGTGAAAGAAAATATCTCGACGAAACCGGCTAAAAAAACCCTAAAATGTCGACGGCGTGCACAGAAGCCTGATCACATATTTGCCTATTAGTTTAACACATGATCATGAAACAGATATAGAAATCTGAGGACCAGACCTTAAGAGATTGTAGCACCATTGATTTATTTTTTATTTGTATTTTATAATATAAAGACATGTGTTTTGTATAAAAACTCAAAATTTAACAATACAGTTAAGTAAACTATTTTTTTTGTAACCCTAGAGTTACTACAAAAAAATGTCTTCTTTATCTACGCCTTGCTTATCCAGTACATTTTTATTTGTTGATTACTTTATCTTATTATTTTTTTATAGAAAGAAAGTTTTAAAATTATTATAGTATAAATCATTATTGCATTATAAAGTCGTCATATTTAAATATGTCAGACCAATTAGAAATGTCGTGCCTTGTTCTTTTTGGTAAATATTCAAAAAGTACAGCTGAAATAAACTACAACTATTTTTTACTAACTAACAATAATGAAAATATAATTACGATTCTATTCTAATATAATTTAGGTAATTAGGATTGTTCTAATATAATTTAGGTGTGTAGAATTTGTAATAGATATATTTTTTTTAATTTTCAAGCAAGCTGTTATACTTTAATATGATGTCATTTGTAACGGCTTTACGTACGCATACATTTAATTTGCAATCACAATCTTTCAGATAAAATTACTTTTTTTAGGATTTGACGTTTTGAAAGTCTAATCTAGTCTTATTACATTTGCAATATTAAAGTAGGTTCTTGGAAATCGTACAGTAGACTTAATAAGTATATATAAAAATACTTTATTAGGTTTAATTTGTATGTTTTTTTTAATATTTTAGATGTCTTTCAATATAAGTTAGGACAATAATAGGAGCTACGACTAATCTAAAAAATCTATAGCATTACGTTTTCGTTGGTGTATTATTAGTAGTTTAAGAATTCCTAATCGCTTTTATTTTATGATACCAATAAGTGTGGGTCTATAATTTTTAACAATTTCTTTACTTTACTATTTTGTCTTATGGTACATCGAAATATAGTTAGGAATCCTGAAGGTATTCCACTTTAACCACCTACGGAACCCCGACGTACAGTAGACTCGTACTTATCCATGTTTTGTTCTTGTTTATTTCAGTAACAGCTCCCGCCTCTAATTGGAACGCCGCTTCAGATTTGTTTAAAATTATTCGCACAGTACAGAATGATATCCAATTTAAAATGTGGTTTAAATAATCCTTTATTTCGTTTATTTTAATGAGATGGAAACTAAGAATGCGATCTTATTTATCTTGATTAGAAATTGTCATTCATAGAACTTATTCCTATTTAAATTTGCGAAAACAGTGAAATAATCTCGTTCTTTTAAATCGTGGACAAGAGACCGTGTTTGTTACCATGGTTGCCATTGGTTTACACCATCTTAAGAAGAAATCTATGAATATCGTTATTCATTCCTAAAAAAATAAATATTTTTATGACAATGGGAAAGGACAACTGCTGAAGTAGACATATGAAGAAATTGGTTATGCCAAAAATTAATCTGGATTTGTATAGAAAAACACTTTTTGTATTGCGATCAAAGTTTATAATAATTTACCAAAAACATTCAAAGATTAAAAAAATCTACCAATTAATAATAACATATTTAATTAACGTGATCATGTAGTGATAGTTTTTTGTACCATATTCGTGCAAATAAATTATTACTTAGCAATTAGCATGCTTTTTAACATAACACTAGTCCGGGATAAGACCGTTTCTACCACCACAAATGACATGAATTCTTAGTAAATGTAAACATAGAATGGTAATAACATAGTGTTACTTTAATACACAGATATTTTCATTACAAATAACACATTTTTTATTTTACATTAATTAAATTAATATACACGTCTACAGGGGTTACACGAAACATTAAATTTTTACTTTAGTAGAATTTCATTCCTTAGTAGAAATTATTTCTCTTCATAACACGTCTATATTTCTTTACCCCTTCACAATATTGCATTTTACAAGTTAGCATGCTGCTGGTATTGAC
This sequence comes from Pieris brassicae, assembly GCF_905147105.1. NCBI lineage: Eukaryota > Metazoa > Arthropoda > Insecta > Lepidoptera > Pieridae > Pieris > Pieris brassicae. The sequence goes on from NC_059670.1 coordinate 7,405,182, forward strand.
CATCTGTATGTGTGTGAGATGCTGCTGCACACAATAAATAAAGGTGTAACAAACAAAACAAACAAACAAAAATAAAAGAAAACTAAAGCATGAGTGCTTGTGGGTGTGTGAAAATGTCTAAGGAATGAAAGATTTTAATTTAAAGTCTATGTAACTGTACATTAATTTCGTCAAACAATATGAAAAAAACTATTAAAATTTAATAGTTGAACTTCAAACCTACCGAATGAATGAACCGCGAAGTTTAACTCCTAATTAACTATAAATAGTGTTTAACGATGTCGTAAAAATGTAATGATGGTCGTAAACTTTACTACTGTTAGTTGACTTGTTGGCGCTACTGCATGAATTTAGGACAGCTGCTTAAATTTTTACCCCAGAGTGTGAAAATCCTTAATTGGTTGTAAAGCATCAGATGTACTGACACGGTTTTATCGACTCGGGTTTTGTAGCGACATCTATATTCTGCGATAGAAATCAATACTATGATGTCTCATCTTGAATCTTGCTACATTTCAACATCATTCACTGGAGCGTTAGACTGGCCAGTCCCTTATAGAATATATGAAAAACTGTATATAATTATCTTAAATTTTCTTGAGCAAGACGAAAGTATAAGTTTAGTATTAGTGACTGTTCGCGCTAAATTGGTATAAATCAAAGAAGGATGACAATAGTTGATTTGATTTTGACACACGAACCGGAGATGGTAGGTGGTGTCCCGGCGTAATGGCGCAAGGGTCTATTGTGGAAGCGGATCCATCGCAAACCACGTCCGAGTTAGCTGCAGGCTGCGGTGTTAGTGATAAAACTGTTTTAATTTACTTGAAGCAAATTGGGAAGATTAAAAAGCTTGAAAGGTGGGTACCTCACGAATTGACTGAAGCAAACCGGCAAACGTGCGTCGACTGCTGCGTTACATTACTGAACCGGCACAATAATGAAGGTATTTTAAACTGAATCATTACCTGTGATGAAAAATGGCGTCTTTACGATAATCGGAAGTGCTCAATGCAATGGTTGGATCCTGGCCAGCCTGCCCCAATCGAAAATTAACCCCAAAAAAGTTACTTGAAAGCGTTTGGTGGACTAGTGCCGGTTTTATTCATTGCAGTTTTCTCAAATCTGGCCAGACTATTACGGCTGATGTCTATTGTCAGCAATTGCAAACCATGATTGAAAAGCTAGCGGCTTAACAACCTAGGCTGGTCAATTATCCACGCCAATGCCACTTCACGACAACGCTAGACCACACACTGCACAACAGACGGCTACCAAATTAGAAGAGCTTCAATTGGAATGTCTAAGACATCCTCCGTATTCCCCGGACCTTGCGCCAACAGATTACCATTTTTTTCGAAATTTGGACAACTTCTTGCAAGGGAAAAAAATTAACTCTGATGGGGCAGTCCAAATCGCCTTCACAGATTTTATAGATTCCCCTCCGACTGTTTTTTTAGTAAAGGTTAACTACTTATGAGATGGCAAAAGTGCATAGAAAACAATGGTTCATACTTTGATTAATTAAATATATTCGACTTTTTGTTCCTCCCATACAAAACGCCAATTTCATATGTAAGGACCTAATATATACCGCATAGCGTATAGCATTTACTATTTTTTTGATTCATCATTGAAGGAGCCAGTGTTTGGAGTGAGATACGATAAGTGCTAGTTTTAGTCTTATCGATTATTGGATTCCTTTTTTTATTATACTGACACGCGACAGCCGAACCAGCGCATATCATTTTACCGAGGGAAGGGAGCATCCTGGATATATCTTCCGGATACCCAGGCCCACAGTGACTACTTGCGTTGAAGCGTGTTACCTACTGTTCGTAGAAAGAAACCTTAATTGGACAACTGAAATCTAAAATAGATTAAATTATGTACAACAATGTAAGCACATAGTAGTATTGTCAGCTTAGTGTCCTAAGTCTGGGGACTCTCAAGCCTGTGGTCGTGCATTCACGGCTCCGCACCAATAGATTATGCGTTCTATGTGCGTATATTTGACTTGCTCTTTCGGTAAAAGCTAACATCGCGAGGTCGTGACATCTTACAATGTCAAAATGTTTGTCTTACAAAAAATCAGGCACAGAAGGCTACTTGTCTATAAATATCAAAAACTATTGAAGAATTGGAATAATCAATCTATATACCGTAAAGCATATAATTATTTAATTTATTGTTCTTAAGACATTACTGGAAACTATTCTTGTAATGCACTAGAAATGTCGCTAAAACTACGGCAATTAAAATCCAATAAAACTTTTCATTTCAATAATGTAATAAGTCCAGTAATACTTACAAAATAAACTTTGTTTTCTCCATTCAAAGGTTTAATTTCAAAGTTCCCTGGCTCAAGTCTAGCCGATTAATAATGGCGGCTTTTGAAGAAGTTGAACTAAAACTTTAATAATAGACCACTGAAACTAAAGACCAATACGAAAGTTTAAAATTAATGTCCATAGTTATTAATTTGACAACATTTTATATTACAAATTTATATCCAATTTATTTTAGAATTTATGCTATCATATGATGGCGTAATGGTTGCAGTTTCCTACAATTTCCTAGTAAACCGAAACTTGGAGACTAAATAAATTTAGATTTGATTTGGTAGACATAACTAAAATCCAATTATAAAAAGGATACTAAAAAGTTTACTCATCTATTTTTTATATTAAGATCTGACCATATGGTTTAGCTTCAAATTGTTCAGAATAATACAAATAACGTTAAATACACCGTTAAAGTAGAATTTAATAAACAAAAATCGTAAAAATGAAAAATAGGTCGTTCCAAATAGCGGAAGCACCTCGATGGCTCAGTAAATACAGCGTGCTACCAATATCCGGCATGGCACGGGATCCAAATTCACGATTTGAGCTTGGATTTTGCCGAATTTCCTCGAGATTTTAGAAAAGAACAATTGTACATATGCCTTTTATTGCCTGTGTCATACTATATATATGAAATTCACACTTTCAGTAAATCGAAGTTTGCTAATACAATACAATAAAAACCTTAATTTACAATAATGAAGGAGTTGCAAAAATAAAAATAAAGTTTATTAGTGTGAAAGTAACAATTGTAAATGTCCAGATCAATTTTGTTGTTAACTTTGTAGTAGAAAATTTATTACTTTTTCTGTTCCAGGTATAAGGTTCGGCCTACAACGCAAGACCAGGTATTGTGAAATATAGTTGAATTATGTTTTCTAGTTTAGCCTCTATGTCGTTTTAAATTTTGATGTTTGAACATATTTTGTGCAACTCGAAGAGGGATTAAACATAATTCCAATTGTCTTTAGTGTTTCGTATTTAGTTTGTCTTTTAAAATAAAAAGACGCTGAATAAAGCTGTTGAGCTATGATCGTAATTAAATACTTCTACATAGTTTACTTTTTGTCAAGTAATACGAAAAGAAAATACAATCTAATATCTTATTTCGCCGCTGAGGATTAAACAACGGAGAACGCCGCTTTATGAAGCACCGAGTTTATTTTTTATGCAAAAACTTTATTTAAAAATAAACAATCTTATCAAGTTATTTTCATATAAAATTTCATGCTTCAAACTGCTGGAATGGCTTTAATTAATATTGTTAAGGATTCATATCGTTTTCCTCGAATTAAATATACCGCGTACAGAGTTTTTCGATTACGATTACGATTACGATTTTTTCTCGTTAGAAGCTTTTTGATTTTTTGTTATATTCTCTGAAACAGAGTCAGTGCATTGTCTTAAACGTTAACGGAGTGTAATATCCATTTAGAATATGGATATGAATAAAACATTTTATATATGAAATTTAGCATTTTCAAAAATAGACACCTGAATATGAATCTTAAGGAAACTAATTTGAATACTTGTATCGCATCACCATGACGCCTATTTCTCTATAATCAACGGAAAGTGAATTTTATTATTTACTTCAGCAAAATCGCTGAGAAATTCACCATTTCATGTTGACTGGCTTGTCTTATCTGGCGCCTGAGTTCGAGCGATTTTCACTAACGAGCTAAGGCTAACATTTATAGGTGCTAAAATGTACAAATTTAAGTCTTTAATAAAATAATTAATTTGCTAATGAAATACTAATAACTCATACAAGGCATCTGTTTTACTTATTAGTAAAAAAGCAAGCTTTGTGTTAAATAAATACAGCACAGTAATTAATTAATTTTAATTATATATTTTTCAATCTTATTTTTTTAAATAAATCTTCCCATTTTTCGAAGTGATTTGAGCTTTTTTATAACCGCTTTATGTACTGCTATACAATAGCACGCACTTAAGTAAACAAGCGGTCGATTAGAGTACAATTTGGGGTAAAAACCTCAAAGGGACGCAACAAATGATAGCAAAGTACTATATAATGGACTTCGTATGTTCATGTAATTATATTAATTATTTGGTCCCAATGGCACTTTATTGGTATGGTAAAGTATACATTTACTTGATGAGACTTCCAAAAGTACTTATTGAAGGTAAGTGTGCTATATCGATTAATAGATTCCTTTGGTCCAATTTTGTACTAGATCTAATCTCGCCACTTGAACTCCTAATTCAGTTTGTTATTTCAGCAATGTATGAAATAAAATGGATTAATCAAGTGACACGTTATACATATATCCTTCTAACCGTGTTTATTATTTCCATCATTATGACCTACTTTATTATGGTTTTAATGTAGAAGGAGTGGGGAGAAGAGAAGATTTTGGCAACAAAAGAACCAGTGGCGCAACCCTTGGTTTTGGCCTTCAATTTCTGTAGCTTAGTCGTGATCAGCCTTCTGTGCATGACATACGACTGAGTGAGTGTTATTTTTGGATATAAAAGATCCAATGGTGCCCAGCTGTGATTCGAACTGATGACCTGGTAGAGGGGTGCATGCGTAAGCCATTTTGCCAATACAGCTTCGTTAGATTTCACCAGGGGTTTTAGGCGCCGCGATGAACTCTGTCGCGCAATCATTGACATAATTTAATTAATTAGAAGTTTCATTAGCCGTCCAGTATCAATATATGGCTGTGAGGCATGGACTATTTAGGAGGAAGACACAAAAAGACGCCTGGAAGTTTTCGAGATATGGTGTTACCGTCGTATGCTGGATCCAAAGAGTATCGAATGAACCGTCAACGAATCGGGACGACACGAAAGTTTATATAGTAAAAATACGGAAAGTCGCATATCTTCGACACGTCTTAGGTTATCACCGATAAGACTTATTGCAGCTCATAATGATGGGCAAAATATCAAGGCAAAAGACGAGGTGTTAGAAATTTGTAGACTAGCGCAAGCTACCCAGTAATTCAAGTTATTAACAGCCAACCTTTATCAACAGACTGGCCCCAGAACAACAGAAGAAAACCTTTTATAGCTTTTTTAAAATAATAGAAGTCGAATCTAAATTCTATCGTTGTTAAAAAATTATAAACATGTCATTATACCGATAAACTAACGGTATTAATTTAATAAGAATTAAATTGCTATTCCAATTCAAGTTATATAAAACACAAATTTATGAGAATGAATACAAACAGTGTGACAGTTATTAATTCATTTAAATATTAATTAAGTTTATAACAAATAAAATTATTTTAGTGCTTTTATGGCGTAACTAATCAAATTTTATGCATATTATTCTAATTGAAATTGTGAAGCCGTACGAAATAAATTTTACAAATAGGTATATATGTAGAATTATAATATTTAACAACTCCAACGATACCAATTTCGAATAGTATCAATAGTATATATATGGTATATACTAATTAATAATAACGCGACAAACGGGCAGTAAGCTCACCTAATGTTTAGTGATACCGCCCGTAAAGATCGAAAAGATCGAGAAGTCGTAAGATTCGAAAATATCTGGAATGGCAGCATAGTTCCAGAAAGTGGTAGTGCGCGGTTGAAATACCTTAAAAAGCTCTCTATCGTGGAATGCCAAACGTACAAGCCATAACTTGACAAGTCCATTGTCCGTGTTTTGCACAACGTTTTTGTTACTTGATCGTACTGTTCACATGTAGATATAAACTAAGCATCTTTGAGCTATAGTTTATCCTCAAAGATGGAAAGAGTTTAAGTTCGTTTTCTTTTAAAAGCTTTTTTGTTACTTAGATGTGAGGTGAGCTATGAGAATAATAAAACTAAAAATCTTTCACAATAACTTCAAAGAAGAATAAATATTTTATGAGTAGGATGCGTAAATGTTTTATGTATGAAAACTAACGCTACCTTTAACACAATTTGCAAACTTTGTGATCACGCTAAACTTAGTAAGAGCGTTATTATTCTTAGATAAATTTTAATAATCTTATGCCATGGATACATAGCCTTGTAGCTAAGTAGTAAGTATTAACAATTATGCGTTTCTTAAGTTCTTATTGCTGTTGTTGAGCATTATTTTTAAATATATTTTTTATTTCCATCGGCATTTTATACCTAAAAGTTTGATAATCATCTAAAGTACCAGTTATGTTATGAAATATATTTGGTAGTTTTTGTATATAAGCAATGTCTAATGAGCCATGACGATTATCACTGAAATGGAACCCGGATTGAAGGTTAAGCAATTAGGAACGATCTCTAGTATATTTTATTTTAGCCTCCTGCAAATCTAGAATTCGCAGCGGAATGACAAAGACAAAGTTCACAATAATACCGTACTCAAGAGTTGCTTATACCTAGTAGCATTTTTATACAGAATCTGTATCTTTTATTATGTATTATATGTATTAAAAAAATCAATATTGTAACAATATAAATGAAAAACTTGTGTTAAAGCGAGACCATATCCAGACCCCAGTGTGGTCACGATAAAGTATCCTTTACATCCATATTTTTCGCAGACACGAGTCTACTACACGGACAAAAAGGTTTAATTAGTTTTATCCTTTTGACCTTCATAAACACTTTTTCCAAAGTCAAAACAGCAAACAGTGCAACAAAGTTTGTGACCCCATTACATTTAACTTTAGGGTTGACGCCACTTCAGCTAATTGGACTCGAAGTTGACCTTGGCATGTTAACGAGTTAAGTGGACAACTCACATGTTAACCTAACCATTTATAAAATGTTCTGAAATATTTTTACAGAGATTTATTCATAAATAGCTATTTATTGTCCACCTATCCCATAATATACCTTATTAAGGAGAAATTTGCAATATGACAAATGTTAAGTTCCGATAAAACTTTTTTAGCTTTTTTAAATGAAATTACTACATTACGAGACTACTGTTTTGACTACGACGTTTTAAGAGTAGTTAATTGTATAAGTATCGTGTGTAAAGTTATTATTAAAAGAAAAGAAAGCTTTATTATACACAATATACAGGATATTTACGTAAAGTAAAGTGCACTGGCACTAGGATTCCCTGTGTTGTGGGCAACCAGTCTCTTCTTTAACATATAAATTATTTCAATTTATAATTATGTAAATAATTATAAGTTTATAATAATACAAATAGCTTTAATCCGGTTAAAAAAGTGTTGTCTTTCAATGTGTAAAAGCTATGTTAACAAAAGACAATACTATGTACTTACCTTTATGATTTCTACATAATACAAATTTATATTTAAACTATTTTTGCACTATAAGAATATTTTCTATATCAGAATAGGACAGGCTCACGAGATATTCTTTAAGATTTTTTAGTAAGTGTATGTAATGTGTTTTGAAATATTAGTGATAATTTTGTTTTTAAAGAAGTGGTTAAAGATGAAAGGGCCTCGGTAGGAGAACAATCTTCAAAATGTCACGTTTCAGATTTGATCTATGTCCGTGAAACGTATTGTACAAGTTTAAAACATTATTTAAGAAACAATAATTCCTTTCATTTACTAGAAATGATTATTTTTCTCCAACATTGCTCGGCGGGTCATATCAAAAAAGTATTGACCACTTAATTTTAAAGTGTCTGTTATATGTAAAATTATTAAAAAATAGGTGTTTAGATTTTTCTCTCAAGTATAAACTCAAGGACCCCCTCAGTTTCTTCCTCGTAGTCCTATTTAACCTTTTGGCATTTCACAGAACGCGTTCTAACGCGGTGATATTCCTAGGATGTTAAGTTAGCTAATAAACAAACTTTCCTCTGAAATTGACCCTACCAATTACTTACAGTTTCGCAAAGTTATATTTTTTTACAATAACTTGTAATCTATCTCGCCTTTTAGATCAAATATTTATAGTTTCTAAGAATTCTGTTAGTTGACAATAGTTATTAAGTGTAAAGAATTGATATGCCCTTTTTTCGAAAGACCCTGAATTGGTTCGGATATACTTTAGTTGGCAGCTGGTTCCATGTGGAACCTGCGCACCACCAGTATGTACTGGTGGTGCGCAGCAGAAACTGCCTTAAAAAACGCTCAAGTCAAATTTATACGGATGGAATTTGGTATTCTGCCTCGATGTTACAAATATAAATTTTTAGGAAAAGGAAAAAATCTTGTCTTCAGTTCTAAATAAACTTTAATGAATAATTATTTTTTATGATTTATATAAATAAAACCAACGTGATAAACAATCAGTACATTGAAGATTAACATCTTTTCACTCACAGGCTCGGTATTTTACAAGGAAAATTTATAATGTAATCCCTATCGGAATAGTATTCTATTGAAACAAAGGTAACAGGAATGTTTAGAAAGCATTATTGGTTGTTGAGGCTTATATACCTATAAATTATAGATATGTTATACGTTTCTGTAAGCAGGTTGTACAAAGTGTACAATGTGCATGTCCTCTTTAAACATTAAAGTATTATTAAAAAAATTCTATTACTAAGGACTGAATTATTTGTAGAGACTCTGTCACATTTATTCTCTTGTCACGAGGGTTTATAAAGACAAAATACTCAATAGACATTTGAGGCTTCTCATTATAAATAAGGCTATAGTTAGCATTGAATTTCTTCTTTTTTGAAATAAATTACAGAATATTGCCACGAGTGCGTTGTTCGTACGCTATTATAAAAATCTTCCAATTTATCAAGAATCTTCGGTTCATAGTATAATGATCAGTCAGTGGTTAAAGCAAACAATACTTGACCTACTTCACATCATCTCAGATCCTATTACTGGCGTCTTATTGGAAAAGTTTTCGCAATAAATTCAGATTTTCCGTCATGTCACAGTTTTTGGTTCGTAAGTGGGGTTTTATGGTTTGGAATTTATGGATCGGTAAAAGGTGGTTACTCCTTTAGTTGAGAACCTGTTTTCATAAAAAAAATTATAAACCTTCAAAACTAAGCAAAAGGAAAACCAAATTCATTAAGCTACGTGCGGATAATACCTTGTTATACGAATATATTTTCCTAATTATTTTCAGTTACACTGATATCCCAATTTTAAATTGAAAAGAGTATACGGTAATAAAAATACCAAAAATATTTATTTTAAATTTATGAAAACACGTGTTTCAGGTTTCAGGTTTATTTTTAAGTTCATAAATTATTGATTTTAAGTCAAAAGCATCAGTTGCATCAATGTGAGACATAAACGAAAACTGACAAAATATCAATGACAAATGTCGATTAACACGAATATCGTTAAAACTAAGTAATAACGCCAAAACACTCCGATTCTATAAAACAAAGATGTCATCAAAATTCATCCATCATTGTTCTAGGCCGTCCAACAAAATTCTATCACATCCAACTATCAATTTATCTACAAGCTTTTTCTATCACTATCAAACACGTATCAACCCTTATAAAATAAAGAATCGGCTCACCTCCGAATAGTCTTAAGTCATACTTACCACAATCAATTCTATACTTTCTTCTCTTTGTTTAAGAGACAAAGTTACTTGGTCAATAACAGGTTAAGATAGAAACTTATTAAGAAAATTAAGGATATCTTAAGTGCCTTCAGTAAGGTACGCTAGCCTATTGATTTTCACTTCTCTCAATTTTATTGCATGCCTACGTTTTTCAGCTGAAGCATCACTAAGCATCACTTAGGAGGCTTAGAGAGAATATGCCGTTTATTTCACGGTTACTCGACTTTGTAACTTATAACCTTTAAAATAAGACTCCTTTTGCATCTCAATTACTTTGATAAATAAACGTATTGTTAAAACGGGACGTGATTTTGTTGAGATAGATTAAGAAGGTTTTTAAACACAATGAGTAAATGCACGGAAAATGCTTGCATTGAGGTTATAAAGTGGACAAATTATGTCAAGTACGCGCCTGTTTTTCTGAAATATTAAATGAAGAGTCCTGAATACATCATAAATTCTCTTTGATTTAAAAAATCGGAGACACGGCGGAGCTTCTGACGAATCCAAAGGAATTGAAACAGTTTCTAGAATAAAATCCCATAGATTTCAATATTTCAACGTGGAACAGCGATGATTGATGTATGATAACGGTGCCACGGGTAGGCTTTGTATTACTGTATAGTTTTTAGTATGTGAAAAAAATTCTTAGTCATTATTCTTTTTTAATTTTGTAAAATGCATTTTGAAGAAATTTTGTTTCCTAAAAATCTATGCTCTACGCACATAAGACCAATGTTTTATTGCGCAATCGGCTGAAAATAGTCTATTGGAACAAAAAGAGAAATCATTGATCCGCCGTCATAACAAACTGTAATCTCAATTCACAATACATTTGCGAAGTTTACTCTTTTGACTTGGGCTTATTTATTTTTTCATCAATTCTTTTTCTTATTTTCTCTTTGATTCTTAGACATTTCTTTTGTATTTACAGTAATGGAATTACAAATTTTCTGTTTGTATCACGTATCACAAATAAATTTATAGCTAAAGAAATGTTCGTATAAAGCTTCGTAGCAGGTTTTCAGAGCTGGGAGGTTATCCTCTGAGCATTCTGGAAGGGCCTGGTATTCGTTTAGGTTTGGGTGACATACGCCATAGGGTTGATTGCCTTAACTGGCCTCGAAGGTCATTTTATGAGCGCGTGGAAGACTAAGGCACTTTTGGTAAGACCTCTAATCCTCTGATCAGTAGAGGGTTTTTAAGTTTAGTCCCAACCCAAAAGCAATTTAAATCCAACATCCATGTCGCAAGGATTAGCGCATTTTTAAAAGGCTGTTTTTTATATTTATTATCAATATCTGGGACATATAATTACAATGGTAGCTGACAGTAGAACTTTTTCTTTGACATATATATATATATTGCTTATAATGAAAGTAATCGATTTAAAATTCGAAACTTAAATTGATATTATATTTTCTGATGTTTCGTGAATAACAGATGCCACTTTAACTAAAAATAATTCAACCACGTTGAAGATAATTCGAGGGTCGAAGGTTAACTAGTAGAATTAATTTAAATTTTATTATTATTAATTTGCATTATAAAACACTAACTTTAAACAGCCGCTACGAAAACGTTTTCGAAAGTGTTGAAAGTATTTTGAAACGATTTAGTTCTATAATTGGTACTGGATTTCAATAAAAGTTTATAATTCCTTCCTTCCGATTAAAGTCGGTTAATGCCCTTAAAGTATATCAGACTTTTTTCCCTTTTAATATAAGCAGCTTTTCCTTTTATTTTACAGTATGGATGAATCGCTTACTTAAAACAGTATAATAGAACTGATTTTACACTCCGAACTAAGATTACAACTCTTGGAAACACTACAAAGTTTCATATTTCTATATCTATCTACACCTCTTAAATTGATAGAGATAGCAATACCAGCTGGGCGGTACCCAAAGATTTATAGGGTTCACAATTTTTGTTTTCCCACTGGTATTATTATAACATTTAGATGATAATTGCCGAAGCGGTTTACATATGTAGGTTATGTATTAACATAATAATCCGATTTATTTTAAATAGACAACATTATAGAAACATAGAAATTGTAAATATATTATAATCTAGTAGTCACGCTTTTAATCTATTAGAAAAAGCGAGCTTAAAGAATTAACAACTTTGGAAATTAATGAGCTTTATACCCGTTCAAAAAATGTAACATAGTGGAAACAGCTTGAATTCATTAAAATTGAACGATGAAAATGGAACGGATGAAATAACTATTAGAATTAAAAGCGTTGACTATAAGCGTTTTTCAAGGAAATTTTTGTCGCTCACCACCGCTATGTGGAACCAGCTGCCCACTGAAGTATTTCCGAACCTATTCGACTTGGGAGCCTTTAAGATAAGAGCGTGCCAATTCTTAAAAGGCCGGCAACGCACTCGCGAGCCCTCTGGCATTGAGAGTTTCCATGGGCGGCGGTATCACTTAACATCAGATGAGCCTCCTGCCCGTTTGCCTCCTGTTCTATATAAAAAAAGAATAAACCTAGTATAGAAAAAAAATCTCAAAAAGACCCTCATCCCTGAGGTGGTAGTTTCGATGTACGCATTTGCGAACATAGGAAGTCCACAGCCGGGGACATTCGCTCAAACGGTGAAAGAAAACATCGTGAGGAAACCAGCTTGCCTTAGACCCAAAAAGTCGACGGCGTGCGTCAGGCACACAAGGCTTGGATTGGAATATGCAACAGGGCTATGAAGCGTTATACTCTTCGGTTCAAAAATTCAAGTGATAAACAGTGTAATACGAAATTACAAAAATAACAAACGTAGTAACTCAAAAAAGGGTAAAGTGGAAATGGGTTGGTCACATCGCCTGCGTTTGTGATGACAAATGTCAAAAAGACATATGGGTGAAATAAACGATAAAGCGGGGAAAGATGGTAATCATTGGAAATGCGAGACAAATAGAAGAATTTGGAAGAGACGATAACTCTGTCTGAGGTCGTATAATTATATTAAAAACAATAATAACATAAACTTCATCTAATCCTTATTATATTACTTGAACATAGGCTATTTTAATTTTACTTACGTGTTATTGGAACCTCTTAAAATCGTAACATTTCGTGATATTGTAATATAAAGATATATTTAATGTGTAACTTAAAAATCACAGTTTAACTCATTGTGCGATATAATATATTACATAACTTAATGAATATACTTTTCGTTCTTGTTCTTAGAGCCAAAGTATCGATGTCAAATGCTGCAATCTTCAACCTATTAAGTCTTCTATCGTATTGTTTTCTTTCTATTTAAGTAATATTAAGACTTGCTTTATTGAAATTTGTAATAATCTATTATAATTAGATTAAAAAACTAACATAGTTCCAAAATAAATCAATTCTTTTCAATACCGCGCAGGGATAACTTTCTAATTAATCAATTCGGGTTTAGATTATGCGATGTCGCCTAACTTATTTAGTTCTAGACGGTTACAAAGTTATAGTTCCGAAAATATTATTTATAATAAGTTGAACATGTCCGAAGCCACTAAACAAGATTTCTAATAGCCACTGATAAAATATAGCCTTCGTAGAAACATAAGACATTCTTGGCCGCAGCCCAATCAAATTATAATAATTAATAGATGTCGATATAATTGTTGGCAATATAATCGACGATTCATCAAATGTATCGATCAAAAATCGAATTTAAATTGACAGATTTGCATAAATAGACAGTTTAAATTTTATGGGAACACCTCGTGTTTATATCTCAGAACGAGAACTTAAAAATATGTGTTGATTGTTTGATTACCAAGTTACTGAAGTTTGAGGAAAGTATTTTATTCAAAAAGGTCTTAAATATCGAATTAAATAATAATAATCCAGTAGCGCCACAGATTATATCCTTTTCTTCAATGAAATATTTCACGTAGGTGACCTGGTTCACAAGTATGTCATCAACCTTCTGCCTGACAAATGTCATTTGAGGCATGCCAATATCTTCACGATGTTTTCCTTTACATCCGGGTCGAACCTACGGCTTCAAAGAAAAGCGTCTCACACTAGGGCAACACGGTATTTTGATTTAAAATATTGGGAATTAAAATAAAATACTAAAATCATGTGACTGTGTCTTTAAGCGAAATAAATACACAGAAAAAATAACCACCCCTACAACTTTACTACTTATTAACATTAACTTCATATAAGATTGTAGGTATATATGTGTACATAACATACATATACGTATGGCACATCACTTTTAAGTTCTACATACAACATCCGAAACTACCAGAGCAGTAAATACGCGATATTTACTAACCGCAGTCATTACAGAGTTAAACCAATACACGTTGTCTAATTGTAAAAGTTTGTGGCGTAGGATTACGGAGTGAGCCGTAACCTTCCTCCATTGTTTATTGTTACTATGCTCTGTATAGATTTAAATACACCTAATTCAAACGGAATTTGACTCACCCACTCTCCGATTGGCGAAAATGCGTAATCGACCAATCGCTGTGCTTGATTTAGAGAGTTCTTATTCATAAACGACATTCGAAATTAAGTCTTCTGACGGACAGAAGCCGCTTGTGATATTTTACTAATAGTAACTTGTTACAAGAAATTGAATAATAAATGATTTCTTAAAGGAATTTGGATTTAGAAAAACAATAATGCGCTTTTTGTTTTGTGAGAAATCTCGCTGTTGGCCTTAAGGGACTTTACAGCCCCTCGGGCTGTTTTGGCGAGCGTAGCTTGGCTTGAAATAACGTTTTATCCCACGGCTAGCGCAAGGGCGTCACCTGTGAGACTCGAACCTCGGCTTGGGCCGTCGCGAGCTGGTCAATCGCCTGAAGGGCAGGACGGAAGCTCACTGGAGTGAGCGAAGTACGCAGTAAAGGTCCTCGCCTTCCCCGGTGAAGGCGGTTTTTTACCCTAATCTGTTTTAATTTGTTGTTAGCTACAATAATGCGTTCCGTTCGATTATGATTGGTAAACAGAATCTAGTGCAATACGCGTTGACCGATGACATGATTCGTCATCTTTCTGGCTAATGACAACAAACACTTCGTCTTGCATTATTGTTTTCACATTTTCAGCCCCCAATTCAGCTCCTCTGAACTAAGTTCAATCAAAAACTAAGTTTTGATGTTTTTGAAAATTGAACATAAATTTCATTTCAAATTCAAAATCAATTATTTCAAAGCATAATTAATAACTCGATTAACCTGCGTTGTGTATTTTCAGAGTAGCTAAGTTGGATTTGTTTCGGTCCAAAGGGCACAGAGTAATTAAGTTTGTAAGCCCCGAGAGGCGCCGGATAATAGAGCAATATGTAACTGTAGATTGTCACTGAATTATCGACACTTGCGGGAAATCTCTATTTAGTCTGTGTCACTTTGTGGTCCTTAGTAATCTGTTATTTATACAATTAACTTAACATTTATATTATTAAAGGAGATTTTATATATTATTTTTATTTATCTCGGACACAGGACAAAGTATTATTGTCAAAACATATACAACATATTAACTGAGACTGTTAATGAACATTACCTTAGTTGAAACTAGTTACTAGTATTCTAGGAATTTAGTCAACATAATATTATTTATTAGCTATTTTTTATAGCTAGATTGTAATACTAGTTAAGTTAAAAATATATACATATATATACTTTAATACAATCTAATGACGAAAATTTCTGTACATAATGTTATTACCATATTGTAGAAGTACACATAGAACATTTTTCTATGAAATCGTCCTAAACGGCATTTAATATAAAGTAGATGATAAACATCTGTAATAAAACCTCGCGCCAATCTAAAACCTGTAGTTGTGGATTGTGCGTTCAAACCCCAGCACGAATAGATTGATCTTTCGCAACTACCTAATGCATGAAAAGCTGCATAAATTACCAGCTTTCCTGTAACGAAAAATAATATATAAAACAAAGGCAACCTTGTTGGTACTTGCTTAAGTGACATCATACTTATTAAGGCATAGGTCACAAGCGGAGCCATAGTCTAAAGGTAGTCACATAATTGGTATAGAATACCTAGTTCCACAACAATACCCTCTCAAAGTGTGTAGTGCTCTACTAATAATGACAAGGGCTATCAACGAATCCTTTGTCCTTTCCATGGAATTTAATATTTTTAACCAAAAATATTTTTTGGTTTATTTGATTTTTCTACATATATAATAATGAATTGAAATTGGAAAAAGGCTAAGTAAAAACATATTAAGACGAAAGGAGGAAGAGAGGTGAGGTGTTTAGTTTTTAATAACTGTGTCAGTGACTTTAGTACCGACATACTATAGAAAATATATTTTGTTAATGTATAACAAACGTCAATATTTAGAATTAAAAAGATATTTTATCTGAATGAAATGTTTGTGGATTATACAGGTGTTTTATGTATTTGCCTTGAGCGTAACAGAACCTCGATGTGGGCTTTTATTGGCTTTGACTACCGAAAATTATAAGAGTTTTTTTTAATATATAGTTAAAACCCTGACTGACGGTCAAAACTCTCCCGCCATGTACAGTAAAATTACTATTAGATATGTAGGAAGACGTGAGAGCGCGAAGATATACTTATATGCTTGCCTTTAATTAGAATTGATGATGATGATGTAGCCACTTATTAGAAACGGGAGACCCGTAAAACTGACCTCTGACAGCAGCAGTGTTGTGGCACCATATGGACTACTGCTGATCCTGTGTAAATTTTAATAGCCATCCCGACGTTTTTCTTACTGCTGATATTAGGAGTTAGAGAGTACAGGCACGGTGCTGAAGTCAGTCCCACATATCGTATCGCACCCTCTAACACAAGTGTTTTTTTTTTTTGGCTAGAGCGGCAAAAACATTTGTTTATAAATAGATTACTTCTGGCCATAAATAATGATTTTATATAAAGTCATAACTTTTGTATAGTATTCGGGCATAGTTCACAATACTTTTTACATTATTATGTTGTTTAAAACCGGACTTATGACAGGTTGAGTTATAAAACAAATAAACCTTTGCCCTTTATGTCGTAAAACGATAACTTTCTATGTGGAAACAATTAAACAAATTGGTTTGGCATGAATTTTATTCATAATGTAAACTTTTTTTAATTTTATTTACGCGAATGTCACCAGGTCACAGTTATTGGATTAACACGTGCCTAAACAGGACGTGCAGCACGTGAAACGGGACTGTTATTTTCTTCAAAAGAATCTTAATCAATTTTAAAAATTGGTTTATTGGTTTTTATTCTATTTTGCTGTCAAGTTAATATTAGTTCATTGCGCATATTAAGTTTCACTGACCACACAAACGACTCAATTAATTTTCCGCACACTTTATAATATTTTAAAGGGCAAATTAAAATGTATCTCATGCATTATGTATTTATGATTAATCGTTAGAAAGCCGCGGGATGAGGCTATATTTCAAAATATATTAATTTATCTGCCACTCTGATGAAATCGACCTTTTTATAACTATCCGTTATTTATTATTTTATAAATATAGCTATAGACAATATTTTGAGTTTTAAATATAATTTGTGTAAATAAAAATATTTCCTTTGAGAATTTTACGTGGCATATTATTTTTGGATATTATTTATCAATTTGAACATTAGAAAATGTATCACAAAATCGTGTATATAGTTTAGTCATATCATATGAGCAGTATATATAATTTTATATAACGTAATTAGGCTGACATAGACTGACCGCCTTGGAAAAAATTATAATGGAAACAGAAACATAAACCAGAAGACTTTGTCTCGCTTTGATTGGTCCACAATCTAAAAGAAAACCACTTTATAATATAATTTATTAAACGTTCCAAACCAATAAAATCAATATTTAATTTACGAGTTAACAGTTAGAACAAAATAGTGCGGTACACAGCGGGTCACTCACGCGTCGATTACAGTGGTTTGTGGTCGTTAAATATATCAACCGGCTAAATCGTTTACATTGATTAAATCGCCGTTTTCACTTCAAACATGATATATGAAGTACAAAAGAACTATAAGACCTTTATCTAAGTCCAAGTTAAGCTCCCTATTTATAAAACTACGTCGATTTATTTAGCAGCAAAAACGCTACGATGAAAAGTTAGTCTTTATCTTGTCTTTTTATGTTTAGGAAGCAGAGTTCATGAGATGGGTTCGTTTCGCACTACTTTAAAATAATAAAACATGTGTTGTAAATAATAAACTAAAAAAATTTTGTGTAACAAAATTTATTGAATGTTTTGTGAGCTTATCGTGTTTATCAAATGTTAAAATTTAAATTAACTTTACAAGCTTTTGCGTGTTTTATAGTTTTGAGTCACGGGTCACGTAGTGTTGCCACTTAAAATTTACGTTATCTGTAATCTGTATATTTATTTATTATATTACAACACTTTAGTAATTAAAAAAAGGACTAAATGCAGTAACTTTAGTGAGGTACTTAAAGAATCGGATCAAAGGTATCAAAACTGCGCATAACCCACCTTGTATCTTATGGCACATAAACATATGTTTTAGTCCTTTTAACTTAGTCGCTCCATGCTGTAAGATCGCTTGCTTAGATCTTTTATACGCAATTGTTTATTTTTTAATTCTCAAAAGAAAAGAATTTATTAAATTATTCTTATTGATTTTATTATAATATGAATATCCCTTGGCTCTTTTAACTACACTTTCCGAAGTCACTGGACCAATAATTATCGTAATCTCACCTCAGACAAATCAGATAAATATTTGAACATATATTTTTCTCAACAATCGAATGCACTGGGGATTTGAATCGTGAAAGACATGAATATTATCTTAGTGTTGTTTTGTTTATTGTATCAAATATTCACAAGATAAATCTTCAGTCTAGACAACACAAATTGTTTTTGGAGATTAAACTTTGATAAGTTTAGAATTTTTATAGTTTCTATCTTCGAAGAAATATTGTATTTTGGTCGGTCATTAAAAATACAGCAGCGCTGCATCCTTTTAAGGTCTAGATTTCAGTATTAGTTTAGAGATGATTCGTTTTTTCTAATAGACAAGTAGGTGATCAACTTTCTATGCCTGCGCAGTTTTTAGGGCCATGAGGAAACTTCACGATGTTTTCCTTCACCGTACGCTCAAGTGTTAAATTAAATGAGAAGGGGGTCCATCGATGCATAGCTTGGGTTCGAACCTTCAACTTCAGGGATAAGAGATGATGGCGAAGACACTAATCCAACACTGCTCTCGTCAGTAATTTGTAATTTTAAATATGTTTCTTCTATTATTAGAAATACAAATGATGAAGCACCGGACAATTAGAATTGTATAAAGGTTTTAGTTTTTTGGTTACTTCATATTTTTGCAACGGGTTTTAAAGAAATCTATTAAACATTACGCATACTATACATTAAATAGATAACGTAAAATGGACTATTGATATAAATTATCAAGATATATTGCTCTTCTGTAAAATGTATATGTTAGTACGTCTTTGAAGTCCCATCAAAGGAGGCTTTCATGCGTTCTGTATCTGAATAGAGGTAATTTATTCCTGAATAATTATTACACACCTAATTATATTCATTATCTTCGTTATTACGTTGAACGTCATCATATAAGCTCATAAAGAGAACTTAAAACTTTAGGTATTGTTTCAGACGCAGATGGTATACCCATCACTATTATAGCCCAGATCAGGTTTGCTTAATCTCTCTTATTGATTCACCCAATCTGACATAGACACAGTCAGAACTAATCAAAATTATATAGCGCAACTAAAACATAAATTTCACAGATAATTACGTATTAAAACACGATGACGTCTCCTGCAGTGTTTACATTTCTGATAATTAATGTAAAATTTAAGCGTAATTTGTATGAACACGGGCGGTCTTATATTAATTTAGCTATATTGTTATTTTAATTAAAATAAAAGTGTGTACTATTTTAATGTAATTTAATTTGCGCACAAAACAAGAATCAAATATGCGTAATCAAGACTTTCGAAATAGTTTTTCGTGTTATAAAGTATTAATCAATATAGTTATTTTAAAGACATCTTAGAATCGAAATGTCTTAATATCCCTCCACATTATATATACGTAATACAAAATTTCAGCATATTAACGAATATTAAAATAAGAAATAGTAATGACGTACTGATTAAAAACAAAAGTTGTACAGTCCCTGGTTAAAATAAATAAACAAATAACTTTCGGGATTTTGTTCGATAATATAGATTTGTTGATAGCCAATCGTATAAAGGTATGTTATACCTATGGAGGTATAGTGATACTATATTCATTTTATTCGTGAACCCCGATCTACGGCAAAACCTATCAAATGCTAATCTTCAGAGACGTGACTTGAAAACCAAATTCAGTCTACGTAGTGTGGAAACGACAATATAAATTGCTTTTATTTTCTATCTACTTATTAACTAGAACTAGGTTTACATTATGGCTAGTTGCGTAATCGTTGCTTGAAGATGGCTGGCTGAAAAATAAATAATATAATTTATATTAGTAGCGCAAATCAAAAACAGAATCTGAAATATAGAACAAGGGAACAAACGGCATGCTCATCTGATGTTAAATACTGCCGCCCATGGACACTCACGCTGCCAGAAGGCTCGCAAGTCCTCTCTTGAAGAACCTTAAGTCAAATTGATTTGGAAATACTTCAGAAAGTAGTTATTAATTATTTGGCAAAATACAAGTATTGTGATATGCTTAAACATATATTGTTACCTGCCAAGATATATATATATAGTAGTTTTATAAGTAACTGACAGCCAGCATACACAAAGCTTAAAATCTCAACAGTACAGTAATTTGTTAAGTTTTCATTGTCTAGGGATGGAGCGGCTTTGTCAAACACTATTAGTAACTTGAACCGGGACGCCTCGGGATTGCCCGACTAAGTCCTGTTTACCAACTGGCAACCAAGGAAAAATCTAAACACTGAACATTTTGTCTTATAATTTAGAATTTACCGCATGATATTTGATTTTATTCTTTGTAGACGGTAAATTCTTCATAGGCTGAAAACGCACTTTCATAAAAATATAAATGTACTTCCAATTTTGACGATTTGTTTAAGTTCCGGTTTTACTCCTAAGAATGTGTTTTATGACGAATTAAGATTTATAATATAATTTAGATATAAGAAAATTATACTTACTGTATACTTGATTGTAATCCATACATCTAATAAATTTGGATATTAATTGTTATTCAAATTTAAGTTTAGCCATCTTCAAGCAACGATGACACAAATAGCTATAACACAATGCTAAATATAAAGTAAACCAGTGGCGTTAAAAACAGATTTCTCTATTTGTT
Organism: Pieris brassicae; assembly: GCF_905147105.1. Taxonomy (NCBI): domain Eukaryota; kingdom Metazoa; phylum Arthropoda; class Insecta; order Lepidoptera; family Pieridae; genus Pieris; species Pieris brassicae. The sequence goes on from NC_059670.1 coordinate 7,426,290, forward strand.
TCATGAACATTTGTCAATCTAATAGGCAAGTTGGTGATCAGCCTCCTGTGCTTGACACAAACCGTTGACTTTTTAGGTCCAAGGCAAGTCGTTTTCCTCACGATATTTTCCTTCACCGCTGAAGCGACTGTTAAATGCGCACATAGAAATAATGTCCGTTGGTGCACAACTGGGGATTGAAACTACGACCTCAGCGATGAGAGTGAAACGCTGAAGCCACTAGGCCAACATTTCTCTATTTGTTATAGATATTTCAAAAAAGTTTTTAGTCATAAACCTACAGACATATAACAAATTCCTTTACCTATTTACGTAGAATTATATAAGAACATGTACTCTGACATCGCATGCGAATATTTATTTATTCAATTTTTTGGTAACACAAAAAACCTGTCCCCATTTCCCTTATAATCTGCATCAACTCTCAGTGGAGACTTTTAGCGTGATGTCAACCAATCCTTACTTATTCAGAGTTTTATTAAGGGACCACCCGTTTGTCCCAAAACGTCCCACGATTCCGTCCCAAATTATCGGAATCATGGATTTGCGTAAAATATTTGACGACTGTATGTTTGAAATTTCAACATGTAGATTTTTTCGTATCTATACTAATATTATAAAATATATAAATATGAAGTTATGAATAGCTGTGCTCTGTGCATTAATTCACTAGTAGCACGATGTTCCATAGCCTTAAAGCTTTTCTTCGTAAATAGACTTTTAAATGTAAAAATAATATTTTTTTGTTAGACATATGTTGTTACGGACTTTTTAGTAAAAAAATATGGACTCCAAAAAACGGAAGTATTTCACTTTGCTCTATTGTCCATAGCGTCCAAATGGTATTTTTATTGTTTTTCGCACCTTGGTATACCTTGGTAATTAATAAAACATTTATTTGTAGTTAAACTTCAACAGCCTTTGTACGAGAAATACGTGAAATCGTATATTTAACATATCGAAATGTAACAAAAAGTTATGTATGCAGCCCTCGTGAATTTTTCTTTCTTAAGATTTTCGAATAACAATTACATATTTAACAACACTAAAGAAATGAATTTACTATCAATGCATTAGTTAGAGTTAATTCATGACTCATGAATCTAACCAGCCCTAGTCTCAAGATCCGAGCCTTTATTAATTGATTGTCAAAATATTTCTTTGGTTTCCCCTCTATCTAGATACGAAATTGTTTGTATGCTATATAGAGAAAGATTTGGATTGCACGTAGGGGAAATAAAAGTGCGTGAGTCAGCCTAATTACACCAATATCTTTTCCTGACGTTCATTTACCTAAATGAGAGTATATTCTTCAAATATAAAGTATTCTTTTAGAATTCGTAAGTATTTACTTATTTATTGATGTATCTGTTTTATTAATAAAGATCCTATTCAATAAAAACCTTGAAATAATTATATAATTTTAGCACCTGCCTGTTCTGACGTATTTTTTGTCGCGAATCCAATCCAGGGGTATAAACCCTGGGTGTTTACCACTATGCAACAAAAGTATAAGAGGTCTGTAGATAAATATAGTCAATTAGATAATCAATACAATAGGATATAGGTAACACACATAATATGAGCAAGGTAAGTAAGGTTTTTGTGTATATGGCAAATGGGAAGAGATAATATATCCTTGTGAATAAGTGGCTGGTCACCGCGTTATGACAGTGCGCAGTTGGCGTAACGCGAGGATTTTGACAGACAAGGGATTTAGTAAAACCTATGAGTGATGTTACTTCACTTAGGCCCAAGTCTCGAGAGATTGCGATTTTATATAATTTGTTTGAGAAATATAAGAAGACACACGAACAAATGTTTTACAAAATACATAGGAATACAAAACCTTTAAAAATAATACGTATTTATAGCTACATATTTCACTTATAGTAGGGCCCCCATGTGCAGTCTGTATCTAGCGTAGAACAGTAGATTGGTTTTGAGTAACTCCTTTCTCCTCACTCTAGGTCATTCCAGCGACTTTCACCTCTGCACTTTGTCGTCAGGTCTGTTTTATTGGTGGCCACGTTTCCTTTTTCTTTGGGTATTCCAGTCGACAGTTCGTTTGGCAATATCGTCAATTCCTCTGGAGCGTATAGCCCACCCAATTCTAGATTATATATAGTATTACATATTGCCACTTAGATTTTTCTTAAACTTTCGAAAATACACACACGTCTTATTTTCGTCTAAAACCTACTAATATTTCAGTACAAATATTGTACAAACAACTAGTTAAATTAAATTTCCTGTTATAATACGCAAAGATATAGAAATTGAGGAATTTTTATATACATTTAACTATAATATTTTTGCCGTTGCCATGTAAAAATGTTTAGCTCATTACTTTTTGTACCATAGCCAAAGTCGCAGGGTCCCGACGACTATAAAAAACGACTTAACGTTTTCGCTACCCACCTCGCTTCGCACATCCAAATAAAGTTACTGTGTTATATATACACTTCTGAATCTTCTGAAGTTTTTTATTATGTACAGAAACATTTAAGATAATTTGGGAACATAATGCGAACTCAGATCGCACTCCATGCAATATATGGCATGTTCGATATTCAAGAGCTCATTGCACACTTATTGTTCGGAAGTAGGTCTTCAAGATTTTATTACCATAAATCAATGTTTTGTCTCATTCTGTCAAAATGCGTTTAAACTATGATGAAAAGAGATAGATGATTTTAGTTAAAACGTTGCAATTAGTATCTTAACTTTCTATAAATATAAACGATATTCTATGCCATTATTAATTTCGGAACAAAAGCTTTTTGTACGTACCATTACAAACAGTAATAATGAATCTGCATCTAGTTATATAATATATTTCTTAATTTAACTAATATCTTACGTGTAGTCTATATTACGTGAATTTCTCAGGTACTTAAGCGTCAACTAGATAATTGGTACAAGTTTGTAGTTTGAGCATAAAGCCAGAACTACAAATAGTTAGGAGGCTGCAGGGCTTAGTGCAGTTTGTATTAAATGGTTTACCAGACACCATCAAAGGTGGTATAAAATTGCTGGTAATTGTTGCTGTAATTATCTAATGTCTTCCTACATACATACATACTACCTGGAATTACATAAATACAATGCTTCATTTTTTTGTGTATGCAGGTATAGGAGAGAGCTGGTTGTTGGCTTGTTGTTCGAGTATTGTTTTAAGATACAAATCACTTCCTATCCTCTAAACTAATATAATTAAGTGAATTTAATCAGAATATAATTACTGAATAATATAGACACTTGTTAGATAGGTAGGTAAGGTAGACTACTAGGTAACTTAGACTCGTAATTGGTCCGTTGTGCGTTAAGTCCTGGCATTAGCCATGACTAAATTATTAGCCAGCCTAACTCCTTCCAGAAGCACAAAAGTCTCCCGGACACTTCACAGGCTTCGCGGAGCGACCTCACTGCTCCGAGGATTAGCCACAGCCTCGCATTCCAGGACTACGTGTGTGACTGATTCCTCTGCGCTGAAACAGCCTCTGCACAAGGGGCTGTCTGTCGCGCCTACGATAAAAAGATGTTTATTAAGGAGACAATGGCTCGTAATTGTCCCTATCATTGTTTTGAGATTGGTTCTATTTAGGCTTAGAAGTCGCTTTGTCAGTTGCGGGTCACAGCTGGCAAAGCCATTTTGGACTGTTTTCAATCCACACTTCGCGTCCATCGTTGATGCACTTGTTATTAGCAATACAAACATCACGAACAGAACACTACAGGCTAACAGGCCTGGACTTTAAAACTCGCCCCTTCAAACTATGTGCCCAATAAACAATTGTTCGTACGGACGGACCTTTTTGACATTTGTTGGGCACAGACGTTGATCATCTCACCAAGATTTCAATGAAACGGACGTAGAAATATTCCCCATTGGAATACAGGTCTTCATACATTTTAAGTCCTACTTCAACAAAAGTTTAAGCAATTCATAAGACCAGATAGTTAAGTTGATTAAATTTGTTAGTTTAATGTGTTTTGTAATGTGAATGTAGCCACTGAGTGCGAACACCACCTCATTTGCTTGAATTGTTCTAGGTTTATTGCTGTCTTGTCAGTAATAAACAATATCCTTATTATTTTGAAACCGCGAGTTACGCCCGTGTGCCATATTCAAACAATCGTTATTGCTATGAGACTGCAATTATCAATATCATTTGACTGTTAGATCCTTGAGTCGATGAATTAATTGTTACTGTTATTTTTGTAAATTTACTATGAATGGGTAGTATATTATTTTCAAACATTAAGGTCTTAAAGTCATACGAGTACATTACTGCGAAAATGTCGTATTTTCAATTTTGTATTTATGATTACGTAGTTATTACTTTAAAATTTAAATTGATATTTTTCCTGTTAAAACTGGAAACCCGATGGTAATGTCTAGATATGTTTGTATTAATGTAATATCAAAATAAATAGCTTCGATTGCTATTATGAAGATCTATCTTAGTATAATTTTTTTTACATAAATCTTTTGGACACCTACAGTGAAAGTACGCTTGTCATATTAGTGATGCGTTGTTAATTTGAGTGGTAGATAATTACTTAACGCACGTTAATCGAGTTTTGTAAGACTTTGGGTGGTCTATATTACCTACATTATTAACAGCCTCCGTGCCTAACCATACTGACCGACATAATAAGCATTATTTCGTAGTAAGCAAAGAGTTGCAACTTCAAAGAAAATACACAAACCTATCGTAATATTGATACGATAGATTTGTAAACATAAGCTCTTCGTGGGTTTATTTGAAAACGCAAACAGTACGTGCATCATTCGAATTCGTCTAATAAACAATACAAAATATATGGAAACAATTATGTGATAATATGTATCATCATAAACGAGTACTTAATATGATTAGTGAGTTACTAAAGTAATTACTACAGGCTAATTACTTATCATAATTATTAAATCTTCATACACATATAATAAACACATACTACTTATCACGTTGCATTGGGAATTAATAATAATAGCCTTATATTTCTGACAATTTGATACTTAAACATATTTATATTTGTATCTCATTCTTTTTAGGTATCTGTGTGCACGCTTTTGGCAAAGGCTTTCTACAAATCCCACCATTTCTGTCAGCACTGTGCCACTCTAAATTGTGTTCCTCTTTTTCGTACTCTGGGCACCAGTTTACTATGTTGCTCCACTTGCTTTTCTGTTCCGCTTGCTATGTGCCCCTGACATTTCCACTTAAATTTATTTACTTTATAGTGACATCTGCTACTTGTTTTTACTCTTAATGTAGTCTTTATTTTATCTATTATTTTTCCTCTATCATACATAGTTCCATCAATCTTTGACACACCTGTAGCTTTGTATGCTACACTAAAGTGAACGCCCACGTCTAAGATGCATATGTTACTGTACTAACATTGAGAATTAGAAACAAATAAATATCGTGAAACATTAAAAAGAATGTCCAATACAATGTATCTTCACAAATAAATCGGAATGGGTGAACATAAATATCTCCCGAGTTATTAGCGTCAAATTCTCTCAAAAGAGGCATTCTCCAAGTTACGCCACAAATCTCAGGTAATCGCCGGGCACAATTCATTCTCATTCTACATTTGATTTTCACGTTTTAAACGCTTTTTATACTGATTTATAGGATATTATGATAGGTTTTAGTTGGGATTGTTTGAAGTTTTCAAAGACTTCAAAAGGAGAACACGTTTCTAACATATGTTTCGATATGAATCGAATCCAGGGTATGAAGATTTACCGCCATATACATTGAGTACTAAGCAAGCAGGAGCAGTAGAATTTATCTTATCACCATTGTAATGTAAATCAAATTAAAACAATCGTTATAAACCACGATTTCAGTGTTAACGGCAATTTGCGTTACCCACTAAGTTGTCGTTTATTACTACTTTTGTATGTAGTTGATTGCACATAACTTGTAATCGTGTAAATGTTATAAATTATCTAATATATTCGCTCATAAAAGACAAGATTATGTAAATATATACACATAACGTGTAATCAATTAAACGTTTAGGTAAACCTAAATGCATTTCTTTAATTTTCTTCAAAGTCAAAACGACGTTACTATTTAAAAACTGATTTTCAATTAGACCATTGTTAAAAATGAAATTAATTTCAGTAAGACATTGGTATTTGCCGGTTCGTGGTGGTACGGAGGCGCTTCGCAAACACAAATATTGTCGCAGCCACGGATTTGTTTAATTTGACACGGCGACGCGCTGTCTTTGCCACAGATTAATCAATTATTTAAATGAAAATATTTAAAGTTTATTTTTTAGTTTGGGCTCGCAAAAAGAAAATTTCCGTTTAAGTCGATATAAATTAATGTGAGGTTTTGCTCTGATTAAAGTGGAACTTTGTTGCTCGTACAACTGTCTAAACATATTAGGTTATTAAGCCATAATTAGTTTGTATTTGTTAGTTAAACTGCGTGCGTAGAAATTACCATCAAATATTTAATCCTTTTTTCTTAAATAAGGTCAGCGACTGGCCTAAAACCCTTTTTTAATATATCAGATGCAGAATCAGGTAAAAATCGATATTATTGAAGGTATTTGAATGAGTATAATAATAAAAAAATCAACAGTGTTTCGTATGCCTTTTTTATAGAAGAAAATGAAAGAAGATTATAACTTAAAATCGCCTCCCCCGAAATATACGCTTTTTTGTTTCATTTAAATATAAACAAATTCTGATTTTTTTCACAAAGTAAATTTTGCATAATGCATTATGAGAGTTCTGTTTTTTTACTCTTTGTTGCGTTGCGGCCATAGATAAGCTAGCCAAATAGAGAGGTAATCTTGGCGCTAGGTTTATGAGTTTATTATAGCCGGGGTAAACGACCCACTCTATTTGGTCGTGTTGGATTTGCTTAGCGTTATCTTATAAAACCGCTTTATTAATTCGTCTGTTAATCCATTAATAATGAGTATTTGACTAGATTATTCCTAGCTTATTATATATATATATAATATCATCTATCGACTTTAATATTTGATAATATCGTAAAAACAAATAAATGAGTTTCATAACTCTGGTTCAAATAAAACAGTAATACAGTTCATAACAGTATAAACGTTGTGTGAAACTGATTATATATAATTATAATAACTGTTAAGTTTGTTAAAATGCTCTTAACGCCCTTAACCGATATTTCCAAGGTTAGATTTTGTGTTAATTGTACATTACACTTGTAGTAGTAATCATTACTAGTCCAAATTCCAGTTATTTAGTTCATAATAAATATCTTAAATTATTTGACTACAATATTAGATAAATGTCGTACGATAAAGTACAATTCAAGTAAAATCCAATAAGATTTCGTTTACAAATATTCAGTGTATTTATTTATTGATGTCATTTCTTTGTTCTTCTTCCGATAAAATATTTGTCTTTTTATGTAAATGTGCCAGCCTTGTTTATTTTGGATTGCGGCTATTTGCCTGATCTTGAATATATTACTTGAGAAGTCGAATACTTTATATAATTGGGTATTTTTTGTTCTATTTTTGAAATATATGTATGAATAGCTTGCTATGCCAGTGGACTATGAAATATGTATTTAAATTTATATATCGTAATGACAGGAGTACCTGTATAGTGTATGTATTAGCACTAGATAACCATTTTTAGACAATATTTTTAATGCCCGGATAAGAATTTATGTTTTTCTTTGATATATTTTGTATTAATGGTCGTTTGTTTTATTATAAAATTCAGTTTCCTATTTTCTTCTTATTGTATATAAATGTGCTTTCTTATGTTTTTCTGTTGGCTTTGTATATGGTCTAAGTGTTTTGTTTTATAATATGCTGCAAGATTACTAATAAATAAATAAATATATGATAGGATTACTTAAGTACCTAACAACACCACGGATCGGAACGGAACGGACTGACGGAAATAGTGAATATATTATAAATTATTATATCGATAAGTAGGAGTAAGTACCTCCAAAACTAGGTATAATGTTATTGAGTAACTAGGCGCGACGACTTGTGTTCGACCTAATGGAGGAAGGATCATTATAACAATTGTTATTTCTTCTCTAGCAGGTATAATTTTCTATAGTAGGAACATATACTAGTATGACGGGTATTTTATACTTATTGGAGAAGTTTTGTACTAGTGACTTCAGCGGGTGACCCTAAACCCTCACGTCGTAGGTTCGATTCCTGTACACCAATGGACTTTATATTTTTGTGCGCATTTAACAATCGCTTGTACACTGAAGAAAAACATCGTAAGGCAATCAGCATAACCAAAATGACGAAAGCGTTTGTCAGGCACAGAGGTTTGATCGCCTATTTGCCTATTAGAAAACAAATTTTCACGAAACAGATACATTAATGAGGCCCAGATCCAAAAGATTGTAGCGCCACTGATTTTATATGAAATTTAGATTGTGTAGTACACATTGACACATACGATACATTTTAATAAATTTAATTATAGCTATTTTCCTTGACCTCAAACTATTATTTAATTAAAAATACAAAGCTAAACAGAATAAATCACCCGTTAGTGTTACGCAGTTGATACCGTGAACAAACATACACACATTCTTTCTATCGATAGCAAACATTTGACGTTGCTCAGCTCAGCTCATTTACAAATATTGTGGTCTCGTTAAATCAGCCGATAGACGAGCGTTTATAAAGCGTATGTTACCCGTTTGTAATTATTTTATTAAAATTTTGCAAATTTATTATATATCTTCAATGAGCTCTTCTCTTTTACAGTTGACAGGAAGTTCAGTTTATGTATATATAGACTATATAGGCAGTGTTGGCCTAGTGGCTTTAGCGTGCGACTCTCATCCCTGAGGTCATAGGTTCGATCCCGGCTTTGGACTTTCTTTCTATGTGAACGGTGAAGAAAAATATCGAGGAAACCGGTTTGCTTTAAACTCAAAAAGTCAACGGCACGTGTCAAGCACAGGAAGCTGATCATCTACTTGCCTATTAGATTGATTATAAACAGATACAGAAAACTGACGCCCAGACCTAAAAAGGCTTAGTGCCACTGTTTCTATCTTATTTTATTTATGACTTTATACCTTTATATAATTTTTTTTTTTATAAATAGTTACAATATTCTACGTAATCCTCCTTTTGCATACTGTACTGCAAATATGGCTTATAACTTTCTTATACGCGCATACATCTCATTGTCATTTCATTCAAACGTATGCTTAGTCCAAAATTATATATCGCAGCGTTTCCCCGCACGTTTGTGTCAGTACATTCGTTAAAGCGTTAAGACTGTAATGTGAATTCCAGCTTTCTTTATCACTTCCTTGTAACCGTTAAGTTTTACGCTGTCAAATATGCTTATGAACCTTTGTTACACCAATGGGTTTACCTTGTCTTGAATAAATAATCGATTTCTTTTTCTAATACCTTGAATTGAGGGTATAATCGGATTAAAACATGCGTCATTTCTTATTAAGCTCGTTCTGATTACAGCAATCAGATACTAAAGTAGATTTATTTATTTAAACTTCGTTGCATTAAAAAAAAACAAAAAACATAAATTATTATTAATGCAATCGGCGGCCTTATCACTAACAAGCTATATCATTCAGGCAACCAATAGTAAGGAGATTAAAATACTTAGGGTAAAGTTCAAGAACTGAATAATCAAATCAACAATAATAAAATTACAAGTATCACGGAAAATTTATATAGAATTAGTAAACTTAACCTAAAAACTTAAAGATAAACTTACAGTTCGTAAATTACAATGCAATACAAGAAAATAAGGTAATACATGAATTACAAAAGTCACGATTGAGCAGGATAGGATATGGTTAAGAAGTACATATGACTTTTAAAAGAGTTTAGAGAGTCCAATCGTATGAAGTATGAAGTAGTACAGAAAACAAGAATTTCTAATTTTGATACCGGAAATAGTATTGTAAAAATGTTATATTGCGAATTTAAACTGTTGCTTGTATTGTTGAACTATTTAATTATTTGATTGACTTGACCTAATGTCTTATGTCCCCCAAGTGGCAGAGGGCAGCATAGAAAACCAGCCTGATTGGTCCCGGGCTCTCTTAATTTTACTTCCTATTATTATTTAAGTGTGAACATTATTAATTTCATCTTCATAGTTTACAATATTAGTTAATAGAACTGTTTGGAGGGGTTATGTATTTCCGCACTTAGACGTCGGTTTGTTCTAAAATGCAACTACTAAAAACCAGTAGCCTGGCGCATATCCTACTCGGAAACCGCTTCACATCCATTCTTTCTACAGAACATAAGCATATAAGCATTCTGTTTCGTATCCTTGTGAGTTACGTCCTCTTTTATAGCAAACTGCTCTGGTGTCTCAGTATAAATTATTCGAAAGCTACATTCTAGGAACAGAGTTTAAACAATTAATACAATTTGGTTAAAATATCTTAAAGCCAACCCGTTTAGCACGGCCTATTTCTCAGTTGAGAATAGTTGGCTCGTGTGCTCCAACTAGCAAATTATTTATTCCTTATTTATTTGTGACCTCACTTATTTGGGGACTTATTTACGAGCGCTTCGCTCGCTATAATGTTGTTTTGCTCCACTTATATAAATTCTAGCCTTGGCAGGGTTTTCTTCGTTGATTCTTGTAATTTTTTTTATATTTTATTAACAAGGCAATGAAATTGTTGGAAATAAGCTAACATTATTTCCAAAGTCTCCGACACTAAACTACAAAAAATACGTTAAGCCAAAGGCGAACCTTTACCAGACCTTAATGTAATTTATATTGTCAGCCACTTGTCAATAGGTGTATTAATATATAAGTAATATAATGTAAAACCACAGGTAGGAATATATTCATTCTTAATATTTTTTATTTATTCATTTATTTCCCAAAGGGACAGATACCACAGATCTCCACTGGCTACGATCCTAACATACATACTCGTACCTCTCTCGCTTCATTCACTGTATGCTGGTCGGCTATGAGTAGTTTTGACCTCTGCTTTCTATAATACGACCAGGGTTTGGTCCTGGTATGTCCGACAAGGCCTATCCGGACTTGATTCATGCTATCAACATGGTCAACCACCTAACAATCCCGTTTCGTATCAATATAAAAAACTTAAAATAATTAAAATGATGTATATAGTTGTCTCATATAAAGTCAGTTTTTGAAACGTGTTAAAGAAAATCAATACAGCTAAAACTATTTAGTAATGCTGTATATTGTCAAAGATAAGCCAAGCTAAGCCTGCAATAACAGCATACCGGTGTAAGCATAACCACAAATATTTTCATTATAACACATACGGAATATTTAGTGTGCAACGATGCCTAGAATCTTGATATTATCAATTCCTTTAAGGGCGTTCATTCTTGTGCTGTTCTGTTTAAACTTTTATTTTAACTTAAAAGATTTGACATTGACAATTTTATTACATTTACAGGTTGTTGTTGCAGGGAGGATGTAGACTATATGACATGTCGCCACGACCTTTTATCTCCATAATCATATCGAAGATCTTTAATCATTAAAACTAAATTACACTCGCCTAACCAGACTACCTTAGTTCGTCTCTATCTGTCAAAATGAATAATAGGATTGTTACAATGTTATTATTATGATAATAACTATTTCTAAACAATTATTCTTCACGATTAATAAAGACTTATTATCTCTTATCGTTCAATGGCTATTCCGCCTCTTAACCGGATGCAACTTCAGTTATTATTCTGGTTAATTATTAAGTACCGAAACTTAAGCACTAGGCGTAAATTAATATTTCGTCATCTCTTCGCAATGCCACGAGAGTGATTGGTTCAAAGGATATAAACGTATGAGGTTTTTAAATAAGACTTTACGGTGGCATTTAAAATACTGTATTGAAAAGCTAGCTAAGAAGGTAGCTTAATATAAGGGTAACGCTAAGATTTTGTGTATTATTTTAATGGAGTATAGAATTATTGAATTGAGGAAGAATTTAGTTTACGTATACCTAAATATCCCACACAGAAAAACCCACTTTACCTCACGACCAAATAGGATAATGTTATTAGTTTAATTCGTTTGATGTATCTACAAAAAATATATATGTAAGATATGTAATGTAAAATACACTTACTGCAGTCCAGCTCTTCGCAGTCCAATTATCGCCAATATCGACCAATCGCAGGTATTAGACTAGATTAGCTGGTGCTAGATCGCATAGCGAAGGAAGCTAAACCGAAGGCGTTATTGTGTATATATTGTGGAGACCAGTAGGTCGGCCTAGATACTACTGGGTCGATTCAATGAAGCATGCTACGAATTTACAACAAATACAGAAAATGTAAATACATTAAACTTCTAATGTAATAGTTGTATAAGTTGTAATATTATATAATTACTAAGTAAAGAAGCAACCATCTGAACAAACTATTGGTATATTATTTACTATTTAATGATTTTATAACAAGCGTTGGTGGTGTAATGGTGAGCATAGTTGCCTTCCAAGCAGTTGATCCGGGTCGATTCCCGGCCAATGCACACTTTTATTATCAGAGTAAAGTATATAGCTGCGCTATTTTGATTCAGGATTTACTTCAACATCGTTATAAAGATATCTTAAGCTATTTGCTTTATATAGGTATAGAAGACATAGACATAACATTCATTACTAACAAAACACACACAGCAACACATAAAATAACAATAGTTAAAAACAAATAAAAAATAATAATAGACACAGATGAATAATAAAATAATGTTAATATTCTATGTAGTCCCCTAAGAATGTTCCCAAATATTAAATGCTAATATAGTGATTCACAAATTTTGTATGAAAATTTTAGTATTATTTTAGTAGTAGTTAGTATAATGCCAGGGCATTTAAATCTTCTATTTAAATCGTTCGCATACCCGGCTGGGCATCAATGGATTTTATTTCTATATGCGCATTTAACATTCGCTCATACGGTGAAGGAAAACATCGTGAGGAAACCGGCTTGCCTTAGACCCAAAAAGTCGACGGCATGCGTCAGGCACAGAAGGCTGATCACCTACTTGCCTATTCGATGAACAATAATCGTGAAACGGATACAGAAATCTGGGTAAAAAAGGTTGTAGCGCCATTGATTTATTTATTTTATATATGACCCGAAGAATTAAATTAAATTTCTTCACTTGCATAGCAATGACCAGAGCATTGCCCAAGGTCTAACTTTTGAGATTAGGCACTGTTGCACCGTGATAAATTCCACTAGCCGTTCAGGCTGTTTTCTTTCAATTTGATAATGCTACCCATGAACAGGTGAAACAAGAGTTGAGGTGTCTATTAACCAATAACATCCCCCGATAAACCATTTCTTACATTACAAATATTAATAATTACCATATATTGAACCGCTATAGAAGGCTTAAGCCAACCAATGGTGTTTGCACAACTGTATTATAATCATCGCATGCCTGCATACTTGTTACTTATGGATAATCCGTATAATTTAGGAATATTTTTAGCAATGCTACCTACGTACGGATGATATAACACGCCGTTAAACATGATTACGTTGGAGTGGAAACGGGAAATATAAATATAAATTTTATCATCGCTTATATCACTCAAGAATAATTGCTTAAATACTGCTGAATTTTCAAAATTAATATTCCTAAAACAAATTCTTAACATATGATTTTCTTGTTGTAGTGTAGATTTGTATTTAGAAAAAGATTTTTTACAATTTATCTAAATATGTCATTATCATGATTATCAAAACCATTTAGAACATAGAACAGTAGACGTTTTTAAAAATATCTCAAATTTACATAGAATCTATAGTAACAGCCACCCATTTTTTCCCTATAAAACTTTGCCTAGAACTGTGTTCAATATGAAATGCTTAATAAATGTTGTATATTGTTACAGGTAAGCAGTACAGTCAAAGGTGTCGGTAAAGTTATTTCAAAGAGTTTAAGATGTTATTTTTAGTTCAATTAAGCCAGAGTATGGTTAAGAGGCATGGAGGGCTTAGCCATTATTTGCCTATACCCGAATTAGAAGTTTAACGACGCCTCTTCTTTATTACGATTTTCAAAAATGATTTTGTTTTATTATATTTTATTTTCGACAAAATGTAGTTACGTTTAAGATACTTATAACAAATTAAAATCTTTACATTTAAAAAAAGAAACTCAGTATGCATGTAATATTCATACATAAATTCAATTACATAAGATAATGTGACAATGATTTTAAATGATTATATTAAGTAATAATAATAAATCTGTATTATTTTACATTTAATAACTAAAATCAGTTATACAAAATTCACTTACGGAAATCTAGTTTTTATTATGAACTCTTGAAGCTTCTGACCTACTTACCTCACTTTATTATTAAAGAGTACTGAAATTTTTGAATCCTTTGGTGGTTTGAATCGCTCCGTTAAAATCTCAGATGTTATAAATATTTAAGAGATTGCTCTAAAGCAAGCACTGAATTTTTATTAATATTTCTAAGAGGTCTAAAATATTTTTTCCGTTATTTGAGTGTGTTGTCTTGTTTTCTAAGTGCCACTGACATAGAATGTGCCAAAATTGTATAATAATAACAATAATAATTTATTTGCAAGAATATTGTACAAACATGTTAAGGTTGTACAATCTAAAGTTCGCATATTCAGTCAAATGTGACTTAAAAGGAATTATAGATAGAAGTAATGTTAATGTATGTAACATTATAGTAAATTCTTATATTATTTGTAGTGATAAAATATCACATTATTTAAATATATTATTATGTTATCAAACTAATATTAATTATAATGTTTCACGCAAATCTTGAATAATAGGATATTTTTTTGTTTGTTTTGGAGATTTTTGTATGTTTTGTTTTTGATCATAATAATGTGATCCAATTTCTGAATGAATTGTTGTGTGCTATTTTTTCGATAGGTAATCAGATTTCTGTAAATCAATCAATGTATCTCCAGGAATCGGACCCAGGTCCTCCGGGCTCATGATGGTTTACTGCCAAAACACGTCGGCGGTTCTGTTTTATCGTTTTGTAGAGTAATGCTGACGCCTGTAAATGTGTTGATAGTTGTTTGAAGAACTTTTTGATATTTTTTGACGGTAGGTAAAGTATTTATTATATTTGTTATCATCTAAATCACATCTGACAGTCAGACAGGCATAACATTTATTACTAACGAAACACTCACACAGAGCACACCAAATAATTATAATCAAAATAATGTAATAATAATAATGGAATAAAAACCATAATAGTAAAACTTAACAGTGTAAGTAAAGAAGCCTTGGAAGATTTGTGTGTAAAAGTATATAGTAAATAATATAAAAAAACGCATGCCTACAAAGTACACATGTCAGAAGTGAAACTTCTTTGGTAAACTATGTGCTTGTTAATATTGATACAAATCTAAAACTTTAGATTTCTGAGACTTAGAGGGAGGGTGAACATATCTTGTGTTAGGAATTTAATGAATTGAATTGTCATTAAAATATTAAAAGTGTCAAAAATGAATACAAATTACAAATATTTTTTTATACTTATTTCTTCGATATTTACATTATGCGACGCGATTTATATTGGTATTGATGTGACTATAGCATTATGATAAGTAAAATATGCAATATAAGTTCGTGTTTCAACATTATCGAAATATCTTGTAAAAATAGCATCTATTGTCGTTCTACTCTCGCTCCATGGCTATTTGCTTCATATTAGCCCTTTCTCACTCTTTCTCAATCGCTCTCTCCCTTTTTTACATAATATTCTTATTATTGCGTTTCATCCGCAAATTATTAGTAAAAAATTTACCCTCTTGCGCCTAAAGATGTTTCACTTCAGTAAAAAGAATAAGAATATTTTTCAATTGTTACTAAAAGAAATAGATAAGTAAATATTTTTGGCGGTATCTCAACCGCTTCTGCTACTTTACTTTACTAATAACTATTGTTGTTTCATTTTTTTATGTTTAATGACTTATAAAACAGATATTGCCCTTTAAAACAATGACACAGACTCAAAAACATTTCTGGCTCAAAAAGTTACGGCATCTTTAACATAGTAAAAAACCATTAATTTAATTCCAGAAATCACAGAATAATATTGCATGGGTTACAATGAGTGAGCCTAAACACGAACAATAATTTACGAGTATAAGAAATGCCAAATAAACATGACGTATAGAGCAATAAAACGAATAAAGCTTATTTCCAAATTAAAAGAATAAATCTTATAACAAAAATCATTTTATTAAGAAAATACACGCAAATATCAAATGATTCACATCTCTTTCAATAGCAGTCTTCATTCCCGAATTTCTTGTTGTCCCAATTTCTTCCACTTTTCAGCACTTTTGATTGGTCAAGTCTCTTTGTGATTTTAAATAACAGGTAACGAGGCATGATTTTCGCATGGAATTGAAGTTGTTCCTATTTTTCCACTTTATTTAATGTTTCTGTAACATTTTACTGCCTTCATTGGTCTAGTTGTCACGTTTCGTACAGTAATGTCGATTTTAGTCATCGTGTTCAAATCCCGGTAGATGTGTCTTGTGTTCTTCTTGTGCCAACTTTTGAAAATGTCAATTATTACTCCGCTTAGCAAATTCTGGGGTTATGTTGTGTATAGGGTGTATCTCCTATGAAAATTACCAGATATAGATTATTCGCCTTAGTTGAATTAGTGTTGAGATTATTACCAATATTGAATTGTTAAGTTTCTTTAAGAATTGTACTTATCTAAGCACGGTTCACGAGAATACCTCACCAACGATTTCTAGAATAATGTTAATAAAGATTCGGCGCACGAGTTCATCGCATAGGTGCATGGTATTTATAGTGTGAATTGATTAGTTTACGAGCCATTTACACTAGCTTATCTGATCGTGTGGGCGTGTGATCTTATCACTCACGCTATTAGGACGTTACTCTGGCAAGAGCTAGCATACGCTATAGTTAAATATTTTTTTATCTTTGTCACATGAATTTTAATTTGTAAATATAATTTCGATCATAATAAGACACTGTCTCAGCCATTAGGGTAAAAATCAGAGTCGAAACATCTATATGTCAAAATTGAGATGTAAGCGATGTACAAGTAATTAAGAAAAGAAAAGCTATGAAAATGAAAAGAATATGTATTATATAGTTAACATCCTTTACCGGCGCCGCGCCGCAAGTCTTCGACCAATGTGGACTGTGATAGCCCGGCTGACTTGCACGCTCTATAAGTTTAGCTAGTATAAAGTTATCGTATTTTTTATACATAACATGGACGAAATAGGAGCCACTAGCTCACCTGATGGCTCAAACTACAATGGACTCTGGTCCCAGGTCGGAAACAGCAAGAATTTATAAATGAATTAATATAAATCATAAATTACAGCTGTACAGGAAAATGCTTGTTATTGTTAATATCAATGTCAGTTTGCACTTATTATGTAAATTATGCAAGTTCCTAAGGCATGCAAATGTTTGTGTGCCTTTACATATTTTATGACATAGAAAGAGATGTACTGAAATTTCAAATCAAGTAAAAATATTCTGAAAGGGAAAAAAGGACATGACAGCGGGATAAGTAGCCATTTTGCATTTTGAGTATAACACTAGAAAAGTCTGTATTTTAATTTTTTAACAAAAACTGTACAAATTGAAAAACACACATATAGATTGTTTACAATATTCTTAACCTACATAACAATAAAAATAATAATGAAAAATTAATAAATACATAGCTAAAATAAATTAAAAAGCTTTGGTCAGGGAAATGTACAGCCGTTCCAGTACCACAGGGCAGTTTAACTTTTAACCTTTAATACTAGCAGCACTTCCCCGCTTCGACTGGTGCTTTCCTGAAGGCACCAGGTCTGGGGTCACTGGTACTGTTTATCAAAATAAATCTGTTATTAGTGCCTATGCACTTGAATCCCTCGCCCGTAGTAGTACTCCAAAGGGAACTGAAACAAAGTCTGAAGAAAGACTCTTATATTTTTTCCTATTTAAATTAAATTCAAATACAATACTTATGTTATTTTATTAACACGCGTTGTAATACACAAAACTGTTTTACTTTTAAATATTTATATAGTGCGGATATAGCTTATAGTACGACAAGAGCTTTATCTAATCAGAGGATTCTATCAGGCTATATACAATCAGTGGGCGTTCCAAACGCGCTGTTTGTAGCGGCTTGTTACGGCTTTGTATGTATATAGCCTTATCTAGAGACATTTCGTTTAATTAATTGTTTTTGATCGCATCAATTATACTCAGATAAAATGTTTATGATGTTATTCATTGAGTGCAGTTTTTTATTGAATTTAAATCTCTCAAATAAAGATATTGTTTTTTTTGTTTTCTGACCTATTTCTGACTAATTGCGTTTTCTTTGAAAAAATTGAATTCAATTCTATTTTTATTATTAATTGCCGTTTCTCAAACAATCCGTACTCTAGATATCCGCAAGGTATCGGAATCCAGATTTTAATTCAAGGTATTTTCAATAAAGCGAGTTATTCAATTTCACCTGATATCGGAAGATATTGCGACAGAAATATTCGCAATATCGGTTTATTGCATGTACTTCAGGGCCAGTACTAGATACAAGGAAAGTATGCCAAGAGCCCTTGACAACATTATAATAGTCTCGGTTAAGTTTCGCGTGCTACAGCAAGCATGGTCACAGGGTAGCTCGGTGTACAGGCAGGCAATCTATTGATTTCACAGATTACTTTAACGTAGTTAGAAATTTAAAATGGCTTTCTAAAGCAGTCAGTATTCTATGTCGCATATAGATTTGTTATGTATGGGCGACAATGTCAGTTATGCACAGCGACACACTGTCGACGACAGGCCTTAGAACGAACTTTACGATATATCAGTACGATAATGACGTTTCAATTTGTATAGTTTACGACATGAATTGAAAAAATATATGTTTATGCTTTTGCTTAGTAATACGCCAACGTGCTCAAGTCTACGATAAAGATTTTACGCCGTTTAAAGCTACCTGCCATTGTATAGACAAAGCTCATAAGCGCACAATTCTCTTAAACACTTTCCACGTGGCATCACTATAGAATATTAGCAAGCATTTTTAAAATCGCTAGAATCCACTACCACCCTTTCAGCGGGTAAACGACTCTAGGTGTGGCGGAATCGCGGTAATAACATTCAATCTACTAAGAGCTATCAAATTATGCGGAGCAAGTAATGAGCAAGAGCGAACCATTATTTACAAAGATTATTTTTTTTGGTTTATGCTTATAATGTATCACGTTCTACAGAATTACAGTATGTATGCATAAAATACTACAAATGCGACACTTAAGACGAAAGCGATCACAATATTTTATTTTTAAACATAAGTAGATACAATATGTACCACCTACTCCATACTTATTACTATTGCAATAGCTTCGATTGTATCAGATAAAAACTAAAAAAAAATTGACATCTTTAACGCAGTGTTGGTTTAGTGGCTTAAGCATGAGGCCTGGTGTTCTGCCTTTGAAATACAGCGTTGCAGCAAATAAATTTTCTTCCTACGTGCGCTTGCTTCTACAATAAAGGCTAAAATTGTAAGAAAACCAGCATGGCATGGTTGATCATGAACTAGACTATAAAAACAATAATTATTAAAGAAACGGATACAATCTGAGGCCAAAACCCATACAGATAATTATTACTATTATTAATTTATAATCTTATAATATGTAACGTTATTTAAAGAAATTTTTTTTTTCAAATACTTTAATTTGTCTTCCGACTTCTCTGACAGAACATATCGAAAAACGTGTTTTGGATTTTAGCGAAGTTTTCCAAGTCTATGCCTTAGACTGCACCAAATGATGACCGGAACTCAGCGTGCACAGTAATTTCGGTTGAATGTAATCACGGCCATACTTACATTTCTGATGTTCTACTGTCCTAAATAGGATTTTATCTCCATTAAATCTGCTCTATTCATTACTTTTTCCTTACTTATTCCTTCCTTTTTTAGCCACTACAATCTATTGCAATTAATATTTAACATAAATCTCAATTGTGCCTCTTCCGCTTCTATAAAAATGAAATTGAATTCCATAGTTGGGATTTCTATGAGCTTTGTGAAAAACATTTGTTCTAAATTAATTACAAAGGTAAACAAAGATGGCGTTCAAACCAGCGACAAAGTAAAGATATGGAAGTGATGTGCGAGAATGTAGACCTGTGGGTCTCAAACTATGGTTTCATGTAGTCCATGTAGACAGATGTGCGCGTCAACTTACACAATAAGTCAAAGTATAACCGCATACTGAAATATATATGTATATAATAAGTTAGTATAACTAAATCTCATGACATAAGACCAATCAAGTATAAACAAATATTTTAAATCCCATATTATACCTATTAACGTTTTTTTTTAATATATAATAAAAATACGTGAGAAAATGACATGGGAAGTTAGAAGGCGCAGCGCTAGCAAGGTCCATGCAACTTCCTTACAAACGAGTATCCCGGGAGAAGTAGTTTTTTAATTAATACAATTAAATAATTTCCCACTATTCAATATTCTAGAACAGTCTTTCGTTGAGTGTTCAATAAATATATTTTAAGTGATAAAAACCAAATTTAATTATATTGCAAAACTTGAAAAATAACATCGTTTCAAACTTTTAAACGCAAAATAAATCGACTCTCAAGATCAAGAAATTCGTTTCAACAATGAAAAATTACTAACCGCTATACAATATTTTTCTTTATGACAAGCGGGATTTTATTACAAAATGCTGGGCATACCTGGGTACCAGCAGCGTTCCTTTTCTTTCCTTTAAATATAAAATCGTGCGAGCAGGATAAAAGGGCTTCTCTAATATAAAGGTTCGGTATTTACATTTTGTTAAGGTATTTGTCTCTTGTTTTTTCTAAGTCAACAGAGAGGTGGCTTAGGTTCTTAAATAAACATGGGCTTAATAATGTCGGTACAGTTGGCAAAGCTACGGGTTTTTTTATATGAACTTTATATTAAGTGTGGGAATGAATAATACAAATATTATTTAAATTAAAATTTACATGGAACAAAAAATTCAGTATGTATTCTAAACTAACTAGATACAGGTAGGTTTCGAATTAAACTGAATCCCGTTTTGTCAATCGTAAGCTAAGGGCGTTTAGAGCCGATGGAATGCAGGGGGCAGGGGATGGGAGAGATGGAATAGATACAAAAGATGGGAGAAATATAATTTGTATAAAGTAAAACTTTCAAGGTGGTCTTGACTATAATTCATGAAAAATGTGATGTCACTTAAGATTCGGTGACCCTCGTGCCTGTTAGCCCCCGTTCTATACAAATTAATTATTTATTTAAAATTAATTATTTAAAGTATGGTACCCTACCTGCCTCTCCACTGAAGACGCCTTTGGTTATATATATATATATATATATATATATATGTTATAGCATTGAAGCATATAATATTAAGTAATAGAAAATATCCACGATACACTCGTCTACTACTCGTACAATACCTTCGCTAGGATTGGTCACTGCAATATCGCTCTGCAAAACGTTTATATTAAAATTTTATTCCAAATAGTCGTTAAAGGAAAGGAAGTCGGTCCTAGACGTCGGATTTGATTAAGATTTACATTGAGCTGGATTGAAACAGATCTACGTTATCAATACTATTTACCATTACTATTATATTCAGGTTTATCTATTCATAATTAACTCAAATAGTATTTAAGTAATAAATAAGTTGTCTATAAGAGGGTATCTTACACACAACAGTACTTACACTCGCAATACAGAACATATGTATATTGTATTTAGATAATTTAATTCAACTAAAGTGAGTCAAGTTAATTGTTTGAAACTGTCGAAAGCTACTGACGCCTACACCACTCTAGCTTGGCGTATATGAAAACTTACGAGTCATCACTTAGCTTCTTAATAGGTGCATATTTACAGAAATGAAAGTGATTTAAATATATGAACTTTCCGTTGTTAATACACTGCTAGGTAACTTCTCGTTTACCACGACATAGGCAAACAAGTATGTTGTCACTGCAAGCGTTTCGCAACCGTTAAGCGCGCCGTGTAAATAAAAAATCACCTGTAACATATTTCTATAGAAAATGGAGTAGTATTATGAGGTAAATGTAATAATATCTTCGTGGCTTTATGTTTAAATAGACGTAGAAATATGCCTACTATGAGTATAAAGGTTTTGGGTTGCTTAAACAAAAATCTCAAGTAATCTTTGCCAACTGTTTTTTTTTACATACTTCCTAAACTACATACATACAGCCAATCAGGCACGCGATCAGGCAGATCTATAGCCAAGCAGCTAGACAGCAGTGGAGTGTCAAATCTCCCCTTTCCTAAAAAGAGACTATATTTGCTTATACTAGGTTTGTTGAGCTTAGCGACTCAGCTTCTAAGCGTTAATATGTGAATCAATAGATAGAAAATAGTTGGCAAATCTATCGCTTTTGAGAACCGCACTCACTTATAACTAGTAGAACTCATCCTTTTGTACTTTTTTACAACAATTTTTTGTGTAATATTGTTTAAAACGCGGTCAAAAGACGCGTCGATTGATACTATTTTTAAATATAAAACTGCCAAGACCTATTTGTAAGATTTTTATAACGTGGCGCTGCAGTCTCGCTACGAATACCTACTGGCTGCCAACATATTTCACGAACTTTCGTTTTTTAAGAATAATTGACGTCAATCTTAACAATTATTGACATAAGATGCCACTCATTGGAAAATATATTAATTTAAAATAAATCAACAGATTACGCATCGCTAGGAACAAGACGCTTTGAAGTGAAACAAATCGCAAGTTGATTTACGTGTGTTACGTTCCAAGTTTAAAAATACACTTTTTAAATATCGATAAATAAAGGATAAAATACTTAACGATGATAAACGTTTTATAAATGTTAACGAGTGATGATAATAAATAATTGGAATTTGAATTGGATCCTAAACACTACTTTGTTTACTAATGTGTTCGGTACGTTAAACAGGCTATAAATTGTAGGCAAACGTTGTTAGTTTATAAGCGGAAGCGTGTTGTTTTAGGCTCCTGATTTGAGGTATAGGGCAGACTAATTTCTGCATGTTCCTGTGACATTTTTACACGATAATAGACAATAAGCTTTCAGCATCTACAACGTAAAATCAGTTTAGGAATTCTAAACTAGAACAAGCTGATGTTATATGCGTAGTAAGTCAGTCAAGTCAAGTACTAAGTCAACGAGACGATGATCGTAGTTACGTTAAACTGTTTTTAGTTACTGTTATCAACTGGAAAGTGTTGGATTCAAAAATATACTACGATATAGTAATAATAAAAAATTTAAAAAAATTATTAGCAAGGGTTATCTTTTTCTGTAAATAAATACATATTTTTTATTTATAACAAATAATAGAAAAGTATAAGTTTTGTCATGATTTTATACCGATATGTATTGTAAATACATTTTATTTAGTGGCTCTATTATATTTGTTAAAGTATAATAAAATCGAATTTGATGTAAATATAATACTAGTAACCTCTTTACAAAGCACTAGAGAAAGACAATTCATGTCTCTGAGTACGGTTCTACGTAACATTATATTCGATAAATAAACAACCCCATAAGTCTACTTAAAACAATTCGAATTATGAAAACAATTTTACATTTCGATAACAATGATAGATTAAATATGGTATTGTAAGGCCTCTTAGTAAAATCAATAAATAAATTGGATCGCTATTCCTCAGAGAATTGTTGGAAATAATGAGGATGAACCGGAAATATTAATTAGGTTCGAGAGGACCCATAAGACGTCTTTGCGGAGTCAATTTTGTTGAACACATTTTTCCTTATTGAAACAAAGACATATTTCGTAATGTTGCTTGAAGAGAGACTGTGGATTATAAATATTTATTTGGGCCATTATAGGGACTCTTAAACATTCTGTGGACGTTGAGTTACAGACCGCGACTCTAATGTAGTAACTATTCATATATACACATACAACAAACAAATACTTATGAAATAAAAAATACTTACGTACGCATACATTATTTAACATTATTACTACTATCTATGTGAATTATAATTAAGGCAAATACGATTTTTGTCAACAACAAATACTGGTAAGTGACAGTTAGATTATTTAAACAAAATAAAACCAGTTCATACTGTTGTGGCGTTGCATATTATTACTTCGATACAATGTAATGCTGTACTAACTGCCATAAATCGAGGAATTGTTGAAGATAGTTATAATTCTTTCTGAGAGTGTACAGAAATGGCAGTTTCCTATTAATAAAATTAGTAATTTTCAAATTATTAATGCAAACTGGCACTCCATCATAGTTACATAGTGGTGGATACCCTTTCCAGAAGGTTGTGAAAATGATAAATGGTTTAAAACTTTTAAACTCACTAGGGGTTTTTATTTTCTTGTTACTTATTAATCTATAGATACATTTGAACTGTACACCCAATGTCAGTCATGTATATTGTTGTATCGTACGTTGAAAACAAAACAACGCAAAAGTCGCCTATGTCTTATACTTGCACCGCTAGGTAGGGACTAAGCGTAAGAATGAATTATAGTTCTTCTGTTGATCGTTGTTATGATTAGTATCTGTGTTTATCAGAATTCCCCTAATTAGCTTTAATTACTTAGGACCGTAGCTTAAGTTTACATTTCCGTTTTTATCTAGCCGTAAAACTTTAAATACTTGACTCTTTTACCGGAATTTGATTACACTTTTTTGTGCGTTGGATACACGTTGCATACTAAACATTGGTTATAGTCAAGTGATTAAAAATAATACATTATTGCGGTTAAATATGGTATAATTTTGACACCTTTAGGTAATTGTCGATTGATATAGAATTTATCTATTTATTGCAATGTATCAGCAAAATTCTACAGCTTATTATTTAGTTTCATTTACCTGAAGTCGCACTGGAATCTATTTAATTCTTCAATATCATATCCAAGTGGTTATTCTCTTGAATGCTACAATTATTACTAAAAGTACCTTATCAGTAGAAAAATATCTTTTGTAGTTTATATTTTAAACGACAGTAAGTAATGTAATAATTATAACAATATTAATGGTGATGTCACCTTATATATAGTTTTTAGAACATTTCGAGGTTTACGCTCAATACAGTAACGAGCACAATGTTGTTCGTCTCTTGACGTTAGCGATAAATAAATAAAAGGAGTAACATTTTCTCAGTACAAATCTCATATAATCTGAGCGCGGGACAGTTTACGAGGATCGCGCCATCCCTTTATATCCGCGACTTGATTGCTTGGCCCTACCCATACTGTACGGTCAGCAACATACAATTATTAGCTGTAATATTCTTATGGGATCTTTATTTCGATTTTGACTTTGAGATTCATTGATGTGACAGTTTATTGTCTTCATTTTCGATTTTTTACTTTGAAATAAAAATGTCAAAATACCGCTTTATCATACTATTTATTGACATCGTGTAAGAAACATATTTTCAAGAAAAACGTATGTTATGCTCCTTCTATACAGAAATTATTTCGTGGGTTATGACAATTTATAAGTATAATTTTATTAGTTGCAAAACACTAAAATGTATATAATTGCAGCTGGAATAGTAGCCATTAATAAAAATAATTAAGCCTCATTCGTCCTTGAAACATGTAAATGTAACATGTCTTATAGAGTATAGGCCTTCTCCAATTGGCTCCATCTCTCTCTGTCTTGAGCATTTTTTTCCCAATCTTCTCCGTCAACTTCCTTAAGCTCGTCAGCTCACCGCGCAAGAGGGCGACCTCTCTATCTTTTTCCTGATGGCCAAAGTTAGACCAATATTTGGCCATTATTTGTTTATATTAACAAGATTTTTCTGATGACCTTACTCAGTATAATCTTAGAGCGTGTATTTTTCCCAATAATCTATGTGAGCCTCTTATAACTTTCGGCGGTGTTATGACATCATTCGATCTAGATGTATGTTAATGGAAACTTTCAGCGATATATGCTAAAACGTAATTAATTGTTAATTGGTTCTCTGCATTCTGTTGTTCTATTAATAAAGATAGCTTTGATCTATAAAACTTTTTCGGAATCAATTCTTTTTACAAATATCTACTACTAGGTATATAAAACTAAAATAATATATTGTTTTTGTACCTATATTACCAGTGAAGGAAAGATAGTGTACTGTATCTCTACTAGTGTGTACTGTATGTAAATAAAATGTAATCAATCAGAGCCCACTTGAAGCCAATATGAGCCCTTTATTTTTTACCACACTCATAAAATGTATTTTAACATTCTCGTTTCCGTTAATGTATAATTTAGATTTACGAACTCTTCAATAACTCAAGTTAGTTTTTTGTAATCCAGCGTTGTAAAGATATCTTAGTTATAAGGTCATGTTTTAAACAATTAAAGCCAGAGTCATCTGCCTATGATGTGTATACGACCCTCCACACTTCATAATTTATTATTATAATCGCTTAAATTTTAACGTGAGAATATATAGCCTCTAGGGGGACCCGCCTTCACCAAATCATCGGCGACACCAAAGCGACGAACCCACTTTTTATCCCGGCCTCCCACCGAGGTAAAGTGTCCGGGTTGTGCCTGACAGACTCCAGCTCCACGTAACCAGTTGTTACCCAGCTTTAAACAAAAGTTTTATTTAAACATCTCTATACAATAACAGTCATTGAACTTAATTCGTGTATCACACTGATTTGTTAGCACAGATTGTAGATGTAGCTACATATCTGCTAGTTACGATAAATATATAAAAGGACCAAAAAAAAGGAAAATAATATAGTCAGATAAATTACTGATTTCATGAGGCACTTCGGTTCATATCCGGATAACTATCGACTAAATTATATTACTTTGTGGAACCATGACACAGCCTATTACTTTCAATCACAATTATCAATATCGGTTCAGGCAAGATAAATATGGGTAAAAAATTCATCAACCTTCGAAAATCGTAAAAAAAATCATTTGGAAATTTTAGACCTCCTGTGACTTTAAATACATAATTTAGTACTCCATAGTATTTTCATCTATTAGTACGCAATGGCACTGGTAAATTGCACAGTAATAAAAGCAACGGACATATTACTAGCTACCCATGACCCCTCAACAGTAAACGATTATGCGTATACCCTTGCTGAGTAACAAGATTGGACACTTAGACCACAGACTAAGATAACTTGAACTAATGTACTAGATTAAATCTATTACATACACACGTATTGCATTACATAGAATGGTTTGTCCTTATCACTCTCATGCCAACAATACATATAACTATTTGTTAACATTTTCCGCAATTATGGTATATACGGTTAAACTTGAAATATTTGTACACATTAAGAGCTTTGTTTCATACTCTTTCATAATTACTAAAAATGGTTTACGCAGTCATTACATGGATATTAATAGGAATCTTTATGAAAAAAGATGGTTGCCTGGAAGAGATCGCTCGTAAGCGATAAGGCCGCCAGTTGCCTCCATCCTTTTTGATTTAATTATGTTTTTTTTATATATTGTAGTATAACGAAATGTTGATAAATAAAAAGTCCCTAATTGTTTGATATTTATTTAATTATGTACTGGCAACACTACATGTGGCATATGGGTGACTACGTCTGGCAACACTTATTGTACTACGGTAGTGTACCTCTGAATTACCACACGCAAACCTATAATAGGAATATAGAATAATAGTAGATAGTTAACTTCAGTTCATATCGCTTAAAGGCTATACAAAAACGTGTTTGAAAATCGAATTTTCTCCAGTATCAACATTGTTTGCTAAATAATAAATGCTGCGTCAAACACAGCGGCCAGGCGATTACTCGGAGAAATTAATTTTCCTCGCGTTATTGTTTGGTGAAAGAATTGTTTATTGAACTTGCGATAAACAGTCTTTTGTTATTCTTGTTACGTTCAGCGCCTAACTAGCTTTTTGTCTAGGCATTAAAGATGTCTTATATTATCACAAGCTTATATTATCACGATTGTTTAAGTTATAGAAACACTACAAGATCAATACGCAAGTGAGGGTATAAATCAATATTAATATTTTTGAAATTATTTTCGGAATTAGAGCTTCTATTCCTTATGCAAACTGTTCGGGATAAAAAAAAAACTTCAAACGTGATTTTTCTCTGAAACTTAATTCATTGACTGAAGTATTTTAAACTACATACACCATTTATATTAAAAAAAAATTAAGTCAGAGCTAAGCTAATAAAGCTAAGAATTTAATCAAGCTTTCAAAGGATGTCAGGTCTGAAGATAATTCAAGAGTAAAATCCACCTGAGGTATGTCTTAAGATAAGTCTGCGGATTTATCTACTTGATAAGCGTGGCATAAGCCCACACGCATTTTGTATTTGCTGTCTGAGACCAAGAGTTGTGTAATATGCATTATATGACTTGTATACATGTTCGTAAAATCCTCTTATTAATAAAAAATATCAATGTCTCTTTTCATTAGCCTAAACACAATTTGACAGAGACTAAAGAGTAAATAGTGCAATTAGACTGTTTTACTTTTTATGAATAAGTATTATTTATTAAACACCATCAGCCAGGATCTTTTTAACTTTGCCAGTAATTATCTTGTAAGCTTTCAACTAAAGACACACTGTTAAGAAACGAAGGAGCATGATTTGATTACTTTAGTATTGAATTATATATGTTAGAATAGAACTGGTAATTGCAGTCACGAAACTGTGTGGAAATAGGAAAGCGAATATTAAATTATGTATACATTTTCGTCGTAATTACTAAAGTATGGCTGTAGTGACGACGTATAATGAGTTTGATATACTATGTAAAGGTATAGCGACCAAAATATTTTTCTTTTTAGCATCAATCGATAAACCCTAAATTAAAATTGACATGAAAGGCTACAAAGAAAAAATTGATCAAGATCTTTCCTAATAAAGATTAATTTTGTCTCGTAAAAAGTTTCTTAAAGTTAATATAAAAATTTAAGACGATCCCAAGAACGGGCGTCCTTTCCGCGGACAAATTACGTCATTTTCATGAATATTTATTAAGTTTCATATTTTAAGTACAGAAATTTAAAATTTGTAATAAAATAATAAATTAATTTATCTTATATAACTGAGGTATGTCTTACTTACGGATCATTGCGATGGTACTGCAACACACTTCAAATATTTTTTTGAAATAAATCTAACGCTTTTTCTTAGCTATACAGGGGCCTTGCCGAGAGAGTTATGAAGTAGACAGAGCAATGAACGTGTCTGCTTCATGTTCCATTGGGTTTCGGAACTAAGGCAATCTCCAAAATCAATCAAATTAAGTGTCAATAAATTATAGTCTATTGCTCTGATAACCTTATTGTGCGTGACGCAATTTGTGACAAAAATCATTTGTCTGTGAAAACTGTGACCTGTATAGTTTACCAACTCATATGATAAGGATTTTTCTAAAATGTTTACAATCTCCTCGATTGACTAGCATTTACTAGCCCTAGGCGGCTATATTTACAAAGCCTATCTCAGAGTTTTCTACCCATCGTTGTCAAAAAAAATATGACGATGTACAAGTATCATCAAATACTTTAAGCGGATTACCCGAAACAAGTTAATAGAATAAATGAATTAACAGAAATTTTCAGTCGTTAATAAGGGCCAGATGTGGGACCGACCTTCGGGTAGCATACTAATTTATTGCGTAAATAAAGTTTTAGCAAAAATATTACGCAGTTTTCAGATTTTGTTCTGAGGGTTTGGATCCTGGTAGGTGTGAATTTTGAACAAATATATATTAAATTATAAAATATAAATATTAGGTTAAAAGAGCGCTTAGTTGTACATGTGTATAGTAATCCAGCTTCTGCTGCTGTAATATCTTTGATAATTCTGATATTTTACTTCACACATCAATTTAGTATGATTGATTAGTAATACAGCAAGCGTTTTTGCGGTACACTGGTATTGTCTCAATCCCATATTTATCTGCACTTCCAAGTAAATCAGGTTAAGTAAGACAATTTTGTCAATGCAGAATCTTTATCGCTTAGTGATAATAATGTGACAAATAGTTTAAATAACTGGTTTTGAGACAAGATTTTAACAAAGTTATTAGTTAAAACCATTAACCACTCTGTCAACAAGAATTTTCCGATTTCCCGCCTTTCGACTGATCCCTAACAACCGCACGACAAATTGGGTATGGGATTCGGGACCGGGACATTAATATACGAGGCCAGATGTTACGAAGGTCGAATACTAATTATCGATGGAATAAATGAATTAATTTCTTAATTAGGGGTTAGTTGCCGCAGCAGAAATGTGTCTGGCAGAATTCTTTTGCATTTAGATTGTATCGCTCTATGTATTGTTTAATTATATACATACGACTATAAGTACTGTATTTAACATTAGGTACAATGCCTTTTTTACAAAAAATTGGTACGCTTTTTCCTAAAGGACCTTAAGTTGAATAGGTCCGGAAATACTCCAGTGGGCAGCTGGTTTCACATCGCCTTAAAAATCGCTCATTTGCGGACGTTGAAGAAAAATGGGTAATATTTTTTATACAAACATTCTTCACAAAAGATAAATATGGACAGGTTAATATATTTAGCATAATGGATACTTCACCTAACATTGCTTCAAAGGCTATGAGATAAATGACAAAAAACCCAGTGTCCTACAACCCTTGGTCTTAGACATAGATTTTTGTATCTAATCCAGTTGTATAATTTAATCTAATATATTTGTCTTGTCTAATAGGCAAGTAGATGATTAGTCTTATGTACCTAACACACGCATTCGATTTTGGGTCGGCATGTCAGTTTCGTTTCTTTATTTTCCTTTACAGTACGAGCGGGTGCTAAATGCGTAAAATTACAGAAAATTCATTAACCTTTGGGATGAGAGACCCACGTTTTAACCACATTGCTCTAAAATAATTAACACAATCATAATAATTTAATAGATTATACATTAAAAAAGCGTACCACGAATATACAATAAAGGTTATAAATTAGTTTTTGTCTGCACTATCGGTATTCAGCAACAATAATGCTTTCCAAACAGCATACAAAATATTAAATTTTGCAACAGCTTATCGGAGCAGCTCGTTTCGAAGCCAATAGCTTATACACAACAATTAGGTAAATAACGGAGGAACAATCGATATTTTGTGTATGTAGCTGTTTAAGTTAAACCTATAATCTAGCTAAGTTATATAACGAGCCTTTTTTTATGAGACATGCAAATTATACGTTTTTTTTAATTTATTATTGTAATATATATAAAATCAATGGCGCTACAACCTGTTTAGGTCTGGGCCTCAGATTGTGTATCTGTATCTGTTTCATGATAATTTTTTAATTAAATAGGCAAGTAGGTCATCAGTGCCTAACGCACGTCGTCGACTTTTTGGGTCTTAGGCAAGTCGGTTTCCTCACGTTGTTTTCGTTCACCGTTCGAGCTAATATTAAATGCGCACATAGAAAGAAGATCCATTGGTGCACAGCCGGGGATCGAACGTACGACCTCAGGGATGAGAGTCGCACGTTGAAGCCACTAGGCCAACATTGTCTGTATAATATAAATACAACAAAGAAGTATGGACTAAGGACGTAACAGAGTGGTATCCCAGGAACGGGAAATGAAAACGAGGAGGTGAAATCAAAAGATGGGAGGAAAATCTAACAAAAGGATGGAGAAGGTCTGCCAAGGATAGAGAGACGTGGAAACAATTGGGGGAGGGGGGGGGGAGGGGGATGTTGACAGACAACCTGACCAAAGTGGTTGCTAATAAATTTATTAATTTTGATATGTAAATTAGATTTAAGAATACTACTGTTTTATAAGAATAAATAAGCATATATAAGTTAAAAAGGTCAGATATTAAAGAGCTTTTATTAATATTATTTTTATGATTATTATATTATAAACTTACAGTACAAATTACTTATATACTAAATTGTTTAGAAAAATACAATTGATACAAGAAAAGAAACGAAAACATTACAACAAACGGAGAGAGAAAAAAGTTATTATACCTATACATATAATTAAATCAATCTTAAATGTATGTAGCCGGTCACATCCCAGGTTGGCTAAAAAATACTTTTAAGGGAACACACACTTGTTGTGTTGTGTGAAAGCTGGCTTCGCTTCCACGCTTCCTCGTCCGGTAAAAATAACTTCGTTAATGAACGGGCATTCCTTAGATCCAAAACTTGACGTACATACAATTCTCACATTTAAAGAAAAACTATCAATGAATTATAAGCAATTAGCAATTTTTATTCTAGACAAAATAAAAATTATTTGTATTCCAACATATCGCACACAGTCAATCATTTGAAGATGTTACATTGTAGAGATGTGTATGTTGTCAATGGTAATCGGAGAGACGTCGGTAAAAACATAGCAAAAGAATATGGTCATATATATTGCCTCTTCCATGTTATCTAACGTTATGAGATCTTTTCCATTCGGGATAAATAGTAGCAGTTAAAAGTAAAGATATAAAAAATGATATATCTCTTTATCTTTAAGAGCTTCTATTAAACGTTTCTAATCTTTTTAAACGTAATAACCATTCACAGCCAGTTAACATTTATTGGACCCTTCATCTTGATGAAGCTTCAAGAAGTGTTAAAGAGCCCTACTGCGATTTGCCCCTAGAGTGCTGTCAAACGGAATTGGAATATAGGCAGGATTACATTGGTCTATAGACAATTGGAGTTAAACGGCGCGCTCCATAGAGAATAGAATGTCTTTGGGACAGTTCGAAATTTGAAAGGGATTTGTTCAAAGATATAAATCTGTTTTGTTTTATTATAATAGACATCCGTCTGTAACAGCCTAAGTGGTATTTTAGCGTTAACATGATTGAGATATTTATAAATAATTATCTTTAGTTGTTTAAGATAATACCTGCAGTTCAGTATCATCAGCGGACGTCGAGGCTGATTACGAAATTCCACCCGTAGTACCTCAACATCCTTCGTTCCACATTTAAGCGTTTTTACGGCATTTTTGCCGCGCATCACTATAAGAAACTTAAGTATTTCCGAACTATTTTAAGTTGGGTCCTTCAAAAAAAGAGCGTACCATTTCTTAAAAGGCTGACAATACACTCGTGCGTCTTCTGGCAAAGTGATTGTCTATGGGCCAAGACCAATTACAAAATTACATTGTAATGACATAAGATACATAACATAAGGACATCAGGTCAGCCTCCTGTCAGTTTTCCCCCTGTTTTATTTTAAAAAAGATAATTTTGTATGGATTACTTTCTCCGAAAGCAGACTGACTACTTACCCCTCATGGATTAACTTTATCCTTTTTATGAAGGCCTATTGCTTTACCTTATTTGTTTGAAATAAAAAATATTAATAATATTTAGTCAAGAAAACCTACTTAATACTGAAAATTTTGCTATACACCTCATTTATCTTTAATTGAATACTGTTCGTCTATATTTCACCAAACACAAGATTGAGGACAAAAGTCCTGAAATTCTATTGCGCAATTCTGATGTATATATTTATAATATTTATACTAGGACAAAGTAATTGCTCCGTATGTATACAATATCTCAACTCTCAATCAGGTCTTATTCAGAAACTTTCGAGACGTATTTACGAGAGGAACAATACATCTATTGTACGAAATTGTTCTAGTCGAAGGACTATTCAAGCGAAATATTATTTTTTCTAATCAATGAGAGTGCTTTTCTTAGTTCAAATAACACCTTTAATAGAATCTTTCTTGGATCAGACAATTGTTTCCTAGGTAAATTTGTTTTATACTTACATAACAGTGTTATATGAATGCTTCTAGAATATAGATACGCCACTGACACTATCAAAGAGTGTGTAGCACAATTTTCTCAATGTATAAACTCAAACCCAAAATAACTTTATTCATATAGGTAAACAAGTACACTTATAAACGTCAGAAAAGATGTTAAATTAATTTTAAATAAAAATTTACTACCAGTTCGCAAGACAAGGGCGTAGAGCGGGCAAAAAGTACTGGCAAGAAACTTTCCGCCACTTTTTTAGCCATCGCTAAGTTTTGAGTCATATAAATTGTTTGAACTGGAGCATATGTAGTGTAACGTACCCATTTTACCCATTTATGTATCCAACTTTGTTTGACTTGGGTATGGTAGAATACAAGCTAGATGTAAGCAGGGACCTTGCTATCACATTATATTTTTTTAAGGATCTTAGAGATAGAATATATAAAGCGGAAATGTAGGAGAGACTGTGGCTGCGTGTGCCAAATAATCACAATTGTAAGCGATGCCGGCACGAATGCCTCGTGCGCGCAAATTTACTCAGAGATGCACCATTTACGCATCGCTTGCGCATCTTGAATATGAGAGGGATATTTTTAATTGCACACTGGCTGAATTCACAAGAATTGCAATATTTGTAATAAATTATAAAAAAGTTTAGGTTTTATGTTTTCTTGTTTTGTTTACATTATGTTTTTAGTTTAATTTTTATATTAATAAGTGTTAGTATTAAGTTACTGTAAAAATAGGAAGTAAATAACCCAAACGACACCTGGCAACACATTAACAACTTTGTATACTTTAATTATACCTTTTTAAATAGTGCTTTATTGACGGAATAACATGATATAAGCTCCCAAAATTCTTATAATAGAGTATTTGCTGTACCTATTTGTATTGTATATTTCAGAAAACACGGATGGAATGGTTTTCAAAGATCGGAGAATCGCTTATCCAATTCCGCATCAGCGATTCAATAAGTTACCCAAATTTATTTAACGAGTATAACATAGTTTCAACAGCTAGACTCATGCTGTACACGTCCTGCAGCCATTTTGAACCGCCATTTTTCTTTTTTCCCGCCGCTAGCTGTCAACTGTTTGACCCTCGTATTTGTCACTCGGCTGAGTTCGGCTAACTTCGTGACAGCAGTAAGGGTACATTTATTTACGTTTTGGTACTTATTTATTAGGATCACGGACGTACACGAATTATAACACGTTAAAGGGTTCGTACGAGTTAGGAAGGGGTTGAGTTCTTACAATAATGGAATATATATATTTAAAAATAGTTTTTCAAGTACCACAATATCACAATGATGGGATAATTTGTAGTCTGAACATAGCGGGCAATAAAGCCATAAAGGCTTGGTAGGCTTGGCGTGAGGCCTTTTCTTAAAGCTAAATAGTTTGACACTTCGACCATCAAAATTGCCACGACGGAGCCAACATGGGCATTTGCTAAATATTTGTATAAAACATAGTGTGTCTTATAATATTCTTACACCCTTTATTAAAGTTGTTTACTTATTTTCTATTCTAGGAATCGTCCCGAATACGATTTAACTATACGGTAAAACTAATAATACAACTAAATCTAATTTAATTTATATTTTTACTGCCCTACATAAGTAATGTAAAGTTATTAATCTAAAATCGATTTTGTAGCTGAGTTTCACCGCTTTGTCAGAATAAATTTTACATATAATTGTCTATGAGTGCGTCTCCAAACAAAACATCTAAGATTTAGTGTAACGATCAAAGGCCCGAAAATATTCTAACAGTCGGCGTAACATCCATCTAATTTAATTCGTAATGCCCTTTGTAAGGTCTAAGTATTTATTCGAGTGAGAATGACATTAAGTGACCATCATTGTCCCTTACGGTGTGTTGATAGCCACTTGGGGTGAAAATATTTGCGTTGCGGCCTAATTGTGTTCAGGGCATCTGACATTTAACCTCCGTAAGCCTATGTATTATCTGTGCTTTAACAGATGAACTTTTCAAACGAAATTACTCTTCAGATGAAAGAAGAATTATGGATGACGAATAAACGTGTTTTGGCTTGGAGTATACATCAATTTTATATGCCTTATACACTAAATATGATAAACATTATATATATTTGTAAGTCTATATATATTTCACGTATGTTTTGTACATTAATAAATGTTGAATAAATATTAAATCTGTAAATCATATCGTATTTTTGATGAGTTCCCGACGAAACAACGCGTAAATTAGATTAAAGACCTGTATAAAAGCCTAAAGTGACCATTTCGAATAGAATATTTTTTTGTTGTTTGCTGAAAATTGATTAATATGTAGGTATATTTTTTATAATAAAACATTGCTTCATTTAAATACAAATGCTTTTTCATTTGTTACAGAACTTATGGCTGGACTAGATATATTATGTCTCAGGTTTATAATGAAATTAAAATAATATTTTTTTCAAACGCTAAAACGCACTGGCGTTTGAAATTAAATTTGTAAAGTTGGCGTACTCTTCATATAAAATGGGTAAATATTTAATTTTATCTCTAATTTACATTACTAGTATTATAATAGTTAACGCTGGGCCATCGCTTGTAACTGTATAATAACAAATATAGGATAATAAGAGGAGTTTGAATCATCGACAAGTCACTTTCCGAGAGGCATGATACCGTAGAGCTGTCGGGTCTCTCTGCATCTTCTACCGCATTTACGATGAAGAGTGTTTGGAGGAGTTGTTCTCGGATACTAATCCATATTAACCTGAGTTTCCTAATCGAACGTTGAGACAGGAAACGAAAATCGGGTGGATTTTCGTCTGCACGTATTAACTGGACGTCCGTCGTTCCACAGCTGAGAGTTTGAAACCAGCTACCCACTGATGTATTTCTGAAACAGTGAGTCCTTCAAGAAGAGTGCGTACGAATTCTTAGATTCTTAAAAAGCCGGACACACTTAACATCAGGTTAGACAAAAAAAACGGAGAAAAGCTACATTTTAATATCTAATATCCTATAATAGGGATAAACTAGTAAGCCTAATTTCGCAATATTACTCGGATTGGGATTGATATATATCCCAAATTTCAATCCATAGTTTAGAGACTAATCTGAGAAAGACAGGTTGCCTAACGGGACGTATACGTACAAATATTTTTTTTATCACCTCATATGTGATTAAAATGATGAATTTCAGGGCATCAATATTACGTCAAATATCGGACAGTTAATATGAAACGTACGTCGAACAAGAAAAGTATAAAATCTTGAAAATCAATTGCTCATTTGGATTTAAAATCATTTTGTACTTATTGAAATTGGAATCGATGGGCAGACAATACTTTTCCTCGTTACAAAAGGTAGCAGCTTCAAATAAGCTGTTGAGTAAATTGAATTCCAAAAAAAGAATTATGTTTTTTTTTTGGAATTATGTGGTGTCTAAGTGTGGCATAGAGTATTCAAAGTAGCATAATCCCACTTGGAGACCTCTCTTTCAATAGATAATCTAATCCGAGATAACATACATGTATTGATAATATTGGCGTAACCATTTGAACTAAACCATGTTGAATAAAACCTTACTATGAATCTAGAGGCACCAGTCTATAGTATCCACTTGTACTATCGTCTACATAAGCATAGAGTATAGGTGATTTCATTAGCAGCCAGTTGAATATTTAACGAATGTGTCAAGGAACCGCGCTCGGGCTCTGGAGATTGCTGAATGGCGCCATTTTGAATTTGCAAACGACAATTCACATTTTATGAGAGAGGTATGATCAAAGTAATATAGAAAAGTACAAAATAGGCTCCAAAAGGGTTAATATAATGTACTTTTTTTTAAATAAATATATAAAAATTTTATATAACAGCAGCACCTTATGTTAGGCCCATGGCAGCCTTTTCAGAATTGGTACGCACTTTTCTTGAAGGACCCTCAGTTGAATTGGTTCGGAATTACATCAGGCAGCTGGTTCCATAAAGTGGTACCTTAGTACTGCCCTACAACTTTGACGTCTGACGATGAATCTTCTTTGCAGATATTAATCCAAACAACACCTCTGAATGCTTGGAGATGGACTGTCCATAGTTAATGCTTTAGAAAATGCAGAGATAACCCACCTCTTTACGCAACGCCTACGGATCATGCCACTCAGAAAGTAACTGATCTATAACGATTCAAATTTCTGTACGTAGAAAATGGCAGTGGAAAGTTCTGGAAATTATTTTTCACCCCAGCGAAGTTAAGTGCGAATATAGAAAGAAAAATTCATTAATCCACTAGGGTTTCGGAATCATAATTCATGAAGGTGTGACTCGAAGGAAACCATTATTCTATACTTGCGTTATTTTTCTAAATAACTAAGGGCCGAAGAAACTAATTATATTTCTAAATTTAGGCACAGATATAGAACATCGATTTGATAACATCTAATTATTGCTCGATTGCTGATAATTGACGTCTTACTCCCGAGTTGGTAATGAATCCGAAGATTGTAATAGTCGCATATAAAATTAAAAAAACCTACTTACGTTTGCGTTAA
This sequence comes from Pieris brassicae, assembly GCF_905147105.1. Lineage (NCBI taxonomy): Eukaryota > Metazoa > Arthropoda > Insecta > Lepidoptera > Pieridae > Pieris > Pieris brassicae. The sequence continues at coordinate 7,464,672 of NC_059670.1, forward strand.
AGAATAGCGATTTGACGTTTTTTAAAGTAATAAAAACTTTATTTACATCACTAAACAGGTCAAACATAAAGAGGACGTAAAGGGCGGTCTTACTGCTAAGAAAAGTTTGTTACAGAAAACCCAGGTAAAGTAAATAAGCTAAACATTAAGTAAGTAACCTGATGCTGTTAAGTAAAAATTCACTCACACAGTCTCTGCTGGTTATAACTATTAATACAAATGATCGAATTCAAATACATACTTGATTTAAATACAGTTCGTGTATTTTATATCAAGCCTGGTCAAGGGTTGACTTAATGCGTAAATATAAGAAAAAACTCGGTAAAGTTCATTAAAATTGTTCCAGTTTCGAGCTTGGAGACCTGTATCACTAAAATGTAGAAAATGTACCCATCTTTAATTTAAAATACTTACATAACATTGTCTCTCTTAAAATTTCCACTGGGGTTGTATATTCTACCTCGTCTGAGAGTAATTAAACTTTTCCTCCCTAAGGAAATCACTCGTTCGATATGTAAAATTCAAATGTAAAGTGTTTTAACAAAAACATAAGTGTTAGCAACACTGTTCGTAACAGCAGCAAAACGTCGTATGTGTATAATGGCTTGGTATAAATTATTTTTATTATTGTAATAATGTAGTGTATTGAATTACTCTCAGCATACTGCCAGAGTTTTCATGTAGATATCATAGAGTGAGAGGAAAATTGCGTGCTTGCTACGTCTGCTTTTGTCACTTGGAGGACTTGACAGTTGACAGGGCGTTGCGTGGTTACTGCCTCGACTCATTCATTTTGCACTCGGGATGAGATAGGTAATTTTCATTGATTTAGTTATATTATACTTCTGATCTTCAATAGTAATATGTGGACTTAAAAGAATAGGATATAGTGAAATATTTCAAATGATGAAGAAGGTTCAATATAACTTATTATGTATTCGTATTGCACCGTGAAATTAGCAGGGTTTTGTAAAAAACTCCACTTATTGTATTTTTTTACTTCATACACATTGTTTAATATTACGATAATTAATTAAATAATACATTAAATTTCAGTAAAAAAAATTTGGAATTATTTTACAATGTTGCTTTAAACATAACTTTTAATAATATAAGTAAACGCTAGCAAAACTGCGGAACAAAATGTTAAAATGGACAAGAAATAGTGACACAAGATTTTACAAACTCAAAGCACCTTGTTCAAAAGAAAAATCGCGAACAACCTTGGTGTGTAATGGGAAAACACGTTGGGCCACTAGCTTAAATGTATCGAAGAAAAACATTGTCCTTATTTTACATACATGCTTATTTCTTGTTATCTTTAATCCATCGTAACATCTCCATAACATGTTAATAATATTAGTTGAGAAATACACAAAAATGTTTATGATGGGTTTATAACTTCTTTAATTGAAACTAGCTAAAAAAAGCCTTAATGCCTCCTAGCTAAAAATGTTTGTTTCTCTAAAGCTTTCTGTTATTTTTTCAAATAACTATGTCGTAATAAATATAATGCTAATCTTTTAACATTTATACAATACTAGTAGGATACTTAGACTATCAGAACTTCGCCATCGGCTCGTTAATGTTTGGTCAATTGTCAATGAATGTGAGTGTGAGTCAGTGAGTGTGACTCATAGTTTTAACAGTTACATTCACATACCGGCCGTAATTTAAATTGAATACACATAACCTTGCCTTATGAATCTCTCTGTAGGCTGTATAAAAATTACTTCAACAGTTTCATTTCTTTCAGACAGATAGACAAGCTGCCGCGAAGGAAAATGTGAATGTTTGTTGTGCACATAACGAAAAATCGCGAATTCAGTGGCCGCACTCTAACCTGCTAATGACCGCAGTAGAGCTCCTTTGCACGTTTTGTGGCAGCGTGTTTTCAGGTCACTTACATTTTCCAAGTCTCTCCAGTTCTATGGAAGAATTATTTTTAACTGACGTGCGCAGAAACGGGAATTTTGGAAGCTTTATTATTTTTAGAAGTAAATGATTTAAGTTTTTGTTATTTTTATGAATCAAAGGCTTTGCTTACTTCATATACAAAAATGGTTGCAGGATTTTGTAAATTATTTATTTGGGCATTAACTTTTTTTAATGAGAATCTTATTAAGACAAATACGTTTCATGTTAATTCTTTAAAAAAACAATGAGGGTTTTCGACGACATTCATTTTGATACTTTTTTTACTGAGTGAACAATAATAGTATTACAACAGATACAGAATAACTTTCTTTCATTTGTTTAGAGGAGAGAGTATCAAGGATATATAAAAAAATATTAAATTAATTAAGAAAAACGTCAACGAGTCATGCTTTCGGAAGCTAGTAACGAATATAAATTAACAAGTACAATAAGCTCTTGAATAACCATTCCTTTAAATAAATGGTGTTACAATGCTAATAAATCCGCCACGCTGTATCTACCGGCTAATTTATTACTTTAATAATGTTAACATCAGATTTTATATAAGACGCCTCTAATTTGCTAATGGAATCTTTATTTTCGGGAAGAATAGCTTACGCAATAAAAAGATACCAACGCAAAACCTCACTAGGTTTTACTGTCACTTTACACTTAAAGTAAGCTAAGAACAAACTTTGGTGGCACGATATGATCTATCGATGTTCATTCGTTAAACCAACAAGGAAAAATAACTTAATTTTAAAGTATTTTTTTTATATCATACAATTCAGAGTCCAGGATGGTAAATTAGACATATACATCTCGTATACGTATACAATCTATTTATAAGCTAGAGTTCATTTAAAAACAAACTGTGGAGGCGAGATAGTTCAGATGTTCTATATTTTTTACGCGTGCATGTTTTTATTCCTATGCGGTGCATAGTTTTTGTTAGGTTCTATAATACATACGGAAAGTATTTACAAAGATAAAATGTCACTATAGAGATACAAACAGAGCAATGTGCACGTATTTGTCTACCTTTACCCCTGGTCCTCTCGTCTACTTCTATCTCTGCTACCAGCAGGGATCACCATTAGTTTTAATGTGGGCCTCAGAAGCCTAATCCATCCGTGCTAAGAAATTTAAGTAACTTGAAGAAGTCGGGCACGTACACTGTAGTCATTAAATGACTTCGTTAAGCTGACCTATTGCTATACATATAAAATAATGATCATACAAAGTGCTTTATTTCGATAACATTCCATTAGTCTGAAATCTCAAGTTTCTCTCCATTAATATTGTCATAACATGTATTTTTCGAAGATGAATCATACAGGTGACAATCTCTGATAAGAAAGGAATGTGGACTTTCTTTAAATTGACATATCATGGTGGAGACTGAATGAATATTAGTAATATATATGAACGAAATATTCTAATACCAAATTCTATATAACATATAATGGATTTCATCGTTAATTTGTCCACGCCGTCAATGACTAAACCAACAACGAAAAATAACTAAAAAGTAACTAAGTTTTAAAGTAATTTTTGAGCATACATATTGGAATTGCCAACACGGTGAATTTCAACACATAACACGCTTAGGATTTTTTTCTCAGAGTGGCATCCTTCTACCGTATTAAATCTGACATACGGAGAACTAACATGCTTATAAGTCCCGACTCGATCTTAATATACGAAAATATAATAAATAATCTATATATGTTTAAACACTGCTGTTTTTCTTGATAACATTATTGTCAATGAGCTTATTTTACACACGATTTTCATAGTAATACATAGTAATTGGTCATTTATATAATATAGCATTTTTTTTAAATAATTAAAACCTAATTGTAAAATAAAGGCTGTGTTTGTTATCACGTTTGTGTTGCCATTTTTACAATAATAGGATTACTTAGAGTTTGAGAGAGTGAAAGGCTCTGTTTATTAATTTCTTTTAGTACTTGTAGTAATCGTAACTGGTAGATAAAGAAAAGTACGTAAGTTATAATGCATTGCTCTATAAACATTTTTTTAGTTTAAGTTTCTTTGTGAGGCTTTAATCATAGCCCCATGGTGGTCCTTTGATATGTGACAGAACACCTGCTTCCTTCTTAGAACAGTCATATCAGTTTTGTTTGGAAGAAACTTTATCTTACTTTGAGTAAATATCTTATATAAATGTAAAATAATTTGTTAGCTTCTACACGTTGAGGTATTCGCAATCTGTTGAAAAAATGAATGTTCAAATATTACACATTTATTTTATTTTCACTAATCCCACAGCTAATATCTACACAATTACACGATACATAAAAACCACAAACACACATTTAAACATAAAATATAATAAAAAAATATTAATATAATATTAAAAAGACATTATTGAATCGAAGATCCTTTATTCGATTTCTAGCTTTGCTTGCTCTTGCTATTTATAAGTGCAAGCAAGGCTCAAATAAAGGCTATCTTGATAGACATATCTAAATAGACAGCACTTCTACGTACCTGCCTTCTAAACCAGAACTTTTTGAAACTGTAGAAATAAATGATCAAGTTTGCAATATTTGATTTGACTAGATATGTCCCTAATTTTTAAATTGAACCTTTTCCAGTGTTTTAACGAAAATAACGTCCCGTACTGGCCTTTGAATTTAAACTGTTTTTATAAGTAAAAGGCTGTATCGCTTACGGAATCTCAAAGGTAAGCACTCGTGACGTTTGTCGTTATCAAAGGTAAAAGGTAGAACGAACATTGTAATCCCTTCCAAAGGTAAACTTTGTTAGATAATTTTGTGATATGCTTCAAAACAAGTTTAATACTCTTTTACAGTAAAGTTTTCATTTACATGTAATTCATTGTTTTGTACACGAAATAATAGTGAATATAAGGATTTATAAGACTCTGAAAAAATAATAAAATTGAGGTAAAAGAAACTCGTTTTTATACAATCACATTTCTCGTTATCAAACAATTGATTTACTCCAAGGGTTAATCCGTAGGAGAAAGAATCCTCAGCGCTTATTATAGTTTGCATTTAAAAAGAACGTGCCAACTTTGGTAAGCCGTAATTAAAACATTGAAAAGCTTTTAAACACTTCAATTCTTTTTAATTTTAATGTTATAAAGAGTTTTATGAAAGCGTTTTCCTAAGACTTTTATTATGTCCCTTTTTCTAGAAAGTATTGTCGGTACCACCTTCAATACCTCAATGGATAATGCATATTACGTATAAACTGAAGGACTTAGGTTCGCTTTCTGGCGACACCATAATTGTTATGACGCACATCTGCCTGCTGTATAAACTAATTAATAAAATAGACACACAAATGCGTCAACACCAGACTGAGTGTTTCTTAGCCCCATACAATGATTAATTCAAATTAGTTTACCAAAAGCAAAATAAACGGGCGTTAATATATGTCAGTTATTTTTCTATGTTAAACGGTTTAGTTAAAGGTTTGACGACGTACCGCATGTGTAGTGCACGCATTAACTCCTTAAAATATTCCATTTCATGTGGAGTACATGTAAAATAAATATTTTTAGACATTATTTAATTCATTTCAATCTAAAGAAGGACATTTTCTCATAATTAGCAAAAGTACACGAAAATATTTCATAAAAAATGAGCATTCTTGTTTTTGTCACTTTCTTGCCACGCACCACCACTATGTGGAACCAGCTGCCCACTGTAGTATTTCCGAACCAATTCGACATAGGGTCCTTCAAGAAAAGAGCGTACCAATTCTTAAAGGCCGACAACGCACTTCCGAGCCTTCTGACAATGTGAGTGTCCATGGGCGGCGGTATCACTTAACATCAGGTGAGCCTCCTGCTCGTTTGCCTCCTATTACATAAAAAAATGTAATAACATTTTCACGAACGTAACTCAACAATGGAATCAACTAATTTCAGACCAATTCGTTTAGAATTTACTTACAACTAGTGGAACCGACAGACACGTATTAAATACAAAAAAAAAACATCTAATTCTAAATCTAAACCATTCTCGAATCCACTTCAACACACAAAGGTTTAGGAGAAGTTTGATTACTGACTGATAATATAAATAAAAAATTCGAAATATTATTAGTAAATAAAGTTGGTTAAATAGTTAGTAATTAATAAAAAAAAATTGTTACAGGTAAATCTTTGATTTTGGTGCTCGCTACTTCTAATTTTTCTCAAACTAACGTATCTCATAAAAACAGATTGTTATTTGAAAAAAGGTATTTTTGTACCTTAAGTCGTTTATCCCTGAACATTTCAAATTACGTGTCCCTTAAACCCCGCGCATTACTACAGCATTACAATGCGTAACACGGACTTGTAACATTACCATTAGATACGACATATCTCTGAGTCGATAAAAAAATTTAAATTCACACCCGTCCTTGTTACACTTGGGGTGTCTTACCAATTCCATCTCTGTCCCACTAGCAATAATTCACACGGACAACTCGGGAAAATTACTTTTTAAGTGAACCCCAAGAGTTCTTAAAGAAAATGTTTTGGTTGCTCCATTAGGTAACGTTTATGGCCTAACTGATACTATATTTGTATTTAATGGATTTTAAGTTGATTTTTTTAGTATTCTTGGTATAAGTATAACGACCGTCGAACTATTCAAATGTATAGCCACTTTGGAATGAACACAAACAGTTAATTAGTCATCACATATAGTATGTTGGTATTCTACTGTATCAATATTATTATTTACATTTTATTCGAACATTTTCGAAGCACTTTTAGGATTCGTTTTTTATTAATAAACATTAACAGATCATAAAAAAACGTAAGTATGGAAAAAATACTTGTCAAAGCATGTGACTGTGTGGGGGCGGCTCACACCCTATCTGATTTATTAAGAAGCTTTTAGGGTTCTCCATTATTAGATACTAAATAATTATTAATAAAAAACCGACACATTCGAATAGTCCTTGTGATTTTTGACATATACATACTATATATATTAAAAATCTATTCTTTAATCTATTTGTGACATGTATTATGCGAGAGCTACAATTCCATACCCATTTTGCGTTGGTTAAAATATTCGCTCAGGTTATTCGTAGTATCTGACGTAAATATTAATTAGACACTCATAACGTGTAGCGGTATTAAGAGTGTAAACACACGGTGGCACGGTAAAGGAAAACATCGTTAGAAAACCTGTTTTAGATTAAAATATATACGACACACGGCCCGAAGCTGATTTTCCTCAAAACAAGCAAGACGCAAAAGTATATGGTTAATGCACCTACATTACACTATCTAATATATCTCTCTTCTCCGTCGGTAGCTCATAGCTCAGAGTCGTGATCAGCAAGGAAACATCTATCTGTTTCCACCGGTTTCTGTCCAGCGCCTATAGTACAGTTTTGATGACGATGAGTTCTGTGTTACCAATCACGATCTGTTCCTCAATATAAATCCTTATGAAAAAATATTATAACTATTAATATTGCACATATTACATACTTTCACAATTCCATGTTGGGGCATAGATCGTATAATACTACGGAACAAATACCGGCTGTGGCTGACACATTTTTGTGATCAATTTTAAATTAGGGTTATCTCACGTAAGACAGACTTAATTGGAGGCCCGGAGATTGACTAATGTGTTTTTAACAAAGGTCCTTTTTTATTAGACCCTTTGATAAAATCCCTCGAATGAGAGGAATGTGAGCGGGATGTTTTAATTATTATGACGTTTTACGAGTTAGGTCGTGCTCTTTAAGAGGATTACAATATTTATCCAAAAATGAGTATTATTTAATTTCCACGTGAGTACTAATCAGAATAAGATTTATATAAAAGTTTGCTTCAGAACTGTTAGTATGAGATAAAACGAAATTTAAATAACATTGAAATACGCAAGTGCCTCATATAGTAACTGCGTTCGCTTATCAAATTAATACAAAAAATTGTTAATCTGATTTTATACAATTTTAATGTTCTAAAGGGTTTTATGAAAGCGTTTTCCTAGGACTTTTATTATGTCAATTATTAATGTTATTTTATTAAATTATTCCGAAAAACAAATTCGTTACCTGTTTGAAAATTTACCAGACCGTGGTTGACATGTGTATCGGCAAGAATAAGTCTTGGGTCTGATAAGTATTTTTTTTATATTTATCTTAGACGAAGAAGGCTGTAAATATATTATATATGAATAAAATCGCAGTAATAACTTCCATTAGGAACTTTTGTGAAAATCAAATGCATTGCTTAATAAAAATAAACTTTAATTATACAATATTTACACCTTAAGTATTATTTAATGTTTTTCGTACATACAAAACTACAATGGGCAATTATAGTTAAAAAACACCTAATATTCTATAGCTATTTTAATGCTTTTTGTGAATCGGTGTTTGACATAGATTTTCATAAAAGTAACACGACCAAATTTACTAAATCTTGTAAAATCACAATACTGATTGGGTTTTTCTTTCCAAACATAACGTTTTAAGTTAACAGGACATTATTATGGCTGTAACTTTCGTTTATATGACTAAATGATTCTTTCTGGACAACATTCTGGAAACGGTGCACTTAAATTTCCAACTCGGAAGAAGCCTGGTGTGATACTGGGTTCACATCTGAAATATAAAGTATATTATAATTCTTCTTTCTTACAAAAGCCCCTTATACATCACTCAATCTAAACATCTCTAAGCTTTTTATCTAGCCAAGGCATACTAAATGAAGGGAACAGTTAAACTCACAATTATGTTGTATTGTTATGATTAGATTGGTAACGTTTTCACAGTTTAAACGAGTAGTTGTATTGAGAAGAATAATCTAAGTGTAGCGTACTCAGAGGCATTCATTAAATTATCTTTTTGGTAAATTCATATACAAATACAAATGAAACTTAGCTACGAAAATTAATGACCAAGTTAAAACCTATTTATGTATAAATATAATAGGCTTAGGCATTATTTAAGTATTGAATAGCTAAGGAATGATTAACTAAACGAACGATTTTAGGGAGCTTTCGCGCTTAAACTTAAATCAATGAATTTTTGTAAAGAAACAACATTCAAACTAAACGTTGACAAAGTCCTGAAGACGTTTTCGTTTCAAGAAGATATTTTAAGACTGTTACAACTATCTCAACTAAGTAATTGGTACCAAAAGTTTACAAAGTTCCATTCTTAATGCGGCAAGTACCAACTCATCGCAACCCGTAACGAGACGCAAAGTTAAAAACTACCTCATACCTATTAATTAAAACTTTTTCATGCAAACAAATAACTATCTAAATTTCAAACTGGCTTTTTTTGCTTCATTTCGGGTAACTTTTGCGACTAACATTTACCATAGCGTAAATGTTCGTCGAAAAAGTGTTTTTTTATTACAAAAAAAACAGTCCCTTTAGATACCTATGTATAAGCAAATCAAAAGAATTAATTTCTAAGATCTAATTTTCGTTGTATGTACAAACAAATGTACAATAAATATTCAGAATAATTCTCAGAAACACTAAACCTCATTGTTACGTTGTTTTACTAAATTACTACTAGTTGGTCTCTTTTACTCAAGCTTGAACACTATTTGACAGAATGAAACGAATGACTATTAGTTTAAATAGTCTTACAAAACGTATTCAGTTTTTATGGATAAGAGCGTTAGTTTTGTATGGTTTGAGGATCTTATCATCTATCTATCATTTAATTGCAGATATCACATAGGTTTTCTGTAACTGTCATTTCAGGTTACGAGTAAGCATGCTTTAAATTCAACAATTTAATTTTAAAAAAAAACATCTCCCTAAGAAATGCGTCTTTTATCAAGGGGACAATGATAAGGGTGGAAACATCTGTCAAGACAAAAGGTCGGATTCCATTGGTTTTTGTTGCATTAATTTGTCACCTTTTTAGAGCACCGCATTCATTTCAACCTTTTTGGAATTTGACATAAATAATTCCGTGTCTGAATGCCTACGCAGCTTAGTAGATAAAAATATAATATGTACTTAGCAGAGGTCCTTGAGTGAAGCCAAACTAAATTGAAAACATCTAATATTTAAATTCAAATAAAAAAACCAATGGCGATAACCTTTTAGGTTTGGACCACAGATTTCTATATGATAACAAAAAATCATTATCACCTATTTTTCAAGTAAACAAGCAAACAAGTAGGTGATCAGCCTTCTGTACATGACATGTACATGAAAAATAAGTCATAAAGTGTGTGCATTATTTATAGTTTTCTAAATGTGCTCGTAATTAAATCTCCAAAGACATTTTAGAGGTTTCCAAAAGCCTATTTTATGCAAATACACATAAAACAAACAAATAGATAAAGTTTTTCATATATAGTATAAGTACCTACAATATTATGCCTTGTGTATACCTCAAAACATCTTTAGTGGTGAGATCTACTGAAATTTAGTAATAGTTAGTAAACAGAACTTACTTTGTAGTATCAATATACGCTTCATAAGCATCAGGTGTACCTTTGTATTCAATTACACTTCGTTTTTCTCTCGTCAGTTCATCCAGCTTAATCACTTTTCCGACCCTCTCCAATTTCACCTTCTTTCGTAATGGCTTCAATAACTTAGATTTATCTAAATTTGCTCTAACTTCATCTAAAATCTTTTCACTGAGTGGTTTGGTTTTCCAATCAGTTATGTCACTTTCTACTTCAGAGCTTCCATCATTTTTCATAGCTTCAATATTTTTCTCTTCGGCTATGGCAGCTTTCGTATCTTCTGGTGCAAATTGAGGTTGGTATGCGTGAGATGGTGCTTTTCTATAGGAATCTAATTGTGCCCAAGGGTAGTTATTGTAGTAGTAACTAGCAGGGTACGAACTATAATTGTAATGGTGAATGTAGGAAAATGGATATGGTAGTAACATAGGATCCGCTAGGTGGTGTTTGTTAACATACGGCTTTATTACTGATCTATTGTACCAAGGGGGTATAAAGCCCTGGGGCTTAGCGTAAGGTTTAGAGCAAGGTCGAGGCGGAGTCGCGCATGGTCTTGCTGTAGGTGGCGTAGGTGGTAAGTATGGTCTATGAATGTATGACGCTGACCGCTGGAAATTTGACATTGGGTAATAGTATGGGGTTCTACCAAATCCATTCCTTGAAGTTGGTCCGTTAAAATATGGATACGGATAATATGTCTGTGGCGGTACTCTTGTACTTTCTTTCTCCATATCTGTCAGATTCTTCTCCATGTGTGTCTGATGTAAAGGCTTATAAAAATACGATTTGTGATGCTTTTTCTTTTTTTCGTGTTTTTCATCTTGAAGCGCATTTATTGTTTCCTTAATTAAACTTTCTGTTGTAGCACCATCTATTTCTTTGTGAAACTCTTGTGCCAAGTTATATATTTCTATTATTGCTTCTAGGTCACTTTTTTTAACAGTATGTAAAATCTCGGTTATCGCCTTTATTTCAGTGTCCGTTAAATATCTATCATTCTGATTATTTATTTTTTGTTGGTCGGTAGCATAACTATTTTCTATATATATAGGACCTTTATCTAGTTGAGACTCTTTTGTTACAGCAAACGAATTATCACTTGGGCTAGTTTTCATATCGTCTATATCTCTTAGAAAGTATTTATCTGTAATATTAATTTTGGTAATTGGCACATATTCTGTTTCTGTGTGATTCCTTTTTCTTAGCTTACACGTGTAGTTTCCACAGAAAGTTCCTGATGGCCAAGTGGCGTTAACGGGATAGAGCTTGTATGTGTCTGGGTCTTGGCAGTATAATCCTGGAATTTATATAATTGTAATCAGCAAGTTGTAAAAATCAATTCTTCATTTAAACAAAAAAAATTACTCACACAACGTTACTAGAATTAGAAATACATTTTTACCGTTTGACATATCTAAAAGAGATTCCGAGTAGTGACAAAACGCAGCTTATTATAGTTTATTTAATTTAAAAAAAACCGAGAATTAATTCATTTAAAACTAGATTTGAAAATAGCAGAACTTTTATTCTGTTTTAAAACCATAGGCGTTTTGTCATATAACTATACCTAACATAGCTAAATGTTATTGTTATTGTTATAAGGTTGTTATCATTAGAATTGTTTGGTTATATCATTAAAAACAATACGACAATTGATATCATCACTTTGTTCTTGATGTTATCTCAACTTTTGAAACAGTGTGAGTTCATCAGTCTAAATATATTACAAAGCATAGATAATGCTTACTTTTAATAGGTTAGGAAAAACATACAATATTTGTTATGAAAAATAAGTAATTTAATAAAGATTCAAGGAGTATGTACATAAATTTGATTACACACACTTTTGCATGGTTCGTATATACGGACATTTCAAAAAAGGTTAATATATTTTTCTGTCGCTGTTAAAATGAAAAACAAGTAAAATAGCCTCAAATACATTCAGATTTGTACAATAATTTCAATTGAATGTATATTATTACAAGTTCCAATGGCAGAGGCAAAATGTTGACAATAGCGTTCCGAATTGCTGAGTGGCAAATATTTTCGACTCACAGACGTATATACGTATCATTATATCACTACAAAAGTTTTTTGTATAGGATGAGCTAGGATTTTGGCATTGATCATTAATACTTAATATGAAACCGTAAAGCCGCAAATTAGGAAAACAATTATATTACATTATGTATACTGCTAAAGTATTTAAATATCTAATTGTACCATAAGAATGTGAAGCCCCATCCTCTTTTAAACACGGAAAAGACACATTTCTATAGTTTGCATTTTTCTCTAAGTAAATCGTTAAAAAAAAATATCTAGAAATGTTTAGTTACTCAAAAATGTTTAATATTATTTATAAAATAAAATAATATGTTACCTTTTATAGATTTAGCAGCATCCGTAGCACAAATAATAAATACAATCCACAAATAAATCATGATGTACGGATGCGCGCGCGCTGTTATTGTTACTAGCGGATACTGCATTTTGTCATTCATATTGTTATGATTTCAATTGCGTTTGCTATTTCAGTGGTTCTCAAAATGAACGCTTCACTAGCTCTAACCGCTATTCATTTATCCTTAAAATAAACTATATTTGAACGATATATCGCGTATTCTTTGTTTAAACATTTATCAAATAGTACAGATAAAGAGTTAAAAATAAGTTATTTAAACGTTAATGTACATAGGACAACTCCTATAACAGTGCCCTAATCTGAAAGGCTGTTAATGAGAAAAGCGTAACAACATATCACAGATTCACAAATTTACTGAAATAGTTTAATTATTTTATTACTTCATATTGCATTCCCTTATTGATGTCAGACTTCAATAAATGATTATTATATATTGATTTCGTGTATTTTATTTTTATTTATCCTTTATTGTAAGTTGTTTATATAAAAATGATATCATCATTGATATTTGAGCAACTCTGTCGTATATTTCGCAAACGTGACAATCGAATAATAATATTACGACACTCGTTCAAATTACTGACACAAATCCTATCAATTGTATGATCTAGATTATAATTAGATAAATGATAACGTCATTGTATTTTTAACACGCATTCGTAAAAGAGCCATCTCAGTATATCCAAGTTTTCATTATAATTATTGTGCACGCAATTGATAAGCTTCCTTAAGGAACTGACATGTTTACAATTTGACAAGAAAATGATAACCCTGAAAAAGCACGTGGTATATACAATGATGGCAATACCCTTAATCGCTAAAAGTTTAAATATCCTCAACATAAATTTTAAAAAAAATGTATGTATTACTCAGCACCTACCGTTTAACGCGAAGTTAAATCGTCCGTAGGAGCCTTCCGCGGTAAATGGATTAATCAAAAATACTTTTAAATTAATTTTCTGAGGTTAGCGAGTTCAAATAGGGAAAACGAAATTCGAAATGAATATTTTGATACAACATAAGCTTTAAATAATCAAGCCTACACCGAGAAGTAGATAAAACCCATTCGACTGTTATAAACTGTGGCACATCGTTTACAGAATGTTTACAAAAACTCAAAAAACATTGGGGAAATATTCTCATTCATTCGTACGTTGAGTGACCTCGCAAAATATTAGTCCGACCGCTGTTTTGAATTTTACATTTTGTTGATTTTAGCTCTGTACTGCGAATGATGTTTTAAGATTGAAGTTTTATTCAACGTTAGAGTGCAGCCGAATGTTTAGATTAGTATTTTAAATTTGTATGACTTTTAGGAGTTAATTAGTTTGTAGACATTTGTACTACAATGAAACGGTCCCAAAAATCTAATCCTTTGATACTTAAAGGCTTTCCTACTATGCTACCACCGTAGTACACTTTCTCGTCATTATAGACTGCTCTAATCAAACTGTTGGTACTAAAAGACGCCATATTCAAATACAACACGTGTGTGTCCTTATGTACACGCGTAAGAAGTTATACTTTTTTGGCGTAACAAGATAAAAATCTTTTATATTTTTTATCGTTCGCTTTATTCTACGTTAGCAGAAAAAAGCGACATAACATTAGAGAAAGAGGTATTTAATACATTGAAAGTTTTATTATATCGCATTATCTAGTTAAGTAAGTTTATTTAAATATCACAAAAACATTATTTCTACATAATTGATTTTTCCCTAACGCACCAAAAAAACATAACTTCAATAATGTACATATAAAACTATCAAATATTTTACTAAAATCAAAAATAATGTAAAAATATTTACACTTAATTACATGGGATTGGGTTACGGTTGCCTCACATTTAAGATTCGTTCCTGTAGACAACTGTAATTTCAATCTTAAATGGTCATAGGTTATTAAAGGCCTCTCATTACATCCTTTGCGGCAATTCCAAAGACAATTTAATATCAGAAACAATTCCATACAGGACCTCGAAGAAATTATACCGCACAGCGGGGGATGTATAGTCAAATATTATTCATTTAAATAACATATTTAACACTCATAAAATAAAGCACACAATGGTATGATATATTTTAGTTTAAAGGCTCAACAGATTCTTTGTTGATCCGAATATAAACCTTAATGGCGTTATAATAAGTAAAAAAACTGTGTAATGACAGATGAAATTACATGGCCGTTAAGTTACTCAGCGGGAGTTAACGTATTGGTGTTGAAAAAAATTAATTTGAGTTGGACGTGTGAAGTGATGGCAAAATTATCATGCAAATGGGCATATTTTATCATATAATTATGCGTATTCAGATCTTTTGCAGCAGTAGAAGGAACTTTAACGAACTATAAAGTTAAGATCATAACAACCTACCATTTTTGATTGATTTTGTTTACCAATCCGTTTCCGAGTGGCTTGATTGGCCTTGGCGTTGCCTAGAGATGTGGAATATCTCTGCATCTTCTACCGCATTTACCACTGTGGTTAGGAGGAGTATTTCGGATGAATACCTCCAGCTGAGTTAGACTAAGAGAGACGAAACACGAAATTTGACTAGTATCACCCCGACGTCCGTCATTTTCCAACCATCAAGTTTTCGCCGCGCACCACCACTGTGCTGCTGCCCACTGAAGTTTTACGAACCAATTCCACTTAGGGTCTTTCAAGAAAAGAGCGTATCAATTCTTAAATGACCGGCAACGCAATTCGAGATTGCGAGACAGCGGCGATATCGCCTAACATCAGATGAGTCTGCTACCCGTTTGCCCCTTGGTCTATAAAACAAAAAATTGTTGGCATGAATGTTGGCACAACTCTTGCAATGACAATATTGGTGATTATAAGAGAAGTGTATTTTTAAGGTAAAATAATAAACCTCGCGTACCGTAATTCCTGTACACATATGTTAGCTTCTAATATTTATTTAATTAAATTCTAAACATTTTTATGAAACATATTCTTAAGAATCTTGCTACAAATGCGCACGTGCAGTAGTTATTCATTTGACTCGTTGGGTTGTTTACGAATTGTTACGAATTTACTCGACCATCTCCCCGAAGTGGGATGCTCGAGTAGCCTTGCTGTAAAGGATTCACGCCCACGAGGTATGCGACATATTTTTTTCCCCATTTTTAAAAATGTAGGTACTATTTTTTTTATACTTTTTAGGGTACATTTGTTATGCTATCAAAAGTAGCTTACGAGTTTAAAGTTCTGTTCCTTTATTAACGGAAGACTGTGCTATTGCGTGGGAAATGTGGAACTGTGCTATGTTTTTGGATTTCTAAAGCTTTTACCAATTATAACCTCTCGGCCCTGTCTTGACGTATAACTTATATCGATAAAAATCGAAGCTCCAACTGAAGGCATACCTACCCAACATATATGAAAGAAAAGGAGTCCTATACTAGTATAATTTCTTGTTTAATTGTAGATATGATCTTGAATTGTCTGATTTCTTTTTAACCCTCACGCACGCAAAGAACAATTCACGTTATTTTTTTTATTTTTAAAAGCTGTCACATTACATATTTTTATAATATTTACCGTTTGTATGAAATATAAATAAATTTAATAAGTATATAGGAAACACTAAGAACTAGATCAACTGCCGCTAACACATGTAATAATATTGAATGACTTTATTTTGCTTTGCTTGAAAACATTACAACAAAGAATATAGGCAATGCATCGTTTTATTAAGTAAACTGTTTTCAGAAACGTAAAATACGGCTTCTATAGCCAATATACAAGGAGTAACAGAATGTAGTTGTTAATTTTTGCCTACCTATATTGTGTCCTCCGTAGAAAAAATATTATCTTTCTGTGTTTAAAGAATAACATGACTATGATGCGAATATTAAAGTACATATTTGCATCTTTTTAACATATTTTTATTGATGTATAGATTCAAAAACCGCTTCTTAGCAGGATATTCAAATAGAATGTATTTTAGTTACGGTGAATATTCAATATTATGGTTGATCCCATTAGTCACAGTACAAGATATTGTTAAAACATTAACAGGTAAATACAAGAACTCAGTAAACCTTGTTAAACCTCAAATCATAGTTCCGTGCAGTGGAACACGCGATCCAACCATTCCCTCCGATTCTAAGCGATTCTAAACGAATTGTTCTTTATATTTTATTTTTTCGTGACTATTGCTCCTTTGTTGGTTTGAGGTTGTTGAAAGGTTATATTGAGGTCCTGCTACACTGCAAACATCAATCATAATTTATTGATGCGTTTTATAGCATATGATAAGTGTTATGACGTTTACTGAGATGTGATGTTAAAATTGTTAACACAATCATTGTATTAAAACAAATAGCAAACATTTCTTTGTTACTAGTTTTAACTATTGTCTCTTTTTAACCCAACATAAACACAGTTCGACAGAAAGAGACAAAAAAGTACGAGTAGTTAAAAGAGTGTAATTGAAGTAAAGTAAGTTGTCTACAGGTCATATAATATTCAATAGCGGAGCATCAAGGAAAAGTATTACCTTGTACGAAGTAAATGTACACGTAATATTTGGATCATGTTTTTCGTTTATGATTTAATAGAACAAAAATCAATTACTCGTAATAAGTAAATCGTAGTAATTTTTTACTTGTCCGTAATAAATCAAGATTAACAAGGAGTTTTTTGCTTTTTTTTATATTCAAAAGGACCTAGTTTGCTTTGGCTTTTGATTTCTAAACTATGCTGGTATATAGAAGCGTTAAAATTTTATTTTTAATTCAGTAGTGCTATAAGACTTCTGCATATTTGCCATCGATCTTTAATGTTATGGATGTAGACATAATTCTATTGTAAGATGGTTTCTATATGACGATTTTGTTTACCGTACAAATCTTAAATTGCACCAAAATTTCACACGTAGACAAACTGAATAGCTCATATCATCTTTTACTATTGCTTAATATATTATTTATGAACTAAAAGTACAGAGAACGCAAAAAAGCTACTAAGGGGTTAAACCTTGGTGCCTGAAGGGCGACACCACAGTCCAAAATTTAAATTACTTAAATTACGATGATACATAACACCGAGAGAAAAAAACGTTTTTATACCTGGTACATAATATTAAATTGATCTTAAAATTATGAAGCCAAACAATCACATCCCAGGTTGCCTAAAAAATACCTTTTTAGATTTTTTGGTAAACAATTAACAAGTCACGGAACAATATATGAGGTTGTCCGGTCTCCATATACATGATTTGCGGGGACTGCACGAAGTTGTAGGTTGCTTAAAGCCCTTGTATGACTCAAATGTTCGACACTGCTTCTCAGATCAGATTTAAACTATCCCTAAGATTAAAACTCCTTGAGAAACGAATATCCAACATATTCATAGATTGGTATAAGTCCACAGTGTCTAAATAATCTAATATCATTATTAATGTATTGGATTTTCAAATAAGGTACACATTAATATAATTTTCTAAATAGCCAAATGTAGTTTCGAATCCAGAACTTTCTCTTAGTCACATAACACTTCCATTAATAACTAAATAGTTTTAGTTAATACTGTGTTTAGCTCTTATTGTTTCCTTGTGTATACAGAAGTAAGTCATACATAAGTCTGAGAATAGACAATCGCGAGCTTACACGGCTTCCGTACAAGCTTAACAATAACAAACAAATCATTTGAGATGTCCGTAAATAACGAAAAATGCCCACGTCTCCACAAAGTAATATCGTTAACAATATTTTGTACGTAACGACTAACGAATAACTGCAGTAATACATCACTGTACGAGCGCGGCTTAACTACTTGTTATTCTCAAAAATATGTTATTTCATAAAATATATTTTTTCACAATTATTTTAATTATGAAGGACTTCAAAAGTATACAAAATTTAAACCCATATTTTATCACATTTTACACTAATTTCTATATTTCTTACTTAGAAGAGGTATACATATACCATTCTATACAATATTTATCAATCAAATACGATATCGATAGATTGAAGGATTTACTAACATTTCAGACATTTGAACGTAATTTAAGATCTAAGAACCAATAAAACTTAATCTAACATCAAGACTAAAATCTCTTCATGTTTCTTAAAATTTGTAATTATTTTCATCCCTTTACTTGAAAGGTTTAATATAAGCTAGCAGCTAAAGAGATACAATAATTACAATAATTTTCTTTATTGTTTTGACCTGTAATAAGCCTCCAAATCGTACATACCTAAATACCTAGAGCACGCGATCTGTGAGATTTTTATCCTTTCCCCCAGTCCTATAAAACAGCAGAGTATAAAATGATTTAAATTAACAGTTAATTTTAACACTAACAAAGGACGTAGTTAACGCATCTTTCGTTAACGAAATGGATGGTTCAATCACAAACCTGTCAATTAAATCACCCTGTATTTGTTATCTAAATTAACTTTCATGAGTAACTTTTCATTTTTAATTAATTGTATAATAGATATTGAAGTTAAAGCGTATCGTTATATCTGTTATATGTTTTATTTTATAGGTTTATGACTCAGTGATTAATATTGATGAACGTATGTATGATTTAAGTTCGCGGAAAAATAATATTGAAAACAAAATTTTTTTTCGCAAAACTTTGACCCGGTATTAATAACTGTCATATTATTTTTATGCTGACGTAATATTTAATACATTTTTGTAAATTTAGTGAAAGTATATATTAAAAAAAGGTCCATTTTATTTCGTCAGTTTAATTAAGTTTCTTTTGCGAAGACAATTCAGGTTGTTATTTGAACTCCTGCAGCAGTCAATAGGGCATGGGGCAGACATATTTCTGAGTATATATCTTGACCCTTTTTAAGACACAATAACGATATTAATAATGTTGTTTTTTAACGGCATCAAATCTAGGAGCTCTGTGCACCTGACCAATCATCATGGAAGTTATTAATGAACGAGTAGTTGATAAATTCCCACATAAAACATTTTTTATATAAAAAATACTGTATATTATGAGCTTTTATTGTACAAAAAGCGCAATAAATCACTGTAAGTATGTAAATGGCTCATCTATTTTAATTAGTCGCTTCGATTGTATGTATGTTGATGTATGGTCAGTAGAGCTATGAATTCATAGACTTGAAAACAATGAGTTGATAATATGTATATTTTCGTATATTTGTAGCATAGTTAAATATGTTTAAATGTCACACACTTGATATTCGGTAAAGAAAAAACATTTTGGTACGAAAATAACGTAATAGACACAAAATTCTCTTCTATTGTTGAGTTTACGGGCAGGAGTATCACTTAATGTTAAGTGATACCGCTTGTGGACACTGACTCTGCCAGAAGGCACGCAAAGTGTTACGGCCCTTTTACGAGTTGGTACGTTTATATCTTGAACCTGAAGGCCTTGAGTGAAATTGGCTTGGAAATAAAGTTTGAAAGTGCCTTACAAAGCGGTCAATAGTAACAACAGACGTTGAAATGATACGGTAGGAATCGAACTGACAAATGAAACTCAACTGCTGGTATTTATCCGAACAACTCCTACAAAACATGCTAAATGCGGTAGAAGATGCAGAGCATCCACAAAAATAGCGATATTTTAACTGAACAACTGTCGTTGCAGCCTCAAAAATCTGGCGTTATATATGATATTGTATATTACGAACAATATAAACTAATAATAATTCTCCAGAGACGTTACTATATTATACAATCTAGCCTTATTAGTTTCAGATTTCCAAATCTATTTCAATGACCATTTTCCTACTTAGAATAATGTCCGGTCTATGAATCGCTTAGTCTATGGTACTTTAGTCCCCATATAATTGGTAGATTCTTCGGGCGATACTGATTCCACGCCTCCACGCACCATTTCTCTTTGCATTGACTGTTTATTTATTACTGCCAGACACAAAAATCATTTATGTATTTTGTAACATAGACTTTTTAACTAGCAATATATATAGCATGCATCTTCAACTTTGTTATTGCTAATAAAACCTTCCTCTAAGGAATATGGTATATATCTATCAGGAAATTTAACTTGAAGTAATAATGGCCTGCGTTCTAATCACGACTGTGCGCCAATCGTATATTCATCCTATGTGTCTATATCTGTACTCGCTCATATGTTTAATGCAAACACCGTCAGAAAACATGGAATTTCACAAACCCCATGTTTGTATATAAAATAAAAATAATTTTACAATTATAATAATACTATTACAAATCTTCCAGTTAATTCTAAATCAACTCTGGATTTATATGAACTGGACACTAATAAGTATATCAATGAATATTAGTTACGCATGAAACAGATCGAAAGATGTGGTCTCTTGGCCATCAGGCAGAAGTTACTATATATCTATCTAAATCGTCTTAGAACAAACGATCTACCTAGTAATTTATAGTTAAGACTGTTTTCCGGAAACATTTAAATGTTACTAATTAATTATATATAATAAGATTAGTGTTGGCCTGTTGGCTGCAGCGTGCGACTGAGGTCGTAGGTTCATCCCCGGCTGTGCACCAATGGATTTTCTTTCTATGTACGCATTTAACATTCGCTCGAACAGTGAAGAAAAACATCGTGATGAAACCAAAGGCATGCCGCCTTAGACCCAAAAAGTCGACGGCGTGTGTCACAGCAGGCTGATCACCTACTTGCCTATTCGATTTACAAATGATCATGAAACAGATACAGAAATCTGAGGCCCAGACCTAAAAAGGTTGTAGCGTCATTGATTATTATTATTAATTAATTAGTATTAATATTTATATATTCATGCATGCCAAAGGAGTAGGCCATTTTTCTTCTCTAGTACTTATTGGATTTCGTCTAAGGCGGACGTCGAGTTGCCTTGAATATTAGTAGTAAGACTTGTATAATACACAATATGGTTCAAAACAGTACGTTTAACGTACCTCTATAGTGTATTATTTACATAATAACATGGAAATTTAGAACTGAGTTTTCAAGATAAATTGTTCAGCTATTTATAAAAATTAAATATTCGAGCAACAATCGTCAATTTCCAACCAATCGTAACTCGTTTCACAATCGTTAAAAGTTTGTTGGCGCAAACGGGCCGCTTTCGTGCCAAACGAGACTCAAATCTTCACTGCCAATTCACATATGCCATAAAGAGTTTAAACTTTGCGATTTAAACGATATCAATAATATAACTGATATGGCCCAATGCTTCCAAAAAGTTGATAACGTTATAGTTATTGAGCTTTATTTGGTCGCTTAACTGCAGACTCATACAGATTCAGTGTTATTTACTTTAACTTGATAAATATTATATTCTGATTTACGCTTTTTATTGATTTATTATAGGCTGTAAAACGTCGGAAAAATTTAAATTTAAAATTATATAAAATATTATAAGTTTATAATAATACAAATAGCTTTAATCCGGTAAAAAAATTGTTTTCTTTCAATGTGTAAAAGCTATGTTAACCAAAGACAATACTTTTCTGATTCAGCTTTTAAATGTACAGCGAATAGCATGGCAAAGTCACAAAGGGCTCATCCATGAATACACTAATTATTAATATACGTGTTCTGTATGAATTTTATCTACAAGTATAAGTAAATTTTTATTAGTAATTATATTTTTTCGTCTGTAATGAAATCAGGAGATCTGTGTTAACTAGTAAACCATAAAAGTGTTTTAGAAATTTAAAACTCAACTCAAATTATACAACAGAATTCAATATATAAGAATGTTGTAACTAACAGGCTTCTACTATTGACCTTATAATTGTGTGTGTTTATATTTTCATTTCTTAATAGACAAGTAGGTCAATTAGATATTGCCGTATTTTTTATATTATTTTTATGTTCAACGATACGACTACATTTTGTATCTGACTACCCATTTGATTACAATATTTTATTAGGTTCTTCTTATTCAATTTTTAATGTTTGTTTTATGTAGTGATACCACACTGATAAATAAAATGTGATATAATATTTGTGGTAGTAGTTTTATGTGTTAATAGCGCACACGGTAGAATGAATAGTTCAGTCGTAGTATTAATCAGTATTACTTTCGAACATCAAATACAATACATTCCTGAACTACAGGCGCTATACTTAGCACTACGTGTCAACTTCGAATATAATGGAAAGAAAAATATGTCAGAACACCACGATGTTTTTACGCGCCTAAATACATTGTCATATTTATACCATATGAATGACAATTATGGCCCATTACGAGCTACGAGGCTTAGTAGTTTAAACGAAAATAAGATATTGATTTCGTTTAATTAAATGAACGATCACATAAGTATTTTCCCTATTTTCAATACCCGAAAACCATTAATTGTCGATTCAAAATTGAATTCTATAACAATACGTCGTTGTTAACCGAGTTGAAGACAATAGGCCGGTGCACAATGGCGTCTTCACGATGTGACCCGGCCCTTTGCAGCCGATAGTGACAAGGGTTAATTGCCTCAAGTACCTGCAATGTTTTAGGACCCTTGATAAGAATATTACAAAAAGGTTTCTAACATACGAGTCGTTCTTATGTTTAAAAATATTATATATACAAAATTTACACTCAGTTCTAAATAATGTTTCAAAATGTGTAAATCTGCATAAAAGTTAATTTAAGAAGGCTAAAAACGAATAGGAGGTTTTATGGGCACTTAAAATTCTCAAACAAGACGCTCTCAGTTGCGTTGTCGGCCTTTTATAACCCCTCTAAGATTATATTTATAAAACTGGCCATAAAAGTATATAAAGCTGAAAGTGTACAATAAATGTAAATATTTATGAATTTCTATCATCTAGCTACCCTATAGGGTTATAATTATTATTATATATAGGGTTATAATATTAGGGATATAAACAAATCTCTCTATAAACACCACCAATCTTCGTATTAAAATATTTATATAAATAGTTTCGCATTAATATCGGCTGCATAGTCATAGGGTGGGCGAGTCAGTTTGTGGAAACCCGAGGAAAACTTGATGCGGAACAAATAATGATCCGGAACATATGATTGATGGTGAATCACAGCTCGGCTTACCTTGAGTATGCCCTGAAGGTAGTATGTTTAACGTATAAGCGGTAGCGATGTCTAAACGATTCCGAATATTTTAAAAAGTTTATATTAATAGTGGTATAAATTTAATAAGTGATATCAGTTAAGCCTTTTAATGGGTTTTGTATATAGACTACCAAGAAAACGCCACGTAAAAAATAATGTAAACAATTACTGAAGTTATTTTAGTGGTTATAAAATAAAATCGCAAAAAATATGATTGTGGTGTTTTAATATGACAATCAGTACTAAACGAAAACAAAAGTATCGTAGTATGATCTACAAATGAAACAACGGTTCGAACATTTCAATTTTATTACCTTACATAATTATAATTGGTCCTAGTAAATAAGCTGTAAATTTGTTTAACGCCATTTCCATCCCATCAGGAACGTTTTTTTATAAAGTTTTCTTAATAAAAAATTCTAAATAAATAATTACATATCAAATGTAATTTATTTTCTTATTTAATACTGATTACTTTTGCTTAATAAACTAAACCATAACCAATAAAGTGCTAGAAGATATAGTGTCACTACACTGGCAGTAAATGAAAAATTAGAAGAATCAATAAAGATTCTTTTTACATTGTGTTACCTATATGAATAAATTATTATTATCAGTGAAAGTTTTTGTGGATATATCCAATGTGTTAATTTAGTTTTTTTTTATATACTTTTAGAGACGTATCTGTTTTGTTTCCTAAATGAATAAATAAATGACTTGACTTGACACCACAAGATCCTAAAATAAAATTATTAAAATATATATATGGGGACGCGAGTGCCCAGGAAACTGCTGCGCAGGTTTTAAGCAACAATTCGCAATAATAATGCTCGGATCAATTCTTATGGTAATCCATACATGATTCGAAATATAACATTCGTAATTCGCACTTTAACCTTATAAATCGTGTTTGATTGTATGCACTTGCATCTTAATTAGTATATCAGTTGCTATATGCCAAGTCAAACCAGTTCCCTAAATAAATAGATTAATATAATAGACGTAGGATATCCTCCAAACTTAATATCAAGATTGACATGATACAAATATAGTTTCCTATACTCGCCTCCTCTCATATACAAATACTCGACCTCGTTTGTCGTTAGCGATTGCCAAGTCACGCCGGCATACACTATGTATTCTCGAGTTCATACATAGCATTTTGTTTCGCGGAATTAGGGCAAGGTGAGTGCTTTTTTTAAGAAAAGCAAATCCTTAGAGTACACATTTTCTTTTGCACTAAGTTGGAGGGAAGTGCTTTTGAAAATGTTTTATTGTTTCTATTCCTTGAATCCCCGATCTATAGAACTGTTGAAAACAGACTCGATTCATTTTCTATATCAAACTGCAGAAAGTGTCCTTTTTACTTATTTGCTACCGCTATATTGACTGAACAAAAGACTTGAAAATTAATGTGACTTATTTATTTCTAACCGATTTCAGGATATGAAAATATGATATTTATAAAATTGGATAATATGTGCGGTCCATGGTAGCGTAAGTTCGTAAGTCTGTTTGTCCACCAATTTCTTACAACTAAAAGTCATATCAATATGATAATATTTTTGGGGGAGACATTTAGGCTGGACCTATTCGAGTTTTTTTTACTTTTTCCTTGAACTCTGCGGAGAGTTCATACCTACTAAAAAGGTAAGATATGTATAAAAAATATTTTAAGAAGAAACGAAGTTTGCGAGCTCAGTTTGTTTTGCTTTGCGCAAAAGTTCTGATGTCAATTTAATTTAATTTTGTGTGTGTGGTGGGTATAAAACCTATTACGGTTAGATAGATACGGTTAGGTAGATAAAAAGTCAGTTTCATTCATAATTTAACCTTTATAAGGAGAAAAATGCCTTTGGTTTTCTACGCTTTTTATTCATATTTCACTTTGAATCGAACATGTCTTGAGTTCCTAATAAATACATTGTTTACATTACATTTATAAAATACTCATTATTTTACGCATAGACATAAAAGTATGACATAAATGCCAAAAGAACAATTTATTCAAAAACATAAATATTTGACATCCTCTAAAATTTTTATTAAAAAAAATTGTATTATACTGATTTTTAACATGAAATTAGCGTATACAGCGATAAATATTTCAAACGCTGTCCATAGACAAGCGGCCAATTGTAGAGCTGGCAGTGTGCCAAAGTGCAGCACCATCTGTTATTGAATAGCAGTGATTGATATTGTTAATGCCATCATCCAATAATCTATGGTGTGACTGACTCAATCACATCAGCTTGAAACTAATCTAATAAATATGCTTAGCTTAACATAGCTTGTTAGACGTTCAATTTTAGCTGACAATTGATAAAATAAACATTTCTTAAACTGTGATACACTGAAACTAAATATTTTACTTTTGTCATGTATTGTTAAGGCATGTCAAAAATCCATTAACTCCATCCATCGTATTGTTTTTAACTAAACTATAGGTACAATCAAAATCATAGTTTAGTTTTTCTGTCATATGTATATTTAATATTAGTGAACAAAATATTACATGGCTGTACCCAAAAAACCTTTTGAAAACTGTCCTACAACCATATTATACTTAAAATTCGCATCAAGTTATAATGTTCCCACTAGTGACATTGTCATATCATAAATATATTGTACCCTGTCACGCATTATGCTGACACAGCGTTGATAACACTCGTGATAACATGATATTATCTCCTTTGTGGCGTGATATGTTATATCCATAACTTGTTAAAACTGTTACTGAGCTGTAACTTTATGATAATGCATGTACTGTATAACGATTAGGTCTTAAAATAACCATTATTCGAACGGTTAAAAAATATGTATTACATACGTGTCATCTGATTATGAGAGTTTCAATACGGACTTGTGTTTTTGCTCTAATATGTGAGCAATGTTCTGTCTTCACAAACATAATGTTCTGTGACTAATACAGATTATATCCAAATGTTAATCAAATTCAAAAACCAAAAGAATATATTCTGGGAACATTCAAGTATTACTGAACGCAATTTTTGGACATTTTTGGTAATAAATCACCTCCCTCCCCCCCCACTTTAACACATCA
This sequence comes from Pieris brassicae, assembly GCF_905147105.1. Lineage (NCBI taxonomy): Eukaryota > Metazoa > Arthropoda > Insecta > Lepidoptera > Pieridae > Pieris > Pieris brassicae. The sequence goes on from NC_059670.1 coordinate 7,491,576, forward strand.
TAACGTTTTTCTGTACCCCCTCCTCTCCTTTAAAAACGATACGTTATTTTTTTAGATAAAATGCGATTGTGAATCTCTTCACGTAACCGTTCTGGAGGGTTAAAAAAACCAACAACAACAACAACAACCAGAACAACGCGCAGTTCTAACTCTCCTGGCACTGGCTGCAACGACAACAACTGTAATTCCCAAGAAGAAATTTTCGAATATCCCATTGTCTTGTATATATTCAAGTTTCATATGACATTCATAGACGAATATTTGTAACCGCAAGTTCTTCTTCGGCTGTTTCATTTATACTTTTCCTGAACATAGATTTATTATTAACCTAAATAGTTATTATTGCGGTAATCTAAGCTTCACGTAGTAAATTACGAACTGACGAACAAAGAAAATCTCGAAAGCAAAATAAATATTAATTTTTTTTTATGCGTGTACAATAAGATAACTTATTTATAAAGCGAATGAGAAAGGAAAATTGGTTCGAGGCTCGAAACTCTTTGTGTAGAGAACGAAATAATTAAACGAGCTGAGAATAAATAATAATAAAATTGAAACTTTTACATTTTACAATGAAACCAATCATGGTGTACGTGGCCCGGTTACACATTGACTGGTTCATTTGTAACGTAACATATTCATACACGTGATCAATGTATGCCAAACACGACTTCTGTGAGAATACGGCTCATTGGGCACAATTACACATTATGTAGAGTAAGAATTTGCTTATTTCATCTGGTTGACAATTAGCTTTATTGGCAAAAAGCGTTGACTTTGACAGAAATTGATGGACTGCTGAGCTGGGATTGTCTCGCCGGCATTAGGATTTAAGATTTATGCTGACAATATTACAATCTGGCTAGCTTAATAAAAATGTTGTCAAAATTAATGTCTCTTTACCTGGTAAATAGTATAGAAGTCACCAAAGCTAGCGCTTTTCTCGCGCAATAACCGTAATAAAGCGAGGAAATTCTGCCAGTATTAAAGAACCCTGATTTTTTTATTATAGTGTTGCAGTTTTTAATATTCACACTGTTATAAGCTTTGTAAGTTTGTAATTAATTATCTTTTTGTTATTTAAACATAATATAATATAAGTATATTTTGTCTTAACCAGGTGTAAAATTAACATCGTTGCAGTAATTTTAATATAATCCCTGAGATATGAAAAGTCCTGGAGTCGATTGCAGACAGGAGAATTTAAATTCATTAGTTTAATTAGTGCTCTTTCTTTTGGCGCAGATTTGCATTTTGTCCATTTTTAACGATTGTTAAACAGTATTTTTAATTACAATAAACTTTGCTTTCCGTTCTTCGTCGGTAATGCAGTTGAATGTTCTTATTGTTCGACTATTAATATATTGCGAATGAGAATTGTTTATCTTGCGCTCTTATAATTAAAACAAAAAGTTCTTAATTATCTCTTTCAAATTGATTCTTTAAAACCTTATAACTTTCTTTATCTACTGTAATATAATGGGAAGTATAAAATTAATTTAAACGAAAAGTGATATTTTATTGTATTAAAATTGCATTAATATATGCACTGCAAGGCACGTCCTTGTCAGTTTAATTATTTCTCACGATACCCGATCCAACTTATTATATAACGTTGCATTAGCATAGTATTACATTTATTCCGGTAAATGGAATATCAATGTGACACTATCAGAAATGATAAGCTAATATAACTATCAACCAGTTATCAAACAGGTGATAAGCTTACAACTAAGCTTAATAGCTCACTCGAAACTAACGTAACTCTAATATTAATGTAATTAACGGCTATTACGGATACGATATTATTTATAGCCTCGAATAGATCTGTAGTGTATTTCCTACCATTTGACCTTTTAAAATATTTATTTCTTCAGTGTTCCCTGAGTTCTGGACGGATTGGAACGGTTCTTTCACTATAAGAAACATTATGCCTAACACAGGTTGTAGGACATTTTCAAGAAAGTTAGAGTTTCCTATGAAAACTTCAATACCCGAGTGTGAAACAAATACCTATATCGAGTACGATGAGGAATGCATTGACGATAGATCAAAGTGAACTACAGTTTTATAGACGACAGCAAGATTTGCAAAAAAGTGTGCGATAGAGTCCGACATAGATCAGCTGTTTATTATTTGAAATTCAATGCATACATTTTAAATGTTTGGTTTCTTTCTTAGATAATAGTTTATGAATACCATGTGACCTTTAAGATACTTCCGATTTTTGAATCAAAATAAAAAGTTTCACAGGCAGGAACAAAGCGCGGCAGACACTGCCAGGGGAGAGACATATAGCGTTAAGTCACGCAACCCCATCACGCTATCAACCGAATATTTGCCATTTCCTATGTTATTCACTACAATATATGTCACTTATGTAGCATAGGTTTAGTGGGTATTTTTCCCCCACTAGTCTACATTCCTAGGAAGGGTGAAGCTATTTAAGTACGGAAGAGCTCTGTTTAGCTTTTAGTAGACACGAGTTACACTCTTATTTTTTACCTTTTTTTATTATGGCAATAGTTTTAACTTCTTGCTTCTATTGCTTTATACTTTACTTTTGTTTTTTCTTGTATTAATTTATTAAAAATTCATGTTAATTCTATATTATTTATCATACCCTAAAATGAATGTTTTTTCATTAGTTCAGTTATGACAACCAGAATAAATTTTAACCCCAAATTTGTAACAGGTTTTACAAATCGTAAAAGCAAACTAGAGCTAGCGATAAATCAGCTCGAGCGAGTTATTTGCTGTACAAATCGAAACGTTTCATATTGTTTTACGTTATGTCACGTACGAATATATGATGTACGGATTTTTATTTTTTGAATTAAAAGTGGTATCTTCTTCAGTATATTGCGTAGTGATTTCGGGTAAAAAGCAACATAGAATCGTTTCATGCAATAAAAAGTTCAGTGTATAAATTTAAATCATATCCTAAATAAATGAAGCTTCTAAAGTACCTATATATAGTTTTCTTCAACGATCCTAATAGAAATGTTGTGTCTACACGAAATATCACTTCGCATCTTATTATTTTAAAATTGGTTACTCCACATCTTCTAAAATACATATAAAATTAATTTTATGTGGTGTTGCCAAACTATAAATAATGATTGATATTAATATATTAATAAATAAAATTATTTTTCATTTATTAATATCGTGCTAACATAAATTACAAACAACAAAAGACAATTATGCTAAACATAAAGCCAAAGGTGGAATACATACAATACGAAGAGTTTCAAACATTTATGAAAGGAAAAGTTCAATAAAAATATTAATCACGGAATAACTAATACCTAAGGGAGGGTGTGTATGTGGGGTGTGATATTAAATAAAGATTTTAGAAAACAAATATGATATCAAAAGGTTTTGCGTGGATTTACTGAGGTGAACTTAACGCAAAAATAATTCCTGAGACTATTGAATTGAACCAATCAAACTCTTCATATTAAGTCGTTAAGAATAGATATTTGATAATACATTTTGCCTCGCTTTCTGTTGAAATTATATTTAAGTTGAAGCTGTCATAACGCCCCCTTTGCTTTGTTTCAGGACTATGACGTAATTCAATAATATGTCATCTGTGGCCTTAATTTGACAAGATGGCGCGAGGACTCATCTTCCTTGCGGTGGTTTTGACGACGGTTGTAAGTATATAACTTTTTATTCAGTCAATACAGTTTAGATGTATTAGCGTATGTTAAACTGTTTCAAAGCTGAAAAGGTGTATTTAAAAAATTAATTAAGGATAGTGACACTTGCCGTCAACTTTTGTGGTTTCCTCACGATGGTTTTCTTCAATGTACGAGTGAGTGTTAAATGACAAAAAGTCCATTTGTGTACAGCCGAGGTTCGAACCTAGGCCAACTGAGGTTGAGATCGCACGCTGAAACCACTAGGCTGAAGCTGCTCACAAAAAAACCAACCAGTGGCGCTATAACCTTTTACGTCTGGGCCTCAGATTTCTGCATTTGTTTCATGCCACTCGCAATTTTGTTACATTGCGAGTGGTATGAAAGAAATAGGTGATCATCCTGCTATATCAAGCATAGCAGGACACGCCGTTGACTATTTGGTTCTAAGGCAAACCGGTTTCGTCACGATGCTTTCCTTCACAGTTAGAGCAAATTTTAAATACGCACATAGACCGAAAGTCTATTGTTGCATAGCTGGGGATCGAACCTAGTGATCGACAAACCTATACGCCAACACTGCTGACTAAAATAAAATAAAAAACCGAAAAATAATAATCAAGAAATGTCTATTCAGTTTCGTTACTTGGCAATTTAACTAAAATTAACATGCAACGCTTACGAACTTTCCTAACTTCGTCTTTAAGTCCGTACCGCCAAGTGTTATTATAAACTGTTTTGAGTTCACAAGAACTTACGTTTAAGAACAGCAGTTAGATGTGTGAAATTAATTTTTGCAAGATGCGGTTTTGATAGCAGGAGAATATATTCCTATGTTGTGAGTAACGGGTGTTTAATGAAATAGCTCACAGTTAGCGCGTATTCAGCGATGTGGGCACGTGGCCACAATGATTTGTGGTCAATTGAGGTCAATATTGAAGCTACTTATAAAACTAATTTATGCAATATTAAGTTCAATAAAAAATAAAAGCAAATAGAACTATCATAACTTTTTAGCCTGGTATTTTCGTTTAAATTTGACACCTCTGTTAAGAAATGGTAACGAACAAGGTACACAATAAATCATCTTTCAGCCTTCTTTCAGCTTACACAAATCAGAAACGAAATTGACAAGTTTTGATTAGAGCTCTTCAAGGCCCTTGTCAGTGAACTTTGGCAAATCTGACGCTTATTAAGAAAGCCCTGAATCGCAAAGTCAATCCGGGTAAATTGTCCGAACAATTTCGTTATTATAACATCGGTATTTTCATTAATATTTGAATATTAATCATTTATTTATTACACTTTCATTCGTAACAAATTTTAATATATAATTTTAATTAGTGACATTTAGATTCTATTTTACACTTTTTAAAATATAAAATAACACAGTGAGTAATGGGCGGGTTTGTTTCATTAAGTTTATTTTCATACATTAGAAAAGATATTCAGTTATTATTATTATTAAATAGATAGATCTTGTTTTCAAATTTCTTATCCACAAGACTTAAAAATCATTAACAAAGTTCACACTTCCTACGGTCTAATGTGTTAGATGCAACAACTTAAATAGATTCTAACCTCATTTAGTTTAATAAACAATAGAATTAATAAACATCTAATGACAAACAACTTAACCAATTTCTTATTGACACTGGAACGAACTAGCGTTTCAGATACAGGCTAGGCCTAGTTAGAACGCTAGTGCTCATAGAAGTATATTATGTATAAGGTTAACCAAACTGAATATTGTATCTCAACGTTTCGTTGCCTATTGTATGTTTACAAGTTTTAGAATCTAATGTTTTTTGAGAAAAATAAACTAATTTTTTTTATAGATATAAAACTATATGTGCAAATCGACTTATCAAAATATGCGTGCGAATATGTCAAAAGTGTAACTAATTCGTTTATGTCAATGTCAACGCAATATCAACGATAAAACATAAGGTCACGTTATACTCACTGAACATAAAAATACGATAGAACGAGAAAAGACGAACTGGGTTATACCAACGCATTGGACAAACCAAATTGCAACAAGTCCATATGATAGCAATTGAAATGCAGACTGCATTCTTGCAACACGTTCTCCAGAAAAGGTATAAAAGTTGGGAACTTACAAAAGCATTGTGAAAGCGAACAGATTTTTGATTGCGCGGCGAAAAAAGACCAAAGGAGGTATGGATAAATGAAAATTCACGAATAAACTGACGCTCTCTGATTGCGAGCTACGAAATTTGAACAGTATTTGTAAGTATATTTTATTAGTACATTATAATAAAAACTAAAACATTATTTACTATACAAGGACAGTCGGCCTTGGGCCTAATCCCAATCGCACCCGAGTATATTTCTTCGTGTTAGCTGCTTTAATAATAATCACCAAAAATAAATAATGACCCTTTTTCTATGTTTTCTTTGTACAAAAACCGCAATAATAAACATTAATTAATATCTGAAAAATATCCGTCCATGTAAAATTATTAAATATTTTTAAATGAGTTGAAAAGGCGCTTACGCAGGCCCGCGCCATGGATGTTGCGCTTGACGTGGGACTGGATCTCCACTCAAATCCCTCTGCTATTCAGAGGGGTAGCGAGATCCCACCCATTAAAACACCTTAGCCCTTCATATGCCCTTAAAATGGCCCCTCGGGGTTCGCCAGCCATTCTACCCAAGGAACCCGACATAGAGACCTAATTTACGACCTGCGATTCCGGGCCACCGGCCAGTCGATGGTCAACCCCAGACCTCTCCCTCAATCGCTCAGCATCCTCCTTCTGCAGCATTACATTCTCACAGAAGGAAACCATTCCACTCCTCACTTCCTAGCATAGCTAATATAATACCCGGTAAAGTGAGGTATACTCGTGGTGAGGTGGGTGGTAGACGCGAGGCGTTCCCTGGACTCTAGAGAGCGTCAGTGTTTAGTGTAACTAGATCACAAGTATTCCGTTGTACATGGTGCATGTTCAAAACAATTTTTAAAAAAAACTAGTGTAATCAAATAAGTTACCCTAAGTATGCTTGAATGTATGAGTGCGAGTTTGTTATCTAGTTTCATAAATCACATTTTCAAAGACAAATCGTGAATTAATTTATCACGTAATTCAGAAGAAATTTGTAGAAATTTTTAAGTATTTTCTTTTATATACATTTTCAAATAACAGGTGTATTTTAAGGAATTATTCTATCTATTAAATAACTGTCAGATACGGCTTTTAGTAAAATAAAAATGGAATACTGTATCAAAATTTTACTTTGTACGTTAATAACCTGTCGGACTGATCAAAGAACTTACGAAACAAATTTAAAGTACTGAATAGTAAGCACAAAGGCTTGTCAAATGGCAAGCAGATTGAATCATAAATCAAAGTTTACTAAATCCTTTATTGTACAGTGATTTACGTCGGTGAAATTATTTGCTTTTTAGGAGGCGGGCCTTGATACACTGCCTCGTTTTTCTTGAATATTTAGGATATCATGATGATATATGTCCAACAAAATATAAGTATTGGATATTCAGAACCCTTTCTAGAATGATTGCAACGTAGTTGTTCCACCCTCTTATTTAGTTAAAATTGACGGCCTATATCAGAGTCGTCCATTAATTTGGCTCTAATTATTATATATCTATAGCGCAGTTAAGCTATGGAAATTATTTCTGGATTAGATAACAAATGATTTATAAGACAGTAACTTTATTAAGCTTTCAATTCGATCTACGTTATATAAATAAGTTATATTTAAATATTTGATTCGTAATCACCGACTCTGAGTAAAGTAAAACTCTATTATGGTACACGCGTTGTACAAAGACGAATGTATGGATTTAATTGTAGATTGCATCATAGCAAGACTATCATGTTATATTGTGCCAACAATACTTACTCCGCTTTTTCAACGACTTCAAGTGAGCCTGCGCCTCTGATACTAGAGAAAGCCAATTTTGCCACTTCCGTAGGCCCTTCTCAACGGCGTCATTTTATAGGTCGGTTGGTATACCAAGATACGTTTTTTTCCAAAACCATTTTCGCAAGATGGCCAGTCCGAGTGTTTGGGCTTTAGCTTCACCAATTGTTTTGCCTATCAGGTCCTCGATTTGGTAATGCTGGTGACTAGCTTGGACGACAGGAAGTGTGTGCGTCTGTACTGTTGAGACGCTTGAATTTATTAGAACTATTGAAAGAGATATCCCCTACGCGACCACTACCAACAATGCTGACATACTAATAAACATTAGAAGACACTTATGAACCAAGATAGGGCATGGGACACACGCATTTCATACATGGTACCAATCCGGGAATCAAAGAATGATATTATAGTGTACTGAATGCCGTATTATTTAACACTAAGCTACGAAGATGTGCCTGAGGCTGATTTCACATAGGTATAATCCCCTATTAAGCGATTCCATAATATGTCACAAATATTTTGAGAATAAATATCTTTGAACCTCTCATAACCGCGATGATGATACCTTAATATAAATTAAAAACACTGCCGATTACGTTATATATATAATTATTTAAATAAATACAACTTACTGAATAGCAATTCATTTATTATTTATTTTACGATACAGAAGTATTCTGAAAGTAATGTAATATTATTAAAATATAAAAGAGCAAAAAATAAAAAGCGAAATGGCCACCTTTGGCGTTTATACGGGCCTTTAATCTGTTTGCCACATTATAGAAATGTGTTCCAAATTCAAAATAATCAAAAAGTTGAAAAAAGGAAGGTTACGTATCAGTATTAATGGACAGACT